>NC_143517.1:1265000-3665000 GCF_031878675.1 Megascapheus bottae
AGAAGAGAATGTGTTTTGTTCTCTAAGAATGGAAGACTGTAAATACTGGTTAGATTTGGGCAGAGCTCAGCAGCTATCCTTTCCTCATTCTCTTCAAAAACTTTTGTCTGAGTGGCTGGGAGTTTGACCTAGTGGTAGAGTGCTTGCCTAGCATGCACAAAGACCCAGGTTCGAAATCCTCGGTACCACATACGTAGAAAAAAGCTGGAAGTGGCGCTGTGGCTCAAGTGGTGAAGCTCTAGCCTTGAGAAAGTCCAAGGACAGTGCTCAGGCCCTGAGTTCAAGCCCCATGACTGGCAAAACCGCCCCCCCCAAAAACAAACTTTTGTCTGATAGACAACCTACATATTCAAGTACATTTTGGGAGCTTTCAATCTGCTTACCCATTTAGTATTACTGGTAAGGGATTGCTAATTCTCTCCTATAAGTATTATTAACATACACAGTAAAGGAAGTACATTAATGTGTTTCTGGAGAAGGTCTTCAAGAAAAACAGGCAGAGTTTAAGAAACTTTATGTTTCTGATAAGAGAACAATCTTTTTGGATTGGATACAGTGCTATATTAGCTTTCCATTATGATAGTGTAAAATTGAGATAATTTACTTTAAGAGAAAAAGTTTATTTTGGTTCAGATTTGTAGAGATTCCAGTTCATGATTGAGTAGACCTGTTGCTTAGATTGCTAGAAGGGGTGCCAGATGGCAGTGCCAGGTGATGAGTAGAGAGCCAACTACTCACCTTATGGCCAGGAAGCAGAGAAGAGTAGGAAGAGACCAGATGCCCTAGTTTTCTTCAAGGGCAAGTCCTTAAAGATGGAAGGACTTTCCACGAGATCCCTCTGGCTAAAAGTTCCACAAGTACTACCAAAAGTCTCAATGCACCACTTTTGAGGGTAGCCCTTTCACACATGGGCTTTGGGAAAATCTAACACATGATTAGCAAGTACATAATAAATAAGGGGAATCAGATACAGACATGCAAAGACCAGGCCTGTTTCCTGATTGATAGTCTGCTGTAAAGTCAGTGTGGGAAATAAGCCTTTGGAATGGGAGGCCAGGTTGAAAGTCAACTCCTGGAACCTTGGTCTGTTCTGTATTTAGTAACTTCCTTTCTTCCCGTGTATCTTAGTTCCAACATGTAATGCTTGCTTTGTGTTATGGGGCTAGACTCCACAGACAAAGAGAGATGAGATGTGGCTCTAAGTGAAAGTTGTCCCCAGGGAATGTTTGGAGCTCTCTAAGGTCCCTGTCCAATCCCTATGGGAAATTGGAATTGTGGAGGTCTCTGTGGTACATGTTGGTCTTCTCCTTCTGTGTTATCTCTTGAATGTATGTAGATGGCAGGTGCTTATACCTTAGACAGAAGACATGGCTCTGGTGGGTTCAGAATCTCCACTTACACACATGAAAACTTTCCTGAGCCAGGCACTGGTAACACATACCTGTGAGCTCTCAGGGGGCTGGGATTTGATGACTGAGATTCAAAGCCAGCCCAGGCACTAAAAAGTCCCAGAGATTCTTATCTCCAAGTAATTACCAGAAATCCATAAGTGGTGCTGGGGCTCCAGGGGTAGGGTGGTGGCCTTGAGCTGAAGAGCTCAGGGACAGTGCCCAGGCCCAGAGTTCAAGTCCCACGACCAAGGGGAAAAAAAAAGAAATGTGACATTGTCTCTTTTTCAGCCCTTTCATATGAATTTAATCTTGACCTGCTTGAGCTACTTATTGTACATACACAGAACAGTAATTCACACTAGATTTTTGTGGGGTGGCATTTCTCTTAGGATGCCTCAGCATATCCCAGCCTAGGTGATCACCATATCTTCTGTGGCTTCTACTTCTCCCCATCTCCAAATCTGTCACACAGGGGCAAGGGACCTTTCGCCTCATTCATCAATGACCAGTTGGACATTTAGTTATTGTGAATAATTTGTCTGGGAACATGTGTACAGTAAGTATTTCTATAAGTGCTTGTTTTCATTTCTTCTTAAATATCTGAATCACAATTTTAAATCAAGTTCCTTAATGGAGGGAATGGTAAATTGTGTTCTCTTGGCTCACCCAAGGTATTAAACTCCAATACAGTATAATCTCTTAATGACTTTCTTTGTTTATATGTTTTCTTTCTCTTTTATCTGTATCTATCTCAATCTAATTATTTTGTTGGTTCCTACTTGGAAGGATTCTTTTGTATTTCTAGTTACTAAAATTTGCTTTCTTGTATAAGTGATACTTTATTGCTATATGATTCCTAAGTTCCATACATTTCTGATCTCTTTTGGAATTACATAGTTATGATTATGTCACGTGAGGTTAGTTGATGACATTGTCCCAACCATAGTATTTGAAATACAGGGGCTGGGAATGTGGCTTAGTGGTAGAGTGCTTGCCTAGCATATATGAAGCTCTGGGTTTGATTCCTCAATACAACATAAACAGAAAAAGCCAGAAGTGGTGCTACTAATCAAGTGGTAGAGTGCTAGCCATGAGCAAAAGAACTCAGGGGCAGTGTCTATGCCCTGAGTTTGAGCCCCACGACTGGCAAAAAAGAAAAAGAAAAGAAGAAGAAGAAACACAAATATACATAAATTATAGCCCTATTCCAGTGCTGACATCCTTTCTTTGCTTTCTTCTGGTTACTTGCCCTTATGACATTTTTAGAAGTTTTGCACTGGTCCTGGGCCTTGAACTAAAGGCCTGGGAACTGTCACTGAGCTATTATGCCCAAGACTAGCATTTTAAATAAAAAACATAGAACAAACAAATTAATGTTGAACACTAAAGAATTCTCCCAAGTTCTCGAAAACTTCCTTGGTGTCTTGTGTGGTCTTCTTGGTGGCCATAGGTTGGAAATAGAATATATTTTGGCAACTGTTGCAAAGATTTCTTTTTTAATGTATTTGGAAATGGATGTTTTGGGAGAAAAGCACTGATCCTCTTCAATGAATTCACATAAAATGGGTTTAATCTCATCCATTCCCCCTTTTATCCATTCCTGCCCTCTTAAACAAAAGGTAGGAGACTGGAAAGATGATCTGGTATGTGCTGGCTGGTTCCTGCCACCTCCTTTGAGACTCAAACTCAGGTTTGCAAATGAGCAGCAATATCCAAGCCCCAAAGGCAAAAATGCTCATTGGCAGAGTTAGCTGGACTTTATCGAGCCTAGAGCTTCAATTTAGGAGCTTTGAAGATTTGCACAAGACATAAAGAGTATTTTATAGCTTGACTTTTAGAAGTGTTAGGCTATAATTTTCCACTAGACAAGAAAAGAGCCTAGCAGTTATTTTTCCAATAGTTCAGGGGGCAAATTGACCTAAATTTAGCTGAAAAAAATGGTGTTTGACAAGATGCCATAATTTTTATGCCTACCCAGGGTAGATGAGAAGTCTGGCAAAGCCTGACTCATCATGGCCCCCTGTGATAAGGAAGGAATTTTCCTGCTATAGGTTTCTGGCACCAGGGACATTAATGGGTCCCAGGAGTCCAGAATCCAAAGTCTTGGGTGACTTGCCACCTTCCTTTCCAAATAGAACTCTCCAGCAGCAGCATGTAGGACTCTCAAACACTCCTCAAGGTTTTTGGGTTATTACAAGTACAGTTGATATAAGCAGTTATGCACAAGTTTTTGTGTGGGTCCAAGTTTTTATTTCTCTGGGATGAAAGCTCAAATAATGGCAAGTATATTTTGAAGAACAAGACCAAATCAATTGTGTGCAAGTGCCTCTGCCATTCCACATTCCACCAGCAATGGGCCAGAAGTCAGTTGTGAGGGTCTGCACTAGTGTTTGGCACTACCACTCTCTTGTATTTCAGCTATGGTAATAAGTATGCAGTGATTTCATGTGTTCTTAATTTCCATTTCCCTCATACTGAAGATAATGAGCATCTTTCCATGTGTTTGCCATCTGCTAAATTCTTTTGTCTTTTATCCATTTTCTAATTGAATTGTTTTATTTATTTATTTATTTATTTATGTTTTGCTGTTGACTTTTGAGAGTTCCTAATATATTTTAGATAGGAGACCCTTATTAGACATATGGTTGGAAAATATTGGCTTCCAGGCAGCTGCTTATGTTCTCATGTTCTTAACAGTCTTTGGATAGAATTTTCTTTTCGTCTTTTTTTTTTTCACTTTTAATAAAGTCCAACTTATTGATTTTTTTTTTTTTTTTGCTAACGGATCATTTTTGGGGGGAGGGTCATGGGGCTTGAACTTGGCCTGGCTGCTGTCCTAGAGCTCTTCAGGTCAAGGCTACTGTCCTATCCTTGAGCCAAGGCTCACTTTCTGTTTTCTAGAGGTTAATTGGAGATAAGAGTCTCAGGTCCTTTTGTGCCTGGGCTGGCTTTGAACCTTGATCCTCAGATCTCAGCCTCCAGAGTAGCTAGGATTATGGGCGGGACCCTCCACCCAGTTTGGATCATGTTTTTGATATGAGGTTTAACAGTTCTTCCCAAGCTCTAATGGCTCAAAATTTTCTCCCAAATTTCACCCCAAAGCCGCATATGGTTAACTTTTGTGTTTAAATTGAGTATCTGTTTTGTAGCCCAGTGTCAGTGGTTCATGTCTGTAATCCTAACTACTCAGGAGTCTGAGATCTGAAGATTATACCTCAAAGCCAGGAAGGTCTGTAAGAATTTCCAATTAACTATCAAAAAACCAGAAATGAGCCAGGTTCAGTGGCTCACCCCTGAAATCCTAGCAACTTAGCAGGCTGAGATCTGAGGATTGTGGTTCAAAGTCAGCAGGGGCACTACAGAACTTTAGACTCTTATCTCCAATTAACCACTAGAAAATGGGAAGTGGGGCTGAGACTCAAGGGGTAAGGGAGTAGTAGGCTTGAGCGGAAGAGCTCAGGGACAGAGCTCAGGCCCAGAATCTAAGCTCCACAACTGCCATACAAACAAAAAACAGAAATGAAAGAGTGATTCAAGTGGTAGAGTGCTAGCCTTGGGCAAAAAAGCTATGGGATAGAACTCAGGCCCTGAGGTCAAGCCCCAGGATGAACACACACACACACACACACACACACACACACACACACACACACACACACACACGATACTCTAAGAACTTTTAAAAAGAAATGCAGTCCTTTGGACATCATAGTTTAGCTCCATGACACACTCTCAGACTTCTGACTATATATAATAGATGTGTGCCGTTTTGTGGTAACCCGTTTTTGGAGTAGGTATAGACTATAGTCATAGGACCCTTTTTGCCCCTCTTTGTATCTATACAGTCCATGGTGATCTTTGCTGACAATAATCACAAACATTTGCTCATTCTCTCTTCTTGGTAGTCTTGATAGAGACTTCTACTTGTCTTGACTTTTCAATAGTCTTTTGTTTCACTAATTTTCTCTGTTGTCTGTTTTAATCTCATTGAGTTCTTCTTTTATCTTTATTATCTCATTCTTCTTACTTTCTATATATTTACTTCCCCCCTAAGTTATTGATGTCTCAGATTATTAATTTGAGTCTCTATCTCATTTCTTCTATACCATGAGCATTTAGTGCTATATCATTCCCTCAATGACTTATTTTAGTTGTACCCACCCATTTTGATAGATTTTATTTTCATGTCTATTCAGCTCAATGTACCTTTTAATTTCCCTTGAGATTTTTTTAAATCAATGGCTTATTTAGAGTTATTTTGGTTAGTTTCCAGTGTTTGGAGATTGTCCTGTTATACTTCTGTTATTAATTTTAGTTTGATTCCATTGTAGTCAGAAAGCAATTTTATTATGATTTGCTTTTTTTCAAACTTGTTGAGTTCATTGTGTGTCCCAAGCTGGGGTCCATGGTAGTTTATGTGAGTACTTATAAATGATGAACATTTTATCCACTGCTTGATGATATTGCTGAATTTTTCTGTACTCTTGCTAATTCCTTTTTTTTATATTGAGATCTCCAGCTTAAGTTATAGAATTATCTTTTTTTTTCTTTTTTGGTTCCCCTCCATCTGCAACCTATTTATTTAATTGTTTAGGTGCTTACCTAAACAATCCTCCATAAGAAATATCTCTAATGCTGGGTGCTGGAGGTCCATGCCTGTAATCTTACTTACTCAGGAGGCTGATATCCGAGGATCTTGGTTCAAAGCCAGCCCAGCCGGCTTGGGCATGAAAGTCCATGAGACTCTCATCTCTAATTAACCACCAGAAAATGGAAAGGGATGTTGTGGCTCAAGTGGTAGAGTGCTAGCTTTGAGCTGAAGAGCTCCGGAACAGAGCCCAGGCCCAGAGTTCAAGCCCCACGACTGACAAAACAACAACAACAACAAAAATCTAGCTCTACCAACTAAAGCAGATTAAGCTCATTTGCCTAGTAATTTAGGTCAGTTCTTCCCTGCCCTGCCTCCATTTATTCCATTTTGGTCAGGGGATTGGGGGATTGTTTTATACACTTACAGCACAGTTGGGTTATTTTGTCAAAAATTACTTTCCATCTTAGAACTCTTCCCACGTGACCTCCCAGGATGAAATGGAAAGGATTTATCTGTGTGAAGGCTAGGGTGTGTGTGAATATTAGAGAGCCAGATTAGATTTTGATAGACAGTTATTTGCCCATTCATATTTACTCTTTTGTTTTGATATCTTATTCATATTTACTCATATTTATTTGTCATGTCTTTGTGTGGTTTCTCTTGCTGGGTTTCAGTAGTCTAAGAAAGTTTGTCTCTCCCTCCCCTCCTTTCCCCTCCCCTCCTTTTCCTTCCCCTTCTCTTCCTTTCTCCTCCCCTCCCCTCCCTTCTTTACTTTGGTGTTAGTACTGAGTCTTGAACTCAGCTTTTTGAGACAAGCCCCACTTCCTGTTTTCTAGAGGTTAGTTGGTGATAAGAGCCTCAGGTCCTTTTGTGCCTGGACTGGCTTTGAACCTTGATTCTCAGATTTCAGCCTCTTGAGTATCTAGGATTATAGACATGAGCCACCGCACCCAGCCTGGGTTGGTTTTGAACCATGATCTTCAGGCCTTAGTCTTTTGAGTAGCTAGGATTACAGGCATGAGCTACGGCATTCAACTCATCATGACCAACACATCTACACAAGCAAGGGTAGAGAAGATCAAAGACATTGGGGGCTGAAAGTAGCTTGAAGGAACTGATGGGTATTGCTCTCTGGGGTTAGGGGGTCTGCTGTGAAGGGCGTAGACTGTATTTTTGAGGTCTGGGGCCTCTGCATGGGGCCAGGCCAGGGTGCAGTGTTGTATGATGACAAAGTTCTGCCTCTCTGCAAGGGCATCCTTCTCACAGGCTCACAGCAGTGTGTGACAGAGCCCAGCCACAGGGCTTCCCAGCCCTGCCCTCGTGCCCCTGGTCTAGCCTGTGAGTCAGAAAACCTGGGATAAGCCTGGCTCCCCCTTGTGAAGGCTGTGCATCATGAATTTTGAAAAGCAACTGCTTTAGTAATATTCCCTAAGGAAATTTTCCTGATGAATATTCTGTGTTAGTACAGTGTTGAGCATCCTACCATTATTAACAAGTAGAATCTAGTGAATCACATGCTCTAGGAATTCAGGAAAAGCTATATTTCTGCATAGGACAGAATTTGTCTCTGTATGAGCGAGCACTGGTGTTGGTGTTGGCTCAGCTCTGAGCCTAATGGAAACACCTTTATTCATGTAGAGATGGCTCTAATACCTCTATCTGGAATAGGCTAAATCTAAGTTCAGCCAATAGTCTCAGGCTTGTCATGAGGAAAATAACTTGGAAGCATATTTACAGATAGCGGATAGATGTGTTAGAATCTGAAACTTAGGGTTTTAGATTTTTTGTTTCAGTAGAGCTTTCAGTGGTTTGTGGATGTGACCTATTTTTCTGACAATCTGCTGGAAATACAGTTGCTCATTTGAATTATTTATTTGAATTCATCTGTGTTGATAGTTCAATGGCATGAGATACCTTTTTTTTTTTCTTTTGCCAGTCCTGGGCTTAAGCTCAGGGCCTGAGCCCTGTCCTTGGATTTTCTCAAGGCTAGAGCTCTACCACTTGAGCCTCAGCACCACTTCTGGCTTTTTTCTATGTATGTGGTACTGAGGAATCGAATCTGGGTCTTTTGTGCATGCTAGGCAAGCACTTTAACCACTAGGCCAAACTCCCGGCCCCGAGATATCTTTTTTCTCCCTTTAGAATTGGAAAGACTTAAATGCATAGCCTCATGCTCAGAAGTGCCTTACCACCCAAACCACGCCTCCAACATTCCTTTTTTGTCTATTTTTCAGCTAGAGTCACTCTCTGGACGGGTTTCCGATTATGAACCTTAAACCTTTCATTGTTTTGCAATTGGAATTACAGAAGTAAAATCCCACAGCCAGCTAACTTTCCCCCCAGCCCATCCTTGCATTGCAGTCTTGATCTCTGCCTCCTAAGTTGCTAGAATTACAGATGTGCATCACTATACCAGAAATGGAAGATCTTGTAAAGATAGTATAATTAAAAATCAAGATGATTGGGAGAGGGTAGGGGGAGGGAAAGGGGACAAAAATATGAGGAGGGGGGTATATAGAGATTCCCTTCTTGAATACTTGTTTGTTAAACACGTTGTTTGAAATATGATATAAAAATCAATGTTAATAAATTCTTTAATAAAAAATATGAGGAGGGAATCAAGATTCGAGAAGTAATGTACCTGACAAATATAACTGTAATCCATCTATACATTATTCTGGCAATAAAATACAATAAAAATAATTAAAAAGTTGTATTGCTTCAAAAGCAATAGAAAACAATAAATAAAATTACCAGGATTGTCTACTTACATAATCTGATTGTTCCATCTCTTGTTGTGATTTGTCATTAAAAGATTGTATTCTGCTATTGTTAGAAATCATGTAATAATAAAAAAGAAATCATGTAAAAAAAATACAAGGAAACTGAGACTTGAGGATCGCAGTTCAAAGCCAGCCCGGGGAACTAAAGAATGTGAGACTCTGATCTCCAATTAACTACTAGAAAACTGGAAGTGGCACTGAGGCTCCAGGGATAGAGTGGAAGCCTTGAGCTGAAGAGCTCAGGGACAGTGCCCAGGCCCAGAGTTCAAGCCCCAGGACCAACAAAAATAAAATAAAATAAAATAAAATAAAAACAATAAAAAGGAAGAGAAAAGAAGCAGTATCAGCTCTACCAATGAGATTCGATGTAAAATACTTGCATTATTTAGTGAAAGAAGTTCTGCTCACTGTGAGAAGGTAGTCAGGTGGCAGTAATGTAGTAAAGCTGGATGAAGGACAGGAAGGAGCTGCAGCAGAGTTTGACTTAAATCAGGCTGTAGTCATCTTTTTTTTCTTCATTCCAAAAACAAAAAACAACCAGTGAAAGCCATGTTATTTGTGGTGGAAGACTGATCTTACTAAGTCTCTCCCAACTTTCATTACTGCCATTGAGACAAGAGCTTTTTCTCTTAAATGTTCCTTTTAGCCATCACTTGCAAAGGTCTGTGAAAAACAACATATTTGCAGAGACTGTCATGGAGAAAATGGATGGGAATGAAATTATCCCACAAGCTTTCCTTGGCCTGTAGACTGTCTGTCTGCCTTTCTCTCTCTCTCCCTTCCTTCCTTTCTTCCTTCCCCTTTCCTTCTCCCCCTCCCTTCCTCCCTCCCTTTCTCCCTTCCTCCCTCCCTCTCTCCCCTACTCCTGAAGAATTCCTATATTTGGGTCACTTTTCTGTTGACCAATTTTTTTTTTTTCACATTGATGTCACTCAAAGGCTATCACATTACTTGTGATTGTTCTTGGGAACCTTTGAGATTGGAGAGTATGTAATGAGTACTGGAGAAGGATAAACCATCTAATAAACATCTTTGGGAAAAACTGCCTCCCCACTGAGGTAAAAATTAGAGGCTTGCCTTTCTGAAATGTAAAACAAAACAAAACAACACACAATAAAAAAGTAGAGAGAACTGATTCCTAAAATAAACAACTGAAAACACAATAGAGCACTAAAAGGAAATAATGGGGAGTATTTTCATGACTTTGGGGTCATAAAAAATTTACAAAGCCACATTGGAATTGTGAAAAACCACATGGACATAATCCATAGATTTGACCAACAAAATCAAAATGGAATAAAAACTCTCACTTCTGATTAGTGACAAAGTTCAAACATGAGATCCAGAGAATCCATCTGCCCTAAGAATAACAGGAAAAAGGATATAGTTAAGAATAGTTAATAATAGAGTTCATACAAATTAGTAGGGTAAAAGACAAATCATGGGGGGTGAGGGGGAGGGAGGGAAATGGGTACCAAGACATGTGAAAGGGTATCAATGTATGTGAATTAATGCACCTTCTATCTGGCAAATATCATGTAACCCTTTTACTAATTACAATAAAAAAATTTAATAAAAAAAAAAGACAAATCATAGTAGAAGGAGCAGATGGGGCCAGGGAGACTTACATGCTAATGGCCTTAGATACTGCAGACATTCAGCTGGGGTCAATGTAGCTTGCTGATGGAAATAGTACTACTGTTTGGGTGGCAACTGGGCATTGGCTGTCAATATCTGGCAGGATTTTTAAAAAAAGTAAAAAAAATTAGAAGTGGCCATTTCATTTTGGAATATAGCTTATACTTATGAATGGACAGTGAATAAGTGAACTACACCTTGTATCTCTGCACAGGGAAATTTGGAAATGACCTTGATGTCTATTAACAGGAGACTAGTAAACATTTTTTGGTGCAAACATGCTTGGTGAAACATTACTAGCACTATAATAAGTATAATAAACTAAGCAAAAATAGCTCCTCCTTAGCCACAAGGGCTATGTTGCAAGATATTTCTTCTAATACAGACTGAGAGCCTATTATCCTATGATTCTTTTGTGTATATATTTTCGCGTGCTATTTTTTTTTTTTGCTAGTTGTGGGGCTTGAACTCAGCGCCTGAGTACTGTCCTTGGGCTTTCTCAGGAGTAGCATTCTGCCACCTGAGCCACAGCACCACTTCCAGCTTTTTTCTATGTATGTGGTACTGAGGAATTGAACCTGTGTCTTCCAGCATGCTAGGCCAAGCACTCTACCACTAGGCCAAATTCCTGGCCCTGCCCCTTGTTGTTTTTTGAGGTAAACGAGAATTTCACTAAATACACATTGGAAAATCTTGTATATGTATATTCATAGACAGTAGGTTGTCTTTTAATTTTTTTTTGTCAGTCATGGGACTTGAACTCTGGGCTTGGGCTCGGTCCCTGAGCTCTTCAGCTCAAGGCTAGTGCTCTACCATTTTGAGCCACAGTTCCACTTCTGGTTTTCTGGTGGTTCACTGGAGATAAGAGTCTTGAGGACTTTCATGCCTGGACTGGCTTTGAACTGAGATTCTCAGATCTCAGCCTCCTGAGTAGCTAGGATTACAGGCGTGAACCACCAGTGCCTGGCAGACTGTCTTTATTTTTTTATATATTTATTTTTTATTTAAAGAATTTATTATCATTGATTTTTACATCGTATTTCAAATGACGTGTTTAACAAACAAGTATTCAAGAAGGGAATCTCTATATACCATCACTGGCTCTTAGATATTTTTAATTTTTTTAAGAATATTTTCTTAGCTGGGTGGGGTGGCTCACACCTGTAATCCTAGCTACTCAAGAGGCTGAGATCTGAGGATTGCATTCAAAGCCAGCCTGAGCACTCAAGTCTGTGAGATTCTTATCTCTAATTAATCACCAGAAAGTCAGAAGTGGGGCTACTGCTCAACCGCTTGAGCCATAGCCCTGAGCTGAAGAGCTCAGGGACAGTTGCCCAGGCCCAGAGTTCTAGTTCCATGACTGACCAAAAAAAAAAAAATTCCTGAAGCCAGGCCAATTTTCCTGGCCTAGTGCTGAACAGTGTTAGCACAGAGGAAAGACCACATACATGGGTTTGTTGCTATCCATGGTTCCCAAGTTTGCACAGGTGATAGGACAGCCACATCAATGTGAAAAAAAATCTGGTCAGTAGGAAAGTTGTCAAAATATAGGCAGGTCACTGCCTGTGACCTTAGCAGTGGTCATTCAGCCCCTACAGTATGTGGAAGGCACAACTTTGTAGCAGCCTGGATAGTAACATGGAAAGGTGTTTTCCTTCCTCAATGACCTTTTCCACTGGAGGACATAGAGACCAAAGACTGCAGGAAAGCTGGAAGAGGTCAGAAGCCATCTGTGGACTCTTAATAAGGCTGGAAGTATGCTTATGTCAGTGAATAGATGGCGCTATGGGAGATTACATAGCAACTGTCTGCAGCTGTTACACGTGGGACAGGGTAGGTTGAGACTGAGGGTAAAGGAGATTTCCTGGGGCCTGCATTTCTCTATCATTTGGTTACATTGGGTTTTGTATTTGCATTGTTTTTGTTGACTAGGCAAGCATTCTACTCATTGAGTAATCTCCCTATCTCTACATTCTTATTCAGTGATAGTTTTTATGAGTTGTGCCTTTCCAAAAGGAAATGACTTCACTGTAATTTATATGGGAACATGATTGCTTAGATATGGCAATAGTAAGTTGTCTCTCTGCTGGCTCCTTCGTGTTATGGTACCAGTGTCTTCTCAGTGAATATTTTCATGCTTGGCTTTGGAAAAGAAATTTCAAAGTTGGACTGGCTAGGAAGGATCCTGCCTAATTAGTTGTCTTCTCTCTACTCCTCTTTCAGTGGCAGCTTGGCTTGTTCAGGTGACTTATTAAAACATGTACATTTGATGTGTTGACAGATGCAGTTCACTTTTATTTTATTTTATTTTTTTTGCCAGTCCTGGGCTTGAGCTCAGGCTCTGAGCACTGTCCTTGGACTTTCTCAAGGCTAGAGCTCTACCACTTGAGCCTCAGCACCACTTCCAGCTTTTTGCTATATGTGGCACCGAGGAATCGAACCCGGGTCTTCGGGCATGCTAGGCAAGCACTTTAACCACTAGGCCAAACTCCCGGCCCCGCAGTTCACTTTTATTAAATAGAGGATTTCATTGTGACATTTTCATACACAATGTATACTACAGTTTGATCATATTTATCTTCCATTATCTCTTTTGTTTTTTTCCCCATTTTCTTTTCTGAATTGGTACTCCTTGCACCATCATGCAATAAGACAACTCTAGAGTATAGGGCTTTTTTTCTGCTACCAATCTTGCTATGGTTTTGCTAAGATTTCCAAAATCAAATACTTCCAGCTTTTAAGGTCATTTGACCAGTGAAGTGCTGTCATTATCTTCTACCCTCACCTTTTTGCAGGTAATTCTTTTTTTTTCCTTTTGAAGCTTTCTTCCTTCCTTCCTTCCTTCCTTCCTTCCTTCCTTCCTTCCTTCCTTCCTTCCTTCCTTTCTTTAGTTGTGGGCTTGAACTCTGGACCTGGGCTTTGTCCATGAGCTCTTCAGCTCAAGGCTATCACCCCACCCCTGGAGCCACAGCCCCACTTCCAGTTTTCTAGTGGTTATTTGGAAATGAGAGTTCCATATTCTTTAGTGCCTGGGCTGGCTTTGAACCAGGATCCTTAGATCTCAGCCTCCCGAGTAGCTAGGAGTACAGGTGTAAGTCACTACCCAAGACTGAAGGTTTCTTTACTTCCAAGAAAACATACCTTTTTGGGCTCTGACTTCCTTAGTGATTGCACTAGTTTACACTCCCACCTACAGTATAGGAGTGTTTCTTTTTCCCTGTATTCTTGTGGGCAGTGTTGCCTGTTTGATGGTTGCTATCTGACTAGAGTAGTTTTTTTTTTTTTTTTTTTTTTTTGGCCCCTTTCTCTTTCTGGCCCCGCTCGCTCCGGCCCTGCTCGCTCCGGCCCGGCTAGGCCCCCTTTCTAGCTCAGGCCCCGCTCGCTCCGGCCCCGCTCGCTCCGGCCCCGCTTGCTCCGGCCTTGCTCTGACTAGAGTAGTTTTGATTTGCCCTTCCTCGTGTGTCTATTAGACACTCAACTTTCTGATCAATTTTATTGCTTATTAATTGGATTGTTTGCTCTTCTGTTGTTTATTTTTTGAGTTTCTGTATATTGTGTATATAAACTCTTTATCCATAACAAGCTGACAAAAATTTTCCTATTCAGTGTGTTATCTCCTGATTCTAGTAATTGTTTCTTTTGCAGGAACTTTACATTTCATGTAGGTCTCTTTTGATTGATTTTAGTTTGAAGTCTCCTTTGTTGGATATAAATATGGTTTTCTGTATTGTGATTGGAGGATCATTTACCCTAAGCCTATTTTTTTTTTCTCTGTGAGATGTGTTTCACCAAATGGTTTGGTCTTGCCTTTTAATCCAAATTGCCATTCTCTGTCATTTGGTTGGAGAACACTATTGCAGTGTTAATAGTGAAAAGTATTATATTTCATGTTAGTTTTTAAAATCCTTACTACTCCCTGTTACTCCTAATCTACTATCTAGCATAATTT
Organism: Megascapheus bottae; assembly: GCF_031878675.1. Taxonomy (NCBI): domain Eukaryota; kingdom Metazoa; phylum Chordata; class Mammalia; order Rodentia; family Geomyidae; genus Megascapheus; species Megascapheus bottae. The sequence continues at coordinate 1,279,353 of NC_143517.1, forward strand.
GTTCTTTTCTTTGTTTTCCTGTTTTCCACAGTCTTCTGTGGGTAGGGTTCCTTTAAATATCTTTTACAGAGCTGCCTTAGGAGTCACTAATTCCTTTAGCTTTTATTTTTTATGGTAGGATTTTATTTCAGGCTTTAACTAGGAAAGGTGACTTTACTATATATATGTATGTATTGATTTGGATAATTATTATATTTGAGGCAATTTTGATGTCTTCTACCTTCTTCTTCTTCTTCTTCTTCTTCTTCTTCTTCTTCTTCTTCTTCTTCTTCTTCTTCTTCTTCTTCTTCTTCTTCTTCTTCTTCTTCTTCGTTGTGGGGCTTGAACTATGGACCCTGGAGCTCTCCCTGAGCTGTTCAGCTCAAGGCTAGCATTCTACTACTTGAGTCACAGCACCACTTGGTTGTGGGGCTTGAACTCCGGGCCTGGGCTTTGTCTGTGAGCTCTTGAGCTCAAGGCTATGACCCTATCCCTGGAGCCACAGCCCCACTTCCCATTCTCTAGTGGTTAATTGGAGATAAGAGTCTCACAGACTTTACTTTCAGGGCTGGCTTTGAACCAGGATTCTCAGATCTCAGCCTCCCAAGTAGCTAAGATTACAGGTGTGAGCCACTGGTACTTGGCTTTCTATGTCCTTCTTGCATTTAAATTTTGTGTTGAGAATTTTTCTCTTATTCTGATGAGCTTCTCACAGTATGTGACTTGCCACTTCTCCTTGGCATCTTACAATATTCTTTGTTCTATATACTTGGTGTTTTAGCTATACTAGGATAGTAATGCTTCTTTTCTGGTATTGCCTGTTTTGTATTGTAGAAGCCTTTCCATCTGGATTTGAGGAAATTTTTTCTCCCTTCCTTCCTTCCTTCCTTCCTTCCTTCCTTCCTTCCTTCCTTCCTTCCTTCCTTCTTTCCTTCCCTCTTTCCTTCCTTCTTTTTGTTGGTCAAGGGGCTTGAACTCTGGGCCTGGGCACTGTCCCTGAGCTCTTCAGCTTAAGGCAGAACCACACCTTTACACTGGCTCTTTGGTAGTTACTTTGAGGGAAATTCTTACTGACTCTCCTGCCTACTCTGGCTTTGTGCTGTGATCCTCAGATCTAAGATCCTAACTAAAAGACTGCAGTACTTGCCAAACTTTCATATCATTCATGGTCTTATTTTATTAAGCTGTTCTTTTTTTTTTTTTTTTTTTTTTTTTTTTGCCAGTCCCGGGCTTGAGCTCAGGGCCTGAGCACTGTCCTTGGACTTTCTCAAGACTAGAGCTCTACCACTTGAGCCTCAGCACCACTTCCGGCTTTTTTCTATGTATGTGGTAGGGAAGAATCAATCCAGGCCTCCGTGCATGCTAGGCAAGCACTCTATCACTAGGCCAATCTCCCGGCCCTAAGCTGTTCTTTAAAAAAAAAAACTCTCTTTTGAGCTTAGTTGATTGTAACCTTTTACAATTTATTCAGCTGTTTATATATCTCTACTTTTATTGATGATTTCTGTCATACTGCTTTTTACTTTTTTTTTTTTTTTTAATTGGTGGGTTGTGGGGCTTGAACTCGGCCTAGGTGATGTCCCTGAGTTCTTTAGCTCAAGGCTACCACCCTATTCCTGGGCCTGGGCATTGTCTCTGAGCTCTTCAGCTCAAGGCTACCACCCTACCCTTGAGCCAAGCCCCATTTCCTAGTTTTCTAGAGGTTAATTGGAGATAAGAGTCTCAGGTCCTTTCATGCCCGGACTGGCTTTAAACCTTGATCCTCAGATCTTAGCCTCCTGAGTATCTAGGATTACAGGCGTGAGCCACTGTGACCTGGTTTGCTTTTTTACTTTTTAACTAATTGAGTTTTCTTATTTTTCACTGTCCCTAAAGTCCATTATTGTGGGGATGTTGGCATTTGAGGGACACATATTGCCTTTGTTTCATGGACATTGTATTTCTTCTCTGGGTTTTACACATCTAGAGTCCAACTTTGGTTGAAGATTTCAATCTTTTGTGTCTTTTTAGTTGGGAATTCCTCAAAGTGTTTATTATATTAAGCAGTGATTGAATTGTAATGCATTTTCTTGTCAGTGAACTGGTTTACTGGTATGCTTCAGGCAACAGACATTCAATTTTAATGTCTAAGACATTATCTGCAGTTTTTTTTTCTACTCAGGGTGAGGAAACTATCACAGTTGAAAACCAAAACTTTGTGATCATAATAATCCCTGATGAAGACCAACCACCATTACTGCCCCAGGATTTTTAAATAAAATAGAAGGGAAGATGAGTACTTGAGATCTAGAATGATCTTACTTAAGCCAAGGTGGTACTGGAAAGGACATGATGGGGATATTATTATTCTCCTGAATTGTCAGTATGGCCAGGCAAATATAAAAGGAATATTTAAACAGTCTGCAGGTATTTACTTAGCCTCAACATTACTTCATTTAATTTGTCCATTGTATAGCATTGCAGATATTTAGCTATCTCTCTGGAAATGGGGACTGTTTCCAATATGCTTTACGTTATAGGTTTTCTTTTTTGTCCTGGAAAGGGAGAAAGGAATAGATTAGTTGTCGTTTATTCTTCTTCCAGAGAAGTGCCAAAATAATTTTGTCTCTCCCAGATGAAGTCAGTTTTTAAAATTGTGGTTCTCCTGAGGTTTATTTGGAAAAAGATAGTGTAATTCTGAGAAACCAGGCGGAAGAGTTGCCAAGATATCCCCACCCCTGGCTGAGGCTTCTGTTTCCTTTCATTAGGGTCAGCTCAAGAACAAAACCACATTTATATGTTTGGAGAGCCTGGTTTAAACACTTGTTCTTGCTACCTAAGGGATTAGGACTGTCCTTTTCATTTGCCAGTTATAGTCAAGTCCACCCAAAATACTTGTTCTTGTATTTGTTCCAGGTCATTTATGTCAAGATAACCTTTGCGCTTTCTTTCTTTCCTTTTTAAAAAATATTATCTTTAAGTAGTTGTACAAAGGAGTTGCCATTTAGCAAGTAGTTTAGGGAGACAGTGCATCTTGATCAATGACATCTCTTTCAGCATTCTCATCCACCCTTTCCCTTACTTTTCTTAATTTTGTAGGATTGCGTTTAGCCTTCCTTCTCCTCTTCATTTGTCTACTGCTCTCCCCTTAGCTCCACTTCACTTCTTACAAGTACCTGTGTCCTGGTGCTAATGTTGTTGGGCTTTGACTTTGTCTTTTTTGTTTTTGGTCATTCATGGGGCTTGAACTCTGGGCCTGGGCTCTGTCTCTGAGCTCTTCAGCTCAAGGCTAGTGTTCTAGCACAGAGCCGCTTCTGGTTTTCTGGTGGTTAATTGGAAAGTCTCATGGAGTTTTGTGGCTGAGCTGGCATGGAACCATAATCCTCAGATCTCAGCTTCCGGAGTAGCTAGGATTACAGGTCTGAGCCATTAGTGCTCAGCTTGACTTTGCCTTTTTAAGGAATTAAACTATTTGAGTTTCCTTTCTACCATATTTTAGTTCTCCCTTGAATCCACATATTTTATTTAATTTATTGGTAACCACTTGCATATACCACCGAATATGTTTACTTGAAGTTGTATAGGCTAATTCTAACTTCTACATATGAAAGAAGCCATGTAACCTTTGTCACTTTGGACCTGACTTACTTCATTTAATATAATTTTTTTTCTATGTGTTTCCATTTCATTACAAATGGTACAATACCATTCTTTCTAACAGATGAATAAAATTTCATTGTGTATACGTACCACATTGTCTCGATCCAGTCATCTACTGAGGGGCATCTGGGCTGATTCCATACCTTGGCTGTGTGTAGTGAATAGTGCTGCAATGAAAATGGTTGTGCTAGTGGCTTTACTGGAACTTACTTATGATCTTTTGGATAAATGCCCAGGAGCTTCCTAAGAAAAGCTGAGGTTAAGTTGGTTTCAGAAGTATGTAAGAATTGGAGATTGTTGCTTCTCTTTTCACTCTATGGTCCTGGCAAAATAGGCAGGGATATGGCAAGGTGTTGTGAAGGCCGTGAGAACCAGGTATCTGCAGAGTTGCAAGATGGTGTTAATGTAGGGTGAAAGGACTATTGGTAACAGAGTCATGCGGATCTGAAGGGCACCTGGCAGATCAATCAGAATATGTCAAGTTAACATGACTGTCAGCATCTTCATGTGACAGAGGGTTGGCATAGTTATACAATGGGATTGTAGTGATATTGAGAAAGAGCCAGGGGCTTCATCCTTTCTAAACATTGCCTCATATTATCAGGCTATGTACAGGAAATCTAGCCAATTGTGAAAGAGAGGTATTGTAGAGATACAAGTTCATACATGAAACAATGCCTAGTCAATGTCAGGTGGCCTAGTACATATATTGATTATCATCATGTAATAAAGTGTTTTCTTTTTCTTTTTTTTTTTTAGATTGAGGACAAACACACCAAATCCCAGAATAGCTGAATGATTTTTCTCAATAGCATATACTAGTTTAATGACTAAACTCAAAAAAAGCTTATCAAATCTCTTGATTTTTCCCATTTTAGACTTATTTAAGTTCTCATAAAAGAGGAAAATGAATTATTTCAGATTAACATTTTCATGATTGTATTTTCAGTATCAAACTGATATTTATGTGAAAATGAGAGGTTCCTCAGATTAGCTCGTATATAGGCTGGAGTCAGTGGTATGAACAGTCTGCTCAGGTTTGAGGTCATCTGGACACCATCCTGAGGAAACTACTTGAGTATTCTTTAATTCCCTTAAGCTTGTGATACTGGGAAGAGCCTGACATTGCATCTCTAACATTGTCAAGGCCTCTTGGAAAAGGTGCACTACTTCAGGACAGAAGGGTTAGACTACTTAGACATCTGCTCCATGTCAAAATGACTGCTACATATCTTACCTGAACACATAAAAGATTGCTAGATTAGGTTATTCAAACTTTATATCCTAACATTTCACTTGGCAAAAGCTAGAAATGGAGGTGTGCCTCCAGTGATAGATCTCTAGTCTTGAGCAAAAAGGTGAAGAGACAGTCAGTGCCCAGGCCCTGAGTTCAAGCAAGTCCTAGTACAGGCACACAAAAATTACTACACAACATAATTCCTTGCTTTTTTTTTGATCCTTATCCTGCCATTGAGATAGGTTAGAAGGGTATTATCACTCCCATTTTCCTTTTTTAATATTTTTTATTGTAATTACTAAAAGGGTTACATGATATTTGCCAGATAGAAGGTGCATTAATTCACATACATTGATACCCTTTCACATGTCTTGGTCCCCATTACCCTCCCCCCATCTTGGTTTTCCCCCCTTCCCTATCCAATTTCAAATAACCAAATACAAATATATCCAATATATCAGATACTGTGAGATACTGTAACAATATGAGATAACCAAGGAACAGCAAAAGAGATGAGAGATATCACTCCCATTTTCTTTTCCTTCCTTTCTTCCATCCCTCCTTCCTTCCTTTCTTTTTTTTTTTTTTGCCAGTCGTGGGCTTGAGCTCAAGGCCTGAGCACTGTCCTTGGACTTTCTCAAGGTTAGAGCTCTACCACTTGAGCCTCAGCACCATTTCTGGCTTTTTTTTTTTCTATGTATATGGTACCGAGGAATCGAACCCGGGTCTTCGTGCATGCTAGGCAAGCACTCTACCATTAGGCCAAACTCCCGGCCCGCTTCCTTGCTTTCTTGCTTTCTGTTATGGGGCTTGAACTCTTGGGCCTGAGAACTGTCCCTGAGCTCTTCAGCTCAAGGGTAGCACTCTACCTTTTGAGCCACAGCACCACTTCCAGTTTCCTAGTGATTAATTGGAGATACAAGTCTCCCAGACTTTAGTTCCTGGGCTGGCTTTGAACTGAGATCCTCAGATTTCAGCCTCCTGAGTAGCTAGGATTATAAGTATAAGTCACCACGCCCAACCATCACTCTCATTTTCATTATATAATTTGCTCCAGGTCATATGGCCATAATGGAAGAACACACTGTTTTCAGTCCTATTTCAGTACCTCAACTACTTTGTTATTTTATATCTCTAGAGACAGGAAATAACTGTGTAACCTCAGTAAGAAAGCATTAAATGCAGAAGAATTTATCTTCCTTTTTCAGCAACAGCAGACCACACCATTCTTGGACTATGAAACCTGTAAGGAGCTCTGTTTTCTCCTAAGCTATACACACTTTCTGCTCACCTCCAGACTGTTATAGAACTCACACCACAAGTTATTCCATGAATGGAGAATACTGCGGTAACATAAATTTGGGAAATAGACACTATAAGATTTTCTTTTTAGAAATTTGTAATGTATATTAGCATATTGTAGATTAGAAAGTCTTTCAGAGCTGGGTATGGTGGCTCATACCTGTAATCCTAGCTACTCTGGAGGCTGAGATCTGAGGATCATGGTTCAAAGCCAATCTGGGCATAAAAGGACCTGAGACTTATCTCCAATTAACCTCAAGAAAACGGGAAGTGGGGCTTGGCTCAAAGGTAGGGTAGTAACCTTGAGCTGAAGAGCTCAGGGACAGTGCCCAGACTGAGTTCAAGCCCCCATGATCCACAAAAAAAAAAAAAAAGAAAGAAAGAAAGAAAAAAGAAAAAGTCTTGCAGAATTTTGTTGAGTTCATAGTTTCTCTGAGTTATTTGCAAACAAAATCCTACCCAGTATCAAATGGAGTATACTCTAGAAAAATCTTCACAATGATTTATGTTTTAGAACTCAGATGTGAAGGTTCATTCGTTCATCTACCATGCATCCATGCATCCATGCATCCATGCATCCACCCAACATGAAGTACTAATGGAATAGCTACTGTGTTCCAGGGCCTGAAGGAAGCACCAGAAATACTGTGGTAAGCAATATAGGCATGGATCTTGACAATATGGGACAACAGTTTTCAACAAATAGTATCATGAAACCATGAAGAACTGTTTTGCTTTTTTTTTTTTGCCAGTCCTAGGCTTGAGCTCAGGGCCTGAGCACTGTCCTTGGACTTTCTCAAGGCTAGAGCTCTACCACTGGAGCCTCAGCACCACTTCCGGCTCTTTTCTATGTGTGAGGTACCAAAGAATCGAACCTGGGTCTTTGTGCATGCTAGGCAAGCACTCTACCACTAGGCCAAATTCCCAGCCAGAACTGTTTTATAGTTATGTCCACAAAGTTGTTACAGGGTCTTGAGGAGGACATTCTGCAACAAGTATGAGAAAGGATTGTATGCCAGTTGTGGCTGGAGTGTGGTAAAGTGAAATGGTTGAATGCTGGTGAGAGAAACAAGAGCCTAGAGGACAAGGACAGTGGCTGGAGAGGTTAGCTCACTCAAAAAGCTACTGGATGAGGGCCGTAGCAATGATTTTTGTGTATTATACAAAAAATGAAAGCAAAACAAAGTAAAACAAAATAAACAGGACTAAATTAAAAAAATAACATAGTAAATGAAACAGTCACCAAAATGAAAAGGAAACTGATAATGGGAAAAACATGTGCAACCCTGTTATCAAATAAGGGATTAATATCCAAGACCTTACTAAAACTTCATATAACAATAAAAGCAAGGCAAATAGCCAAATTAAGACTCTGGAAAGAACTTGTATAAATTATCCAAAATTCAAGTCTAGAGAACTATGAGATATTTCTTCACAACTACTAGGATGGCTACTTCACACACACAAGAGATGAGAAGTGTGGCAAGTATAGGGAGAAAAGAGGACCCTGCATACACACTGAGTAAGAATGTAGATTGAAGGGCCAGGAGTTTGGCCTAGTGGTAGAGTGTTGCCTACCATGTATGAAGACCACGGTTCAGCTCCTCCATACCACATAAAAAAAACTAGGAGTGGTGCTGTGGCTCAAGTGGTAGAGCACTAGCCTTAAGGAAAGCCCAAGGACAGTGCCTCAGGCCCTGAGTTCAAGACCCAGGACTGGCAAAAAACCAAAAACCAAAAACATATTATTTGGGGCCAGGAGTTTGGTCTAGTAGTAGAGTGCTTGCCTAGCAAGCATGAAGACCTGGGTTTGATTCCTCAGTACCATATATAGAGAAAAGAGCTGGAAGTTGTTCTGAGGCTCAAATCGTAGAGCTGTAGCCTTGAAAAATCCCAAGGACAATGCTCAGACCTTGAGCTGAAGCCCATGACAGGCAAAAAAAAAAAAAAAAAAAAAAAAAGTAGATTGATACAACTAATATGGAAGACTGAATGGAGGTTTCTAGAAAAATCTCAAATACAAAGCTACAACATGATCTTTAACTATACTGATATATACCTCAAAGAAATGAAATCTTTACCTAGTAAGACATTTCTACATATGTTTACTTTGGCATTATTCAGAATAGCCTATATATGGAAATAATCGAAATGTCCATCAGTGATATAAAGAAAATATGGTATGCATATGTTAACACAATAGAATTCTATTTAATTTTCCAAAAGGGAGAGGTCCTGCCATTGGCCACAACACAGATGGGCTTAGAGGGTCTTATGCTAAGTGAAGTAAGCCAGCTGCAGGAAGAAAAGTATTGTGTGATTTTCCTTGTATGTGGAATATAAAAGTCAAATATATTAGAGGTAGAGACTAAAATTGTTATTACTAAACTACAGGTGTGTTGGAGGAGGAAGTGGGATATGTGGGTCAAAGAATCCAAAGTAGCAAATGTGTAAGGAAAGCACATAAAAATGTATATGTAGGCAAGTGTACATAATAATGTTTTGTATGTGGGGCTGCAGCCAAATAAGTACAATAGTTCTTACCATGCGAAGGAGGTGAGTAACTCTAAGATGGTGACATTGTTCAAAAAGGATGTACTCATCATCTGACTTATGAGCTGGTAACCCCTATGTACATCACCTTTACAATAATAATAGAAAATAATACATATTTTTTGCCTGTCCTGGGGCTCATAACTCAGGGCCTGGGCACTGTCCTTGGACACTTTTTGCTCAAAGATAGTGAGTGCTCTGCCACTTAAGCCACAGCGCCACTTCTGGCTTTTTCGGTGTATGTGTTGCCAAGGAATCGAACCCAGGGCTTTGTGCATGCTAAGTGAGCATTTTACCACTAGGCTACAATCCTGGCTGGAAAACAATAATTTTTAAAAGTGTGTTGAGGGGTAGGGCAGTAACCTTGAGCTGAAGAGCTCAGGGACAGCACCCAGGCCCACAGTTCAAGCCCCACGACCAGAAAAAAATAAAAATAAAAAAGTGTGTCTAGCAGTGCAGGGAGGAGAATGGGCTGCCGTGGGGATTCTGTGGCACTCTACTCTGTTTTCCAGTAATTTCTTTGCGCATTCTCAAAGAAAGCTGCTATCCAGGAGCAGGCTGCACAGCTGTTGGAGGCCCCGCCCAGAGAAGAGCCTGAGGTCCTTACTTCTTAACTCTAGGACAAGAACAACCAGTTTCCCCAGGCAGGTGGCCCATGAGCCAGGCTCTCAGATTGAGACTGTCTCTGGGTGATCTGATGGCTGGTCCTCAGGCTCAATAACAGTGTGCCTCAGTGCGCATGCTCCTGTGCGTGTGACATTGTGCACATCTGTGTCATTCTCTAGCCACTGGCTCTCTGACTCCAGTGTTCAGGCAGAACTCTCCAGGATGGCTCCCTTCAGGCTGGACAGCAAGCACTGCCCTTTTGGAAAAAATGATGGTTACCACCTAGTCACTTTCTTTTTTGGAATTAAAACCATTATCTGTAAGTAGCTGTGCAGAGGAGTTTTATTTCAACCTGTCAGTTTGTGATGACAATGCATTTGGGTCACTGCACTCTTTTCATTATTCTTCCCCACCTCTCAGCCCTAGTTCTGTTTTCACATATGCCCATTGAATATTACCACTGCAGTGCCCATCCTTCTTTTCTCCATTTGTTTACCTGCCTCCCTTTCATCCTCCCTTGATGCTACAATCTCAGCTAATGGGATTCATTTTGCTAAACTGTTAATTGTTCAAAGGAGTTACACCATTGGACTCCTCCCCAGAGTATACCATACTTCAGTGGTAGGTTTGTGCATGTATGCATATGACCGTATAAATGTTTACATATGTATTTATACTTTAGATCTAATTTCCAAATATGAGAAAACATGTCCTTTGTCTCTCTGAGCCTGATTTACTTCACATAACATGATTCTTTTTTCAGGTTCATTTATTTCCCTGCAAAAGACATGTATCATTTTTCTTGATGGATAAAATTCCATTGTGTGTGTGTACCACTTTTTGTTGTTGTTGTTGTGGTTGTTGTTGGTCATGGGGCTTGAACTCTGGGCCTGGGTGCTGTCCCTGAGCTCTTCAGCTCAAGGCTACTACTCTACTACTAGAGCCACAGTGCCACTTCCTATTTTTTTTTTTTTTTTGCCAGTCCTGGGCTTGAGCTCAGGGCCTGAGCACTGTCCTTGGACTTTCTCAAGGCTAGAGCTCTACCACTTCAGCCTCAGCACCACTTCCGGCTTTTTTGTATGTATGTGGTAGCAAGGAATCAAACCCGGGTCTTCGTGCATGCCAGGCAAGCACTTTAACCACTAGGCCAAACTCTCCGCCCAGACTTAGGTCCTTTTTTTTTTTTTTTGCCAGTCCTGGGCCATGAACTCAGGGCCTGAGCACTGTCCTTGGACTTTCTCAAGGTTAGAGCTCTACCACTTGAGCCACAACACCACTTCTGGCTTTTTTCTGTATATGTGGTACCAAGGAATTGAACCCAGGTCCTCGTGCATGCTAGGCAAGCATTCTACCACTAGGCCAAACTCCTGGCCCCATAGGGCTTATTTTTAATTTGTACTTCACCAAGAGGCTTTCACAATGCCTTGAAACTGTCCGAGAATATTTATTTTCAGATGACATTAGCAGTCTGTGCTATGAAGAATCTACATTCCTGTTGTTCTCTTGAGCATCTAGGTTTTTGGGATTTCCCAGGGATAAAATTGGACTGGGGGAAGGTACAGTAGGGTGACAGGATGAAGCCACCAGATCTTATGAGTGCATAGACCCAAGTGGCTGAGGTTCAAGTCCTCTTTTAACTGTGAAAGCTTGGGTAAATTATTTTTATACTTATTTTCCTTAAAAAAACATAGAGATAATAGGGCCAAGAGTTTAGCCTGGTGGTAGAGTGCTTGCCTAGCATTCATGAAAATCTGGGTTTGATTCCTTGGTACCACATAGGTAGAAAAAAGCAGGAAGTGGTGGTGAGGCTCAAGTGGTAGAGCTCGAGCCTTGAGAAAGTCCAAGGACAGTGCTGTCAAAAAAAAGAGAGATAATAATTATATTGGAATGACAATGAATTTTTAGAGTACTTAGCCTGACACATAGTAAAAAACAGCCAGCATTTACTCAATAAAGAGATATTTTTTTTTTACACATTTTGGATGATTCCTCTGGAATAGATTCTTAGGAGTGGAGCTCATAGGTATGTGCTACACATATTTATTTATTTGCATTATCTTTAAGTAGTTGTACAAAGGAGTTGCCATTCAACAAAGCAGTTTATGAATACAATGCATCTTGGTCAATGCCACTCCTTTCATCATTCTCCCTCATCCCTTCCAACGTATTTTAAAGGCTTCTGAATTCCAGCTACCTTGATGGCTTTTCCTCTAGCAGTCTTTTGTTCCATTCTCCTTGGGCAGTGCTAGCTTTGGATATTGGAGTTGAAAATAAATTTTATAAGGGCCGGGAGTGTGGCCTAGTGGTAGAGTGCTTGCCAAGCATGCGTAGAGATCCAGGTTTGATTCCTTGGTACCACATACATGGAAAAAGCTGGAAGTGGTGCTATAGCTCAAGTGGTAGAGTACTAGCCTTTCTGAGGAAAGCCCAAGGACAGTGCTCTCAGGCTCTGAGTTCAAGCCTCAAGACTGTCAAAAAAATAAAGAAAATAAAATTTATAAATCTGATATGTAAAATTTAGTACCTTCTAACTTCAAGTAGTTCATTAATTAGCAACATTGAACAGTACCCAAACATTGATGATAGTGATGATGATGATGACGATGATGATGATGATGTGGCCATCCTGGGGCTTGAACTCAGGGCCTGGGCATTGATCCTGAACTTTATGTTCAAGGCTAGCCCTTTCTCACTTGAACCACAATTCCATTCCTGGCCTTTTGGTGGAGAGTTGGTGGTGAAATTCTCAGAATTTTCTGCTCAAGCTAGCTTGAAACCATGGTCCTCAGATCTCAAACTCCTGAGTAGTTTAGATTACAGCTATAAGCCATCAGCACCTAGCCCTAATATTTATTATTAATTTGTGTTTAATCTTCGGCTACTTCTTCTTGACTCACTAAAAGAACTAAGGAGTGCTTGTACGATTATAAAAATGTCATCTTGTTGTCGGCAGTTCTTTGTGCTAAGTGAGCTAGGCACAGAAATGCTATATGATTTTATTCATATGTACTTAGAATGTGGATTTCATTGAAGTTGAGCAGCTCACAGAGAGAGTGAGAAGAGCAGGAGGAAGCAGAGGTGGATAAAATCTGATCCACAGTTACTGAGTTAAAGTTGGACAGGGGTAACAAGCTCTGGTGTGTTACTGTCCAGGGTGCTTAGACTGTTAATGTGCTAAACATCTCAAAAAGCTGAAAGGAGACATTTTGGCTTTTTAAAAAATTATTTTATTGTTGGGGTAATGTCTAGAGGGGTTACAGTTGCATTTGTCAGGTAGTAGGTGCATTACTTTTTGCACATTGATATCCCTTGTCGTTTTTGTGCCCGTTTCCCTTCCCCCTCCCAATCATCTTTTTTTCCTCCCTTCTCTTTCCTACTTCAAATAAACAACTGAACATATGTACAATATACCAGGTAACAAAGTCAGATACAGTAACAATATGAGATTAGCTATAAAGGCAAAAAAAGAGAAGAGAAATAACATAGTACATTAAGAACAACAATCACACAAGATAAATGAGCAAATACATACCTATAAACTTACTTGAATGCCATATTTGATCTATTTACAAAGAATTGCATGGGACTCTATAAATATGTGTACAATTTTTAATATTTTATGTTTTTAAAAGATGAGTTAAAAAAAAAGCAGTGTGGAGGCCTTTTTTTTTGTCCACCGTGAGGCTTGAACCTGGGCCTTGTCCCTGAGCTCTTCAGCTCAAAGCTAGCACTCCACCACATTGCGCCACAGGGCCACTTCTAGTTTTCTGGTGGTTAACTGGGAATAAGTGTCTCACAGACTTTGTGTGCCCAGGCTGATTTGAACAGTGATCCTCAGATCTCAGCCTCCTGAGTAGCTAGGATTATAGGTGTGAGCCACCAGTGCCCTGCTAGGATGATTTTTTTCCCAAGCTACTAACATACGGCTTGATAGATGAAGGCATCTTGTGTAAAGAAACTCTGGTTCCAAATGCTGATGGAGTCTGTTTTCTATTTATAATGTCAAACACAAGACGACTCTAGCTTTCTTTAGATGAACACACACATTTATCACTATGGTTCTTGTCATAGCCCCAAGCTGAAAAACAGAAATCATAGTACTGGCCAATGCTGTGAAGATGTCATCAGATAATCTGTGTGATAGGCTATACACACTATGTATGGAAGCCACAAACACAGTCATTGTCAACAAGTGGAAGTGTGGCTCAAATGGCAGAGTGCCAGTCTTGAGTGCAAAGGTTACATAAGAGCTGGAGACGCTGAGTTGAAGGAAAGAAAAGAGTACTTATTGATATTTCACGATACTAAAGTTCATCTCATATCCTTAATATTTCCTTCTGTCTTTCCTCTTCTTCTTCTTCTTCTTCTTCTTCTTCTTCTTCTTCTTCTTCTGCTTCTGCTTCTGCTTCTGCTTCTGCTTCTGCTTCTGCTTCTGCTTCTGCTTCTGCTTCTGCTTCTGCTTCTGCTTGGGTTGGTCATGGATCTTGAACTAAGGGCCATCGTCCCTGAGCCTTCTTCAAAGGTTAACACTCTACCACTTTGAGCCACAACTCTGTTTCTGTTTTCTGGGGGTTAATTGGAGATAACAGTCTCACAAACTTTCCTCTCCAGGCTGGTTTCAAACTACAATCCTCAGATCTCAGCCTCCTGAGTAGATAAGATTACAGGCATGAGCCACCAGTGCCTAGCAGAATTATGTATTTTTCAAAGACTGTGACAAGAAGCATATAAAAGAAATGTGTTTATTTTCTGAATTTCAATGCATTTATTTTCTCATCATTAGTAGAAAATGCATATAATTATTTGCTTTTGCTAGGATATTACTAAAACGGCACTGTTCATTTTGTGGCTGTTTCTTAATAAAGAAAAGTATTATGAATCAAATAAGTGTTCTGTGTTGCCATCTGAGGACAGTGGGGTGGCATGGACGCCAGCTCTTGAGGACTGTATTGTATGAGTTTGTTGGGCTAGATGAGAAAAAAGGAGGCGGGGAGGGGGAGTTTTGTTGTGTGTCTGTGTGTGTGTGGTGTGTGTGGGTGATGGAGTGATGTGTACTAATACAGTGTGTGATGTGGTGTGCAGGTCTGATGCATTAATGTGCTTGTGTGGAATGCCTGTGGAAAGTGTGTGTATGTATGCATGGTGCAGTGCTTTCTGCAAGCTTGGTGATTTAGTCCACGTGGGCCAGAACAATCTGGATGGGGGCAGTCTCCAAGAGTCCAGAGGGAAGCAAACGTTCTGTGTCAGCCTAGAATGGTGGGCTATCAACACACACTGAAGTTACTTCATTGCTTTACTGTTTAATTTATATTTGTTTAACTTATGTTCTAAATCTCTTTCTTCTTCATTGGTAAGCTCTAGCAGACAGAAACCATTTGTTCAATTCACCGAGTGCAACCTTGAATAGAAGGCCTGTGTAGAAGCTTGACCTTCCTTTTAGTCCCAACTTGAGTAATTGAGCAAATGTAAATTTGAGCAAATGTAACATGTTGAGTTCTGAAATGTTGGGTAAAAATACTGTGGTTCGTTGGGTAATTTTCTGTGGCTGAAAAGCTCATCTTTTAGGCCAAGTTTAGGTTACCAATATCCTTATGAAAATGCATGAGAATTTACTGTGGAGCTGTTAAAGTTTTAATCAAAATACATTGCTTTTTACTTTGAAATTTAAAATAGAAAAAAAGCAGCCTGACTTTTTTTTGTGGCCTAATTGCTGGCTGTTACTTGTCTCTTACTGCAATGTTCTTGGAGCCGAGCTACTCAAACACCATTTGGAACTAGCAAGCTGTATTTATTTTTAGATTTAAAAGCAGTCAAATAGTTTGCCCTCAATTTTCAGAGGAAAAAAATTTTTGCTGCTGGGTTAAAGCGCTGTGTACTGAGTATATTTATGCTTGACTATTCCCATCTGAACTCCAAATAGTGAAAAACAAAGGTTTCCAGTGATTCACTCTTAATAACAGCTTGGTTGGTGCCAGGACTTATTAAATTCCAGCTTCTTAAATTATAATGAAGGACACAGTCACAGTCTGAGATAGATTTAGTCAAGTACACAAAGCCAAAAACACCACCACATTGTGAATAATTAGGAAGAGGTAGGGCTGAATCCGTGGATTGGAGCAGTGAAACGAGTTTTTAGATTCAGGGTTCTTTGCTTTTGGGTTGATGCTGGATGCAGGGGCTAAGCCAAACAAATGAGCAATTTGATTTCAGGTTTTGTTTAGTGAAGGCAAATGGGCATGTGTTGTGTCCTGAGTTCTTGTCCTAGACACTCTGCTTCTTTTGATCTCATAATAACTGGAAGGAGGATGGATAGGTCATCTGCTTTAGGTGTCACAAAACTTGGAAGTCACAGTTCGCCTAAGAGCAAAGCTTATACAATTTTTGCCAGTCCTGGGGCCTGAGCACTGTTTTGGGCTTTTTCCCTCAAGGCTAACACTCTACCACTTGAGCCACAGCACCACTTCTGGCTTTTCTATATATGTGGTATTGAGGAATCGAACCTGGGTCTTCGTGTATGCTAGACCCAACTCCCAGCCCCAAGCTGACACAATTCTATAGCTCTCTCTTGTTGATAGTGGCTGGTAGTTTGATAAATTTGTCAGTGTTTTAATATGTGTTGACAGACTAGCAATCTAATTCGAGTTCACTATAGAAGTAACAAACTAGATGTATATACATTTTTTTATAAACAGCTCAAAAGTTTAGATTTTGTTGTAGCTGGGAGGAAATCAACACTAATCTTCAACTGAAGCCTTTGGCTCATGCCATCATGTACATTTATCCAATTTTAAAGTTACCATCTGTTAGGTCGGCCTGCTTCCTTTGTGCTCATCTTTCTTTTCTTTTCTTAAAATATTTTTTTTAAAGAAACCTCCACACTGCTTTCCAGAATGGCTGAACTAGTTTACAATCCCACCAGCAGTGTAGTAGGGTTCCTTTTTCTCCACAACCCCACCAGCAACTGTCATTGTCTGAGTTCAAAATCTTGGCCATTCTTGTTGGGGTAAGGTGATATCTTAGGGTTGTTTTTATTTGCATTTCCTTTAGGACCATAGATAATGAACATTTTCTCATATGCTTTTCTGCCATTTTAATCTCTTCTTCTGATAAGTCTCTCTTTAGTTCCCTTGCCCATTTAGTGAATGGTTTGTTGGGTTTGGGGGGTGCTTTCCCTGAGCGCTTTAGCTCAAGGCAACCACCCTACCCCTTGAGACACAGTGCCACTTCTGGTTTTCTGGTGGTTAATTGGAGATGAGTCTCACGGACTTTTTAGTGCCTGGGCTGGCTTTGAGCCATGATCCTCAGATCTCAGCCTCCTGAGTAACTAGGATTACAGGTGTGAGCCACCTTGCCTAGCTTGGTAGCCATTTTTTAAAGTATTTCTCCTTCAGTTGTCCCTATGAGATACAACCTGTTAAGCACTTCAACCTCTGCTCTAGTATGAAAACATGAGTAATCTGAAGGGAGTTTCCAGAAGATGTCCCTACTGTCACACATCTCAAGATCCCAGAGGAGATGAATATGACAGAGCCTACAATGCAGGTCAAAAGGAGAAGGGGGGGGTCTTGCAATTATGGAACAGACCTTCAGTAGCATGAAAATTGTAGGAGCTACCCTCCTTGCCCTCCACACTTGATGCCTTTAAGAAGTAAATGAGAGCCGGGCGCAGTGGCTCAGCCTTTTAATCCTAGCTGCTCGGGAGGCTGGGATCTGAGGATCGTGGTTCAAAGCCAGCCCAAGCACTAAAGGCCATGAGACTTTTATCTCCAATTAACCACCAGAAAACTGGAAGTGGCGCTGTGGCTCAAGTGGTAGGGGGGTAACCTTGAGCTGAAGAGCTCAGGTACAATGCTCAGACCTAAAGTTCAAGTCCCATGACCAAAAGCAAATAAGAAATCCCAAAAATGGTTACCAAATGCAGAAGAGTGGTCACTCTGCACAATCATGAGGGTTTTTGTGGCCATGGCATACTGTGACCAGATCTTAGGGCTCTATCAATGAATGGCACGACCCATGACAGGGCTGTGTGCACACTGTGGATGGTCAGGCTTTGAGGACTGGACTTTAGGGCTGAGAAAACTCACATCTAGCTAGATTCATCCTGAGTTGAAGCCCAGGTAAGGCCCAGCCAATATTCCAAGTAGTACTTTTTTTTTTTTGCCAGTCTTAAGGCTTGAACTCAAGGCCTGGGCACCTGTCCTTGGACACTTTTTGCTCAAAGCTAATATTCTGCCACTTGAGCCACAATGCCACTTCTGGCCTTTTCTGTGTATGTGGTTCTAGGGAATTGAACCCAGGGCTTCATACATGCTGGGTGAGCACTCTACCAGTAGGCCCCACTCTCAGCCCATGCAGTGCAATCTTTCATGCTTGCACAGAGGGTTCAGTTCCTGAAGTACCAATGGTACTAGGCTTGTGTGCTGTTGGAGCCAGGGCAGGCACGGGCAGGATGGCCAAGGGCCTTTACCAACACCTACCCTGTCTCCTCATCACAATGCTTAACTACTGCTAAGAAGTATTTTGGGACATTGTTACTCTTCTTTGAGCTCTCAGAGCTACGAGTTCCTTACACATGCCTATGTTCTAGGTGATATTAATTCCCATATGTATGGATTATATACCTAGATTGTGTGTGTGTGTGTGTGTGTGTGTGTGTGTGTGTTGTCTCATTGAATCTTTTTTCCCCCCTTCTATTTCCTGAAAGTCTCACTGAATTATGACAGAGATACTCTATCTCTAAGATAGGAAAGACTGGAGGCACTGGAAGAGGGACAGAAATCTCACAAGTCAGTGGAAGGTTCCATAACTGATGGTTGGTAGAGTCCAATTTCTGGTCTACCTGTTCAGGACTCCAGATCTGACCTCCAGTGTCAGAAGAATAATACAGGACTCTGGTAAGAGAAATGCTTTTTCTTACCTCCCAGCCTGGTTAAATTTTTGCATATGTGTGTGTATGTGTCGGGGGGTTATTGCTGTCCATTCACTATGCTAAATGGATTTTACTTTTATTTTTGGTTCCTTTCTCTATTCTTGAACATAAAATTAAGGTGAAAAATGACTAATGATAAGAATTTCATCCTGATAAATTCCACTGTAAGTAGATGAGGAAGTAAGCCTATTTTTTTTTTGGGGGGGTGGTAGGTATGAAAGTCAGATGAGTCTAATTTTCAATCAATAGTGTGTGTGTGTGTGTGTGTGTGTATGTGTGTGTGTGAAAGAGAGGGAGAGAGATAAAGATTTAATGCTTGAGTTGTTGCCAGGTTCTTTTGATAAGTCATGTTTATTAGGGTTAATAAAATGTAAGGATATTTAATAAAAGTGAACTTAAATTTATGAGATGAAAGCAATTAAAGCATCATAACATAGTAGATGTTTATGACTTCTTGGCTGTTTGAATAAGATCAAGCTTAGCATCTGTTCTAATCACTTTTTTTTTTTTTTTTGCCAATCCTGGGTTTTAGCTCAGGGCCTGAGCACTGTCCTTGGACTTTCTCAAGGCTAGAGCTCTACCACTTGAGCCTCAGCACCACTTCCGGCTTTTTTTTTCTATGTATATGGTACGGAGGAATCAAACCTGGGTCTTCATGCATGCTAGGCAAGCACTCTACCATTAGGCCAAACTCCCGGCCTGTTCTAATCACTTTGATACTTAATGTATTCTAGTTGGTGGAATAGGGAAATTTTCCTATCCTTTCCAGGTATCAACTAGGTGTTGTGGATTAGTGTGCCTTTCCCAAAAGCAAAAAACCCAAAAAGCTCCTAATAGTCAGCAAGGAAGAAAGTAATTAAGCGTTTAGAATGAAAAAATCCAAGCACATGAGAGAAAGAGAATAAGCTTTTTTTTTTTTTTTTGCCAATCCTAGGCCTTGAGCTCTCAGGGTCTGAACACTGTCCTTGGGCTTTCTCAAGGCTAGAACTCTACCATTTGGCCACAGCACCATTTCCGGCTTTTTTCTATATATGTGGTACTGAGGAATCGAACCCGGGCCTTCATACATACTAGGCAAGCACTCTACCACTAGGCTAAACTCCCGACTCCAAGAATAAGCTTTTGAATAATGTAGGAAAAACATGTACAAAATGCTATATAGTACTGCTGCGTCCCAAACATTTTCATCTTTGTATTACAGATGTTCAGGGCAGTGACCTATGTGATTGTATGAATGGATAGTTGTGTATGTAAAAGTAGATGGTATATTTTTTCCTACCCTTTTATTTTTCAGTCCTAAACTATATTAAATATCATCCAATGGTATTTTTTTCATAGCTATCTCTACATCTTTTTTAATTTTTATCTTACCAGTCCTGGCACTTGAACTCAGGACCTGGGCATTGTCCTTGGACACTTTTTGCTCAAGGCTACTGCTCAGCCACTTTAGACACATCACCACTTCTGGCTTTTTTCTATGTATATGGTAGTGAGAAATTGAACCCAGGGCTTTGTGCATGCTAGGTAAGTACTTTACTACTAGGTCACTATCCAGGCCCCCTAACATACAAAGGTTATGTTGTAATAAAATGTTGAAAGTATAATAGAATTTATTGAATTCTAAGGGAACAACACAAGTTGATTACAATTCTGCACCATCTTAACGTTGAAAAACCATCTAAGTCTAGACTCTTCTAGTGTCTTGATTTGGATTTACCATCCTTAAGAACTATGAGAAATAAGTTTAAGCTGTTGATTAGAAAGAAAAGAAAAGATGGGCTGGGAGTTTGGGCTAGTGGTAGAGTGCTTGCCTGGCATGCATGAAGACTCAGTTTCCATTCCTTGGTACTGCATACAAAGAAAAAGCTGAAAGTGGTGTTGTGGCTCAAGTGATAGAGCTCTAGCCTTGAGAAAGCCTAAGGACAGCACTTAGGCCCTGAGTTCAAGTCCCAGGACTGGCAAAAAGAAAAGAAAAAGAAAAGAAAGCTCATGTAAACCAGACCACTATCAGGTTGGGAATTGTCTGTAGAGGGTCTCTCATTTAAAAGCAAGACATTCAGCTGAAGGAAAAAGAAATGAATTGAGGACAAGACAGGGGTGTGGTATGTCATTTCCTTCTTGCCATTGGTATTTTGTGGCATCTGCGGTCGTATTTTGCAAATGCAAGTCTTACCCTGTCTCAGAAACCTCAAAAAAAAAAAAGTATAATTAGTTTCAATTTCTGGTTAGAACCTCCAAAGCCTGAACCCCAGGACAAATTCCTGAGACAGCTAGAGAAAGCAGCATTGTTCCCCAGAAGCATCCCTCGGGGCCCGGGCCTGGCCTTGTCATCCATGACTGTCCTGGTCCACCCACCTGCTTTATCCCTGTGATTGAGGGGGTGTTTCACTTAGCTAGGTCAGCTCCCCACCCCCACCCTTGGCCTTCTGGAAAATTCTTCTGCGAACCTCTGAGGCAGGATATGGTCACATAGGACTCCCTCACTCACATTTATGGGTGCCTGGTTTCAACTCTACCTGGGGCAAGGGTGTGGGGATTCATCTGCCTCTGAATTCTACTCTACATTTTTTTTTTTTTAGTGTAAGGTGATAGATATAGAGGACCCCCCCCTTCAAGTTGTATAGTTCATGTCCAATGGCCTGTCTCATGACTATCACCCTTTGTCCTTCTGTGCTCCTCCTTCCCCTCCCCAAATTAGATAAACTTCCATACAAGACAAAATGTACAGAGACCAAGTACGGTGACAGAAGGGAAAAATTAGAAAAGAGGAGGAGGAGGAGCAGTAACAACCACAAAGTAAAAAAAAAACAAAAAAAACCCCAAACCTTTTATTTCCATGTCTTGCAGTTCATTTTGAGAAGCATCGTTTTATACATCTTACTTCTGTTCTTTCCCTTGTCTAGACCTGGGCTTGTTCACATTCTGACACCTTGCTCTGCCCAGCTCTTGGTTAGAGGTGTGGCTGGAGGATCAGCCTCTGCCCAGCCTACAGCTTCCCCATCTTCAGCAGCTGGCTGCAGGATGCAGCTACCACTCACCCGTGCTGGAGTGCAGGTGGGGGAACCGGCTCGGATCCACCTGCCGGCTCCAGGGGCCGTTCTCTGGTGCCCAACCCACTGCCTATGGAAAGTGACTGTGGACCCATGGTTTATTTCTTTATTATGACAAAACAATAGTTTTTAAGGAAGGATTTACCATTAGCTTTTGACCAAATAAACAAGTCAAAATATGCCTTTTCTGCTTAAGACTGCATTTTTGTTTTAAGTAAAGGCTTTAACCAGAAGTGGTAGTTTAGCTTTTGGCTCTGACACGTGAGATTTGAGAAATATGCACATGGCTTCCCAAAGATATAATCAAGATGAAGTCTTTAGTTAAAGGCATAATTAGTGCTATGGAGAAAAAGTTACTAAATTTGCTGATTACCTTTGTGTTGGCCTAATGAATGGTCTAGGTCTAATGAATGGATTAAATTTTATTTATATATGATGCTTTATTTGGGGTTGGGTAGTTAGCAGAATAAATACAAGAAAATAACTCATTAAAAAAATGGAGCGACAGGAAAAATTTTGATTGGATTTGAAAGTTTTTCATTAAAAGACAAGTTTTAATGATAAATGTTTGTATTTTGCTTTGATCCAAAAAAGTATTAAGCAGTTAAAAAAACCCAGAAAGGGATTATTATGTTGTATGCTTCAAATACATGATTCAAAGTATACAAACAAACAGAGAATTAGCTAGGTCAAACCAAAAAAGCAGTCACATGTCTGTGCTTCCCAAAGTCCAGGAAATTTGAGAGAAGCACTTATAATAGCCTTCCATCTTGTGGTCTTTCAACTTAACCTTTAGTTACATCTCATAATGACAGGGAAGCTGAAATGTTGATGAGGGAATGGAGAGAGGAAGAATAGCAATCATGATAGTCTTGAAATTTGTACTATCAAAAGCAGTTATCATTAATAATCTGGAATGCCAGGATGGAATTTGAAAAACTATTATTTTAAAATACTTCTCAAACCATTTTCTTTTTTTTGCCAGCCCTACTTTTTATTTTTCTTTCTTTCTTTCTTTCTTTCCTTCTTTCTTTCTTTTCTTCTTTCTTTCTTCCTTCCTTCCTTCCTCTCCTTCCTTCCTTCCTTCCTTCCTTCCTTCCTTCCTTCCTTCCTTTTTTTTTTAAATGTCAAAAATAATTTTATTGAAAAATGGAAGGAGTCAATATGCCAGTAAAGGCACTCAAGAATCAGAAAGAAATTTCACCTAAATTTTACCTAAGCTTATTTCTATGGGCTATATGCCCAGGCTATGCCTTAAAAACATTGGAAAAAGATTACTTCAAAATTAATTAGTTCAAATAAGTAATTCAAAAATTTAGTTAGAATTTAATCTACATCAACTGAATCCTCTTTCTTTCTTTTTTTTTTGTCAGCCCTAGGTTTTGAACTCAGGGCTTGAGCACTGTCTTTGGTCTTTCTCAAGGCTAGCTATCACTTGAGCCACAGCACTACTTGTGACGTTTTCTGTGTATGTGGTACTGAGGAATGGAATCCTGGTCTTTGTGCATGCTAGGCAAGCACTCTACCATTAGGCCAAAGTTCTGGCCTATATTTTCTTAATTATCATGATATATTAGTTTCCAGTTGTTTTTGTAACAAGTTACCACAAGTCTAGCTTTAAGTTAAACTGGGCTCTGGTGGATCAAGCCTGTAATCCTAGCTACTCAGGAGGCTGAGATCTGAGGTTCATGGTGTGAAGCCATCCCAGGAGGGAAAGTCTTTAGCCTCTTTTTTTTTTTGGTGGGTCATGGGGCTTGAACTAGGTCTGGGCACTGTCCTTGTACTCTTTAGCTCAAGGCTACTGCTTTACCCCTTGGGCCTGCGCATTGTGCCTGAGCTCTACTGCTCAAGGCTAAGCCCCATTTCCCATTTTCTAGAGGTTAATTGGAGATTAGAGTCTTTGGTCATTTTGTGTCCAGGTTGGCTTTGAACCTTGATCCTCAGATCTCAGCCTCCTGAGTAGCTAGGATTTCAGGCGTGAGCCTCTGTCCGGCAAGTCCTTTAGACTCTTATCTCCAATTAACCACCAGAAAAGCTGGAATGACCTTGTGGTTCAAAGTGATAGAATACTATCTTGAGTAGAAAGGTGCAGGAACAACACCTAGGCCCTGAGTTCAAGTCCCATGACTGACCAAAAAATGTCTAAACCAATGTAAGATTAGCAACTTCCATTTCTACAAATTAGAACATTTTGAAGTTACAAAAGGCATAGGAGGGAATCTTTTTCTTTCTCTCCCTCTGTCCCATCCTCCTTCCTACCCCACTTTTTGTGCCAGTCTTAAAGCTTGAACTCAAGGCCTGGTGCTCTGTCCCTAAGCTTTTTTACTCAAAGCTAGCACTCTAATACTTGAATCACAGCTCTATTTTCTGCTTTTTGGTGAGTAATTTGAGACAAGAATCTCACATACTTTCCTCCCTGGCCTGGCTTGAAAACATAATCCTCAGATCTCAACCTCCTGAATAGTTAGGATTATAGGCATGAGCTACCAGCACCTTGTTGAAACTTTCTTTCTCTCTCTCTTAGGCTTATTTATTTTTTGCATGTGGACTATGAGCAATTCAACTATTAAATTATTGCTGTTAAATTATTCATATTCATATTATTATCACTCTCAGGTCTGGCTTTCTCAAGGCTGGAGCTACCACTTGAACCACAGTACCACTTCTGGCTTTTTCTATGTATGTGGGTCTTCGTGCATGCTAGGCAAGCAGTCAACCACTAGGCCAAACTCCCCGCCACACCTTTAAGTTTTGTAACTGGCAACTCTTTCCTCTTGTCTGTTGCTTTTCCTTCTTTATTTCTGTCTTTTCTTGTTGTTGTTGTTGTTGTTGTTTTTTTTTTTGCCAGTCCTGTGCTTGAGCTCAGGGCCTGAGCACTGTCCTTGGACTTTCTCAAGGCTAGAGCTCTACCACTTGAGCCTCAGCACCACTTCCGGCTTTTTTCTATGTATGTGGTACCAAGGAATCGAACCCGGGTCTTCATGCATGCTAGGCAAGCACTTTAACCACTAGGCCAAACTCCCAGCCCCTATTTCTGTCTTTTCTTTATCTTTATTCATTCTTTTCTTCTCTTCTCAGTGTTTTTGTGTACTTATTTGCTTATTTTCATTACAAGATGATCCATGGCCATCTTATTTTCTATGTTCTAGGTCTGGAATCCAGCAGTTTTATATGACTGTTCTATACTGGAATTTGTAAACCAAGAGCTGCATGCTTTTTGTTGTTGTTGTTGTTGTTTTTGCTTATTATTAATTACCAAAATGTTACTGATTTTAGTAGTGTTAATGAGCAGAGCTAATAAAAAGTATTTGTGTGCACATATACATTCACATTTATTTCTCTCAGCCTGTTTTTACTATATCAGAGCAAGCATGAATTTATCTGTGACTCCAGTCAATACTATAGGGTCCATTCTTCCCTTTCTGATTTTTTCAGATAAATCCTGACATCCCTCTGGGTATTGAGGCCTGCAGTGCTGCTGCAGAAGGAAAAGGAAAGTGCTGTTGCATACTGGTTCTTGCCACTTGGCCTTTTATTAACACATCCAGTCATAGTATATTAATTTAACCAGAATCTATCTTGCACTCCAACTAAATTTTAAGTGGGTCTAGCAAAAGCAGGGCAATCCTAAGAATAGTGAACCAGCTGTTGCTATAATTATGGCTTGTTTTTTGGACATTTGCTCTGAACTGTGTTCCAATTCTCTCTCTTTCCTTCAGTTCATTTCATTTGAGGTTTTTTTATGAACCTAATTTCAGAGTTGGATGTATTCAGAGTTATTACCTCTTTCCTTTAGGATTTCTGTATACATTTTTAACATATACCACTTAATGGGAGCAGAAGCTCAGGCCCACTCACTGTTGGAACTAGCACTTAACTAACACGAAACTGAATTGCTGGGGGCCAGAGTAGACACTGTGGAGAGTTAAAAACTCACACAATAGTTTTCTACATTTTTGGGTTTTGCTGTTCAGTTTCTCAGAGTGAAGCAGGAATAAAATCTTTGTGCTTCTGGCATGGAGAAAGGAAGAATAATCATCTTGAAATATGACAAAATGCTTGTTTATTCTTTAACAAAGGTCTGCAATCAGAAAGAAGGCATTTCTATCACAGACTAACTGAGTTAGAGAAGAGAAATATCTAATTCCAGCCACCTCTAGGCTTCAACATGGAAGAAATAACACATGTTGGCTCATTTAGCATGTCAGTTTCACCTAAGGACAAAAACAATGGATATATTTGTTCAGACCACAACCTTTCTGATATCAGGCATACTGAAAAACAGACTTAGACTGGAGGTGTGGCTCAGTGGTAAAGCACTTACTGGGGGAAAAACAAGTTTCTGAATTTAAATCCCAGGACAGCTTCCCTCTCCCAAATCCTGAAAAACAAAAACCAAACAAGCCCTGAAAGCTCACAAAGATTGTAGAATGAATTTGTCTCCTCACCAGATTGTACCTGAAAAGAGTTATACTTCTTTTTTTTTTTCAGTAGGTCATGGGGCTTGAATTCTGGGCCTGGGTGTTGTCTCTGAGCTCTTCAGCTCAAGTCCACTGCCCTGCCCTTGAGCCACAGCCCCACTTCCCATTGTCTAGTGATTAATTGGAGGTAAGATCTCACATTTCTTTAGTGCCTAGGCTAGCTTTGAACCTCGATCCTCAGATCTCAGCCTCCTGAGTAGCTAGGATTAGAAGCGTGAACCCCTCTACCCAGCTGGATGCAGTACAGTTCTTAAGATATTACTTAGAGCGTTTCTAGAACTGTGCATGGTGTGCATGCTTATAATCCCAGTTACTCAGGAAGCAAAGGCAGGAGGGTGATGAGCTCAAAGCCAGCTCCAGTCAAGTTAGCAGTGAGATGCTATAGCAAAACCAAGATAAAAACAGGAGTATAGTTTAAGTGGTAGTACACCTAATTATCATGGGTGAAGTCTTGGGTTCATTCCCCAGTACTGAAAAAAAAAAAAAAAGAAAAAGAAAGTGTACAGAAAACTCTAGAAGAGCCCAAAGACAACAAAGGAGGCAGAAACAAGGGTGCTTGAGGACATTTCTACCCTCTGACCTAATTTATAGATCAATAGTTTCAAACAAAACTAATAAACCTTGCTAAGTGCAGCAACATATAAAATAACACAAGCTGTAGGACAGATTCAGATATGGCAGAGATTTTAGAATTATCAGACTGGCATTTAAAATTATAACTAGCATACAAAAGATATTGTAAACAAAAATGAAAGCTCAAAGGCATTGTAACTAAAATGAAAAACACCTTTTGATAATTTATTGGTAGACTGGATATGCTCAAGGAAAGGATCAGTAAGCTTGAATATGTATCAGTAGAAACTTCCTGAGAGAAAAAAGTAACAGAACATCTAGAATTGTGGGAAAATTACAAAAGTTGTGACATGCATAAGAAAATACTGGTCTCGGGCCGGAAGTTTGGCCTAGTGGTTAAAGTGCTTGCCTAGCATGCATGAAGACCCGGGTTTGATTCCTCGGTACCACATACATAGAAAAAAGCCGGAAGTGGTGCTGAGGCTCAAGTGGTAGAGCTCTGGCCTTGAGAAAGTCCAAGGACAGTGCCCAGGCCTTGAGCTCAAGCCCAGGACTGGCATAAAAAAAAAAAAAAAAAAAAAAAAGAAAATACTGGTCTGAAATATCAGAGCCTGTGCCTCAGTCCTGTAAGCCCAGCTATTTAGGAGGCTGAGTCCCAAGGATTGCTGTTTGAAGCCAGCCTGGGAAGTCTTTATGATTCTTATCTCCAATTAACCACTAGACAACAGGAAGTAGCACTGTGGCTCAATGTGGTAGAGTGCTAGCCTTGAGCAGAAAAGCTTAAGAACAGAGCCCAGGCCTTGAGTAAAGCCCCACCACCAGAAAAGAAAAGTAACAGTGGCTTAGAATTTTCAAAAGTAAAGGTTTAGGAAGCTCAGAGAACATAAAACAGGATAAATAATAAAAATAACACCTATGTATATTGTATTCAAACTGCAGAAAGTCATGCAAAGAGAAAAAAATGGGAGGAAATAAAAAGCAATTGTCAGGATTACATCTAGTTTCTAGAGAAAATATTCAACCAATAACTGAATATATAGTGAAGTGTTAACATTTAAAGTTTTGAAAGAAAACTTCCCCAAAGATCAAGCTAGAATTCTGCCTTTAGTGAAATCCTTCAGAGGTAAAGGAGAAATAAAGGTGTTTTCAGATCATATAGAATTTATTTCCCTTCCTCCCTCCCTCCTTCCCTCCCTCCCTCCCTCCCTCCTTCCCTCCCTCGTGTCTCTCTCTCTCTCTCTCTCTCTCTCTCTCTCTCTCTCTCTCTCTCTCTCTCTCTCTCTCTCTCTCTCTCTCTTTCTCTCTTTCTCCCTTCCTTTCCTTTCCCTTCCTTCCCTTCCTGCCCTCCTCTGAATTTATTTATTTTTGTACCAGTCCTAGAGCTTAAACTCAGGGCCTGGATGCTGTCCTTGAGGTTTTTTTTGCTCAAGACCAGCACTCTACCACTTGAGACATAGCTCTACTTCTCATTTTTTGGTGCTTAACTGGAGATATGACTCTTTTTTTAAAAATATATTTTTCTATTTTATTTTATTTTTAATTTTATTTTATTATGGAGTAACATATAGAGGGGTTAAAGTTGCATGTATTAGGTAGTGGATACATTACTTCTTGAACATTTTCCTTCGCCCCCACCCCTCCCAATCATCTTGTTTTCCCCCTTCCTTATTTCAAATAAAAAAATAAACTTATATACAACTTTCTAGGTAGCAAAGTCTGTTATAGTAATAACATGAGATTAACCATTAAGGGGAAAAAGAGAAAAGAAACAACTTCACCTAGTACATTAAGAACAACAATCAAAAAGTTAAACTTCTTGTTTCCCTATTCTAGAGTTCATTTCACTTGGCCTCATCCTATATGGCCATATACATCTAGGTTTTAAGCTATTGTGATCCTCTGCTAAGAGAAACCATGAACTCTGTTTCTTAGGGTCTGGCTTACTTTACTTAATATGTTCTTTTTCCAAGTCTTTCCATTTCCTTACAAATGCGATATCCTTCTTTCTGATGGCAGCATAGAATTCCATTGTATATAAATACCATATCTTGTTACTACAATTCTCTACTGAGGGGCATCTGGGTTGGTTCCATATCTTTGCTATGGTAAATAGTGCTGCAATGAACGTGGTTGTGCTAGTAGATTTAGTATGCCCTTGTTTCTGGATATTTGGGTAAATGCTCAGGAGTAGAATTGCTGGGTCATAGGGGAGCTCTATGTTTAGTCTTTTGAGGAACTGCCATACTGCTTTCCAGAGTGGTTAAGCAAGTTTACACTCTCATCAACAGTGTGGTAGCATTCCCTTCTGGCCACATCCCCACCAGCATCTGTTATTAGATTTCTTGACAATGGTCATTCTAACTGGAGTTGTTTTGACTTGCATTTCTTTTATGGCCAGAGATGTCGAGCATTTCTTCATGTGTCTATAGGCCATTTTTACTTCCTCTTCAGAGAAGTATCTCTTTAGTCTTTAGTTCACCTTTCAATGATATGGTTGTTTCTTGAGGATTTGTTTTTGAGAGATACAATTTTTCGAGCTGTAGATATATTTTAGATATGAGGCCCTTGTCTGTTGTATGGCTAGTGAAGATCTTCTCCCACTCTGTGGGCTTTCTATTTATCTTGCTAGGTATATGCTTTGCCATACAGAAGCTCTGAAGTTTAATTTGCCAAACTTTAATTTGTTGTGTTTATGGGCTTTTATTAAGAAAGTTTAAATCTGGGGCCGGGAGTTTGGCCTAGTGGTAGAGTGCTTGCCTAGCATGCACCAAGACTTGGGTTCAATTCCTCCGTACCTTATATATAGAAAAAAGACAGATATGGTGCTGAGGCTCAAGTGGTAGAGCTCTAACCTTGAGAAAGTCCAAGGACAGTGCTCAGGCCTTGAGCTCAAGCCCAGGACTGGCAAAAAAAAAAAAAAAAAGAAAGAAAGTTTAAATCTGTGCCAAGGAACCCTAGTGCAGGAAATAAGACTCTTAATGGACTTTTCTGCCTGGGAAGGCTTTGAGCTTCAATCCTTGGATCTCAGCCCCTTGAGTTGCTAGGAGTACAGGTATGAGCCACCAGCAGCCAGCATGTGATTTTTTCCCCCCAGTAACCCTGTCTTGCAAGACATATAGACAGAAATTCTTTGGTGAGAAGGAACATGAATATATACAAATTCATATGTATCCAAAAGAAAAAACACTAGGGAAAAAATAAAGGCAAGGATGAGATACATTAGTTTGTGAAGTAATGCACCTTCTATCTGGTGAATATAATGTAACCCTTCTATCAATTACAATTACAATAAAAATATATGGAAAAAAAGAATGAGGTATTTTATTTGTCTTATTCTTCATTGACCACAGATAGTATTTTGCACAGGACAATGATAAGAACATACTGAGTGGTTATGGCTTGTGGATAATGGAGATTAGTGATGCCAAATGGTAAGGATTGTGAGGGAAAGCTGGAGAACACTGAATTGTAAGGCAATTGAACAAACCCATTAAGTAATGTTCAAATGTAACCTTATATAATAAGCTGTAAACTCCAAGGAAATCACCAAAAATGTTTTTCAAAGTACATTTTACATGACAAGAGATTAGAGACAATTGGACAGTATGAAATGAGGACGCCCAAGAAAGTGCTCAGAAAATGGAGTGGAAGGCAAAACAAAACAAAAACAAAAAAAGAAACAGAATGAGAGCAATAAATCTAAAAAGCCCATGTTCAACCAAATATATCAGTGATGTCTTTAAATGTGAATATAGACTAAAAGCATAGCTGTCAGAGTGGGTAAGAAACACAGACCTAACTATTTTGTTTTTGCTTTGTCGGTCCTGAGGCTTGAACTCAGGGCCTGAGTTGTCCTTGAGTTTTCTCAAGGCTAGCGCTTAACCACTTGAGCCACGCACCACTTCTTGCTTTTTCTGTGTATGTGGTACCAAGGAATTGAACTCAGGGCTTTGTGCATGCTAGGCAGGCACTCTGCTACTAGGCTACGCTCCTGGCCCAAGACCTATTAATGTCCATAAGAATCCTACTTTAAGCTGGGGTTGGTGGCTTATGCCTATAATGCTAGTTACTCAGGAGGCTGATATCTGAGGATCTAAATTCAAAGCCACCCTGGGAAAGAAAGTCTGTGAGACTCTTAGCTCCAAGTAACCACCAAAAAAGCCAGAGGTGGAATGGTAGCTGAAGTGGTAGAGTGCTAGCCTTGAGTAAAAAAGTTCAAAGCCAGTGCCCAAATCTTAAGTTCAGGTTCCAGGATCAGTATTTTTTTTTTTGGAGCCTTCTTTGTCACCCTGCACCAGGACTAACTCCAAATGGATCAAAGACATCAAGGTAAAAGCAAATACACTGAAAACTTTACAAGAAAGAATAGGAGATACACTAGGTTTCCTTGGCACAGGTTGAAACTTTAATAAGGACCAAGAAACACAGCAAATCAGAGAAAGTCTGGATAAGTGGGACTACATTAAACTGCAGAGCTTTTGTACGGCAAAGGACATAGCTAGCAAATTAACTAGAAAGTCTACGGAGTGGGAGAAGATCTTCACTAACCATACAATGGACAAAGGCCTCATATCTAAAATATATCAACAGCTCCAAAAATTGAATCACTCCAAAACTAATCTCCAAAGAAACAACCATCTCCTTAAAAGATGAGCCAAAGACTTAAAGAGAGTCTTCTCTGAAGAAGAAATAACAATGGCCTATAGACACATGGAGAAATGCTCGACATCTCTGGCCATAA
The DNA here is from genome assembly GCF_031878675.1 of Megascapheus bottae. Classification (NCBI taxonomy): domain Eukaryota; kingdom Metazoa; phylum Chordata; class Mammalia; order Rodentia; family Geomyidae; genus Megascapheus; species Megascapheus bottae. Next base: position 1,310,443 of record NC_143517.1, read on the forward strand.
AAGAAATGCAAATCAAAACAACTCTAAGATTCCACCTAACTCCAGTTAGAATGGCCAGGATCAAGAAATCTACTAACAGATGCTGGAGGGGATGTGGCCAGGAGGGATCACTACTACACTGTTGGTAGGAGTGCAAACTCGTTCAACCATTATGGAAAGCAGTATGGCAGTTCCTCAAAAGACTAAACATAGAGCTTTCCTATGACCCAGAATTCCACTTCTTGGCATTTACTCAGTAGTCCAGAAACAAGGACATACTAAAGCCACTAGCACAATGATGTTCATTGCAGCACTATTTACCATAACAATGATATGGAACCCAACCCAGATGCCCCTCAGTTGATGAGTGGATCAACAAGATGTGGTATTTATACACAATGGAATTCTATGCTGCTGTCAGAAAGAATGACATCGCCCCATTTGTAAGGAAATGGAAAGACTTAGAAAAAATCATATTAAGTGAAGTTAGCCAGACTCAAAGGAACATAGGCTCAATGGTTTCCCTCATTTGTCATAATCAGTAGAAACCTTGGGCTCTCCTAGCAGAAATTTGCAATAGAGCAAAGCCTAGATACATAAGGCCATATAGTATGATGCTAAATGAAAGGACCTCCAGGGTATAGAAACAAAAGCCATGCATTGAGTGATTGTTGTCCTTAATGTACTATGTTATCTCTCATTTCTTTTGCTGTCCTTTGGTTATCTTATATTGTTACAGTATTTCACCTTGTTATCTGATATATTGAATATATGCATATTTGGTTATTTGAAATTGGATAGAGAAGGTGGGAAAACAAGATGAGGGGGTGGGAGTGAGGGGAGGGAAATGGGGACCAAGACATGAGAAAGGGTATCAATGTTTGTGAAGTAATGCACCCTCTATCTGGTGAATATAATGTAACCCTTCTATTAATTACAATAAAAATGTATGGAAAAATAATTGCACTTTGCATATAAAAACATCTGTGGGTTAGGAATAAAAGAACAAACAGGAGATATGACAAAAAGGATATGCTATGTCAACATACTGGGCAGAGACCTACATAGCTACATTAATTTCAGAAAATAAAGAGGTTAGGAAAATGAAAATTATACTTTTGTATTTGAGGTTAGGTATTACTATGTGTCCCAGGCTAGAGTCAAACTTGAGATAATTTGTGTTACCTTTCCATACCTTAGGTATGTACCAACATGCCCAGAAAGCTATAGTATTCTTTAATGTGCATGCATACCTAAGTACAGAGCATCAAAATATGGGAGGCAGAAACTAATAGAACTGCAAGAACAAATAGCTGAATTCATTATTAGAAACACAGATCAAGTAGGTGCGGTGGCTCACACCTTAATCCTAGCTACTCAGGAGGCTGAGATCTGAGCACCTTGGCTCAAAGCCAGCCTGGGCATTAAAGAACAGGAGACTCTTATCTACCAATTAACCACTTAGAAAATCAGAAATGGCGCTATGGCTCCAGGGGTAGGAGGTAGCCTTGAGCTGAAGAGCTCAGGGACAATGCCTAGGCCCAGAGTTCAAGTCCCATGACCTACAAAAAAAGGGGAGTCGGGAATTTGGCTTAGTGGTAGAGTGCTTGCCTAACATGCACGAAGACTCGGGTTCAATTCCTCGGAACCACATATATAGAAAAAAGCCAGATATGGTGCTGAGGCTCAAGTGGTAGAGCTCTAGCCTTGAGAAGAAGAACCCAAGGATAGTGCTCCGGCCCTGAGTCCAAGCCCAGGATTAACAAAAAAAAAATTCCTCAACAAAGTATTGGGAGTTAAAAATCAAATAAAATAGCCAGGCATGGTGGCTCATGCCAGTAATCCTAGCTACTCAGGAGGCTGAGATCTGAGGATCAAGGTTTATAGCCAGCCTGGGCACAAAAGGACCTGAACCTCCTATCTCCATCTAACCTCTAGAAAACAGGAAGTAGAGCATGGCTCAAGGGTAGGGTGGTAGCCTTGAGCTGAAGAGCTCAGGGACAGCACCTAGGCTAAGCTCAAGTCCCATGACCCATACAAAAAAAAATAAATAAAATAAATACGTTAAAATAAAAATAATTATACCAAGGTATACAAGGCCAGTTTGATATGAAAAAAAAATTCATCAGTGTAAACCATTACTTCAACAAAGAAGAGAAGTTACAAGACTTTTTTTTTTTTTTTTTTTTTGGCCAGTCCTGGGCCTTGAACTTGGGGCATGAACACTGTCCTTGGACTTTCTCAAGGCTAGAACTCTACCACTTGAGCCACAGCACCACTTCTGGCTTTTTCTATGTGAGGCCCAGTTGCCTGTGATTAAGCCTAGCAGGTTTGAGTCAAGGTAAAGTTCCCTGAACTTCAATCCAGAGGTGATTGTGCCAGGGATTTCTCACCTGCCCTTTCCTCCAGTACTGGCATGTTGTATTGGTCCAGGAGTCCTGCATGACTGACTTGCATTCTGCTTGTGAAGTCTGTACATTATTGTGCTTCTGTCCCTCCATTTTCTCTTTCCCTTAGAGGTGGTGTAGGCTCACCTCAGTAGGACAATCTGTTCCTGACTTAATGGAGCATGCATGGGGCAGCTCAGATTGGCTTGTTTGGTTGTTGTTCTAGCTGAAATGACAGTCAATAAACAGTTGAGTTGTAATGCTGGGTTCTGGGGTGCTCTATGGCTCCAAGCTATGCTTTACACCACTGTAAACACTACCCTCCTCTGTAAAATACAGCTGAGATCTTTAGTTTCCAGGGAAGGCTGTTTAATGAGGGTAAAGAGTACCTGAACCCATCAACAACTTGGCAGCCATTCCTCTTCTTTAAGTTATACTACACTTTGGAGAGGACAGTCTTTCAACAGGCTACTTTTTTTTCTGAAAGGGACACATTTCCTTCAGAGCTGTGAGGAGTTGGTGCCAGTGGTCTTGTTTTGTTCCTTCATCAAAGGCCTTATAGAGTCTCCTGGGTCTTTCTGTATTGCATTCCACAAAAAGCTCTCTTGGGGAGCCAAGAATTTTGGCTGGATTGTATAAAGAGCTCATTATATGAGCATGTGTGCAAGTGTATAGTTTTGAGTTTTAGAAGTAGCCCTATAAAAAAAAAGCAATGCAATAATGATGAGGTTCTTGCGGTTTTTCTTCTCATTGTTGTTGGTGAAATCTCTTACATACCTTTCTGGTGCAAGGGTAGTCTCTTACTAAAGTTTGGACGCCCCTCAAGTTTACACTAATTGAACACACATTACTTTAGGCCTTTTCGTTTTGATAGTATACATTCAAACTGGGTTAAAATTACTTTTATTGTGTTATACTTCAGAAAGGACTGTGACTTTTTCTTTTTTGTGTGGGTCATGGAGCTTGAACTCGGCCTGGGCTCTTCAGCTCAAGGCTACCACCCTACCCTTACGTCAAGCCCCACTTCCCATTTTCTAAGGGTTAATTGGAGATAAGAGTCTCAGGGCCGTTTGTGCCTGTGCTGGCTTTGAACTTTGATCCTCAGATCTCAGCCTCCTGAGTAGCTAGGATTACAGGTGTGAGCCACCACGCCTAGCAAGACTTCTAAATGAATGCGAGTTGACTGCCTCTCTGAAACGTGTTAGGTTTTAGTAGGTCTAACTTTCTGAGTACTCTTCATTTATCTATGACTCCACTGGGGTTGTTTGCTGGGCTCCTTGGGAATTCTGGGTTAGCAATTGCTTCCATTGTGGGTCCTAGAACCTACTGCCTTAATCAAATTGTCTTGTCTTATTTTCCTGATATGGAGAACATGCATATTTCACACTTATATGATTGGACTTGACCATAGATCTTAATGTAAATGACTCTGTAATACTGTTTAGGTCTGCTGAAATGCTGGGTGATATTTAAATGAGGAAAACACGAGTGCTGAAAGTAAAGCCCTAGAGTGAAAGGGGAGCCAGGTGACGGTAATCACTCCTGTAAGCCTAGCTACTCAGGAAGCTGAGACCTGAGGATCTTGGTTTGAAGTCTGGGAGACTCTTAGGTCCAATTAACTAGTAAATCAATCAATCAATCAATCCAGAAGTGCAGCTGTGGCTCGAGTGGTAGAGTGTTAGCCTTGAGAATAAATAAAGCTCAGCAACATGCATGGACACACACATATACACAGACAAGAAAAGAGTAAATGTGATTTTACTGAATGCTGTGGCCTACATGTGATGCCTCCCAGAAGAGTGGGCCAACGCTCTGTGGGAGGGAAGTTCCAGGACACTTCCATGGGTCTGGAGATATCTGCAAGCAGTAAGTGTTGGATATCCAAGTCTGAGAGTTCAATGCTTTTTAAGACTAGTTGATTAGGCCAGGAGTTTGGCCTAGTGGTTAAAGTGCTTGCCTAGCATGCATGAAGACCCGGGTTCGATTCCTTGGTACCACATACTTAGAAAAAAAAAAAAGCCGGAAGTGGTGCTGAGGCTCAAGTGGTAGACCTCTAGCCTTGAGAAAGTCCAAGGACATTGCTCAGGCCCTGAGCTCAAGCCCAGGACTGGCAAAAAAAAAAACAAAAAAACACACAAAAAAACTAGTTGATTAAAATGGAGTTTAGTATGTTATTTATTTTTCTTCATCCAATATTTATTAGGTATGTGCCATGTGCTAGCCATTATATTACTGTGGATGTTAGGGGCATGAGTATGAGAGAGATGAGGCCTCCTTGATTAGTATTGGTGGGAAGTAGAGAAAGGCATCTAAATACATATCTGTTGATACCTAGGGTATTTGAGGGGAGGAACCAGTATATATATATATATATGTGTGTGTGTGTGTCTGTGTATATATACATTGCCAGTCCTGGGGCTTGAATTCATAGCCTGGATGCTGTCCTTGAGATTCTTTTGCTCAAAGCTATCACTCTACCACTTAAGCCACAGTGTCACTTCCAGCTTCTTCTGAGTGGTTTACTGGAGATGAGTCTATCGTACTTTTATTCCCAGGCTGACTTTGCTCTTCAGATCTCCCAAGCAGCATAAGCCATTAGTGCTGGCTAGCAACAATAATGGAAAGAACAATCTGCCTGTCATAGTAAAAGGTTCATATAAAAACAACTTAGTCCACATGACAGGGATTTTGTTTGACTAGGAATCAATAGCAGACAAAGCAAAGCATGTGTGTAAAGTCTCAGGCTTCTGTGGACATTGGTTTGACGTTCTATGGATTTATTATAGTTAAGTAAATATAGATGAGGTGAATAGGATTGAAAAATTTGTTACTGTATCTTATGTTTTCTAGAAATTTTCAATGACTGGCAACCCCTGTAACTGTGATTGACAGCTTTAAAGTCCTAAGAAAATGCAACTGGGTATTTTGCCCTGTACATGCTTATGGGATGTAGTGGGAAAATTCCAGTTCTCCAGGCATGAGTGGCAACAAATGATTAATAATTAATCAATAACATTTAAGGGTCATTTTCCATGTAAATATATATTTGCCAGTCTTGGGCTTGAGCTCAGGGCTTGAGCACTGTCCTTGGACTTTCTCAAGGCTAGAGCTCTACCACTTGAGCCTCAGCACCACTTCCGGCTTTTTCTATGTATGTGGTACAGAGGAATTGAACCCTGGTCTTCATGCATGCTAGGCAAACACTCTACCACTAGGCCAAACTCCTGGCCCATGTAAAAATACTGAACTAGAGTCCTTTTGAAATTCAAATGTGTGGGCTGAGCATGGTGGCTCACACCTCTGATCCTAGCTACTTAGGGGCTGAGATCAGAGGATAGAGGTTCAAAGCCAGTCCAAATAACCACTAGAAAATGGGAAGTGGCGCTGTGGCTCAAGGGTAGAGTGGTATCCTGGAGCTAAAGAGCTCAGGGACACATCCAGGCCAGAGTTCAAGCCCCATGACAGAAAAAAAAAAAAAAGAAATTCAAATGTGAGTAATAAATACCTCCTGTTCTCTAAGAGTCCACAACCTTTAGAGATAATACATTAATACTACAATACAGATCAGAATATGATTATTTCTAAGAAGAGATAACGTTTGGAAGGTTTATAAAAGGAGGAAATATAATCAGACAGAGAAGTAAGAAAACTTAGCTTTGTGGTAAAAGGCTTTGAGATGAGCTACAAGGAATGAGTCGCGTCCACTGGGAGAAGTGCAGGGAGACTGTTGCTGTGAGCAAAGCAGCCGAGGCATGGTACATGCGAGAGAGCTGTGAGCTTGTGGGAAAGCAGGGAGAGCCCTCCACAAGGAAGCAATGGGAGGGTGACAAGCTGAGTCATAAAAACTGAACCCCTAGCAACTAATGACATGAACAATAGAACTGTTACACAGTGGAAAATCTGAAAATCGAAATAATTAAGTCACTACTCTCTAGCTTGAGTCCTTGAGTATGTATCTGGAGGTTCTTAACATATTTTTGAAAATCTGGGAGTATAGTAGAAGTTACACAGAGCAGTGACAAGAGGAGTTTGATTTTGTGATCTTGGTCTGGGACTCCCATGTTACCTAGGAATGTAGACGAAGTTGTCTATATATGTTGGAAATGTGTGTGTGTGTGTGTGTGTGTGTGTGTGTGTGTGTGGTGATTACTTGGAGATGTCTATTCATAATTAAAGATTTTAGCAGAGTATTAAAGATTTTTAAGGATATTACGTTTTCTTAAATGTATGCCTTTCAACTCTGTTAGAAAATGTTTGAAGGGATGTTAAACATTCTTGTGATAAGGATTCTTGGCCTTAGCCCTCTGGGATTGTGAACTAATGTCATCTAATAGAGTGGAGGCAGAGACCACTGAATTCCTAAGGAAGGAATCCAAACCTCAGAACACCCTGGGTCCCTTCTGGCTGGGATTTGACACTGCTGTAGTCCAGAAAGCAGTGACCCTTGAAAAGTGGATATGTTTTCTGCCTACACATTTTAAATAAGTTTATCAAGACTATTTTTAGTTCCTAAGTAGTCTCCATCTTTGGTCTCAGGGTAATTTTTTTCTTGTAAGACTCTGTAGGAGTGGAAAGAAAGACAAGATAAAAACTGGGAGAGGCTGGGCTGGGAGCATAGCCTAGTGGTAGAGTGCTAAACCCTGGGTTTGATTCCTCAGTACCACATACTCAGAAAAAGCCAGAAGTGGTGCTATGGCTCAAGTGGCATAGTGCTAGCCTTGAGCAAAAGTGTCTAAGGACAGTGCCTAGGCCCTGAGTTCAAGGCCCAGGGCTGGCAACCCCCCCCAAAACAAAAACAAACAAAAACAAAAAATAACAACAACCCCCCCCAAACAAACAAACAAACAAATAGGTGATTGGTAATTAGTTGGTGTGGGAGGTGATTGAAGGAAGGGATTTGGTAGGAGAGCACAGGCTGAACCTAGGCCACGGAGGGTGTGTGGAAGGGCATGCCTGCACAGAGGACATGGCAGGGCAGAGGGCAGAGTCTTTACCTGGAAAACTAGGTACACAGATGGGTCTTGTAGTAGGTATGTTTGACCAATAATGATCAAGGGTGGTTCCACTGGCTGGCCTCTAATTCAAATTAAAAGAATGTCCAAAATATCCAAAAATGGCCTCTCTTCACCAATTCTGTCATGGTACCTCCTCTAAGTGTGCTCCCCATCTTCCCTAACACTGATACAATGAGTTGATGTGGCTCTCAGGTCTATTTCCTATCAACATTCTAGAATCCTGTAATCCCTGCGTTGGAATTTCAGGCGGACCAAAGTCTCTGGGTATGGAAACGTGTGTTTTCCTCATACAGAGGAGTGCAGGGACCTGTAGTCCAGTCACTCGCACTCTGAAGGAAAGGAGGACTTCTCTGATGAGGGTGAGAAGAGGAAGGTTTCCTACATAGTTTCGTTTCTTCAGAAGATACAGGGGGAAAGATTCTTTTGGCTTAGTGCTCTTTAATTCCTTCAAGGAGAAGAATTTGACTCATGAATTTTATGGTTGCTTCAAAGCTAGGTTAGTTTTCTTTTTAAATAAAGTAACATCAAAGTTGAGAAAGCACTTAAATTCAGATAGCATGATAGGATATACAGTGGATGCTCAAAATTTTATAAAATTGGGTGATTGCATCTGCAGCATTTACCATAAGTGGCATGCAAATGGACAACTTAATAGTGTGTTCAGTCTGAGGACTGAAAACATATGAAATTCTTGTAAAGCAGCAACCTTTTTTTGACAAGGTATCCTATGATTTTTCTTTAAAATTTTGAGAAGTTAGATCGGTACTCCATTCAGCCTCCAAATTCAATACCTATCACTTAGAGGTGTGATGATTAAAAACATGATCTATAAAAATCTTATGAAAGTCAGACCAATGTTAGCTAAAATACATAGTTCTTTTAAGAAATTCAAGTCAAATACTTGACAATATCTGTAATGTTTGAATTATTGGCTTGGTATCAATTCTACTTTCATTAGACAGAAACTTGGTCATTAAAACACGGCACTAGCGGGGTCTCAGTGGGTCACGTATGTAATCCTCATTACTTAGGAGGCTAAGATCTGAGGATTGTGGGAGCCCCCAGGACAGGAAAGTCTGTGAGACTCTCAACTCTAACAAAACAACAAAACAAAAACAAGCCAGGTGGGGAGCCATAGCTCAAGTTGCAGAGTGAGTGCTAGGCCTGAGTACAAAAGCTCAGGGACAGCACTCAGTCTCAATCTCCAGGACAGACACATGTATATACACAAAATGGCACCGAGGCTGTGTCTACAAAGATACCCTGAAAGGCGTGATCCTCTTAGTGTGACTCAGGGATCAGGGCTGCAATGTGAGGTGAGTTACAAGATCTGAATTTTAGCTTCACTCTACCTCCTTCCCACACAAGCCTGTGAGGTGGGACAGTAATCCCCTACTTCACCTCCATGGGAGGAAGCAGCACAGGAAGCCACAACAAACCTATAGCCTGGTTTGGAAGGTCCTCCATGGAGCCTGCCTACCAGAAGCCAGTGTGTGGCAAATGGAGTCTCACCCACCCTGCCACTTAACTCTTCTCATCCTTCAAGGCCAGTCCCAAGCCACTTCTCTGAATTGCAAACTCCTTTCTACAGCTCCTCCTTATTCTATGTGGACCTGGGTGTGGTTATAGAGGATAGGGTGGAAATAATCAGTGAGTCCCCAAATATAACCTTGGTGTAAGAGTCAGCCTAGAAAAGCATTTGGGTGCAGCTGGAAACTGATGGCTGGAGGGGTTGGCTGTGGGACAACTTTATTTCAAAGGGCAACTCGGGGTACAAGCATGTGTTGGTTTCCAGTTTGGAACCCTGGTCATCCATGTGAACGCTCAGTCCTCTGAGTCAGCAACAGCTGTGCAGTTCTGCCACATGTGTTCAGAATGGGTCTGGTGGATGGTTGGCCAGGCCTTGTGTGGTGCACCTGTGCAGGGGGTAGCTAGTGTTTTCTAGAGGAAAGCTCAGGATGCGCAGGAGCCAGATCTGGCATAACTTTCAGGTCCATTGTATCATGGAACTTTTGCTTTAAAAAACCAATTTGAGAAATCAGGAAAATTCAGTTTTCAACGGTCAAAATTTGTAACCTCCCATGGACCCATAGTTCTTGCTTGCACCTGGCCAGCCTTTAAGAAAGGACACTTCAATATACACAGATTGACTAAACGAGAGTCTTCATGGGGTAGATTCTCATGGTGTGACGCTTTTGAACAAGTAACTGTTAACAAAATGAATGCCAGTGGAGAGGGTTAGATGAATTAGGAAGGGAGGAAGATGTGCGCAACTATTGTGAATATTCAATGCCCTTATGTGAAAATGGAAACAAGTAACTTGAGAGGATGGGTGGGGTCTGGAGAGGGGAGGGAGAATAATGGAGTGACATTAATCAAGATGCATTGTATTGAGAAATTAACATGTTCAGTTGAAGCCTATTTGGGCAATTACTTATAGATAATAAAGACCACCAGCAGCAGCAACAACAACAACAAAGAGGATATTTGTGTTATCTGTGGAATGGCTATACTAATGGCCATAGTGGGTCATAATAAAAGATTTAACAAGTGCATATTCCACACTAGATATTTTGGTAATTGCTTTACATACATGATTCCATTTATCTCCATAACAAAACATGAAATGTGTGGTGCTCCCAAACTTTTTTTTCAATTATTGAGAAACAGCTTATTTGATAATTATAGTAACCATCTTAATAAACAGGATGGAGTGGAAACAGTGGTCAACTTATTCTGAGGGGTTTTGGCCTAGCAGGTGCTTTCAGGAGTTGAGCACAAAGTAAAGTTATTTTTTTGAGCTATGTTTTTTTCCTTTTTAACGAATGATCTTTAGCTAGGTGGTGGTGGCTCATGCCAGCAATCGTAGATACTCAAGAGGCTGAGATCTGAGAACAGAGGTTCAAAGCCAGCCCTGCCACTTAAGTCTGTGAGACTCTTATTTACAATTAAGCACTATTTTTTTTTTTGTCAGTCCTGGGGCTCAAACTCAGGGTTTGTGTACTGTCCTTGACACGTTTTACTCAAGGTTAACACTCTGCCACTTGAGCCACAGCACCACTTCTGGCTTTTTCTGTCTATATGGTACCTAGGAACCAAACTCAGGGCTTTATGCATGCTAGGCAAGCACTCTACCACGAGGCTCCTGGCCCACTATATATATATATATATATATATATATATATATATATATATATATATTATATATATATATATATATAGTGAACATTTTATTTGCTTCTCCGTATTAACTCCTTTTGTCCACTATCATGAGCGCCATTTTATTTTGAAAGCCAGAAGTAGAGCTGTGCTTAAGTGTTAGAACTCTATCCTCGAGGAAAAAAGTGCAGGAACAGGGTTTTGGCTCTGAGTTCAAGGACTGGCACACCAGAAAAAAAATCTTTTAGTAATACTGAAGTAAAAAAGACTGGATCTAAGTAACTTCTCACAGCCATCCTGGTGCCTTGCTGGTTGTATGGGGGTAGGGAGTGTGTGTGTGTGTGGGGGGGTGGGGCTTCCCACCCAGCTCTGAAAAGCCTAGAGGTAAAAGAGGACCTTCCTTGAATTGCAGATATCATGTTGTTTAGTCTCAGGAGATCTTTGCTGCAGAGAATGCTGGCCTTCAGTTTCCCTGAAATGGTTTGGTTCACTGGCTTCTGAGTAGCCTTTAAGTATAATTCTATATGGAAAGTCTAAGCTGACCCCAAGGCTACTTCCCTAGATGGAAAGATCTGCTGGTACCTAAGCTACTTCCCATAGAAGGCCTTGGGTGCTCCACCCAAATCTGTGGCTTTTGTCTTTAAAAGCTTTGTTTGTGCTCTGGACTGGGCTGCAGGCCTTTGAGACTGGAGTCCACTTGCAGATACCTGCTCTCCAATTGTCGTGAGCAGGTGCAGTAATGCACCAGTAGGCAGGTAACATGATGCAACATAGTTTATTGATTTAACATAGCTTAGCAGAGTTAACAGTGGCTACATCCTAACTTGCCTAATTCTATCCTGCCTATCCAGCACACCTGCTGGACTCACCTCTCTGACATCTTTTAGTCCGGAAGTTGAACAAGGCCTGCCCATCCATCAGTTGTTGGATGCAGCTCCCAGTCCTGTTGCAGTGTGAGCTCCGGGGTTGCATGAAGAGTCTCAGTCCTCGTCGATCCTCTGGGGCAAGGAGCAGCTTCTGCAGGCCAAACATCCTCGAACCACAGTCTTGTTAAGGCCAGCAGGAGTGCTGCCCCTCATTTTGGGTCCTTTGCTTATATCAGCCCTTGGCTGCTCCTCTCTGGCCCAAACTCCAATCTTGCTTGATTCGGATTGGTTAGGGCCCCAAAAAGTCTCTTTTGGATTGGTTGTGCCCAGGGTCGTGTTGCTGTTTTACTCTAGATACAAGTTGGCATCGACGATATACTTCTTTAAGTATTTTAGCTGTATTTCATCCCATTATTTTTCATTCTAATCATATTCATTATATTAGTATTCATCATATTCATTTAGTATTTTCATGTCATATTCATTATTCCACATCATATTCATTATGTTAGTGTTTTCACATCATTACCCCCTGTTATACCTTCACATCTTTATGCTCATAACACCAATAAAGACCCCCAATTTGACCTCTCAAAATGTGGCTTCTCTGTTGCCTCATGACTGAGTTATGGTACAACAGTACAGAGAAGTTTCACTTCAACATGTCTTTTTATGAATACAATGTATCCTGATTAATATTTCCCTTGACCATTCTTCCCAATCTCTTCTAATTCCACCCATTCTCTTGTTACCTGGTGTGCGCTGTATTCCTTCCCCCTCTCCTGTTCTCTCCCTTTCTTTTCTCTTCCTACCCCTCCCCTTCTCTTCCCTTCTCTCCTCTCCCTTCCCTTCCCTTCTTTTGGGTACTATTTTGAGACAGGGTCTTGCTGGTCATGGCTGGGCCTTGAACTCGTAGTGTTCTTACCTCAGCTTCCTCATATCTACATTGTTTTTGAGGTGAGATCTTGCTAGGTTTTTGCCTGAGATGACCTCAAACTGTCATGCTCCTGTCTCTGCCTCCTGAGTCCCTGTGATTACAGGCATATGTCCTCACATTGAGGTAGGGAGGTTAGGGCTGGCCAGCACAATTTCAGTCGCATGGTTATGAAATAAGGTGACTGAGCCTAAGTAAGGAAACTGAGTCACAGCCATGTGAGCCCTGGTGTTGGGGGCTGAGGGCTTCTCAGCCACCCTGGCACCTCTGGCTGGGGGAGGGAATTCTCCACTTGGTGCTGAAAAGCCTAATGGTGAGAAAAGGCATTAAATGCAGATGCCCAGCCTCAAGGTGAGCTGGGAGGGCTCTGCTAAGGAGCAAACAAAGCCTTACAAATGGAGATTGGGGACTTGGCTCTTGTTCTCCTGGTGGGGAAGGGAAGGTCCCCCTCCCCCAGGTGGTGCCTGCATTCCTGGAGACAGGGGTGGGCACTTGGCTGGTAGATTACTAGGCCTGTCAGTCTAGTACCTGGGACTGGAAGCATCCTGTGACCCTGCACCCTGCCCTGAGGTCTATTTAAGTCTGAATCATGTTGGGCACCAGGAAGCCATTGCCATGTGTTGCCACGTTTGAGTCCTGTGTCCTGTCTCCTGGCTGTTCTCCCATCATCATGGCATCCCAGTTCAGCTCTCCATCGGAGCTGAACTGGCTTACTGGTATTGTATTTGTTGTTTCATCTCTGGCCTGTTTCTTGACTGTATCTCTAGCCTGCTTCCTTACTGTACTGAGTGTGTTTTCTGTTTTCTGGCTACTAGCCTTTGAGACATGAGTCCACCACGCAGTTACTGGCCTTTTCTTCTTTCTTTCTTTCCTTCTTTCTTCCTTCCTTCCTTCCTTCCTTCCTTCCTTCCTTCCTTCCTTCCTTCCTTCCTTCCTTTTACTTTTTGTGGGTCATAGGGCTTGAACTTGGCCTGGGCACTGTCCTTGAGCTCTTCAGCTCAAGGCTACCACCCTACCCTTGAGCCAAGCCCCACTTCCCATATTTTAGGGGTTAATTGGAGATAAGAGTCTCAGGTCCTTTTGTGCCCAGGCTGGCTTTGAACCTTGATACTCATATCTCAGCCTCCTGAGTAGCTAGGATTACAGGCTTGAGCCACTGTGCCTGGCTCACTGGCCTTTTAATAAAGACACCAAGATTTGAAGAAGCAAAGAGTGGCTTCTGTATATTCTGTAAAATTCTCACCTTACAACAGTTCACGGTAGGGTCTGGCATCTTGTCTTCATGTTGGGGGAAGGTGATCCCCACCTCCCCTGTGATGGGTGTGCCTGAATCCACATATAGATCATGCCTCCTCCTCCTCCTCCTCCTCCTCCTCCTCCTCCTCCTCCTTCCTCCTCCTTCTTCCTCTCCCTCTTCTTCCTCCTCCTTCCTCCCTCCTCCCTCCTCCCTCCCCCCTCCCCCTCCTCTTCTTCTTCTTCTTCTTCTTCTTCTTCTTCTTCTTCTTCTTCTTCTTCTTCTTCTTCTTCTTCTTCTTCTTCTTCTTCTTCTTCTTCTGTCCTGGGGACTGAAGTCAGGGCCTGCGCATTGTCCTTGAGTTTTCTCAAGGCTAGAGCTCTACCACTTGAGCCATACCACCACTTCCAGCTTTTTTCTATCTATGTGGTACCAAGGTATTGAACCTGAGTCTTTGTGCATGCTAGGCAAGAACTCTACCACTAGGTCAAACTCCCAGAACTTATTTTCTTCTTTTATCTTTATAATTATTTCTTTTGGTCTAGAACAGTAAGGCACATATACTTCCTAAGGTGACATTTCCTGTTGTAGGGCAATAGATTGCCATCCACTTGAAGTCAAAGTTTCTATTTTCTATCTCAGGATAGACTCCTTCAAGCTGGATTACAAGTTTATTTTCATGTCCACAGTAATCTATCATTTGTAATTTGTATCTGCTTCTCTCCTGTCTCTCTCTCTCTTTTTTTGTCGGTTGTGGAGCTTGAACTCTGGGCCTGGGTGTTGTCCCTGAGCTCTTCAGCTCAAGGCTGAAGATAAGAGTCATGGACTTTAGTGCCCAGGCTGGCTTTGAACCTCAATCCTCAGATCTCCACCTCTGGAGTAGCTAGGATTACAGGCTTCTGGCCCAGATTCTCCTGTCTTTCTTGTTACCTGGTTTTACTGACCATAAACTTAGCATCCTCTTAACCTTGCGATTTGAATTCCTTTTCAATGAAAGTGCTCCATAAATGGTCTGTAAGCTTCTTCAGGTTTTGTTTGTTTGTCTTTTAGTTGATTGTGGGTATTAGGAAAATGGAGGAAAAAGGAAAAAAATAGATCAGACACAATCTTCCACAGGTGAGGACTGTTTATTGAGATAGAGCAGTGAGGACCACAGCCTTCTTGGAGACTGTGTGTCACAGCTGGGACAGGAGCTGGGTTTTTATGAGGTCTGAGCAAGGAGGCAGAGGTTAATGAAAAAGCCACTAGGTTAAAGGAGGTGGGGTTTTTCTGCTGGGCCCACAGTGGAATGTTTACAGTCAGACTTAGATAGATTGCCTTACTGGAGTCAGGCTGTCTGCACATCTTTGGTGGCTTGCTTGGTATTTATAAGCATCTGGGAAAACAGGCTTGGGGTCAATCCTTCAGTGGGGTTTGAACTCAGAGTCTGGGTGCTGTTCCTGAGCTCTTTTGCCTAAGGGTAGCTTTCTACCACTTTGAGCCACAGCTTCACTTTCAGTGTTTGAGTCGTTCATTGGAGATAAGAGTGTCATGGGTGGGCTAGGAGTTTGGCCTAGTGGTTAAAGTGCTTGCCTAGCATACACGAAGACCCGGGTACCACATACATAGACAAAAGCCGGAAATGGTGCTGAGGCTCAAGTGGTAGAGCTCTAGCCTTGAGAAAGTCCAAGGACAGTGCTCAGGCCCTGAGCTCAAGCCCAGCACTGGCAAAAAGAAAAAAAAAAAAAGAGTGTCATGGGTACTTCTCTGCTCAGACTGGCTTTGAAATGCAATCCTCACATTTCAGTCTCCTGAGTATCTATTTGAGCCACTAGCTCTAGCTGCTTCCTCAGTTTTAAGATTATCATTGAAAAACCACTCCTGGATATATCAGAATACCAAACCATACCCTGCAAATGTGTATGTCAATTACAAATAAAAAGAATAATTACAATAGTCACTCCTAGCTCTGAAGTCAGAGATGTCATAAAGATGCAAATTTCTGAATTCATTTGGAACACTTAATACTCAAATGTTAAGGTAAAATTATATTCTACAGAATTATAATCGCCTAATTAATTTGCAGTTGTTCATGTTTCTCAGCTCCTATGAGGAAAGAAAACATGTGAGCAGAAAAGGGCTGGCCTGACCTGCTGAGGGTACTTACTTGTATGGGAATTGGGTAACTGAGAAAGCAATAAGGGAAGGAACTATCCATTTGGTGTATATAGTTTTAGTGTACTTTTAGATCAGGTTTCTCACAAACAACAGAACTGAACAACCTAATCCAGATTGCTAGGGAATCTGTAGTACTGACCACAATATTGAATGACCAGTCAAAGACAATTGTAACCTTTCTTTTCTATACATCAGTATACTAAAAGAGTGCACAGCAGAAAAAGGAACTGAGCTTCCTTTAATCCAGGAAGACAAGGGGACAGGGGGAGCATTAAAAACAGGTCTCTCATTGTCTACTATTTCTGGGTTTGCCATTAGATCCAAACTCTTTACTTTTATTTATTTATTTTTGCCAGTTGTGGGCCTTGAAATCAGGGCCTGAGCACTGTCCTCGGGTTCTTCTTCTTCTCAAGGCTAGAGATCTACCACTAGGCCAAACTCCTGGCCCCCCAACTCCTTACTTTGGCAGGAATATTTGCCTATCCTTTCTCCACAGAATATCTTTCTTGGGATGCCATTGAGTTTTATCTAAGCTTTTTGTAAACTATTGTTTTAGAATTTTTAGTGTCTAAGGGGATCTTACCTGAATAATTCCCAGGAGTTCATTTTCATTTGCTTGATAGTAGAAATGCCAAATCATCTCCAAAGAGATGATCACCCTGTAGATGAAGATAGCGAGGAATATTGCCAACCTTCAGAGATGTAGAACTATCCTCCCTTTCATGGTTTATGTACACATAACGCAGAAAAAGCTGGAAGTGGCAGTATGGCTCAAGTGGTAGAGTGATGGCCTTAGGTGCAGAGAGGCTCAGTGACAGAGCCTAGGACCCGAGTTTAAGCCCCACAACTGACCTTTAAAAAAGGAAAGTATATTACTTGGAGAGTTTGGGATGGAGAGGTCTTTTGTTTCTTTCTGTAGGCACCATGGTCTTGGATAGAAGGAGGAGGATGAAGAGAAAAGATCACGAGCATTTTCAGTATATATTTCTACATACAATTTAGGGGTTCTAGTTCATCCTTGTATTTCTCCCTGAGGGTCTGGTCCCTAGCGCTTGTCTCATAGATGGGTACTAATTCTCTGAGCTTCCATGTGTTTCCTGTTCTGGAGTTAGAGGCAGTATGGTTGCTGAGCTTTTGAGCTCAGTTCACCTGGGCTTGTAGTCCCAGGGTCTCTCTATGTAGGCTTCCTATAAAAATCCAAGCATTGACTGTGTCAGATCTAAAGTTCTAATTTAAACTAATAAGCAATTATCAAATGTGTATATTCCATCCTCCTTTTAACTTAGCAAAAGTCCATAATCACAAAATAAAACTGTGCAAAGCTGGGCTTTATGTGAAAAGCAAAGTATCAAAGGTATCTATCTATCTATCTATCTATCTATCTATCTATCTATCTATCTATCTATCTATCTATCTATCTATTTTTGTGGGTCATGGGGCTTGAACTTGGTCTGGGCACTGTCCCTGAGCTCTTCAGCTCATGGCTACCACCCTATCCTTGAGCCAAGCCCCATTTCCTGTTTTCTAGAGGTTAATTGGCGATGAGTCTCAGATCCTTTTGTGCCCCGGCTGGCTTTGAACCTTGATCCTTACATCTCAACCTCCTGAGTAGCTAGGATTACAGGCATGTGCCAGCGTGCCCCGCCAAAGATGAATTTATTTTTTATGTATGTAATACATAGTATATCCATTACATACCTCTTACATGTATTATGTTTATCACATTATATTCTATTGATATATATAAAATGAATCTTCTGTAGCTGTTTGAGTGGATAATAAAATATACAGGTTATCTGTTACATATTTATCAGACAAGATTTATTTCTTTTGTCTTTATTTTAATTAACTAATTTTATGGATATAATTAAGATTTTCACATAGTTTGTGTTCAATTGATGATCTAAACCATTAAAATGGAGGGAGGGGGTACAATGTTTGACAGGAAATGTACTCACTACCTTGTATATGTAACCATGAACCCTCTGTACATAACCTTGACAATAAAATTAAATAAAAAATTAAAATAGAAATGTAATTTTAGAAATATAAATTAAAACACGTAAAAGTTATAAGACATCCTGATTTTCATATCTTTGGAAAATTTTCTTTTAAAACAGTTACTGTTAGAATCAAAATGCAAAATATAAATGTCAATTTTATATACTGCTTAAAATTTAAATTTGGCTTTAAAACTAATCATATATTCTTTGCCTTTTGTTTTATTTTATTTGTATTTAAGTAGTTGTACAAAGAGACTTCAGTTCATCATGTGAATTTATGAGTACGTTCATCTTGATCAATGTTACCCTTTATTTGATGGTACTGGGGTTTGAACTCCTGGGCCTTGTTTTCCAAGACCTGTTTTCTTGGCTAGTCCTCTACCACATAAACCACACTTCCACCATTGCTTTTCATTTTGGAGATAGAATCTCGTGGACTTTTCTTGCTGGCTTGGCCTTGAACCACAATCCTCTGTATCTCAGCCTCCTGAGTAGCTAGAATTACAGATGTGAACTGATGGCTTTCAATGGTATTTATATTTTTCTAACCATACATTGATTCGCACTCCTAGCATTCCCTGTCTATCAAGTTGCTGAAGAACAGAATTGGTGTTATGATTCTTGTGTGGTATTTAGGTCAACTTCTAACTGACATAAGAGTAATAAAATTGTGTAATGTGAGAAAATATTTCTTAGCCACTAGCAACCATGGAGAGTGCTGTGCATGTTACTGCTTAGATTGACACTCCATGCAAATAAGGGAACAGACTCCTGTAATGTGGGGTGCTATTGGGAACTAATAATTTGCTTTGCAAGAACATGCTGTTTGGTTCTGAGAAAGGCTTGAGAGGTCATATTTGTGTATATTTTTAAAAATCTTTTTCAGGGCTGGGAGTTTGACCTAGTGGTAGAGTGCTTACCTAGCATGCACAAAGACTGGGGTTTGATTCCTCGGTACCACATACATACAAAAAAGCCAGAAGTGGTGCTGAGGCTCAAGTGGTAGAGCTCTAGCCTTGAGAAAGTCCAAGGACAGTGCTCAGCCCCTGAGCTCAAGCCCAGGACTGGCAAAAAATAAAAAATAAAAAATCTTTCAGACTTAAGCATTCTCCCTCACTTATTCTTTGCATGCAACAACACAGTTGGTCCTAGCTGTCGGTGGTAGCATAATCTACACAGCTCTATAGCAATTGCACACATAGTCAATTTGTATTGAGGATGTCATGGTGCCTGGACTTAGAAGTGCCATATTATGAGGCAGGATCAAAATGGGCCAGCATGGCACCAGGTTTTATGTAAAAGATGAATCTCAGTGTGTTGCATGTATCCTTTGGGTTTATTGCTTGTTTTAGGTGATGAGAAGGGCTCTCCTAGCCTAGACTATATCCTAAGCTGTGGATCCTACAAGATTTTCTTTGCTTTGTGTTTTGGTACATTATCAGGCATAAGAGAAAGTGGGCACCTGCCCTTAATGTCCCCAGGGAAGTCAATGAAGTGGCTTTATTTCTACTTGATTTTTATGGCCCTCTTTTTTTCCCTTATTAGCCAGATATAAGTGCTGTGCTATATGTTCAAAGAAAGTTATATGTTGAACTATACTCACTGGATTAAGCCATATCTTTGGAGCTTTCTTTTCTTTTCTTTTCTTTTCTTTCTTTCTTTCTTTCTTTCTTTCTTTCTTTCTTTCTCTCTTTCTTTCTTTCCTTCTTAAAGAAATCTTTCTTAGGAAGCTTCTTGATCCATCATGCAAATAGCCCCCAGATGGATTTAGCTCCCAAAATATCCTAGATATCTACCCATGGTCTTCTTGAAGTGGTTCCATCAAGTTATATGATTGTTAGAGTATACTGAAATAAGGAGACCAAACCTAACTAATTTCTTTTTTTTTTTGCCAGTCCTGTGGCTTGAGCTCAGGGCCTGAGCATTGTCCTTGGGCTTTCTCAAGGCTAGCACTCTACCACTTGAGCCACAGCATCACTTCTGGCTTTTTCTATGTATGTGGAGTGCTGAGGAATCGAACCCTGGTCTTTGTGCATGCTAGGCAAGCACTCTTACCACTAGGCCAAATTCCCAGCCAACCTAACTAATTTCTTGCAGTTACCCTGGTGCCTCTGGCTGGGTGAAGGAATTCTCCACTCAGTGATGAAAAGCCCAGAGGTGAGAGATGCTATCCACTGAATGCAGACTGAAAGCTCTGCTTGCCACAGGAAAGCTCAGCATATGGACAGTAAAGTCTGAGGGAAGGTGACGCCCGAATCCTGGAGACAGGGGTGGACGCTTGACTGATAGGTTACTAGGCCTGTCAGTCCAGTACCTGGGACTGGGAATTCCTGTGACCCTACTCCCTGACCTGAGTCTATTTAGGCCTGGACTAGCTTAGGCAGCATTATGCCATGCCACTTCTCTCCATGTTCACATCCTGTGTCCTGTCTCCTGGCTCTTCTCCAGCCACCATGGCATCCCAGTTCAGCCTTCCATCTTAGCTGAATTGGCTTATTAGTATTGTATTTGTCATTTCCTTTCTCTCTGGCCTGTTTTCTAATGGTATTAAGTGTGGTTTCTGGCTGCTGGACATTGAGACGGGAGTCTACCATGCAGTCACCGGCCTTCTAGTAAATACTCCAAGATTTAAACCCGGAAGATGTGCTTTCTCCATGTTATCACCTTCCAATAGTACAAAAGAGAAAAAAGACATTAACTCACTAGTTTGCTACTCATGCACTTAGTAAAACCGGCTAAAACTAATAGTAGTGGAGAAATGGATCATGGCTTACATTATGTTCCTTTATTGTCCGGTGGAGAGGACTTTGTATTCAGTGTCAGAATATCTTAAATTTCTCTACGTGTCTGCAGGGTGATTGTGTTTTCTACTTTTTCAGATGACAAAACAAGTTGTTAAGAAGTTGAATCACGTACCTAACGACTAAGTTGAAAATCTGAATACTAGTCTATTGGATTTGAAAGACTGTTCCTTCAAATAAACCATCCCCTGTTTACTTCCACAAGTAAACCTTTCACTTGAAAATTTCAAAGAGGGAGTAAATTTCTTCCTTTTATGGACTTGGGGATGAATGAATTGGTGACATTTGTAAGCCATGAAGCATCATCTCTGCTGACTCTTCCGATTCTAAGTAGATGTCTGTGGGAATATTTTCCCTAGGGAGAGTTCATAGTTTTGGAGAACTTAGTTTATGATTAAAAAAGCCAAAATATCTATAATTCAGGGTTAGGATAATGAGACAGATATTGGTGAGAACATTCAAAGTATAGGATAGATTGTTAAGGAAGAGGCAGTGCAAATAAACAGATTAGAATTGTTTTTGGACACTATGCTTGAGAAGAATTGGGGTAACACCAGAGATACTATTCTGGAGACAAAAAAGAGGAAGAATGATAGGTATCACAAAAAAGGTGACAGGACAGTCAGAACACAACAGAAAAATACAGAGGAAGCCAAACAAACCACAACTGCATAGCAATTCAGTGTCCCTGGTGTCACACTGGCAAAGTTTCCTGTAAGATTTAAGCCAGTGCAGGGATTTGGGGTGATAGTGATTTTTTTCCTTATCTTTTTTCTTTCTTTCTTTTTTTTTGGGGGGGGGGTTGGTCATGCCACTTGAACTCTGGGCCTGGGCACTATCCCTGAGCTCTTCAGCTCAAGGCTACCCCTGGAGCCATAGCACCACTTCCGGTT
Source organism: Megascapheus bottae (assembly GCF_031878675.1). Lineage (NCBI taxonomy): Eukaryota > Metazoa > Chordata > Mammalia > Rodentia > Geomyidae > Megascapheus > Megascapheus bottae. The sequence goes on from NC_143517.1 coordinate 1,331,871, forward strand.
TTCTAGTGGTTAATTGGAGATAAGAGTCTCATGGACTTTAGTGCCCGGGCTGGCTTTGAACTAAGATTCTCAGATCTCAGTCTCCTGAGTAGCTAGGATTACAGGCGTGAGCCACTGCCCCTGGCTGACAATGACTTTTCTTGTGTGGCATTGGAGAAGGACATTTTAGCATTTTTTATGTCTCAGGGGATTGGAGGATCCTCAAGATCTTTTGAGTTTAGGATAATATCACCTGAAAAAATTTAGCTTTCTTTTTTTCTATTTACATTTCTGTTATTTCTTCAGTTTTATTGCATCGGCTCAGAACTGTAGAATAGTCTATAGAATATGAGTGAGGACAGTGATCAACTTTGTGTCGTTCCTCATATTGAGGGAAGGTTTTCAGTTTCTCTCCATCGTGTATGATACACAACCTTTATTATGTCGAAGTACATTTTTCTGTTTCTAATTTCTGTTTCTAATTTTTTTTTGCCAGTCCTGGGCTTGAGCTCAGGTCTTGAGCACTGTCTTTGGACTTTCTTAAGGCTAGAGCTCTGCCACTTGAGCCACAGAACCATTTCTGGCTTTTTTCTATGTATGGGGTACCGAGGAATCGAACCAGGGCCTTCGTGCATGCAAAGCAAGCACTCTACCATTAGGTCAAACTCCTGGCCCCTCTGTTTCTAATTCTTTTTACAATGAAGGACTGATACATTTTGTCAAAAGCTTTCTGTATCATCTAGAAGATGAGTAAGTGATTTTTGTCTTCAATTCTGTTTGTGTTGCATTATTTTTACTGATTGTTTATGTTGAAACATACTTGCATTCTTACAATGAAAGTAACTTGATCATGGTATGTGTTCTTACTGTGTTGCTAAATTTGATTTACAAATATTTTATTGTGAATTTTTGTATCTCTGTTTATCAGGAAAATTGATTGCTATACTTATTTATTGTCTTAATGTCTGATCCTTCTTACAATATTTTGGTGTCAAGATAATACAGGTTTCATAGAATGGGTTTGGCAGTGTTCTTTCCCTTTCTAGTTTGTAGACTAGCTTGTAAAGCTTAGGTATTAGCTCTTTAAAAGTCTGGCAGAATTCAGTAGTGAATCTGTCTGGCTCTGGTCTTTTCTTTTTGGGTGACTCCTTCCTATGACTTAAATCTCATTGTTGTGGATCTGTTTATATCTTTTTATCTTAAATTTGCATTTGTTCATTGCTTCTAATTTTCAAGTCTACTAGAATATAGGTTTTGAAGCATCTTTTTTGCTTTTTATTACTCAAACTATTTGGGGAAGCATTAAAAGGTAAAAAGATATTGTCACTCTTATAAGCACAGTATCTTTTAAGCTCAAATAACATAGCTTCAATTTTTATATTTTAAAAATTCCCAGGTTTGTCTTTCTCCATTTTTTGAAGCTGCAAAATACAGAGGGTAAATTGATAAAAAGTAGTATAAAAGTTTAAAGTTCAACAACAAAATGAAAGCTGGGACTAGTGGTCCATTCCAATAATCTCAGATGTTCTGGAGCCTGAGTGAGACAAGAGAATCATGAGTTCTTGACCACCCAGCCCAGGGAAAGTTAACGATACCCTATCTCAAAAAAAAAAAAAAAGTACTCACTACTTTATGTATGTAACTGTAACTCATCTGTGAATAACTCTGACAATAAAATTTAAAAAAGTTGTTAGCAGAATTGAATCGGTAGAATATTTCCCTGACAAGGTTTTAATATTTCCCTGACTGGGTTTAATCCCCAGTAATAGAAGGAAAAGGAATGTGAAGGGAGTAAAGGGGAAGAAGGAGAGCTTGCTTCCCTACAAATTTAAAACTTAATTGTTAAGTCCCTTGACCTTTCTTCTTTCTGGTGAAAATGGCAGGTTCTACTAGTCAATGAGAGTAAAAGCTGAAAGTTCAACAATATTGAGAACATACAGATGAACTTTTTTTCTTCTGTGTGCCAGTACTAGGGTTCTAACTCAGGGTTTAGTGTTCTCTAGGTTTTGAAGCATTTCTAAATTATCCTTTGAATTTTGTTGGTATTTATTGAAAGATCTCTTTTCTCATCTCTACTTTCATTGACTTTGGTAGGCTCCCTGTCTCTTTTGGTTTTTCAATCTTTTTTATTTTTCAAAGAATTAGTTTTTTAATTTAACTGATTAATGAGTATGTTGTTCTTTTAATCTCCACTTTTTAATCTTTAATTAATTAATTAATTTTGGGTCGTGGGGCTTGAACTCTGGTCTGGGCATTGTCCCTGAGCTCTTCAGCTCAAGGCTATTGCCCTAATCCTTGAGCCATAGCCCCACTTACTATTTTCTAGTGAGGCCTGGGTGGCTTTGAACTTCCATCCTCAGATCTCAGTCTCCTGAGTAGCTAGGATTATAGGCTTCCACTTTTTTTAATATCATCTCTGATTTTTTCTTGCCAGTCCTGGGGCTTAAACTCAGGGCCTGAACACTGTTCCTGGGCTTTTTCCTCAAGGCTAGAGCTCTACCACTTGAGCCACAGCACCATTTCTGGCTTGTTTTTCTATGTATGTGGTACCAAGGAATTGAAGCCAGGTCTTCGAGCATGCTAGGCATGCACCCTACCACTAGGCCAAACTCCTGGCCTGGCACTGCTTTTTTAACACCCAAAGATGCTAGTAAGTTTAGGTTTCTTCCTTTTCTTTCTTTCTTTCTTTCTTTCTTTTTTTCTTTCTTTCTTTCTCTTTTTTGTCGATCATGGGGCTTGAACTTGTGGCCTGGGTGCTGTGCCTGTGCTCTTCAGCTCAAGGCTAGCACCCTACCTCTGAGCCTGGGTAGTGTCCCTGAGCTCTTCAGCTCAAGGCTACCACCCTATCACTGGATCACAGAGCCTCTTCCTGTTTTCTAGTGGCTAATTGGAGATGAGAATCTCACAGACTTTTGTGCTCAGGCTGGCTTTGAACTGTGATCCTTAGATCTCAGTCTCCTGAGTAGCTAGGATTGTAGGTGTGAACCATCAGTCCCAGCCAATTTTTATTTTATTTGGTTCTAGCAATTTTAAAATTTCTGCATTTATTTTATTATGACTTATTATTTTATTATGATTCACTCATTGTTTGAAAGTGAATTTTTTTGTTGTTGGTGGTGGTGGTGTTGTATTTTATTGTCAGAGTATAGTGGGGTGACAATTACATTGGTCAAGTAGTAGATACATTACTTCTTTTTCAATTTTTATTTTTTGGGGTAATGTATGGAGGGGTTACAGTTACATTCATCAGGTAGTAGGTGCATTACTTCTCACACTTTTATACCCCTTCTCATGTTTAAATCCCCATTTCCTCTCCCCCACCCCTCCCAATCATCTTGTTTTTCCCTCTTCCCTTTCCTATTTCAAATAATCAAATAAATTTATATACAATATACCAGGTAACAAAGCCAGATACAGTAATAATATGAGATTAACCATAAGGGGGGAAATTACTTTAATTGACATGCATATATCGACCTAGCTTTGCAATCCTGGAATGAATTGTTTATTTGTAATGTAAGATTTTTTTTGATTAATTGTTGAATTCAGTTTGCCAGAATTTTGTTGCATTCACCCATGTTCATCAAAGACATGGGTCTATTGTTTTCTTTCTTTACTGGACTCCTATCTGGTTTTGGGATGAGTGTTATGCTGTCCTCATAGAATGAGTTTAGTATTGATCTTTCCCTTTCTATTCCATTGAAGATTTGGAAGAGTATAGGAGTGAGTTCTCCTTTGAAGACCTTATAGAATTCAGCTGTGAATCCATTTGGTCTTGGGCTTTTCTTGGATAAGAGGTCCTTTATTACCATTTCAAGGTCATTACTTGTTTTGAGTTTGTTTAATTGAGTTAAATCTTATTGGTTAGTTTCGGGATATCAATGTTCCCTAGGAATGCTTCCATTTCTCCCAGAGTCTCAAATTTATTGGCATAAAAGTTTGTGAAGTATTCCTTAATAATACTCTGACTCCAAAGTAACAACCATCCCATTAAAAGATGGGCCAAAGACTTAAAGAGAGTCTTCTCTGAAGAAGAAAAAAAAATGGCCTATAGACACATAAAGAAATGTTCGACATCTCTGGTCATAAAAGAAATGCAAATCAAAACAACTCTAAGATTCCACCTCACTCCAGTTAGAATGGCCAGGATCAAGAAATCTACTAACAACAGATGCTGCAGGGATGTGGCCAGGAGGGATCACTACTACACTGTTGGTGGGAGTGCAAACTCATTCAACCATTATGGAAAGCAGTATGGCAGTTCCTCAAAAGACTAAACATAGAGCTTCCCTATGACCCAGAAATTCCACTACTTGGCATTTACCCAGTAGTCCAGAAACAAGGACATACTAAAGCCACTAGCACAATGATGTTCATTGCAGCACTATTTACAGTAGCAAAGATATAGAACCAACCCAGATGTCCCTCAGTTGATGAGTGGATCAACAAGATATAGTATTTATACACAATGGAATTCTATGCTGCTGTCAGAAAGAACGACATTGCCCCATTTGTAAGGAAATGGAAAGACTTGTTTTTTTCCCCTTCCCTATCCAATTTCAAATAACCAAATATGCATTTATCCAATATATCAGATAACAAAGTGAAATACTGGAACAATATGAGATGACCAAGGGATGACAAAAGACATGAGACATGGAAAGACTAAATGAAAGGACTTCTTGGATATAAAAACAAAAGCCATATAATGAGTGATTGTTGCCCTTAATATACTATGTTATCTCTCATGTCTTTTGCCATCCCTTGGTTATCTCATATTGTTACAGTATTTCACTTTGTTATCTGATATATATATATATATATATATATATATATATATGAGTATTTGGTTATTTGAAATTGGATAGGGAAGAGGAGAAAACAAGATGAGAGGTGGGGGTGGGGGGGAGGGATATGGGGACCAAGACATGAGAAAGGGTATCAATGTATGTGAAGTAATGCACCTTCTATCTGGTGAATATAATGTAATCCTTCTATTAATTACAATAAAAATGTATGAAAAAAATAATACTCTGAATCTTGCATATTTCTTTTGTCATATTCCCATTTTCATCTCTAATTTCATTAATTTGGGTGTGTTTCCCTTCCTTTCAGTCAAATTTGCTAAGGATTTGTCAATTTTGTTAATTTTTTCAAAGAACTAGCTCTTTGATCCTTTCTATGTTCCTTAAAATTCTGTAATTTGTTTATTTTTGACTTAACTTTTATTATTTTGATTCCATCTATTAATTTGTGGTTTCACTTGTTCCTGATTTTTCCAGGAGCTTGAGGTACATCATTAAAGCATTAAGTTTTCTCCAATATCTTTATGTAAACACTCAGAGCTATAAATTTTACTCTAAGCATTGCCTTTGATGCATCCCAGAGGAGCTAATATTTTCTCTATTCATTTTTGTTAATTTCCATGAATGTTGAATTCCCCTTCTAATCTCCCAAATGATCCACTGACATTCAGCAATGTGTTATTCAGTCTCCAAGAGTTAGAGAGTTTTTTTTTTGTGTGTGATGGTTTTTGTTGTTGAGCTCTAATTTTATTCCATTGTGGAATTACAGAATGCGGGTATAATTTCAATTTTCTTTTAATTTTCACAGGTATGCTGTTGGGTGAAAGACTCTGTATATATCCGTTAAATCGAGTTGGATGATGTAGTTATTTAGTTTTTGCCTAAATAATCTATTGAAAGGAGACAATGATATGCTTAACTTGTCAACAATCAATATGCTTTGATCTATTGTGTACCTTTTTTTTTTTTGCCTGTCATGGGAATTGAACTCAAGGTCTGATCATTGTCCTTGGACTTTCTTCAAGTGTCCTGTCCAGCGGGACATCAACTAGGGCCAAGAACCTAGAGGGAGGAATGAAAGGGACAGGAGACAAGAAGAAGGCAGCAAAACAAGCATCCTGATCACACTGCGAATTTTATTTTTCACACAGGGGTTTATATGCCTCTTCAGGAGAGGCAGGAGGGGGTTGGGGTGTAGGAACCGCTGGGGGCAGGGGGTCCGGTAGTAGGATGTTTGCTCCTGCTCCGGGTAGAGGCCAGGTGGTAGGATGTTTGCATATCAACGCAAGCAGGCATGGGTTGCTTAGTGACCTAATTACAAGATGCAGGCACATTCTTACACTAAGAATTCAGGGAGGGGGAGAATGTCTCGACATCTCCTCCTTTCATCTTAAAATAAGTGAGGGGCGCGGATTTAGGCAATATCTTAATTATGGTAGGCATTAATCTGAGAGGGGGGACAGAGGCCCTGATCCCTAGAAAGGAGGCCATGTTGAGCAAGAAGGAAGACACACTGGCTGATGTGTCTGTCTTTCTGCTGAGGCCAAGCATCTTTTTGCAGGGGAAGGGTTTTAATAGATACCAACTTCCATGCTATCGGGAGTGTCCTGCAGGAGACCCCGAGACTGATGGCCGTTTAGGCCGTCTCCTCGCAGTCTTAGCTGCACCTCACACAGATGCCTACACCTGTCAACTGCAGGTGCGTATCCCTCGGGTGGGGATTACGGTTCCTCTGGGGGCCCCATAGTCCTCATACCCATTTAGCATCTCCCACGTCTAGGCTGTTCAGCACTGGATGGAAAATTCACCCATCCAGAGTCACCATAATGGCTGCAACCACCTAGGGGACTTTGAGTTTAGCACAGAATGTCCCATCACCAAGAGAAAAGTTCCAGTCCTCTCAGGAAACAGCTGTGCGGTGGTGGTGGAATCAGGCAGGGCAGAATATGTGGCAGCAGCTTCATCTCTCAGGAGCTCCAATGGAATGTCACACCTCCTGCTGGATTGCCTGCAAATTTCTGCGCAGCAAACTGGTTATAGAAGCAAACTGGTTAAAGAAGCTTAACCTAAGGCCTTCGGGGAATTCTCCCAATGATTCCCTGGTCCCTTTATCTAAAGGGGATTGATGGGCGGAGATTCAGCTTCTGTAACTGACTCAGGGGCGTTGTCTCTGTACTTGACCAGGGACCTTAAAAACTTTAGCCTATTTTACGAAGGGGTTGCCAGGATTAGCTATCAGGAACAATGATTTGCTCCAAACTAGAAATCAAAATTTGCTCAGTTAGAACTTTAGACTACCTACTATCACAGATGATTGACACGTTCCTGCCCAGTTATGAAAGGCATGGGCATTAGTAAGGCATGCTTACAAACTGTTCTATGACCTCCCGGCTCTGATTAATATTGAATGGCCAAGCACGAGTGACTCTAGGATCTGACACCATCTCTGCCATCCACGCAGAGGCTTTCTGCATCTGGAGGCTTCATTGCTTTTGTCCCAGTAGTGTCTCTCCACATAGGGATGAACATCCCATTGGCATCTCACTTGGTTGGTTGCTGGACTTGAACTCGGGGCCTGGGCACTGTCCCTCAGCTCTCCAGCTCAAGGCTAGCACTCTGCCACTTTGAGCTCCAAAGCAACTCTGCCTCAATAGCACTCTGCTGCCAGATTAAACACCACAGCCTCACAGGGACTTTGCTTTGCCTGGGGTTGGCTCAAAACTGCAGTTTTCAGATCAATGAGTCCTACAAAAGGCCACGTTACTCCAATTAGAGCAACAAGGTGGTCAACACAGAAATAGTCTCTAAGCATGAGCTTACCTAGAACTTGGTGAGGGCCAAAATTACATCTGAATGAGGATCTGCTATCCTTTTCCATGGCCCAGCTGGAAATTGCTATAAGGAGACTTAAAAAAAGCAGGCTAAATAACAATTAAGCAATTACTTTGGTAGTCCTAATTTTCCTTTTTACTCTTTCTTCAAACATTTAAGACAACATTTCCAATGTTCTTAAAAACTTTTACTGATACTTGCTTAAACAATTAACACCTTAGCCTTTATTTGCAATTGAAAAACCTTTAAGGGCACAAAGAACTCCTTTTGTCTCCAGGCCCCCTAGGGCTCAAGGCACTCCCCTTGCCTTTTAGAAGAGGCTTTTTTTTTTTCAGTTTAGATTACTGTCTAGAACTCCAACAACAGTTTAAACTCAAATAACAGTTTTTCCCTAATGCAAGCACTACGGACATCAGTGCACCAAAAGTCTAAGTCTGGACTTAGTTTCCTTCCTTTTTTAAAATACACCCAATTGCATGGAGATAAACCTTTAAACATTCCTAATCACATTATCCACATTTTACCATCAGATTTCTAGTGTCAGTCTGCAAGAAAAGACGGACAGGCAAAGTTTCTGACATTAATAAACAAATTTACATTTAAATCTCTAATACATGTCTCCAAACTTTAACTTAAAGTAATAAATTCCAAATTCCCTAATACCTCTGTGCTAAACAGGATACAATGTTTGCAATGTAAACAGCTGTATGCATTGCAATACCAGATTTTTAAAATGCAGATTTCAGGATCTTTAGAAAAATACTTTTTACCAGTTTCTCTTTAAAACAATGCAATAATCCTTTGAGACATAGGAAACATTTAAACCTAATACTTTTCTTGAAGTTTAAACTTAGAATTAACCAATTTCCTTTGTGTTTAGGAATAAATTTATCCATTGTTTTACATAGTATGCTGACAATTTAACCTTGAACAATGTTCACTCATACCTATTCACACACACATTCATACGCAAAGATCTTAAAGCGCGCAAAATTAATATCGGCCGTTCATTTTCTGGAAATTTTAGTATCATGAGGGTTTTTTGCTAATCTTATTCTTGGAGGTGACAACCATGTTTTTAAAACAATGCTTAACAAAGTGACTAGCTGAAATTTATTTTTTCAGAGCTAGTTCCTGATATTAGACATATTACCATAATACCTTTTACAGATGAAGGTTGGGTGGGAGTCTTAAACTTAGGAGAACTAAGACTGAAGTTTGTGCCCTGCCAACCAACTGTCTCCAGACTGTCACTTCAGCAGGTTGTAGGAAAAAGGAGCCAATTGGGAGGGGCCATACCAGGCCCGAGTGGGGCCAAAACTTTTACTTCCCAGAAATATCCAAATAGATAACAAGAATGTGTGCTTGAGTACACAGAGAAAAACCATAAGGATCCATATTTAGAACTGGTACCAATTTTAAAGACAAAACTGGACAAGGAAAAATATGTAACACGAACAAGACAGAGAAGCAGAGACTTATAAGAGACTCTTAAACTTCTGATGGCATACCTGGCCTTAAACTACCAGCTAGCAGATGGAGGCCATACCTATAAAAGGCTCTGAAACAAAATCAGACATTGACATATGACAAGAAAATTGGACTTAGATACACTTAACACAAAAACATGAATTCAGCTATTTTTAGATTTAGACACGTCTTGCTGGTGGGACTCTCAGGCATGCCCTGTTATCCACAAGAAACTCAGAAGGGGGGTCAAGGCGTCCCTTGACTAGGCCTTAGAGAGCATGCTGTGTCCAGCCTTCTTTTCTCTCTGTTTTAGGCCCACAGTGCACTTTCTTAAAAACAAAACAAAACAAAACACAGACAGGGGGTCGGCCGATACTTACCTCCAGAGGCCTTTGCTTTTCACCTGGGCATCTTTTACAAAAAAGGTTGTTAAAGGAAAACCACTGTTTCTAGAAAAAAGCAATCTTTTATCTCAATAGCATAAATATACAAATTATTAGGAATTGATGAAAGACTTGGGAGCCCTGGTTGGGTGGCTCTCATGGGCATATTTACTGCAGGGAGATCATTAAGAAACCTGTATTTGAAACTTGTATTTGCCTGATCCCTATTAATTTTAGTAGCTCCAATTGTTTTTCCCACCAATAGGCCACTGTGGGGCCATGTGATTAGACTGTGGCCCCTAGAATTGGGGAAGCAGTTCTATACCATTTTTTTCATAACTAATGCAGTCATCATAGAATGTCACAACATCCGTATCTTGTCTCTCCCTAGAGATTATAGGGCAGGTCCTCTTTAAGAGCAGCAGATGGATGGCTCTGGCCAGGACAAAGGGCATGCCAATTGCTAAGATGCTGCTAGGCCAGCTACACCCAGGAGCTGGGGCCTGCAGCAGTTTCTAGGAGCTGGGAACTTAAGGCCTGAGAGGCAGGCGATTGTAGCTCCTCAGGGACAGGGTGTGGAGGTCCTGCTGTAAGCTTGTGGGGGGAGGAGAGGTCAGAGTCTCCTCGCAGAATATATTAGGCAATTTTAAATAATGCCTGAGCCATTGAATATCTAAGGGTATGGAGGCAGTCAACACGAAATTGACTTTTTGCAAGCCAAGGGTAAGAAAGGCTTTAGAAAGTAGATCTGGCCTCTCCTGAGCCGCCAACAAAATATCATCAAGGTGTAGGGGAATTGTAAAAAGGCAATCTTTAAGATCAATGATCATTTTATCCACATAAAAACAATTCCTTGTCAAACACATTTGGTAAAGGCTATTTACAGTGTACATGGCCAAGCATGCACTATGCTGCATTTTCAAGCAGAAAATGTTCCTTATTTGACCACAATTGCAATAATTACATGAAAATTCTTATAAAAACATGAATCTTCTTAATAAACAATCTCCAACTCTTTGCCATTTAACCTCGTTAATCGTTCCCTCCTTGGGGAATCAAGGACATAATTCTTCTAGGCAATCGAAAAATGCCTTTAAGTCTTTCTTTTTAACCCAAGTTCTTTGTGTCTTGAGAGAATATGAACAATTCCTGTGACGATGATGCCTGTCCCATGGCCAGTCACTTACCTTGCACCATTTTCACTCCTCAGTGTTGACCGAGATGTCTCGGGCGGGCCAGTCTGATCTGGTCACACAATTACTTGGATCCAAGTTTTCCTCCTGGAAGACAGCGTTCTTCAGCCTCGCAGGCACTCGAGCCACACGTTGGGCGCCATTTGTCCCGTCCAGCGGGACGTCAACTAGGGCCAAGAACCTAGAGGGAGGAATGAAAGGGACAGGAGACACGAAGAAGGCAGCAAAACAAGCTTTCTGATCAAGCTGCTAATTTTATTTTTCACACAGGGGTTTATATGCCTCTTCAGGAGAGGCAGGAGGGGGTTGGGGTGTAGGAACCGCTGGGGGTAGGGGGTCCGGTAGTAGGATGTTTGCTCCTGCTCCGGGTAGAGGCCAGGTGGTAGGATGTTTGCATATCAACGCAAGCAGGCATGGGTTGCTTAGTGACCTAATTACAAGATGCAGGCACAGTCTTACACTAAGAATTCAGGGAGGGGGAGAATGTCTCGACACTCAAGGCTAGTGCTCTACTACTTGATTCACAGCACCACTTCCAGCTTTTCCATGTCTGTGGTACCAAGGACTCAAACCCAGATCTTTGTGCATACTAGGCAAGCACTCTACCACTAGGCCAAACTCCTGGCCTCACTATGTGTACTTTAAAGTCAAAATAGTATGTGTTTGATGAAGTTGAGTGCTCCAGAGTTTGATACCTATCTCTTTAGAATTGTCATAGCTTCCTTTAGTATAGTTTCCATTATTATTATGTAATGATTTTATCTTTCTTAACTGATTTTTATTTGAAGTCTATTATATCTGATATTTGCTACTCTGGTCTGTTTATTGGGGCCATTTGCTTGAAAAATTTTATTCCAACCTTTCACTTTGCTAATGTGTCTGCTTTTGTTGCCAAGATATGTCTACTGTAGAGTACAGATGGAAGGGTCTTACTTTTTTTTATTAAAGAATTTATTAACATTAATTTTTACAATGTATTTCAAATGACATGTTTAACAAATATTCAGGAAGGGAATCTCTATATACAATCACTGGCACTTAGATTTTAGAACATAGTTAAAATTAGGCTGAGGGTTTGTATGTCATAGATACATATTAATCTATATAGTAAAACATTATGTCTACAGAGTCATAGGTTTTTATGTCTATGTAGTTGTGTTTATATTTCTAATACCATGTCCATAGCATTGGGTATGCAAATATAGAGTCTTCGCTCTTGTACTGTTTGGATCTAATAGCCACATATTAAGGATACCATGCAGCTTTTGTTCCTTTGGTCTTGACTTGTCTTGCTCAACATGATTCACTCTAGATTCATCCACTTCCCTGCGAATGCCATTATTTTATCTTGTCTGTTGGCTATGTAGAATTCCATTTTATATCTGTATCTATATCTATATCTATATATATCACATTTTTTTTGTATCCATTCATCTGCAGTAGGGCATCTGGATTGTTTCCAACACTTGGCAATTGTGAATAGTGCAGAGATGAACATAGCTGAACTGGTCTCCTTATCATATCAACAGGTCTTACTTTTTTTCTTTTTTGCCAGTCTTGGGCTTGAGCTCAGGGCCTGAGCACTGTCCTTGGACTTTCTCAAGGCTATACCACTTGAGCACCACTTCCAGCTTTTTTCTATGTATGTGGTACCAAAGAATTGAACCTGGGTCTTCGTGCATACTAGGCAAGCACTCTAACACTAGGTCAAACTCCCGGCCCCAACAGGTCTTACTTTTTGATCCAAGTAGTCAGTCTATGTCTTTTAATTGGAGAGTTAAGTCCATTGATATTGAGGATTAGGTCAGAGAGGTGTCTGGTAATGCCTGCCATATTATCATCCCCTATAGGGGCTGTGACTCCACTATATTTATCTGGTTCTTTGGTAAGGTGCTTTGTCTATCCCAACATTATATTCTTACTGATTTCCTTTCCTTTCTTTTCTTCCTTTCTTTTCCATCTTTCCTTCCTCTTTCTTTTGTTTTCGCCAATCATGGGGCTTGAACTCAGGGTTGGGCACTATCCTTGAGCTTTCTCAAGATGAGAGCTTACTCCTTAAGCCACAGCACCACTTCCAGCTTTTTCTGTGTATATGGCACCAAGGAATTGAACCTAGGGCTTTGTTCATGCTAGGTGAGTACCCTACTACTAGGCTATTCTCTTTGCCCTTTTGCTGATTTTCTGTAGGGTGGATATTTTAAAGTATTTTTTGGAGTGCTGGTTTGGTGGATATAAGTTGGTTCAATTTTTATTTATTATGCAATGTTTTAATTTGTCCTTCAGTTATGAAGGAGAGCTTTGTTGGGTGCAGTGTTCTTGTTGACAATTATTTGATTTTAGAGTTTGGAATACATCATGCTAGGCTCTTCTTGCTTTCATGGTCTCAGCCAAGAAGTTGGTGGCCTTCAAAAGAAATGGTTTTCCTTTGTAAGTAATCATCTTTTATCTCTGACAGCTTTTAGGATCTTTTCCTCGATCCTGTGTGAATTATAACGTGGCAGTAGGATGTTCTGTTCTGATCCAGCCTGTTGGGTGTCCTAAATGTTTCTTGTATCTGAGTAGGCCTTTCCTTTTGGACATTTGAGAAGTTCTCTGCTAGGATTGTGTGGAACATGTGTCTTATCCCTTTGACTATCTCCTCTTCTCTTTTCTGGATACTCACCAGCCTTAAATTTGGTCTTCATATTGCGTCTTGTAATTCCTGAAGGCATCTTTCTTGTTTTTTAGATTTGTTTTGTATAATAATTTCCTATGGAAAGTGGGAAAAGACTTTGGATCTTTTCCCTCCTCAGATATATTCCCTCAGGCAGAGGACACAGTCAGGACCGTTTGAGTCACCCCAGACAACTGGTTCCCTAAAGGAATGCTCCCCAGTGGGGGTAGTTACAGACTCTGGAGCTGGTGCTAGGCTGGTCAGCAAAGTCTTGGTGAGGGGCCCCTGTGACTGGATGTGGTGGTCTCCTCTTCCTGCTTTTTACCACACAGCAGCAACCACTCAGTGGGGGTCCACATGCTGTGTTGTAAATCTTCACTTCTTTCTGCTTTTGCGTTTTTCTCCAGTGAGATTTCTTCTGTATTAGAATGAGTCTCTATCGGTTTAAAGTTTGATATGTGTGGATCTCTTGAAATGAAGTTTGTGCTGGAATCCTAAATCTCTGGTCACAGGAATCTAGGGAGTTTACTTGTCACAAAGCCACTATCTTCCCAGAGGTCTACTTGGAAAATCTTTTTTCACCTTTTTACCCTAAACCCTCATTTTTCTTTATCAGTGAGATGTTTCTTGTAGGCAATACAAGATTGTGTTTTGTGTTAATCTAATCCAATCTGCCAGTCTGTGTCTTTGAACAGTTGGAACCATTAACATCCTGGGGTATTATTGAAAGTTAAGTAACAATTTCTATCATTTTTCTGATTTAATTCTTCTTTATTTATCTACTCATATAAAAGATTTCTTGTTTTCTGTATTCTCTCTCCCTCCCCCTCTCTCTCTCTCTCTCTCTCTCTCTCTCTCTCTCTCTCTCTCTCTCTCTCTCTCTCTCTCTCTCTCTCTCTCTTTGCCAGTACTCGGGCTTGAACTCAGAGCCTGGGACTATCCTTGAACTTTCTCAAGACTAACTCTCTATCACTGGAGCCACAGTGCTACTTCCTGCCTTTTCTATGTATTTGGTATTGAGGAATCGAACCGAGGTCTTCCTGTATGCTAGGCAAGCACTAGGCCAAACTCATGGCCCTGTTTCCTGTATTTTCATTATTATAGTTATCTTCCTCTTCTGTCTGTAGGAGTATTTTCTTTAGAACTGGGGAAATGGCCATGAATTGTTTAATTTGTTGACCATAAAAATCAATCCTAAAATTCATATGGACCCTTATGGATACCAAATGTCCTATGCAATCTTGAAAAAGAAGACTAAGTTGTAAGATTTAAACTTCCTAATATCAAAGCTTATATAGAGTTATAATAATTACAGCAGTCTAGTGCTGGCATAAAGATAGACACACAGGCGAGCCATGGTGGCTCACACTACTCAGGATGTAGAGATTCAGAGGATTTTCTCAGGCTAGCCTGAGAAAAGAGACATACATCTATAATCCAAACTATTTGGGAGGCAGAAATAGGAAGATCATACTCTGAGGCTAGGCCTAGGCCACAACATGAGACACTATCTGAAAAAATCACGGAAGCAAAAAAGGGTTTGGGCATGTCTCAAATAGTGGTACATGAAGTCATGTGCTCAAATTCTAGTTTCCCAAGTAAGGAAAAGAAAAAGACATAGATAACAAACCAGTGGACTAGAACACAATTCCCATGATTAAACTTGCATGTATGGTCAAATAAGCTTTGACAAGGATGATAAGCTCATTCAGAAGGGGGAAAATAATCTTTTTTTTTTTTTTTTTTTTTTTGTGGGTCATGGAGCTTGAACTCAGCCTGGGCGCTGTCCTTGAGCTCTTCAGCTCAAGACTACTGCCCTACCCTTGAGCCAAGCCCCAATTCCCATTTTATAGGGGTTAATTGGGGTTAAGAGTCACAGGTCCTTTTGTGCTCAGGCTGGCTTTGAACCTTGATCCTCAGATCTCAGCCTCCTGAATAGCTAGGATTACAGGCGTGAGCCACTGTGCCTGGTGGAGAAAATGATCTTTAAAAAATAATTCTGAGAATTTGAATATCCTAATGCAAAGGAATAAATTTGGATCCTTGTTCTATGTCATGTATTTAAATGAGTCAAAGACTTTGATGCAATAGCTAAAGCTATAATTTTCTCAGGATAAAATAGAAACAGATCAGGGCATTGATTTGATCATATTTCCTAGATATGACATTAAAAGCATATGACATGAGAAAATGGTAGAATTTCATCAAAATTAAGAATTTCTGAATAGCAAAGGACCCCAGGAGGAGGGTGAAAAGATAATGTAAAAAAACCAGAAGAAGCATTTGCAAATCATATATCTGATAAGGAATTAGCATTTTTTCCTCCTCTCCACCCCAGAATTAACATTTTGTACACACACACAAAAATCTTCAAACTCAACAACAGTAAAACCACTCAATCCAAAAAGGAACAAAATAATTGATGGTTATTTCTCCAAAGAAGTTATGAAAGTGGACAATAAACACTTGAAAACATACTCATTATTAATTAGAAGATTTACTTGTTATTAGTGAAAAATTTTAGAGTAGCATAAGATTGTACTTTTTTCCATGTATTTTTATTGTAATTAACAGAAGGGTTGCATTATATTCACCAGATAGAAGGTGCATTACTTCACATACATTGATACCCTTTCTCATGTTTTGGTCCCCATTTCCCTTCCCACACCCCCATCCCTCATCTTATTTTCCCCTCTTCCCTATTCTATTTCAAGTAAACAAATAAACATATATACAATAGATCAGATAACAAGGTAAAATACAGATAACAATGTGAGGTAACCAAGGGACAGCAAAAGAGATGAGAGATAACATAGCACATTAAGGACAAAGGTCACTCATTTTATGGCTTTTGTTTTTAGTTAGAGTAGCATAAGATTGTACTTTTTTTTTTAGTCTGTCATGGGTCTTGAACTCTGGGCCTGAGCGATGTCCCTGAGCTCTTCAGCTCAAGGCTACCAACCTAACCCTGGAACCACAGCTCCATTTCTGGTTTTCTGGTGGTTAATTGGAGATAAGTGTCTCATGGACTTTTGTGCTCAGGCTGGCTTTGAACTGTGATCTTCAGATCTCAGCCTCCTGAGTAGCTATGATTACACCTGCCCAATTAAGATTCTATTTCATACTTATTAAGATTGCAATTAAAAATATTTAAAATTGGCTCGGGAGGGTGGCCTAGTGGTAGCGTGCTTGCCTAGCATGCATGAAGCCTTGGGTTCGAGTTATTGGAACCACATACGCAGAAAAAGCAGGAAGTGGTGCTGTGACTCAAGTGGCAGAGTGCTAGCCTTGAGCAAAAAGTATCCAAGATCAGTGCCCAGGCCCTGAGTTCAAGCCCCAGGACTGGCCAAAAAAAATTAAATTGTTACCTAGTGGTATAGCTCTATGTGAATTCTCCCATCACATGATGATGTGATCGAATGTACACAATCGAAAGGGAAATCTTCTTGACCTTGGATATCTCAGACAGCAGAAATGTAAGAAATTAATTTTCTTAAAAAAAAAAACAACACACCACCTACTCTCAGGTGTTCAGAAAAGAGATGAAGGTAACAAGGAGAAGGAGAAATTTTAACTTTTAATGATTGTTGGCAGAGATGTAAACTGGCACAGCCTCAAGGGTAGGATTTTGCCATGTGAACCACAGCTCCACTTCTAGCTTTATTTTTGGAGGTAATAGACTCATAGACTTGCCTTCCCTGGGCTGGCTTTGAATTCCAATCCTTAGATCTTAACCTCCTGAGTAGCTAGATTACAGGTGTGCGTCACTGATGCTAGAATGATGTCCTAATATTTTACTTGCTGAGTCTAGAAACCCAATCTATGCAGTATTTCTAGAGTTTCGGAAATGGTGTGTCTGGGATCAGATCTGATTAATTTGTATTTTGAACAATTACCTAGGTGATTTTGCTACTCTTGGCCCAGAGATTACACTTTGCTTTTAATTTTAATTCAAAAATTTTAAATTATCTTTAAGTATGTAAAGAGGTTTCAATTCAACATGTCAGTTTATGACTATATTGTATACTGATCAATTCAGGGACCACATTGATTCCAGGATTCCATGAATGTGGCACATGCTTACAAATTATCTCTGACTAGGCAGGGAGAAGTCAATTTTCAGAGATATTTTTTGCTTCATGATGTCATGTAGTTCTGTGTTCTCTGCGAATTGACTCTGTTTCTTCTTCTGCTTCAAGAGCAACATCATAACAAACACAACAAATCATACCTTCAGTCTTCTTTGATTGGCCCCAAACCTTAGGATTATTTAAGGCTATAAGTATTTATTTAAATACAGTATGCCTACCTTACTCATGACCTATTACACATTTTTTTGACCAATCATTGTTCAAAAGGGTAAAAAAGGAAAACAAAACTGTTGGGGCCGGGAGTTTGGCTAGTGGTAGAGTGCTTGCCTAGCATGCATGAAGACCTGGGTTCGATTCCTCGGTACCATGTACATAGAAAAAAGCCAGAAGTGGTGTTGAGGCTCAAGTGGTTGAGCTGTAGCCTTGAGAAAGTCCAAGGACAGGGCTCAGGCCCTGAGCTCAAGCCCAGGACTGGCAAAAAATATCACTGTCTTCCTGTATGCCAACAACAAGAGGATTGAGGCATCAATCAAGAAAGCAACTCACTTTGCAATAGCCTCAAAGAAAATAAAGTACCTAGAAATTAACTAAGAATGTACAGGACCTTTGTGATGAAAACTTTAAAAACCTGAAGAAGGAAATTAACACAGAACTGAGAATGTGAAAGAACCTCCCATGTTCCTGGACTGGAAGAATTAACATTGTGAAAATGGCAATCCTGCCAAGGACTATCTACAAATTCAACACAATACCCATAAATATCCCAATGTCATTCTTTAAGGAAATAGAAGAAGCAATCTAAAATTTCATATGGAATAATAAAAGACCCTGTATAGCAAAAACAATTCTTAACAGAAAGAACAGTGCAGAAGGAATTTTAATACCAAACTTTAGACTCTATTACAGAGCTATGGTAATCAAAACAACTTGGTACTGGCTTGAGGACCAATGGAATAGAACTGAAGACCCAGAAAGCAATCCATAGACCTAGGGCCACATAATCTTTGATAAGGGAGCCAGAAACATAGAATGGAAGAAAGACAGCCTCTTCAACAAGTGGTGCTGGCAGAACTGGTTAAGCACCTACAGAAAACTGAAGTTGGATCCTTCGATGTCTCTCTGAACCAGGATTAACTGCATATGGATCAAAGACCTTGATGTAAAGGCAGATACACTGAAAACTCTACAAGAAGGAATAGGAGATACACTAGGTCTCCTTGGTACAGGTCGAAACTCTTAATAAAGACCTAGAAACACAACAAATTAAAGAAAGTTTGGACCAATGGGACTGCATTAAACTTCAGAGCTTCTGTTTGGCAAAGGACATGGCTAGCGAGCTAAACAGAGAGCCCACAGAGTGGGAGAAGATCTTCACTAACCATGTAACAAAGGCCTCATATCTAAACTATATCTATGGCTAAAAAAATGGAATCTCTCCAAAATAAATCTTCGAAGAAACAACCATCCCATTAAAAGATGGGCCAAAGACTTACAGAGGGACTTCTCTGAAGAGGAAATAAGAATGGCCTATAGACACAGCCAGAAACAAGGACATACTAAAGCCAGTAGCACAACAATGTTCACTGTAGCATTATTTACCATAGGAAAGATATGGAACCAGCCCAGATGCCCCTTAGTATATGAATGGATCAAGAAGATGTGGTACTTTTATACAATGGAATTCTATGCTGCCATCAGAAAGAATGACATAGCCCCATGTGTAAGGAAATGGAAAGACTTGGAAAAAAATTATATTAAGTGAAGTAAGCCAGACCCAAAGGAACATAGGCTCAATGGTTTTCCTCATTTGTAATAATTAGTACACATCTAGGACTCTCCTCTCCGAGGATTACAATAGCTCAAAACGTAGATACATAAGCCCATATAGGATGAGGCTAAATGAAAGGATTTTTAGGAGATGGAAACAAGAGCTTTATCTTGAGTGATTGTTGAGGACCAATGTACTATGTTATTTCTCTTCTCTTTTGTTGCCCTGTGGTTAATCTCATATTGTTATAGTATCTGACTTTGTCACCTGGCATATTGTATATACATTTATTTGTTTTTTTGAAATAGGAAAAGGAAGGGAGAAAAACAAGATGATTGGGAGGGGTTCAGGGAGGGAAATTAGGACAAAAACATGAAAAGGGGTATCAATGTGTGAGAAGTAATGCACATAG
Source organism: Megascapheus bottae (assembly GCF_031878675.1). Lineage (NCBI taxonomy): Eukaryota > Metazoa > Chordata > Mammalia > Rodentia > Geomyidae > Megascapheus > Megascapheus bottae. The sequence goes on from NC_143517.1 coordinate 1,351,457, forward strand.
TATCTGGTGACTGTAACTGTAACCCCACTATACATTATCTTGACAATAAAAAAATCAAAATACACATTGTTATGTGTATTTGCATTTGTGAGGATGTATGTGTTCCTTGGTCTTGGGCTTGTGTTTTTTTTACTAAATGGTAGCACTCTCCTGCTTGAGCCACAGCTCCACTTCTGACTGTGTGTGTGTGTGTGTGTGTGTGTGTGTGTGTGTGTGTGTTGGTAGTTAAGTACAGTTAAGAGTCTCATGGACTATCCTGCCTGGGCTGGCTTTGAACTGCAATCCTCAGATCTCCACCTCTTGAGAAGCTAGGATTACAGGCTTGAGCTACTGGCACCTGGCTTCCCATACTACATTTATTTCTTCCTTATTGAAAAGTTACATAAGTAAGGTAATGATTACATTTGTTTTTAACCGTTGTTACCCCATCCCTCATCCTGCTTACCCCTTCCTATTCTCATCCCCTCCCCCAATTTGTTAGGTTTATCTCCAACATAGTCACTTGTGACTATCAATGTTGTATTAGTTCATACTTTGTCTTGCTGTTTCTGTGATTCCTTTTCCCTTCCACAGAAGGGAAAACTAAGAGAGATGAAAGAAAGAAAGACTATGAAAAAGATACAATAAGAACTTCATGTTTCCCTATCTTGGAGTTCATGTTGATACACTTCACTAAGCAACTGGGTTATTGAGATCCCCTATTGAGAATATTGTGGATATATTCTACGTTGTCTTTCAGAGATTATCTACTTTCAAGGTCCCTCATCTTGGTGGTTATACAACTGAACTCTGACCTTTGAAGCTCACTGTTGGATTCTGAGTAGGTCCTGGCTGGGTCTGCATTGGGTGGTGTCTGGGATAGCAGATGTTAATGTCCTGTGGCTTTGCTGTGTCCTCCAAGCCTGATTGCTCTGGAGGATGGATGTTGTCACAATTGCTTCTTGGGATTTCTGGAGCAGATCCTAAATCCGACCTTTTATTTGATCTGTGCTTATAATGTTAGGCATTGACATGGAGTGGCTGGGGGCCACTTTTGCTAAAGGGCCACTGCAGATACTGTTTTAGGACCAAAAAACAAGGTAATTTGAAATGAACACCAGAGAGACGTTTACATGTATTTGTCCAATATAAATCAACTCTCTTTTCAGCCAGTTCAGTCATGCCAAAAGAATGACGGAAAGTGGGAGAAAACCACAATCTTCTGATCTCAGCCTCCTGAGTAGTTAGGATCGCAGGTGTGAACCACGGACACCTGGCTAAGGTTAGTTAGAGTCTGTCTTGGAAACAAAAATATGAATAAAAGGCTGGGAGCCTGGCTCAGTCCGTAGAGAGCTGGGCCACATGTGAGGTGCTGGGTTCAATCTCAGTTACTGCAAATGAAACAAAACAAAACAAAACAGAATCAAAGCGCCCTGGTGACACATTCCTTTAATTTCAGTGCTCAGGAGTCATGAAACTCAGGATTTCAAGGACAGACTGAATTATATAACGAGACTGCCAAAACAAAATGAAACAAACAAACAAAAAACCCAACACAAAATAGAAAGTTAAAGTGCCATCAAATTTGCTGTGGTTGGAATCCAGGATGCACACTGGGCTGCACTTTTCTTTGACAAGGCTTCTGTTTCAGGAGTACTCACAGAAGGCGTGCCTTTGCCTAGAGGGCAATGACTTGCATTCCAGAAAGTCTTCTTTACCTCCTGGTTCCATGATAAAAAATTTTCAGCAAAATAGAGAATAAGCTGGGCTCACATTTGGACTCTTAGCTACTCAGGAGGCTGCGATTTGAGGTTCAAGGCTTGGTAGGAAAATCTGTGAGACTCTAATCTCTAATTAATCAGCAAAAAAGCCTGAACTGGAGCTGTGGCTCAAGTGGTAGAATACCATCCTTGAGTGTAAAAACTAAGTAATAGTGTGCAGGCCCTGAGTTAAAGCCCCCAGTAATCTCATAAAAAACAGTTCAGAATTGGATTGTTTTAGTGGACACATATGAAGCAAAAAAAAAAAAAAGCAAGTTCTGCTATGGAAGGATATCCTATGTTCTTGGAACTTGTCAAGATAGTGACTTTTTTATTTCTTTTTCTTTTTTGTGTGTGCGTTGTGGGGCTTGAAATCTGGGTCTAGGCACTGTCTCTGAGTTCTTCAGCTCAAGGCTACCACCCTGCCCCTTGAACCTCAGCCCTATGTACCATTTTCTAGTGGCTAATTGGAGATAAGAGTCTCATATTCTTTAGTGCCCTGGATGGCTTTGAGCAGTGATCCTCAGATCTCAGCCTCCTGAGTAACTAGGATTACAGGTGTGAGCCACCGGGCCCGGCTAAGTTGGTGACATTTTTATGAAGCCTCAGTGCAAGACTGTGTGGTAACGGCGAGTGAGCATAGGGTTGGTTGTAATGATTGGCTAGGTGTTGTGGGGATATTACAACTTCCCAGGCTCAGTTCCTCTTCTAGAAAATGAGACATTCAGTTGGGCGGGGCACGACATGGAGAATATGATGGAGATTACCTACTGAAGTCAGGGGTTGATAATGAAGCCATCTACTCCTCATCTCAGGAAGTGGGGTTCTCAAATTTTGTTGAAAAGATGATGCCCTTTGGAGAAGGATAAAGGGGTACTTTTCTGTGTACTTGTAATGGTGAGTTAAGCCAATTCCAGACCGTTTTTTCCACAGATGCCTGAGTAGAAGCTGCATTTCTGCCATGTGAGAGGTAATATCAGTCCCTTGAGTCTCCAAGTCATGGTTTGTGTGCCTGGGGGAATTTCCCTCCCATCTGTCCTGATTCTTGTCACTTGGAAAGCACAGATGAACACTATAGTCTAGGAGAATTACCTAGATTGGGCAAAGGCAGTCTAAGAACCACAAGCATGTTTGTGAACGTATATTGCATCACTTACACATAGAATTGTTAAGGTAGGTGAAAACTTCTTAAGTTTTGGAGGCCCCATCCATTGACTAAATATTTCTCACCTTTGCTATTAGTTTGGGCTTGCTCATTGCTTCACAGAGACGTCAGCAGGGCTCACTGGTCTTGGCTTCCATCTTTTGTTATTTCTGATTGTTTCCCTAATTACTCTTTCTTAGTTGTGAGTAAATGCTGTGTTGGTCTTATGCTAGGATGGGAAGTGATAAATCAAGTGATCAGTCATGGTAGCAAATAAATTGCCATTAGGAAAATTATTTGGCATAAAAACTTCATTACTTAAATGAGGGAACCAGTCTTCAAATAAATCCTCTCATCACCAACAATGAAGCATTCTACATTGCTCCATGCAAATGCTCATTCTGACCATCTCCGAAAGTAAAGACCTGGCGATACGGGATGTGGGAGCACATTTACTCTCATTTGGTTATTTAAGGTTCTCTGGAGCCAAAGATGGCTGCGCCCAGGCAGGAGGAGCAAAGGTTGTAGCAGGACAGGAGAGGCCCAGGAAGAAATTGTGAGCCAGCTGCTGGGAGGCTCAAGATGGAAAATCAGAAACCAGATGATACTCTCAAGGAAAACTTAATTTTTGATATCATAACCAGAAAAATTAACCAACTTCTGGAAACAGATAGGAAAGTCTTTGAACAAGATTATTTTTCAAATGGTTGAATACTGAAATTGCAAGTGCCTGAGCCCCATGTGTCAATGGACAGGAATGGAGGGCCCTGTACCTTTGGTCTTCTCCTTGACCCCAAGATTTGGGGGATGAGTCTGCGCAGGAGCAAGCATCAAAGGAGAAAGGACCATTTGGCAATCTAAGGGAATCAATTAGCTAAGCTACTTTTATACATTACACATACCCTAATGAAAGGGACAAAAAGTGTCTATCTAACTAGATGTTAGGTAGATAGGGAGAGAAAATGGAGGACATAGCTAGATGCTGTGACTCACGCCTATAATCCTAGCTACTCAGGAGGCTAAGATCCGAGGATCTTGGTTCAAAGCCAGCCTGAGCACTAAAGTCCATGAGACTCTTATCTCCAATTAGCTGCTAGAAAATGGGAAGTGGGGCTGTGGCTCAAGGGTAGGGCAACAGTGGTCTACCTGCATCTGGCTGCAACTTGCCCAATGTGCAGGACAGCTGCTATGCTGAGAGAACTTGGGGTCATTCCAAACAGGATGGCTAGAGATGTGTTAGAAGAAATGTGTCTCATGGCTGTAGCCAGTAGACTGTTCCAAAACCGAGGGCTCAGGCTCTGGGCCTGGACAAAGGGTTGGTGAGCAGATTGCAAAAGAAGGCCCTTGGGAGTTACAGCTCTGATCACAGTAAGTGAAAGCTGACTCATTAATCTTGGTGAGATAAGGCCTGTTCTACATTGGCCTTCTTAGTCGCACTGTCACCAGTGATTATCCTATACACTGAGGTGCTGCATGTGTTAGGTCTAAGGGGTACGTCTTGAACCTGTTTCTTACACAGAGGCGCAGTAGGACTTTTGGCAAGTGTCTGTACCACATGCACTTGTGGTTCTTCATCTGTAGACAGAGACAAAGCTGCCTGAGAAAAATATGAAAACAGAAGGGAGAGAATTAGCTATAGATTCCAAGTGCCTGACTGACTATATAAATAACAATTGCTATATGTATAGCAGCTGCCACAGGCATTAGTTGAGAGCCAGGAAAATAATAATGGAACAGTTTGTACAGAGCATCAAAATGGTTGAGATCTTTAATTTCTGTTAATAATTGCCTGTATTTGCAAAAGCATAATAGTTAATAGGATTCACTTTAACTGGTCATAGGTTACAAAACACCAATGACTTTTGAATTAGAGAAATAGTGATTTACATATTTATTTTTACTTACTTTCAGACTTCAGGGTTGTGGGCAGGATTTTCTCCAAATACTTGATTCTTGCAAGTTGGATCATTTGAAGGACATGTAGAAGTTGGGCTCACATGGCCCACTCAGCTGTCTGAGATCTGGAAGATCACATTTTGAGGCCAACTTAGGTAGAAAAATCAGTGAGAAAAATCCATCTCTGAAAACAACCAGCAAAAATAACCAGTGGAAAGCCAGGCTGAGAGCTTGGCTCAGGTGGTAGAGAACCAGAAGAGCAAGTATGAGGACCCAAGTTCAAACACCAGTACTAACAGAACAAAAAGTAAAAAAGAAAGACATCTGAAGTGACCCAGGTCCTGGGAACCTGGGTTTCTATGTGGGGTAGCTCATTTCATGGTCACTTTCCACCACTTCCTTCCTTGGAAATTCTTCCCCTGTTCATGAGAAGGAGGCCTCTATTTCCCCACCCCTTTCAATCTGGGCTGCCCTCTGACAGATGGGATAGATGGAAGAGATATGCCACTTCTAGGCTCAGACTACCAGAAGATCAGTTTCCATTTCCTTTTCTTTGGGGAAAGTATGGCTGATGTGGGAGCTGAGGTAGCCATCCTCTGGGGAATCTAAGCTGTCCACATGTGGATATCACACGGATAGTGCCACCTATCAGCCCAGTTCTTCCAGGTATCCTGACTCAGGACCCAGAAGTCCTGGAGGAAAATCATCTGGATCATGCCAGCCTGTGTGGAGGACCTGACACCTGGCTGCAGGTCAGGTTGTGCTATCAGCTCTAGTTGGAGCGAAACCAGCCAGTCACCACAGCTATGATGCTTGACTAGCCCTTCCGATCTTGTTCTCGTCCTGTGGCTGGAACTGCCATTTGAAGTCAGAAGACAGGATGGAGGTGGATTAGCTTGCAGCACACAGGCCTCTGATTTCAGAAGCTCCCTTTATACAGACTTCAAAGAAGTTTTGTAAAGCCAGAGTTGCAGGCAGAAGGCTTTGAACAGGCAATTCTTTTTCTTTTATTGTGGTACTAGAATTTGAACTCTTTGTTTCTAGTCTCCTATGTCAGTGAACCATGCCTCTAGCTCTCGGGGCTTTTGTTTGTTTGTTTGTTTTTCAGTTAGGATGTTGAAAATTTCCTCTGGACGGCTTGGACTGTGACTCTCCCATTTCTACTTCCAGGGTAGCTGGGATGACAGGTGAGTGCCACTGTATTGGCTTTGTTCACTTCTTTATGTTTCTTGTTCTGCCTTCATGTTTGTGGCTTTTGTCCAGATTTCAAAGATGCTTGTAGTTCAACATCCGTCCATATTTTAGGTAAGAGGAAAGCAAGAGCAAATGGCAAATTGAAAGTGTCTTTCTATTGAGTCTTCCTTGTTGTTAAGAAAATAAAAGTTCTTTTATGAAGTGTTGTCAAGAACAATTCCATTTCATGCAAAGACTTAGAAAAAATCATATTAAGTGATGTAAAACCAGAAAAAATCATATTAAGTGAAGTAAACCAGACTCAAAGGAATGTAGGCTCAGTGGTTTCCCTCATTTGTCATAATTAGCATAAAACCTGGGCTCTCCTAGCAGAGGCTTATAATAGAACAAAACCTAGATACATAAGGCCATATAGGATGAGGCTAAATGAAAGGACTTCCAAGATATAGAAACAAGAGCTATATAAGGTGTGATTGTTGTTCTTAATGTACTATGTTATTCTCATCTCTTTTGTTGTCCCTTGGTTATCTAATATTACTTCAGTATCTTACCTGGTTATCTGATATATTGTATATATGTTTGTTTATTTGAAATTGGATAGGGAAGGGGGAAAATAAGATGAGGGGTGGGGGTGGAGGGGAGGGAAATGGGGACAAAAACATGAGAAGAGGTCGCAAAGATTGTTAAGGAATGCACCTTCTATGTGGCGAATAAGCCTTCTATTAATTATAATAAAAATATATTAAAAAAGAACAAGTCCATTTCATTTCATTGGCCAGGCCAATGAATGGAGAAGCTGGATGTGATATTGTGTGCCTACAGTCTCAGCACTTGGGAGGCTAAGACAAGAGGATTGTTTGAGACCAGGAGTTCAAGACCAGCTTGGATTAGTGAGACACACACAAATTAATATAAAAATAAAAAATAAAGCAAGGATATGGTGATGGATTCTGGCAGAGTATGTATCCTATTCTTGTTTTAGATGAGGAAATGGATATCAAGGTGAGTCTGAACAGAACAAAGAAAACATTCTGCTAAGACCTAGTAACTGGACTCTGCCAGATTTCTGTGTGTCAGAAGAGAGGTATCCACCAGGAAGTAGGAGGAAGTCACAACACCTGAGCAGAGTGTCACCATCCTGAGGCTCTTGGCTTTGTATAGTAGAGGGGCTGGTCATGGCTACTAAGCCACTACAGTACTTTTGAGGTGCTAAAAATTATGCAAATAATGAGTTTCAATTATGCAATAATGAGTTTTCTTTTAGCATAAATACATAGGTGATTTTTTTCCAGGGCAGATATTGAACCTAGGGTCTTGTGCATCCTAAATAAATGCTCTACCACTGAACTATACTTGTAGCCCACCCTTTTAAATGATCTTGCATGGTTTTATGTATTGACAGGTAAGACTGTACTAGTTACATCTAGTTTATGAAAGTAAGGAAACTGAATCATAAGGTTATCAGAATAAAACAAGGACAGAAAGTGAACTCAACAGACCAACAGGCTTTATTCAGGAGTGAAGCTGGGCAGGGTGACAGAGAAAAGGAAAATGGGCCACCTCTGTTACAACTAGGGCTCTTTAAATATTAGGCAGAAAGAGTAAAATCAGAGAGCAGATGGAAGTGGGGTGAGATAAAGGCAATGCTATTTTGACTAAGGAGTTCCAAGATTTTAACAGCCTCTGTGTAATTAGGACTTGGTCTTGGGCTTTCTTCCAACACTTATGCTACATTTATTCAAGGGAAGAGGAAGGGAGATGGTTCAGTGGGGTTTGCAGCAAGGACAGTCTAAGATGTGAGTGTCAGGGAGAAGTTGAGGGCTTTCAGTTTAACTCACTTTCCATCAATGGCTATGGAGACTGAGGTTTTTAGTTGGGTGTCAGTGGCTCATGCCTGTAATCCTAGCTACTCAAAAGGCTGAGATCTGAGAATTGTGGTTTGAAGCCAGCCTGGGAAGGAAAGTCTGTGAGACTCTTGTTTTCAATTAACCACCAGAAAACTGGAAGTGGTACTGTGGCTCAAAGTGGTAGAGTGCTAGTCTTGAGCAAAAGAGCTCAAGGACGGCATGTAGGCCCAGAGTTCAAGCCCCATGACAGAAAAAAAAAAAAAAAGACTGAGGTTTTGTCATTCTACTTTACAAAGGGTCAACCTAAGTTTTAGGCTATGAACTCATGTCTTGCCCATCTTTATTTAACCATTTCTTGTTCTGTTCTCTGCTTAATTCTTTAGGATAAGGAATCCAGAACATTTTCTTTTACTTGTTGAAAGAGAAAATGGAACGTCATCAAGACGGGTGGGGGGTGGGGGGGATGGTAATGGGTACCAAGACATGTGAAAGGGTATCAATGTATGTGAATTAATGCACCTTCTATCGGGCAAATATCATGTAACCCTTTTACTAATTACAATAAAAAATAAAAAAAAATAAAAACATTCAGAAAAAAACAAAGAAAATGGAACCTCAGCTTCCTGAATAGATGCAAGTGCACACACACCCCACTAGCACAGGCTGTAAGAATTGACGATATTTCTGTTAAAAAAACCAAAAAACAAAAAACAGGCAGCATCATTTTAATTTATTTGTGAAAGGTAGTTGGTGAAGACAATTTCCTTTTTGGAAAATATCATAACAATTACCTTACTACCCTATTTCTACCCATCCTAAATCCAGGTTAAATGTTTAAGGTCTCCTTAAACATTTCAGCCAACTCACATAGAACAGCTCTAGAAGTAAAAATCTCTTCATCTAACCCTTCACCCACTCAAGTGATTCAAGTTCTAAAAATAGAGGTCATGAAGGCCACATGCTATTCAGAATAGTTAGCGCCTGGCCTGACACAGGAAACCAATCACCACAGAAGACTCTTGAAATACAACAGGCTCAGGCAGCAGATTCAGTGCATTACCTATTGAGTGTACATGTTCTCAAGTTCCCAGGCTATTTCCTCATAGAGCATGTTTAAGAATAGACTTCCATGCCGGGCATTCAAGAGATCCCTATTGGAATGTACTGAGATAGGACTCAGAAAGGGGCATTCTTCATATGATCTTCAAATGGCTGGAGACAAACCTTAAGGCATTTGTTCACATGATTTACTTTATACAAACTGCATACAAACTTGGTTACCTCAGTTTTGTGAAAACAATTCTGATAGAAGAATATTTCAATATTTCAAACAAGAAATCAAGTGAGGGCAACCATCTGTTAAGGAAGAACAAAGAGCCAAGATTGGCAGAGGAAGAGGTATCAGGGAGAAAGTAGTGGAAGGGGAGTGTCTCTCCAACTGTAGCAGCTTTGTGAATCATTGAATAGTCAAAATGAATAGCGAACATTTATCAAGGGAGAATTAGCTGTGTCCCCAGTATGTCCCCATTTGTCTGGGAAGAGATGCAGTGCGCTGTGTGAAGACTGACTAGGGTTTGATGAGACTGGGTCTCCTGTCTTCCCATCCCCTACTGGGTTCAATGGAAACTTCTTTGACTGCCATGGGCCCCTCACGGTTTTCCTCCTATCTCATCTCCTTTATGTCCCCATCTTTCTTTCTTGGGTGACAGTATGCCAGCTCTCCTTACTTCCTAGAAATCTCATTCCTCAATGGCATTCCTTAACTTCTCAACATTTTCCCCAGGAGCAGCAACTGGCAAGTGGCAAGTCCTTTCACTATGCAGCAAAGACCCTCACATTTTGAATAGTTTCGTCTTCACTGGGCACTGAATTGTTCCTTGAGGGGCCCTGCCTTCGTTAGGCCCAGGATATTCTGGAAGGGGAGGAGGAAACTCCATGTGAGTCTGTGAACTCTACCCTGGCTGGTCACCTCCAAACCCCTCCACCAGCCTCTCTCCATGCCATCTGCAGTCTTCATTCTTGCATATTTTATTCTTTTGAAAAAAATGTATGTTTCGCTAAAAATGGTACCTGCTCATTGTAAATTTCTTTTGCTTTTATTTTATTCATTTTTGTATTTTATTGTCAGGGTAATGTATAGAGGGGTTACAGTTACATTCGTCAGGTAGTAGGGCCATGACTTCTCACACAGTGATATTCCTTCCCATGTTTTTGTCCCTGCTTCTCTCCCCCATCCCCTCATTATAAATTTTATACTTTTGTGTCAATTATATACTTTTACATCTATCTTGGAGAATTCCAAATAAAGAAATTAAAGTTAGTTAAGACCCCAGAATTCATGATTACCTTGTTAATTGTTTTTTTTAACGTTGTTAGAATATTCCTGTGCCTATATACAAATATGTATAGGTAGTGGTCATTCTGCATAAGTAGAGTTATGTTACTACTTTTTCATACAACAATGTTTTTTTGTTTTGGCCAGTCCTGGGGCTTGAACTCAGGGCCTGGGCACTGTCCTTGGGCTTTCTGAAGGCTTGAGAGCTACCACTTGAGTCATAGCACAATTTCCAGTTTTTTTCTATGTATGTGGCACCGAGGAATTGAACCCAGGTCTTTGAGCATGCTAGGTAATCACTCTACCACTAGGCCAAACTCCCAGCCCTCATACACCAATGTTTTGTGGACCTTATTCCAAGTCAACAATACTTATTTATGTTATTATTTTTAGTGGTTGGTAGAATTCCATATGTATATTATAATTTAAATTAACTAGATTCCCATTAATAGACATATATACTATTTCCTATTTTATTTCTACTGGGTATGTGCATGCTAGTACTGGGCCATGAACTCAGGGCCTCATAATTTTTTTTGTTTTTTGGCCAATCCTGGGCTTGAGCTCAGGGCCTGAACTCTGTCCTTGGATTTTCTCAAGGCAAGTGCTCTACCACTTGAGCCTCAGCACCACTTCTGGCTTTTTTTCCCTATGTATATGGTACCAAGGAATCGAACCCGGGTCTTCGTGCATGCTAGGCAAGCACTTTACCACTAGGCCAAACTCCAGGATCCTCAGGGCCTCACCCTCTTATTTCACCTTTTCCACTGAAGGCTGGTGCTCTACCACTTGAGCTACACCTCCACTTTCCACTTGTCTCTTGGTTAATTAGAGATAAGAGTCTTAGCTACTTTAAAACGTCAGAACATCAACCTCTTGAGTAGCTAGAATTGCATGTGTAAGCTATCAATTCCCAGTACTCTTTCCTATTTTTATAAAAGTGAGTCAGAGCAAGGCAGGGCAGGTCTCTGTTGCCCAGTAAGGCCCACTGTGGTAGAGGGTGATATGAAAGTGTCTAAAGGTGCTGCCAGAGAGCCTAGAATGCTGAGCATTTTCTTTTTCTCTTTTTTTCTTTTATTCCTTTCCTCTCTCTGCCTCCCTCTGTTTCTCCCTCTCTCCTTGTTTCCTTCCTTCTTCCTTCCTTCCTTCTTGGTTTTTCTTCCTCTCTTTCTCTCTCCTTCCTTCCTCTCTTTCTCTCTCCTTCCTTCCTCTCTTTCTCTCTCCTTCCTTCCTTTCTTTCTTTCCTTCTTTCTTTCTTTCTCTCTCCCTTTCTTTCTTTCTTTCTTTCTTTCTTTCTTTCTTTCTTTCTTTCTCTCTCTCTCTCTCTCTCTCTCTCTCTTTCTTTCTTTCTTTCTTTCTTTCTTTCTTTCTTTCTTTCTTTCTTTCTTTCGTGTGTCATCCAGGAGCTTGAACTCAGGGCCTAAGTGCTGTCTTTGAGCTTTTTTTTTTAAGGTTAGCTCTGTACCACTTGAGCCACAGCTCCACTTTGCTCTCAAGGGTCTCATAAACTTTCCTGTGTGGCCTTGTTCAAACTAAAATCCTTGGCCTGGGCACTGTCCCTAAGCTCTTTAGCTCAAGTCTATCGCCCTATCCCTGGAGTCACAGCACCACTTCCAGTTTTCTATTGGTTAATTGGAGATCAGAGTCTCATCGACTTTAGTGCCGGGTTTGGCTTTGAACCTCGATCCTCAGATCTCAGCCTCCTGAGTAGCTAGGATTACAGGCACGAACCACCTGTGCTTGGTCTTACAGCTTTTAATTATTCTGTGTAGGATGTTAGCTCCAGTTGAGCCTGAGGAGGGTGGAGCAGAGAAGCTTAAGGGACCCAGGCATCTGGAAGTGGTTTCTTGGTAAAGTAGATGACTCACAAAGCAGGTGCATCTGCTGCCCACATCCAGAATCCCACAGAGCCATCATCAGCTGCTCATTGACCACAATGTGCACTGTTTACAAAACAAGGTCAGCATGAGAACAAATCCAAACCCCCATGGCATGTCAGTGTGCAGGCAAGGTGTCAACATTCTCTATCACTTCAGGTTGCATGGTAAGGTACCTCAAGGCAGGACACTGGCCTTTCCAAACTGTATTTTGTCCTGGATTGAGTTCTGTGGAGCTGGGCACACATATTCTGTTGCCCAGAACCAGGATTTTTTTTTAATGCTGGAACCTGGTTGGATTGGGAGTGGCTCACATCGGATTCTGGTGGCATTGTAGGTCACTTATGGCACAGAGCCACCCTTCCCACTTGTAGAGGGTCACAGTGAATTGTTGTTCCCAAATGGAGGTGGGGGCAGGCAGAGAGCAGCTGTGACCAGTAAAAATAACGACCCGATTGCTGAGACAAACATTTTCATGGTGATGCATGGGAACACTAAATCCAAACCACATTGTTTAGCTTTAACCCCAGTAAAGGGGAATGCCACATCCCCTAAAGTAAATGTAAGAGATCATAGTTTAGAAAATATGACACAGTTGAAAACTTAAAGCTGTATCACACAGTAACATCCTTTGGAGGGGCAAACAACTGATACGCGGGAATGTGTATATATTTCCACAGCAGTTTACTAGTTTGGAGATTTCTCTAGTCCAAAACTTGAGCCCAGTGGCAGTGAGTCAGGAGCGCCTCTGGCAGTGGTTAGCAGGGTGGGAACACTTCCACGTCACTGTTGGGAAGGGGGGCCGAATGGCAGCAGCCTAGAGGGATGCACTGACTCTGAGAACTGTTTCCATGTGCCTGCTTCCTTCCCATGTTTGCTTCAGATTGACATCAAATGCCATACATGGAGCTGGGTGACCCTGATATTTACACATGCTGATTCCCTGTTTGTCTTGTGGATTGAAAAATCACCAAGGAGTCCGTAAACACTGTGCAATGGATGGGTTTCACAGAGGCCAGTGCAAGCTCTGGGGGAAGAGTCCAGGGTCCTGGAATGGTCAATGCACAGAAAAGGCACAGCATCCCTGCTCACCTCGTATAGAAGCAGGTTTGCCATAAGCAGTAGCACTCCAACTTGTGGGTCCTCTAGGATCCAGGTAGGAGTAGAAACCAGATCTCAGTCAGAAAGTCTTTCTGTAGACAGAAGAAAGGGACTGACTTTCCCAAAGCTCATTTAATGTATTGTGATTCCTGGGGGGGGGGGGGGAGGGGGAAACACAGAAATCTGTTATTTGAATGAAAAAATATTCTAGTGAAATTCCAGTATCTTGTGAAATTTCACATTCATTGCTGCGAATTCTTTTTTAAAAAAAATTTAATGCAATTAATAGAGGGGTTACTGTTATATTCACCAGATAGAAGGAGCATTACTTCACACACATTGATACCCCTTCTCATGTTTTTGTACCCATTTCCCTCCCCTGCTGTGAATTCTTTTTCTTATACAATAGCCACAATTTGTATGAGATTTGGACTCAGAACCCCAGGGGCAAGAAGCACTCTAAGTGTTAGCTGTACCAACGGTGAAATCTGTGATCTAGATGAGATGGTTCTGAATAACCCTTTATTACCAGTTCCTGGTAGGGCAAGTCACCTAGTGGAGAGTGGCTGCATGTGGTAGACACCAGCCAGTATCTACAACATGAGATGAACTTCTACTAGATTTGAAATGCAAACATGGACAATCATATGTACGGGCCTCTATGCATTTTCACACAAACAAACTGACTGAACGATGACATACTTAGGAGAGGAATCCAAATGTGTAACTCCTCTGAACAACTAGTGTTCTGTTCATCAAAAATGAAAACGAGGGCCACATGCCAGTGGTTCATGCCTATAATGGTAGCTATTCAGGATCTGAGATCTGAGATCTAAGGATCACAGTTCAAAGCCAGCCTGAACAGAAAAACCCATGAGATCTTTTTTTTTTTTTGGTGGGTCATGGGGCTTGAACTGGGCCTGGGCACTGTCCCTGAGCTCTTCAGCTCAAGGCTACCACCCTACTCTTGAGCAAGCCCCACTTCCCATTTTCTAGAGGTTAATTGGAGATAAGAATATCAGGTCCTTTTGTGCCTGGGCTGGCTTTGAACCTTGATCCTCAGATCTCATCCTCCTGAGTAGCTAGGATTACAGGTGTGAGCCACCTCGCCCAGCCCCCATGAGACTTTTATCTCCAATATACTACTCAAAAAGCCAGAAGTAGAGCTATGGCTCAAGAGCTAAAGCACTATCCTTAAGCAAAAAAAGTTCAGGAATTCAGGAAGTCCCAGGACCAGCACACACACACACACACACACACACACACACACACACACACACACGCACGCACGCACGCACGCACGCACACGCTGAATAGTTGGAAGTAGAAATATATTTGTGGGAGGGGGAGGAAGCAGCACACTGACGGAAGGAGGGTGAGAAAATGAAGTCATTTCATTCAAAGTGCATTACATACAAGTTAAAGGTATACCTTGAGAGTATCGATGGGAAGGAAAAAATGGAAGAGAGAGGGTACCATTGACCAAGAATCATTGTACTCATAATCTGATTTATAGAATTGTAACTACTTAATAATAACATTTAAAAAGAGGAGCTTTAGAACCTTCTTCCTAGACCCTGAAAGGTGCTTCCTTTTCCAGGAAAGCAGTGTGGAGGATCGAGGGGCAGCATGGCTGTGGACGCATTTCCTGCGATGTGTGTCTGCATCCAGCAGCTGCTGCAGGGAGCTCACAGCTGGGGTGGGAAGCACACATGGCCTGGAGTTTCCATGCTGGAACAGACTGTTGCCCCAAACAATGCACAAAAGGAAATGAGCACTCAAATGGAGCCAAACAGTTTCTACCTAGTACTTTATGCACTTAGGACAGCTTAAGCACCTCATACGAATTAGCACTAGTACTAGTTGTGGAGTCTGTTGACTCCACATCCCAGTTTTCAGGTTAGAAAACAGATCCGGAGTTATTTGTGGTTGGCTCTAGGCAGTGTGCACTCTGACCTGGGACTGTGGGTGAGGAAGTCCAGTAGAGGCTCGGGCTGGGTAGATTCCTCAAAAGTCAGTGTTAGCCCAGGCAGTCTGTTCCTTCAAGGACTGTGGCACATAGGAAAGCCATCCAACATGCCACATGTTACGGATTTAGAGATGTTTATCTGGTATCTAGAGGATGTGATAACTTTTTCCATTCTGGTATAACAACTTTCAAGCATATGGAAACCTCAAATGGTGCAGCTGGGCTTTAGGGAAGCTGTGTATGGAGTGACTTGTCTGAGGGACTGGCAGAAGGACTAAGCCTGTTACCTCAGGCCTTGCCTATTTCTGAACAAGTCCTTCTGTCTCTCCTGTCTGAGTGTCTGGCCCCTTGCAGCACAAAAGCAGGGGAAAGGTGGTCCTGCCAGAGTTTGGCTTGGGAAGCTGCTTAGCAGCACCCTTTCAAACAGACTCAGCTCTGGTTGGCCTGGCCGCACACACTCTTCCATTCTGCCAGCAGGAAATTCAAAACCTCTGCAGCTGGACTCTAATGGGCCTTAACAGCTCCCCAGAAAAAGACATATATGCCTTTGTTTTACTTCACCATCTTTGGTCTCAGTTCAAAATCTTAGCTAGCCAGGGAGCCTGGCAGAGCGTTGGCAACTCTGATGCAATCGTGGAATCAGGACATCTGGGGCAGTTGACAAATTCTTCTGTAAGGTTCTCTGGGGTGTTTCCCAAACAAGCTTTGTCGGCAGGCCAGCACTGGAAAGCTAGGTCCTAAGCAATTGGTCTTGCAGAGCCGTGTGGTATAGACCCTTAGCATTCATTCCTTCACCAGCCTGTGCCCTGGTGCTGGCAGATGTAGTGTTCAAGGCTTCATGTGGGCAAGGACTCAAGAAGCCATACTAGATGGGACCTGGAATATGATCCCATGCTGTGTCTCCAAGAATGGTGTGGATGAACAAAGTGCTCACCCAGGGATGGGGGCCTTCTAAGGGCTGAGCGTCATGCTCAGAGCCAACCTCTCTCCCCAAAGCTGTACTGTCGCTGGCTCATGGGCAGAGACATTTCCCAAGGCTTTTTCAGAACTGGTGTCTCCTAGGCATTGGCTCATAGATAACAAGAACAATGTGAGGGAGAGATCACATCACCAAATCAGAGATTCCATTCCCAATGTCAGACTTACATATTAACAACTCACTTTCGTAAGCGCTACTTTAGTTTCATGTCACTATTATAATCCCTTCTGAGTACAGACCCGTATCAGTTTTAACATGACCACAGTAGACGACAAGCTCTCAAGTCATGAACATACAGTGGAAACCCAAACCATGCTCAAAGCACAGGACTAGTTCAGGCTTCACTGGGGCCTTTGCCTCTGACTGGGTCATTATCTTAAATAAGTACACCACCTGAGACTGTGTCATTGTCACAGACCACCTGAGACTGAGTCACCACCACAGACAGGATCAGGATCACTTTCACTGAGAAGGATAATGGTTTTCTTTCTTTCTTTCTTTCTTTCTTTCTTTCTTTCTTTCTTTCTTTCTTTCTTTCTTCCTTCCTTCCTTCCTTCCTTCCTTCCTTCCTTCCTTCCTTCCTTCCTTTCTCTCTCTCTCTCTCTCTCTCTCTCTCTCTCTCTCTCTCTCTCTCTCTCTTTCTTTCTTCCTTTCTTGTAGGGCTTTTTTGTTGTAGGGCTTGAACTCAGGGCCTGAGCTCTGTCCTTGGGCTTTCCTCAAGGCTAGAGCTCTATCACTTGAGCCACAGCACCACTTCTGCCTTTTTCTATATATGAGGTACCAAGGAATTGAACCTAAGTCTTCGTGCATGCTAGGCAACACTCTACTACTAGGCCAAACTCCTGACCAGGACAATGGTTTTCAAACTACTGTTGCATTGAACGACTGAGAAGACCTCACTGACCTCAATGTCGAGGCTACTAGATTGAGAAGAAGCGAAGAATGACAAGAGTGTGTTGCCCCTTCCTCCCTGGAGAAGGGTTGATGAAGCACAAGTTCATGTACAAACAGAACCTAATTGTTACGTGTCAGCCAGTGCAACAACCCTCCAGAATTCTAGCACCAGGGCAGACGAGATCCCAGTGTCTCATCAAATCCCTAGATTCTTCAAAAAGACAATTTTTATTTTATTTATTTCTGGTGCTGGTCCTGGGGCTTGAACTCATGGCCTGCACACTGTTCCTGAGCTTTTTTGTTAAAGAAGCCTTTAGTGGAGCCACAGCTCTACTTCTGGCTCCTCCTCCCCCCCTCCCCACATCCTGTGTTGATTAATCAGAGATAAGCAGCTCATGTACATTCTTTCACCTGGCTGGCTTCAAACCACAATCCTCAGATCTCAGCCCCATGAATAGCTAAGATTACAGGTATGAGCCACACATGTAAAATTTTAGAGCCAAAGTGGGGTCTGAAATCAATCAAGCAACTGTGTTCAGTAAGGTGAGTGGAATTATTAGTAGACCCGTCTTTCTGGGGTTCCTGCCACACAGGATCCAGTATATTTGTGGCACTTACTTGTTCTGTGTAACTCAGGACCAAAGCACACATGTACTCCTTGCTCTGAGAAAATTGTTTAGTGATAAATCTGAAGGAAAAAAAATGAAAAGCTCAACTTGAGTTATGTTGTGTGCCTCAAACTTATTTCAAGTATGTGCTTAAGATGCGAAACAATGTGTTTTTTAGAAGATAAGAAATCCCTTTTTTCTTTAAAGCAAGCAAACATGATATTCATTACAAGCTCTTATCATGCTGTAGGGATGACTCATGTTCTAAGTGCATTTGCTCTACCCCCTCAACCAGGCTCTCAACATGTGAACTTCAGTTTCTCAAGCTAATGCACTTTTCTAATCAGAAAAAATAGTACCGTCAGATCCTTGTCATTTGGCTGGATGCCTCAGGCTGCTTGACTGGATAGGCCAGGCAGTCACCAAGTGAAATCTGGGGACTTTAAGAGCTTTGTCTCTCTCATGTACATATAGCACCACTGAGCAATTTTAGTCCCTGCCATCACCACACCCTGTCATGCCAGGCCCAGGGCTGTGGCCTGCTGAGGCTAGCGAGGTGGAGGGAGGAAGCGGAGACATCAAAGGCACTGGTCTGGTCTTCTAGGCGCTGGGCATCCAGCAGACAGCCGCCTGGCTGGGCTGTTTTCCTTGCGACAGGAGGTTTTACAAGTCTGAATTTTTATCAGCTGCAGGCGAACAGCTTCCTTTCCTCTGTATGTTGTCTCCTTTTCTGACATGCCAGATTTTTCTCACACTTTTCAAATCTAGTCTAAGTGACTCTGCCGGCCAGAGTTCAGTTAGGCCCATCCATTACTCATGGCCAAATCCAGCCTCCCAGCACCCAGACAGGAGACTCTTATGAATGGGAGCCATTCTTCCTTCTTTCTTCTCTTGGGAAGCTTGGCCTGCCTTCTCCCCACTGCTAGTCAGTCTGTCTTGGATGAAGGGAGCCCCTGCCCAGTGCCAGGGCCCTTGAGGCCTAGTGGGAGGTTTCGGGGCTGGCTGTCTTGGCCAGGAAGAGATTCCTCACTCCCATCCTGATGTTTTCCTGGTGCAGTGCCACAGCTGCTCCATGATTCCAAGTCTGGGGCCAAGGTTCAGAGATAGTACCCCAAGGCCCCGCCCTCCATTTCCAACATTCAGTGTACCCCAGACCTATTTTGTACATTATGATACAATAAAGGATTAAAATGAAATTTGAAATGTAGACATACAAAGTACAAGTGTGATAGTTCACTTCAGACTCAATAGACCCAGGGCTCCTCTGTCAACTTTTTTCAATGGTTGCCTAATGCCGGCTCCATTTCCTGTCCTTAACTGTGTTAAACCAAGAGCAGCCTCAAAGTCCTGTTCTGAAGAGTATGCTGTGAGAAGTTCAGAGAGTCCTGCAGTGTGTGTGTACAACTTGTGTATGTGTGTGAGCGTGTGCATGTCAGTGTGTGTGTGCATGTCAGTGTGTGTGTGCATGTGTGTACGTGTTTGTGTTTGTACACGAGTGAGAATGAGTTTGTGTGAAGGCGTGTGTGTGTGTGTGTGTGTATATCTACTTGGGTGTGGATTGGTGGCAAGTATTGATATTGGAAGTGGCAGCATATGTTAGGTATGTGGGTGTGTATGGGTGGGTGAATGTGGGATAGGAAGGACTGGGAGGCTCAGGCAGGACTAGGATAAGAATCTGTGGGGGGTGAGGCCTGGATCTGTGCATGGTCTATTTCATTAGTACCTGAGGGACAGAGTGCAATATGGGGACAGGTATACAAGCTGTCCTGGAGGAGCGTTACCATAGAACAGACTAGATGGCAGTTCCTGGGCCATGGTAGACCCAAGTTTGGATTTAGTGCACAGGCACAGGCCATGTGTGCGCACATCTTACCTCTGGCCTGCCTGGGATCCTCTGTGGACGTGTCATGAGGTATATTTTATCAAGAGGAAATCAAGGCTCAAAAGTAGAAGAGCCCGCTGAAGGAAGGACTGGGAACTCAACTCACGCCTGTGTCACCAGCACCAGTTCTCCATCACAGCATCCAAGCAGCTCCCAAGAGGCCACTGAAGGTAGACTCTATCCTTGAAATGATTTGACCTTTGGCCAGAAGTTTGGCCACTTTGTGATGGGAAATAAAAAATATGATATTGGATAATTATAACAAATTACTTTAGGTAGGCATTTGATAACTTCAGTGCTACTCAGACATCTTTTTTGCAGGAGTTATCCATGAAGGGTGAATGTAAACCTCTTTAATATTCCATTATCATGTTTTCATTTTCTATTTTTTTTTTGTCTGTTGTGGCACTTGAACTCGGCCTGGGCACTGTCTCTGAGTGATTCAGCTCAAGTCTGCCACCCTACCCCTTGAGCCACAGAGCCACTTCCTTCATTTTCTATTTCTTTCTTTTTTTTTTTGCCAGTCCTGGGTTTGAGCTCAGGGTCTGAGCACTGTCCTTGGATTTTTCTCAAGGCTAGAGCTCTACCATTTGAGCCTCAGCACCACTTCTGGCTTTTTCTAAGTATGTGGTACCAAGGAATCGAACCCGGGTCTTCCTGCATGCTAGGCAAGCACTCTACCACTAGGCCAAACTCCCGGCCCTCATTTTCTATTTCTAAAAGGCTAAGAAAGCCAGGCAGTGGTAGCTTATACCTGTAATCCTAGCTACTCAGGAGGCTGAGATCTGAAGTTAGCTGTTCAAAGTCAGCCTGGGCACAAAAGTCCATGAGAGTCTTATCTTCAATTAACCAGCAGAAAACCAGCCACTTCTGGTTGTGGCTCAACATAGTAGAGCACTGGCCTTGAGCTGAAGAGCTCAGGGACAGTGCCAGGCCCAGAGTTCAAGCCCCACCAAAAACAAAAGGCTAAGAGCTTCATTTGCTGGGTGTATGTGGGGGACACGTGGGGCCAGCCCCGAGCAGAAGCAGAGCCTCTGTGAGGTAGAAGCTTATCCTTATAGGGCTCTCCCAGCCTGATCTTTGTTTGTCCCATTGGTGTTCCCATTCTATGAAGTCCAGAAAGCCAGTGAGAAAGATGGCTGAGTGGGTGGTCCCCTTTGACTGCTCACTGGTGGGCACATAATGTGAATTGTACTGCACTGTGTGTACCTGTGGGGGTCTGACCAGGCTGGGAGGCACAGTGCTTGTTCCTTGGAAAGAATGCCATCATGCACGTGTGACTTGAATGGAACGTTTCTATAACGGTTTTTACCAGACATACGAGTTGAATAGTATGAACAGAGTCCTTGAGTCAAGATGGAAACAGAAGCCATTCATAAGCAAGGGGAGGCTGGGAATGATTAATACTGTGAACCGTTTAGTTAATGAGTTGTCTTTTGCATGAGGCAGAAGGTCCTACTTGCACCAGGACAAATGAGATGGAAGAGAGCTAAAAATGATACAGGGTTTTAGCTCTGTCCTGATTGTGTTTGGGGTCCCACTGTTAACTTCCTGACTAAATTTGTGGTGAGCATCTGACATCTCTCTGGCTTTGGAGGCCAGTAGACATGACTCTACTTAGTTGATCTCAGACGGTCTATTAGGTAAAGTCTACAGGGAACTGTTGCACTCCTGGGTTGGAGGGTGAGTCCTGGGTAGAGAACCGGTGCTTCCTTGGAATTGAGTGATTATACTGAGGTCACAGCACCACTTCCAGTTTTTTGGTGGTTAATTGGAGTTAAGAGTTTCACGGACTTTAGTGCCTGGGTTGGCTTTGAACCGTGATCCTCAGATCTCAGTCTCCTGAGGAGCTAGGATTACAGGCATGAGCCACTGGCATCTGGCTTCATTTCAGTCTTTTAAACTTACTTTCAATTGCTCTGATGATACATTCCAGCACATACACACACAACAAAGAATCCTTAAAAAATTAAAAACAGAACTACCACATGATCTAGTAATCCCAGCTCGGGGTATGTGTCCAAAGGAAATGAAATTGGTATGTTGAAGAAACATCTGGACTCTCCTGTTCATCATAATGCTATTCATAATAGCTAAGAAATGGAAAACAATCCAAATATTTATCAGCTGATGTGTGGATAAATAAAACGTGGTACGGGGCTGGGAGTTTGGCCTAGTGGTAGAGCTATAAATGGTGCTGTGGCTTAAGCGGTAGTGAGCTCTAGCCTTGAGAAATTTCAGGGACAGTGCTCAGGTCCTGAGTTCAATCCCCAGGACTGGCAAAAAAATGTGGTATATATGCATAATGGACTCCTATTCAAACTTATAAAGGCTGGTATCTTGTCCACTATGGTGACAAGAATGACATTGGAGATCACTCTGGGAAGTGAAATAAATAAGGCAGCAGAGAGAGAGAGAGAGAGAGAGATAAGTACTACATGACCTCATTCAGATGTGGAATTTTTAAAGTTTAGAGAAGTGGTTATCAGGAGCTGGAGCGTGGTGGGGGATGGAGAGAGGCTGATTGATTGGTACTGTTAGGAAAGAGTACCACGTTCTAAGCTGGTTGCCTGTGGATCATGCCTGAAATCCTAGCTACTCAAAAGGCTAAGACATGAGGATCGAAGTTTGAAGCCAGTCCAAGCAGACAAAATTGAGCTACTCAGTTCTCCAACTAATCAGCAAAATTCTGTTAAGGGGTGTGTGACTCAAGTGGTAGAGCATCAGCCTTGAGCAAAAAAAACCTTCAAAACCCAGTGTTGGCACACACACACACACACACACACACACACACACAGAACAGAAGAACCAGGATTTTTTTTAACCACAAAGAAGTGGTAAATGTTTAAAGAAGTAGACATGATTAACCTAAACAAACATACTTGTATCAAAACATCACATAGAGCCCATGTATATACAACTTGTATGTGTCAATTTAAAAACTTAAGAAAAATAGTAAATAAAACAAAGTGCTCATACAGTGTGTGAATCAGCAGTTTGATTTCTCCTATATTTGTGTAAATATAGGAGACATTCGTGTCACTATTATTTGTACTGTTCCTTATAACTAATAAATTGGAGCAGACATTAATACCTGCTTTGATGTGGAAACATCTCTGACATGAAGTCTTGAACAAAGAAAACATCGATAGAAGATTTAAAAAGCAAATAATCCCTTGTTGCTTTTCTTCTTTTAAAAAGTTTCCCGCTGGTCCTGCGGCTTGAACTCTGGGTCTTGGTGCGGGGTCTGAGCTTTTGTGCTCAGGGGTAGTACTTTACCATTTGAGTATCAGTTCCACTTCCAGCTTTTATGTGATTAATTGGTGATAACGTCTCATGGACATTCCTTCCCTGGTTGGCTTTGAACCTTGATCTTCAGATCTCAACTTTCTGAGCAGCTAGGATTTTAGGCGTGAGCCACCAGCACCCATTTGTTCCTGTTTTATAACACTGTTTTCTTTCCTGTAGCAAAAGCTTTCATTCATTTGTTGTGACCTGTTACAGCTTTCTGTGTGTCACAGTACATTTGTGTGTACCTATAAACATGTACCAGTACCATACATGGTTTGTTTCTTAAAGTGGCTTTTACACTTGACATTTTACCTCAGAATCAATTTTTCTTTCTTCCTTCCTTTCTTTTCTTTTCTTTTTTTTTTTTTTGTAGGGGATGGGGCTTGAACTCTGAGCCTAGTCGTTGTTCCTGAGCTCTTCAGCTTTAGGCTACACCCCTACCCCTTGAGCCATAGAGCCACTTCCTCTTTCTTTCTTTTCCTTCCTTCCTTCCTTCCTTCCTTCCTTCCTTCCTTCCTTCCTTCCTTCCTTCCTTCCTTCCTTCCATCCTTTTGTTCTTTCTTTCTCCTTTCTTCCCCTTCTTTCCCTTTTCCTCTCTCTCCCTTACTCCCTCCTTTATTTCTCTCTTCTTTCTCGCTTTCTTTCTTTCTCTCTCTCTGTCTCTCCTTTCTTCCCCTCTCTCTCCCTCTTTCTCTCCCTCCATCCTTTCTTCTTTCTTTCTTTCTTTCTTTCTTTCTTTCTTTCTTTCTTTCTTTCTTTCTTTCTTTCTTTCTTTCTTTCTTTCTTTCTCCTTACTCCCTCCTTTCTCCCCCCTCTCTCCTCCTTTCTCTCTCTCCCTCCCTCCTTTCTCCTTCCTTCCTTCTTTCCTCCCTCCCTTCTTCCCTCTTGCTCTCTCTCTTTCTTGTTTTCTTTCTTCTTCTTTCCCTCCTATCATGGGGCTTGAACTCTGGGCCTGGGCACTGTCCTTGAGCTCTTTTGCTCAAGGCTAGTGCTCTACCACTTTGAACTACAGCTCCACTTCTGGTTTTCTGATGTTTAATTGGTAAAATAAGTCTCAGAGACTTTCCTTCTTGAGGTAGCTTTGCACTGTGATTCTCATATATTAGCTTCCTGTGTATCCAGATTACACATGTGAGCCACCAGATTCAGCTTTATACCAGGGTTACTTTAGCTTTTGTAACCATTGATACACAGTTAGATTTTTCTAAGTGGTCACAATATAAATATTGCAGACATGAATGTCCTTAAGTTTTTTTTCTTTGTGATATTTTGGGGTCTCTATTTAATTCTTTCCTGATTAGCATGTGCTTCTAGAGATATACTTTATGAAGGAGGGGCATTTGAATTAACTGGGTTTGCTCTGCACAAAATGTAAAGATGATGGTTATGAATAAGACTTTGACTTGTGCTTAAATAGACAAAGAAACCTCTTTCACTTTCCCTATCCCTTCTTCCCTCTATCCCCTCACTCACAGGGTTTGAACTCAGGTCCTTCATTTGGGCCATGCCCCCATCCCATTTTTTTGCCTTTGCTTATTTTTTCACACAGGGTCTCACACATTATACCTGGGTAAATCATCTCAATTTCCCCATCTCTCTGCTTCCTGCACAGCTCAGACGACAGTCATGTGCCACTGTAGCTGGATCAGGGTTCTCTCAGGACTAGCTAGCACACTGGAGTGGAAGTGAAACTGTGAACAAATGCTGTCTGGATATGTTGGATTTTGCTGTGTTTGCTTAGACAATCCAGCCTGGGACTCTGAGTAGATCATCCAGACAGAGGACACTAGAACCCTTGGGAATTTTGCTTCCATTGTGGGTCTACTGACAGGCAAATCTTTGTGTCCAATGAGAACTCTGGTATGAATGTAAATATTTTGATTGTGCAATTTTTTTGGCTAGTCCTAAGACTTGAACATAAAGTTGGTTTTTGCTCCAAGTTAGTGCTTTACCACTTGAGCTACAGCTCCACTTCTGGCTTTTTGGTAGTTAATTGCAGATGAGAGTCTCAGAGACTTTTCTGCCAGAACTGTCTTCAAACTGTGATTCTCAGATCTCACCTTCCTGAGTAGCCAAGATTAGAGATATGAGTCACGGGCTCCTGGCATCACTACACTTTTAGATAGACCACAGGCCCGGGTGGCTTTTCTAAGTTGGAAAAGTCATCTGCTTGGTCCAGCTGCCTCTATGGTCTCTTGCTTTCCTAGCATGGACTTTAGATAGCTGAAACTCTTTACTCAAGAAGAAAGAACATTGTTAGAAATTGCCAAGTCTTCAGTCTGTTAGATACCTGATTCTTTGGAACCGTAGCTAACCTTGACTGAGCAGAGTTCGATCTTGCTAATAAGAGCCCTCAGTTTCAACCTATGAGTGAGACAGAATTTGTATTATGTGTCTCGTGTCTGCCACACACACACCCTCCAGGTTATCTGCATGTGACCTTGCAGAGGAGTAATTTTGGACCCATCTTCTATAGTTCTATAGCACTAGGAATACACATATGTGTACAACTACAAACCCAATATTTGCTGGTTATAGATAAGGAATATTATGTGAAAGGCACCTAGGTGTCATTAGAGCTGGTCTTTGTCCTCATGTTTAGTAATTCAAAGTCAGGATTGAATAATGTGTGGTGAGGCTGTTTTTTCTCTGGTAATGGTTCTTTTGAATCCACCTATCGCCAGAAGTATCTGAATTTGATCAAGAGCCCTTTTCTGGAATCTTTTCGCAGAAAAGAGTTTTGTTGTTGTTTTATATGATTTTATTTCTTTTATATATTTTTATCTTGTAGTTATTGTTGTTGTTTTATTTTATTTGTGGTACTGGGTTTGAACTCAGGGCTTAGCACTCTATCATTCTACCAGAGTGATCCCCCCCCCAACCTCTACATCTTGAGAAACAGGGATAATGGACACGAATGTACCATGCCCCTCTTGTTTTGTGAGATAGGGTCTTGATTTTTATACAAGTTATCCTGTACAAAAGATCTTCCTTCTCTTTGACTTTTGAATAGCTGAAATTACAGACGTGAACCACTACACTCAGCTAGAAAATAATTTTTAAATGCTCTTTCAAAAGGGCTTTTCTTTCCTGTAATCGAAGAGGTATAACTAGAGTGTTAACTGAAAAGTTGGCACTGAGTCTTGGGGTTCATGGTCTGGATGTGGTTGAGGACTATGGACTTCAAAACTGTCCTGAGCTTTTCTGCTCCTGCCGGACAGTATGGACAAAACTGGGCAGTGGAAAGCCTACCTCAGGCCCTGCTTGTTCCCCAGCACTTTGCTTTCATATATCTTTTTGCAGTGCTAGTCACTGGATTCCCTTCTCTGGTTTGTGTTGCCACACACAGTTCACATTTCTAAAAGTGGTGGCTCCTTCACCAAACTTTGCCTGCAGGGTTTAAAGCTTCTCCTGCAAACTGATGCCTCAGTTGTTAGATCAATGCTATAGGAGGACAGGGCTGCTAGAGAAAATAAGCCAGACCACAACTGTAGGCCTGCTGTGGACATAAGCCCTGGTCCAAGTTTAAGACCAGTCCATGCCAACCACACAGAAGTGGAAAAGGCTTGTAAAAAAAACAAATATAGGGCCGGGAGTTTGGCCTAGTGGTTAAAGTGCTTGCCTAGCATGCATGAAGACCCGGGTTCGATTCCTCGGTACCACATACATAGAAAAAAAGCCGGAAGGGGTGCTGAGGCTCAAGTGGTAGAGCTCTAGCCTTGAGAAAGTCCAAGGACAGTGCTCAGGCCTTGAGTTCAAGGCCCAGGACTGGCTATAATATATATATATATATATTTGTTATTATTATTTTTTTTTTGCCAGTCCTGGGCTTGAGCTCAGGGCCTGAGCACTGTCCTTGGACTTTCTCAAGGCTAGAGATCTACCACTTGAGACACAGTGCCACTTCTGGCTTTTTTCTATGCATGTGGTACCAAGATATCAAACCTGGGTCTTCATGCATGCTAGGCAAGCACTCTACCACTAGGCCAAACTCCTGGCCCCTGGAAAATGTCCTTGAGTCTCTTCCCTTTCCTGTTGTTTTCATTCTCTGTGCAGTTTTCCATGAGCATTTGCTTGTTTAGCTTTCCTTCCTATGCTGACTCTGCTTTCCTTGGAGGTAACTTGATAACTTCTTTCATGGGAAAGTTATCAATGAACTTTATTACTTTATTTCTAGGAGGTTAAAAACACAAAATTGTTCTGACTTTATTTCCAAGGACACGAGGCCACTTTGTTTTGAGACTTTCACTTCTTCAGAGAGGACAGGGCTGCAGAGATGAGTAAGATTTCTGTGTGTGTTGTGCTTTGTCCTGTTGACGTGGCTAACCTTAGAAGATGCTACACTGACATATTTATGCTATCATCATGACACAGAGGGGCCATGCCTTCTGTTTTTAAGCTCCAGAGCACTTACATATATCATATTTCCCATGAGACTCTCTTCTGTGGGTAAACATTCTCTCAGTGGCTAAGTGAGAGCTTATAAACTAACGTGTTGAGTGAAATGGTGAGCCCTATCTTCCTTTAGCTAGCTTAAAAATCAGGACGCATTGTAATCGAAATGAACTCCAAGATATGGAAACAAGAAGGTTTTGTTAGTCAAGCACTGGTGGCTTACACCTGTAATCCTAGCTACTCAGGAGGCTGAGATCTGAGGATCACGGTTCAAAGCCAGCCCAGGGGCACTAAAGTCCTTGAGACTCTTATCTCCAAATAACCATCAGAAAATGGAAGTGGGGCTGTGGCTCAAGTGATAGAGTACTATCACTTGATAGTAGTTGATATCACTTGATATCACTTGATAGCTGAAGAGCTCAGGGGCAGCGCTGGCCCAGAGTTCACGCTCCACAACTGACAAAAAAAGAAAAAAAGGAGGGTTTTGTCTTTCATTTTTGTTTTTCAAATGTAGTATGTGAAGTTCTTTTTTATTTTTCCACTTCATTTTTGTTTCTTCCTTCGGTTTATCCCCTGTTGTCACTGTTTTTAATTTTGGTACCCTGTGTTTTGTATATATGTACATATATGTATATGCATACACACCTGTACATGTATATGTATAGATACACACACACATACACATATATATGTATTTATCTAATTTGGGGAAGGGAAGGGGAATGACAAAATGGTAAGACAAACAACAAAGGTGAACCAAACGTGAAGATGATGGTCATAAGACACTATGCTGAGAATGAACTTTACAACGTGTGAGGGAGGGGAGGGAGGGGCAGGTGGGAAGAAAACAGGGAGAGGTAACAATGTCTGGCAAAAATGTATTCACACATGAGAAAGGGTATCAATGTATGTGAATTAATGAACCTTCTATCTGACAAATACAATGTAACCCTTCTATTAATTACAATAAAAATATATGAAAAATGTATTCACTACTTTATTTATATAAAGGTAGCACTTGGTACATCACCCTGACATTAAAATTCAGGATGCATGGATACAGAATGGAAAAAGGCTTCACTGAACACAAACCTTTGAGAAAAGACCTGCTGACAACCTGCAGAAAACTAAAGTTGGATCCTTCTTTGTCACCCTGCACTAGGATTAACTCCAAAGACCTTGAGGTAAAAGCCAATACACTGAAAACTTTACAAGAAGGAATAGGAGATACACTAGGTCTCCTTGGCACAGGTCAAAACTTTCTTAATAAGGACCAAGAAACACAACAAATCAGAGAAAGGCTGGATAAGTGGGACTGCATTAAATTGCAGAGCTTCTCTATGGCAAAGGACATAGCTAGCAAATTAACTAGAAAGCCTACAGGGTGGGAGAAGATCTTTACTAACCATACAACAGATGAAGGCCTCATATCTAAAATATATCAACAGCTCAAAAAATTGAATCACTCCAAAACTAATCTCCAAAGATGGGCCAAAGACTCAAAGAGAGTCTTCTCTGAAGATGAAATGAGAATGGCCTATAGACACATGAAGAAATGCTCGACATCTCTGGCCATAAAAGAAATGCAAATCAAAACAACTGTAAGATTCCACCTCAGTCCAGTTAGAATGGCGAGGATCAAGAAATCTACTAAAAACAGATGCTGGAGGGGATGTGGCCAGGAGGGATCACTACTACACTGTTGGTGGGAGTGCAAACTTGTTCAACCACTATGGAAAGCAGTATGGCAGTGCCTCAAACGACTAAACATAGAACTCCCCAATGACCCAGCAATTCCACTACTTGGCATTTACCCAATCATCCAGAAACAAGGGCATACTAAATCTACTAGCACAACAATGTTCATTGCAGCACTACTTACCATAGCAAAGATATGGAACCAACCCAGATGTCCCTCAGTTGATGAGTGGATCAACAAGATGTGGTATTTATACACAATGGCATTCTATGCTGCTGTCAGAAAGAACAACATCGCCCCATTTGTAAGGAAATGGAAAGACTTAGAAAAAATCATATAAAGTGAAGTAAGCCAGACTCAAAGAAACATAGGCTCAATGATTTCCCTCATTTGTCGTCATTAGTAGAAACCTTGGGCTCTACTAGCAGAGATTTGCAATAGAGCAAAACCTAAATAGGCCATCTAGTATGACGCTAAATGAAAGGACCTCCAGGATATAGAAACAAAAGCCATATAATGAGTGATTGTTGTCCTTAATGTACTATGTTATCTCTCATCTCTTCTATTTTTGATACTAAACTATATTTTTATTTTTTCATATATTTTTATTGTAATTAATAGAAGGGTTACATGATATTTGCCAGATAGAAGGTACATTAATTCACGTACATTGATACCCTTTCTCATGTCTTGGTCCCCATTTCCCTACCCCCCACCCTCACCCCTCATCTTGTTTTCCCCCCTTCCCTATTCAATTTCAAATAACCAAATACAAATATATCCAATATATCAGATAACAAAGTAAGATACTGTAACAATATGAGATAATCAAGGGATAGCAAAAGAGATGAGAGATAACATAGTACATTAAGGACAACAATCACTCATTATATGGCTTTTGTTTCTATATCCTAGAGGTCCTTTCATTTAGTGTCATACTATATGGCCTTATGTATCTAGGTTTTGCTCTATTGTAAATCTCTGCTAGGAGAGTCCAAGGTTTCTACTGATTATAACATATGAGGGAAACCATTGAGCCTATGTTCCTTTGAGTCTGGCTTACTTCACTTAATATGATTTTTTCTAAGTCTTTCCATTTCCTAACAAATGGGACGATGTCATTCTTTCTGACAGCAGCATAGAATTCCATTGTGTATAAATACCACAACTTGTTGATCCACTCATCAACTGAGGGGCATCTGGGTTGGTTCCATATCTTTGCGATGGTAAATAGTGCTGCAATGAACATCGTTGTGCTAGTGGATTTAGTCTGACCTTGTTTATGGACAATTGGATAAATGCCTAGTAGTGGAATTGCTGGGTCATAGGGGAGCTCTATGTTTAGTCTTTTGTGGAACTGCCATACTGCTTTCCATAGTGTGTAACCCTTCTATTAATTACAATAAAAATATTGGGAAAAAAGACCTGCTGACATATAATTCCTTCTTGGATAAAATAGCCCAGACTGAAGGTGGATTTTGACACCAATTGCTTTTTAGGTTGGGGTTGGCGTCTTTGAACATGTGAATTGTTTGCATGTGTTTTGTTTTGGTTTTGCAGGGTTTGAACCCAGGGCCTCACACTTGCTTGCCAGGTATTCTATGTCTGGAACCATGCAGCTAGCTCTTTGCCTTTGCTCTTTTTTAAGTGGGGCCTCACTATTGCTTAGCAGCCTGAATGGTAATCTTCTGTTAATGTTTTCACATAGCTGAGATGTTGAGCACGTTCTACCGCACTTGGATTTTTATGAGTTGAGAACAGGTCTTGTACTTTTTGCCTAGACTGGCCTCCCAGTCTCAGTTTCTGAAGAGCTAGACTTATAGTTGTGAGCCTCTGAGAAATGCTGCCATGGCTTTTTTGTTTGTTTGTTTGCTTGTTTTAAATGGTGGTAACACTACATTTTAGTTAGTACTACTTTGGTTAGTATAGTTTTAAATTTTCTTGCCTAAGAAAATAAAAAGCTCATTTTATTTTGTCTCTTCTGTGCTATCTTTGGTATTTTTTTGATGAGTGTCTAAGTTCCAAGTGTAAAAGATTTGGGTTCTAGCCTGTGTTGTTGTTGGGATGTGGTCGAACCTTTAGCTAATAGAAAAAGGACATTGGGGGGGGGCAGTACCCTTGAATGGGTTACTGAGACTGCTCTCCCTCTCCCTCTCTGTCTCTTTCTCTGTGTCTCTCTGTATCTCTCTCTGTCTCTCTGTCTCTGTCTCTGTGTCTCTGTGTCTCTCTCTGTCTCTGTCTCTGTGTCTCTGTCTCTGTGTCTCTCTTTGTCTCTGTATCTGTCTCTCTCTTCCTGGATTCAGTGAGGCCTCTGCCAGAGCTTCTACCTTGAGGTTGTGTACAGGCTCAACATTGACAGGCCCAACCAATCATAGACTAAACTTCTGAAATCATGATTTAAAATAAATCTTAGCTGGGCATAGTGGCTCACACCTACAATCCTAGCTGCTCAGGAGGCTGAGATCTGAGAAGTGAGGTTCAAGGCCAGCCCAGGCACTAAAAAGTCCATGAATCTCTTATCTCCAGTTAACCACTAGAAGACTGGAAATGGCTCTGTGGCTCAAGGGGGAGGAAGGTAGCCTTGAGCTGAAGAGCTCAGGGACAGCACCCAGGCTCAGAGTTCAAGTCCCATGACTTGACAAAAAAAACCAAAACCAAAAAACAAACAAAAAAGAACAAAACCAAGAAAACAAAGTAAATCTTATTTTCTTGAAGGTTATCTCAGGGGTTTCATCACAAGAATGAAAATCTGGGTAACATAATCTTTAGTGCTCTAGATAGCTACCATTAATCCCATTAGTATATAAATCACAGCTTCCACCTTTCCCTCCTTTTTGTTGGAGATTTAAGGGTTCTATAAATCCATAACCGTCTGTCCATGCAGCTATCCATTATCCATGCATCATCTATCATCATCTACCCATCCATCATTCATCCTGCATTCAGAAGTGCTGAATTTTTAGAAGGCACTCGAAATCTCGATGTAGATCAAATAGTCTAAGTCTGTCTGTGCCCACAACCCATCAGGGTTTTAAATAGGAGGGTTTAATATTGTGATTTGGTTTCAGAGATATTTTTAGGTCAAGAAACAGTAAGAGAAGTTAAAATAGATTTTGCTTACCCCAGTTAGGGAGGTTAAGTTATTCTTGTGGTTTCTCATTGTGCTGACAAATGATTAAATGACCATAACAAGACTTATGAACAGTCACAGATACTAGTCTTGTGCTTTGAAAACTGGATTCAGTTTTTAGAATTTACTTTGTTGTTGTTTAAAGAGGTGATATACAGAGGAGTTACATTTACATGCGTTAGGTAGTGAGTACATTTCCTTTTGTCCAGTGTCATCTGTTCCCTTATCCTCCCCCATTCCCTCCTTCCTATCTCCGCCCACCAGTTATGTAGCTCACTCTCATCAATTTCCAGTGTGTTCCACGCTGTACTATTTCACCTTTTTTTTTTTCTTGAATTCTGTGCCCCCTCCTACCAAATACTGAGTCATCACTCTTGTACTGTTTGGATATAATACCCACATATTAAGGATACCATGCTTCATGTATCTCTTAACCATTTATACTTCTTCTGAGAATATTCTGTTCAATTTATTTGTCCATTTATTAATTGGAATTAATTCCCTAACTTTGTGTGTGTGTGTGTGTGTATGTGCGCGCGCGCACGCACATGACAGAGAGAGAGAGAGAGAGAGAGAGAGAGAGAGAGAGAGAGAGAGAGAGAGAGAGAGAGAGAGAGAGAGAGAGAGAGAGAGAGAGTTGTGGGGCTTGAACTCTGGGCCTGGGCATTGTCCCTGAGCTCTTCAGTTCAAGGCTACCACCCTACCCCTTGAGCCACAGTGCCACTTCCAGTTTTCTAGTGATTAACTGGAGATAAGAGTCTCACGGATTTTAGTACCCAGGCTGGCTTTGAACCTTGATCCTCAGATCTCAGCCTCCTGAGTAATTAGGATTATAGGTGTGAGCCACTGGCACCCAAGCTCAACTCCCTTTTTATTTATTTTGAAAGATTTTTATTAACACTGATTTTTACATCATATTTCAAATGTCATGTTTAACAAACAAGTATTAGAGAAGGGAATCTCATTATTCAGTTACTGGCACATAGATTTTAGATGTAATTAAAATTAAGCTGAGGGATTGTATGCCATAGATCATATCAATCTATATAACATTATATCTATAGAGCATATATCCCATCATAGATTTTTATGTCTGTGTAGCTATGTTTATATCTCCAAAACCATGTCCATAACCTTGGGTACCCAAATATTGAGTCATTGCTCTTGTACTCTTTGGAACTAATATCCACATATCAAGGAGACCATGCGCCTTTTGTTCCTTTGGTTTTGGCTTATCTCATGCAACATGATTCACTCTAGTTTCATCCACTTCCCAGCGAATGCCATTATTTTATCTTGTCTGTTGGCTGTGTAGAATTCCATTGTGGGTGTGTGTGTATCACATCACATTTTTTGCATCCATTCATGTGCAGTAGTGCATCTGGGTTGTTTCCATCTTGTGAATAGTGCAGAGTTGAACATGGCTGAGCAGGTGTCCTTATCTTATCCTGGGTTATGATGCTTAGGATAGATACCTAGGAGTGGTATGGCGGGATTGTAGGGAAGGTCTATTTTCAGTTCTTTTTTTCATATATTTTTATTGTAATTAATAGAAAGATTACATTATATTCACCAGATAGAAGGTGCATTACTTCATAAACATTGATACCCTTTCTCATGTCTTGGACTCCATTTCCTTCCCCCACCCCCATCCTCATCTTTTCTTTAAGAAACCTCCACACTGCTTTTCAGAGTGGCTGTAGTTGTTTACATTCCCACCAGCAAGCAGTGCAGTAGGGTTCCTCTTTCTCCACATCCCTGCCAGCATTTGTCCTTGTCTGAGTTCAGAATATTGGCCATTCTAATTGGGGTAAGGTGGTTCTCTTGGGGATGTTTTTATTTGCATTTGCTTTATAACCATGAATGATGTGCATTCTCTCTCTCTCTCTCTCTCTCTCTCTCTCTCTCTCTCTCTCTCTCTCTCTCTCTCTCTCTCTCTCTCTCTCTCTCTTGCCAATCCTGGGCTTGAGCTCAGGGCCTGAGCATTGTCTTTGGAATTTCTCAAGGCTAGAGCTCTACCACTTCCAGCTTTTTTTTATGTATGTGGTACCGAGGAATCAAACCTGGGTCTTCATGCATGCTAGGCAAACACTCTACCACTAGGCCAAATTCTTGGCCCTATGTTTTTTGTTGTTGTTGTTGTTTTGTTTGCCATTTTAACCTCTTCTTTATAAGTCTCTCTTTAGTTCCCTTGCCCATTTAGTGATTGGTTTGTTGTGTTTGGGGGGATTAGTTTCTTGAATTCCCTGTAGGTATTGGCTACTAGGCATTTGTCTGATATATTATTGATAAATATTTTTTCCCAGTTGTCTGTCTTTCTACTTTAGTGCTATGCCTTTGTCTGTGCAGAAACTTTTTATTTTTAGGTAGTCCCATTTGCAATCTGTAATGACGCTGGGACTCTGTTCAGGAAGTTTTTGCCTGTGCTTATGAATTCCAGTGTCTTTCCTACTCTGTCATGTACTAGTTTCAGGGTTTCAGGTCTGATATTGAGGTCTTTGATCCATTTGTCCCTAACTTTTAAAAAACTTATTTTTATATTCTGAATATTAATAATTTATCCATTGAATAGCTAGCATATATTTTCTTCCATCAGAAGGGGTGTTTTATTTCCTGTGTGACTCTTGAGCCAAATAGGATTTTTTTTTTTGGAAAAAAACCCCACTCCATTCCAGAAATGAAATCAGTCTTTATCTAGATACTACAAAGTATACTGTGGCTTCATATTGCTGAGATCAAGTCCAAGTTCTGGGAGGGAGCTGCTATTTCTCTTACACAACAGAGAGTAGGGCTTGTGGGCTAATTATTTCCTTATGTCAAACAACACAATAGCAAATAGTCATTCACCTCTTATCAGAACTTAACATGACAGACTCAGCAGCTTCATTGATTCAATTTCCTGCACTGATGCAAAGATCTGAGGCATTCAGGACAATTCTTTTGAAGTTGCAGCAGGACCATCTTTCTCTCTCCAGAAGAAGTAAGAGGGGCAAGGAAGAACGCTTTTCTGCTCAGGATTTCTCCAGGAATATCCAGTGATTAGATGCCACTTGCTATGGAGCTTGGCAGTTACTTGACAGCCTGGGGTTAAAACAGTCTCAGGGATTTCCCTGTTGCCCTTTCCCCCTGCATCATTACTTCTATTAGGAATATGAATAGCAATTTTGGGCACGTGGATTCCTGCTACACACAGTCATGAGCCCTCAGCTAGGTTACCTATGAGTACAGTTTCTGTTCCGCTCTTGGCTGCATCCATTCTTGCCTGTGAACACCCAATGAAACCAAGCCTAACCCCCCCCCCTTGTTCTGCCATCTGTGAGAAGGTGTCGTCTCTTCTTGATCCTCCCTTCCACACAGCATTATATATAAGAGAACAGCAAATAGGTGAAGCCTGGGAAGAACGACAGAGAGGGTGAGAGGTCGTGTGCTCTCCACCTACTTAAAATGCTTCCACAATTGGATTGCTTGAAGATGTTTTGAGCTTCTAGTTCTGGAGCCATTGTTACTGGGAAATAAAATTGCACTGCAACCTCTGTGCTCAGAGTCACAACATATTGATGCCTTTTAGTAGGCTGAGTCCAGAAGCAAAGCCACCTTTGCTGGGGATCACATGGGTTTCCTAATCTTTGCCTTCTTTCCAACCTCCACTCATTCACCTTTCCTCTGTGGATCAGTTCTATAGAGGACAGAAAGCATGAGGAAGGGTGAGAGTAACCATTACAGCCACAGTGTGGCTATGTCAGGAGTACATCAGATGTTTTAGATACTTGGGGGCCTACTTCATCCATGCATTGAAATACTATTTAGGGAGCTGAGGCTCAGCATGCCCCGAGACATGGCTAGAGGCCTAGGAACAATCTCTTAGTGTCTTCAGCTTCATGGTTCAGAAGATTGGTTTGCTACACGTGGGGACTTTAGGCATTTCTGGATGTCATCCTCCAACCAGAAAGTTAAACAACTGAAATTAAACCATTAAAGTTCACTTAGATACTCTTCTTTAAAATCCAACTGCATTCTCAGACTGGTCACACTGACAACTCTGCTATGTGTGGACAGGCCTAGGTCTTTCACAGGATGCTTTTACTTAGCCTGTTGTCCTTTTGGGAAGCCACATGATGACCTTGGCAGGGTGAATCATTGCCTCTTCTTTATTAATTGGTGCACAGCAGATGGTCAGGAGGACTGGGGAGAGGAAGAGGACCACGTGGATTCTCTGAAGAGATCATGCAGAGGCATCTGTGGATACTCTGGGCACTCAGTGGCCAGAATGAGCCTTGGGTCATCTAATTGGAGGTTCCAAGTAGTTTTCTAAATGGAAAGAGTGATACAGAATCCTGACTTCTACACGAATCACTCTCATCAGGCAAGCATCTGATTAAGCTGGATGTCCTATAGATGTGCCATCTCCCACTCTGTCAAGGCTGAACTTGGTGAGGTACCCTCTACCCTTCTGCAGAGAAGGAGTTTTCTGGAAGGAAAGGCAAGAGAGAACGGGCTTAAGGGAGGATGGCAGATGACTCGTTGGTCATTAAAGGAATTTACCGCAAGATAAGTTTAAGCCCAAAACCTCATCTCTAATCGCAATGTTGGAAGAGTCTGCTTTGTGGTAGTGACTCAGCCAGAGATAGAAGCCACCATCTGGCAGGCGAGACTATGCATTGCTAGAGGAGATGGGTCAGACAAGATTCTCCTGGGCCGAGATCAAGGCAGTGAAGTGCTCATTGAATAATAAATGAATGCTATGTGTTAGGGAGTCAGATTAGTCTGCACTGTACTCTAGGTAGTGGGGTGCCAGTCCAGCGCAGTGTGGACCAGTGTTGCACGATCCAGAGCAGTTCAGGTGGGTAGGGTATATCATATGACAGTACGTACAACATGGCGCAGTGCAGCACGGTGCACCCCACGACGGTGAACAGTCAGGGTGGCAGAGATTAGTGCAGTACACTGTGGGGTGGTACAATACAATTGGCTCAGAGTTGTCGTTGTTGATGTTGTTGTTGTTGTGTGTGTGTTTTGCCAGTCCTGGGCCTTGAACTCAGGGCCTGGGCACTGTTCTTGGGCTTTCTCAAGGCTTGTGCTCTACCACTTGAGCCTCAGTATCACTTCCAGCTTTTTTCTATGTACTTGGTACCGAGGAATTGAACCTGGGTCTTTGTGCATGCTAGGCAAGCACTCTACCACTAGGTCAAACTCCTAGTCCAGTTGTTGTGTTTTTTGAGTAAAGAGAGGGAAGCACCACAATTATTTATTTCCCATTTGGTTTCAAAACTTCAAGATCTTTTCATGCTTGCTTTAAAAAAATGAATTCTGATACAGATTCATGTACCCTATAGTTTGTTTACTTGAAGTGCACAGCTCAGTGCTTTTATAATCAGAATGAGACCATCACTAAAGTGAATCTTTTTTCAAGAGATTTAAAATGGACATTTATTTATGATAAAGATAATTAAATTCACTATGGGAAAACTTGGTCATTACAGTGAAAGATAAAATTAAAAATTGATTTTTATAGCCACATATATACCATGGTAGCATTTAGAATACTTTGCAGAGACTCTCCGAACCTACAAAGTAGTCCTATTCCCTTCCATTCTCAATGCTCCCTGCAAATATCAGTATGTACTTAATTCTCTATTGATGAATAGGGAGATAGTTTCCATACTTTCCTGCATATGAGAAACACTGCTTTGTATTTGTAGGATTCATTTCCTATCACCCTTTCTTTCTGAATGAGAATTAGGGCGTAGGGTTAGAGAGTCTTGCTGGAAAGCTTCCCACACTATGTGCCCATTGATGGGGTGCAGTTTTCCACAGAGAACACCCAAGTGGAATTGTGGGGAGGGGTAGCAGCTCACCATGATACTGCCTGGTGTCAGAATCCATCTAGCTGCTCAAACTTCAGCTGGTGGGCCTCAGTAGATGCCTCAGGTCTGGAACTGAGGTTTGGGGCCTTGGTTCTGCTGGCTCCAGACTGTGGGGCGGGAGACCTTTCCAGGCCTGCTAGTGAGATGGCCTGGTTGTACCGTGCAGGCCAGATCTGTGGTATCAGCAACTCTTCATCAATCTGATGAGACCAAAGCCAACTCTCAAAACAAACGTTTCCTGCATGAACAATGTGCTTGTTATATTTCCCTCATTTGTTTATGATGGCTGTGTCAGCCACACTGATTTACATAAACACTGCCAATCTTGGGATGTTACACTCTCAACAAAAGTAGCTGAGTACAAACAGCATTCTTCAGTTTTAATTCATATTGTCTAAACATAGCAGATGTCGATAAAATGAGCCAACAAAAAATACAACAAAGGAGACCATTTCAAGGGGCCTTTTGATTAAAATGAATTCCAGATTGACACAATGGTGCAAAATTAATGGAATGGATCATTTACATGTCATATCTGGCTCCTATAGAATCATAAACCAAGTCTGACTCCAGCTTTTGCAGCTTCCAGACTGTGACTGTACAGGATGACTGTATATACATTTGTGATTGAGCCAGTTCTATCCATCTTCTCCCTTGTATTTTTGCACATGTGGTGTGACTGCATGTTGGACACGCTGGAGGTACCAGAACTCTCTATGAGAATTTCTTCTGCTCTTGCTACAACCTCATGTCGGGAAGGCTTTTCCCATGGGACATAATCTTACTCTAATAAACCAAATGACTAATTTGGAACAACTTCATCTGTCATGAATATGACCCTGGGAATCAGGCAATAGCAATGCAAGTCAGGAGCTACCAGGAATTTGATGATTCATTTTTTTTCATACTGGCTATGTTGGAGTAACGTTTTGTGTATGAGCCAACACCCACTAGTCAGTAATTAAAAAATAGGCTAGAATGAAGATAGGGTTAAAAGTTCCCACCACAAGGGATGACATAATCAACTTTGAATGTTGACAGCAAGCCTTTGTTTATTATGAATTATAGAAATAAATAAAATAGCACATTGTGTATTTGCCTCTAAGCGAACACACTGGTTCAAAAGAAAATTCACTGGAGTCAGCTGTGGATGCTTTGGGACTCAGTGGCCCTGGCTGCTGACCCTGTGAATGGGAGACACCCAGTGTAGTATGAATTCTTCCTAAGCTGCTTCAACCCATTAGGTCCTCAGGTTCCACCGCCTGAAGTGAGGAGGTTGAGGAGGGGCTGGATAAATCTCTGAAACCTGAGCCTCTGTCTCGTGTTCTCTGCATGCACAGCATCTTGCTGGAATGAGGTTTCCATGGACGTCTTTAAGTCCAGATTCAAAGTGGGGTATTAATGGGGGAGCCATTAGGTTACTTTGAAAAATTAAACTTTAGTCAGTCACTGTTGGCTCATGCCAAAAAAATCCTAGCTACTAAGAGGCTGAGATCTGAGATTGCAGTTTGAAGCAGACCAGGCCAGAAAGACACTGGAGACTCTTATTGCCAATTAACCACCAAAAAGCCCTAACAGGAGCTATGGCTCAAGTGGTAGAGTGCCAGCCTTGAGCCAAAAAGTTAAGGGAGTATCCTTAGGCACTGAGTTCAAGTCCCAGTAGCCCCCACCCTCCACCTTCATAAAACTCTTAAAGGAGAATTTAAATAATAAAAACGTCTCACAAATACTAGCTCTTATTATTGTTATTGCAATGACTTTTTGTTGTTGTTGTTGTTGTTGGTGGTGGTGGTGGTGTCATAGGGCTTGAATTCTGGGCATGTTGTACCAAGATTGTCCCATGTTTTGGGAATGACCCCTCCTCCCCTTGCTCAGGACCCATGTACTTGAACCCCAGGTGGCAACATCTTGATGCTCAGTGGTTAGACACCTGAGCTCTGATTAATCTTAAAGCGACCAGTGGTTTGAGTTACCAAACAGCCAATCAGGTGATTCTAACTATGGAATTCCCCTATAAAAGCTGTGTAAAATCCTTGTTCAGGACCTTTTAGTGTTGCGTTGCTGGCTATGGGTACACGGAGGTCCGGGTCTAGACTCATAATAAACGACCCTTGCTTTTTGGCTTTGACTGTGGCCTCTGGTGGTCTTTTCGGGGTTCTAGGAATTCGGGTACAACAGGCACAGGCCCTTTCCCTGAGCTCTTCACCTCAAGGCTACCGCCCTACCCCTGGAGCCACAGTGCCACTTCCAAATTTCTAGTGGTTAATTGGAGATAAGAGTCTCACGGACTTTAGTGCCTACACTGTCTTTGAATCACGATCCTCAGAACTGAGCCTCCTGAGTAGCCAGGATTACAGGCGTGAGCCTCTGTGCCTGACTGCAATGACTATTTTTGTTCTTAGATCATCGGCTTCATTTCTCACCAAAGTTCATCACCTCCATCTGTATCTGGATTTCAGATCACTCTCAGCTGAGGAAGGGCTGAGACAGTAACTTAGATGTGGAACTTTAGGAAAAGCATCAGCATCAGTGACTTCTTTTGTGCTCCATGAAGAAGGTGGCCCCACACAAGCCAGTCGTTCACAGTGGTCTAACTTGTTGCCATGGCTACACTGGTCCATTTTGTATGTAGACACATGAAGACCAAAGGGGTTCAGTGGCTTCTTCACGATTACATAGATTTTGGAGGTATGCCTAATCTCAGGCTGGTGTTTGGTTCTTTACTGTACACTTTCTGCCAGTTTTCCCCTACCTCCCTCTTTGATGCTACTGGAAGGAAGGAGTGTGATATTGGAAACTCCATAACTAATTTGCTCAGTGGCTTCAGACACTCGCCAACATCAAGAGGTTGCATATGTGAAGCAATAGAATCGATGCACATTTGGCTTTGTTTGTTCCCATTAGGCCTTGACAGCAATGAATTATCATTGACTTTTTTTTTTTTTGTCGGTTGTGGGGCTTGAACTCTGGACCTAGACTCTGTCCCTGAGCTCTTTAGCTACCACTCTACTACTTGAGCCATAGCACCACTTCTGGTTTTCTGGTGGTTAATTGGAGGTAAGAGTCTCATGGACTTTTGTGCCCAGGCTGGCTTTGAACCATGATCCTCAGATCTCAGCCTTCTGAGTAGCTAGGATTACAGGCTTGAGTCACCGGTGCGGTGCCTGGCTAACTTCCTAAAGTTAAATAAGATCTGGATATTGATACAGTTACGGTACTTGATACAGTTAAGGTACACAATATTTCTACTTCAGAGACACATTCATTTGCCAGCTTACCTCACCTACATCTTTCCTCTATGTGCCTGAAGTATGGAACCATTATTATGCATTCCGGTTTTGTAATTCATATTTCAGGAATGTTATAAAAATAAAATAACATGACGTTGAATAATTTCTTATACAACATTGTGTGTGTGTGTGTGTGTGCGCTTGTGTGCGTGTGTGTAAATAACTCATTCCTTTTTACTACTGTATTTTATTCCACAGTTCATTTAAACATTCCACCTGTGATTCCCCACAGCTCCTACACACTAACCCGTATGTGCCAACCAGATCAAGACCTTCAGAAACCTTACTAACTGCAATGGTTTTGTCATTCCACATTGCTTCTCCAAATATAGCCAAAATATATTTTAAAAATATTAATTTTTTGTTGTTGATATTGTTTTTAATGAACTGTATAAAATTCTCTCTTTCCCCCCACCTTTGGTTTATCCCCTGTAGTCACTGGTTTTTTATTCTGGTACCCTGTGTCTTGTATACATGTTCATCTGACTTGGAGAAGGGAAAGAGAATAACAAAATGGTGAGACAAAGGACAAAGGGCGACCCAATGAATGCAACAGTCATACTCGCAAGGATGGAACTTTGGGGAGGGAAGGTCAGGGTGGGGGAGAGAAAGAAAAAGCAATGTAATAAGTATCTTACTTATGTAACTGTAACCCTCTGTATATTGCCCTAACAAAATTAAATTAAAGAAACCTCCAAAACTAAAAAAAAAATAGACAACATACAATTGCATTATGTTTAGGCCACATGAATTTAATGTACTTATTTAATGCATTCATTTATTTATTCACTAGGACTTGAATTTAGGGTCTTGAATTTTCTCTTCTTGCTTGTTCTTTTGACCCTCTATTATTTCACTTTTTATTAGTTCATTTTTATTAGTTACTTTGGAGACAGTCTTTTGGACTTCTGCACTTTTTTCCTTGGGCTGGCTTCAAACTTCTAGACCTCAGCCTGCTGAGTAGCTAGGATTAAAAAAGTTAACCATTGGTCCTAAGCTTTAATGTGTTTATTGATTATGTTTTTTGGTTTCTGTTCATTCTTGTGTTGTTTTTCCTTTCTTTCCTTTTTTTTTTTTTTTGCCAGTTCTGAGGCTTGAACTCAGCGCCTGAACACTGTTCTTGGTCTTTCCTCAGGGTTAGTGCTCTGCCACGGGAGCCACAGCACTATTTCCGGCTTTTGTATATATGTGGTACAGAGGAATTGAACCTAGGTCTTTGTGCATGCTAGACAAGCACTCTACCACTAGGCCAAACTCCTGGCCCCTACGTTCTTTCTTGATCTTATTTGAACAATTATTAGTATGTCATTTGATTTGTCTATTAGTGTGTCTGAGATAATTTTTTCCAATATTTTACTGTATAATGATAATAATTTACTAGCAAATGTTTTGCCAATAATATACTCGGTCTAAAACTATTTCTCTGCATACCTTTAGAACCCATTGAGTTGTTAGAATTATTGTTTCATCTAATACAACCTAAAAGGGTCAGGAAGAGAAAGAAGGCCCATTATATTACCCACATACTTGCTTCTTTTCTCCTTTCTTTCGGATATCTCAAGATGGCTGCTTTCTTTTTCTTTTTTTTCTTTTGCCAGTCCTGGGGCTTGAACTCAGGGCCTGAGCACTGTCCTTGGGTTTTATCAAGGCTAGAGCTCTTGAGCCATAGCATCACTTCCAGATTTTCTATGTGGTACTGAGGAATCGAACCCAGGTGCATGCTAGCCATAGCACTCTACCACTATGCCAAACTCCTGGCCCCTTGCTTTCTTTTTAAAATCATTTTCTTTGAGAAAACTCTTGTTACTCCTTCTCTTAGTGACAAGTGAGGAGCATTTCATTTTCATTTCTTCAGAGTCTTTTCACTAGACACATTTAGTTTGACAGCTCTTTTCCTTTGCACTTGAATCATACTGTTTCATTCCCTCTGGTCTCCATGGCTCCTGATGAGAGATTTACTGTCATTTAAACTGTTTTTCTTTTATAAATGAAGTGTTGTTTTTCTCTGGATTCAGAATTTTCTTTGCCTGTTTTTCAGAAGTCTATGATATGTACAGATGAATGTTTGTCTTTTCTTAAACTTAGGAAGTTTTCCTTCATTGTTTTTTTTTTTTTTTCAAACCCAGTCACTTTTTCCTCTCCTCTGAAGTGCCAATAGCACAAATGTTAGAAATTGTGTTATGGTCTTACAGGACCCTGGATAAATGTTTAAGATTCTCCCTATATAGACTGGGAAGATTATTTCCTTGGTCCCTTCCATCTAGTTTATTATTATTATTGTTATACTTTTTTAGTTCTAAAAATTTCCCATTTGGTCTTTTTTCCTCTCTCTCTCTCTCTCTCTCTCTCTCTCTCTCTCTCTCTCTCTCTCTCTCTCTCTCTCTCTCTTTCTTTCTTCCTTTCTTTCTTTCTCTCATGGACCTTCAACTCTGGCCTAGGCATTGTCCCTGAGCTCTTCAGCTCAAGGCTACCACCCTTGAGCCACAGTGCCACTTCCGGTTTTCTAGTGATTAATTGGAGTTAAGAGTCTCATGGACTTTAGTGCCTGGGCTGGCTTTGAACGATCTTAGATCCCAGCCTCCTGGGTTGTTAGGATTATAGGCGTGAACCACCGCACCTGGTGTTGGTTCTCCTTTCTTATCTTTATGTAGAGACTGTATTTTCGTTGGCATTGTTATTTTTATTTTTTGGTCCATGGTGGGGCCTGAACTCTGGTCCTGGGCACTATCCCTATGCTCTTCAGCTTAAGACTAGTGCTCTACCACTTTGAGCCACAGTGCCACTTCTGGTTTTCTGGTGATTAATTGGAGATAAGAATCTCATGGACTTTCCTGCCCAGGCTGGCTTTGAACCACGATTCTCAGATTTCAGCTTCTTGAGTAGCTAGGATTACAAGTGTGAGCCACTGGTGTTATTTTATTCCACTCATTTCAAGTACGTCTGTATCTATTAAAGTCTGCATCTACAACAAATACTTTTTTGTTGGTTACTTTTTAATGGTCAGATATTCTGAACCTCTGTTCTGTTGGCTCATACCTTTCGTTTAACACTTAGTATGATATCCTCCTGGGTTTTGGCATGATTGAAGCCTGGATCTTTTACCATTATGTCTTGGGACTTGAGATTTTATTGAAATCGGTGCTTCGAGCTAGCTTCTTCTGACACCGTGCACTGTGGGAGTGCTGCACGGTTTCTGTTGGGTCAGATTGAAGTCCACTTTCTCATGAAGTCTTCATTGACACCCGGGGGCTCTCAGGATGTGAGTGTTTCCAGCTTCCCACTGGTTTCATCCTGATAGTCTTTGGCCGTGAGTGGTAACCTCACAGGCTGCTCCCTAGGTGACCTCTGTTACAGCATAGTGGGGGAGAGATGGGTTTGGCAGGGGAAGGACCTCTTCAATTGCCCAAAGAAAGTGAATATTTCATTTACAAATCCAGTATTTTAACTGTTCTTACTAAGAAGATTCAGGAAAAGGATATCTACCCCATCTTTCAAAACAGAAGTTTTGTCATTAACTTGTAAATGTCATGCCAGATCATAAACAATATATGCAAAGTCGAATGTCTGAGACTGCTCTCAAGTACATCATCATGATCCAATTATATCTTCAGAGAGGACTTGGAATTCCTTTATGGGTTCCTACACTGTGCTGAGTGTTAATATTTTCTTGAAGTAGGTTCACCCCACTTTTATGAACTTATATCAGACTATTTTAGTACTGTTGCCCTTCCAAAACAGCCAACATGATTAAGCTGGCAGCCCGAAGACTGCTGCAGGTGTGGCTAGTTGGGGTACAGA
Source organism: Megascapheus bottae (assembly GCF_031878675.1). Taxonomy (NCBI): domain Eukaryota; kingdom Metazoa; phylum Chordata; class Mammalia; order Rodentia; family Geomyidae; genus Megascapheus; species Megascapheus bottae. The sequence goes on from NC_143517.1 coordinate 1,396,389, forward strand.
GCTCTATCCTCGAGAAGGTTACTAGCTGAATGTTGAAGGCAGAGACATCATGATTCACATCATCAAATCACCATGGCTTTAAAGGCTGTTCCTGGACCAAGAATTCCAGTGGATTTCCTATGGCACTTCATCCCAAATAGTTAATTTTAGACTGCTTGGAGGAGAAAGGAGTCCTCTCTGGCTTACTTGCTCAGGTTTTAGGGAATCACTATAGTGACAAACACTGTTACAAGTATACAGAGGAAAGCGATTAATAAGTGCCCACTGATGATGAAGTGTTGCCAGATTTCCTGTGAAATGAAGAAGTCGTGTGAAGATCATCAATTGGCGTCACTTACAGTGAGTGATTAATGGCTCTGTGAGCCCAACGTTTCCATTTGTCTGTTGTGTCTAATGGGTAGAAATGGAAACTATTTATTTTGGATCCAAAAGTCACATTTAGGAGTTCAGGATTCATAAAAAGAAGATTAAAACCTGACTATACTAACTTTAGAAATATAGACTATTTTAGAAGTTTCTGGCCTATCTGACCCAGAACAAAATACAACCACATTACCAGTAGCTCTAAAACTACATTTGGGTTTCACTCCTTCCTCCATGAATTGTACTTTAAAAAATTCAAAAGTAATATTATTTGCAGAGAACTATTCTGATGCTCCTGTTCAAACCATGCCATTTGTGAATGTAGTTTACTCTTCTGTTACAGGTTCTGGGCCAGTGTTTGGCCCAGAGTAGGTGATCAGCAAATGTTTTGTAAATACATTGGCAATGGGAAATACATGTGTTCTGTGACCTCAGAGTAAGGATTGCTGGAATTTGTTTCAACTTGATTTGAAATTGAGTGGACTTCAGATGAGTAAAAACATTTACTTAAGTTTAGGGGCCCAGATATAGCCCTAAACAGGGCCTGCTCACGTGTCTAAGGTCAGCTGGGTTGGCTGAGATTGACTGGTTTTAGACATCTAACAGGGCACTAGCTCAAGTCTAGGGCCATAGAGTAATGGGGCCACATGTCTCCATCTCCAAACATACTTGATTCATTATGTTTCCAAGATGGCAACAGGATTCCCAGGCAAGTTGAGGGAATATACAACTTCTTGAGGCACAGCTCAGAGTGGGCATGGTGCTTTTGGTCAAAAAGTCAGAGGACTGGTCCAGATTCAGAGAAGTGACTCCAGAAGTCTACTTCCTGATGTCAGAAGCCTGGAAAACATAGTTCCAAGGGGCTTGTGTTTGTTACATGCGGGAGGAGAACTGATTTAACTAATTTTGCAATGTCACTCATTTGTATTCAATGTTAATTCAGCGGCACTTATTCGATGTTCTCCATGAGAAAATGGAGTCTTAGAAGGTCTAAATCACTTTTTTTCCAAATCTCACCTTTTAGAAATGGCAGAATTAGGACTAAAACCAGGCATTCGTATAGAACCTGTTCTTTTAGCTATTCTAACACTTTAAATTATGTGTCAAGGGCAAGTCAGATTGTTTTGACCCCATATGTTTGAGGCAGCACCAAAGGAAGATAACTAGTGTCAATACCTAAATACTTTAAAAAGTTTTGAGGAAAATTGTGGCTGGCTTGTTTAGAGATATGCAGGTCACATATAGGTAGAGCTGTGCAATTCTTTTTGTGCTGGTCCTGGGGCTAGAACTCAGGGCATGGACAGTGACCCTTAGATTCTTTTTCTCAAGGTTAGTGCTCTGCTATTTCAGCCACAGCATCACTTTCAGACATTTCTGGGTAGTTTATTGAAGATAAAAGTCTCATAGACTTACCTGCCTGGGCTAGCTTCGAACTGTGATCCTCAGACCTCAGCTTTCTGAATAGCTAGTATTATAGGTGTGACCCACAAGTACCCCAGCTAGGTGTACCATTCTTCCCTCATCTCTCACAACGTTTTCAAGGCCAGGAACTACCAAATGTGGTCATGCTCTGAGAAGCAAAATAATGATTTACACTGCTGTGGCTTTTGAAAATGTTTCTGTTGTTCCTCCTAGATAGTTCTAGATAGTAGTGAATTTCTCAGGAAATGTAAACCAAACCATGGACACAGATTCAGGAAGTTACTTCTCCATGGTAGGCAGTCAGAGACTTCCAGAGAATTGAGAAGATACTGTGAGGGGAAGGTGATAACAGGAGGATGGAGAGTCACAGTGAGTCACTGGCTATCAGCCATTCATGCAGAATTGCTGTGGCACTTGGATCATGTCACTAACTCCAGCATCCTGACACTTGGAAGAATATAAAGACACAAAGTCTGCTGGTGATCTCAGGGAAAACTAGTTAAAAAAGGATCTATTTTGGGGCCGGGAGTTTAGTCTAGGAGTAGAGTGCTTGCCTAGCATGCATGCGGGTTCGATTCCTCGGTACCACATACATAGGAAAAAAAAAAGCCGGAAGTGGTAGAGCTGTGGTTCAAGTGGTAGAGCTCTAGCCTTGAGAAAGCCCAAGGACAGTACTCAGTCACTGAGTTCAAGCTCCAGGACTGGCAAAAAATAAAAATAAAAAAAATGAAGGGATTTATTTTATTTTGTTTTTAAAATTAGCATATGTTAATTCTACAAAGTAGTTTTGTTGTGATATTTCCATACATGCTCACAATTTACCACCCTTTACTTCTGTATCACTTTTTCTTACATCCCCCCATTTTAGAACACTTTTAAACAGGTTTTGTGATTCTGTTTTCATACATGTGTGTGAAGGACTTCGGCCATGATCACTGCTCTCACTCCTTTTATCCTCCTAGCTCCCCCTGGCTCACACCACAAAATAGTCCCTGTTTAGAAGTCCTGTCATTCATTTTTAAGGTCTATCTTTTGCATATGAGACAGAACAGATGATTTTTCCATCTCTTATCTGATTTCACATAACATGAAAATTTTCAGTCGCATCTAGTCTCCTGAAAACAACACAATCTTCTTTATGGCTGAATTACATCCTTTCCCTTGTGTATATACATTTTCTTCAGCTACTCATCATCTGATGGACATGCTCAGGCTGATTCAATATTTAGTCTATTATAACTACTGCCACTATAAACATTGGTATCTTTATTTTATGCTGACTTGCACTCCTATGGATATACGGCCAGGTATAGTAAGATTAAATAGCTCTGATTTTAGGCATATTCATTTCCACAATGATAACACTAAAGGTTCCTCTCTCCTTCTCCACCCATTGTCACCAGCTTTTAATGTTTGTATGAAGATAGTCATTATACCTGGAGTGAGTTGGGCTGTCACCCCTTTTCATTTGTATATCTTTATTTTGCCAGTCCTGAGGCTTGAACTCATGGACTGGGCACTGTCCTTGGGCTGTCTTAAAACTAGAGCTCTAACACTTGAGCCACAGCACCACTTCTATCATTTTTTTTCCTCTAAATGTGTAGTTCTGAAGAATTGAACCCAGATTTTTTTGGGGGGGGGGCTTAAACTCAGGGCCTGAGCACTGTCCTTGGACTTTTCTCAAGGCTAGATCTTTACCACTTGAGCCACAGCACCACTTGTAGCTTTTGTTTTTTCTATGTATGTGGTACCAAGGAATCGAACCTGGGTGTTCATGCATGCTAGGCAAGTACTCTACCACTAGGCCAAACTCCTGGCCCCTTGATTTGCATTTCTTTTATTGCTAAGGATGCTGAGCTTTCACCCCAACCCTCTCATTCTCTCTCTCTGTGTCAGTGATGAGACTTGAGTTTAAGACCTCTTGCTCTCACTTGGCTTTTTTGCTTACAGCTAGCACTCTACCACTTAAGCCACAGCTCCATTTCCATTTCCTTTTCATGGTTAATTGGATATAAGAATCTCATGGATTTGGCCTTCCTTGGGCTGGCTTCAAACTGCTATCCTCAGATCTTAGCCTCCTGAGTAGCTAGGATTACAGATGTAAGCCGTGGGTGCCCAGCTGGGTATGATCTTTTATTTATATTTTGAAAATCTTTTATATTTTTCCTTTCATGCATTTTAATTGTTATTATAAAGATTATGTACCTAGGGGTTAAAGATATGTAAGTCAAATAAAGAGTGGATTTCTTTTTGAATAATATCACCATTTTCCTCGTTCTCTCCCAGTTTCACCCTCTTATACCTACCCATAAGTTGTTTTTTTATATATTTTTATTGTAATTAATAAAAGGGTTACATGATATTTGCCAGATAGAAGGTGCATTAATTCACATACATTGATACCCTTTCACATGTCTTGGTACCCATTACCCTCCCCCCACCCACCACCCACTCCCCATATTGGTTTTCCCCCCTTCCCTATCAAGTTTCAGATAACCAAATACAAATAAATTCAATATATCAGATAACAAAGCGAGATACTGTAACAATATGAGATACCCAAGGGACAGCAAAGGAGATGAGGGATAACATAGTACATTAAGGACAACAATCATTCATTATATGGCTTTTGTTTCATTATCCTGGAGGTCCTTTCAATTAGCTTCATACTATATGGCCTTATGTATCAAGGTTTTGCTCTATTGCAGATCTCTGCTAGTAGAGCCCAAGGTTTCTACTGATTATGACAAATGAGGGAAACCACTGAGCCTATGTTCCTTTGAGTCTGGCTTACTGCACTTAATATGATCTTTTCTAAGTCTTTCCATTTCCTAACAAATGGGTCGATGTCATTTTTTCTGACAGCAGCATAGAATTCCATTGTGTACAAATACCACAACTTGCTGATCCACTCATCAGCTGAGGGACATCTAGGTTGGTTCCATTTCTTTGCTATGCCTACCCATAAGTTGTATAGTTCATTTTCAACATAGTGTCTAGTCGGTACCCCCAAAAATAAACACTCAAAGAAGCAACAACCCAATTAATAAATGAGCTAAAAATGTAAAGAGAGACTTCCCAGAAGATGTTCAACCTCTGGCCATAAAGGAAATGCAACTCAAAACAATATTGAGATTCTACTTCACCTCAGTTAGAATGGCCATTATCAGGAAAACTAACAATAACAGATGTTAGCTGGAATATGGCCAAAAGAGAACTGTATTGCATGGTTGGTGGGAATTAAACTTGTTCAACCTTTCTGGAAAGCAATATGGAAGTTCCTCAAAAGACTAAAGTTATGACCCAGCAGTTTCACTCTTGGGCATTTATCCAATAGACCACAAGCAAGACCACACTAAAGCCACTAGCATAACCATGTTCATTACTGATTATTTACCATAGCTGAAATAAGGAATCAGCTCAGATGCCCCTCAGTGAAAGAATGGATCAAGAAAGTTCCTCTCTCTCTCTCTCTCTCTCTCTCTCTCTCTCTCTCTCTCTCTCTCTCTCTCTCTCTCTCTCTCGCATACACGCATGCACGCACACACACATGCACATAATGGAATTAATGGAATTATACTTATCCATCAGAAAGACTAATAGTGTATCATTTATAAGGAAATGGAAACATTTTGAAAAAATTTATTTTGTCAGTCATGGGACTTGAACACTGGGCCTGGGCACTGTCCCTGAGCTCTTCACCTCAAGGCTACCACCCTACCCTTGAGCCACAGTGCCACTTCCAGTTTTCTGATGAATAATTGGAGATAAGAGTCCCACAGACTTTAGTGCTCAGGCTGGCTTTGAACCTTGATCCTCAGATCTCAGCCTCTTGAGTAGCTAGGATTATAAGCATAAGCCACCGCACCGGGGTGGAAAAAAATTATTTTAAGTGAAATAAGCCAAAACCAGAGAAACAAAGGTTGCATGGTTTTCCTCATTTGTGGTAGCTAGAATGTAACTGTAAATCTACAAGTGAATATACTGGACAGTAAAGAAAAAAACACTGGGACATGATAAATTACATAGGTCTCTAGGCATAATGATCTTTTTAATATGCTATTGAATTTGTCTTCCAAATAGTTTATTGACATCAAACTGAGTAGCTAGGATTACAGTTGTAAGCCTCTGGTGCCTGGCTGGGTATGACCATTCTAATGTGCTGTTGAAATAACTTTTTACATATTTTATTGACAATTTTTTTTTGTCAGTAGTTGGGCTTCAACTCTGAGCCTGGGCACTGACAATGAGCTCTTCAGCTCAAGGCTAGTGTTCTGCCACCTGAACCACAGTACCACTTTTGCCTTTTTCTGTATATATGGTACCAATGAATTGAACCCAGGGCTTCATGCACGAGAGGCAAGCACTCTACCATTAGGCCCCTCTTCTGCTGTTATTGACAATTAAAAAAAAAACAATATTTACAATATTCTCTTTTATTTGTTATGTCCTTATATGATTTTGGTATAGCGGTCATTCTGGTTTCAAAGACTGAGTAGTGGTGTTACTTCTATTTCTATTTCACAGAATAGTTTGAGAAGCACTGACAATAATTTCTTTCTTTTTTTAATTGGTCAGTAGTGGGACTTGAACATTGTATTGGGCCTAGACGCTGTCCCTGAGCTCTTCAGCTCAAGACTAGTGCTCTACCACTTGAACCACAGTGCCATTTCCAGTTTTCTGTTAAGTCCTTTTTAAAGGTCTGAGAGAATTAGATCTGGACTTTTCCTTGTTGGGTATTACTGCAAGTCAATTGCTTGGTATATATCTGCTTAGTAAGTTTATATCTCCTTGGCTTGATTGTATATGTGCATCTAGAAATGTATCCATTTAGTCAAGATTTTTGGTCTATTAGAATGTAAGTTGTTTAAATGTTCCTTAGTCATCCTCTGCATTTTTGTCAGTCCTGGGGCTTGAACTTAGGGCTTGCGCACTGTCCTTTGGCTTTCTTAAGGCCTTGTGCTCTGCCACTTGAGCCACAGTAACACTTTGAGCTTTTATGTATGAGTGCGGTATGGAGGAATCGAACCTGGGTCTTCGTGCATGCTAGGCAAGCACTCTATCATTAGGCCAAACTCCTAACCCTCATCCACTGCATTTTATTGGTATTTGTTGTAAAAACTCCTTTCTTATCTCTAGTTTTATTAGATTGGGTCTTCTCCCTCTCTTTTGTTTAGTTTGGCTAATACCTTGCCAATCTTGTTCTTTTCTTTTCTTTTTTTCTAATGTAAGAAAAAAGTGTGGGGTCAGGAGTTTGGCCTAGTGGTAGAGTGTTTGCCTAGCACACACAAAGCCCTGGATTTGATTCCTCAGTACCACATATACAGAAAAAGCCAGAACTAGTGCTGTGCTTAAGTGGTAGCAGAGTTAGCCTTATAGCAAAAAAATGCTTAAGGACAGTGCGCAGGCCCTGAGTTCAAGCCCCAGGACTAGCAATAAACAAAATACAAACCCAACACAAAATAGAAAAAAGTTCCTCTTCGAACATTAATAATAAAAATTATTTCTTCCTGATTGGATGATATGTACATTTCTTTCTTTTGTTTGGTATCAGCTCTTCTCTCATTCTCTCCCATTCCTTCCCTCCCTTCACTGCCCTTAAGATGCTTCCTTCGTTTTCATTGATTTTTTTTTCACTTGCTTTCTGCTGATTCTGTGCCCTCCTCCCATCTTCCTTCAAATGTGCATGTTTACACCATATGTGCGCTGAAGAATACAGAGTCATCTAAAAATGACAGGACAAAGCAAGAAGAGGTCCTATGTTGCCTTATCTTTGGGGCTCTTTTCACTCTGTGTATTCTTTTTTTTCATATATTTTTTTACTGTAATTAATAGAAGGGTTACATGATATTTGCCAGATAGAAGGTGCATTAATTCACATACATTGATACCCTTTCACATGTCTTGATCCCCATTCCCCCCCCACCCCTCATCTTGTTTTCCCCCTTCCCTATCCAATTTCAAATAATCAAATACAAATATATCCGATATATCAGGTAACAAAGTGAGGTACTGTAACAATATGAGATAACCAAGAGACAGCAAAAGAGATGAGAGATAACATAGTACCTTAAGGACAACAATCATTCATTATATGGCTTATGTTTCTATATCCTAGAGGTCCTTTCATTTAGCGTCATACTATATGGCCTTATGTATCAAGGTTTTGCTCTATTGCAAATCTCTGCTAGAAGAGTCCAAGGTTTCTACTGATTATGACAAATGAGGGAAACCATTGAGCCTAAGTTCCTTTGAGTCTGGCTTACTTCACTTAATATGATTTTTTCTAAGTCTTTCCATTTCCTAACAAATGGGGCAATGTCATTCTTTCTGACAGCAGCATAGAATTTCATTGTGTACAAATACCACATCTTGTTGATCCACTCATCAACTGAGGGACATCTAGGTTGGTTCCATATCTTTGCTATGGTAAATAGTGCTGCAATGAACATTGTTGTGCTAGTGGATTTAGTATGTCCTTGTTTCTGAACAATTGGGTAAATGCCAAGTAGTGGAATTGCTGGGTCATAGGGGAGCTCTATGTTTAGTCTTTTGTGGAACTGCCATACTGCTTTCCATAGTGGTTTAATGAGTTTGCACCCCCACCAACAGTGTAGTTCACTCTGTGTATTCTTTTATGTACATATGAAGAGTTGCTTGGGAATTATAGTTTGGTGCTTTTCTGCTAAGGCTGTCCTCTTTTTGTCTCACTGTGTCTGGTTATCTTGAGACCTATTTACTTTGTCATGTCTCCTTATGTTTTAAATTTAACCCCTGCTTATCAAGGAGACCATGTGCCTTTTGGCTCTCTGATCTTGGCTTATCTCACTCAACATAATTTGCTCTAGCTCCATCCATTTCCCTGTGAAGGGCATGATTCGTTTCTGATGGCTGTGTATTTAATTGTTTCTGATGGCTATGTAAAATTCCATTCTATGTGGGTACCGCATTTCTTTGATCCATTCATCTGTAGTGGGGCATCTGGGTTGTTTTCATATCTTAGCTATTGTAAACAGTGCAGCAATGAACATGGATGTGCAGGCGTCTTCGTATCCTGGTTCATGTTGCTCAGGGAAGATGCCCAGGGAAGGCCTATGTTTAGTTTTTTGAGAAACTCCAGACTGCCTTCCAGAGTGGTTGTACTAGTTTACATTCCCACCAACAGGACAGTAGGATTCCACTTTCTTCACATCCCCACCAGCATTTGTTGTTGTCTGAATTCAGAATTTTGGCCATTCAGGCAGGTAAGGCGATATTTTAGGGTTGTTTTGATTTGCATTTCCTTTATGGCCAGGGATGATGAACATTTCCTCATGTGTTTCTTTGCGATGCTTACTTCTTCTGATAAGTTTTGTGGAGGATTAGTTTCTTGAGTTCCCTGTATATAATAGATATTAGGCCTTTGATGTATTGCTGATACATCAGCTATAGAGAAACTATGTTTACATATATAGTATACATATATAGTATATATATACTATATATAGTTTTATATAGTATGTACTATATATAGTATCTATAGAGAAACTATATATATATATGTATATATATATATATATATATATATTATATTGTCAGTCCTAGGCTTGAACTCAGGGCTTGAGTACTATCCTTGGGATTTCTCAAGGCCAGAGCTCTATCACTTGAGCTTCAGCACAGCTTCCGGCTTTTTTCTATGTATGTGGTACTGAAGAATTGAACTCGGGTCTTCGTGAATGCTAGGCAAGTACTCTACCACTAGGCCAAACTCCTGGCCTCGAAACTTTGTATTTTTATGTAGTCCCACTTGTTGAGTCTCTCATCAATCTATTGTGCCCCTGGGACTCTGTTCAGGAAATTCTTGCCTGTGCCTATTAGTTCTAGTGACGCTCCTACTCTGTCTTACAGTAGCCTCAGAGTTTCAGGTCTTTCATGTTTGCTTTAAATTACCATCTTCATAGTATTTGTTAACTCTCCATTTTATTAATTAATTTCTACCTCTATTATTATTTTTTCCTACTTTTTTAGGGTTTGGCTTGTTCTGTTTTATTCATTTAGAATATCTGTACAATTTTCTCTTAGCACTGCCATTGCAGAGCCCAACAGTTCTTTGGTAAGTTGTGTTTTAATTTTCATTCTAGGAATTTTTTAATTCCCCTCCTTATTTCTTTGATGATAATTTCACATTAAAAAGTGAATTGTTTAGGCTTCATATGATTGGATACTTTCTGTAGCTTCTTTTGTTACTGATTTCTAGTTTATTCCTTGTTGTCTGCTAAAATACCCAAAGTGTTTTTTTTTTATTAGTTTTTTTGTATTTATCAAGGCTTGCTTTTGAGGTTCGAGGCATGGCTCCGGTGGTAGAGTACCTGCCAATGGGCATAATGTATTAGATACTCAGTTCGAGTCATAGCCAACCACATTTTTTTTACTTGTAACTTAAAATATGATAAACCTTGGAGAAAGTTCCATAGGCTGTTGAGAAGAATTTATAGTCTGACACTGTTGGGTGGAATATTATAGCTATTATGTCCATCTGATCTATAGTGTGATTTGATTCTGAAGTTTCTTTATTGATCTTTTAGTCAGAATGATGTATCATTTAGGGCAAAGTATTAAAAGCATTTTCTATTATTGCATTTATGGCCAGTTTATTTTTATTTTTTCCATAAATTTTTTATTGTAATTATTAGAAGGGTTACATTATATTCACCACATAGAAGGTGCATTACTTCACAAACATTGATACCCTTTCTCATGCCTTAGTCCCTCCCACCCCTGCCCCTCAACTTGTTTTCCCCCTTCCCTATCTGATTTTAAATAAGTAAATAAGCATATATATAATATATCAGCTAACAAGGTAAAATACTATAACAATATGAGATAAACAAGGGACTGCAAAAGAGATGAGAGATAACATAGTACATTAGGACAACAATCACTCATTATATGGCTTTTGTTTCTATATCCTGGAGGTTCTCTCATTTAGTGTCATACTATATGGCCTTATGTATCTAGGTTTTGCTGTCTTGTAAATCTCTGCTAGGGGAGCCCAGGGTTTCTACTGATTATGACAAATGAGAGAAACCATTGAGCCTATGTTCCTTTGAGTCTGGCTTGCTTCACTTAATGTAATTTTCTAAGTCTTTCCATTTCCTAACAAATGGGGTGATGTCATTCTTTCTGACAGCAGCATAGAATTCCATTGTGTACAAATACCACATCTTGGTGATCCAGTCATCAACTGAGGGGCATCTGGGTTGGTTCCATATCTTTGCTATGGTAAACAGTGCTGCAATGAACATTGTTGTGCTGGTGGATTTAGTATGTCCTTGTTTCTGGATGATTGGGTAAATGCCAAGTAGTGGAATTGCTGGATCATAGGAGAGCTCTATGTTTAGCCTTTTGAGGCACTGCCATACTGCTTTCCATAGTGGTTGAACGAGTTTGCACTCCTATCAACAGTGTAGTAGCGATCCCTCCTGTATGGCCAGTTTATTTTTTTTATGGCACTGGGTGTGCTAATGATTGGTGCATGGATACTTATAATTATTATATCTTCCTGATGGATTATTCCCTTTATCAATATGAAATGAATTTCTTCATCTCTTCTGCTTAATTTTTTTTTTTTTTTTGGTGGATCTTGGGGCTTGAACTCGGCCTGGTGTTGTCCCTGAGCTCTTCAGCTCAAGGTTACCGCACTACCCTTGACCCAAGCCCCACTTCCCATTCTCTAGAGGTTAATTGGAGATAAGAGTCTCAGGTCCTTTTGTGCCCACGATGGCTTTGAACCTTGATCCTCAGATCTCAGCCTCCTGAGCAGCTAGGATTACAAGCCTGAGCCACCATGCCTGGCTCGATCTTCTGCTTACTTTTTGTTTGAAGGTTTCTTTTTCAGATGTAGGCATAGCTTCTCTTTCTTGGTTTGGGGCTCCATTTGCTTGGACTCATCTTCCATCCTTTTACTTCAAACTTCTTTTGTGAGTCTATTTTTAGGCTATGGGTAAGGCCAACATGTCTTAGCCATCAATGTGCTGCAGAGTAGAGGATTATCTTCTCAGAATACCAACTCCATATTAGACATGAAGTCATAAGGAAGAAATGACATGATCCCCAAATTTCTGTGCCCTGACTCCAGGCTCGGTATTCTGGGATAAGGATGGACTTGTAGGTAGACGTGGCTGAAGTGGAAACAACGCTGCCTCAACAGGCAGGAAGAGCATTTTATGTACTCTGCTGATGAAGAAGTTAGAGAAAGAAAATAATCAAGTGCACAAGTGCTTCCAGCTGTTGGCACCTGGCCTGACATGAATGAGTAGTATAACTGGACACATCCTGAAAAGAATAGATTTTCTCTATAACAAATAATTACATTTCCAGGCCAGTGATTAATGGTGTATACAAGTCCTTTAGTTCATGTCTCTGTGTAAAAGTGAAATTGAGAACTTCCTGCTCAATGATCACTAGTTGCTGATGAGAAATGATGTGGAGAGACTTCTTTCTACACAGGGAAAGGAGGCATACTGCATCGCCAGAAAAGCATATTGAAATGACAATGGGCACAGTTAGTAATGCTGAGAGGAATGCAGACAGTGCCTGTGCATATAAAATGACCACATGAGGATGTGGGTGAAGCTGTCTTTTTCAGGGACCCTGGCTCAAGGTGTGTGCCTTAGTTACAGCTGCTGCACTGCATGTTTCCAGCACTCAATCCCAAATAGTTTTGGCAGGAGTGACTCTTCCATTTTTCTTTGGACTCAAATGGAAACAACCTCTTCCAGGTTTTGTGCTTTGAAAAGCAGGCAGCCTGGGAATTATCCCAGAGCACCAAATGACCCACCAATGCCAACAGTTAACGGCCTGAAAGTTGTCTTTGTGGACAAGACACATACAGAAAACAAGAGGAAACAGAGCCAGACTTCCAGAGTCACATTCTCAGACATCAAGTCAGTAGCACGAAGGGAATGGGCTTTGATGTGTCAACCACGAGATAGCCACAAAAATGAAGTAATCTCAGACAAGAGGGGGCACTCTGCACCACTTCCAGTCACAGAGCAAAGAAATGCTTAATAACTAGTGGTGACGTCTGTCTTCCTTTTCCAAGGTTTATTATCTGTAAGGTCAATGTGTTTTCTAGCTTATGAGAGCTGAAGCAAGCAGCCCTGTGTAATTAAAATGGCTGGATCAGAAGTGTTAGTAGTATTTTACCAATACACATCTTGTCCATGTCCCAATCTCTCACTTAGAAATGGGCATAGATAAGACCTAGACAAAGATATAGAGGAGATGCCTAACAAAGCCTGTGCTGCTGAGCTCTCGGTGAGCTTTTGCTGACTACAATTTCTTGCTAAATCTGAGCCTGTGCAAACAGGGCAGACAGCAATACTGAGACAACTTAGTTCTGGTTATGTTCTAGTTGCAAAGATATGGAAACAAAGGTTCTCCAAGAGAAAAGAGTTTTTTTTTATCATGAATTTTATGGCGAAGACCTATGCCCATGATGTGACTGAAAACAGATAAATGGAGGGACAACAGTTAACATGAACGTGAAGGTTGTTCTTCAGAGATGTTAGACAAGAGAAGTTTTGCGGCAATATGGGTTTGGGGAATGTTATCTTAAACTGGCTACATAAGCTTCTTTATTGCAGAGTTTCTCGGACTATTTTTGTTGTTGTTGTTGTTGTTGTTGTTGTTGTTGTTGTTTGTTTTTGCCTGTCCTGGGAGCTGTCCCCAAATCTTTCTTCTTAAGGCTAGGGCTGTCCACTTTAGCCACAGTTTCTCTTCCAGCTTTGTGTGGTTAGTTGGAAATATGAGTCTCACAGATTTTCCAGCCCCAGTGGCTTTGAACCTCAATACTCAGATCTCAGCCTTTTGAGTACCTGGTTAGACTGGTGCCTGGTTAGACTATTCTCTCTCTCTCTCTCTCTCTTTTTTTTTTTTGCCAGTCTTGGGCTTGAGCTCAGGGCCTGAGCACTGCCCTTGGATTTTTCTCAAGGCTAGAGCTCTACCACTTGAGCCTCAGCATCACTTTTGGCTTTTCTATGTATGTGGTACCAAGGAATTGAGCCTGGGTCTTCGTGAATGCTAGGCAAGTACTCTACCACTAGGCCAAACTCCTGGCCCAAGACTATTCTTTTTTTTAAAATTAAATTTTATTGCCAGGGTGATGTATAGAGAGGTTACAGTTACATTTGTAAGGTGGTGAGTACATTACTTCTTGAACATTGTTACCCCTTCCCAAATTTTTCTCCCACTTTCCCTTCCTCCATGCCCTCCCAGGTTGTAAATTTCTTGTGAATATTGCTGTTACTTGGTCCTTTTGTCTTTTGTCATCACTTTGTTTTTCCCCTTCCCTTCCCTAATTCAAATAAATAAACAAATGTGTATATAGTACACCAGGTACCAGTCAGATACAGTAACCAAAGGGGATAGAAAGGGGAAAGACGGGGCTGGGAGTTTGGCCTAGCGGTAAAGTGCTTGCTTAGCATGCACGAAGACCCGGGTTCGATTCCTCTGTACCACATACATGGAAAAAAGCCAGAAGTGGTGCTGAGGCTCAAGTGGTAGAGCTCTAGCCTTGAGAAAGTCCAAGGACAGTGCTCAGACCCTGAGCTCAAGCCCAGGACTGGCAAAAAAAAAAAAAAAAAGTCAAAAAAAATGTCAAAAAAAAAAAGAGGAAAGAAATAACTTCACAAAGTAAATTAAAAATAACAACCGCAAAGATAAACCTCTTGTTTCCATATCTGGAGTTCATTTCCTTTAGCATCATCCTGTATGGCCATATGCACACAGCTTTTGAGCTATTGTGATCCTCTGCTAGGAGAATCCTAGACATATACTAATTATTACAAGTGAGGGAACTGGTTAGACTATTCTTACTTTGTGAATATGAGGGGATTATGGTGTGCAGAAGTTCCTAATTTTATGTAGTCACCAATTTCCTGTTTATTTCCCTTTCATATGGGATGCAGCCGGGTGTATTGGGTGAATACGTGAGCTCCTACTTAGCCTTATTCCTTGAGCCCAGGACCGCCCACCAAACAACTGAGTGGCACAGAACGAGCTTTTTAATCCTTCTAAGCTTCAGTTTCCTCATCTATCAAAGGTACTGCTTAATAAGATCGTGGGAAGTGCATTAGGTTATTCATATTTGCATTTATTAAACAGCTTCAGAGACAGTGAAAGCTTAGTGGGTCATCTATACAGAATGTTCCACAGAATGTGTGCTGTAATTGTGCACATTTTTCAGCTTTAGTGTCATCGATGCTGGGGCTCTACTGAGCAACCCTGAAATCCCTGACTGAAAAGACTGATTTTAGTTGCTCTAATTTGAACCAGGCTCAAGAGCATTCATTGATGACTGAGAGAAGGACATCTTTGAATTTGATCTCTAAGTGAGGATGGGAAGTAGTCCTGGGATGGGTGACTAATTATAAAGAAGGAAGTCATCTGGGAAAAGAAGCAGGTACCTGGAGAACAAGACACAGATGGTGACCCCTCAGCTCACAACTGATGCCTAATTTTCCTCTGGCCTTTCTTTTTCTGCCAGGAGCATTTATATATTCCTCTTAGCTGAAATAGAGAAGCCAAGGGGTGAGCAAGGATGAAGTGAAATTCTGGGGCTTCGATGCAACCTCCTCTCTTTAGGAATTGGCAGCCCATGGTGGAGCTGCCAAGTTATCGCTTTGCTTTGCAGTTTCCTCAGCAGTAGAAGACATGTAGTCAAATGTTTTCTACCCAGAGTTCTTAGTTCACGTGAGGTACAAAGGAGAGGTGTGTAGAAACACTTGGGAGACGGTGAAGTGTTCTGTGAATGCAAAGCAGAACTGTTGATAGCAATTGTGGAAACTTGACTCCTGATTGATTTAAAACTGTGGCATTGTAGTGGCATAAGATTTTGGCTAATTCCCAAATAAGAATGTAAAAGCCAACACTCAAAACATAAATTGTCTAACTCCAAGGCTTCAAATTCTTGATGCTGTAAGTTCTAAAGACTTATCTGTGGGTTTGTGCCATTTCATATGCCTGAATCATGGGTAAAAATTCTATAACCCTGCATATTTCAAGAGAGACTCTGGAAAATATTCATATGTAAGCAAGGCACTTCACATCAGGGCTATTTTAGTTTTTAAGATTTCCAAAATCAGAAATATTAATAATAAATTATCCTTATTTACACTTGCACTAAAATAAAAAGGGTAAAGAGGTTTCACATTTATAGAGAGAAATAAAAGATTTCAGCTAAGAGCTTTGTAGAAAGTGCCTCAGATTTGTCTGCCCAGGCTAGGCTTCAAACCAAGATCTTCGTATCTCAGCCTCCTGAGTATTTAGGATAATAAGGCATGAGCTATGGACACCTGGCACTCACCAACTCTTTATTGAGAAAGTTTGCTATGGATTTCTTATACTTCTACAAAGCTTGTTGAGTATTTCATGAGCCCAGGGTCCTGGCTTTTCTCTGGTGGGGTCATTTCTCAGGCTTGTGTTTAGAGTAAGCATCTTGAGCAATGGTGCAAGCTTTCCCTCCAAAATAAAGTGCTCTCTTGCTTGCTGCTTGTTGTAACAACGGTAGGCTTCCAGTTCTCTAAATGTGACCAAAATCTGCTACGTGTAAAACATTCATTTGAGCTCTGCTACATTTGAGTGCTTGGAGATGTGGGGACAGGGATGAGGATGCTTGCATGTATGCCACACCCAGAGTTATACCATCTGTGTCAGATTTAGGAGTCTCTGTCTTTGGTCTTCATCAACAACTGTAGAATATAGACCCCTCTCTCTCCAAGACTGAAGGACCTTTTCCTAGACTCCACATAGTAGTTCTTCCACCACAAGGACCCAACACTTAACAACGGATTTGGGGCTAATATTTAAGAACCAAACTGAAGCAACAGGTAACTTACCAGCTTATAAACAGAGTAAAAGAAGACTCACGACTAGTCATAATATTGACACTTGTGATCATTTACATTTGATTTATCTTCATGAAATTCTTTTTTGTTAAGAATTCCTAGGATTTTTTGTTGAGCTCTCTGTATCTTCACTCACCAGCAGAGGGAGCCCATCCTAATTAGTTGGATGCAGGCTAGCTGTCACTGTGATGGCGTGCATCCATAGTTAAGTGGATTTGCAGTTCTCATGCTGGTGTGGTCCCAGTACAGGGAAGTAGTTAAGATGTGAAACAGCAACATTTAGTTTGGTTTCAGGGCATCAAAGAGACAGGAAGAAATTAGGGACTGTGTATTGTTAACCTCAGAACAACTGAAAAAGGTTTTTGTTTTTGTTTTGTTTTTTTCCTAAAAAGCCAGAACAGTGCAAGCACAAGCCAGTAAACAATCAGTGCAACGTCCAGAGGAAGAGATAAGGGAGTCTTGTACTGTAAGAACTGTCCTCAGGGGCCAGGAGTATAGCCTAGTGGTAGGAGTGCTTGGCTAGTATGCATGAAGCCCTGGGCTCAAGTCTTCAGTATCACATACCAAGAAAAAGCCGCATGTGGCACTGTGGCTCAAGTGGAAGAGTGCTAGTCTTCAGCGAAAAGTGTTCAAGGGCAGTGCCCAGGCCCTGAGTTCAAGCTCCAGAACTGACACACACACACAAAAAGAACTGTCCTCTGAGAGAATTCCATCAGACTCCTCTTTAGGGCCTTTTTCTGGATGGAGACTCTCATTACTTTCCTTTCACGGTTTTCCATTCTCTTCTTTCTTTTTCTTTTCTCTTTCTTTCTTTCTTTCTTTCTTTCTTTCTTTCTTTCTTTCCTTCTTTCTTTCTTTCCTTCTTTCTTTCTTTCCTTTGTTGTGGGACTTGAACTCTAGACCTGGGTGCTGTCCCTGAGCTCTTCAGCTCATGGCTAGTACTCTACCACTTGAGCCACAGTGCCACATTGGGTTTTCTAGTGGTTAATTGGAAAGAAGAGTCTCATGGTCTTTAGTACCCAGGCTGGCTTTGAACCTCAATCCTCAGATCTCAGCCTCCTGAGTGCTAGGATTACAGGCATGAGCCACCTCACCTGGCTCCATTCACTTTTGAATAAACTTGCTCTGTTTACCTTTAAAAAAAATTCCAAGGAATTATCTGTAGCTAATAGCGCTGGATCTTGTATAAGGAGAATTCCTGAATACAGACATGTAACTTTTTAACTCTAGAACTGTGTCTATACTTTATACACACATACATATATACATGTATGTGTATACAGGTATATACACATAAACATATAAACGTGTGCATAAACATGCATGCATATATAATATATATAAGGGGAGACAAAAATCACATGTATATATTATTATATATGTGTGTGTTATTAAGAAATGAAATCTGAATTTGGAAATTATGTGAATTATGTGGTTTTTACTATTATTAAATACTGTATATAAGTCAAGCACATAAATGAGTGCACATATAGGTCTTATGTACTTTCCTTTAATGTCTTCATATTTTTTTCTTTTACTCATCTGCATAGCCACACAAGGGACCATCTCAGTAGGCAAGGCTGATTTCCTACAGCAAGTTTCAGTATCAGTCTGGATGGGCTCAGAACCTCCTATTTATGAAATAAATCTCTCAATTGTTTCTTCTACCTGGAGGAATAAAACAACATTCGTAAAGGTAAAAGAAGACAGGCGTGTCAGTAGTGTACTTTTTCAATACTAGCTACTTTGGAGGCTGAGATCTAGAGGCTTGAAGTTCAAAGCCAGATTCAGCAGAAAAGTCTGCAAGACTCTATCTCCAACTAAGAAGCAAAAAGCCAGATGTGAGATGTAGTTCAAGTGGTAAAGTACCATCTGAGCATGCTAAAGCCATGCAAATATGAGGCCCTGAATTTAAAAAATCCTGTATCAGAAATAAATTAATGGAAACTAAATAATTAAAAATTGAGTCTTGAAGATTAATGCACGTGGAACAAAAGCAAACTGAATGTTATTTATTGTAAGGCTGATAAAAAATAAAAAAAATATTTGAATCATGTCATTTAAATTTTATTTTCAAATTGAGGAGCTCTGTGTATTGTATATTCATATTTTTTAATGTTTTCTAAATATGGCTATTTATGTCTACCCCAAAGTGGCAGGGCTCAGTGAATCTGGAAAAGTGGCTTTTTATTTCAGAGTTTTCAATTTCATCATTAGCTTCACTTTTTTATTTTTTCAATTTCTGGTAATGGCTATCTTGCTTGGAAAAACCTTAGCAGATATAACTGGTAGAGGAAAAAGTACAAGTTGCTTTGCATATTTCTGGAAAGCAGACTATGCTCTTACGAGAAGTTTGCCAGAGGAAGTGATGTAAGGCAGATCTAACTCTTTCACACCATGTAAACTAGTGAAAGGTTATTTTCTCAAAGCTTTAGTCCCTCAATTTTAAATGAATTCTTGAAATACCATATTGATTCAACTGAAAATACCATAAAGCTGTAGGCTTTCTGTAGGTGCAGAAAGCTGTGGTCAAGGAGGTCAATTCAGGAGCTGGTTACCCATTATTGACTACTTAGATTTTAGCAAGAGAACCCCTGGAATGGATCAAAACAGACTGGATGGTCTCTGTTTAAGGAGTTTAAAACAAACCTAATGAAGAGAGAGTAATGTGGCCACCACAAAGTATAATGAGGGACTAATGAGCCCTTGTCTACTCAACAATGGTAGAATTAAACAGAGGAAAGTCCACACTGAGCTGGGCACTCATGGCTCATGCCTGTAATCATAGCTACTCAAGAGGCTGAGATCGGTGGATCTCGGTTCAAAGCCAGCCCAGGCATGAAAGTCCATGAGACTCTCATGTCCAATTAATCTCCAAAACACCAGAAATGGCGCTGTGGCTTAAGGGGTAGAGAAATAGCCTTGGGCTGAGGCGCTCAGGGACAACGCCCAGGCCCAGAGTTTAAGCCCCATAATAGACCAAAAAAATAAAGAAAGAAAGAAAACAAAGAAAAAAAAAGGTGTGGGGGGGATCACAGCATGTTTCCCCATAGCAGCAATAGTTTGGCAGCTTCTCATGGACAAAAATGCCTTTGTGAGAGTGTTGGGTCCCAGGTAGGAGGTTGTGAACTCTGGTGGAGCCAAGACTGAAGCCATCTTGAGAATACAGGTCTGTACTCAAGTGACAGGCTTGTCACTGTGGTCTTAGCTACAGAAACAACCCCATCCCTGGAACTCCAGCAGCTCTGACAAGCCAAGGAAGCCATGAGGAGCCACGCTCATTCATGACTGAGAACAGACCCACAAACCTTGGTCTAGTTTATAGATAGTGAAGCAGCCTAGGACTCAACTGTGTTTCCTCTTGTTGAAGTCTGGAAGCAGCACTTCCCAGTCAATGAATGGTGGGGTTAGGAAGAGGAAGAGGGACTTATCTGTGTTCTTAGAGATCTGTTGATCTCAGTTCTATTGCAGTTCCCCAAGCAACATTGTGACTTGCCTTTGGCCCCTCTTTGCCACGATCTGGAGCCAGTTGTGCTCACCCCAGGGATATGTTCGGAAGGAGCCTTCTTAGGGATGTGGAAGTAACCTTATCCATCCATGCAATAGAAGCACCATTTACTAAAGCTTGTGGGATGCAACAACAACAAAAATAAAAGTGGAATGAATAGCAATGACTACTGACATTAACAACAACAACAACAAAAGACATCAAATAGAGCTGGAGGCCAGTGGTTCACACCTGCAATCTTAGCTACTTAAAAGGCTGAGTAGAAAGCTGGGCGTGGTTAGAGGCCAGCCTGGACAGGAAAGTCTGTGAGACTCATATCTCCAATTAGCTACCAAAAGTCAGAGTGGAGCTGTGGCTCAAGTGAGAGAGCAAAAAGCTCAGGGACAATGCCCAAGCCCTAAGTTGAAGCTCTAGGACCAACACACACACACACACACACACACACACACACACACACACACACACACAGTTGTCCAATAACCAGTGCTGGTGGCTCACACCTGTAGTCCTAGCTACTCAGGAAGCTGAGATCTGAGGATCGAGGTTCAAAGCCAGCCTAGGCACTAAAGTCTGTGAGACTCTTATCTCCAATTAACTGTCAGAAAACTGGAATTGGTGCGGTGGCTCAAAGGGTAGGGTGGTAGCCTTGAGCTGAAGAGCTCAGGGATAGGGCCCAGGCCCAGACTTCAAGTCCTGCAGCAGACAAAAGAAAAGAAAAGAAAGAAGATGTCAAATAAATTGAAAGTATGTATTTCAAAGACCTAGGTAAGAAAAAGAAGAGCAAGGGAGTGGGAGTTTGGCTTAGTTGTAGAGTGCTTGCCTAACAAGCACGAAGACCCAGGTTCGATTCCTGGGTACCACATACATAGAAAAAACTGGAAGTGGTGCTGTGGCGCAAGTAGTGGGACTCTAGCCTTGAGAAAGCCCAAGGACAGTACTCAGGCCCTGAGTTCAAGCCCCAGGACTGGAAAAAAAAATAAAAAAGAAAGAAAGAAAGAAAGAAAGAGAGAGAGAAAGAAAGAAAGAAAGAAAAAAGAAGCGCAAGCTCAATAAGAACAAAGTAGAAATAAATGAAATAGAGATTAGAAAGAAAGTTGGAAAGATCGAAACTAGGAGATGATTTTGGAAAGCTTAGCAAAGTTGTGCAAACTTCATCTAGACTAACCATAAAGGGAGGACTCAAGCAAATAAAATAATGAAAGAGGAGATACTACAACAGACAGTACAGTAATGAAAAAAAATCCTGAGATGGCTATGAAAATTATTGATAATAAACTAGATAACTTAGAAGAAATGGATATGTTCATAGACACAAATATCTTACCAAGAATGAATACTGAAGAAATAAAGGATTTGAAATGACCAAGGACATAGGAGCAAGTCATCAAAATGTTCCTGGCAAGGAAAAGCCCAGTACTCAATGATTTGGTATATTATACCAAGTCATTTAGAGTATTTCCTTTCTACTTGTTTCCCGTCCTTTTACTTTGTGTTCCCCACAGACATATTTCCTTGAAACTCGAAATTGCATAGGAAAAATTTGGCATTTATAATTCCCCCCCTACAGCTTCCTATGGAACACATACACATACACACAGAAGATTTTAAGTCACTCCATGCCTGTTTCCGGTGCATTTCAGCTGCTCTAGGAGGTGCACATAGCAACTTTGGGACTCTTGGAACTCTGGTCTCAGCGACCCAGGGAGCTTTTCCTGTCAGAGTCTGCACAGGGAACAGGAAGCTCTGGCCTGAGTTATGTAACTACCTGTATAAAAGTCTGAGTTTTAGATCAGGCACTTTAAAGTCTGATGTGGGTTAATGCAGTTGTGGGAAGGCTAACTGGTTCTGCAAGACATGCAGAAAGGGTCTTGGAAAGTCCCTCCCCATAGCCCAGTCCTCACAAAGGCACTGACCCAGGAACGACGTGTCAGGCACCACAGACTCTTATTCATAAGCCCGTATTTTTGGAAGAAAAGGCCCAAAGACTCTGAAAGTGAGCACGGAGACAGTGACATCATAATGGTCTTTATTATTTCAGGTTAGACTGGCACCTACTAAATCATTACGTTGCAGGTAGGTTTTTCCACTCAAGAGAAGTCCTCTTTTTTCATCCAAAGCTGGATTACTGGGAAGGGTACATGTTCCTGGAGGGTCTGTGTGGGTGAGAGAAAGATCCAAATGATTGCTGTTTTACTTGATTTTTACACATTCCCCACCCCAGGAGTTGAGTGGATTAGTTTTTATAGGGCACAGTCGGGGTCAGGCTTATACACAGGCCCTCCAGGCGGTAGCCTCCAGTCAGGCACAGCGATGGATCCTGGCAGAACATTTCACCCAAAAGGCCTCCTTCAGTGCCAGAGATGGCCATTTGACAAGGCCTTTATGTCCAAGCTTTACAGGTCCCTACCGACACACATACATGTATTTGGAATGCATAAACACAAAGATTACCATCTTATCTGAGTCCCACTTATGACATGCAGCCTGACCTATAAAGGTCTAAGGCAAAGTGACTGGCAAATACAGGTCAGGAAAGAGGGAAATGGAAGAGAGCCAGTGAAGGTCTCTGAACAGGAGACCCCTAGTGTGCTAGTGCATGGAAATACGGCTGCAGGTGTATGCATATCCACACATGTATAGCTACACAGACAAAAGTCTGAGCATGTGCATGCTTGTGTACAGAGTAGTTGAGGTGAGATGGGTCTGGGGGTGGGATGTGAGCTGTATCAGGCCTACAAAATGGCTCAGATGTATGCTAGGACTTGAATTAAAACATATATACCAAGCCAGGTACTGGTGGGCTCACACCCACCTAGCTAATCAGGAAGCTGAGATTTGAGAATCTCAGTTCAAAGCCAGCCCAGGCAAGAAAGCCTCTGAGACTCTTTTCCTCAATTAATTACCAAAAGCTGAAAGTAGTGTGGCTCAAGTGATAGATGAGTAAAAAGCTCAAAGACAGCACCTATGCTGAGTTTCAATCCCAGGACTGGCACAAAAACACTATATGAATACATGTCTATGTATATATGTATATATCTATATATACATGTATATATGTACATATAAATTAACTATATCCTAAGCCGAGCCCAGAAAGTATGATCAGGATTGAGACTATTCATAGCTATCATCCTTTTTTGTAAGTTGAATTTTAGACATGGAGAAATTCTAAGGGATTTGGTTATTTATAAAGTTTTTCTTTTTCATCATTATGGGAGGATGCCAGATGCACACAGAATCCCCAACTTGAGGCAGCTTGTGGCTGTCTGGGGGAGGCCTGCTCTTCTCTGTCTTGCATTTGTGGCCATCTGAATTCATATCCTCCCCATCTTGCAGCAGCTGCATTATCACCTTAACCTGATGCCTGGAATGAAGGCTAAGTCCTTGCTGAGATGAATGATAATGCACTTCCATTTACAGAATGTGTCAAGCCCAGGATTCCAAAGTGCTGGGTAAATCTACTAAAAGGGCTGAGTGGAGACCACACAGAGCCGGGCAGGTGGAAGAGGTGACGTCTGTTTACTGACAGTGTCGCTGCAGCAGTTTGACTTCAGACTGGATGGTCAAGGACAAAAGGCTTCCAGATAGTTTTAGCTTGGCAAGCTTGGCTGCTTCTAAGAAATGAGTTTCCTTTTATTTTACAGATAAGGATTGGAAGATGGCAGAGATGGGACCCCTGTGTCCTAAGGCAGGAGAGCACTGCCGTTAGCAGCCACCCCATAGACACAGGTGAGGACAGCAGTTGCCATCTGATTCCACCTGGCTCTCCCCCTCAGTTTCTTCCTTCCCGTACATTGCTTCTCCAACTCACCATGTCTATTTCACTCTGGGCTGTGCCATTGCTGAGCCCTCTCACTTCAATGGCTCTCATTCCAAAGCTTATCTTAACTGCAGGTTACTCAGGACACCGGCTAAATGTTAATGTGACAAGAAAAGTGTCCTTCAGCCCTGTGATGTCATCTAGGTACAGCCCAGCCTTCTTACTTGTACAACGGCAGGCCCCTGTTTGAAGTGATCTTCCAGTTTTCTCTTTGGTATTTTATTATCTGTCTTCCAACTGGATTAGGAGCTTTATGAGCCAAGCTGTATGTGTGATGCTTGTGTGACTTCTACCCCACAGCATCTCTGTGCTCTGTTGCAAGGTCAAGCTCAAGTCTGCTTTTCCTGACAGGCCCTAGGTCAGGGCTTAAATCATAGGAAGTCCTCCGTGGATGAACTAGTGAGTTCACTTACCACTTACCTCTTCACTGCTGAAACAGCCGTGTCTGTGACACGTCCAGTGGCTCAGTGTCTCCTGAAGGAGTTGACTGAGTTGGGGGCAGCTCTTCTAAACAAGACCGAACTGCATAGAACCACCCTTCAAGAACCCATAACCTGTAGGCAAAGTCACCAAGCAGGAGCCAGAGTAAAACCACAGATATGGAGTGCTTAGGAGGTGAGTACAAGAGGGGCTTGGTAGGGGGAATGTTTCCCTGGTGGAAGGAAGAAATGGGTATTTGTATCAGAGTAGATCCAAAGCCAAGCAGCCTTGGAAAAGAGTAGAGAGGAACCATCACTGCTAGAGTCTGGGAGACACCTGGGTGATGATTCCTATGCTGGGCAATGATCTCATTAGCTGCACAGGACCAGGCCTGGGCCAGCATGGAGAATGAAGACCTCCCAGGAAAGCCAGGCTTCAGCAAGAATTGATGCTGGTGATTCACTGAGCAGCAAATCTTTCTTGTGAGTCATTCGTACATGGAGGTTCCAGGAGAGACGGTGGGGGCAGGGCTCAATCTTCAGGATAAGGAGAAACAATCTCCTATTCAGTTGTTACACTCCCTGAAAATGGCCCGTGTTTTGGGTTCTGAGATGCTAGTGATTTGACACTTGGGAAAATGCACATGCAGGAACTTTTAAAGCCGGGGCAATTTGAGTGGCTTAGTGGGGAGGTGTGTGTGGTGGGGAGAGAGGGGTTGCCCTCTTTTGAGTGAATACAACTCTTCTTAGCAAGGCCATGCTGTCCATATCCCTTCAGGATGGAGAGTCCATGCTGGGATGAGGAGACATGACCAGGGACCTTGGTCCACCTGGAGAGAACGAGTGGTGGGAAGCGCCTGGCGAATGTCACTGCATAATCCTTGTGGCCCCTCCTCCATGCTGCATTGTCCCTATGGCCTGCACCAGGCCAACCTTGGCTCTGCTAATCCTGGATCTGAGCACAGTACACAGTGGTACTGCATCCTTGCCTGTTAAAAGTATTTCTTGGAGCCTAGCTACTCAGGAGGCCGAGATCTGGGGATCAAGATTCAAAGCGAGCCTGGGGACAAAAGGACCTGAGACTCTTATCTCCAATTAACCTCTAGAAAATGGAAAGTGAGGCTTTGCTCAAGGGTAGGGTGGTAGACTTGGGCTGAAGAGCTCAGGGACAGCACCCAGGCCCAGGGGTAGGGTGGTAGCCTTGAGTTAAAGAGCTCAGGGACAGCGCCCAGGCAGAGTTCAAGCCCCATGACACCACCCCCCCCCCAAAAAAAAAGTATTTCTTAGGTACTTTGGTCAACAATGGTTAGGAAAGTTTCATGGGCTCCTTAATCAAGATATGTTCTTTTCTGGGCTTAGCTGCTGTTGTTTACTTACCTGGACAAGGAGCTCCTGGGTCCTTGGGACTGGGGTCGGCAGTACCCTGTACTTGCTGGGTGGTAGTGCACAGGTACCCACAACCCACTGGGGCCCTGAGCCTGCCCTCCAGTTGTGCTCAGAACCAGGTGAATGGATAGGCGTCAGGAGAGCTGACTGACCTGTCAGACAGATACATTTTCTTTTTTACTCACTGTTAACTTCAGAGGGAGATGAGATCTCAATGGAAAACCCCTGTTGCTCTTGTCTGTAGTCAGGGTTTCCTGACTTTTGTCTTAAATAAACACAGATGCTTAACTGATGTTTTATTATGAAACCATATGATGTGCTTGTTGGTCATACGCTTGTAACTAAGACCCACAGTTCAGTACTAAGTTTTAGAATGCTTTAAAAAATACTCATGGTGAGGCTGGGAGTTTGGCCTAGTGATAGAGTGCTTGCCTAGCATGCACAGAAGACCCAGGTTTGATTCCTCAGTATCACATACATAATAAAAAAGCCAGAAGTGGAGCTTTGGCTCAAGTGGTAGAGCTCTAGCCTTGAGAATATCCAATGACAGTGCTCAGGCCCTGAGTTCAAGACCCAGGACTGGCAAAAAAAAATACTTCATGGTAGCTGGAAGTGGGATGCTACAGGTGGTAGAGGACTGAGAGTGAACCAAGTATTCATGGCAAGTCCTCCCTAAGACCAGTATAGTATCCCTCAGAATTGAGATCAAGAAAACCGAGCCTCACAGCTGGGTACTTACTGGTGGTTCACCCTTTTAACCCTAACAACTCTGGAGGCTGAGCTCTGAGGACCCCAGTTCAGTCAGTCTGGGCAGGAAAGTCTGTGAAACTCTCATCTCCAGTTAACCACTGAAAGACCAGAAATGGAGCTGTGATAGAGCATCCGCCTTGAGCAGAGAAAGCTAAGGGTAACACCTTAATTCAAGCCTCAGTGCTGGTGTGTTTGCACGCATGGGCGCACACATGAAAACTCAGCCTCAGGGGACTGTCTATGTTCAAACATAAGTAGGTCAGGACACAGATGAGCAAATTGGTGTTTCCTGTGATGTCACCTCCTTACCTAGGTAGGAATTCTACAACTCTTTGCATGTTTTTCACTCTGATTTTAATGTTCCAAAACATGAGCCAGTCACCTTGTGAGTCTCTAACTCACAAATGGGATTTCTAAATCTCTTGATTCTCATGTTTGAGTTAGAACTATGTAATGATATTCTCATCAGTCTGGACAAGTGTCGGGTACCTTCCATGTGGTCAGTGGACGTGTGTGACTACACCCTCTGGCACACCCCAGTCATAGATCTCTGGGAATCTGGGCTGCCTGGAATGTCACACTTTAGATTCCAATTCCATTTTGGCGTTGTGTGACCTCCCTGCGGGAGGTCCACCCTGCCCCCCTTATCTCTGCCAGATTCCTGGCACTGTGAGATTCCGGCCAGGGCAGGGGTGCAGGGAGGAGTCCCCTAGATTACACAACGTAGCACTCACTTATCAACCCAACTTGATGAGTGACTGGCCACTCACCCCTTCTGTGAGCCTCATTCGCGCCGAGTCCTTCCCGTGTGGCTGCCTCTGACGAGTGCAAGCCTGGGCTGGACCTGCTCCCCCGACCTGCTCCCGGGCCCACACCCACCTGCTTTAGCGGAAGGCTGGGTGCCTGGGGCAGAGCTGTGTTGGCAGGCAAGCTGGGGGGAGAAGGCCAAGCCAGGCCTCCGCCTGAAAGACCAAAAAAAAAAAAAAAGCAAGGTGCGATCGGGGCCTCGTAGCGGCTTGTTCTGAATATTCGAGTCCCGCGGCCGCGCGTGGCGCGCTGTCTGAAATTCCTTCCCGCGCCCTGGGCCTCGGAGACGCGGCGGTACGAGGGCGATGCCGCCTGCGGCCGCCAGAGGGCGCAGAACGCGGGGCCGGGGCCTGGCGCGGAGGGAGGAGCCCGGACGCCCGCGGGGAGCAGGGCGGGCGCCGCGGCGCTCGCGCGGATCCGGGGAGCTCACGTTCCGCCGCCTGCCCGGACACGCTCCCTGCGGGCGCGCGGCCGGGGACCCCGGGGAGCGCCTCGGAGGAGGCCGGGCTGGAGCCTCTGCTTCTCCCGCAGTAGTGTGGTTTTTCTCCATCAGGTGTCTCCTTCCACGCTTTGCTAGGACAGCGCTCCTGTGGGGCGTGATCAGGCGCATGCGCGGTGCCCCTGGGCCGCCGTCCTCCGGGTGGGCGGGGCCATCTGGAGTACCGCCCCCATCCTAATCCTGCCTCCCCGGGAGGTCCCCAGCCCGGGGCGAGCCACGCGGACTCTCCGCACGTCCCCTGTGCACATGGGCTGAAGAGCTTAGGGTTTGGGGCCCGCTGAGTTCCCATTTCTGGACTCAGGGTGAGGAAGACAAGTCTCCCCCATACCTGTGAGAGACAGACAGGCTGGTGCTGTGGCTAAAGTGCTTCTAAGTGGACCCCAAAAGGCACCGCATGGTTCAGAGGAGGATGTGGGCATGTGGCCTGGGGTTGTGAGGTTCATAAAGAAGGAGAGCTTTCCCAAGAGGAAAGGGTGAGAGGAACAAGGACTGTACACCAGATAGGCCACGTCTGCGGTCCATTTGTTCTCTAACCATGGGCCTGGTTCTGCTTCAGGCTGGGGATGCGTTTATTGGTGAACTTTGCGGGACGGGACATTGGTAGCGTAGCTTCCAATGAGAAGAGAAAGACCGTAAATGAGAAAGCTAAATGAGGTAGTGTGTGGATCAGATAGAAGACACTGAAGGGTGTGGGAATCAGAGCCTGACATTGCAGCAAATGCCTAGGAGAGAGGGGAAGGGAGAGCCACTGGGCTGAGTCCCACGGCTGGAGTCCTGTTAGTGAGTTTGGGAAACGGCCTTGAGGTGGCTGTTGGTTGAGGAAGGGATGCAAGAGAAGGCTGAAGTAGGTAGGATCAAACCCAGACCTGCCAGAATTCATAGTCAGTGGAAGCTCTCGGGTTGTTACCTTGTAGCAATGAGTTTGGGTGAAGGAGGGTAGAGCTCTGCCATTTAAAAAAATTAGCATGTATTAATTGTGATCATTTCATTCACACACAATGGGCTTTAGTCACATTCACCTTTTTATTACTCTCTTATTCTCCATTTTATATTCCTTCTCCTTTTAAATATTAATAGCTTTTATTACACTCTATGAAGTGTAGATTTCACATATGAGAGAAATGTATGAGTCTGACTTATCTCACTTCATATGAGGATCTCAGATATATTCATAGCAGCGGTATAAGTTAGATCATGTGGTCATTCTATTTGTTGTGTGTGTCTCTATGTGTGTGTGTTCTGGGGCTGTGGCTTGAACTCAAGGACTCAAGGTCTTTAACTCTCACTTTTTCTTTTGTTTGGTCTTAAGGCTTGAACTCAGGGCTTTTGAGGTCAAGGTTAGTACTCTGCCACTTGCTGTCATAGCTCCACTTCTGTTTTTCTGGTGGTTAATTGGAGATAAAGAGTCCACAGACTTTTCTGCACAGGCTGGCTTTAACCAGAGATTTTCAGATCTCAGCCTCCTGAGTTGCTAGGACTGCACATATGAGCTACCACATCCAGCTGTTTTTAGTTTTTTCAGCCCCTTCACATTGATTTCCATAATGGTTTCATTAATTTCCATTTCTACAAATAGTATATAAGGTGTTTTTACCCCCACATCCTCACCAGCATTTGTTGTTTGTCTCCTTAATGATTGCCATTATACTCATGAGTTGGAATCTGAACAATCAATTCTGAAATTCTCATAGAAGGACAAATGATACCAAATAACCAAAGCAATTTTGATAAAAAGGCAATGCAGAAAGTATTATAATACCCGACTCTCAGTTATACCATAGAGTTGCAGGAACGCAAAAACTGATGCAATAGAAAATCTAGAAATAAGGGGCCGGGAGTTTAGCCTAGTGGTTAAAGTGCTTGCCTAGCATGCATGAAGACCCGGGTTCGATTCCTCGGTACCACATCCATAGAAAAAAGCCAGAAGTGGTGCTGAGGCTCCCAGGACTGGCAAAAAAAAAAAAAAAAAAGAAAATCTAGAAATACACCAACACACCTGTTGCTATATGATTTGATTTTAAAAAAATGCCAAAACTATACTGGATATCAGGCTGCCTTTCCAAATAGTGTAAAGAGAACTTGATATACACATGTAGAAAACTGAAACTACCTCTGCACAAAAAAACATTGAAAATACCCATAAAAATCTCAAACTTTGAAATTAAAAAGGAAAATATAGAGAAAACACTGCAGGATATAGGCAAAAACAATTTCTTTTTTCTGAAAAGGAAATAAGAACTGGGAAAATTAGAGCAAGAGCTGACACATAGGGATGTATCAAGTCTGAAAGCTTCTACACACAAAGATAATAATTAGCAGACTGGAGAGACAGCCAACAGAATGGGGAAAACAATCTTTACCAGGTATTATCTGACAAGGGATTAATATCCAGAATATAGAAAGACCTCAAAAAAAATTGAACACCCAGAGAACACATAATCCATTTAGTAACTAGGCAAATAAACGGAACAGCTCTCAAAAGACGAAATATAATGACTAATAAGTACATGAAGAAATGTTCAACATCCTTAGCCATAAGGGAAATGCAATTCTGTTTTAAAAGATTAAAGGAGCAGGGTGATGTGGTGGCAGCTGCAAGGATTCAGGTTAAGCCTGAGAGGAGCAGAGACAGTGCTGGGGAAGTGGCCAATTTCTGGTTTATTCAGGCTGTATCTGGCATGAGTCAGACTAGTGCTGGCTAGCTAGAACTGGCACAAGGGGAGAGTATACTATTAAACATGAACGAACCCAGCAGTTTTCATATGGACTAGTCGTTAGGATGTCTGGTTCCCTGCCCTGTACCCCCACCCAAGTTTGACACCTGGTGAGGAAAGGTTCCCTTTTCTGAAAGTGTAGGTGTGGCTCAAGTGGTAGAGCACCAGCCTTAAGGAAAACTACTTAGGAATTCTGCCACCTAGTGGCAGAGTTAAATCATTGGCTTGAAATCAGCCATGATGGGAGTATTTACACCATTTAATGAACAAACAAGACACGTCTAGGCTTGTTTTGGTAGAGTTGGTATCTTAACACATCAGGGATTTGAGAGGTGAAGAAGAGTTGCTCTTTCTGAGAGGATTTGTTTGAGCTAGCTCACAGGTTTGGGGCTGATGCTGAATTTATACTGTGTTCTGCATTTGTAGGTAGGTTCCCCCCCCCACCAGTCCTGGGATTTGAACTCAGGGCCTGAGCACTGTTCTTGGACTTTCTCAAGGCTACAGCTCTACCACTTGAGCCCTATCACCACTTCTGGCCTTTTCTATGTATGTGGTACTGAGGAATCAAACTCAGGTCTTTGTACATAATAGGCAGGCACTTTACCACTAGGCCAAACTTCTGGCCCCATGCATTTGTAGGTAGTTTTGCTCTAAGACCTTGGCCTTTCAGGGTGATTGATTAAATCCATTTCATGTGTTTCCAGGAAAACATCACTATGATATACACTATATGATTAAGAATAATCATTCAATTATTTTCTTGAAATGGTGGGTGGCAGCTAGACCTTACTTAGTTTTCTACAGTTGTGTCAGTTGAACATGAGCCCCCACCTGGCTCATTGGGGGGTATTTTTGTGAGATGTGAGATGTTCTGGACAAATACCTTCCTATGAATACCTTCTCTAACTACCACATTCTCACCTGCCTCTTCTTCCAGTCTAACTTATATTTCCTGAGGATATCAAGGAGCTAAATATTACTCTCCAATAGTTAAAATACTATCATACATGTACCCCTAAAGTTCAATAGAGATGATTTGACAATGCCTGTGGTTCTGACTAAGATGCATTTGCTTTATGACTTACTTTGTTGTCATGAATATCTGAGATTAAATTTCAGTAAGAATTGGGCTCTGATTCAGGCTATATATGGCATGCACACTTTAGTGTCCTGAAAAAGTCCTGCTTCCCTTTAGAACATGCAGAGTTAGGGCAATTTAGAGCCCACAGAACCTCCCTGTTGGGCCAAACAAAAACATACTGGAAATTTCACAAGAACTGATTTTTTTTCTGTGAGGTTTCCAGAACTTTCACCTACTATCCTGGCACAAACAACCCACATCCGCCTGTGCACACGATTCCAGCTGGGAGCTCAGAGGTGTAAATCTACAGTGAAGACTGAGGTGTCCTGGAGCTTCCATCCTGGAGCCAGAAAATCCAGGTACTAGTACTGTCTGGCCTTTACTTAACTCTTTTTGATGAGAAAAGCTGTGATGGGCCCATCCAGTCTGGGGATTTGGGCAGGGATTGGCTGCTCTTTAGGGGGAGCTGAGATACTGGTCCTCCTTCCCAGATGTGGTATGCCCTGGGGTCTGGGCTTTGGGATAAGGCTTGCTTGGTCAGGTGGCCCAGCTTGGGACTCAGGCCAAGCTAGTTGGGTTTTATGTCTTTCCTACATACCTATACCAGCTCTGCAACTGAGCATGCCCACGCCAGGGTGGGCTAACAGCTTTGAGAATAAAAATGTAAAACCATCTCTGACATGTGTTTGGTGATTTCAGAGTTTTAGGAAGGAGAAATATTTGGGAGTGTGTGTGTGTGTGTGTGTGTGTGTGTGTGTGTGGCCAAGGCTACTGTCACTAGGGGATGGGAACACTTGCCAGTCAGACACATTGGCTCAGCAGGAGTCAGCATTACATTGGGAAGGAACAAAAGAGACAAAACACCCAGCTTGGACGATGTAAATGGTTCTGCCTGAATGCAGAGGACCAAAAGCCAGAACCTACAAATGGGGTTAGCAGTAACTTCTATAAAACCATGAAGTTAGCCAGGCACTGGTGATTCATTACCTTGCTATTCAGAAGGCATAGTATATTGGAGGATCATAGTTCAAAACTAGCCATAAATTCTTTTTTTTTGGAATTTTGATTGTTGGGATAATGTATAGAGGGGTTACAGTTACAGTCATCAGGTAGTAGGTACATTACTTCTCACACCCCAATACCCCTTCTCACATTTTTGTCCCCATTTCGCTCTACCTCCCTCCTTTCAATCATCTTGTTTCCCCCCTTCCCTTTCCTATTTCAAATAAACAAATAAATGTATATACACTATACCAGGTAACAAAGTCAGGTACAGGAACAACATGAGATTAACCATAAGGGCAAAAAAAGAGAAGAAACGTAACATAGTACACCAAGAACAACAATCACACAAGATACAGCTCTTAGTTTCCATATTCTAGAGTTATTCTAGAATTACATTCATTTAGTCTCATCCTATATGACCTTATGTACCTAGGTTTTGGGCTATTGTAATTCTCTCCAGCCATGAAATTCTTATCTCCAACTAACCATCCAAAATGTTGAAGTAGAGCATGGCTCAAGTGGTAGAGCACCAGTCCTGAGCAAAAAAAAGCTGAGGGATAGCACCCAAATCATGAATTCAAGCCCCAGGAACAGCAGAAAAAAAAAAACCTTGTAAGTATAACCATGAAGTTGAAGTTGACAAGGACAACCCATTCTGTATAGACACTGAGTAGATACAGGACAGAAGGTCAATGATCCTTTTTGTACAACAGTAATTGAGTCTCAGTGAAGCATGATGGCTGCTTCAGAAAGGACTCCATCCTCAGTAGCATGGCCTTGAGGAGGATGGTACCATGACTGTAGCCAGGCCACAGAGCCTGGCCTTCACCTTGAACTCTGGGCCTGGGCACTGCCACAGCTCCCTTCTGGTGGTTAATTGGAGATAAAAGCTTCATTTTTATCTCAAAGCCAGGCTAGCTTTGATCTGCCATTCTTAGATCTCAGCTTCTTGAGTAGCTAGGATTATGGGCATGAGCCACGGTGCCTGGCTCTGAGTAGCCTTTTTGTGCTATGTGTACAGTGTAGTGATCAATCTTATGTGTCACTTGATTGGGACACAGGGAGCCAAGATATTTGGTCAAATATTATTCAGAGCATGTCTATGAGGGTGAGATTAATTTTAGAATCCATTGATTGAGCAAAACAGACTCTTCTTTCCAGTAGGGGTTAGGTGCTCACTCAATCAGTTTACAACCAGAACAGAATAAAAAGGCTGATCCTCTTCACGTTATGAGAGAATCCTCCCCAAAAAAAGTAGATTTCATGGTTTCCCTCATTTGTAATAACTAGGATATATCTGCTAGTCTTAACAGGGGATCTTAATAATCCAATTGCTAAGCACATAGGAACATACATAAGGAAGTGTATGAACATGAACTCCAAGAAATGCAAACAAGAGTCCTTATTATGTCCTGTTTGTAGTTTTTCTTCCCATTTCTTAGAGGCTCTGTATCTGGTGTCTTGTTATATAAGTTTATTGAGCTGTGAAGGAGAAAGGGAATCACGGAAAGGACAGGACAAAGGATGAATTAATACAACATAAACAGTCACTTGACATTACTTTGGTAGTGAACTCTACAACTAGGAGGGAGGAGACTAATGAAGGGTAAGTTGGAAAAAATGAGGGATGGGGTAAGAGTGTTTAAAAATACTCATTACCATGTAAATTCATTCAACCACTCTGGAAAGCAGTATGGCGAATCCTCAAAAGACTAAACATAGAGCTCCCCTATGACCCAGCAATTCCATTCCTTGACATTTGCCCAAAAGTCCAGAAAGAAGCCATTAGCATGATGTTCATTGGAGCACTATTTACCATAGCAAAGATGTGGAACCAACCCAGATGCCTCTCAGTAGATGATTGGATCAGGAAGATGTGGTATTTGTACACAATGGAATTCTATGCTGCCATCAGAAAGAATGACATCACCCCATTGGTAAGGAAATAGAAAGACTTAGAAAAAAATCATATTAAGTGAAGTAAGCTAGACCTAAAGGATGATAGGCTCAATGGTTTCCCTCATTTGTAATAATTATTACATATCTAGGACTCTCTTAGCAGAGGATCACAATAGCACAAAACCTAGATACATAAGGCCATATGGAATGAGGCTAAATGAAAGGACCTCCAGGATATGGAAACAAGAGCTTTATCTTGTGTGATTGTTGTTCTTAATGTACTATGTTATTTATCTTCTCTTTTTTTGTCCTTATGATTAATCTCATGTTGTTACTATATCTGACTTTGTTACCTGGTATATTGCATACACATTTATTTTTTTATTTTAAATAGGGAAGGGAAGGGGCAAACAAAATGATTGGGAGAGGGTGGGGGGAAGGAAATGGGGACAAAAATATGAGAATGGGTATCGCTGTGCAAGAAGAAGTAATGCATCTACTAACTGATGAATGTAACTGTAACCCCATATACATTACCCCAACAATAAAATTAAAAAAACACAAAACAACCAAAAACCCACTCATTATCTTGTACATTACCTTACTTACTTTTCAAAAAAGATATTTTTGAGAGAGAGAGAGAGAGAGAGAGAGAGAGAGAGAGAGAGAGAGAGAGAGACCTTCAAAATGAGACTTTTAACTCTTCTTTGCACTAAAGATGTTTCCAGTCTTGGGGCTAAAGTTGGCAAATCCATAATGTAGACTCTGGACTTGCCAAGTTCCAGCCTCCACAAGCTTGGAATCTTAGAATCTCTCTCTCTCTCTCTCTCTCTCTCTCTCTCTCTCTCTCTCTCTCTCTCTCTCTCTCTCTCTCCCCCCCCCACATAATTATGTTCTGTTATTAGATGGCTGGGTCCAGGACCCCTCTATGAATATAAGAACCCACAGATACACAAGTCCTTTTTATAAAATGGCATAATATCTACACAAAACCTGTACATCCTTCTGTATTCTTTGTCACCTACTCTCTCTCTCTCTCTCTCTCTCTCTCTCTCTCTCCATACACACACACACACACGTGTGTGTGTGTGTGTGTGTGTGTGTGTGTGTGTGTGTATTCATTCACTAGGCTATCATAGGCTGTAATAAGCTCTAAATCCTCTGGGTTCTGGAGACTTTGTCTAAGGCACAAATGTAACTCACACATTAGGTTTTCACTGTCAGATGGGTGGCCCTGGGAAGCAGTGTTTGAAAGGATCAGGGCTTATGTCCAGCCCTCACTAAGTAAAGGAACTACCAGGAAAAGTAAGTCTAGCAGTGTGTGTGAATTTTCCTGTGGAGCTTCTGGGAATACAAATCAAAAGTCTTCCTTAATAGAGCGCACAAGAAAAGAGTACAACTCAACAGCTCTCAGTTTTTCCTTTCCTCTTTCTGAATGAATAGAAAAAGTGTACACAAAAGTGTACACATCTTCTCGTAGATTGAAAGAAAGATACTGGAAAAATATTTAGTGTTGCTGCTATGATTGTTTCTAGGCTCAATTTTACTTATAGTTAACGTAAATTGGGAACAGGGATCTATAACCTACATGCTTTGGGGGAAAATGTTAAAAATTTTTCCCTGGCTGAAATAAGAAAAAAAATCTTTCATAAATCCCAGGTCAGACATATAAATATTCTAAGCAAAAAGCTCATTAGTTCTATTCAGTGCACCATCGATTGAGTTAAGACTGTCTAATCCAATGGTTGACACAGTCAAATGAAAAAGTTCATTTGGAACTGTTAACACCTCGCAATAACACCTTGCATTTGTATAGGACCTTTCATGCAGAGGGTTGCAAAGTGCTTTGCAGACAGTATAGAGATGGGTTTGCCTCTCACCACCACACATGGCTTTTGCCCAGTGCACTGTAACCCAAGCACCACATGGCAAGCTTTATGTTAGGGAAAAAAAAAAAGCAGACTATTTTCTCAATTTCAAGCCGAGAGATTTAGCTCTCTCAAACTGATACTTGGAAAACAACTGGGTCCAGTGATTTAATTCAATTGGCTTTTTGTTTGCTTTTTGAAACAGGGTCTTACTCTAAAGCCTAAGCTAGACTTGGATTCATGATTCTGCTTCTTCTACACCTGGTTTTCACTTCCATTGGTATAACTCTCCTGGATTAGTAGAGGCCCCACAAAACTGCCCTATTAGACCAATTCCAATAGAATGTCAGCAGGTGACACACGATTTATCTAATTTGACCACAACATGGAGATTCTCACAATATTGCCCCAGGTTGCATAATCAGCTCTAATAGCTAACTGAATGCAGGCAAACACTTCTTTTTACCAGTTGGTTAGAAAGAATACAGTTCAGAAGATGCACAGGACAAAGTTTCAGAGAATAGTACATAAGACTTCCCACGCTCCCAGTATCTTGATGCTTTCCCAACCCCTAGCTTAGGGTGTTTGTAGAGTTTTCCATTATGTAGGTAGGATTGCATGAATCACTGGTCTTTGGTGAATGGAGATGGAAGTTCCAATTCTTCTTTGATTGGTTCTTCTAGAAGCCAGAAGCTATCTAGGGGCTTTCCAAGAATCACTCATTAGCGTAACTGAGGTGTGGATGAAAGCTTGCTAGGATTAAGAAGGCCAGCTCTTCATCCTTATCACACAAGACTTCAAGGGTTTTAGGAGTTCTGTATCATGATGTGGGGAAAAGGGTCAAATAGACATTTCCATTGTATATATCACACATATGGCAGAATGTCTCCTTTGCGCAGTCTTGTCATATTGGATGGAGGCAGGGTACTTCTCTAGATGTATCACCATGCCTAATTTCTATAAAGCACTGTTTAATAGAATTAAGAGTGCCCCATCTAATAAGGTAGCTAATAACCATACACTGTGGTTTGACCCTCGAAAGTTCCCCTAAAGGCTGAAGTGTTAAGGGCTTGGTCCCCAGTCTTCGATGCTATTGGGAAGCAGTGTCTATTGGAAGGAAGTTTGTATATTGAATGTGTGTTTGGAGAGTGACCCTTGTTGTTTATCTCTTTCTTTCCTGGTTTGCCATGGAGTGAGTAGCAGCATTGCTCTACCACACTCTCCTACCATAATGCTCTGCCTCACCACAAGTTCAAAGGCAATGGGGCCTTTGATCACAAGTCCAAATGAACCTTTGCTCCTTATAGCTTTGTTTCTCAAGTATTTTGTCACAGTAACAGAAAGCTATCAGGCCATATATGGTTATGAGCCCTTGAAATAGTACTGTAATTGCAATGACAAATTATAATCACTTTATCTCATTTCAATCAGTTTGAATTTAGTGAGTACCCCATGTCTCATGCTTGAGACAGTGACTCCTGTCAGACAGGAGGAAACATGTGTGGTGCCTTTTTACCTCCATCTGTGCAGTAACTGCAAGTGAAGCAGGCGCTGGTAGCTCTGACAAGCCAGTGTAGGACTTCTCCTTTGCTCCACTTTGGGAAAGGAAGTTTAGTTCAAATCAGGGTAGACTGGCCACACAAAAGCTAGCCACAGTTCCTGGAGGTCCAGAACAGACTGGGAGGACAGAAAACATCACGGGGAGACCTGCCAGGACTCGTTGAGGATTGCAGAGAAAAGCTGCAGGGAGAGCAACTTTAGAAAGATGACTGCCTGGGTCTGGCCTGGAGAGGGATTTGGGCTTTTGACTCTGGGGTGTAGTCCTCTCACAAGTGTGGGGGACAGTTGCTCCCTTGCCTGGGGCATGGGCAGCGGATTCCCAAGAGGAAGCATGGAGGTATGGGAATGCTGACAGCAGTCCCAGTAGCTATTGTTGGTATTGGCTGAATGTGTCCACCAGCTCACCAGGGTGCTTGTTGCTCGGTCCATCTCCCTCTCCAGGGAGCTCTGGAACAGCGTGCTGATCTGTGACCGAATCACGGTGACATTTTGTCCTACAGGTCTATACAGTAGAGTCTTCATGGCATCCTCTGAACTCTCTTTCTACAGGGTGCAGGTATTTTTCGCAGGAGCCACTTACCGTCTTGCTCATTTCAGTTAGTCCCCGCCAACTTACACCTGCACCTTGGCAGGAGGGGCTCAACTGAATTTATAGACATAAATACCATGCTAATGCATGTTATAAAAATTTTAATATTGCATACTTACAGTATCTAATAGAGAACATTTATCACAGAAAGCCATTTATAATAGAAAGTTACTCTATAGGACATATTTAATATATTTAAAACATAGTAAATGTAATATAATAATATATCCACTGCAGATAGGCTCTAGGACTTGCCACTGATACCAAAACATGAATGCTAGGCCTCTTTTTTATTAAAGGATTTATTAACATTGATTTTTACATCATATTTCAAATGTCATGTTTAACAAACACAAGTATTCAAGAAGGGAATCTCTATATACAATCACTGGCATATAGACTTTAGAACATAATTAAAATTAAGCTGAGGGTTTGTGTGTCATAGATACAAGTTAATATGTGTAATAAAACATTATGTCTATAGAGGATATAGCCCATCATAGATTTTTATGTCTATGTAGTTATGTTTATATCTCCAAGACCATGTCCATAACCTTGGGTACCCAAATATTAATAGACCTCTTTTTTGAAACAGCATCTATTTGTATGTAACCCATACACATCTCCCTGTAGACTTTTCTCTGGATTATTTAGAATGTTTATAGCAACATTAATGCTATATAAATAACCACATATTGCAGATGAACATATACATATACATATATATATGAACTTTTCTTAGAAAAATAATTTAGAGTGGAATTTATGGATTCTTCTATTTCTATAAATCACCAATCACTTGGTTTGGATTATCTAAACTACACCCTCACACAATGGCTTTAGTCACATTACTTTGAGTCAATTTTTGAGCTCTTAGGACACTTTTAGAGTCAGTACGTGTATTGGTGCTATCAGGATTTACTTAGCACTAGCATCTCATTCTAATTTTGAGAACTTTGGGGTTTGGAATGTGAAGCACAGGCTTGGGTTACCTCATCCTTTGTGTGCTGACTGCAGCTGGGGAACAGGTTGATTCCAGGCTCAGACAACAGGGCTTGATCACTGATCCATTCTCAAGGACTGGGAGACCTAGTAGGATCAGCTAGCTCAATGTAACTGAGATCTGGAAGGCAGATTGTGAGGGCTGGAGCAATGGAGGCTAGACTGTGTGAGAAAGACCAATTGGGATCCGACAGTGACTTAGAACCTTGAGCTCCTGTCCTGTGTCCACCATATTTTTGGCATTAGAGAAAATGTTGACTGACAGCAGGTGCACAGGACATTGCTCTCAATTTGTGCCTGTGTTTCTGTGGGTAATAGATTAAGCTTGAAGAATCTTTTTAATCATCTTTTAAAAATTTTATTGTAATTAATAGAAGGGTTACATTATATTCACCAGATAGAAGGTGCATTACTTCACAAACATTGATAGCCCTTCTCATGTTTTTGTCCCCATTTCCCTCCCCCACCCCCTCCCTTCATCTTGTTTCCCCCCTTCCCTATCCTACTTCAAATAAACAAATAAACATATATACAATATAGCAGATAACAAGGTAAGATACTGTAACAATATGAGATCACCAAGGGACAGCAAAAGAGATGAGAGATAACATAGTACATAAAGACAACAATCACTCATTATATGGCTTCTGTTTCTATATCCTGGAGGTCCTTTCATTTAGCATCATACTATATGGCCTTATGTATCTAGGTTTTGCCTTATTGTAAACCTCTGCTAGGAGAGCCCAAAGTGTCTACTGATTATGACAAATGAGGGAAACCATTGAGCCTATGTTCCTTTAAGTCATATTTCACTTAATATGATATGATTTTTCCAAGTCCTTCCATTTCCTTACAAATGGGGCAATGTCATTCTTTCTGACAGCAGCATAGAATTCCATTGTGTATAAACAACACATCTTGTTGATCCACTCATCAACTGAGGGGCATCTGGGTTGGTTCCATATCTTTGCTGTGGTAAATAGTGCTTCAATGAACATGGTTGTGCTAATGGCTTTAGTACGTCTTTGTTTCTGGACGATTGGGTAAATGCCAAGTAGTGGAATTGCTGGGTCGTAGGGGAGCTCTATGTTTAGTCTTTTGAGGAACTGCCATACTGCTTTCCATAGTGGTTAAATGAGTTTGTGCTCCCACCAACAGTGTAGTAGTGATCCCTCCTGGCCACATCCCCTCCAGCATCTGTTGTTATTAGATTTCCTGATCCTGGCCATTCTAACTGGAATGAGGTAGAATCTCAGAGTTGTTTTGATTTGCATTTCTTTTATGGTCAGAGATGTTGAGCATTTCTTCATGTGTCTATAGGCCATTTTTGTTTCTTCTTCAGAGACGACTCTCTTTAAGTTTTTGGCCCA
Source organism: Megascapheus bottae (assembly GCF_031878675.1). Classification (NCBI taxonomy): domain Eukaryota; kingdom Metazoa; phylum Chordata; class Mammalia; order Rodentia; family Geomyidae; genus Megascapheus; species Megascapheus bottae. The sequence goes on from NC_143517.1 coordinate 1,437,339, forward strand.
TCTTTTAATGGGATGGTTGTTTCTTTGGAGATTAGTTTTGGAGTGATTCAATTTTTTAAGCTGTTGATGTATTTTAGATATGAGGCCTTTGTCTGGTGTATGGTTAGTGAAGATCTTCTCCCACTCTGTATGAAAGAATAAAACTTTTATAGACTATTGACGGGGTTGTAAATCAGTGCAGCCTCTCTGGAAATCAGCATGAAGTTTCTTGCAACATTTAAGATAGACCTACCACAGGACTGCCTAAATACATGGCTGGAGGTACATGCCTGCCCTAAGTTTATGCCTAGAGGAATTAAATCGATAAATAGTCGAGATAATCACACATCTGTGTTTATCTTAGTATTATTCACAATGGAATTGGCCTAGTTGACTATTAAATGATAAAGAAAATGTAATATATACGTACACCCATAGAGATATAGGTACGTACATACATACTTACATTCATACACACACAAATGGAGTGTTATTCAATTATAAAGTAGAATAAAACTATGTCACTCGCAGGAAAAGGAATGAAAGTGGAAATCATCATGTTACGTTCAATAAGCCAGGCTAAAAATGACAAATAACACAGGGTCTCTTTCATATGTGGAATTTACTTTAAAAAAGACAAGATTGGCTGGGAGTTTGGCCTAAGGATAGAGTGCTTGCCTAGCATGCACAAAGATCTGGGTTCTATTCCTTGTTACCACATACATAGAAAAAAGAAAAAGCCGTAAGTAGTGCTGTGGCTCAAGTGGCAGAGCTCTATCCTTGAGAAAAACCCAAGGACAGTGAGTGCTCAGGCCCTGAGTTCAAGGCCCAGGACTGACAAAAAAGGAAAAAGAAAGAAAAAAATCAAGAAAGAAAGAAGGAAAGACTGACATGAGTATAAACCAAGGAGGCTATTATTGGCGGGGTGGGAGGGGAGAGGATCAGTGTGATGGGGTGGGGGGTGACAGAGACTATGTATGAGGCTGACTATGATCCAATACTTTATATGCATATATGTAAATAGAATAATAAAACAATGAAAATTGTTTAGAAAGGGGGATGGGTGATGGGCAGGAGTGAGGGGCTGAATTTGATAAGGGTGGATAGGTATAGAAGCATCACAATAAAATCTCTTAGTACAATTAATACACACTAATAAAGAAGAGAAACAAATTATGTTTCTTCTCTCATAAAGCCTTTAAAAGAATGAAGGCAATTAGGGATCACTCAATAAAATGTATAATTTAACCTTTGAGAATTGTGTTTGAAATGATTAATGGGGATGAGATTTTGAGTAGTGCAGTATCTCTGGAGTAGTAGCTTTCAGGATAATTTTGAATGATTTCAGTCTGTAACTTATTTTTTATATTTATTTTTGTGCCAGTCATGGGGCTTGAACTTAGGGCCTCAAATCTCATTCACTTTGTTAGCTCATAGTTGATGGTTTACCACTTGAACCCTAACTCCAGCTTAGCTTTTTTTTTGCTGGTTTTCTTGAAGATGAAATCCCAGTGACTTTTCTACCCACACTGGCTTTGAACCCCAGTCATCTGAGTTCAGCTTCCTAAGTAGCTATGATTACCAGTGTGAGCTGCCAGCATCAGCTTCAATCTGTAATTTAAAACCTAAGTGTTCTCAACAAGGTCGCCATGGTTGTGGGAGGAAGAGGTCACTTCTTAGGAATGGATGAGGATGATGAGGGAATGAGACACAGGAAGTCAGAGCAAAGGAGACTGAGAATGAGTACATGCTGTCCTCTCCAGCAGACTCAACTCTGCTCCTCTGAATACAAAACCAGTGCCTGGCCTTTACCCTCCACAGTGGCCACGTTGTCTGCTCCATCACTTAGAGCACACATTCCATGACTCCTACCTCCAAACACAGGTCCTATTTCTCTGAACAAACCCTGTGCTATAATAGCTACAGTGTACACTCTTTCTTCCCTCCTCCCTTGCTCCTTTCCAAATAATCCCCAGAAGTGCAACCCATCAAATTACACCTCCGAGCTACAGTCTGGGCAGCCAAGAACCCAGTCATGCCAGCTCTGGACAACAAATCCTGCCTCCACAGGAAAAGGAACCAGCCCAGAAATGCAAGAGTGGGAAGAGTGTGCCTGGGAAAGAAATAGAGGGTGAGGCGTCTGTCTGCCAGCACTCTGTTTAGCCACGTTTTCCAGGGCTAGTACCTACTAGACATGGATGAAGAAGCACTCAACGTGCTTCCATGTCCAACTCACTTGCACTAGAAAGCTGTGATTTGTGAGAGTCTAGACTCCAGTCGTTAATGCTACCATCCTGCTTCCAAATTCAATGGGTCTATTTTACTCCTACAGCAATCCAACAACATTCTCAGTTTCCTTAGAGGCCAGTTGGCAGGCACAGGTAAACAGCCTGCTTAGAATAATAATGATGATAAATAATCATAATAAATAATAAAGCTTGGTGTGCTTGTGGGCTGACTATTTGAAATACCCCTTTTCTTCTGGGATCAAACATATGTAAGTAAGTCCACCTGCTAGTTCTTACCTGATATACTCTATGGGTTCACAGAGGCTAAGTTTGCACCGAGGCGCCCTTTGACAACATCTCTAATGAGAAAATAAAGTGATGACTAGATCAAATGCTGGTAAGGGGTATGAAAAGGGAGTTTTATTAAAGTCATCAGCGTCCTATTATGATCAATAATTTCTCCTTTGGGGTATTTTTAAGTATTTTAAATTGTAATTTTATGACCTCTAAGTGTCTACAGAGGTTTTAATTCAACATGTCAGTTTATGATTAATATCACCCCATTCATTATTCTCCCCATCTCTCCCAACTCCACCATCCACACCATTTTCCTAGCTCCGTTTTTGCATATGTATATTGAATATTATGACTTCAGTCTCCCACCCCTTCTCTCTTCATTTATCTGTCCTTCTCTCCTTGACCTTACCTCAAGTTCCAGCTTTCTGGTATTTATTTTATTAGATTGTTAGTTAGTTGTTCAAAAGAGATTACACTATTGGAATTCTCCCTGTGTCTAACATACTTTAGTTATTATGTTTATGTACAAGTGCATATGACCCTGTATATATTTACATATATATTTATAAATTAGGTGTAACATCTACATATGAAAACAAATGTGTACTTTGACTCTTTGGGTCTGACTTATTTCACTTAACATTTTTTTTTCTGGATCCATCCAATTTTCCCAAAATGATATGCTATTCTTTGTGCATATGTATATATACTATGAGAATATATATGTGTGTGTGTGTGTGTGTGTGTGTGTGTGCGTGTGTATATACACTCATATGTGTGCATGAGCATGTAAGCTGGAGGGCAACACCTGGAAATAAGTAAAAATAATTAAAGGAATAAAATACTGCATTAGAAATTATTTACTTAGACAATGAAAGCAATAGGGAAAGAAGATACATGATAAATAAACAGCAAAATGTAAGATGCTAGTCACAAACCCAATCGCACTAATGATTACACGAAACAAGAGTATATCAATGTAATCTAACAAGTGGAATAATCAGAAAAACAGAGCTTGTCTTATTGGTTAAGAATAAAAGATCTAAGTATATGTTATGTACACGGAATACTTTGCATTTACAAAAAGTTGAAAGTAAGAGAACAGGAATAATTTAAGAAAGTTAGAGTACCTGTAGTAACAGACAAGAAACTTTAAAACAAAACATGCTTGCTGGGTGCGGTGGCTCACACCTAGCTAATCAGGAGGCTGAGATCTGAGGATCATGGTTCAAAGCCAACCTGGGCACTAAAGAATGTGAGAGTTTTGTCTCCAATTAATCACTAGAAAACGGGAAGTGGGGCTGTAGCTCAAGGGTAGGGTGGTAGCTTTGAACTGAAGAGCTCAGGGACAGTGCCCAGGCCCAGAGTTCAAGTCCCATGATCTACCAAAAAAAAAAAAAAACCCACACAACGCTCCCCCCAAATGTTGCTAGAGATATTTTTATTTTTCATAATAGAGCCATAATAATTATAAACATGTAAATACCTGAAGACCCTGGGAGACTTGGTAAGCTGGCCATGCACAAGGTCTGCTTCACACTGAACTTAGAAGATGGTACCTTTAGAAGACACTTAGAAGATGGTACCTTTAGGGGACCAGCAGGGAGGTTTCAGCTTTACAGGGAGCAAGATAATCCTAGAATGGATGCATGCACTCACTGGACAGGGGAAGAAGCAGGGTATCCTGTGCCTTCCTGACCCTAATGCCACACGGTTTAGTGCCTAGAGAGACCCTCAGCTCATCATTTTTCCCATGTGCAATAGTGCAAGCAAAGCTAGGGCCTGGCTTCTTAGTTGCTCTGTCATCTGAATGCTTTCTATTTTTGATGCGGGGTTTGGGGCTTGAACTCAGGGCCTGGGCACTGTCCTTGAACTTTCTGTGTTTGAGGCTAGTACTCTACTTCTTGGAGCCACAATGACATTTCCAGCTTTTTTGGTGGTTAACTGGAGATAAAAGTATCCTGGGCAGTTCAGCTCAGGTGGGCTTTCAGCCTTGACCCTTGGATCTCGGCCTTCTGATTAGCTAGCCTTTACAGGCATCAGCCACTGACATCAGGCATGATCTAAATGTTTGTCACCCCCCTCCCCCACACTTATGTATTGAAACTTAACCCTCAAGGGAATGGAAATGATTAAGTCATAGGGCGGAAAGCTCTTATGGAACTGGTTCTAATCACAGTCCTTCAGAGATACCATCCTGTAAGGGGGAATGCTGAATGTTAAAATTCCAAGACACAGATCTCTTCAAGTCAAAAATTCCCCTGTCTCTAAATCCCCAAAGATTAAAATCCCAAAAGTTGAAATGTTGAAGGCCAACTCTTCCCTCACCATGCACACTTCCCATTCCCATGGAAAAAGGGAGGGCAGCTAGCTGAATGCATGTGTGTGTGTGTGTGTGTGTGTGTGTGTGTGTGTGTGTGTGTGTGTGAGACAGAGAGGGGGGGCTGATAAAACCACACCATGAGCTGGGCCCCAGTGGCTCACACCTGTAATCCTAACTAGTTAGGAGGTTGAGGCCTGAGGATCGCAGTTCAAAGCCAAAAGTCCGTGAAACTCTTATCTCCAACTAACCAGAAAACTGGAAGTGGCATTGTGGCTCAAAGTGGTAGAGTGCTAGCCTTGAGTTGAAGAGCTCAGGACCATTGCCCAGGTCCAGAGTTCAAGCCCCATAATTGACAAAAAAGAATTCTATTTTTTAGAAATTTAACCTTTGAGGATTTTAGATTTAATGATTTATTTTTTATTTTTTGCCAGACCTGGGGCTTGTATTCAGGGCCTGAGCACTGTCCTTAGGCTTTCTCAAAGCTAGAACTCTACCACTTCAGCCATAGAACCACTTTGGGCTTTTTTCTATGTATGTCCTATCGAGGAATCAAACCTGGGTCTTCATGCATGGTAGACAAGCACTCTACAACTAGGCCAAATTCCCGGCCCCCAGCATTTTCTTTTATCTCTACTTATCCCCAAACAGAAAACGACAGTGTTCCTACTAGAAGATGACTAAATAAACTGATGTAGCCATACCATGCATTGAAATTCAGCAAGAAAAAGGGATTAACTAGCGCAACACCAAGGGCTCACACTGGTTATCAGGTGATCAAGGTTTGAAGCCAGCCAGCGCAGGAAAGTCTGTGACACTCCTTTCTCCAATTAGCTACTAAAAAGAGTCAGAAGTGGGACTGTGGCTTAAGTGACAGAGCATTAGCCTTGAGCAAGAAAGCTTGGGGACAGTGCCCTGAGTTCAAGCCCTGGGAGCAGCATGCATACAAGGGGGAATGAGCATGCAGACTTTCACTCCCCCCCCCACAGGATCAACTAATGGCATGCAACATTCTAGATTGTTTTCCAGAGAATTATAATGAATGTGAAAAGGAAATCTCAAAAGTTCAAGGCTCTATAATTTTGTTTATGTAACATTCTCAAATGACAAAATCATAGAGATAGAACCTAGATTAGTGGCTGACAGAGTTAAGGGGGTAGGAGAGGGAGACAATGATAAAGGGTTGACACAAAGGAGAACTTTGTAGTGACACAAATAATTGGGATTCTTGATCGAGGAAGTGGCTGCATGAATCTACATATTAGAAAAAATAGCCCCAAACAAGCACTTCCATTATACTAGTGTCCATTTTCCCGTTTTGATTTTATACTATAATTATGTGAGATATAACCAGGGGGCACAGCTGGGTGAAGGGCACATGAAACCTTTCTGAACTATCTTTGCAACTTTCTGCGACTCTATAATTACTTCAGATAAAAAATGCTGAAGTACAGTCAGCAGCCCTCATCTTCGTTCTCCTGCCCTTGGGTAACTGTAAGCCCTAGAATGTGACCAGATGTAAGGACTCACTGCTAGTCATCAAATACAATAGGCAGAATACAGTCTCTCCCGATCCTCAGTTGCAGAGACTGTAGCTTTCTCTGTGGGATCCACTAGCATTCCTTCTTTCTTCCTATGAAGCAACCCTGTGGAGAGGCCCAGAGAATGGTCTTCAGCCAAGCGACAGAAGTACAGCCGAGAACACCCAGCCTTGACAGGTGAACCCTTGTTAGTTCCCAAGGTAACCAAGGCATTTGAGACTGTTGCCCAGTCAGTAACATTCAGCTTGCCAGTTGTTTATGGTTATTAACACAAACAAACAAACAAAACCAAACAACAAATGAGGTTCTGAGGAGGAGCTATGTGAGTAATACTTGGGAAAAATAAAAAACAAGCAAAAACCCCCAGCTAGGCCACAGTCTGACTGATTTCATTTCGTATGTGTGTGTGTGTGTGTGTGTGTGTGTGTGTGTGTGTGTGTGTGTGTGTGTGTGTTTAAGGATAGGTGATGAAGGCTTTTAATCCTAAACTCAGGACCCTAGCTGTGGAACAGTGCCTCTGCTGTTTGGGAATAGCAATGTTTTAAAAGTGCTTGTTTGGGGCCAGGAATCTTGAGCCTTTCCTCATGTGTTATTGGCCATTCTTTCCTCCTCCTCCTCCTGCTCTTCTTCTTCTCCTCTTCCTCCTCCTCCTCCTGCTCTTCTTCTTCTTCTTCTCCTCCTCCTCCTCTTCCTTCTTCCTCTTTCTCCTCTTTTCTCCTCCTCCTCTTCCTCCTCCTCCCCCTCCTTCTTCCTCTTTCTCCTCCTCTTCCTCCTCCTCCTTCTCCTCCATTAATTCTTTCTTCTTCATTTTTAAAGTTTTTTTTTTTTAATTTAATTGTCAGGTAGATATACAAAAGGCCACAGTTACATAAGGTAGTGAGTACATTTCTTATCAAACATTGTTACTCCTCCCATGTTTTTCTCCTATTTTCCCTTTTCTCAATCTCCCTTACTTCTTCCAAAAAGTCTCTATTTAGTTCCTTTGCCCATTTATTGATTGGGTTATTAATTTTGTGTGAGGTTAGTTTCTTCAGCTCCTTGTATAGTTTGGATATTAGGCCCTTGTTTGTTGTATGTATAGCTGGTAAAGGTCTATTCCTAATCTGTTGGTGGCCTTTTAGTTTATAACTATGTTCTTTGTTGGGAAGAAACTTTTTAGTTTGTTGTAATCCCATTTGTTAAGTCTGTCCTCTATTTACTGTGCTCCTGGGACTCTTCAAAAAGTACCTGCCTATGCCACTAAGTTTTGATATTTCTCCTATTCCATCTTATAGTAGTTTCAGTTTCAGGTCTGACATGGGTTTTCTTTTTATCCATTTTGAATCAATACTGGTGCGAGGTGACAAACAGGAATCCAATGTCAGTTTTCTACATAGGGACATTACACTGGAATGTTATTGGTGCATACCTAAGAGTGCGATTCTGAGCTACATGGTAAGTTCATTTTTAGCTTTAAGAGGAACTAAGCAGGCTGCTGGTGGTTTATGCTTATAATCTGAGCTACCTAGGAGGCTGAGATCTGAGAATCCTGGTTCAAAACCAACTGAGGAAGACAAATCCAAGAGAGTTCTTATCTCCCCTAACCAGCAAAAGGCTTGAACTAGAAGTGTAACTCAAATGGTAGAGAGCCAGGCTGCCTAAAAGCCATGCAAGAGCCCTGAGTTCAAGTGGGTGGGGTGGGGAGAGGGGGGGTGATCTCATTTTTCCATATTTTCCTTGTCACATTTGAGTTGATGCAAATTGATAGTGTTCTTATGTTATAAATGTTATGCTTATTTTCTAATTTATCTGATTGGAAAAATATTGATGTAATGTCATTTGCAGGAAAATGGATCAAACTGGACATTTTCTTGTTAAACCAAGCTGATGCTATCTTTATCATGTGGATGCCAGACCTAAAAGATAAGCATGCATATAAACACACACTTATACACACATATACATATCATGTTTGCAAGTGTGGAACTGTTTGAGAGGATTAGAGGGAGGAGGAGGGGAAACAAAACGTTAGACAGTGGACAATTATTGTATCTGTAAATGAAGATGGTAGAAAAGAATTCATTGAAAGCTATTGAGTAAAAGAGGTGAGGGGATGAGGAAAGTAGGAGTGATTAAAGTATAATATATGTGTTTGTGAAATACATGGTCAAAGTTCTTTGAATAATTAATACACATTTATCCATGTTAAAAAAGTATAACAAAAATCATACATTCACGTATATACATACCTAAACATACACGAGTACACATTACAGAGATTAATAGCCAAGAAATTTGACTTTTAGCTATCAAGGAGATGCAAGTCAAAAGCACATCGAACTTTTTGTGCCCCTAGAAGGGGAATGATATGAAAATACATTGATATCTATGATGGACTTGCACTAAAAACTGTTAAATAATAGTGGAGTAGGGAGGATGGGAAAATAGCAATAGAGAAAGTTATTCTGATTAAAGCATAGTATTTTCATTTGTGTAATACTATGGTGAAATCTCTTTGTAAAATTAATATACACTAAAAAAGTGAAAGGAAAGTAAAATAGAATTTGTTGTGGGTGTGTGTGTGTGGAATTGTAAAGTAAAAGGAGAGTGAATGATGGTGGATACTATTAATGGACTTTATATGCACGCAATTTTCTCTTGGGCTGTTGCAAGCAGGCTTCTATGCACATCATTGACCAAAGGGATTTAAAAACACTGTTTAAGGAAACCCTAACATTCCTATTGGCCTTCATGTAATACAGTGGATATCATATTTTGATAAGTTTGCTTAGAATTCCCTCATCTTTTAAAAGCATGCATCCTCATAGAAACATTTCTTTCAGCACATGTTCATTTTAATGGAACAAAAAAAATATAAATTAAGTCTTTATTTTCCCGCACTAGTTAAAAAATGGAAAAGAAAAAAGAAATCTGTTGTTTATTAGTAATGTCTCATTTCTCCTTGAGTGCTTTTGAGATTGTTTCTTTTACCTTTAACCTTAAGAAATTCAGTTGTGATTGTTTGAGCAGCTTTCTGTAGGTTCATTGTGCTTATCCTTTTCCTCACCCTCTCAAATCTGTACTATTATATAGTTTATCAAATTTTTGTTCATTGAGATTCTTAGAATATAAATATAAGGCCTTTGATTATTCCTCATACTCTGCTCACTTAAAGCTATAAATTTATTTCATATCTGTTGTTCAGATCAAATAACTTTTATTGATGTGTCTTTAATTTTCTGAACATTTCTATCATTGCCACTCTACTGTTGAGTTTATCAACTGATTTTACATTTTTGATTGTTTTTATTTTTTATTTTTTTCCTTGTTGGTAATGGTTTTGAACTCTGGGCTCTCCAGCTCAAATCTACCACCCTACCCCTTAAGCCACAGTACCATTTTTGGTTTTCTGGTGGTTAATTGGAGATAAGAGTCTCACAGACTTTCTTGCCCGGGCTGGCTTTTAGATCTCAGTCTCTGAGTAGCTTAGGATTACAGGAGTGAGCCACCACGCCAGGTCTATTTTTAGTTTTATAATCTCCATTTGGTCATTTTTATTTACCCATATGTTTGATCTTTTCACTTGTTTTGAGAGGAGTTGTGGCTAATTGTTAAATAAGTTGTGTAATCGCTCATTTAAGATCTTTGACTTTCAACTCGTGATTTATCTCTATTTGTGTTAGTTAATTGGCAGTTCTCTCTGGAGTTATCATTTTAGTGTTATTCTCCTTGGTGAGATGAGTGATATTTGCTTGTGTCTTGAACTTTAGTAGTTTCCAGAACTTTTACAACTCTTCTAACTCCTGCTGGGCCCATTATTCCATCTTTCCATTTTCCTGGAGGTGTGTTAGTCATTTCTTTGTGTTGCTGGTCTACCTATTGCCACTAGAGGTCAGGAGCTCAGAAGCTGCTGGGCCTGGGTGTCTTGATGCACTGGCTGGGTGGAGGGCAGCACAATGGAGGATGCTCCTGAAGCTGGTTCAAGTGAGTAGACTTGCCTGCTGGCTTGTTCTTGGTTCTGGGGTGGAAACAGGGCTTCGTCCAGAATTCTGTTTAGCTTTCCTTTCCCCAATCCTTTGTCTAGAGACAGTAGGCTTAATTATTGGTTTATGTGTTTATTTAAGTCTATATATCTTATTGGTTCTGAGTTGAAGTCCTCTCATGTCCCTCAGAAAATCGAGGGAAACACATTGCTTTTCCTCAAGTCTTGACATCCTTTTTCCCCTTTTTATAGGCTTTGAAGTTCCTTTTGTATGTTTTATAGTTCTTTTCCTCCTATTTTAAAGTTTTCAGAATTATTCGGTTTCATTTCTAAGAGACAAGAAAGGATATATATATATATATATATATATCTCCATATATATATATATATATATGCATTGTGTCTAGATCTGGATTTTGAATGTACCATGAAGTACAGGAATTGTCACAACTGTAGTTTGAAGTCAAAATATATCTCTTCACAGCACTTTTGTATAGCACTAGAGATCTTATTTTTTTTGTTTTAATTTTTTTTGTGGGTCATGGGGCTTGAACTCTGGGCCTCATCCCTGAGCTCTTTAGCTCAAGGCTACTGACCTACCCCTGGAGCTACAGCCCCACTTCCTGTTTTTTTTTTTTTTAAATGATTAATTGGAGATAAGAATCTCATGGTCTTCAGTGCCCAGGGTTGGCTGCGATCCTCAGATCTCAGCCTCTTGAGTAGATAGGATTACAGATGTGAGTCACAGTGCCCAGCTTGATTTAATTTTTTTTTTTTGCCAGTCGTTGGGCTTGAACTAAGGCTTGAGCACTGTCCTTGGACTTTTTCCTCAAGGCCAGAGCTCTACCACTTGAGCCACAGCCCCACTTCCAACTTTTTTCTATGTATGTGGTACCGAGGAATTGCACCTGGGCCTTCATGCATGCTAGGCAAGCACTCTACCACTAGGCCAAACTCCTGGTCCTTGGTTTAATTTTTTTAACCACACAGTATATATAAAGCACCTCGATGCTGTGATTCAACAATATTAGCTATTGACAATATAACACTGCCACCCCCCTAGAAAGCATAATCAGTGCATGAGAAAGCATAATCAGTGCTTCAGCTTCCTACAGACATTCAGCATTTGAAAAGAGTTGTTCTTTAAAACACCAGAATAAACCAGGTTCCAGTGGCTTACAGCTGTAATTCTAGTACTCAGGAGAAGGAGATCTGAGGATCATAATTCAAAGCCATCCTGGATAGGAAAGTCCTTGAGACTCTTATTTCCAATTATCTCCCATTAACCCACCCTCCCCCACAAACATCAGAAATGGAGCACTAACACTGAACAAAAAAGCTCAGGAACATTGCCTGCAAACAAACAAAAACCCCACCAGAATATTCTCAGATTGAGCAGTATAAAAACAGAAATGCTGAGTGTGTCTATTTCTCCTTTACAAGACTATTTTCCACTGCTAAATGTTTAGTGACCAGCACCTGAACCCCTGGGTTGCAGGATTTACTGGCTTCTATGGTAGAAAATCTCCCACCATAGCTGATTCAAGAAAACTTCATAATGGCATCAATCGAGGTATTGTGGAAATCTATACACAATTTTCTCTTGGGCTGTTGCAAGCAGGCTTCTATGCACATTATTGACCAAAGGGATTTTAAAACACTGTTTAAGGAAAACTTAACATTCCTATTGGCCTGCATATAATACAGTGGATATCATATTTTGATAACTTTGCTTAGAATTCCCTCATCTTTTAAAAAGCATGCACCCTCATGGAAACATTTCTTTCAGCACATGTTCATTTTAATGAAACAAAAAAAATATAAATTAAGTCTTTATTTTCCTGCACTAGTTAAAAAAAATCTGGTTTCACCAATCCCACAGTTTTCTTTATAAGCAAATATTTACTTTCAGAATGACAAACTCTGCATGCCTTGCAGTAGTTAATGGCGTCTATGAAATAAGGTTACTTTATGCTATTTACAGACGCACCAGCCTGGTTTAGGTTTCAAAAGAAAAAAAGTTAAGTCTTTTTTCAAATATCTTTGTTAATATACCCATTTGATAAAGAAATTGCTTCTTTGGACATTGGTGTCTAAGTGAACAGTTTGCTCCTTTTGCTCATGCGAAGATAGACTGTCATATGAAGTCCCTAGGGACCTGGCTGTCAAGGAGCCTGTGGATAATATTCTAGCTATCTACCCTGCGTGCATGCGTAGTGCATTGTCTGGACGTTTTCATAGTACTGATAGTTTAATACTTTCAGCTTAGTGTTTTATGGTTCTTACCCCTTGGGAGATTAGACAGTATCAAGACTCATTTCTTCCTTCCTAAGTCAATTTAACTGTCCACATATAAAGGCCAAAACTCTGGCTATTCATACCATAGCTTCTGGCCAGCCATTGAGTAGCAAGCAAAAACATCATTTCAGACACAGTTTCATCAAAGGACTCTTGTATGGTGAATACATTCACCAGGAGGGCATGAGCAATACATTTGCCCAGAGGATGGATGTTTTCAGAGAACGTTGCTTCCGTTCTCACTGCAACATCTTTGACCAAGAAGAGCCACATAGCTTCCTCTCCAGAACTGCTATATTAATACATCAAATAGCACAATGGGAGAAAAGAAAGAGAAAATTGCTTTCTGAGAAATAACAAAGCTGTAGTCTTTACAATGACTCCTATAGTTTCTTTCCTATAACCAGAGACTTCTTATTTAGAAAAGTGACTCAGAAGCATATCATGATTTGAAGTTATCAAAGGCAAGGTCAATTGTGCTCAGAGCACTGCACTTGGGAAAAATCTAACATTCATGAGAACCTGCTTTGAGTAGAAACTTTCCAGCAAGTTCTCATCAATCCTGTAATAAGTAAGACATAGTCCTGCTGTAATCAGTAAGACATAGACATTTCTAGAGTTTCAGAGTTTCCGAAGTCCTACCAAAAACGGAACGTCTGAAGCTCTGAGGTATAGGTAGGTCCCTTGTTGGCTTGAAGATGGCTGATTTCTTCCTATGTCTTCACTTGGCAGAGTCAGGAGGAGAGCTCTGAGTTTAATATTATTATTATTTCTTTTAATTCTACTTAACTGATCTTACTGGATTAGGATCGTACCTGATGGCTTCATTTAATATGATTACATGATAAGCCCCCCAATACAGTCACATTGGGGTTAAAGGCTTTAGTCTTTAACTTCTGATGTTTGTCCTAGGGCTTGAACCCAGGGCCTCTTCTCAAAGTTGGCACTCTACCACGTGAGCCACAGCTCCATTTCTAGTGGTAAATCGGAGATGAGGGTCTCATAAACTTCCCTGCTCAGGCTGACTTTCCACTGTAATCCTTCAAACTCAGCCTCCTGAGTGGTTAGAATTTAAGGGGTGAACTGCTTGGTATCTGACAGCATTTTTTTTTTTTTGGCTGTGGGGCTTGAACTCTGGGCATTGTCCCTCAGCTCTTCAGCTCAAGGCTAGCAATGTGCCAATTCCGGTTTTCTGGTGGTTAATTGGAGAGAACAGTCTCATAATCTTTTGTGCAGAGGCTGGCTTGGAACCACAATCCTCACATCTCAGCCTCCTGAGTAGCTAGGTGCCATGAGCCACTGGCACCTGGCTCTGAGAGCATATTTTAAATCCCTAACACTCACCTTGTAGGTAGATGGTATTTCAAAGAAGAAGGTATCGAAGAAGAAATTGAGATCCAGTAAGGAGAAAATAACATGCTCAGCGCCACTCCTGTGTGTGGAGGACAGATAAGCCAGGTGCTGTGGTGTTCGGAAGGACATGTCCTGAGGCTCTCAACACTGGGCTGGGCTGAAGGATGGATAAATGAGGGCTCCCTTCAGGCTGTCACTCTAAGGAAGCCTGAAAACAGCCCAAATACCACCCGAACCTAAGAGTGTCCATATCTGGTATAGTATTTCACTTCTATTGGTATTTGGTGTCTCAGTCTAAAGCTTATTTGTCACTCTTCTGGAGTAGGGAAGCTCAAGATGAAGACACCAGTACTGGAATCAGGCAAGGATTACTCTTTAATTCCAGATGGTGCCTTGTGTGTTAGAGGGAAAGAAGGGCATTATGAGCTCTCTGTCCTTCACTGGCAGAAGAGTGGATGGGCAAAAGGTCACGCACTCTAAAATCTCCTACATAAGGACAGAAGCTCTTGTGACTTCATTTCTCATGGGCCCCACCTCTCAGTTTCTTCATGGTGGAGATTAAATTTCAACAATAAGTTTGGCATTCAAGCCACCAAACTTTCACCCTAGATCCTCCCAAAGTTCTATCCACACATACAAAATATACTCATTATGTTCTAACAGCCCATAAAGTCTCAACAGTATCGATTTTAATGTCTAAATCCAAAGTCTTATCTCAAAATCACCTGAAGCAAATAAGGGTGAGACACAAGCCATCATTCACTGTGATGCACATTCTCTTGCTGTGGGCCTGAAAAGTCAAACAAGTTAGATACTTCTGAAATATAGTGGTAAGGCAGATGTAGGATAAACATTCTCATTTTGAAAGTGAAAAATAAAGGAGAGATAGGGGCCAAGCAAATTGAAAGCCCAGCAGAGCAAATGATATTTTAGCTTAAGCATCAAGTGGAATCTTCCTGGATCCCCTATGCTGTCTTCTAGACCCCAGGGCAGCGACTGTCAAGGTGAGAAGTCTGTATATCACCTAGGCTGAGACTGGGCTCTGGAACTTAATGATTCTGGTGTCTAAGGAAAATACTCTGTATTTTGCAATAGGCCTTCCCTTGGGGCAGTTCTCTGCTTGGGCAAAATCCATGTCAGCAGCCTCCTTTGAAATATGGTGAGGTAACTATGCCCCTTAACTCATAAATCCTTGTCCTTTGTAGAGCTGGCAGCACTTAGACAACAAGATTCAGGGCCTGTACCTCTCAGTAGCCTGAGTCACACTTGGGGTAGCTGAGGAGAGCTGAGGCAGAAGGTGGGAGAAGAGACGAGGTGACTCTAGACAGCAAGTTTCAAGGCAAGGAGGGACCATCTGGCATCCTGAACCTTTAAAAACCTTTCTGCTTCCAAGGACCTGCTCTTCTGGGTCTGTAATGGAGAAGTAGTCAGGGACAAGACATCTGAAATGTTTAGGGCTCCTTTATTACCCCCACCCCATACATTTATTTGCTTGTTTGTTTATTTATTATCTTTAAGTAGTTGTACAAAGGAGTTGCCATTCAACAAAAGTTTACAAATATGATATATCTTGATCAGTGTCACCCTTTCAACATTCTCATTCATTTATCCTAACGCACCCCTTCCCTCACTTTTTCATAAATTTGTAAGATGTATATTGAGGTTTTGGTTGCATTCTTTCCCCATTTTTCTCTTCATTGTCTCTGGCATTGAATACTACTTGACTTCCTTTATGCACACTGTATTTTCATAGTGCCCAGCCACAGGTTTTTCTTCCTGATATGAATTCAAACCACACTACTCGGAGAAAGGAAGATCTCAATGGGTGTTGATGACACACAGCTGTGACCTTAGCTGCTCAGGAGGCTAAGATCAGAGGATTGATGTCAGTCTATGCAGAAAAGACAAATTTCCACCCCTAATTAAGTAGAAAAAAGCGGGACTGGAGATATGGCTCAAGTGTAGTGTACCAGCCAGGAGTGAGCGAGCTGAGAAGAAAATGAGGCACTAAGTTCAAGCTGAGAAGCAAAAAGAAACTAAGTAATTAATTCCCATTATGGATGGGTGGGGTCTAAATTGTACATATACTCCAAATTCCATCCCCAGTATGACAAAAAAGAAAAAGGAAAACAAAAATCCCATTGAAATGTACACAGCCCAAGAAGAAAGAACAGCATTGCATTAGCATTGGACTTTGAACAGTTCAAAGCAAACCAACTTATTGAATCCAGGAATCATCTCACAGAGATAATTCAAATCTTTATTTTCCTGAGAGAAAAACAGAAGCTTCAATAGAGGAATGGTGCACACATAATCACAAGAACTGTGAAGGAGATGCGGTGCCAGCTATCTACTGACCATAGGAAACTCACCTATGCTCATGTAGGCCTGATCCTTGTTTGGGTACCAGAGGGGTCAGAGCAGGGCTGTCTAGAGGGTCTGTAATACTAGCTACTCAGAAGTTGAGATCTGAGGATTATGACTTGAAGACAACCAAGGTGAAAATTGATGAGACTCTTATCCAGACAGGAAAGTCTGTGAGACTCTTAACTCCAATTACTCACCAAAAAGCCAGAAGTGGAGTTGTGGCCCAAGTGGTAGAGCACCAGCCTTAAGTAGAAAAAGGTAAGGGAACAGTGCCCAGGTACTGAATCTATCCCACTGAACCATCTCCCCTCACCCACCCCGGACCTCACATTCCCTTAGTAAGACATAAAACTCCAATTTAACGACTAGAAGTAAAAATCTGAAATGCAAATGCCTGAAGAATCACCACACTGGCTCCAAAGGGGTAGAGTTCTACCACAAAAGTGGTGCTTTTAATTAGAAGA
Source organism: Megascapheus bottae (assembly GCF_031878675.1). Lineage (NCBI taxonomy): Eukaryota > Metazoa > Chordata > Mammalia > Rodentia > Geomyidae > Megascapheus > Megascapheus bottae. Next base: position 1,454,147 of record NC_143517.1, read on the forward strand.
GGGTTAGGAAACAGAAAGCCTAAGGGACACAAGAGGACCCAGAGGACTCAGAGAGATGCCTTAGTGAAATGTGGGAAGAGATTTATTAGGGACTGCTGAGGCAGGCTTCCAGGTTTTGCTGCAGATGCCTGAATCTCCAGCTAGCCTGTCCTCCTAGTCTGAGCCACAAGGTGTTAGGCAGCTTCATCCGGAGGTTTCTGCTGGGAAAAGGTTTCAAGCGTACTTCTCAAGGGACAAAGATGGGTTTCTAGGTTTCAATGAAGCTACCTAACATGCCCTGCTGTTGCATTTCAAGGTGATTATTGGATGCTTTGCTTGGGGTTGTAGGCATTAAAGCCTTTAAGCCACCTTAGTAGAACATTCCTTGCTGAAAATTTGATGGCCTGGGTGCAGAGGCCAGGAAGGAGTCGGTTGGGGGTGGCTTTCCTGGTGGTATTGTGTCAATCAATTGTTAGCGCCTGCCTGGCTGGGTAGGGAGCTCCAGTGAGAGGTTTGGTAAGCATTTCAGGACCAGGCCCACAACCTGGTAGGGCCTAAGGAAAGCTGACAAGCTGACACTCCAGCCGGGGCTACCCTGGACAACTTGCATTTAGACTTACTAGGAATGTGAGAAGGAATGAGAGCCCGATTGGACCTTTCTGATGAAGCCAGAGAAGCAAATATAGAGGCCTCCAGCTCACTTTCCTCTCATCAGGGACCCATCAGAACATCAGAGTCACTGATTTCAGGATTAGGTTGATTACTGTGGGTGGCAACACACCCAAGAAGAAACCAAAGACAGATGGTTCACTGGAGAAAGAGAAGAAAAAAAAAATCCAATCCCAGATTAGCCTGGTGTACTGTTCTCTTGTCATGATTGTTTTGATTTCCTGGATTTCACTTGAGGTTGTCCTTTGGGAGACAGGACATTAAATACTGTCATTGAAGCCACATTTCACAACAAAATGCTATTCCTGATCCCAAAGAAAAATACCCATCTGGGAAAGAATTCTTTCTCAGAGCTATTGATTCCAACTCCTTCCACCAGGCAGAATACATTTCTCATGACACTGCACATATTTATCAATATGTAATGAACAGATACTATGACCATATGTGTATTGTGTGAAATAACGTGTATGTAGGAGAGAACTTTCCTTTATTAGAAAAAGAGCAGAGTTTGGTCCACATCTGGGGACCTTCAATGTGGAGTTGAGAGAACTCTGTGTTCTTGGCCCAGAACCAGATTGTAGATTGCTGAATGATCTCTTCTGGGTTTCACTTCTCAGTGGGTACAAGAAGCAGAAGGGACATATTGTCTGTTTCCAGGAGCCCACGAGACCTCTCAGCCCTGTTCCTTCCATGTGGCACTTGAGTAGTTAGGATCTACACTCCTGTAAGATCACTGCCCTTGGAAGAGAAGGGCCTATGCCCATTATATCCCTGAGAAAGATACATACACCTCTCACATTTTTATTCATAAAGTTGTGTTGGAAGGTTGGCTTCAGGTATGAATGAATTGTTATGGTTCAGTCACTGATAAGGATTATTATTGGGTTTGTGGTGAATGTATTCACAAACATGTAACATCTAATTTCTGCCACTCCGTGTGTCTCAAACTCAGTTCTATTTTTTGAGTGTTGATCAGGGCTTTTTAACGCTAGCCCCACCAGGAATAAGTCAAGGTCCTTCACAGAGCATTTCTTGACTTAATCTCTCTACAATATTGTGGATTTCCTCAGCCATTGCGTCAGTCCATGTCATCCAACCTCTATCCCAAGTGAGATTACCAGGTCCAATTTAACACTTCTAGTTTTCCCCACTTACGGATCCAAAGGCCTTGCAAGTATTACTTCACTCCATATTATGAGATGTACAAGATTTATATTAGTGTCTCCTGTCTGGAGATAAGTCAAGTACCACGGGTCCTCTGATTTCTGCAGATCCTATGGCCTTTAAAGGCTTAGAGCTAATTTGTTCATGGACACCGTATCAAGGCTTGAGTTTCTCAAGAGACAACACAAACAAAAGCAACTGTGATCAGTGGTTCTGGTTAAAGGTCAGAAGTACCTAAGAGCCTTTACAAATAAAAAGTCCTTTGGCTTAACACAGCTTTCAACAGACAAGAGAATCTCCTCAAAATGCCTTCAGTGCTTTGAAGATGTAGTCAAGTTTTGGAACTTATTTCATGTGGAGGAGGGTAGATGCACTATAGTATGTGATGAATATGCATCAAGAAACATATCATTTGAATGTGTATGCATGTAACATACATGAACATGGATGGCCTCAGATATGCATGAGCCTGGAGGAGATGACAAGTCACACACAGGTGAGAACTTTCACCAATCTCAAAGATAATAAAAAGATGACAGAGTGAATTCCTGTAAAAGAATTCTAGGAGAATGTATTCCAACTTAAAATCTAAACCTCTCACAGGAAGACAAATGTTGTGTAAGCACATGCTTCTAATTTGGTCCTTAAATGGAGCTCTACTTTTGGGTGGGTAGCTATGGGGTGTGTGTGGAGGGTATGGGGGTGTGTTTGTACTGGAGTTTGAACCCAGGGCATTGGGTGCTCTCCTTTAGCTTTTTCACTGAACGCTGGTTCTCTACCATTTGAGCCACAGCTCCAATCCTGACTTTTAGTGACTTAATTGGAACTAAGTAGCTCCCAGACTTTTCCTGCCGGAGCTAGCTTCAAACCACAGGTCTCAGATCTTAGCCTTTTGAGCAGCAAGGACTGCAGGCGTGAGCCATGGGTTCCAGGCTCAAGTGCATTTTTAGACAGCGCACCATTTTCTGCATGACACCGCTGGGCCTGGGTGATAGCACTGGCCTTTTCCAGTGGGTGAGAGTCCTCCCTGCCCTTTTTGATACAAATTCCTGCTCACAAGCTTCCCTCTCACACATGTGGGGGGGGGGAAGAGAGAGGAAAAAAAATATCCCAGGGTAGCAACTAAAAGGATGAATTTCCCTTTTCTTTTGGCCCTTCTCTCCTCCTTGAAGGGTTAAGTATGTGGAGGGAATAACTGCTAGACTTTGTGTCTGTGCTTGGTGGGAACTATTAAATTACTGCTGGATGTTTCTGATTATACCACATCAGCGCCTGCGCGGCCCTGGGACCACATGTGCCCTGCTCGCCCAGCCCCGCCCGCGCCCTCGCCTGCGCCCAGCTCTGCAACCCACACTTGCTCACAGGGGCCCTCGGTGGCACAGAAACAGAGTGGATTTTTTTCCCTTGGAGTGCAAGGATGGGAGCTAGTGCTGGCAAAGGAGAAGGAAACGGGCAATAAAACCCCGGAGCTGAGCGGCTTACTGGAGCCAGGACGCTGGGATCTGCTTAATTGCTCTGAAATGAAAAAGATTCGGGGGTTTTCGTGAAATCCCATCGGTACACTTGCCAACCCTCAAATATTAGATTGAATTACAGTTTCTAATCCCTCCCTTCTCTATCCCCCCCGCCCCCCCACAGCCATGTGTCTTATTTCTTCTAGATGTTTGTCCCTGGCTTCAGGGCCTGGAAGGAGAAAGGTTAACTGAAATCAGGGCCAGGCTGCCAGCGGGCATCCTGCTTCTGGCTTTCCCAGGCCCCAGTTCATACACAGCACGCTGTGGTGGTCTTAGGGGGACCCTCTCCAACGCTGGGCAGTGGGCACCCATTGGGACCCCAGCTCAAGAAGTATTTGCAATAAGATGCTTCACCCCAGGCCCAGGAGGCGGCACTATTGAGGCCTGAGAAGTTGTGAGTGTGTGTAGCTATCCCTCTGCCGCAGCAGCTCCCTGTCTTTTATCAGGGTCTCAAAGGAGTCTTTCAAAAAAAGTAAAGTTGAGAAGCACTGATAGGGAAAACAGAGGTGTGATAACTCCATAAGGGGTTCTCCTGGGGAGAAAGTAATTGGAAAGAATGATGAAAGGAAGAAGTGGAAGAATAGGCAAGGGTCCTGGAAGCCAGAAACGAGCCTGAATGGGAACAGACCTGGGATGGTTGAGGGGAAACATTCCTCCTCTGACCTCACTCAGTGGGAAGTTTCTCACTGAGTAATTGAGGGAAGGAAACCTGGCAGGAGTGGAGAGGATGTTGCAGGCAGACCAGCCTGATGAGTCACACGACATGCAGCACTGGTCTATAATAAGTGCAATGGATTATTGGAGGCCAGGAGCTGAGAGCCAGGTGAGTGATAAAGACTGGATTACAGGGTGAACCATGCTGATAGAGTCCCCACTTTGGCCAGGGTTGCTTCACTGTTCCCTATCTAAGCCAAGAACGGAGTGGAAAGATTGTGATTTTTGAGAGAGATTCAGAGGCAGGATCCAGCCTCAGCTTGGAGAATCTGCTGGGGTTCTTGCTGCCCACAGAGTCCGGAAACTCTGACTAGGCCCAACTTCTGTGGGGTAGGCTCCAGAGAGAACCCACCTACAGAGGATGGAAACCTTCCAACTTTACAAAGCATTTGGAAAAAAAAATATTCTCTTTCAGTGAGGACTCAGAAAATTCAGTAAGTTACAGAAAGCGTATTTGTCTTTCTGGTTCCTAGTTTACTGAGTTATGTGTCTTGGTGTGAGCCAAATTCTGAGACTCCTTTCTCTCTCACACTTATATTTACACTGCTTTTGAATGGAGCCTCAGTGCCAGGTCACAGGTAAACTGGTTGCTTCGGGCCACAGTTGTGGTGTATTATCCTGTCCCTTACTTCTGCTTGTCATTCTGCTATCCTACCTGACATCCTATTCTCCAACTATTTCTAAGTATATGTCATGAGTTGTCCCAATCAAGTCTGTGTGGTTTTGATGTTAACCATCGTGAGAGAATGAAGGGACCATTTATCCAAACTCCTTTTGTTTCCTTCTGCTGTCCGCTGAAGACTGGCATCCTGCACAGCTCCTTTTGAGCAGTAGGGTGGGAGCAGCTTCACGTGGTGATGGGCTTTGGGGAATCAAGAATTCACTGTCTATCCTTTGTAGCTGAATGAGGCAAGAAGCTGAGAAGGAAGAATCTATACTGCATACGCTATCTTAAACCTCATAGAAACTTTCTAAGATGATGACTTTGGCCCTCAGGATGAGACTGCTTTAACATTTATTTACAATAGCATTTCAAAACTGGAACAAGCCCTAGCAATACATAAGTTATAGTTCATATATTAATTAATAAGAATCTAATACTTTAAGCTATATAAGGAATGAATCAATGTCTCAGAATTAGGGAATATGAAAATTAGAGCATGTGTTTGATTCTCAAGATGCTAATAAAAATTTGCTGATTGGGTCAAACCATTTATTAAATTCCCTTCCCCCAAAACCTTTAATAAACACATACACACACACACACACACACACACACACACACACACGCTCTTCAACCCAACTCTTGTGTGTTAACATGAAGCACAGGGTTCAATGTTTTAGGAAACCATAGTAGGAATATTTTGACAAGGTAAAAAAAGATGCATGTGCTTGTAGGTGACAATACCCTTTTTTCTTCTGTGTTGTTTGTTAGGGTTGAACTCAGGGTTTGGGTACTGTCTCTTGGTTATTTTGCTCAAGGCTACCACCTGAGCCACAGCTTCACTTCTGGCTTTTTTATTAAAGAATCTCACAGATTTTCCTGCCTGGGCTGGCTTTGAACTGTGATCGTAAAATCTCAGTCTCTTGAATAGCTAGGGTTATAGGTGTGAGTCACTGGTGGCCGGTGGTGACAATACTGCTTTTTTTTTCTTATAATTTATTTGACTTTGGGAAGGTAAGAGGGATGGGACACAGAAACAGAAGGAGAAAGAGTAAATAAATGCAGCAGTGGTATTCAATAGCTACTTTGTTGAAAATGACCTGTACAAGCTTGCGAGTGAGGACAAGAGGTAAAAGCTAGGAAGGAGTGGAGAGAAGGAAAGAAAGAAAGAAATGTACACCTGTACATTATGTACAGTTACATTATGTAACTGTAACCTCTCTGTATATTAATTTTATAATGACAAAGGGGCAAAAAAATGACTTGACTATAACAGACTAGGCACTGGTGACTCATGCCTATTATCCTAGCTACTCACAAAACTGAAGTCTGAAGATCATAGTTTCTAGCTTGCCTGGAACAGAGAAATTCTTGAGACTATCTCAAACTAACCACCTCCAAAAAGCCATAAATGGAAGTGTGGCTCAAGTAGTAAGACACTAGCCTTGAAAGCTAAGGGAGAAGGAGAGGCCCTGAGTTCACAAGCCTCAGTACTACAACAACAACAACAACAGAAAATGGATGGCAGTTATGGCTGACATGGCTAGGATTCAGCATATCTCTTCATATGTACACAGTATGCACTAGAGTGATTAATTAGTACCTTTATTTCCTTATTTCTTTATATGGGAACCTTTGAGCTCCTCTATTATAAATCTCTATAGAGTATGTCATAGATTACTAAAATAAAATCATCCCCTTATGCTGAGAAACACCGGAACTTACCTGCTGTATGTGTATTTTGATATCTCTTATCTAGTTACCTCTGTGCATTCCATTCCCTCTCTTTCTAACCTTCCCAGCCTCTTCTTATCACTATTACATAGATTCTTATATAGATTTCATATATAACAGAACATTCAGTATTTGTCTGTGTCTGCTTTTTTCAGTCATAATGACCTCAAATGACTGTTTCATTTTTCCTTCTGGCTAATAGTCCATTTATAGTACTTACAAAAGATCAATTCAACCATGGGTGGACATCTAGGCTGATTCCATATTTCAACTGTTTGATTAGTGGAAAAAGTCATGGCTGTGGTTGTAGGTATTTTTTCACTTTTCTTTCAAATTATTGCTCCTCTTTGGCTAACAAAATGTGTTCCCAATAGGTGGTAGAGGATTTTCCTGATTATTCATCTAAGTCTTGGTTTTGAACTTCTTTATGTTTCATGTTCCTGTTAACTGGAACAGGAAAGAGAGAAATCAAACATCACCCACCTTGACCCAGCTCCTAAATTTGGCTGGTAGGGTCCAATGTTAAGACTGTAACACCAGGGTTGGTAGAAGAGAAGAGAAAAAGGAAACCGTGGGAAGGTGTTAAGTTTGTTCCAATAAGGAGCAAAAAAAGGGAAGATAGGCCACACTTCACAGTTCCATTCCCTCTACCCATAAATTACCTTTTCACAAGATTGAAACCCAGCCTCAAAGTCTGCAAGGCAGAAAATCTACTCATCTCAGTCCTAGATTTCCTTGTGTGGGGAGAGTTCATGTGTCTGACAACAGCTAAGGTCAGATTGCAATCTGGAAGTGTCCTGTTGTTCTGTTCAAGCTCTCAACATCCATTTCCTATCATCAAATAAGGGATAAAAGAAAGAACAAGAGAACAAAACCCTCTCAACAATGACAGCCTACTGATACCAATCAGCTCAGGACTAAACTCTCTGCAGTGTCCTTTTGAATGTGGGCTGGGTGGCCCTAAGATAGATGAGGCCTTACAGGTCCAGAAGGGATACTGGAGAAGTTGAGAAAAAAAGGAATGTCTATTTTATTTGTATATGCAAGAAGTCAAGTTCATGTAATGATGTGTGCATATGCATGCTTGTCCTGGAACTTGAGCTCAGAGCCTGACTTTGTCCCTGACCTAGTTTGCTCAAGGCTAGTGCTCTACCACTTGAGCCACAGCTCCACTACTGGCTTTTGATAGTTGATTGGAGATAAAAGTATTACTGACTTTACTGACAGGCTGGCTTCCAACAGTGATTTTCAGATTTCAGCCTCCTAAATTGCTAGGATTACACATGTGAAACACTGGTGCAATGAAGTTTTTGTTTGTTTGAGAAAGGGATAATTGATAAGAAAAAAGTCATTGATTTTAAAGCTTATGTTCTGTTTCTGCTTACTTATTTGTGATCGATTGCTAAACAATGCAAAGGTTTACTTAAAAATCTTTATTGGGGAGCTGGTACTGGTGCTTGAACTTACAGCTGAACCTTTATCACTTTTGAGTCACACCTCTACCTTTGGCTTTTGCTGGTTAATTAGAGATAAAACTTCCACGGACTTCTCTGCCCTTCCTGGCTTTGAACCATGATCTTCAGCCTCTGATTGGCTAGAGTTGCAGGCATGAGCCATTAGTGCCTGACTTAAAACCAAATTTTTAAGTAAAAGACTTTCATAAATTAATTAAAGAAGTTTCATTGCATTTACATGCATGTATATAATATTCTTTGATTAAATCCACCAGGTTTATATTTTCTTTCTTTCTTTTTATTTTATTTATTTTTTTTAATTGTCGGCATGATGGACAGAGGGGGTTACAGTTACAATTATCAGGTAGTGGGTACATTGCTCTTGAACACTGTTACCCCTTCCCATGTTCTTTCTTTTCCTTCCTTTCCCTCTTTATCTCCTCCCTCACTGCCTTCTTTCCCCCCTCTTACTGGATGATTAGGGGGCTTGAACTCAGGGCCTAGACACTGTCCCTGAGCTCTTTTTCTCAAGGCTAGAACTCTAGTACTTTGAGCCACAGTTTCACTTCTAGTTTTCTGGTGGTTGATCAGAGATAAGAGTCTCAGGGACTTTTCAAACCATGATCCTCAGATCGGAGCCTCCTGAGTAGCTAGGATTACAGGTGCGAACCACTGGTTCCAGGCTACTTTATTTTTTCTTTGCCTCATTCTTCTTCTTCTACGTTCGAGTTTTAGTGGGTTTCATTATGTTATTTTCACACACATATAAAGTACTATGATTATATTTCTGACCCGATCATCTTTTCCCTTTCCCTTCCTCCTCCCTCCTTATTTTGGTTCCTTCTTTCCCAAACAGTGCAAAACTTCAAAAAGCCTTCTTGAAAAAATCTCCTGGACAATGTACCCATCTTCCAAGCAATTCCCCTGTGCTTCCCATTAAGTTAAACAAAGAATGAAGGAAAGGGCTTGTTACCCAGAACAAGCCAACAGAGGTGAAATGTAAGCTGTAGACTGAAGCCTTGATTGTTATCAATGGAGTAGAGCAAAGTTGAAACAAATTACATCACTTTCAAGTAAATGACTGAGCCCTTTTTGGAGTCTTAAAGTGATTTTTGTAGTGGAATTCTAGCTCTTTCTAACATCAATAGAAGCAGAAAACATATAAAGCGTGGCTAGGACTGAAGAAACCTCAAGTGCAACAAGAACTTTAAGCCATTCCTTGTTAAACAGCTGGCCTGAGATGTCTGAAAGGATTTCATTGTAAAGTTCAGATCTACTTCCTGGGAAAGGCAACTGTATTATCTACCATAAAGAGAGAGTGGAAAATGTGGAAACAGTAGATAAGATGTTTGAAAGCGTCATTCTTCTCAGTTGCAAATGATTAGTGATCAAGTGGTCTTACTTTACTTTTAAAATTATATTTTATTTGGTTTGGGATATTATTTTCCTTGGGTTTGTTATGGTAATGTACAATATTTTTGGCTTCTTTGGAGAATAAAATGGAAAGTCCTCAGTTTCTAGACAGGAAGAGAAAGGACCATCAGCATAAGGCTGAAGTGCCATTTGATCCTCGCCCTGTGTGCAGCCTCTGGCTTCTTGCTGCACCCCTCCACCAACAGAAAACAACAACGACAAAAAAGAACTTCAAAGAAATCCCTGGGGCCACCAAATCTTGGAAGCTGGACATGGAGATTCAGTTCAGTTGCTCTGAATTAGACTAGGAAGCACTTGGACAACAGAGAAGCAGCAAAACCTGCCAGTGTCTAGGAACAAGACCTTGCAGGGAGGCTTCTGGGATATTTTCTAATTTGCATGTTGTCATAGACTTGGAATCAGCAAAACATCCCCTTTAAAACAGCTCATCTTCTGGCTGCTGTGCTGTTTTTTGTTTGTTTTTGTTTTTGTGGGGTTTGGGGATCTAACCCTCAAGGCATTTTGCCTGCTGGGGCAAGTATGTCACTGGATTACACCCCTAGGTCCAGCTATGCTGTTTCCTTACTGTGAAACATTTTTATGCTGGAAACATGATGTTTTGTGTTGTAGTATCTCCAATATTGCATGTAAAATTGCTCAGGTGCTGGAAATGTAAATAGAAATGAAACTTTGTTGTAAGAATTTACAAAGGCCAGTAAGTATACAGATGTACAAGGCTCTGGGTTCAATCTCCTTTCCCCATACCACCTCCCCGGTAAAAGAAAAGAATTGAACAACAAAATGTAAGGTACTCTGAGTGCATGTATTTTTCTTTCTACCTCCCATCATTTCTGTCTTCCTCTTGTTAGAAAGCTATTCACAATGACTTCCTGGGTATATAGCTGTACCAAAAAAAATCCTTTAGCTTTAAATTCCAGTAGTTTTTAAACCTCTGGAATTTCACAAGAGGTGTCAAATTTAGCTGACCCCAGACTTTTCACTTGGACAGAAATAGAATCCTGGAGGAACAGCAAGCCATGTGCCATGGGGCAGGGGCGGGGGTGGGGGTGTGTGTGGAAATGCAATTCCCAAAGAAGAGGACAAAGCAGAATCTGAAGGTTGAGTGTGAAGCACTGGGCAGCTTAAGGCTCTGCTCTACCTCTCTAGAATTGAGGAGACAGTACTTTGGGTAGACTGGCTGCAAAAACTTTGCAAACTTAATGCCCTAACCAATATTATTTGTTATTCCTTCATCTCCATTAAATGGCTATTGTTTATTTCCATTTGACTCTGCTGGGGTTTGAACTCAGGGTATGGACAATGCCCTTGAGCTTTCTCAAGGATAACACTCTACTACTTGAGCCTCAGAACCACTTCCAGCTTTTTCTGTGTATGTGGTACCAACGAATTGAACCCAGGGCTTTGTGCATATTAGTCAAGGACTCTACCATTAGGCCATACTCCTAATCCTCTTTCCATTATTAATGGATTTCTATCCCATGTCTACTGGGGATTAGAAGGTAATAAAAACATTTTGTTTTGTGTTTTGTTTTGTTTTGTTTTGTTTGAGTCAGAGTCTTGCCTCATAGCCCAGATTGGGCCTGGCTTTTGAGATCTTCCTGTCTCTTCAGTGCTGATGTTATAGTGACATTGAACATTATATGTGATGTAAAACAGATTTTACTTCCAAGGAATTTTGATTTAATTGTTTATAAATTTATCTTTTTCTTACCTTTTTTTTTTTTTTTGCCAGTCCTAGGGCTTAAACTCAAGGTCTGAGCACTATTCTTGTGCTTCTTTTTGCTTAAGGATAGCACTCTACCACTTGAACCTCAGCTCCATTTGTTTTTTTTTCCCCCTGTTTTCATGTGGTACCAAAGAATAAAACCTAGGCTTCATGCATGCTAGGTAAGCACTCTACTACTAAGCCACATTCTCAGCCCCTCTTTTACAATCTTTAGATGACAGTTATTAAGTCCAGGGCCTCACATATGCTAGGCAAGTGCTCTACCGCTGAACTATACACTCAGTCATGTCTCTAACTTTAATTTTCCAGTGACATGATCAGGTGTTATTGATTTACTGCACCATGGGCCCATTCTACAAGTACAGACTGCTATTCATGATCTTTTTCTCTATTTCAGAGCACTGTGACTGGTTGAAAAGTTTGCTTGGAAAGACCCTTTACAATGTCTAGTCCTAGGACTGAGAGCAAAGGCATGCTGGTTTTTTCTTTGAGAGTCTGCTCACTAAGTCTACTGAAGAAGACTGCAGTGTGATACAAAGGCACCCCACCTCCCCAGGTTATGGGGTGCCTGGGCTTTGCAGAGAGAAGGTTGTAAACAAAGAGGCTCCAAGTTCAATAGTGAAGGTTCATGTTGGTCCACATGAAGCTCATGTGGAGGACTGGTGATGATATGGCTGTAAGTGGTCTGAAGAGCTAGGTATAGAAAAGGACTCAGCACAGATGGATGATGTTGGCGAGAAGAATCTTCCCAAATGCTAAAGTGGCTGAGGAATGGATTGGGGCAGAGCCAAGGAAGGCAAAGTTTTGTATTGTGCCAAATACAGCCAGAGCAGAAGTCTTTCTAGGGTATAAGGCTGGGAGGGGAGTCCAATGGCACTGACAACTACTCATCCCCTCAGAGACACTGATTCGAGATCTGCCCTTGGACCTAGGCAGTTTTATGGCATAGAATCCTGTGTTCAGTAGGGAGAAATGATCCATTGTGTCATTTCTGAAAGAATCTCTCTGCTATCTTGAACACCTTCTAACCATCTTCCCAGAGAAAGTCCTGTATAAAGTCCTGGGGTGGTAAGGCTGGGTATCAGATCTGTTGAGGACATAACTCTTCAGACCAATAACCAAGCTTGGATCTGACTCTTGGAGACATTTTGGAAATTCTTCTGACTACATAGACTCATGAACTGCTTTTCAGACAACCAAGAGGATGTTTGGCCTCCTGTGACATCTGAAATTTCATCCAAGGTTTCTCAGTGGCTTCAGAAATTCACCCCCTCTTGTCTCATCAATTGTGTGCAGTAAGAATCAGAAGCTTTTTGCAGAGTTGGATAGGTCTGGGAGGGGCTGCTATGGTGGGCCAGTCCTATCCTCCTTGGGAAGCTGCTGGACAGAAGAGGGCTGATACTGGATGTCCAGTACTGTATGCTGCTGTATGTGTGGTGGATGTGAATTGCATGTTGGATGGGGACCCAGGAAGTGCTGGAACCTGGGGTACCCAGACAGCAGCAGTAATGAGCAAGGGTGGTCTGATTTCTTTCACTGTGGCTGGCTCCTCAGGTTGTGGGTATTTTGAATGGCTTTAGTAGTATCCTCTGCATCACTTACTCTGTCATAGGAGAAATGGGCTGCCCTAGGCAGCTTTGGGCAACTATCATGAAATACCTAAGGCAATAAACTTATCAATAGAACGGGTTTTTGTAGCTGGAGTTTTGTGGTTCTGAAGTTCTGGACTAATATCAGGCAACTTCAATGCTGGGGTTTCTGCTCAGGATAGCACGGCAGGAGTGTGTAGAGGAGAAAATATCTCACCTCATATGTTGGGAAGCAGAGCAAGACAGGATTGCTGGGGTCCCAGCCTTCAGGGACATGCCCCCAACAACCTGAGGACCTTGATCAGGCCTAGCCTCCTGCAAGTCCATAGCACCACCAAATAACGCCACATGAGGACCACCTCTTTGTCACATGGGCCTGGTGGGTGATTGCATTCCTATTCAAACTGTACTGGAGATGACAGTTGGCTCGTAAGATATACCTGTGCAGCTCCTCCCCCAGGTCAGGGAAGTGGGCACTGTGGTGGTCCAAAAGTGTGGTCTGCTTTCTGCAAGAGCTCATGTTGAGTTGTTTGCCCAGAGACAAATGGCATCATGAACCAGGGTATGAATTATGGGTCCAGCCTCATTCAGATATTCCATGATGAGTCTTCAGGCTAGTTCAAGTATCATTTGGTTTACCTGACCTCGTATAATTTTTTTTCTAGGATCTGAATGTGTAGCATTTGTCAGCTCTAAGATTATTGTAGAGTGGGGCTGGAAGATGTCGTGTCTACCTTTCACAGTGTTGCTGTGTACCACAGTGGCCCAAGTAGAGGTTTGGAGGCCTAGAACACCAGCTTCCTTTTCTCAGGTGTCACGTATGTGCAGTATACAAGCTGTTGAAAGTCTGTTTTCTCCCTTCTCAAAAGAGGAGCTGTAAGGCTCACATGAGGGGCAATGTGGAGGGCAGGATTCTGCTGTCATCACTGTTCACAATGCCATCATGTTCTATGAAGGGATTGGTACTATTTGTGCTTAGGGACACAGGTGCAGAGCCAGTTGGAATGTGACCTTCCAGATCTTTTTGCCATCTTATATTCTGGGTCACAGAGATACAAAAAAAAAAAAAAAAAAAAAAAAAAGCAGGGGGCCGGGAGTTTGGCCTAGTGGTAAGTGCTTGCCTAGCATGCACAAAGACCCAGGTTCGATTCCTTGGTACCACATACACAGAAAAATGCTGGGAGTGGTGCTGAGGCTCATGTGGTAGAGCTCTAGTCTTGAGAAAGTCCAAGGACAGGGCTCAGACCCTGAGCTCAAGCCCAAGACTGGCAAAAATAAAAAAAAAAAAAGCATAAACAAAACAAAACACATGACCTGACACGATAATGAAACTAGGCTCTGCCTCATTCCTCTAAGATGTATGGAATGTCCTCAATTCTTGTTTACTTCATCTGTAAAATGGGGATACCAAGACAGCCCAGCCCATGCTGTAAGAGGAACAGCTGGCCAGTGAAGGTGCGCTCATGGAGACCTATATAGCCAGCATGCCCTGCCTGAGTACCTGCTACTCTTGGCTCCTCCCCCTTTTTTCCCATCTCCTTTCTCCCCCTTTTCTTCCTCCCCTCTTCCCTCCTCTTCTGCTTCTCCCCTTCCTCCTCTTCTTCACAGCTCCTCCTCCTCCACCTTCCTCCTAATCCTATCCCTTCCTCCCCTTCCTCTTCCTCCTCCTCCTCCCCCTTCTCTTCCTCCTTCCTTCTCTTCTTCCTCCTCCTCCCCTGTCCCTCTTCTGTCATTGTCTTTTTCCATCTGAGTGCTGAGACTGAAATAGTCACAATTGAACTCAAAGGTTCTGAGAGAGATTTCAGTTCGTGGTCCTCTCCTGTGCCTTAGGAAAGACACTGTGAGTTGGAACCCCATCTGCTTGCTTTTATTTCTTGGTTTCTGGCTCCTGAGCTAGGCAAATGGAAGCTGCTCAGTGTTTGTCTAATGATGAAAGTAGAGGACTAATGAGTGCATTTTTGTGGTCTTTCTGGAGGTGGAAATCATGTCGATTCCAGAGGTGGCTTTGGCTTTAAATCACATAGACTCTCTGGGCAGCTTGGGCGGTCTTGGGCTGGCTGCCAACCCGTTATACCTAGTATCCTCTGGTATGGCTGTGGACAAGTGACACTTGCCTCCTAGGGTGGCTCTGGCCATACCCAGAAGTCATGGAGGATGTGTTAAAGCAACTTTCCTTTTTAAAGATACCTGGAGAAACTAAGATAGCATGTTGTAGCTTTCTTATTTACTATAGTAAGTTTTCACAGAGAGAAATTCTTCCATTTCATTGCCCAGGTATATATAAACATATATGTTGAACATAAGTCCACTAAAATAAAAGCTAAACCTTGGCTTTGCAAACTTTAAGTAGATTATGCTAGTTGCTCAGTTTGAGTTGTAATCTGTAGGAGTTGATGCTTTGCCTTAACTGTGTCCATAGGGTGTCCTGAACTGGCCAACTCACAGAGCTGTATCTGGACTACTGGTTGACTTGTTACTCCTTTTTTTTTCCTTTGCAGTGTATTTGTTAGATGAAGTTTTATTTTACCTTGTTTTGATTCTTCAAGACATACTGATATTGAGAATTGTTTTCAGGATCCAGGCCTCAGTGCCTCATGCCTGTAAGGCTGAGATTTAAGCAGGGAAGTTATGAGATTCTTTTTTTGGAGGGGGGGTGGGTCATGGGGCTTGAACTCAACTCAGCTTGGATGCTGTCCCTGAGCTCTTCAGCTCAAGGCTACCACCCTACCCTGGAGCCAAGCGCCAATTCCCGTTTTCTAGAGGTTAATTGGAGATAAGAGTCTCAGGTCCTTTTGTGCCCAGGCTGGCTTTGAACCTTGATCCTCTGATCTCAGCCCCCTGAGTAGCTAGGATTACAGGTGTGAGCTACCCGTCTGGCTAGTTATGAGATTCTTACCTCCAATTAGCCACCAAAAAAGCTGGAAGTGGAGGTGTGTTTCAAGTGCTACAGCACTAAGCTTTAAGCAAAACACCGGACAGTGTCAGGCCCCAATTTCAAGCATAAGAGCTAAGGGACACCGGGACACCAGGTCTTGAGTTCAAGTTCCCCCCCTCCCCATTTACACACACATACACAGAAAATAATTGTTACCAATTCTTGTTTAGAAATCTTCTAAGACAAATCTCTCCAGGAAGTACCTTGTGATTCTGGGATACCAGGCAGGGCACCTGGGAACACATTTCCTTTTTGTTATAAATGGGGTTTTGGTTTAGGCTGCTTAGTAGCAGATTGTAGGCCACCCAGAGCTGAACAGGCATGATTTCAACTTTGCCCACAGGCTCCCAGTAGCCTGGAGTGGGGAGGGATTCCTTCCCTGAGCAGTAAAGTGGTCAGTGCATTTGCTGTTGTTGTTAATGCTTTGGACCTCACTTGCCAGTGAGGCCGGGTCACCTCTGCAACCCAGTGGTGGCTTCACAGGGCGGGTGTGCGCCTCTGCTCATCCCTGAAAGGAAAAGACTTCCTGATGCACGCCTGCCTGGGTCTCAGGGCAGCCTCCCTTCCCTCCTCACCCCCACCCCGCCCCGCCCCACTTCCTCCTGCTTTAGAACCCAGGCCACTGGAGCGCCCCTTTCCCAGGTCCGCACAAGCTTTCCAGGCTCCTCACCCCGCCCCCTTCTCCCTCCCCTTCCTCCCCCAGCCCCGTCCCCCGGGACGCCCCTGCCCCCGCCCGGTCTCCACCTGCCGCCTGCCTGCCCGGCCGACCGCCGCGCCCCCGCGCTTGGCTGGCGCCAGCCGCTCGATAGGTCTTGCACTTTGATTATTTGTGTTAACAGTTAATTTAGCACCGTGGCCACGTGTGCCAAAGCTGCCTCCACTTCCTCCGGGCTCCCAACAAATGGCACTTTTATGAGGTCCTTTCAAAGGGGCTCCCAGGCCGTCTCCAGCCCTGGCCACCTCGGCCTGCCTCTGGAGACCCCATTTCTTTGCCCTCCTTCTTCCACCCAGCGCCCCCTCTGCCCAGGCCCTATCGCAGCCCAGATCTCTTGGACGTTTGGAGGGAAGAAGCTATTTCTGGCCTCTCGGGCCTCCACCCTAGGCCTTGAGTCTGATCTAATGGAGATTTATGGAGCCCGCCCTGCGCCCTTCGCAGGGCTTTCCTGTGAGCGGGACTGAGCTCGCCTGGGAGTGGGCATGGGGCTGGCTGCTGCCATGGAAGTCGTGTGTGTGTGTGTGATGGTGACTTAATAAAGCTGTTGTTGCACACATAGAATGTTTTCGAATTCTTTAAAAAATATGCTAATGTTCCAGTCACACCCCTCCCCCCAAAAAACCCTGGTTTCTCCCCACCTCTGTCACCACAGTTCTAGGGCTGAGCTGCCTCAGATATCAGGAAGCCTGTGTTTCGCTTTTGATCCAGCCGCCTCTTCCTGATGGAGGCAGGGCATTCATTCTACAAGAAGTTATAGCTTCTCCAAGGAATTCCAGAGGGCAGGCTTTTGAAGTCCCTCATGATTTTCTACCTTCTGGCTCTCTTTCCTTATAAAGAATTGGATTTCCCTTTTGCTTAGATTGCCAATGGGGCTGATGTTCTATTACACTGATAGTACTTAGGCTTTGAGTTACAAAGAGAACGCTAGCCATGTCTTCAGTAGATAAACTTCTTGTACTGTGGTCAGCTCGGTCTGTGGTCACACTTAGGAAAGGCTTCTTCACAATGTGCCCAGACTAGGTCTCACGTGTGAGTGACAAGGGACTCTGTGGAGGGCAGGTCTCTTCTGACCTGAGGTTACAGTTAATCTGGACCAATTGCAGTGAGACCCACAGCTTCCAGTCGGCTTCTCCATCAGCCCAGAGCTGCTTAGGCCAGGCATTGCCGTGGATCAGTCCAAACTCCTACACATCTTCCAGCCTCTCGTTTTTGGATGGCTGGAGGCTGGACCACTTCAGATCTCAGCTGCAGACACCCCCTCAGTAGGTCTGCTTTGTGTGTTGGATACGGGTGTATACTGAACAGGCTGGCACACTTACAGCTTGCCTAGTACCTTC
This sequence comes from Megascapheus bottae, assembly GCF_031878675.1. Lineage (NCBI taxonomy): Eukaryota > Metazoa > Chordata > Mammalia > Rodentia > Geomyidae > Megascapheus > Megascapheus bottae. The sequence continues at coordinate 1,471,778 of NC_143517.1, forward strand.
TATGTGAGCACGTAAGTGGACTATCCCATCATTGGACCCACATGCCAGCACCTATTCTTTAATTAAAAAAAAAAAACAAACAGGCCCTCCAGTGCTCCCCTTAAAATGAACATGTTCTGGCTAACCCCAATCTCTGAAGAAACTCAGCAGTGCCTCTCTTGAGCCCATAAGTGTACATCATGTTATCTGACCAGGCATTCAAAAATCTACCTTCAGTACCACAATTCTGGCACTACTTTTTTTTTTTAAATAAAGGGCACAATGACCTCCAATCTGTCCAGTCTGTCAAATTCCGTGGCCAGCTCCTAATCCTTATTCCCATTAACTCCCTTAGACAAAGCTGTCCAGTCAGGATCTCTTTTTGAAACTCTGATTTCTGTAATTGCAATCCAGCCTTTCTACCCTCTTTCCTTACCTTGTAGCTCCTAGCTGTGAACAAGTGCAGCTTTCAATTTAACAACTACATATTTTTTTAAGCTGACTAAACTTTTAGTGGTAAACATCAGGACTATATTTCAGATGAAATCAGACATTTATTTACGTGTGGTTGAACTGCCAAGGTATTAAGTGCAGCATGTTCACTTAACTGTTTGTTCAAAACTATTGAGAACCTAGTAAACTATGTTCTTGGTGTTGAGGATCCAGTAGTGAAAAACAGTAAAATCGGCCAGAACTGACCCCAGCAAGATTCCAGTTGAACCTTCTTCCTGGTTCCTGGGAGTAAATTGCAGTCAACACTACTTCACATGAGGTTTACATCTTGTAAGTCATCTAAGCCTATTGGTTCTTCATCTACAATTTCTTTCCTTTTTAAGGCTCCTTTACTGGCATGCTGGGGTTCTGAGCTTCTAACCCTTATCTATTAGTTTCTTTAGATACTTCCTCTTCTCTGAAACCTTGATTCATTCTCCCTCAAAGAAAAGGTTTGACCAAGTCAAGTATTCATGCACCAAATATATCAGAACGTTCTCTGCACCAGAGACTGGAGTAGTAGTTCTATGAAAGACACACAGCCATGTAGACTCTCCAGTCTCATTGTCTACACAGATAGTATACTTATACATAGATATGGAAAAACATTAAAAGGCAATGTGTTATCTAAAATAGAGAATTACTGATCACATTTAGTATTAAACTTTATTTATTTTTATTTTAACTAAGTGTCCCAAACTCTTCACTACTTGGGTCCAGCTTGGTTTCCTGTCTTCCTTTAGCCAGCTTCCTGTCTTCAGGGCCATACTGTGTTAAGTGCCTCTTCTACAGTGTGCCCCACCTTTCCTGCCATTCTGTTTCTGCCTCTGCCCTTTGTCTCCTTGTCTACAATCCCCTCCCCTTACCTTTTACAATTTTACTCATCCAATGGATGACAAATTCCCCTTTTCCTCTAAAACCAATCTCAACTCCCACATCATTCAAGGACTTTTTACTGAAGTTTCCCCAGCTGAAAATCTTATCTCTTTTTCCAAATCCTCTAGCATTCTGTCTGGCTCTTTTCCCTGACAGTGTCAGAGACTGTCTACTATTGAAGTTATTTGTACTTCCTGCTATGCTGTAAGATCCTAAGGACAGGACCCTATTCAGACACCATGTAGCCAATGACTACATAGCATTTCAGCCAACTGAGACAAACATGAATTTTTGTGAGGTGATAGGTAATTAAGGGGTCACACAAAAGAAATAAACTGTTTTGAGGCCTTATGGATTGTCATAGCCAGGGTTATTAGGGTGAAGAGTTAAAGATCTTTCTGAAAAATTAGGATATCATAAAAATACAGAAAATAAAATCCCCCAACAAAACAACTCCTGACAGAGGAGATAGCAATACCACTAGGAGAGCAGAACAGTGCTGCTATCTTGTGGATCGGAGTGGTCTGTGTCTACAATAAAGTGTGCTCTATCTCTGTGTCTGTCTGTATCTATCTCTCATCTTCTATACATTTTTGGTACTGGGGCTGGAATCCAAGCTTACATGCTTGCTAAGCAGGAGTTCTGCCATCTTTTTTCCCTCTGGCTATTTTTGAAATAGGATCTTACTTTTTGCATGGGATGGTCTACACTTTGATCTCATTTATATTTTCTGCCAGAGGAAGAATGATAGGCACATGCCTTCTATAGCTAGAGGTTTTTTTTTTTTTCCTGTTGGGATGAGTCTTCTGAGTAGCTGAAATTACAGGCAGTCGTGAACCATTAGTATTTGGCTTAAGTATATTTTCCATTAAAATAATAAAATGGAGTTGTGTTCAGGACCCTAGAGATGGTGAAAAAAAAAAACCCTTATGTTGGGTGAGCGAAGAGGAATGACTCCATCTAGCTGTGCAAGCTGACAGGCTGTTGGTGTCCTCTCTCCACATATCCCTCCCTGCATATCCACCTTTCTTTCTTTCTCCAGTTCCTTGCCTCAGTTTTTCACTTGTGTCTTCTCCGTATGCTGCTGTCTTTTCCCCCTATTAACACTGCTCTACCTCTCTCTTGCCTGTCCTGGGGCTTGAAATCAGGGCCTGAGCACTCTCTCCGGGATTCTCTTTGCTCAAGGATAGCACTCTACCACTGGAGCCACAGTGCCACTTGTGGCTTTTTGTGTTTATGTGGTATCAAAGAATCAAACCTAGGGTTTCATAAGTTCTAGGCAAGCAATCTACCACTAAGCCTCATTCCCAGCCCACATGTTCTCTTTCTTCTACAGATGTGTACACTAAAGTAGCATTTGCATTCTGATTGGAAGCCAGTGGAGAAATGGGAGAGGTACATGGAAACCTTTGTGGCTCCTAGCTTTTTTTTTCAGACAGACTACTCTTCATGAAGCAAAGAAAATTTTTTGTGGGTCATGGGGCTTGAAGTTGGCCTGGACACTGTCCCTGAGCACTTCCGTTCAAGGCTACCACCCTACCCTTGAGCCAAGCCCTACTTCCCATTTTCTAGGGGTTAGTTGAAGATAAGAGTCTCAGGTCCTTGGGGCCAGGAGTTTGGCCTAATGGTAGAGTGCTTGCCTAGTATGCACGAAGACCTGGGTTTGATTCCTCAGTACCACATACATAGAAAAATGCTGGAAGTGGTGCTGAGGCTCAAGTGGTAGAGCTCTAACCTTGAGAAAGTCCAAGGACAGTGCTCAGGCCCTGAGCTCAAGCCCAGGACTGGCTCAGGTCCTTTTATGCCCTGGCTGGCTTTGAACCTTGATCCTCAGATCTCAGCCTCCTGAGTGGCTAGGTTTACAGGCATGAGCCACCATGCCAGGCATGAAGTAAATATTTATGCTAGAACTTGAACACAGTTTTATCTACCACAGCTCAGTGGTGACTCTATGACAGGCCCATTGAAAGACTTGCCTGAAATCCTAGAGTTGCTACATTGTCATAGTACTGCCTTTAATCGCTATGCTTTTAGCTTTTATAATCTTCTGCCAACATCTCTCTTATGGAAGGAAATTAAATGTTATATATTCTTGTACCAGGTGCTAAGGTGGCTAATAAAAATCAGCATCTTTAACCATTATTAACTCTTTATGTCAGTGGGTTCACTGATATAAGCATATCTATTTATATTTCTGAATATTAAAAATACTCAGAAAAACTCTAACCTTGGCATGGATGGCTCACACCGGCAATCCTAGCTGTTTAGGAGACAAAGATCTGAGGATCGTGGTTCAAAGCCAGTATACTGGGCAGCAAAGTCTGTGAGACTCTTACCTCCAATTAACTACCAAGAAAGCCAGAAATGGAGCTGTGGCTCTTGTAATAAAGCACTGGCTGTGGGCAAAATCAAAAAATACAAAAATCAAACAAGAACATGAGGCCCTGAGTTTAAGGCCCAGTATCTGTGTGTACATATGCACACATGCACACACACACACACACACACATACACACACACACACACACACAAATTCTAGAAAATTCTAAAAAGTCAACCTTGAATTTGCTGCATGTTGATATATACACTGAATCTGCACAAGTGAAGAGATGTATATATGGGTACTCTACTAAGTTTAAAAAGTAATCTAGAGCTCATTTAAAGCACGTGGAAGAATATTCACAGGTTATATATAAATACCATACCATTTTGTATAGGAGGTTTGGACATTTATGTCTTTGGCATTTACAAGGAATCCTGGTACCCATCTACTCACAGATATGATGGGATGACACATTACTCTATTGCACATTTGATGCAGTTTGCCTTACAAAGCAAACTATGCTTTGTAAGGTGGAAGCAGGTTTGGACAGACCAGGGGCCAATTTTGTTTCTAACATGGTTCTAGAGTACTATCGTTGGATTACAAGCTGGATTTTTCAGGGACACTACTGGTGTGGAAGGCATTGGGGTCTCAAGGTGCTAAGATCTCCTGCCTAATGACCAAAGCAAGGAAGAGAGAGGAGCATTGCATTGAAGAGTTTTACCTTTTAAAGGTCCGCTATTTATTATTAAGGCTCCTATATGTACACAGACATTTCAAATATTGAACATATTCTTGTTTCCCAATATAAAGGGGGATTGGTACCAAAATACATTGGATTGCCAAGTCTTTATATAAAGTGGCATGCTATGCTCATAAACACATCTTCTTGTGTACTTCGAATCATCTATTGATAGCTTATAATACCCACTATAGTATAAATGTTATATGAATAGTAATAATGCAATAATCCAACATGCAAAAACATGGAAAAAGTTTACATTTTCAGTACAGACACAATTTCTTTTAAAAATAATTTTGGACCATGGTTAGTTGAATCTGCAGATGATGAATCTGCAGATGATGGATACAGAGGGCATGCCTCATGGTAAAAGCCCTTTCTTTTTTAATTTTTTTATTGTAATTAGTAAAAGGGTTACATGATATTTGCCAGATAGAAGGTGCATTAATTCACATACATTGATACCCTTTCACATGTCTTGGTATCCATTACCCTCCCCCCACCCCCCCACCCGTCTTGGTTTTCCCCCCTTCCCTATCAAATTTCAAGTAACCAAATACAAATAAATTCAATATATCAGATAACAAAGTGAGATAGTGTAACAATATGAGATACCCAAGGGACAGCAAAGGAGATGAGAGACAACATAGTACATTAAGGACAACAATCATTCGTTATCTGGCTTTTGTTTCAATATCCTGGAGGTCCTTTCAATTAGCTTCATACTATATGGCCTTATGTATCAAGATTTTGCTCTATTGCAGATCTCTGCTAGTAGAGCCCAAGGTTTCTACTGATTATGACGAATGAGGGAAACCATTGAGCCTAAGTTCCTTTGAGTCTGGCTTACTTCACTTAATATGATTTTTTCTAAGTCTTTCCATTTCCTAACAAATGGGGTGATGTCATTGTTTCTGACAGCAGCATAGAATTCCATTGTGTACAAATACCACAACTTGTTGATCCACTCATCAACTGAGGGACATCTAGGTTGGTTCCATATCTTTGTTATGGTGAATAGTGCTGCAATGAACATTGTTGTGCTAATGGGTTTAGTATGTCCTTGTTTCTGGATGGTTGGGTAAATGCCAAGTAGTGGAATTGCTGGGTCATAGGGGAGTTCTATGTTTAGCCTTTTGAGGCACTGCCACACTGGGTAAAAGCCCTTTCACACGTAGTAATGGCTGCAGAGATCTGGTGCCTGTGACTATGATCATGGTGTTGCGTCTCAGGTAAAGCTTCTTCTCCACTTCTAAGACAATGAGCAACTTTGTTTTATGAACTAAGAAACGCTGAGAGCAGGCTTCAAGCTCTTCCTAGATTCTATGAAGTATTCTGTGTCTTTCTTATAAATTGTTCCATATTTGCCACTGGCTGGAGAGGACTTCTGAGGCTTTCTGGCAAGGAGAGCCACCTGACACTATGAGCAAAGGAGGGTAGAGCGTGATCCAGCCAGCACAGAAATAAGATGTTTCACCACTTGGTCATTACAAACCAATAACAACTTGGCATCCTTGGCCTTTATCTCTATTTATAAAACTACCACTGAGAGATCTAGGATAGCATGTTATCCCAAGAGCTCATTGTCTAATTCATTCTCCTGAGAGAGCCCAGTCAATAGACAGAGTGGTCTATTGAGCTTGCTCTTACCAGGACTTGTACCTGTCTGGCTCTACTAAGGCTGTCTATTTACCTGTTGTAAGTTGCCACAGAGCCTTAATAACTTTGTAAAACTTACATCATAGATATGGGCCAACAAAAAGAAAACTTGATTGTTTTGAATGAGGGTCCGGGGTGAATGGAATATTAAAAAACAAACACAAAAACACACTTGTGTGGCCAGAGATTTGGCCTGGTGGTAAAATGTTCACCTAGCACAAACCAAGACCCAGGTTCGTTCCTTCAGTACCACATACATAGAAAAAACCAGAAGTGGTGCTGTGGCTCAAGTGGTAGAACTCTAGCCTTGAGAAAGCCTGAGGACAGTGCTCAGGCCCTGAGTTCAAGCCTAAGGACTGGCAACAAACAAACAAACAAAAAACCCAAAACACATTTGTGCCATGAATGGGTATGTTAGGGTTTGGGATCTTAACTATCCCCCAAAGATCTTTCTCTAAAGCCTTGGTCCCACCTTTTGGTACCATGTACTTTTGTGAAAGCTTTAGGAGGAAGTTATGCTACTGGGAAGCGTCCTCAAAGGGGCCATTGGGATATCAATCTCTTCCTTTCTCATTTTGCTTCCTGGCTGCCTTGAAGTGAACATTTTCACTGCCGTGTGCTCCCATTACCCAAGGCCCAAAGGCAAGAGGTCAAGTGACAGTGGACTGATACCTCTAAAACTAAGTTGATTTCATCAGCTGTATTGTTCCAGCAGCAGAAAGCTTTCTAATGCTTCAGTTCTCCCAAGCTGGCCAAGGGAAGGCCTGAAGATATAGCATATCTGCTCATGAAGCAGGGAAGAGTTTTCTCAGACTTCATAGAATGTTAGGTCTTCAGAGACCATGCAGTCCACACTACGCCTTTAGTAGGTAGAGACCCTTGAGCTCAGAAAGGTGAGATTGACTGAGCAATCCCCACAGATAGATGTCTCTTTAGGGGAGCCAGGGCCTGAGGTATGCCCTTGTTTTAGGGTCCCTCCACTCAATATCAGAGTACGTCACAGACCCTGAGATAAAGTCACGACAAGGCCATGTTAGCCAGAGAAAAAGGCAGGATGATTGATAGCTATGTTCTCTAGTCCCCACAGATGTGAAATTGAACTTGTCACACACTGTTCCTGGAGGCCACACTGTATCACCCTGCCAGGAAATAAATAGGTGACTGAGATCTTAACTCACTGAAAGTGTATCATTGTGCTTAACTGAATACAAACGGACTAAAAGACATTAGGAAGAAGAAATATGACTTGATCACGCAGGTGTAAGGTTAGAAGCACGATATAATATTGAGAGTCGATGGAGTTTTCACTGGATTAGTTTTATTTTTATGCCTGTCCTGGGGCTTGAACTCAGGGCTTGGTTACTATACTGTAGCTTTTCTTGCTTAAGGCTAGAGCTCTACCACTTGAGCCACAGCTCCACTTTCAAGTGTTTTTGTTTGTTTGTTGGAGATTTTCTGGTGTGGTTAATTGAAGATAAGAGTCTCATGGACTTTCCCGCCTGGGCTGGCTTTGAGTCGTGATACCCGGATCTCAGCCTCCTAAGTAGCTAGGATTACAGGCATGAGATACCAGTGTCCAGTGCAGATTATTTTTCCCTCTGTAATGATAACTTTTGCAGCACTGCATATTATTTTGTGCTTTCTTGGTTTGAATAAAAGGTCCTTCAAATTTTATCTAATTCAAATGCCAGAGTCCGGATGAGATCAATAGTCATTATATGGTTACCATCATACGGGGAAAAAAAATACAGGACCATGCCAATAAGATTCCATTTTCCCAATCTTCACACTTCTGTTGGCCTACAAGGAAGGCCAACACTTTCTTTCCAAGGTGTTTCCTTTACTTACAATTCATGGCACTGCCTTTTGTGGTTGCTGGACTACTTAGGACGGGCTGAGCAAGAACCATGACTCTGAACTTGGGGTGTGTGTCAGCTTGCTGTTACAGTGACCAAAGCTAAAGGTGAACCACTTAAAGGAGGAAATGTTTATTGAGGATCATGGTCACACACAGTCACATGGTGAGACATATTAAGTCATTGCTGGAGCACAAAATGGAGGAAGCTGTTCACCTTCTGGGGGACTGAAAAGTCAAAAGAAACAAGAAGAAGATCAGGTCTTAAAGTACTTTCAAGAACATGCCTCCTATGACCTAAGCTCCTCCCACTGAGCCCCGCCTCCACCTAAAGGTTGAACCACTTCACAGTAGCCTCCAGGCTGGAAGATCAAGCTGTTAGCATATGGGCCTTTGGGGGAACATTTAGGATCCAAGATAATTTCTCATACCCTTCAGATTGTTGCATATCTTAGCTCCTAGTGAATCCTTACAAAAAAAGCATCTCCCAGAAGATTTCATGTTTCCATTCATGTTGTTATTTGGAGTATGAAATGATATCCATTATTTCATTTCCTAGATGAATTCCAGACATGAGTAGACTCATAAGTGGTGTGTGTTCTCCTTGAAATATATGTATATCGTTTCTAGCATAGAAAATAAAAACTCACTCCTAATACTGTAGCTCCACAGAGAAGTTTCTTTTTTTATATATCTGCATGGAGTGCTTCAATACTTAAAAAAAATTTTTTTTTTTGCCAGTCCTGGGCCATGAACTCAGGGTCTGAGCACTACCCATGGGCTTTCTCAAGGCTAGATCTCTACCACTTGAGCCACAGCACCACTTCTGGCTTTTTTTCTATGGATGTGGTACCGAGGAACTGAACCTGGGTCCTTGTGCATGCTAGGCAAGCACTGTACCACCAAGCCAAACTCCCAGCCCCTTGTGCTTCAATATTTTAAAAGTGAATTGGCTTGTGTTTTATCTCTCTTGAGAAATTTTCTCCTTCGTTAGACCTTGTTGAAGATGAGAACCACAAGACAGAATTCTGAAATTCCTAACATTTTGAAGCTTATAAACTTTTCTGAATTTGATCTCTAAAGTGCTCAGTGATGTGGAATAGACAATGTTGAGGCTATCTAATGTGGCTGGCAAACACATTTTCCTTTACTCAAGGAAATAAAGAGGAGCCCTGCAGTTAGCTGCACCAAACAGATGTAGTAGATAGATTCTAGAGATGTCTCCTGGACTATGCTAACTCTACCTGGGACCTGGCAGGTGCTCTTCTCTCACCAGCATGTGGCTTCTAATGGAACTTTGAGGGACAGAGAAGCTGGGGAGCCTGACAAAATTTCCACACTCCCGAAATGGTGAGGAGCTCTATTGTCTGTATCTTCTCAGGGATCAAAAAGAAACCAGGGAGGGGCTGACAGAGCCAAAAGGCTTCTTCCATGGAGTGTGTTTTCTAAAAGTGCAAGTCCATTCCCCTCTGCATCATTGTCATTTAAAGCGAGAGGGTCATCATGTCAACCTATTTTGTGGGCCGCCAGAAATCAAAAATCAGAGAAATAGGAAATAAGATGACTAACATGAGAAAAGCTGGGGTGGTGTCTGGATGATTGATGATGATTCATTTATATTCCAGCAGGACATCAGCTGGCTCAGAGCCCATGACGAGCATATGTGGCTTCGCTCTCTTGGGGGTGCAGACTGCTGGTGCTCTGGTTTGTTTTGTGCAGGCAATATGTGGGCAATGGCGGTCGATGTGGGGATGATGTGGCTCACAACCCTTTGAGAATGCTGTGCTCATACAGACACTGTGCCAAGACCTCACTCAGGGTGAGACTTCTTCCAGATGTTTCATTGCCCAATGGATGAAGAACCTGTTGCAGCTACAGAAATCTGACTCACTTGGGAAACTCTCATCTGTCTCACAGCTAAGTCTTTATCATGACCCTATTGCTGGGTCCAGATAAGGCCTCAACTGTCCTCATAGCAAAGACGATGACATCTTGGTTAGCATCATTTATGATCATTTACAATGAGAAAAGGCACCATAGAACGTATAGAAAAGTCTGAATCTCTTTTCAACATTGAATTTGCCACAGAGAAGGCAAGCAAGAAAGGAGAGATGACAAGTCACAAATTTTGGCCCCACCCTAAATGCACACAACTTTAGGCCCTGGTGAGAATTGCTCACTTTTTGCAAGCCAAGCTGCTGAGAAAGCACACGCCAGCCACAGTGGTGAAGTCATGCAAATGCTATGCCCCCAGAGGCCACAGGAATTGTGGAAAGATTTGTGTAAATATCTCATGCATTCTTGTGATCTAAGGTTTATGGAAATTAAAACCACAGTCTAAAAGCCTATGCCACATTTATTCCTCCCTTTTCTCCTTCAGAAGAAACTCATAGACCGTTTTCTCCCGAGCAGCCAATGAAACATTTTACTTTTATTTTATAACCAGGAAGACATTAACTAAGATACACCCCATTCTATTTAGGATCCATTTTGAAGAAGGAGAACATGCTGAGCATCCTGTGTGCATCTCCCCCCCCCACACACCCCCACCCCAAGCACAAGCACAAGCAGGAGAGTGATTCCCATGTAGCCACCTTGATCTCTCGATTTGGGTTTGGTACAGTTCAGTATTCGGTCAGGTTTCGGCTTCCTTTTCTTTCCTTTCCTGGTTTTGCGCTGGATGTTGGAGTTGGGATGTCTGACACACACAGAGAATAGCTCACGCATTCAACTTGCTGAAGAATCTCTGGCACCAAGTTTAAAGAAACCACTGAGGAACACATGGCTTTCCCACACAGGCTGGAGCAGGACACACCCTCCTCCAGGATCCCAGAAGAGGGCCTTGGAAGCCTGCGCCTGACAGTGAAGAGGGCCCCTCTGGAGAGGAGCCCAGGACACTGTGGACACTTTCTCCCACCCTTCCCTCCTTACGTCACATGGCAGAGAAGTCCGAGGCATGAGAACACATTGCGACCTTAAACAGATGCACCTGTGTGCCATGCTAACATTTTCATTGACTTTGCAGCTCCGATTTTCTAATTTATAATGCGTTATCCCTTTTCCTTGGCTCACCCTTAAGCTATGTGTGTCACTCCTAAAGTGAATGCATATAGCTTGCTTACTCACATCTAAGTATTGACAATTTCACATGAATTTTTCATTTTCTTTCTACTCCAGGAAAAGAGCATTGGTGGTAGGGATGCCTGTTTGTTGGATACAGCCAGTCCCTGACACTGGTGTCTCTTCAGGCACTCTACTACTGACTTTTCCTTATGTTAATGCTCTTGCAGATTCTTTGACACACACACATTTCATGAGTAGATTCTTGTCTAGTCTAGGTGACTGCTTTGGTTCACTCTTGACTTCCCTGACACTAGCATTAGGAAATCCAGCTCCTGGAGCTGTAAGCCATTACCAGCTCACGTGTGCAGCTGTTGGCATGGCCCAGTCTCCTTGCTGTACCCATCATAGACTTTCTCTAAGAAGCAGGAATATACCAAGATCTCTCTGGTAGGTCCTGTATGATGCCAACCTGGCTTGTGAAACACCCTCAATTGGTTTGAGGTGCACATGTCTTAGGGGATTGCATCCTTCCCTCCCTACTAAGTCCAAATTATTTCTAAAAAGTTCTTTTTCAGCCTAGTGCCTGTAATCCTAGCCACTCAGGAAACTGTGATTTGAGGATCACAGTTCAAAGCCAGCCTGGGAAGGAAATCATGTGAGTTTCGAATCTACATTTAACCACCAAAAAACCAGAAGTGGAGTTGTGGTTCAGATGGTAGAATGCTAGCCTTGATCACAAAAGCTAAGGCACAGAATTCAGACCATCAGACCATGAGTTTAAGTCTTTGTATGCATGTGTGCAAGCATCTGTTGTGGGACTTGAACTCTGGGCCTGGGAGCTGTCTCTGAGCTCTTCAGCTCAAGGCTACTGCCCTACTCCTTGAGCCACAGTGCTACTTTCAGTGTTCTGGTGATTAACTGAAGATAAGAGTCTCATGAACTTGTTAGTGCCCAGGCTGGTTTTGAACTGGGATCCTCAGATCTCAGCCTCCTGAATAGCTAGAATTACAGGTGTGAGACACTGCACCTGGCCACTTGTCTTCTTTCAATGGAAGAGTAGTCAGAGAAAGTTTTCATCTTTCCATATATATATATATATATATATATATGTTTAAAGCAAAATCAGAAGAACTCTGGAAAAGAAAGAAAGCTTTGTAGCATAAAAATGTTTTTATTCCACATCTTCTTTCCAGTTTGATGGAGGTCTTGAAGAAGGCCAACCTTCCCAGGAGAGAACTTGGTTCTGACTCTGGGATCTTAAATACAAATGATTGTGTTTGTTATCACAATCATTAGTCTCCTTTGGCCAAGTTAGAAATCACTCATTACAAATAAGCAGTGGACTTTGCTCAAAAGTAATACAAAGCAAATAGGAACAATCAATTTGTAATAGACTGACTTTTTCCTAAAGGCATTAGGAAGAGAAAAGCAAGCCAAACTCAAGGCTAGAAGAATTCAGAAACAATGAAATTAGATCAGAGATGAATAAAATAGACAATAGAAAACAATAGAGAGATTCAAAAAAACCAAAACTGGTTTCTTTGACAATATTAACAAAATTGACAAGCCATGTTAGATTTACAAAAAAATAAAAGGATATACATAATCAAAATTAGAAATGAAAATAGGGTAATAATACTAATCTTGTAGAAATAAAAGGAATGATCAAAAATGCTATGAACAGTTTTATGACAACCAACTAGATGAGCTAAGTGAATTGGACAAATTCCTACAAATACAAAAATAATCAAAATGGATTGGAGAAGAAATAGAAAAATCTCAAGAGACATGGAACAAGTAAAATGATTAAATCAGTAATTAAAAACCTTCCCACAATGGAAAGCCCAAGGTCGATTGCTTTATTGGTGAATTCCAGCAAATGTTCAAAGAACAAATGCCATCCTCAAAAATGGAAATTCTTCACACAAATGGAAGCCAGCATATTTCTCATACCAATCCAGATGAAAGCACCACATAAAAATGAATTATAGTCCAATATTTTTATTGAATAAGATGTAAAAATTCTCAACAAGATACTAGCAAGCTGAATCTAGTAGCTTGCTAAAATGACTAATACATCATGACCAACTGGTTTATAGTGCAGGAATATGAGTGTGATTTAATGTAAAAATCAGTCAATGTGATATCCTGTATAATTAGAAAACTGGAGCAGTCCAATAATATCTTCACATTTAACTCAAGAAAGCAGTTGACATAACCCAACACCTTTATGATAAAAGTTCTCTCCAAATTTGCAATGAAGGAGTTTTCTCAATGATTTAAACGACATCTGTGAGGTTCACACAGCTCAATAGTGAAAGATTCCCTTCTAAGATAAGAAATAAGACAGTTATTCATTCCCATTTCACCACTGCTATTCAACATTGTATTAGAAATTACAGTCACAGCAATCAAAGAAGGGAAAAGAAAGTATCCATATATATGTACATGTATACATACATATATAAATATGTACTACACATACACACATACACATATACGCACGTATATATGAATATGCGTACATATGTATATATGTAAAAAGTAGCACAATGATGTCTATTTGCAGACATAACCCTATACTGGAAAAACACCAAGGAACTCACAGAAAGGCTGTTAGAGCTAATAAATTCAAGAAAGGATTCAAAAAAGAAGATTAATACACACAGATCAGTTATGATTCTATACACCATCATGAAAAATACAAGGAAAATATAATCTTTACAACAGTATCCAAAAGAATAAGATATTCATAAATAAGTATAACTAAGTGGGTAAAAGATTTGTAGGCTTAAAGCTAAATGAATGATTGTTGAAAGAAATGAAAGAAGATACAAATCAATGAAAAATCTCATTTATTCATGGATTGGATGACAGGATTACTAAGATGTCAGGTCTACCCGAAGTAAACTGTAGATTCAGTAAATCACTATTGAAGCTTTAACACCTCTTCTGAAGAAAACGGAAGGGTAATCATTAAGTTCATAAGAAGCTGCTAATGGTCCTCAAGTAGCCAAAACAATCCTGAAAGAGAATGAAGATGGAAGATTCCCCATTTCTCATTTCAAAAGTTGCCCAAAATGACTTAAGTATGAGTATATTGACTAATGGATTCAAATTCAGAATCCAGAAATAAAATCATGTGATAAAATTGACTTTTTAAAATTGTGATTAATTTTTGACAGAAGTGCCAACACTTTCATTGGAGAATGATTTATTTGATAGGAACTAAAATACTGGGTCAACTGATTCATATGCAATGAAGAAGAACCCTGCCTCATGTCACATGCAAAAATTAATGTGCAATGAATCTATGAAGTAAGTATAAGAACTGACTATACAAAGTTCTTAAAAAATACATAGAAGGAAATCTACATGATTTGACAATGAGCTCTTAGCAATTACATTAAAAGAATGAGCATCAACAACAAATTGGCCTTAATGATAATTAAAGAAATTAATACATCAAAGTATACAATTAGGAAAGTGATTGACAATGTACAGAACAGAAGAAATTATTTATAAATCTAATATTTAAAATATACAAATCTTTATAATGCACCACAAAAAGATGACTAAAAAATAAACAAAGTAGTTCTCCCAGGGAGAACTAAAGCTAGCCAACAAACACATGAAAGGCTGCTCAGTGTTATTAATTGCTAGGAAAATGCAGATCAAAACCTCAAAACCACAATGAAGTACTTACTATTTCATAGCTATTATAATGGCAACAATGAAGAAAATAAAAAATAGATGGTTAGCAAAGATAAGGAAAAATTGGTTCCTTGAACATTGTTGATGAGGATATAATATGATTTAATATCATGATAAACATTGCGGTAGAAATAGCTTTTTCTCACTTTGTACATGATGTTCAATAATTAGACACCTTTCCCAGTTCCCACTCTCTCCCTGCTTAAGTGTTTATGTTAACTCATCTAACCACTCCTAAACTAAAATCAATTCCTCCACATTATCAAAAATCTCTCATTACAGTCTCAAAAAATCATGGTAAACAATGCCAACAATTCTTAAGTTGAGATCATAATTATAGGCCTGGGCGTAGTGGCTCGTGTGTGTCATCCTAGCTACTTGGAAGTCAGAAGTCAGGAGGCTCATGGTTCCAGCTCAGCCAAGGTAAAAACTCTGAGATCCCATCTCAACCAATAGGAGCTGGGTGCCTGTTGTCCTAGTTACTCTGGAAGTCAAACAAAGAGGGAAGCTCAGAGTCCAGGCATACTGTGCATAGATAGCAGAGTGGAGCATGTGAGCATCAAGGAGACAGACTGTAATGTGCTACTTCACTTCTGAAGACCCTATGTTCTTACACTTCAAGGAAGAACAGAAGCCAAGCCAAGGCCAGTGCCATGACCTTTTATTTCTTCAAGGTCATCTGAGAAGTCCCTCGCTCCACAGTTAGATATAAGTCTTGCTGTGTTGAAGGCATGAAGGTTTCAGACAGCCTTTTCTTCTTCATATTCCAGCTCCTTTCCCTTCATATATGGGGAAGCTGAGGCTCAAACATATTAGAAGTTTTCCTGAACTCTAGGAAGATATAAAGGAAATTAATGGCTGCCTTGGACTGGAGTAGTTGGTTGCAAATGGAGAGGGACTGGATTTCTTCGGGGATGATGAACTAGTAAAAAAGGACTTGTGCTGGTTTTGCAATTCCTGAAGTATATTACAGCCATGGAATTTACATACTATCTGAACATATTGTAAGGTATGTGAACTCTATCTCAAGAGAGGTTGTTCTAGCTCTTCTATCATCATAACAATCTGTCACCAAGAGTCTTAAATGGTCCTTCCTTAAGCCACATGTGTCCTTTGCTAGGATGAGCATGGAGAGTAGGAGTGATCCTTCCCTTCGAGATCATTCTGTACATACTTTACTGGGTTTCAAAATCAAAGGGATGGATATTAAAATTAGATCATCTCCGTTGGAATGAAGATGGTCTTGTGCTTTTAGATGATGCCCCCTAAAGGTCTGTATGCTAGAGCTCATGCTCCGAGTTGGTTGCCATGGATCTGTAGACTTGGAGCCTAGTGGGAGGTCCTTAAGTTACTGAGACTGTACCCTCAAAAGAGATGCTGAGACTCTGGGTAATCTTCTTTGTCTTTCTGTATTTTTTTCTTTCCCTCTCAATGTTTTCCTCTCTCTTACTTTCTAGTCTATCCATATCTTCTCTCTCTACTTCTAGGATTGAGATGCTACCTTTCCCTTGGGCACATTCTTATTGCATGATACGCTGCCTCCACCAAAGTCCAAAACCCAAGAAGCTGCTCAATCTAGGATTTGAACTGTGACTCAAAACACACTTCTCCTTACTTCTTATGTAGCCTGTTGAGTAATTTGTTAAGTGATGAAAAACTAATGAATGCAGATGGATTTACCTTATATGAACCAATCCATCCAGAAAGTGAATATGGAAGTGTTCAGTGCCGGGAATATGGCCTAGTGGTAGAACACTTGCCTAGCATGCACAAAGTGTTGGGTTTGATTTCTTGATACCACATACCCAGAGAAAAACTGGAAGTGGTGCTGTGGTTCAAGTGGTAGAGTGCTAGGCTTTCAGGACAGTGCCCAGGCTCTGAGTTGAAGCCCCAGGATTGGCGAAAAGAAAAGGAAAAGGAAAGAAGTATTCAGTTTTGAGACATCTCCTGTTGCATTGGACTCTGCTGGGACATCCTGTGGACATGGGCAACAGAAGGCTATGGGAAGCAGAATGGGAAAGGACATACCTAGACATGAACTTGATGGAGGAATCATACTTGAGATTGTGGTACTGAGCCCTCTGGGTAATTTGTAAGTACATTGAATAAACATTCCTGAGAGTTGGTGTAGTGACACATGCTGATAATCCTAAAGAATCTGAGGCCAGAGGATATCAAATTCCAGGACAGCTTGGGCTACATTGACTTTGACTCAAGTTTTAAAAAAGAAGAAAAATATTATTGAATTACTGCTAGCAAGGATGATTTTCTGTGTGCAGTAACTCCAAAACCCATGGAAAATCTTAAAGCAAACAGATGATTTCTTCCACACATGTTGGTCCTACAGCCATTAGGCTGTCTTAAGCAATGGGTAGGGCTCAGGTACCTGGAGTGTAGCTATACCTCAACTCCAGTTTCTGCTCTTGCTCGTGTTTTCACCTCCAGAGCTAGTTCTATGCAGCACAAACTGAATATAGACTTGGTGGCTGCACTGACTTGAGGAACCCACTTTGTGAAGACAGCCAGGGTGCCAGAGACAGGGAAGCTCCATCTCTTCCAGGAGTCTGCACAAAGAAACTAAACCCTTGTTATGGTTATGTGTTGTTACGATGGATCTAGTTGGTGCACTCACACAAATGTCTCATTTTATGCAGAAATACTGATACATTGGCATCAATTTTCCTCAAAATAGCTTCTCCTTTGCACCTGCCCCCAGCATACTTCCTTTTGTGTCCCAGTTATTACAGAGAGTGACTTCTGTACTTTCCTGACCTGAGTTCAGTAGTCTGTTGCTTATTTTATCTCCCCAAGCAAAACCAATTTCTCTCTATTCTGTCTTATTTCTGACTACATAGAATCTTTTGTTTTTGCTTGTGCCTTGTCAGCTTCCATGATTTTTATTTTCTGTCTTGAGACTTGTGGAAACATCCAGATTTAATAGTCCATAGCAAGTCTATGGCTCAAGGTCAAGGATTCACTCCTTTTCCTTCCCAGTATTGTCTAGTATCCTGTGGGCTGTGGTTCCCAGTCTCACTGGCAGGACAGCACCTCCTGGCACTGATACTACCCTGCTGCCACAGGCATTACCTCAACAAATCTCCCCACTGGTGAAGATGCCAGGTTCCCTAAGGAGGATATGACATGACAGCATGGACAGAACGTGTTTCTCGTGCTCCTCGGCTCCCAACCTTCAAGGTTCAAGGCTTGGGGCCATGGCTTTCTCACACATTTGGGAGTACCTTGGCCACAAGTGCCCCTTGAATCAATGATATGAATGCCTTTTGCACAGTGGACTGCTTCTGTGCTTGCAGGATATCTGCAAGGGTCCTGAAGAAAAGTAGTTTAGAAAGTACAGTTTGTTTTCTGTGGTTTTCAAACAAACAAGAGCATTTCCTTCTTATGCTTTCTTCCAGATTGCGTCTTTACTCTCAGTTCCAAGCAACTGAATCATGTGACTGCCTAAAATTCTTTCATGGCTTCTGATCTCCAGAGGATGAGTCTGAATGCCCGAAGCTGACCCTCCACAAACTTCTAGACATCTGTAGCCCTGCCCTGACAGTCTTTGGTGACCATATCATGTGCATTTCTAGTACACTCATACCACACACCAATCCAATGGCCAAGTCTTCTCTGTGAGATTCTTATTTCCCGGAGATTGTCCATCACTAACGACAGCATTCATTTCAGAACCCTGTGAACAAGTGTGTTCCAGCCTATTTCACCTGTTACATGAACTTAGGGAAGGTCATGGACTACGTCTAACATGATGCTCCGTGACTGCCTAGCAGACTGCCTAGCAGTCTGTAAGATCAGAATGCAAAAGGCTTTCAATTTCATTCAATGAACATTCTTTGAACATCATGCCTTGTGTCATGCGACTCTTATCTTGAATTATTTAGCAAAAATACTAGAAGTGGAGCAGTGGCTCAAATGGTAGAGTCTTAGTCTTGAGTATACAAGCTCAAGGAGAGTGTACAGGCCCTGAGTTCAAGCCCCAAACCAATACCAAAATCAATCATTCTATGGCATAATAAATATGTGAATATTCTTCCACATACTTTAAATCATCTCTAGATGAATTTGAATACCTAATATATTTAAATATATCCAATACACTGACTATATAAGTTGCCGTAGGTGTACTATATTACTTAGGGAATAATGACAAGAAAGAAAAGGCTACATGCTCAGATAGATGAAGCTCTCTCTCCCCCTCACAACACTTCCTTTTTGTGGTTGGTTCAGTCTTGGATTTGAAAGTCTGACTGTATTCACACATCTATTTTCCCTGAGAAGGTGTCAGGGAGCTTCAGTGATTGCAGGTGTGGAGCAGGGAGTCAATGGGAATTACCAGAGAGACAAAGAAAAGAGAGAATGGGAAATCATCCCTTGTCTTTGGACATCATACTGTCATTGCTCTGAAAAATGCTAAGGAATGCCTGATCATGTAGATCTAACTATCCTGTCAGCTGATGCTGATGGAGGTTCTTCTGTATGCACTGTACCTGGAGTCTGAAGATGAAACAGTGGGCGGGGATGGACACAATCTCTGTCTTTTTTGGGCTGCAAAGTATGTGGAAGATGGACTTGTCAAATAAATAAACTTAGAAGTGGTAAATTCTTCCTATGAAGAACCAGAGCGTCATGTTTAGGTGTGGTGGACATTTAGGTCCCTGTAGTCGACCTACAGCACTGCTGTTAAGCATCCCAGAAATGTGACTGTGTTCCAATAAAACTCTTCACACACACACACACACACACACACACACACACACACACACACACACACACACCCTGATGATGGAATAATTTTGATTGTGTGCCACAGTTTGCTAACCCCTATCAGAGCAATAAATATGCAATTGAAACTCACTGAGGACTGTCAGGGAGACACGTATAATATAATCAAAACATACAAAGAGGAATTTAGTGTGCTAGACTTGAGAGTTGAAAGATAAAGAGAAATTAGGTGAAGTAAAGAGAACTAGGCAGATGGAGGGGCAGATGGAGTGTAATCTGAGTTCAAGTGGGGACCTGGTCAACCTTGCTAGGTTATTTGTTGAGGCTCAGGAAATTGATCTTTCTTAAGAATAATGGAAATCAGGCACTGGTGGCTCATACCTGTAATCTGAAGAGAGCAGGAGGCTGAACTCTGAGCATCTAGGTCCCAGGCAGGAAAGTCTATGAGACTCTTAAACAATTATGCTTTCAAATCATCCTAATGACAGCATCTTAGAGAATAAGTTGATGGGAAGGTACATAGGAGTATACTGTAGAAATCTTGTCAAAGAGTATAGAAGTATAGGAAGTATTTGTGCAGTTGAAAGAAAGTACAAAATCCAAAAGACCCATCCTGAGTAAAATCAATGTAAACATGGGGATGAAGATTTAAGAGGGGTCAAGAAGGATTCCTATGTGTCTGTCTGGCTTGCCTGAATAGATGGCTGGTCTGTTTCTGAAATAGAAAACACAAAAAGGGGGTATTTTAGTCTTTTGGTTGTCATAGCAGAAGAGGCTGGATAGTTTATTTATTTCTCACAGTTCTAGAAGCTGAAGGTTAAAGGGCAAAGTGGCAACAGATTCCATTTCCCATAAGGCCTATTCTTCTCAGATGCCTTTTAAATATATTCCCATGGCAGAAGGGGCAAGCAGGCTCCAGCAGACCTCTTTTACAAGAGCCCTAATCCTCTTGTCTGGACGCTCCATCCTTATGACCTAATAACCTGTCAAAGCCCCACCTTCCCACACCTCACAGTAGAGGACATATCTTCAACACACCCAATCAACAATTTTCTGCCCCCTCCCTTCCAAAATTCATGTCCTTCCGATTGAAGATTATGTTAATTCCATCCCTGCAATTCCATAATTTCACCAATCTCAGCATCTGCTTTAAAAAATCTCATCTAACTATCACCTAAGTCAGATTTGGGTGGTGTTCAGGTAGGTTTCATCTTGAGGTAAATTCCTTTCTAGCTGTAAAAAAACAAAGTATGAATTTCCAAAGCTTAGTGGTGTGACAGGGCTAAACAGACACAAAGAATTCTCATGAAGAGTAGAAACAAGGCCTGGGAGTTTGGCCTATTGGTAGAGTGTTTGCCTAGCATGCATGAAGAACTGGGTTTGATTCTTCAGTACCACATACATAGAAAAAGCCAGAAATGGTACTGTTATTCAAGTGCTAGAGCTCTAGCCTTGGGAAAGCCCAGGGACAGTGCTCAGGCCCTGAGTTCAAGCCCCAGTATTGGCAAAAAAATAAAAAAGAATAGAAATAGAGAGTAAAGAAAAAGGAATAAATTGCAAATAAATTAAAAACCCACCAAGGCAAATTGTATGAAATTGTAAGATTTTAGACACAACAATATCTCCATCTTAGAGTGGAAAGTCCCCAGATAACTCTGTAGCTAAGGTCTGGAGGTGGGGGCAGGGTGAGATAATATCTTTATTGAATTACTCATCTTTATCATCCTCTCTTCCAATGAGGGTGCCAGCTTTCCTAGTCTGAGTAGACATCTGCTAAAACTGTATATTTAGTGTATATTTAGACCAGAGCCTGACCCACGAAATGGCTGGACCCTTCAAACCACAGAAGAGACAGAAATCACTGTTATCTTTCTCCCACAGGACAAAGAAATAAAGATGTAAAGAAACAAAGACTAAGCAAAAGGTCCAGACTTCTAATTTGATATAGTTTATTTTTCCTAACCTGATGCAGTAGGCAGGTCCTAAAGTGAGGCATGTTGTCTCCCTTATGCTGCAGTGTCCCATGTACTACAGTCTCTATAATGATGGGTGATCTGTACAGATGGAATCCCAGAGACAGACGATGTCTACAGATTTCCCAGATTACCTTGGCTCTGACTAACATCAATCAGTGTCCACCTTCAAAGACTTTAACAAGGGTCCCCTCATCTTCTTTTCTGGAACTTCCCTTGCCTCCCCTGTCCTTTTTTTTTTTGACCTTCACAGGGCTTAAACTTGGGACTTGGGTGCTGTCCTTGAGCTTTTTAGTACTCCCCCACTTTGAGCCACAGTGCCACTCTGGTTTTCTGATGGTTAATTGGAGATATGAGTCTCACAGACTTTCCTGCCTGGGCTGGCTTTGAACTGAAAGCCTTAGATCTCAGCCTCCTGAGTAGGTATGGAAAACTTCAAAACACCTTTCCACAACCCTTGGTCTTGTGTTGGCAGAGCTACCCTATGGCTGACTGGGCCCCTGGACCTTACCAGCAAGACTATGACTTCCAGATGCATCCAGACTCAGAAAGCTTCCCCAGTATACTGGGACATAACCAACACAGACAATGACATGGACCAGCAACAGGAAACTGCAGCATTCAACCCAGAGATCTTCCACAGTGATGCTGGCTAAGCCACAACCAACTCCAGGATCAGTACATACCCTGCCAGAGACGCCTCCCCCCACCCATGGGAGACCAGAGGTATCTGTGACCCAGACACTTTTTCCGGGACACCTCCCTTCTACTCAAGAGGGACACCACACATGAAAAAGGCAAAGAGACCAGTGTTCTTTTTCACTACCCCCTCACCCACGTCAACTTCAAACAGAAGACCACAGAGACTAATACTAGTTGAGTGCTTGGACTCTGCATCCTCTGCAGCCTGGCTGCTGACAGGGAAATGTGACCTGCTAGAAGGCAGCAGAGACAAAACCCAGGACACCTATAGGAGCTGGTACCATTTGAAGTCCATGTCCACCGTGGAGGCCAGAATCCAACCCTCCCTCCCCACCCCATGCCATGACCCCAGACTGGACTGAATGCCTGCCAACCTATGGAGAGCTTGCAGGTCTGAGACCAAGCTCCAGTGAGCTAGCCTGTGGCCAAATACTTGTAAACCCTCAGCCAAATACTGGCCATCTGCAGGGTGAGAGCCATCCTTGGGGCCAAGCACAGACCACCCACTGGGGCCACATGGGGGCTGTGAGTTCTGAACCATGTGGCAGCCACTCGGTCCCAGGACTCAGCATCTCCCACAGCCATAGCTACCAGTGTGTGTGGGGTGGGGAGGTAGGAGCTGATCTGCTAAAAGGCAGTGGGTCAAGGGACAAGCTCCCCCACATTCTTGGGAGACCTATCCTTCCGAAGCTCATGCCTATCCCGGAGGCCCTCCCAGCCACCACCCTAGGCCAGACCAAATGCCCACCAGCCTTTGAGAGCTTTCTAGCCAGTAGGCTGAGCATGGCCGAGTTCACCCAGTGTGAGGTATCCTAGGCCAAGTGCAAACTGCCACCTTTCAGGTGTGAGTAGGCCAAACTTGGAAAATAGCCCTGACAATCCCTAAACTCAAATGTGTAAATCACAATGAAGTATTACAAGATTCATGAATAGTTAAGACAACAAATCAAGTCCAAAAGCCAACAACAATTCTGGGAAGGACCCCAGTGATAGTAAAGAAGAGATAGAAGATAAAAGAACCATTAAAGAAATGATGACATAATTGGCCAATGAAATAAAAGGGGATGTCTAAAACAATGTCAAGATTACAAAGAAGAAATGACAAAAAAGATCCAGGACTGCCCTCTCCAATGGAGATAAAAAACAGAAATACTGTATACTTCACTTAAAAATGAAACTAACACTATGAGAACTGATTTCAACAGAGAACTCAGAAACATAAAATATTTCATTTCCACATTGCAAACCACAGTGGAATGCCTAGGTAACAGAATAACTGAAATAGAAAACAAATTCAATTCATCAGGAGTTGAGGATAAAACAGAGGACCTAAAACAAAAAGTCAAAGGTATGGGGAAAAAAACAAAACCAAAATAAAAACCACTCAGAACCTAACAAGGAAATTCAAGAATTGACAGGCTCACCCAAGAGATCACATTTATGAATAGTTGAGATTGATGAGGGGGAAGAACTCAATACTAAAGGCATCAGAAACTTGTTTGGTAAAATAATAAGAGAATTACCTCAATCATATGAGAGAAAATTCCACCTGACAGAGGCATACAGAACCCCCAGTAGACAGAAAAAACACTTCTAGACACACCATAGTAAACACATTAGACTTGAAAAGCGAGGAATTGATTTTAAATGCTGCAAAGTCAAAGGAGGAACTCTATTACAATGAGAAGATCAGAATCACTGAAAATCTCTCCACACAAACTGTCAATTGCAAGGAGATCCTGGATTGGCATAATTTAAGCCCTGAAGATTAACAACTGCCAACCCAAGCTAGTATACCCAGTGCAACTTTCAGATATATTTGATGGTGAAACTAAAATCTTCCACAACAAATACAAATTATGATATATGATAGACGAGGCTTTTTATTAAAATCAGTACAAAGGAACAAGGGAGGTCATTACATATAAATAAAGGAGGTGATCCATGAAGGTGAATTGGTAATATCTATAGTCAATATCTATACACTGAACAATGGAGAACCTAAATATGTTAGATGAATAATTTCGGACTTACAGAACAGGATAGACACAGTAATAGTGGGAGATTTTAATACCTCACTCTCACCAAATAACAGGTCAACCAAACAAAAGATAATCAAAGAAGCCTCTGAATTAAAGGAAACCATAGCCCAAATAGATTTAACAGACATTGACAGAGTATTCCTCTCAACATCAACCCAATTCACATTCTTCTCAATGAACATTCTCCAAAATAGATCATATCATCCTTCATACAAAGAACCTAAGCAAATATGAGGATTGACATAACTCTTTGCATCCAATCTGACCACAGTTGAATCAAAATAGCTCTCAACAACAAAACATACTGCAGAAATCATCCAAACATATGGAGACTGAATAACACATGGTTACAGAAGAAATTAAGGAAGAAATTAGAAAGTTCTTACAATTCAATGAAAATGAAAACGCATCACAATGGAACCTCGGGATATAGCCAAAACAGTGTTCGGGGAAAAGTTCATAATTCTAAGTGCACAAATAAGAAAACAGAAATAACTTACGTAAATAACCCCATGATGCAATCAAAACTGCTAGAAAAACAAGAACAAATCAAACCTAAAACTCCTAGTTAGAAATAACAAAGATTAGACCAGAAATCGATGAAATAGAAACTAAAAATTATGTATAAAGTCATTGAGACAAAGCTATTTTCTTAAAATTAATACAGTTGACAGACTACTGATGAGATTAACAAAGAAAAGGAGAGATGAGATGTCACAGGAAACATTAAAACAAACACCCAAGAAATTCAAATGATTGTGAAGGAGTACTTTCAAAACTTATACTCAGGCTGGGTGCAGTGGCTCATGCCTGTAATCCTAGCTACTCAGGAGGCTGAGATATGAGAATCACGGTTCAAAGCCAGCCCAGGCACTAAAGAATGTAAGACTCATATCTCCAATAAATCACTAGAAAACTGGAAGTAGGGCCATGGCTCAAGGGTAGGGCAGTAGCCTGGGAGCTGAAGAGCTCAGGGCCAACCAATAGGATCAGGGGTAGGGTGGTAGCCTTGAGCTGAAGAGCTCAGCGACAGTGCCCAGGCCCAGAGTACAAGCCCCATGACACCCCCCCCCTCAAAAAAAAAGACAAAAGAAGGAAAACATAGCAGAAGTGGATGGGTTTTTAGAAACTTACAAACTGCCTAAAGGGAACCAAGAAGATATAAACATGATAAACAAACTAATAATATTCAATCAGATTAAAAAAGTGATCAAAACACTTCCAATAAGGAAAGCCCAGGCCCAGATAGATTCACAGCTGAGTTCTACAAGACTTTTTTAAAGATGGACTAATACCAATATTCCTCAAGCTTTTCTGTGAAATAGAAACAGAGAAAGGAGTTCCAAATTCATTTCATGAAGGCAATATCCCCAAGCCAGGCAAGAATCCAACAACAACAAAAAAGGAACTATGGACCAATTTCTCTAAAGAACACTAATGCATAAACTCTTCAATAAAATACTAGCCAATAGAATCCAGAAATAAATTTAAAAATTATACATTCTGACCAAGTAGATTTCATCCCACAGATACAAGGCTGGTTTAACATAATGTGAATCAAAAAATGTAATTCACCACCTCAACATAACCAAAGACAGGAACCATACGATTATTTCAATAGTTGCAGAAAAGCCTTCAACAAACTGCAACATCCATCCATGTTAAAAGCTTTGCAAGCTGGGCACAGTGGCTCACACCTGTAATCCTAGCTACTCAGGAGGTTGAGATCTGAGGATCAAGGTTCAAAGCCAGCCTGGACACAAAGGGACCTGAGACTCTTATTTCCAACTAGCCTCTAAGAAATGGGAAGTGGGGCTTGACTCAAGGGTAGGGTGGTAGCCTTGATCTGAAGAGCCCAGGTACAGCACCCAGGCTGAATTCAAGCCCAAACACACACACACACACACACACACACACACACACACACACACACACACACACTTTGCAAAAACTGGGAATAGAAAAAAGATTGTTCATTGCAGCATTATTTACCATAGCCAAGATATGGAACCAACTCAGATGCTCCTCAGTAAATGAATGGATCAAGAAGATGTGGTTTTTTTATATATACAATGGAATTCTATGCTGCCATCAGAAAGAATGACATTGCCCCATTTGTAAGGAAATGGAAAGACTTGGAAAAAATCATATTAAGTGTAGTAAGCCAGACCCAAGGGAACATAGGCTCCATGGTTTCCCTCAGTTGTAATAATTAGTACGTGTGGAGGATTCTCCTAGCAGAGGATCACAATAGCTCAAAAACTATGAACATATGGCCATATAGGATGAGGCTTAGTGAAATTAACTCCAGGATATAGGGTTGGGAGAGGGAAACTGAGAAAAACATGAGGAATGGTGTCAATGTTCAAGAAGCAATCACTAGGTAGTAACTGTAACTGTAACCCCTCTATTCATTACCCTGACAATAAAATACAATTGAAAAAAAGAAAGGAAATTCTTTAAAATCATAATGGCTACATAGGACAGACCAACAGCTAACATCATACTGTATGGAGGCAAGGATTCCCACTCTCTCCAGTCCTCTTTAATATTTTGGAATTTTTAGCCAGAGCAAGAAGGCGGGAAAAGGACATAAAAGGGATTCACACAGGGAAATAGGAACTCAAAATATCCCTATTTGCAGATGACATGATCTTATACCTAAAGCACCCAAAACACTCCACCCTCAAACTCCTAGAGCTAATCAACCACTTCGGCAAAGCAGTAGGATACAAAATTTACCCACATAAATCAGTAGCCTTTCTGTATGCGCACAATGTACAAGCAGAAAGCAAAATTACAAAACAACTCTATTTTCTTTTTTTTTTGCCAGTCGTGGGGTGTGAATTCAGGGCTTGAGTGCTGTCCTTGGACGTTTTTCAAGGCTAGAGCTCTACCATTTGAGCCACAGCACCACTTCTGGCTTTTTTCTATGTATATGGTATTGAGGAAACCCGGCCTTTGTACATGCTAGGCAAGCATTCTACCAGTAGGCCAAACTTCTGGCCCCTGTTCTGTGTTTTTTTTTTTTTTAATTGTATTTTAATGTTGGGATAATGCTTAGAGGGGTTACAGTTACATTCATCAGGTAATGGGAACATTACTTCTTGAATCTTAATGCCCCTTTTCATGTTTTTGTTCCCCTTTCCCTCCCCCACCCCACTTCCAATCATCTTGTTTTTCCCCTTTCCTTCCCTATTTCAAATAAACCAATAAACATATATACAATATACCAGGTAACAGTATCAGATACAGTAACCTAAGGAGATTAATAATAAGTGGAAAAAAAGAGAAAAGAAAGAGCTTCACATAATACATTAAGAACATCAATCACAAAGATTAACCTCTTGTTTCCATATCCTAAAGTCCATTTCATTTAGTCTCATTCTATATGGCCATATGTGCAGAGCTTTTGAGCTATTGTGATCCATTGCTAGGAGAATCCTCCACACCTGAGGGAAACCATGGAGCATATTCTCCTTTGGGTCTGGCTTACTACACTTAATATGATTTTTTCCAACTCTTTCCATTTCCTAACAAATGGGGCAATGTCATTCTTTCTGATGGCAGCATAGAATTTTATTGTGTATAATTACATCTTCTTCATCCATTCATCTACTGAGGGGCATCTGGGTTGGTTCCATATCTTAGCTACGATAAACAGTGCTGCAATGAACATTGTTGTGCTAGTACCTTTAGCATGCCTTTGTTTCTGGACATTTGTGTAAATGCCAAGGGGTGGGATTGCTGGGTCATATGGGAGCTCTATGTTTAGTTTTTTTTTTTTTTTTTTAGGAATCGCCATATTGTCTTCCAGAATGGTTGGATGAGTTTACATTCCCACCAACAGTGTAGTAGCCATCCCTCCTGGCCCCATCCCCTCTAGCATCTGTACTTAGTGGATTTCTTGATTACGGCCATTCTAATTGGAGTGAGGTGGAATCTCAAAATTGAAAAACAACTCTATTTTCTATAGCATAAAAATAAAATATCTAGGAATTAACCTAACAAAAGATGTAAATGATCATTTTAGAGAAAAGTATAAAAATCTGAAGATATCAAAATAGACACCAGGAAATGGAAAAATCTTCCATGTTCATGAATAGGTAGAATCAATATTGTGAAAATGGCCACACTGCCACCAATTCAATGAAATCTCCATCAAAATTCCAATGATGTTCTTTACTGAGATAGAGAAGCAATCCAAAATTTCTTATGTAACAACAAAAGACATAGAATAGCTAAAGCAAATCTAGGCAAAGAAAACAATGTGGGAAATATCACAACATAAGACTTCAAACTCTAGTACGGAGTTATAATAACAAAAACAGTTTGGTATTGGTACAAAAATACACCTGAAGGTCAATGGAACAGATTAGAAGATCCAGAAATAAAGCCATACACTTATCGACATCTGAAATTTGACAAAGGAGCCAAAGACATACTGTGGAAAAACCACAGTCTCTTCAACACTTGTTAGGAAAACTGGGCAACCATCTGAAGAAAACTAAAATCCCTGCTTATCACCAAACACTAATATCAATTCAAAATGGTTCAAAGACCTCAATGTCAGACTAGAAATCTAAAAATATTGAAAGAGAAAGTAGGAAAAATGTTAGAGCATATAGATATAGGCAGGAACTTCTTGAATAGAGTCCCAGGAGCATAACAGTTAGGAGAGAGACTTGGTAAATAAAACAATTACATCACATAAAAAGTTTCTGCACAGCTAAGGACATAGTTTCTAAACTAGAAAGACAGCCAATCAATTGGGAAAAGATCTTTTGCCAGAAAAGCATTGCACAAAGGCTTAATATCCAATATATACAAGGAGCTCAAGAAACTAACCCCTCCCAAACCTAATAAACCAATCACTAAATGGGCAATGGAACTGAGGAGAGACTTTTCAGAAGAAGAGGTAAGAATGGCAATGAAATATGAGGAAATTCTAATCATCCCTGGCCATAAAGGAAATGCAAACCAAAACAAATCTGGGATTTCATTTCAGCCCAGTTAGATTGGCCAATATTTTGAATTCGAACAAGGAACGCTGGTGGGGTTGTGGGTGAAAAGGAACCCTACTGCACTGCTGGTGAGATTGTAAACTAGTGCAACCACTCTGGAAAGCACTCTGGAGATTCCTCAAAAAACAAAAACATAGATCTTTCCTACAACCTAGCCATGTCCTGCTCTAGGTATCTATCCTGAGTATCATAAGTGAGGATATGATAAGGACATCTGTACATCCATGTTTATTGCCACACTATCACAATAGCCAAGGTATGGAAATAGCCCAGATGTCCCACAGTAGATGAGTGGATCGAGAAAATGTGATACCTATATACAACGGAATTTTACACTTCCATTAGAAAAAAATAAAATAATGTAATCTGCAGGGAAATGAATGGAACTGGAATAAATCATATTAAGTGAGCTGAGCCAAGCACAGGGAGACCAAACAGTGCATGCTCTCCCTGCTATGCAGAAGTTAGACCTAAAATACACTGAGTATGCCAAATTGCACAGGATTCTAGATACATACAGTGAGACCAAAAGAGGTTAGCCTTAGAGAACCACAAAAGTTCAATGCCTATGAAATTCTTCAATTACACACACACACACACACACACACACACACACACGCACGCACGCACACACACACACACGCATGCGCATACACATACTGAAATGAACTTGAACTCCTAAGATGTGGAAACAAAAGACTGTTCTAATGTTTTTCTTTTCCTGATGATTCTGCCTTCTTTATATATGATGTATTCACACGTATATCTTCAGGAGGATAAGGGGGGAGGGCACGAAACTTGAAGAGAAAGGGTGAAAAAGTGCAGCAGTGGAGTGCACTGGACTTGGATAAAAGTGAACTGTACAAGTCATGGGTGGAGATGGGTGGGAGGGACTGGGAAAGACTATGGGAACAGATGACATTGTGAAAGGAAATGAACTCATTACCTGAAGCATGTAAATCCCTCTGTAAAGCCACCTTCATAATAACAATAAAGTAACATTTTTTTTAAGTTGCCGGAACTGTCAGGTATAAGTGGGTAGGGTTGTGGGACAGAGAATTTCATATGGACAGATTGACCTTTTTGTGATCAAATTATAGATATCAGTAGTTGCTTGGCTAGAAGAGTGATAAGAAGAAAGGCTTTACCTACCTATTATTTAGAATACAAAAGATGTCAAGCCTCTTTTATACCTATAACCAGATTCCTTGCTTACTGAGTTTGCTAAAAATCCTTTAAGAGCTCCACTCTTTGTTATTTTGGCTATTTTTCCCTCTCTTTTTTTTTTCCAAATTTTAATGTATAGAGAGGTTACAGTTATATTCGCCAGATAGAAGGTGCATTACTTCTCACACATTGATACCCCCTTTCATGGTTTTGTGTCCATTTCCCTCCCCCAACCCCCTCCCCTCATTTCCCCCCCCCCTTCTCTTTCCTATTTCAAATAAACAAATAAATGTATATACAATATACCAGGTAACAAAGTCAGATACTGTAACAAGATGAAATTAACCAAAGGGCAACAAGAGCGAAGAAAAAAAATAGTACATTAAGAACCACAATCACTCATCATTAAGCTCTCGTTTCCATATCCTGGAGGTCCATTAATTAGCCTCATTCTATATGGCCTTATGTATCTAGGTTTTGCACTATTGTAATTCTCTGCTAGGAGAATCCTTGGTTTGTACTAATTATTACAAATGAGGGAAACCATTGAGCCTATGTTCTTTTGAGTCTGGCTTACTTCACTTAATATGATTTTTTCCAAATCTTTCCATTTCCTTACAAATGGGGTGATGTCGTTCTTTCTGAAGGGCCACACTCTTTAAAGCTCAGACTCTGCATTCTAACTTGTTTGGAAACCTCCACATTCCAGGCAACTTTCTCCCCACCACTTCCTGCTTGTGGGAGTCCTTGTGGGCTTTTGATGAGTGTGATGACATTGATCCAGGTCAGGACTTGGTTCCTGCAGCTAAGTCAAGTATAGGAATGGGCCAGGACCTGGCCCACAGCTCTGTGGAAATCTTCAGGAGGTTCCTCCCGTGTGCTGGTCTCTAAGCACTACATAGTGGGAGAGCTGTACGTACAAAAAGCGTGGGAGATGTGTGCTAGTTGAAAGGAATGGGTATGAATATACTCAGAGATACAGGCAATCTTACAAAGATAGAATTAACCACAGAAAGGGTGGAAGTAGAGTTATGGCTCAAGTGGTAAAATATCAGCCTTGAGCAAACAAACCAAAACGAACAAAAAACAACCACGTAAAAGTGTAGTTTTGAATTCAAGTCCCAGTACCGAGTGTGTATCCATATTTTAGCACAAAAAACACTGACACAAAAGGTCTACCCCTGAGCGGGTATAGTGTGGATACTTGCTTGTATTCTGGCCTCACTAACTTCTAGCACCCCTGCTGCATCCCCACCTGCACCCCAGTTCTCTGTCTTTGTTGTCCCTCTTTTCCCACCCCTATCTTCTGGGCTGTTCATATTCTACTTCAATAGCCCGATCTGCTGTAATTCCCAAAGCTAACTCCTTAGCTTTTACCCCCTTGGCTTCCAATAACTTATTTGCTGGGAACTGTTCTCCATTAGTCCATGGAGGAAGGTTGTCCTGTGTCCCATCAGGTTGCTTGTGGCTGTGGTTTCCTTCTCTGTCCTGTTTCCTTATATCAGGATCTGAGCCTGGGCTCAGGTCTGGAGACCTGGTTTTCATGGCTCCACCATTTCTAGACTGGGTGGCAACAGAATGTCCTTGATATTCCAGGGGACATTTGCCTCCTGTCAGGACAGTGTATCTTTGCTCAGCACGACTGAAGAGCCGTGCTGGGGCTTTGGTCCCCTTGTCCTCAGCACCCTCGCCTGTGTCTTCCTGCGCTGCCACTCTGAGATATACCTGAATGATGAAACCAGACATCCCTTCCCTCTCTTCCTTATGTCCTCTTGTCACCCACAACATCCTTGGTGGCCTCAAGGACCTGGCCTGCATCCTCTGGTTCTGCACCATCAGTGGGGGGTGGACGGGTGTGGCTAGCTGTCCTACCCTCTGCAGAGGACTCGGTGGCCTGGCCTGCATGTTCATAACCAGGTCACTCTGTGAAAGGATGACCAGAGCCAAAGGCTGCTAGGGTAGGCCAAGGCTAATTTGTGTCCTTCTCTAAGCCCACAGCTCACCGAGGATCGTCAGGTCTGGCAGGCTTTGAAAGAAGACTTTCTTTCCATTTTGGCAACTTGTCTCTTGAGAGACACTCGGTTCTTGTTTATTGGATGGGCAGTAATTTCACAAGTAACACATTCACTTTAGTTAAGTCGCCCTCCGCCCTGCCATCCTGCCATCCACTTCTCACCAACACAATTTCTCTCCTATCTTAGAAAAAGAATATTTTTTTTTCTTGGCCTCTGGTGTTAATTGTCATAAGGTCAGAGTATGAGCTCTCTAGGGGATCCCAGCATTGTAAGGACTTGACTGAAGATCAGAAACAAATTGCAGTGAAGCAAAAACATCAGGGCCGCAGCGAGGAAAGCTGCGAGCTTCCAAAAGGCCGCCATGTGTGCCTCTGGGCCGGCTGGCGCCTGGCGGCTTGGCTTGGCGGTTTCTTACTCAAGTCTGTTTTCCTTGGGGGGTGGGAGGAGTGGGGGCGGGTGGAGGGTGAGTCAGGGAAGGGGAGGCAGTGGGGAGGGAGTGTAGTTGCCCTTTGCCTCATGATTTATATTTGGTCAGAGTAGCCCTGTTCCGCTTTCTTCTGGCTGGAATGTGTCTTGGACATGTTGTTTCAATATGAGACAATCAGCTGGGCCCTCTGCGGAATGTCCCTGGAGACTGGAAACGACCTCCCAACAGGGTCATTTGTTCAGCAGAATTCGAAGTCGCATTCACCAACATCTGCGTTCTATTAATACCTTCAGAAGAGTTCCTTCAGCTCTGGGAAATGAGAAGATGGAGAGAGAAGATGCTCTGCACCAAGTCCTCCTTCTCTCTTTCTTTTCTTTTCTTTCTTTTCTTTTCTTTCTTTCTTTCTTTCTTTCTTTCTTTCTTTCTTTCTTTCTTTCTTTCTTGCTTGCTTGCTTGCTTGCTTGCTTGCTTGCTTGCTTGCTTAACACATGCTGGTGATTGTTATTCCTGAGGGATATTGTATGTCCCTTGCTTTTCCATGATGCAGATATGCAGGAAAAAAATGTGTGATGTGGATGGTATCAGTGATGCCCCGTGTCAGAAGATGGATTTGTAAAGGCACAGGAGAAAGATGGCTGGGGCTGATATTTTGAGGCATTTACTAAAAGCCAGTGGGGAGAAAGGCCTATTAGGAGGAACTCAAGCAAGACCAGCTGAGCAGTCCACCAGGGACCTGGTCTCTCTGGAGATGGAGGCTTGCCATGGTCTGCAGGGGAGGAGGAAGAAAGGAAGGAAGAAAAATCAGATTTCCAGAAAGAACTGCACTAAATAAGGTAGAGGGAATGGAAATGAAGCTCACCTCAGTGAGACAATGAGAATGTAATTCCCAGATGCAGGCTGGCAAGAGGCTGGCTTTGAAGCCTGGAACTGAAAAGGAGAGTATCCTGAAAGTTAAGATGAGTCCAGTGAACCTGTGGTCTTAGACAGGTACATTTCCATACATGGAGCCCTACTGACTATTCACCAATGCTACTCATACTTGAAACTGAATATTCACCAATGAATATTCACACTGGAAGCTGCATACTCCACCAAGTGGAGGGAAAACCTGATTGGAGGATGAAGTGTTAGTCAACAAATTAAAATGAGAAGGCAAGAAATACAAATAACTCTGTACTCACCAAAACCACTGGAAGCATAATGCTACCCAATATATACTCCATCACTTTCAATGTGAATGTACACAATCAAATGGATGAATGGTAAGTCTTGGTAAAAATGACAGAGCAGCTTTCCTGGAAAATGAGAATAAGGTCACTGACAGGAGGCTGGGCAGGAGGGACTGGCTAGCCAACATATTTGGTATTTCCTTTGCCATCCGTCTGTCTGCCTGTGGGAAGTGGTCTGTATGTCTGTCAGACACACCTGACTTCCTGTCTGGGGTTCCTGCCTTGCCTACCACCATAGATTGTATCTCCCTTGCCACCCCAGAATCATGAATGTGCTATGTGAGTAAATGTTTCAACTGGACACATATATGTTTGTGTTTATTTCTTCTTTCCCTTTGTCTAAATTATGCAAAGTCTCCTGGAAAACAAATAAACAGATAGAACAAAATAACTAGAATCAGATCATTGGCTCAGGAAATTCCTGAGCTCACGTGTTTTCTCGGAAGAGGTTCCCACAGCCTAGCCGTTATTTTATTTTATTTTATTTTTTTAATCTATCCCCACAGGATGTACTCCTACTCTCTTCCAGGGTCCCTTGTTTCCTGCCTGTGTTCCCACAGCTGCCCAGAGCCACAGCTCCAGTTTACAGTCCGAGGGGTCCTCGTTGCCTGCTCGCACTGCTAACGCCCAGCAAAATGTGGCAGATGTTCATCAGGGATCAAAAACGTTTTCACACCACACACACATTCTCCACCCCACCTCCTCACCAGCCAGCCCAGTTCATTTCCTCTCAACGGGATATGGAACAATTTCCCTTTTCTGTTGCTTGCTCAGTAAATTTGGGATTTTGTACATTTTACAATGATATTTAGATTCCTCTCAAATCTGTTCCAAGCAGATAAAACAAAATAAATTCATCATCATCATCATCATCATCATCATCATCATCATCATCACCATCACCATCACCATAGGAAGAGCTTTGATTCAGTCCTAGTCTGTGTTTTGGCTTGAGGATTTTCTGCTTTTGTGTGAGAGGCAGGTGAAACTGAAAAGCAGATGAAGGAGACCAGGGACCACATGCGTTTCCTGAGTTTTGGCATCCCAAGAATGTCCTCAAATAGCTCAGCCTCCTCTTACTTTCTGCAGAAAACATGATGTCTGCAGGAATAAAGGGAAAAGTAAGGGAGGTTCTGTTCATTGTACACTGAGTAAATTCCAAGCAGAATGATTGCAATTTTGTGTTACCACAGGACTTTTTGGAGGGAGACAGCACTGGTCTCCATTATCAACAAACTCTATTCAATTAAGGATTAGGGTCCAGGGATTGTTTGGAAAATGTGCCCAGATTCCCAGGCTACTCTCGTGTTCCTTTTCCATTAGTAACCAGGAAGGCAAACTCACATAAGGAGCTCCTCACTAAGAACCAATCAAGTGATGTCTCCTATTTGGTTCCCACAACACCAATACCGTAGTGTATGATACTAATACAGATGAGGACGCCAGGCTTAAAGATACCAGTTTGAGCAAGCACGGGTGTCTAACACCTGTAATCCTAGCTACTCAGGAAGTTGAAATTTGAGGATTGGGGTTTGAAGCCAGCCTGGGTAGAAAATTTTGTGACTCTTCATCTCCAATTAAAGACCAAGAAAAAGTTGGAAGTGGAGCTGTGGCTTGGGGGTAGCCTTGAGCAAAACAGCAAAGGGACAGTACCTAGCCCCAAATTTTAAACCCAATACCTGTGTGTGTGTATGTATGTGTATGTGTACGTGTGCATGCATGTCATGAGTGAGCTCAATAAATTAAACCCCTTCAAAAATAAAATTTCAAGATCAACTGGGAGCAGAAATAGGTAATATTCAAAATAAGATTCAAAAATATTTAAAAATATATTCAAAATAAAATATCTGCATAGTATATTGTTTTTATTACATCAAGTTGATATAATAAAATATTCACTATTCTCCAAAGCACTGGCTATGACAAAAGACACACAATGAATAGGAACTGAAAAATTTTTGTTTATTTTGGCTTCCTGCTACTGGTGTGAAATGGGTAGATTTTCAAGGACTCTTCTTTTTGATGCCTAATTTCCACTTTCTCCCAACAGCACAGAGGGTTTCACAGGTGTCATACAGGTGATTGTGCTCATCAGTATAAGTAAGTGTTGGGAGAAACTGAGGCATCCTTTCATGTTACTCCTGTAGAGAGAAGCAGGCAAAAATCTCCCAACCCAGCCTCTTTTCTCTGCATGAGATTTGTATGTGGTTCAAATGCTTGTACACCAGCTCATGATTTTTTTTTAATTCTCTCTGCTTACTATTTTTTATTAAAGAATTTATTAACATTGATTTTTACATCATATTTTAAATGACAAGTTTAACAAACAAGTGTTCAAGGAGGGAATCTCTATTTACAATCACTGGGACTTAGTATTTAGAACTTAATCAAAATTAGGCTAAAGGGTTTGTATGTCATAGAAACATATTGATTTATGAAATAAAACATTATGTCTATAGAGTCATAGGTTTTTATGTCTATATAGTTATGTTTATATTTCCATTACCATGTCAATAGTGCAGTTATTGAGTCCTCGCTCTTGTTGTACTCTTTGGATTTAATAGCCACATATTAAGGACACCATTCACTTTTTGTTCCTTAGGTCTTGACTTGTCTCACTCAACATGATTCTCTCTAGATTCATCTACTTCTCTGTGAATGCCATTATTTTATCTTGCCTGTTGGCTATGTAGAATTCCATTGTGTATATATACCACATTTTCTGTATCCATTCATCTGCAGTAGGGCATCTGGATTGTTTCCATCACCTGGCTATTGTGAATAGTGCAGAGATGAACATAGCTGAGCAGGTGTCCTTATAATATCTTGGGTCATGATGTTCAGGATAGATGCCCAGAAGTGGTATGGCAGGATCGTAGGGAAGGTCTATTTTTAGTTCTTTAAGAAACCTCCACACTGCTTTCCAGAGTGGCTGAACTAGTCTACATTCCAACCAGCAGTGTAGTAGGGTTCCTTTTTCTCCACAACCCCGCCAGCAACTGTCATTGTCTGAGTTCAAAATCTTGGCCATTCTTGTTGGGGTAAGGTGGTATCTTAGGCTTGTTTTTATTTGAATTTCCTTTAGGACCATAGATGATGAACATTTTCTCATATGCTTTTCTGCCATTTTAATCTCTTCTTCTGATAAGTCTCTCTTTAG
This sequence comes from Megascapheus bottae, assembly GCF_031878675.1. Taxonomy (NCBI): domain Eukaryota; kingdom Metazoa; phylum Chordata; class Mammalia; order Rodentia; family Geomyidae; genus Megascapheus; species Megascapheus bottae. The sequence goes on from NC_143517.1 coordinate 1,508,960, forward strand.
TTTCTATGCCCATTTAATGAATGGTTTATTGGGTTTTCAGGGGATTAGTTTCTTGAGTTCCCTGTAGATACTGGATATTAAGCATTTGTCAGATCATGAATTTTTTTTTTTGGTCAGCATTTTTTTGTGCTGGTCCTGGGGCTTGAACTCAGGACTTGGGCACTGTCCTTAAGCATTTTGTTCAAGGCTGGAGCTCTACTGTTTGAGCCATAGCACCACTTCTGCCTTTTTCTGTGTATGTGGTACTGAGGAATCATCCAGTGCTTTGTGTATGCTAGGTAAGCACTCTACCACTGGGCTACACTCCTGGCCCTGGTCAGCAAATGTTTTTTTTTTTTTTTTTTTTTTTGCCAGTCCTGGACTTGAGCTCAGGGCCTGAGCACTGTCCTTGGATTTTCTCAAGGCTAGAGCTCTACCACTTGAGCCTCAGCACCACTTCCAGCTTTTTTCTATGTATGTGGTACCGAGGAATCGAACCCGGGTCTTCATGCATGCTAGGCAAGCACTTTAACCACTAGGCCAAACTCCCGGCCAGCAAATATTTTTTTAATTATCTGTTTATATTACACAACGTGATAGAGCAAACACTAAGGCTTCTTGACACAGATCAAAACTTCCTAAGTAAAGATCTAGAAACACAACAAATCAATGAAAGTTTGGATAAATGGTATTGCATTAAACTGCACGACTTCTGCATTGCAAAGGACAAAGCTAGCAAGGGATGGGGGTGTGGAGGAGAAGGGGGGACCAAGACATGTGAAAGGGTATCAATGTATGGGAATTAATGCACATGTCTTGGTCCCCATTTCTCCTCCACACCCCCATCCCTCATCTTGTTTTCCCCCGTTCCCTATCCAATTTCAAATAACCAAATACAAATATATCCGACATGTCAGGTAACAAAGTGAGATACTGTAACAATATGAGATAAACACGGGACAGCAAAAGAGATGAGAGATAACACAGTACCTTAAGAACAACAATCATTCATTATATGGCTTTTGTTTCTATATCCTAGAGATCCTTTCATTTAGTGTCCTACTATATGGCCTTTTGTATCAAGGTTTTGCTCTATTGCAAATTTCTTCTAGGAGAGTCCAAGGTTTCTACTGATTATGACAAATGAGGAAAACCATTGAGCCTATGTTCCTTTGAGTCTGGCTTACTTCACTTAATATGATCTTTTCTAAGTCTTTCCATTTCCTAACAAATGGGGCGATGTCATTCTTTCTGACAGCAGCATAGAATTCCATTGTGTACAAATACCACATCTTGTTGATCCACTCATCAACTGAGGGACATCTAGGTTGGTTCCATATCTTTGCTATGGTGAATAGTGCTGCAATGAACATTGTTGTGCTGGTGGATTTAGTATGTCTTTGTTTCTGGATGGTTGGGTAAATGCCTAGTAGTGGAATTGCTGGGTCATAGGGGAGCTCTATGTTTAGTCTTTTGAGGAACTGCCATACTGCTTTCCATAGTGGTTGAAAGAGTTTGCACTCCCACCAACAGTGTAGTAGTGATCCCTCCTGGCCACACCCCCTCCAGCATCTGTTGTTATTAGTTTTCTTGATCCTGGCCATTCTAACTGGAGTGAGGTGGAATTTTACAGTTGTTTTGATTTGCATTTCTTTTATGACCAGAGATGTTGAGCATTTCTTCATGTGTCTATAGGCCATTTTTGTTTCTTCTTCAGAGAAGACTCTCTTTAAGTCTTTGGCCCATCTTTTAATGGGATGGTTGTTACTTTGGAGATTAGTTTTGGATTGATTCAATTTTTTGAGCTGTTGATTTATTTTAGATATGAGGCCTTTGTCTGTTGTATGGTTAGTGAAGATCTTCTCCCACTCTGTAGGCTTCTTAATTAGTTTACTAGCTATGTCCTGCCATACAAAAGCTCTGTAGTTTAATACATTCCCACTTATCCAGCCTTTCTCTGATTTGTTGTGATTCTTGGTCCTTACTAAGAAAGTTTTGACCTGTGCCAAGGAGGCCTAGTGTATCTCCTATTCCTTCTTGTAAAGTTTTCAGAGTGTCGGCTTTTACCTCCAGGTCTTTGATCCATTTGGAGTTAATTCTAGTGCAAGGTGACAAAGAAGGATCCAACTTTAGTTTTCTGCATGTGCTTAACCAGTTCTGCCAGCACCACTTGTTGAAGAGGCTATCTTTCTTTCATTCTATTTTTTCGGCTCCCTTGCCAAAGATTAGGTGGCCATAGGTCTGTGGGTTCATATCTGGGTCTTCAGTTCTATTCCATTGGTCTTCAGGCCTGTTCTTGTGCCAGTACCAAGCTGTTTTGATAATTATATCTCTGTAATTCCCTTAGCTTTTTTGTTCAAGTCTAGTGCTCTACCACTTGAGAAGTAGCTCCACTTCTAGCTCTTTGGTGGTTATTAGAGATGAGAGTCTCAGAGACTTTCATGCCCAGACTGGCTTTGAACCTTAATTCTCAGATCTCAGCTTCCAAATTAGGTAGCTAGGATTTCGGGAGTGACTCACTGGTTACTGGCTCCTTTCTTGCATTCTTTTATTTATTTTTTTTTATTGTCAGGATAATGTACACAGGGGTTACAGTTATATTCGTCAGGTAATGGGTGCATTACTTCTCAAACCTTGATTCCCCCACCATGTTTTTGTCCTACTTTCCCTCCCCCACCCCTCCCTCTTTCCCCCTTCCTTTCACTATTTCAAATAAACAAATAAACATATATGCAATATACCAGGAAACAGTCAGGTACAGTATGTGCAATGATTCTCTTTTTCTTTCCTGATTGGAAGCCTTGGAGTTCTGTTTCCCACCCTTGTGGAAGCTGTAGGATGAGATGGCTACCTTGCTGCCTGTCTAGCAAGGCAGCCGGCTTGCAGGAGTCTATTTATAGCCTTCATTTCCAGTATGTGCCCTGTAAAGTCAGGGCTCATTTTTAGCAGCTCAACATTACTCACAATTCTAGGAAAAGTTGCATTTTACTGTCTTCCTGCCAGAGAGTAGTTCGACTCCCTCCACTTGTTCAACGAAGAAGATAGGAGAGAGCCCATAGATACATGCTGGGTGATGGAGCTACTTCTTGATGTTGCAGATCTTATCCAAACTCTTCCACAAAAGGGGGCCCTTCTTTGTTTAGAGAATGGCCCTGATGAGCTTCCTGGGGAAGGAGGGTGAGGGCTCTGTCATTGCTCAGGGCTGAGGTCATGCTTGACTCATCTCTTCCTTTCACAGCACTCATCCAGTTCCTCACACACTCAGCTGCCTTCACCTTCTGAAATATACCCAGAAGTCACTCTTCCAACTCTGCCTCTCTGCCCAAGCCACCCTCATCTCTCACAAGCTCATGTGCAAGGGCCTTATCCAGTCTCCCACACTTCCCACCAACCACCATCTTTCCTCTTGAGAACGGACAGAGCATTCCTAAAGCCTCTCACATTCAGATGAATGGCTTTGGTGGCTTGCTGTATCAAACCAAGTAATCTCATGTTTCCATTATCTTGTCCCTTCCCCCAACTATCCCTTGCTTCTTTCCTTCCTGGGCCATTTACTCTGGCTCTGGGCTGGCAGCTGGTGCTGTTCCTGCCTCTGTGTTTTGCACATGGTTTCCCTCCCTTCCATCTGGAATGCTTTTCTCTCTCATAACCAATATTCTTGTCTCTTCCCAATTGCTCACATAGCTGAGAAGCCTTCAAAAGCCACTTTAAGTAAAAGAACAACCTTTAGAAGTGGCAATTTCTGTACCCTTTCCTGTGGTTTGAATGGGAGTAGTGTCCCTCAAGGTTTATGTATTAAAGGTTTAATAAACGGGGTTTTGCTGGGTGCCAGTGCCTCCTGCCTTAATTGTAGTTACACAGATGGCTGAGATTTGAGGAGCACTGTTTGAAGTGCCTGAGCAAACAAATCTGAGAGGCTCTGGTTATCTCCAATTAACTAGCAAAAAGCCACATGTAGAAGTGTAGCTCAAGTGTTGGAGTGCCGGCCATGAGTGAAAAAGTCAAGCACAATCATGGGTTCAAGGCCAGTACTGACACCAAAAAGAAAACAAACAAACAAACAAAAAAACCCAGAAGACATTGGTGAGGTTTTATAGGAAATTCTGGGGCTAAGGGGAAGAGTACCCTTAAAAGGGGTTGTGGAACCTTGGTCTATCTGTTTCTTGGCTTTTTCCTTGCTGTCATAACATATGTTCTTACCAGAGTCCTGAACAAATGGAGCTTGAACTCAAAAACAGACAGAAACCTGAGCCCAAATCAATCTCTGTTTACTTCTTAAGTAGCTTAGGTCAGGTATTTGTTACAGCAATGAAAAGCTGACTGTTATACCCCTCTTCTGTTTGGCTTCCTCTTTGGCTATTGTGTAAGTTGGGAAGGCCAGTCTCATGTGGAGACACAAATCAGGGCCTGTCCATAGCAAGAATAGGATAGATGTTTAATCAAATGGTAGTTGTTGAATAAAGATGACATGAGATAGTCAAATATGCCTTTGCTAATGAGGCATGGAAGTAATAATGGAACAAGGAGAATGAGGAAAATACATAGAGAGGGATGTAACTTAGATACAGATGTGGTCACAACCATCTAAGTTGGAGCTTTAAGATGTTAAGCTGTGTGTAATAAGACTTCCTTTTCTCTTCACTTAGATAGGAAATAATCAAGATGGGGACTAAGTGCCACAGTGAGCTAATCACTAAATAGTTCACACTCACTAGAGTCAGAGAGCTAAAGGAGACTCTGCATTATTATAATTTCTGATGATGATGTAGTTATCTTAATAAGTTACCCGAATTCAGTAAGTCAGTAAGTCCCCATTTTGGTCCTCCTGTTCCCAGTCTCAAGTTACAGAGTTCATTGTTTACATAATGAACTTTGACTGTAATGAAACCGAACCTGTGAGGAATACAGAATTAACATATAAATCAATCTATGGAGATTTTAAAGGGGGGTGACCCTGGTTTATATCTACAAACATCTAGAAACTGGGAAGCCCAGTTATCTCTGATCAGAAAATCCAGAACTGAATTTCAAGCTGACATCAGGACAGAGGATACAAAGAAAAGTCAAGAACTTGAAGTTATCATCGATAGTCTGCAATAATGATGCACCTTTAACTGCCAAGCTATGGAATTCAAAATTTAAGGAAACTGAAAATATTATTTTGCCAGTTTGCCCTCTTATTTAGGTTTATGAACTTGGAGACACAGCTGTATCTTTGTGTTTATTTGGGTTCCTCAATAGGGACGTGCTAGGAGGCTTCAATCCTTGTCCTTTTATGTATGAGAGAGAAAACTGAGTCACTGAATTGATCTTTCTAACAATGTGAACCAGCTTCAAAAGAAAGAAAGAAAGAAAGAAGGAGAGAAAGGAAGGAAGGAAGGAAGGAAGGAAGCTGAATCAGAGCTTTCTACCCTGTGTTGATGGTTCCTTCTTGAAGTATCAAAGAACAATAGGTTTATTGAAAGTTTGTTAGAGAAGCTCAAAACTTTTTTTTTGCTAGTAGGAAGATTTGAGCTTCTCTAACAAACTTTCAATAAGATTGTAAGAATAAGTAATAAAAAGTTTACCTTAGGAGGTGGGGTCCTCCATATACTAAGACAATATACAGCCATTTCATTTAAGGTTAGTCCTTCTCTGGAAGACTTCAACAGGAACGGCTCTGTCCTATGGGCTGTGATGGTCCGCTATCACAAAGGCCATGTTCATCTGAACCCCAGATGAAATACCACCGAGCACTGAAGAAGGGTGGCTCCTACCAGATCAGGGGAGGGAAATGAAAATAGCATTGCTAGAAGACTCAGGGACCTATATTATTTTTTTATGTCTATCTGGCTTGCCAGAAGCTAGGTGGGAACTTAAGAAACCACTATGGCTGCTTTATGTAACTAGTAATCTGATTAAGAGTCACAGATGATAAACTGGCTTGACTGAAAGGAACTCTAAAATAGGGAAACAAGAGACTTAAAAAAAAGTTTTTGATGATTCTGTTTACTTTATATATGGTGTATTCACCTGTAAATCTTCAGGAGGGTGGCGGGATGGCACAGAGTTTGAGGACAAAAGAGTGAAAAGGGGCAGTACTGGACTTTACTGGTCATTGATGGAAGTGAGCTACACAAGTTGTGGGTAGAGACAGGAGGGAGGGACTGGGAGAGAGTGAGGGGAAGAAGACATGGTATGAAAAGAAATGTACTCATTACCTGACTTGTGTCATTATAATTCCTCTCCATATCACCTCTATAATAACTAACAATAAAGTAAATTAATTTAAAAACAAAGTAAAATCTATACTAAAGGGAAAATGATAAAAGGGCTTGAGTGTTGAAGGGTCTTGCATGTGGCCTCATCATTGTCCTGTCCTCACTTAACTCCCACATTGCTTATGACTCTCAGCCCCAGTAAAATTTATAAATTTCAGCATTTCAACTACCTCTATTTGAATCGGGGGTAGAAATAAAAGGTGAGAAAACAGGTACCTCTGGGATAGCTTGAGAAGGCTGAGTGGTCTGAGATGCCCTAACAAGATCTGGGGCCTGCAGAATCTCTTGATGCCTCCTAAGGACTCTTTGGCAGGAGAAGCAATCGATTTAGCAAAGAAATAATGAGTTCTTTATTGAAGAACAATAGAACTGAGGCCATGCAAAGCCCATCTTCAATCCCCTCCATTTCTTTTTCACCCTTTGTAAAGCAAGAAATAGATGAAAGCTTGGACCTAATTTCCTGCAAAAACCAGCCTCTCAGGTTGAGAATGACATGTGTCCTTGTGGGAGCACTTGGCCCACAGGTGAAAGCATCCATGTCTGCAGTAGGCAGGTTCAGAGCTCGTGGGAGCTTGCTACACATTGTTCAGTGACCATTCTAGGGGATCTCAGAGATACTCAGGCCAAATCTAAAGGCTGTTGCCTAACTACTGGATTCTGCTTGCAAAGAGTTCCATGGAGCTTTCAGGGCCCTTTCTAATTTAACAAGATATCTGCAAGGTTATTAACCAGATAATGGCTTCTTACCTCCTCCTTCTTCCTATTTTCTGGTTTTTGAACCAAAGGAGGAGAGCTCCAACTTCCTCAAAGTGTAGCCTTTATGGAAAATCCTTGAACTGTTACTAGGATTAACCTCAGCCGACACCTAGTTGCTTGGGAGGCTGAAATTTGAAGATTGAGGTTTGAAACTAGCCCAGGCAAGAAAATCCTTGAGACTCTTATCACCAACTACTCATCAAAACCTTGGGAGGTGTCCATGTCCCTGGATTGGAGGAATTCACATCCTGCAAATGGCAATCCTGCCAAAGACTGTATACAAATTCAATGCAATACCCATCAATATCCCAATGCCATTCTTTAATAAATACAGGAAGCAATCAAAAAATCCATATGGAATAATAAAAGACCCACTCTACCAAAAACAGTCCTTAGCAGAGAGAACAGTGCTGGAGGAATATCAATACCAAACTTCAGACTCCATTACAGAGCTCTAGTAATCAAAGCAGCTTGGTACTGGCACAAGAACTGGCTTGAGGACCAATGGAATAGAACTGAAAACCCAGAAATCAACCCAGAAACCTATGGCCACCTAATCTTTGATAAGGGAGCCAAAAAATAAGATGGAAGAAAGACGGCCTCTTCAACAAGTGGTGCTGGCAGAACTGGTTAAGCACCTGTAGAAAACTAAATCTGGATGCTAATATGCCACTCTGCACCAGAATTAATTCTAAATGGAACTAGTTCAAAGACCTTGAGGTAAAAGCAGATACCTGAAAACTTTTCAGGAAAGAATAAGAGTAGTACTCCTTGGGACAGGTGGAAACTTTCTTAATAAAGGCCCAGAAACACAACACATTAAAGAAAGTTTGGACAAATGGAACTGCATTAAACTGAAAGCTTCTGTATGGCAAAGGACAGAGCTAACAAGTTAAATAGAAAGCCCACGGAGTGGGAGAAGATTTTTCACTAGTCACACAACAGACAAGGGCCTCATATCTAACATATACCTACAGCTCAAAAACTTGAATCTCTCAAAAACAAATCCTCCATGCCCATCCTATTAAAAGGTGGGCTAAAGACTTAAAGAGAGACGTCTCTGAAGACAAAATAAAAATGGCCTACAGACACGTGAAGAAATGCTCGAGCTGACAGTGCGAGAGCGCGGTGGCTCACGCCTGTAATGTGAGCTACTCAGGAGGCTGAGATCTGAGGATCAAGATTCAAAGCCAGCCCACGCACAAAAGGACAGGAGACACTGGTTTTTTTTTTTCAGTTTAAGTATTTTTTTATTGTGATTAATAGACGGGTTACATTATATTCACCAGATAGAAGGTGCATAACTTCACAAACATTGATACCCTTTCTCATGACATGACATGAGACTCTTTTTTTCATATATTTTATTGTAATTAATAGAAGGGTTACATTATATTCACCAGGTAGAAGGTACATTGCCCCATGATTGGCATGTGTACACACACCCCCTCCCCCCCCCACACACATACAGAGGCTGCAATGGTGGCTATGCAACTGGCCTTCAGTGAGCACTTAATTACAAGCTAAAAAAAAAAGTTACTTAGGATTTCATATTGCAGCCAATTTGTCTTTCTCACAAGAACCAATTTGTATGTAAGTTCCTTTAGCATTCTGCTTTGGCTTCTTTTTCTTTGGTGATTTCATGTGGCAGTGAATGCTCATGCTCTGGAGTCTGGGAGAAATGGCTTTAGATTCTGACATTGTCCTTTATCCTCAGATCATTTAATTGACTTCTTCAAGCCATGGCTTTGTCATTAATCATCCAGGAGCAATACCAGTGACAACCCCCTGCACCCCACTCCACTTTCTGAGACAATTCTTGCAAAATGTGTAGAACAGCCCAGGCCCATGATGAACATACAATAAATATTGATTCTAGCCTAATCTAAATCAACTTTTGAATATACATCTGAGTACTGATACACAAGTTTCGAGATACCTAGACATACCAGAATTTTTCAGAATTTTTTTCTCATTGCAGAGAAAAGGATTTTGTCAAATAAAGCACCAGTTACCTAGAATCAGTACTGAGTGAATTCTAGGAAAGTGATTTTTTGGGGGGAGGGGGGAAATGAGAGAAGAGGGGATGGTAAGAGATTTTAAACCATTTGATAGAAGCATTTATATCTAAACACTTTTTCAGTGATGATGATTTTGAGATATACTGTTCAATTTCCTGCTTTCTTCTGCAGTTTCCTGGATATAATTCATCAGTTTTCTGCTGTTCTAGCTGTCATTATCTACATGGATTTTACTGCACTGTTTTACACATAAGTGGTGTAGAGCAGGGGCTACCACAAGCATCACTGCTTTCCCTGCTCTTCTTCCCTTGCTCTGCTATGGCTGCTCAGTGGGCACCTAAAACACACTCTTTTGTCTCTACTAGTACTTCAGGTACATAATATGTTCTGCAAGCGATAGGATACTTATATGCACCTTGAGTGGGGAGGTGTTCTTCTGGGCCTGGGACTAGCTCACACACCTGGAAGATGTTAAAATGCATGTTTCCAGGCCCCAATTTTTCACTTTCTTCTTTCAAATAGTTGTTGGCTTTGCATTTTCAAATCTTATTGTGCTTTATAGTCCTTAGAAAGGATGACTCTTCCTCCGCCTTCCTCCTCCTCCTTCTTCCTCCTCCTCCTTCTTCCTCCTCTTCTCTTCTTCTTCTTCTTCTTCTTCTTCTTCTTCTTCTTCTTCTTCTTCTTCTTCTCCTTCTTCTCCTCCTCCTCCTCCTCCCCCCCCTCCCCCTCCCCCTCCTCCTCCTCCTCCTCCTCCTCCTCCTCCTCTGCTTCTTCTTCTTCTTCTTCTTCTTCTTCTTCTTCTTCTTCTTCTTCTTCTTCTTCTTCTTCTTCTTCTTCTTCTCCTGGAACTTATTTGGCTCAAGGCTGGCATTCTACTACTTGAGCCACACCCCACTTCTAACCTTTTGCTAGTTAATTCAAGATAAGAGTATCACAGACTTTTCTGCCTGGTTTAAAATCAGTATCCTCAGATCTCAGCCTCCTGAGTAGCTAGGATTACAGGCATGAGCCACCATACCCAGCTCTATTTTTCTGTTAAGTGGGTCTTTGTAGTATGTTAGAGATAGAAAGTGTTGGAATATGATCATGATTGCAATGACGGTGGTTGTCTTGGTAGGAAGAGCAGGTCTTTGATTCACTGTCTTCCCAGCCGATAGGCAAATACAGGGGAAATTCAGCTACACCCTCTAATTGCACACTTAGCAGGAAAGCCAGGAGGAACCGGAGGATCACATGGTTTCTCATTCAGGGCTCCTTTTGCTTCTTAACAGTCTCCAAGATGGAATCCAGGTTCAAGTTCAAGGAATGTTCAGAAGTCCTAAGAATAGCACCAACACTTTGTACTTAAAATGAGGTCATGCAGTATTTATTGAAGTTTTTGTATGTGTTTGATTTTTTATCCCTAGGATTGCTTAAATGGTAACTTTTAATTAAATATTAAATTCCAAATATTTGAAGCATGACTAAAACCCTCATGTAAAAACAAGGAGCTTTGCCAGGAAAACACATACACGCACATCCACTCATGCCTCTCTTTTCCCCCCACCACACATGGAGTCTCTGACCTATTACTGCTCTCTTGCAGTTAGATAGAAGCCACAAGCTGGATTGTCCTATGCCACCAGCAGTTTACAACTGAAAAGGCATTTTATAAGACATATGTCAAAAACCCATGAGCTTGTTCTGTAAAGATGGACTGGGAAATACCAACTTTACCACTAGTGCATCACTGGATAGTTCAGGTAACTAAACAGTTACAAAAACATTGAAAAGTCTGTCACCTCTAGAGTCTCCATCCTTTTTTGCCATGCTGGGCTGGCTCTGCAAGCAAATGGGCAAGGTCCTGAGCCCAGTCAGGCAGCTCTGGTGATAGAAGAAACTGGAAAAGTTTAGATACCACTGGAAGGACCTGATTATGTGGATTTTTTTCATATATTTTTATTGTAATTAATAGAAGGGTTACATTATATTCACCAGGTAGAAGGTGCATTACTTCACATACATTGATACGCTTTCTCATGTCTTGGTCCCCATTTCCCTCCCCTCCACGCCCACCCCTCATCTTGTTTTCCCCCGTTCCCTATCCAATTTCAAATAACCAAATACAAATATATCCAATACATCAGATAACAAAGTGAGATACTGTAACAATATGAGATAACCAAGGGACAGCAAAAGAGATGAGAGATAACATAGTACATTAAGGACAATGATCACTCATTATATGGCTTTTGTTTCAATATCCTGGAGGTCCTTTCATTTAGCGTCATACTGTATGGCCTTATGTATCTAGGTTTTGCTCTATTACAAATCTCTGCTAGGAGAGCCCAAGGTTTCTACTGATTATGACAAATGAGGGAAACCATTGAGCCTAAGTTCCTTTGAGTGTGGCTTACTTCACTTAATATAATTTTTTCTGTCTTTCCATTTCCTAACAAATGGGGCGATGTCATTCTTTCTGACAGAAAGAACAGCGCAGGAGGAATTTCAATACCAAACTTTAGACTTTATTACAGAGCTATAATTATCAAAACAGCTTAGTACTGGCACAAGAACAGGCCTGAAGACCAATGGAATAGAACTGAGGACCCAGATATTAAACCACAGACCTATGGCCATCTAATCTTTGACAAGGGACCCAAAAATATAGAATGGAAGAAAGACAGCCTCTTCAACAAGTGGTGCTGGCAGAACTGGTTAAGCACCTGCAGAAAGCTAAAGTTGGATCCTTCTTTGTCACCCTGCACTAGAATTAACTCCAAATGGATCAAAGACCTCGAGGTAAAAACCGACACACTGAAAACTTTACAAGAAGGAATAGGAGATACACTAGGCCTCCTTGGTACAGGTCGAAACTTTCTTAATAAGGACCAAGAAACTCAACAAATCAGAGAACGGCTAGATAAGTGGGACTGCATTAAACTGCAGAGCTTTTGTATGGCGAAGGACATAGCTAGTAGATTATGTGGATTTTTGAGGAAGGATGAATTTGACATTAAAAAGTAAGTGGGAAGTAAGTGGGAATGCAGGGTCCTGGGGTCTCCTACCTTTAATCTAAGCTACTCAGATGGCTGAGATGTCTGAAGATAGTTATTTGAAGCCAGCCTAGGCAGGAAAATCTATGGAACTCTTCTCTCCAATTAACCACTCAAAATCTGAAAGGTGTAGGAATGACTTTCTGCATAGCTTCATTGTTGAACTTGGGGGTACTTTTGTTTTTGATTCTTTTTTTTTCTTGTTGGTGTTGCTTGACTGCATTAGGTTTTGAATTCAGGGCTTTGCAATGACTAGACAGGTACTTTACTGCCTAAGCCATATCCCCTATCCCTTTTTGCTCTGGTTATTTTGGATGTAATAGGGTCTCATGTTTTGCCGGGGTCCACCTGATCATTATCTTCTTATTTATGCCTTTGTACAGTTGAGATGACGGTCACATACCACCAGGCTGAGTTTATTGATTGCAATGGGATCTCACTAAACTTTTTTCTCAGTCTGGCCTCAAACTCTGATCCTTCCTAACTCTGCCTCCCACTTAGATTAGATTAGCCATTCTGTATGTTTTATGTGGGGATTTCCCCTTTTAAGAGTATTTGCAGAGAACCTTAATGAGCCTTGTATACTTCAAGAATGCAAGTAACCAGAGCAGGACTTCAGAGAGAATAGCACATTAAAACTTCTAAACATGAAATGAAAGGAATGGCCAGGTTCTTTACATGTGCATACATAATTTCCCAAGCTCGGGGATGAATGAAGATAAATAAATAGTGCTGCAACTAGTGAAAACCAAATTAGATTTGAGGTTTCTTCCCCTCTCCGATCAAATAAGATGTAATCCAAACAGTTATCATTTGGGGAAGTAAGGAAGTGATACTATAAAAATAAATGCCTTTCTCCAGCCCTGTTTCTTTGTCCCTGTGAGTAGCTGCAGTGTGAGAAGGGCTTGCTGTTCTGGCCCCCAAGGCAGCATTTGGCAAGCTCTGAGAAGCAGGGGCTCCCAGAGAAGCAAGGAAAGCTTCAGTTACATGGGAGAGACGATCTGTTCAGTCCCAGCGGCCCTCTGAGGAAGGGAAAGTTTTGAAGCAGAAGACACTCTGTACTCCAGAAGCTGGGAATCGGTGTCCAAAACCACCCCCAGATTTTTCCTTCTCCATTCCCCTCCCCTTCCCTTCTTTTCTTCTTTTAACTTGTTTTATGAGTCATATTCTTAGCCATAGGTTAGCATTAGCATAATAACCTGCAACTGTGCAAACTGACAACATGATCAGGTTCAGGTTTGTTTCCCTTCTCCCCCTCCCCCTCCCTCCCCCTTTTCCTCTGCCACTTTCCTCTCCCCTCTCCTGTCACAGAGGCTCAGGCAGTGGCTCCATGGCTGCTTGATCCAGACAGAGATCCTGGAATTGAGCTCTTCCTGCTCAGCAGGCCTTCTCAGAGGCTCTGAGTTAACTGAGCACAGACAGCCTGTCTGTAGTGTCAGAGGAAAACCAGAATGGAATTCTTCTCCCCTCATTTCTCCTGAGCTCATCCCTGGACAATGAAATGTTTAGGGTTCTCACCTTGAGAAACAACCATCTCTGTGTCTCAGCACTAAAACTCAACCCTTGAAATTATGCTGCTAAAATTGTCCCAAACACATGTGTTTCTTCTTTCATGAAGGTTTGGTTTTTTTTTTTTGCCTTGTTGTAGGTGAAAGCATTAAGCTTTAAAATTTTCCTCCCAAATGATCAAATGGACCCAATCTGATCAGGGATAGAAGACAAAATTTGTTGAGGGCTTTAGCCAATACCATTTACATCAGGCTTTTGCTATGCACATAAAACCTCTATCCTCATAAGTTCTCTGTATTTCACAAACACAGAAACTTCATTCTGAGGAGGCTCCTCAGAAGAGGACAAGTGGCAAAAACATGGGGCTGAGAACAAGAAACCTGGACCTAGTACAGGCTGCCCTCAGACACTCATCTATTCGTGAGGATTTGATTTCTTCTACTTCATGTAGAAGAAAAAGCAGAGATTGTGCAAGCCCTCAAGACCTGCCTCCTTACATTCTGTGTCCTGGAGGGAAATAAATCCTAGAGCATTCTTTTTGGAGGTGGTATGTCTGAGACACTTGTGAGACAGCTAAGTATTCTGGGTGTGCTTGTGTTTATGGGTCAGGTGCCATTATGGAGACATATTTGGAAGTTCTCAGTGCACAGACAATAACTTTTAGTTACTGAGTGGGTAAGCATGAGTGGGTTAACATGACTGGAGGATAAATTACAACTTTTAAAAGGACCTTCTGTATCTCTATGATGGTGAAGGTGTGATACAGATGGCATTCTATGCTAGTAGGGTCCTGCAAGGCTGGGCTTTAGTATTCTTCCCCTCCTGCCAATCGCCCTTTATGTCCCATTCTTTTTTCTTTTTTTTTTTGCCAGTCCTGGGCTTGAGCTCAGGGCCTGAGCACTGTCCTTGGACTTTCTCAAAGCTAGAGCTCTACCACTTGAGCCTCAGCACCACTTCCAGCTTTTTTCTGTGTATGTGGTACCGAGGAATTGAACCCCGGTCTTTGTGCATGTTAGGCAAGCACTCTACCACTAGGCCAAACTCCTGTCCTGTCCCACTCTTTTATAGCTCAGCCTCCCTGGCTAGAACCAGGAGGTGGCTGTGTGTTCTCATATACTGTACCCCTCCCTCTGCTTTTTTAGCAGGCTGGGTGTGGTGGGCTAAGGGAACTTTCTCCACCGCCCCCCCCACCACCCTCACCACCCATGTCTGCCCAGCAGCTGATCTGTGACATTTAAATGTACTTTAAAACTGGAGGACATTAAAACAACAACAACAACAACAGCAACTAAGTCTGGCAGTGAATACCCCATGAGACTAAAAACAAGCAAGTTAGGAAAGAGAGAAGATGCCTGAGCAAGCTGGCATTGGATGGAGAATGCCTGGCTAAGGCCATTCATTCTGATATCCATGGCAGGCCCTTCCCGAGTATATTCTCTGGGAAGCTGGGTATCTAGCTGCTTCCTGGCTGCTTCCCTGGGTGGTGAAGCTCTTTGGGATCTTTCTGGAGATTACCAGATCCAGCTGAACCCCAATATTACCTTAGGAGCTCACTAGACCAGGGAGAGGGGCCTGCCTAAGTGCCTCCATTCCTCAGGCCCTGTGCAGAAAGATTCAGGGTGTGGGCCCCATTTAAAGGCGCTCTGTGAAATTGATTTGGGATTTTCATGCGAATGTTTGTGCCTGCTCTCCCTCTTTGCTGCCTGTCACAGGGTGTAGTGACTTGCCCCAGGGAGGGCTCTGGAGAACAAATCACAGTCACAGCTATGAAAATGAGCTAACCTTGGGTCAAGATGTGAAAATAAATATCCCGGCCCATGGACTAGGCTCAAGACTGAAATGATTGAATTACATATAAAGACCTCATTCAAGCTTTTTAATATGGTATTGCAAAACCCTCAAGTTTTTGGACAAGCTAAGGGGGCCTGGTAAACAAATTCAGGCATGAGCACAAGGGGCCCTTGCTTCTTTCTGGCTCCCCAGCCACTGGTGCCAATCCCCTCACAGCGGACACCAATATCTAGGATTCAGGACAAGGTGTTTTGAGGAAGAACAAAATACATTGACTCTGCTCAGTACTGAGGTCATTGATACCTTTCTCAATGGGTGGGACTGAAGTGTCCCAGTGGAACTGCTGTGTGACCCAGACACAAAGAAGGCTGCTTTTTCTTTGCTGTCTTGAGGTTGGGGTGTCTGACAGTGCAGCTATCAGCAGGTTCCGAACCTCCATCACAGGTGGGCTATGAGTTTCGATGGTATGAAGACCCTGCTAGGGTATCACCCAGTACTGGTGCTTTTCTGGAGAGTGCTCTTCTTGGTCCTCAATCTTAACTGAGTGGATGGCAGGGCGCTCACAGAACTATGATTTGGGTACATCTTAGAGGTCAAGAGGAAATGGGAGGTGAAGGATTTGGGGTAGAGAGTCTAATGGAGATATGGAAAAATCTCGGGTAACCTTGTTACACTGAGTACCTTGAGTCAAGTGCTTTAGTTGTCCAGGTTGGGTATAGAAAATGATGACAACGTTTCCCAAGATGTCCAGCAGGCTTCAATGTTCCAGAAATGACTTGTGCTACAGTTGCTGGTGGGAAGGCGGTACAGCCTGGCCAAGTGTATAACTAGACAACAGAGGATACAGACAGAGTAAGATATAGCACCCGGTTCTGGCCCTCTACACACAGGGCCCAGATGGCTCCAGAAGAATCAGGTCTGACTGGGTGGCATGTGGAGGCAGTGAGTTTCATGCAGTAGCTTCCAAGCTTTGAGAGTCCAGGCAGGTCTTAGGGAGCCCAATGAGCTAAAGGCATTAACAACTCAGAATAGGCCTTAAAACCCAGTTGGAAAAGTAAGGACTTTCCAACATGTATATTTTTCTTCTTTCTAAAATTAAAAGGTTAGCATTTGTAGACCCTATAGTGTCTCCTACCACTGTTTAGCATTACTTAATTGACCTCACCCTCCCCACCTTGCTTTATTTATTAGCAGTATTGGGGAGGAGCTTAGAGCCTTGTGCTAATATCCTACCCCTTATCTATGCTCATTTGTTTTCAGGTAAGATTTTTTACCCTCACTTTGCCAACTATGTACTGGAACCTTGAACCCATTGCCTCCTCAGTAGATACGATTACAGACATTTACCACTACGCTCAGCTACCCAGTGCTTCCTGGAACACAGTTTTTTTTTAAAAATAATTTAAACTTAAATTGTACTTTTGGAATGTTGTTTTAAAAATTAAAATTCATGTTAAATATGTAAGAGACTACCTTGGTACCCTAAGATTTTTTTCTTATCATTTTTCTCATCCATCTGCCTATCACTTTTTTATCTGTGTTATATACCTACGTATACTCTCTCTCCCTTTCTTTCTCTTTACCTACCTGTCATTTATTATTCACTTATATAACATGCCTTTATAAATATATGAGATATAACCTTATCTATTTAAATATAAGAAAATGATTTTCATTAGTCATAGGAAACAATGATAAAATTGGGCTAAGAGACTTATTAAACCTTTCTTTCTTTCTTTCCTTCTTTCTTTCTTTCTTCCTTCCTTCCTTCCTTTCTTCTTTGTTCCTTTCTTTTTTTTTGGTTGGTCATGAGGCTTGAACTCAGGGACTGGGGACTGTCCCTGTGCTCTTTCGCTCAGGACTAGTGCCCTGCCACTTTGTGCCACAACTCCCCTTTTGGTTTCCAGGTGATTAATTAGAGATAAGTCTCACAGACTTTCCTGCCTGAGCTGTTTTGAAACTGTGAAACATAGATCTCATCCTCGTTAGTAGCTAGGATGACAGGTTTGAGACACCAGCACCAAGCTTATTAAATATTTAGAAATAATCAACTCACATGAAAGCTGCAAGAAGAATATAAAGACTTTATCAAGATTTCTTTAGTTTTTGCAATAACAAATGTTGCCAAGAAAGACTCAAGTTTGGGACTGTACATTGCATCTTCTCTTCTAGCTCTTTAACTTTCTTTTCATTTAAACAGTTTCTCAATCTTCCCATAGACTTTATGACTTTGACATTGTTGAAAATTCCTGGCTAGTGATCTTGCAAAATATCTGGAGCATTCCAGAGTTTTGTCAAGATTAAACCAAGTTTATATATGTACCTGGACCTGACTCTGGCAGAAATGACATCACTTTCTTCTCATGGCATCCATTAGCAAATCAACCTGGCTTTTTCTCCTGACTGATGACATTGTTTGATCACGTGACAAAGTGCTCTCTATTCCAAACTTACTTCTTTTTTTTTGCAATCAGTAATTATTTGGCATGGAGATAAATTTGAAGCTATTAATATCTCTTTCCCTGTTTATCCACTCACTTACATGCACTGATGCTTCTTGCTAGCACAATAAATGGCTGCTGAAGAATGATTTCAGATGACATTATTCTTTCTGCACTTAGTAGTGGATTTCTCTAGAAAGAAGCATTGTCTCCCTTTTCTCAAGATCTATGGCTACCTAATTTTCGATAAGGGAGCCAAAAAAAAATAACATGGAAGAAAAACAGCTTCTTCAACAATTGATGCTGGCAGAATTGGTTAAGCACCTGTAGAAAACTAAAGCTGGATCCTTATATGGCACCCCCCACCAGAATTAATTAATTCCAAATGGATCAAGGACCTTGAGGTAAAAGCAGATACCCTCAAAACTTTACAGGAAGGAATAGGAGATACACTAGGACACATTGGCACAGGTCAAAACTTTCTTAATAAAGGTCCAGAAATACAACAAATTAAAGTTTGGATGAATGGGGCTACAATAAACTGCAGAGCTTCTGTATGGAAAAGGACATAGCTAGCAAGTTAAATAAAAAAACCCACAGAGTGGGAGAAGATCTTCACTAGCCATACAACAGACAAGAGCCCCATATCTACCTACAGCTCAAAAACTTGAATCTCTCAAAAACAAATCCTCAAAGAAGTGACCACCCCATTAAAAGATGGACTAAAGGCAAAAGAGAGACTTCTCTGAAGAGGAAATAAAAATGGCCTATAGACACATGAAGAAATGTTCCACATCTCTGGCCATAAAAGAAATGCAAATCAAAACAACTTTGAGATTCCACCACACTCCAGTTAGAATGGCCAGGATCAAGAAATCCAGTAACTACAGATGCTGGCTGGAATGTGGCCAGGGTGGATCACTACTACACTATTGGTGAGAGTGTAAACTTCTTTAACCACTCTGAAAAGCAGTATGGTGATTCCTCAAGACTAAACATAGAGCAATCCCACTCCTTGGCATTTACAAAAATGTCCAGAAATAAGGCCATACTAAAGCCACTAGCACAGTGATGTTCATTGCAGCATTATTAACCATAGCTAAGAGATGGAGCCAACTCAGATGCTCCTCAGTAAATGAATGGATCAAGAAGATGTGGTTATTTATTTATTCATATATTTTTATTGTAATTAATAGAAGGGTTACATTACATTCGCCAGATGGAAGGTGCATTATTTCACATACATTGATACCCTTTCTCATGTCTTGGTCCCCATTTCCCTCCCTCAACCCCGCCCCTCATCTTGTTTTCTCCCCTTCCCTATCCAATTTCAAATAACCAAATACACACATATCCAATATATCAGATAAGAGAGTGAAATACTGTAACAATATGAGATAACCAAGGGACAGCAAAAGAGGTGAGAGATAACATAGTACATTAAGCACAAAAATCACTCATTATATGGCTTTTGTTTCTATATGCTAGAGGTCCTTTCATTTAGTGTCATCCTATATGGCCTTTTGTATCAAGGTTTTGCTCTATTGCAAATCTCTGCTAGAAGAGTCCAAGGTTTCTACTGATTATGGCAAATGAGGGAAACCATTGAGCCTATGTTCCTTTGAGTCTGGCTTACTTCACTTAATATGATGTTTTCTAAGTCTTTCCATTTCCTTACAAATGGGGAGATGTCGTTCTTTCGGATCCGAAAGAATGACATAGCCCCATTTGTAAGAAAATGGAAAGACTTGGAAGAAAACCATGTTAAGTGAAGTAAGCCAGACCCAAAGGAACATAGGCTCCATGGTTTCCCTCCTTTGTAATAATTAGTACACACCTAGGATTTTCCTAGCAGAGGATCACAATACCTCAAAACCTATATACATATGGTCCTTCAGGATGAGACTAATCAAAATAAACTCTAGGTTAATTAAACAAGAGGTCTATCTTTATGATTGCTATTCTTAATGTACTATGTGAAGTTATTTCTTTTTTCTTTTTGCTCCACTTATGCTTAAACTCATGAGGTTACTGTATCTGACTCTGTTATCTGGTATATATATATATATATATATATATATATATATATATGTTTATTTGAAATAGGGAAGGAAAGGGGGAAACAAGATGATTGGGAGGGAGAGGGGGAAGGGAAAGGGGGACAAACACATGAAAAGAGGTATCAAGGTTTGAGAAGTAATGCACTCCCTACCTGATGAATGTACCTGTAACCTCTCTGTACAGTATTCCGACAAAAAATACAATAATATTTTGCTCCCATACAAAAAGAAACATTTTCTCCCTCTTTATTTCTCTCTCTACATGCATATATATGTGCATGCATATATACATTTTAAAAAGTAACCCTGTAAGATTTTGTTGAATTTTACTTTACTCAACAACTTATAATTCTTTGTTATCAGTTTTTGCTGTTCAAATTGTCTGGATTTTGAATGCAATGTCCTTTGGGCATGTCCCATTGTTCTGTGAAGCCTTTATTTCCTCCCACCACAATGTGCTCCAGCTCACCACAGATTTCCCTCCACAGCACTAAGCCAGGCATTTTCCAGACATCCCTCGTCCAGTGAAGATATTTGTTTGGAAGCCAATGTCTGGAATATGGGTGTGGCCTTTGTTCCAGGTGTGTTTCTCTTCCAAGATACTTGTGTAGACAGCAGAAGGAAATAAACTCTGTCTTTCTCTATCTTCCCCTTTCCTCCTCCATTCCCTCTGTATGCGTGCATATGTGCATGCATGCGTACGCGCACATAAACACACACACACACACACACACACACACACACACACACAAAGAACTATGTGCGAATACACATTTGTGTCTTTACTGCTTTAATGAGACCCATGAATTTATATCAGGAGGTCATATTCCAGGCCATTCTTGTGCATTTGTTCTATAGTCTTTTCCTTTTCTTTTTCTGTTAAAAAGATTATTTTAAAGTTCTTGGAATACTTCAATGTGATATGTCAATATATGAGTACAAAGGAAGTTCATCAATGTCACTCCTTCTCCTCCTCCTCCTCCTCCTCCTCCTCCTCCTCCTCCTCCTCCTCCTCCTCTTCCTCCTCTGCCTCATCCTCCACTGTCCTTGGACACTTTTGCTCAATCCTAGTGCTCTGCCACTTGAGCCACGGCGCCACTTCTGGCTTTTTCTGAGTATGTGGTACCAGGGAATCAAACTTAGGGCTTCGTGTATGCTAGGGAGGCGCTCTACTACTAGGCTACACCCCTGGCCCCCTGCTCTGCCTCCGTCTAGCCAATTTTCTTTTTCTCTTCCATTTCTCTAAGTCTTTTCCTCCACATTGAAAAACTTGGCTCCCTTTTTGTTTGTCTACTCACTTAATTCTTTCTGCATGGCCATGCTCCTATCCTGATTGAAAATCAACTGTTTAGTTACCTAGACAACCCAGGCTTCTGCGGATTACCCCAGAACCTCATGCTATTTTTAAATAGCATGTCCATACAGCCTATTGGAGCAACTTAATGAGGAAATTATATTTTGGGGACATTTTTAAACCTTAAAATGTAAAGAAAGAAATTTTCAACATCTCTGGTCATAAAAGAAATGCAAATCAAAACAACGCTGATTCCACCTCACTCCAGTTAGAATGGCCAGGATCAGGAAAACGAATAATAACAGATGCTGGAGGGGATGTGGCCAGGAGGGATCACTACTACACTGTTGGTGGGAGTGCAAACTCGTTCATCCACTATGGAAAGCAGTGTGGCAGTTCCTCAAAAGACTAAACATAGAACTCCCCTATGACCCAGCAATTCCACTATTAGGCATTTACCCAACCATCCAGAAACAAGGACATACTAAATCCACTAGCACAACAACGTTCATTGCAGCATTATTTACCATAGCAAAGATATGGAACCAACCTAGATGTCCCTCAGTTGATGAGTGGATCAACAAGATGTGGTATTTGTACACAATGGATTTCTATGCTGCTGTCAGAAAAAATGACATTGCCCCATTTGTTAGGAAATGGAAAGACTTAGAAAAGATCATATTAAGTGAAGTAAGCCAGACTCAAAGGAACTTAGGTTCAATGGTTTCCCTCATTTGTCATAATCAGTAGAAACCTTGGGCTCTACTAGCAAAGATTTGCAATAGAGCAAAAACTTGATACATAAGGCCATATAGTATGAAGCTAATTGAATGGACCTCTAGGATATTGAAACAAAAGCCATATAATGAATGATTGCTGTCCTTAAGGTGCTATGTTATCTCTCATCTCTTTTGCTGTTCCTTTGTTATCTCATATTGTCACAATATCTCACTTTGTTATCTGATATATTGGATACATTTGTATTTGGTTACTTGAAATTGGACAGGGAAGGGAGCAAAACCAAGAGGGGGGTGGGGGGGAGGGTAATGGGGACCAAGACATGTGGAAGGGTATCAATGTATGTGAATTAATGCACCTTCTATCTGGCAAATATCATGTAACCCTTTTATTAAATACAATAAAAAATATCAAAAAAAAATAAAATGTAAAGAAAGTAAGATTATTGAGAGTAGGACATTAAATGAGAAGGAAACCACATGAAAGATAACCAAGTGTGGGATGTTGTACTTCTCTGACAGAAACAGGCCCAGAACACCATGTAACTTATGCCATACAGAGACTCTCAGGCTCTGCACTGTGTGGAATTCATAGAGTGATATTTATGCTCTGAATAGTTTTCTGAGCAAACATCGACTGAAAATAGTTCTATCTTAGTAGTGCAGGTTAACTGGTGGTGACTGAACCAACTTGGATCTATAGCGAATGTTTGTTTGCTGAGGCATTTGATAGTGACATTCTGCATTTGTCTTTATTCTTTTGCTTTTGATTCACTTCTGGGCGAAACCCAGGCTCACCATGTTCTGGAACAGAAGCAAAGGTGATGACCTGAAGTTCCTTCCCATTATATATCCCATTCTCTCCAAGAAAACATGAGTCATCCATATAGTAGAGGCAGAAGAAGCAGTCCAAATCTGGGACCACACATAGAATCCCTCTTTTTATTTTTATTTTTGTGCCAGTCCTGGGGCTTGAACTCAAGACCTGGGCATTGTCCCTGAACTTTTGTTCTGCATGCAAGCACTCTACCACTTGAGTCACAGTTCCAGTTGTGCCTTAAAAATTTTTTAATTGAAGATATGAGTCTCATGAACTTTCCTGGCTGGAATGGCTTTGAGCCATGATCCTTGGAGCTCAGTCTTGAGTAGCTAGTATTAAAGAGATGAGCCACTGACACCAGCCAGAATCCCTCTTTTAAAATACAAGAAGAGAATCTAAGCTAAGTTATGTTGCTCCTCTGAGGTGGTAGAAGGGAGGCCATGCAGATACAGGGGCAGATATTGGCCAGCATACTCTAGTGAGTGGTTGGCTGTGGATTTCATTGGCTCTCAGGGGCCCAGTGATTCTAGTAGGCAGAAAAGATAAATGATGAATAGGAGCCAGCATTTCCTGCCTTCTTTACCTAGAGTAGACTGGAGCCAGAGTGCCTGAAGCATTTACACCAAAGTGAAGCTACCATTAAACTGTCAGTAGAAGCCCTCCAGTGAGGATAGTGTCTAGTGGTTCCATAATTAAGACCTTGCAAGGGGAAGGAGAAAGAATGGTGTGAGGGAGCAGTAAGATGTAAAAGAGAAGTTTTGAATGTTTGGGGCTTTGAGGCTGCCTGCTTTCCTTTCTCCCTGCAGTGGGTCCTGGAGTCCACCTGTTATAAGTCTGGTAAGCAGCTGGGAAGAGCCAGGTGTCCAGAAAACAGGTTGGCATCCTTGTCAAAGCCTTAAGCCTTGGCTGGAGTCTCTATCAGTAATTGCGGGGGGGCTGGTGGAATACCTGGGGTGGGAAGCTGCTGGGGTCTTGGTGATCTGGTTCCCAGCTCTGTCAAGTTCACTTTGAAGTAGTGCCCAATAGAAACAGAATACCAACTCAGATGGATTTTAAATTTTCTGGTGGCTACTTTAAAAGAAAGTAATAGCAAAGCAGATGAAATTAATTTTAATCACATATTTTAGTTATCCCAGTATGCCTAGAATATTAACCTATCAATATGGAATCAATATAAAATTACTAAGGATTTACATTTCCTCTCCCATTTTTTTTTCATACTGAAGTCTGAAATCTGGTGTGTGTTTTGCATCTAATGCACACCAGTTCTGATTCAAGCCTGTGGGCATCTCTAAGCCAGAGTGCTGGCTGGACTGTCTATTTTGAGGTCAGACTAAAATAATAAGGATATGATTTTTCAGAGACTATGTCTGTTCAGATCCCTAGAGACCAAACATTGGCCATACCAGGAAAGTCTAGGAGTTTGGTCACTACTGAAAGATTATTTGAGGCAGAATCAGCAGGATCACCAATTTGTGAGGAGGGCTCAAGCACAAGAAAAACAAGATGAAGGAGAAAGAAGAGGAGAAGGGGGATGTAGAGAAGGAGGAGAAAAAGGAAAGGAGAGGGATGAGAGAAGAGCAATAGAAAAATTTAAAAAAAAAAGGAAAGTGAAGGAAGGGAAAGAAGAGAAGAGAGGACAAGAGAAGACAGGAGCAAAGAGAAAAGAAAATGATCTCTGTTTTCCCAACTATTGCAACATTTAATCCATGACACTGGACTGCTTTCCTTAGACAACACTCTTCCAATCCTTGTATATATGTGTAGATGGAGGGAGACCATAAAATATGGTCTCCTCTACTCCAGATGATGAGAAACTTGTTAGAAGTTTCCCATCATGGGGTGAAAAGGCTATAGATAGTGACCATCCTGACATTCTTTTCTTTTTTTTTTAAAGATAAGACAAATTAAGAACATTTCCATGTTATGTAGGACAGACCATGCTAGACTGTGGAAGGATGCTTTGTAACAGGGAGAAAGCTCATTCATTAGGGACGTCTCAGGACAGTTGCCTGGGGATGAGCTGAGACAGGTGGGCAATGGCTCTCCCAGGTCTCTCAGGCCTTGTGAGGAAGAGGGTTGAGCCACAGAGGAAGGTTACAGGTGGCTATTGTCTCAGGGCACAGCAGGGAAGAGGGTCCTTCGTGATTTTTCATTTCACCCTGAGAATCTAGAAGACAAGGGGAGGATTTTTTTGATCATTGTTTGGGTTCAGACAAATTTAACATTGTAATTTTTCTTCTTTGTCAAGGGGAAAGAGGATTCTTTCTTGGTGAACTACTCAGAGGCCAACATAAACCTCCTTATGGGTAAACGCTTACAGTGTCCTCCTGAAAACTTGGCAGCTGATGCTCTTGTAAACCAGTTCAGCCACCTGTGAGAGGTGATGGGAAACTCAGTCACCATCATGACCTTACGTCCAGGAGGAAGTGAGGAATTCTTCAAAAGAGAGAGAGGCCTATGAATGTAGAGGCTATATTGAAGGCTCAGGGTTCTCAGAGGCATGGAGAAGAGATCTGTTATTCTGAGGCCCTGTCTTTTCAATGAACCCAGCTCTTTAGGCAGGCTCTCGTGATGCTGTGGACAGGTGTAGTTGTTTCTCATGCAAGGGTATGTATGATCTGTGTGTCCTGCCAGGTATCCTTGATGGCCCTATCCAGAAGTGAGGGTCCAACCAAAGCTTGCTGCATGCTGTCTTGGAGGGTAGGTGTATTGTATCATATCAAATTCTGGGAAAAGACTGGCAATCCAGCAGCATCCAGCCTTCATATTTGTGTTCTTAATGACATCAAGTCAAGAGGGTGGGAGAAGCCAATTGTTTGTGGCTCATGCCTGTGATTCTACACTCAGAGGGCTGAGCTCTGTGAATTGTAGTTCCAACAGGAAAAAGTGTAAGACTTCTATCTCCAATTAACCAGCGAAAAGCCAGAAATAGAGGTATGCTTCAAGTAATAGACTTGATTCAAAGAAATTAATGGACAATGCGTAGGCCCTGAGTTCAAACCCCTGTACCAGGGGCTAAGGAAGAAAGCATCTGAAAATATTACTTGGGATACTAGTAGCCAAACAGTAAACTAGTTATAGCCAGATATTGAAGGAAACTAATGATTTGGGTATGGTAAGAGGATCCAATTCAATTTACTGGTAGATTTTTCCCACAGAGGGAATTTCATAAGGAGCCACAAAGTGATCTCAGGCCAGAGTCTGAGGACCTATGTGATATTTCATAAGGGTTAAATGCAAATTATAGCAAAGGGATTATAATGCAAAAGGGCAAGTTAATACAGAAAGGCTTTGGAAAAGGAATTAAAAATGGCTTCCTTTGAATAAAAAGAATTTGTGAAGTAAGAATTACACTAAATGTTTGCTGCAAAGAGGAGAAAGGGGAAATTAAGACTACCAAAGTTCACTTAAGTATTTGTTCATGTCATGGTCTTTCATATGAACAGCTTTTAACCAGAATGCTATTTTTTTATTTTTTTGCTATCTAACATCTGTTGCCTTAGATACAGTCATTTTCCTGTACTATTCATTGTAATCACGACGTTTTGATTTAGTAACACTGGTTTCAATTAGTGTCCTAAAGTGGTATATTTAGTTAAAAATTAAGAAAATATGATTTTTAATCAGTTGCTGATTCAAAACTCAATAGCAGACAGTTTTGTCATCATGGATTTTATCTTTTGCAGCAGTTAGTCAGACCCACAGAGAGATAAATAACTCTTACAAGTATTTATTCGTCAAACCTAACTTCTATTCTTAACCAGTTCCAGGTAAGCCCTGCTTAAAAACTATTTCTATTGAGCTCTTAGTTGCCATACTGCCACCTTATCTTTGTATGTGGTACTGAGGAATTGAACCCAGGGCTTCATACGCTAGACAAGCACTCTACCACTAAGCCACATTTCCAGGCCACTTTTCTGTTTTTCAGCTAACACATAATTTTATATATTTGAGTGATTCAATATAGTAATTAGATACATCTGTATAATATATAGCAACCAAACCAGGTAGCCTTTCAGGTCAGATTTTTCTTAAACATTTGTAATTTCTTAATATTGGGAGTATACAAGTCTTTCAGTTATTTATAAAGTATTTAATAAATTCTTATGAACTATGGTCACCCACTGTTCTATGGAACACTAGAACATTTTTTTTTATCTGACTGGATTTTAGTTCCCTTTATCCATCTCCTCCTCTTCCTTCTCCATCCTTTTCTAGCCTTTTCTTACCTCTGTTTTTAATTTTTATTTATTTTTTATGCTAGTATTGGAATTGAATTCAGGGTCTGAGACTGTCTTGTAGCTTTTTTTTCCTCTCAAGGCTTCCACTCTACCATTTGTGTCACAGCACCACTTACAGCTTTTTGCTAATTAATTGTAGATAAGAGTCTCAGGAACTTGCCTGCCCAGGCTGGCTTTAAACCATGATCCTCAGCTCTCATTCTCTTGTGAAGCCAAGGCTGCAGGTGTGAACCATTGGTACCCAGTTCACCTCTGCTTTTATAGGATGAAAAAATAAATCTCTTGTAATTTCTCAGGAACCTTTGGAAAAACTCAGTGACAGGTGTAAAAAATACCATTTAAGGTTTGGGGGACAAAATATCAGTTGTTAGGAGATTTAAGAACTTGATAAGCATGAATTCCGACAAATAGCATTTGTTTATAGACTTATCTATAATGTCTCTAAACAGTTGAAAAGACATGCTTATGAAGCACTTTCAAAGGCAAAAATACCCAGTTCCCTGTCTACATGACACAGTAAAACCAGCACAAAGCTCAGGAAGGTCTGATAAGACAGCATTGCTTTCTAGTAGTTTACCACTGAAGGTAAAGGAACCCTTTTACAACCTCTCCTTGCAAGCAGACCAACAGTCCAAGAAAAAAATGGAAACACAGGGGCCGGGAGTTTGGCCTAGTGGTTAAAGTGCTTGCCTAGCTTGCATGAAGACCCAGGTTCGATTCCTCGGTTCCACATATAGAAAAAAGCTGGAAGTGGTGCTGAGGCTCAAGTGGTAGAGCTCTAGCCTTGAGAAAGTCAAAGGACAGTGCTCAGGCCCTGAGCTCAAGCCCAGGACTGACCAAAAAAAAAATGGAAACACAGTCTTTTTAAAAAAGTAATCTTGCAAGTAAACCCATTAAACCTCCCTTAGCTGTCTTTGAACCCTCCAAATAAAACTCATTTGCAGAAATTTCTACTACTTTCTACCTTCATTCAGGTTTTTTATTATACTGTTATTCTAGAACATCGCTTATATTATTTTAGGATAAAATGATTCCCTTTTTCTTTTAACAGAAACATACTTTGCATGTCTTATATGAACTTGATCTCTCTCTCTCTCTCTCTCTCTCTCTCTCTCTCTCTCTCTCTCTCTCTCTCTCTCTCTTTCTCTCTCTCTCTCTCTCTCCCTCCCTCCCTCTCTCTCCCTCTCTGTGTCTCTCTCTTCATCCTCTCTCTCTTCTTTTGCTTGGTTTTGCTTTGAGATATGGTCTTACTATGAAGATCAAGGTGGGCCTAGAATTCACTATGAATCTCAGGGTAGCCTCAAAATCACAGTCCTCCTGCCTTCACCTTCTAGGTGATAGCAGTGATACCCTAGCACACCTGGCTGTTGCTCTTTCAATTGCTCCAAGTCGAATCACTTTCATGAATATTGATTATAATTTTTTTTGCCAATTCTCGGCCTTTAACTCAGGGCCTGGGCACTATCCGGGCTTTCTCAAGGCTAGCTCTACCACTTGAGCCATAGCACCATTTCTGGCTTTTTTCTATGTATGTGGTACCGAGGAATTGAACCCCGGTCTTCGTGCATGATGGGCAAGCACTCTACCACTAGGCCAAATTCCCAACCTCTGATTATAACTTTTAACCAAAGAAATTCCTTCCTTCCTCCCTCCCTTCCTTCCTTCCTTCCTTCCTTCCTTCCTTCCTTCCTTCCTTCCTTCCTTCCTTCCTTCCTTCCTTTCTTCCCCCATCCCTCCCTTTCTTCCTTTCTTCTTCCCTTCCTCCCTCCCTCTTTCCTTCATTCTTCAGGCTGGCTTCAAATGTGGCCCTCAGATCTCAGACTCCTGCATAGCTAGCATTGTAGAAGTGAGTCATAGGTGCCCAGTTTAACCAAGGCAATTGCTGTTACACAAAGATAACAATGAGAAAGCTATTTATGAAATGTATGTCATCCATCAGCATTTTACAATGTGCCAGCAGAGCTTATGGATTAAACACATCTAACAACTTTCTATGACACACACATCCTTTACAGTGCAACTTCTCAAAGATGCAGGAATTAACAAGTTCCTCAACAGATAAATATAGACTATGTGCAATGAAAGAGGCAAAAAGTAAAAGTATGCTTAATGTTGTTTCAATATTTTCTTGCTCAGCATTGATCTTAAGAGCTAATCAATATTTATTAATCTTGGAAACTATCTATAAGCAACCTACCCACAAAACACATGAAAAATGATGTCATTTGAGATAAAGTTTGTCAAAATAATGTTTTGGTTCACTTATATATATATATTTATATATGTATATATTCTTTTCTTTGCCAGTTCTGGGTCTTGAACTCAGGGTCTGGACACTGTCCTTGGACTTTTCTCAAGGCCAGTGCTCTACCATTTGAGCCACAGCACCACTTTTGGCTTTTTCCATGTATGTGGTACCAAGGAATCAAACCCAGGGCTTCGTGCATGCTAGGCAAGCACTCTACCACTAGGCTATGATCCTGGCCCCACATTATATTTTTATATCATAGATATTTGGTAGATGTTTACTAACATATGTGATCAGTCAACTTTATATAAGATTAATAGGAAAGAGGGCCGGGAGTTTGGCCTAGTGGTAGAGTGCTTGCCTAGCATGCACGAAGACCCGGGTTCGATTCCTTGGTATCACATACTTAGAAAAAAAGCCTGAAGTGGTGCTGAGGCTCAAGTGCTAGAGTTCTAGCCTTGAGAAAAAAATCCAAGGACAGTCCTCTGGCCCTGAGCTCAAGCCCAGGACTGGCAAAAAAAAAAAAAAAAAAGAAAAAAGAAAGAAAAGGATTAATAGGAAAGAATACTCAAGTAGAAGGGAATATGAACTTGGTATTCAACTAGTCTCATTTTCTAAATTTAAGTAAATTAAGTAATCTTGAGATAACATTAAAAATATTAAAAGGTTAATTTCTTCTGTTTCTGGTAACTTTAGGAATATTCAATTTGGGTCTAATTAATTCCAAGAAATATGAATAGAGTTCTGTCACTCTAGGAAACAGTGACACATTCACAGTGAGAGATAAGATCCTTTCTGAGTTTGGACATGTAAGTTTGTGTGTGTGTGTGTGTGTGTGTGTGTGTGTGTGTGTGTGAAAAGGAAAGCTGCAATTGAAAATTCGGTAGAGTCTATAAAACTGCAGAGCCCAGGACAAGCACAGAAGAGATGTCCCTTCCTTAAACAGCATGGATGCTTATTGTTCTGGGGTGAGGAAGAGCCTGGAGGAAAGCACTGGGCCCCTGGCTTGTCACTCCGAAACAGAGCACAAGGTCCAGAAAACCTTGTCACCAGGGAGGGAACAATGAAGGTTTGAAGTGAAGCCTTGTCCTACACAAGTCACAGCCCCGAGACAGAAAAACAAGATACACAGAACTCTTATGGAGACAGTTTATTAGCTAGTGCAACAGCGAGATTTTTTAATAGGAACACTTAAAGCAAAGGAGCTAATCAAAGCAAATGGACATGACAATCTAGTGTTCTGAGGAGCCAGGTCTCACAGAACCACTGAGGAAGACTGAGGTGGGTGTGGCCTCTGGACATGAGAGATAGGGGACACTTGGTATACATTATTTTCTTACTAAATCAAGACTATTTCATTTATTGATCCATCAATTATTTATGATTCTGTAAGTTCCTTGTGATATAAGAACATAAAGAGAATCTAAAAAATATTCAATCAATTCTGGAGCAATAGCTTCTCTGTAGAGGGGTATTTTTATTTATGAATAGTATTTGTTAGAATGAGATTTGCTGCCTCGAATTAAAGGATCTTCCTATTGAGCAGAAGGGGAGGCAACTCTATTTTCTGGGTAATATCATCAAAAAAATGTTTTCTTGCCAGCTATTGCTGGCTCACACCTGTAATCCTAGCAACTCAGAAGGCTGAAACCTAAGGATCATAGTTCCGAGCTAGCTTAGGAAGGAAATTGCTTGAGACATATATCTCCAATCCCTAGCAAAAGGTTGAGGTGGAACTGTGAATCAAATGGCAGGACCCCAGCTTTGATCACAAAAGCTGAGAGGCAGCACAAAGGTCCTAAATTCTGGTTTTGGAATCTGGTATGTGTGTGTGTGTGTCCTGGGCACTATCCCTGAGCTTTTTTGCTTGAGGCTAGAATTCTACCATTTAAGCCACAACTCCACTTCTGGCTTTTGTAGTGATCGATTGAAGGTAAGAGTCTCTTGGGCTTCATAGCTTGGGCTGGCTTTGTACTTTGATTCTCAGCTCTCATCTTCCTGAGTAACTGGTATTACAGGCATGAGGCACCAACAACCAGCTTGCCAAATGGTTTTACAATGGAGAAGCATAATAAACAAGACACACAAAGGGGCATTCTAGGAAAAGGATGAAATGAGGGCAAAATCAATTTGGGGTTTAAGAAGAAAATCATTTGTGTGCCACTTGACTGGGAAGCAGTGCTAAGAGTCTGGGTCTGATTTCTCATCCCCAGAGGGTGCAAGCTCCCAAATGTGCCATACCTATGAGCCAGAAAAGGCACTCTCTTTCTTCAGGCCAGAGGGTAGTGATAGACAAAAGTAGGAGGGTTGGAGTTCCAGGCCAGCATGGGGAAACTTGGTCCCAGGCTACCCAAACCAGCAACATTGCTAGTGGATAAGCCTTTCTCTCTTCACCCCAGGCTAGTCCCCTGTTACGGGCATTGCTTCCCTTTGGAAATAAAGAGCCACCAGGAAGTGAAGTAAGCTGGCCACAGTCAGAGGTCAGCATCCGTTCAGACTTGAGGCCAGCACCCCTCCCAATCCTTGGAGTTTGCCCCAGGGAGAAGAGTCAAGGCATTTAATGCATGGTATTCTAACTCTAGAGTTAGATGGCAGAAACAATGGAAGAAGAGACTTCATTCTTCCAGAGCAGCTGTTCTTTCAGAGCAGCAGGATCAGCAGTTATCAATCATGCCTTTCTCTAGCTACAGGGATGGGAAGCATCCTGAACTACCTAGGACCTTATAAGGCTCAGACATTTTTTTTGGCACACAATAGGACAGACACACATAACTTCTCATATGCTCCGCAGCAGCTGTCTTCGGCCATCTGACTGTATTGATAATTCTGTATGGCTCAAGGTTGATGTAACAAATATCCATATCACCTCGATTTAGAAAACAATTCCCCATTACTGAAAGTGGGTGTGTTACTCAAGTGGTACAATGCCAGCCTTGAAAAAGCTGAGAGAGAGAGAGAGAGAGAGAGAGAGAGAGAGAGAGAGAGAGAGAGAGAGAGAAAGAGAGAGAGAGAGAGAGAGAAGCTCTGAGTTCAAACTACAGTACTAGCATAAATGAAGAAAGAAAGAAAGGAAAAAAGAAAGAAAAAAGGAAAAAAGAAAGAAAGAAAGAAAGGGGGGAGGAAGGAAGGAAGGAGGAAAAGAGAAAAAGAAAAAGAAAAGAGGGTATGTGGGAAGGGGGGCAGTTTCTGGTCTGGGAAGCTTTTATCCTATAGTATATGGATTGTTCCTGGGAGGGAAAACCATGAGGACTGTGAGAAATTTGGCCTGGAACCAAAGAGGTCTCAGCTGGAAGTACAATTTGGTTCTCATTGGTATGCAGATAATATACTACTGGGAGGGGTTGGAACTTCCCTGGCAAGTAAGAAGATAGAAACAGCCAGAAGAGAGGCCAGAGGAAATCATGCAAACCAGGGGAGCCATGAGAAGAGAGGGTCACAGCTTTCCAGGACCATGGAGTAGCAGAGAATTTCAACTGCCATCCTTGTTTTATTATTTCCTCTGCTAACCAAGGTAGTTTTATTATTTTCCATTTACAATCCCCTTCATTTAAAAATATTTTTTAAAAAATAAACAAAAATTGTACATGTTTTGCAATATGTATACATTGTGGGATGGATAAATTGAGAAAGCTAACAGGCATTACCTCACATACTTTTTTTAGGTGGAGAGGACAGTTAAAGCAGTCAGCGATTTTCAAAAATAAAATGCATTGTTATAACTGTAGTCACATTTAGAACATTACACTCCACAGTTCTTTGAAGGTCATTTGGAATTCAAACTCTGATTCTCTGGCCTTCCCCTCTATCCTACAAATCTCTTTGGAAGCTTTTCTTCCTTAAGGAAGGCAATAAATGCTAGAACCCAGTCATATGACCTAGAAAGGTCATCCTCTACCTTTTCCTGCCCTACAGAAAGGCTAAGGGGACAAAAAGGCTGAAGAGACAAGTCTTTCTGGTTCCCCTTTTGTCTGTTACTACACCAG
The DNA here is from genome assembly GCF_031878675.1 of Megascapheus bottae. Taxonomy (NCBI): domain Eukaryota; kingdom Metazoa; phylum Chordata; class Mammalia; order Rodentia; family Geomyidae; genus Megascapheus; species Megascapheus bottae. Next base: position 1,542,138 of record NC_143517.1, read on the forward strand.
ATCAAATTCTTTGTCCAATCACATAGTTGTTCGTGATTCATTCAACTTAAGCACAATAAAGACTTTTCCTTGGGCGTGTGGGTCTTTATTTCTGGAGTGTCCTGTGTCATACAAAACTTTGATTAAAGACATAGAAATTTGTCATGCATTCCCTTTGATGATCTGTTATTTGTTGGAATTTTGGCTGGGACCCTTGTAATGTGTGAGGAGATGTGTTCCTTTCTGCCCCTATACTACCAAGATACAACAGTTTTCTTTCTCACTAGGCTTATTGTGTTCTTTGATGGATATAGTCTTAATCTACTTCTCTCCCAAGCTCTTTTTTTACGTGTGTGTGTGTGTGTGTGTGTGTGCCAGTGTTTAGGCCCTCACACTTTTGTTTAGCCTTTTCTACTTAAGGCTTGCACCTTACTATTTAGGCTTTTACTTCCAGCTTTTTGCTAGTTAATTGGAGATAAGTCTCTGATTTACCTGCCTGAGTGAGTTTTGAACCTCAGTCCTCAGATCTCATCTTCCTGAGTAGCTGTGGACCACTAGCAACTGGTTCCAATATTTTTCTTTTGGTTTTCTCTCATCTTTCTTTCGAAAATGTGTGGTTTCTTGGATCCTAATGAAGTTCTTTATAGAAAAAGTCAATAAGTCAACAATCATCTATGATGAAATTTTGAGTTTTGGAGAGTTAATTTTCTTTCCTAAAATTTCCTTGAAAGAATAGTCAAGTTGATTATTCATTAAAAAATAATAATGCATCCATCTTGGTAAAGACTTCCACAGTTTCCTGTTTGATAAAATGCTGGGGGTGAAACACTGCACAGGAGAATGTTTAGTTAGTAACTGAGAGTCAGAATTAAAGAGTTGAATTGATCCCAAGGAAATCCAACTTTATTTTTCCTCCTTCTCCCCACCCCCCACGAAGAGTTTATTCATTATAGAACTTCTTTGTAAAGTGATCTTTGTGTTCTTTTGAGCTTGAAATTATACTCAAATGTACTTCTGGAATGTTTTCATTTTCCTTTAAAATAATACATTTATTGACTCTCTGGAACTAAATTAAATTAGGCAACATGGCCAGGAAGGAGCGGGGGGCGCCTGGATAACACTGCTATCCAGAGTTACTGAGCGCTGTTAACATCTCTTGCTTTGACCGGTGTGGCCGTGGGGAAGATATAGTTTACTTTTTCAATGCACTCCAGTGCCATCCGTTGCCAGCTCTGGAAGGCTGAGCAAATCCTTTAACATTTTGTAGCACACATTTTTCCATGTGTGGATGGGGGCTAATAATGTTGAATCCATTGGCTTGCCAGTAAGGTTAAATGAGAAAGCGTACAATAAATGCCTGGCATATCATGCGTTTTCCTAAAGCTTAGCAGTTCGAATTATGAAAATGGAGAGGCCATGCACACAGTTCATGAAAGAGGAAAACTCATCACAATGGGTAAAACTGCCAGCAAAGTATGATGTCACATGATTTTACTGTTTCCATAGAAGCCAAGATACAGCCGAGCTGTGGTGTTCTACTTAGGCCAAATGGGCTGGGCGCACCCAAACACACTGTCATCCTGGCCTCATGAGTAAATGGCCAGACATAGTGCACGCAATTCACCCCCCCCAAAGCCTGCAGACGTCCACAGAGAAGGCCAAGATGCCCAAGCCCATTGCTCTGGTCTGTTTTTGTTTTTGTTTTTGCAGGGCTGGGTATGTAGCAATCTGAGTCAAGGCTTGAGCCAATGTCCTTTTGTCTGTGGATGACCTATTGAGTCTCCGTAACATTTCTTAGGGTGAGCTAGAAACTCCAGTTTGCTGAGGTCGTTTTCCTAAGATTCCTAGTCAGAGGTTGATGGAGGCCAAAAGTCAGATGAACTCATTTAAAGGAATTTAGTATCTATTTAAATTTAAATTTTATATACATGAGGACAATTAGTGTATATAAACAAAACTTTTGGCTCATACTCTTTTATCATTTGAAATATTGATCATAAAAAGGAGCCCATGGAAATATTAACAAAGCAAATGTTACAGATCTTTGCCCTTAGTTTACACTGTTTAGGAAGTCAGTACTAACACAGATAATGGACTTCTCAAGTGCTTCCCCAGTTCTCTTGTCCTGTTCAGCTCTAAGGCACCTCGGCTCTCCAATATCATTCACCTTTGAAACAGGTTCACTTAGAATGGTCCAACAGGTGCTATTGTTTGAAAATTAAATGGTCTGCGTTCCTACTGCTCATGTACTGAATAATGGGTCCCTAGCTGGTGATACTATTTTGGAGAGGTGGTGGCAACTTTCTGGGTTAGGAAGAGCTAAATGAAGTAGGCTATTGGAAGTGACTTTGCAGGGTATACCTGATTACTGATCCCTTCTTTGCTCTGCTTCCTGTCTGCCATGAGATGAACAATCTCCTCTCCCACAAGTTTACACTGCCACGGTGCTCTTCTCTGCCCCACAGGATGGGTCCAAGTGACAACAAACTGAACCCTCGATGGCCATAGCCCTCTCTTCCCTTAAGTTGTTTATGCTAGGTATTGTGTGGGCACACATGTGCACGCACACACAACTAACCCAGAAATCAGGTTATTGTGATGTAGGGCCATTCTCAGAACATGGAAAAATAAAGTGACAAGGAGTATGCTAAGTGCTCTAACAAAGGCAAACTTGGGTGAAGTTGTGAAAATCTGTGAGGACACAAGTGACACTGGGAGAGGTGTTTTGAGAAGTTGGGGGTAGGGATCCAGAGAAAGGAGAGAGATGGTATATTCAGCTTTTTGTTTCCTTCTGGTCTCTCTGTGTTCTACACAAAGATTGTTCAATAGTATACTCACCTATTACACTAATGGGATGTAAACTGAAAATCATTTAGAGGAATCTATACCTATATTTCAGGGTGCATATATATTAATTGAGATGGTTCGTGGCAAGCACTAAAGTTCTTTTTGGTTTCTTCTTTTTCTTTTTTAAGATCAGAGGTCTGAATTCAGCTAAGCAAGTGCTATAGCATAAGCCACCCTGCCAGCACTTTTGCTTTTACTTTGTTTTTCATAGGTTCTTGTGCTTTTGATTGGGATGGTGTTGGATTTTGGTCCTCCTAGCTTCACTTCATAGGGTTAGTCACATGTATTAGTACACTCCGTCTCAATGTGGGATTTTGATGCAATCAAGAAATTTGATTAAGCAGGAGACATTTTAGGCTAATGCTAGTATAATACGGAACAACCATAAATGTTTTTTGTAAGTATAACACAATAATCAAAGTAGAAATAATAATATAATACAAAATAAATAATGATAAAAATGTAGCTATACAAATGAGAATAGTTTAGTATCGTTATCAAGTATCACCACAAACTATAAATAATGCCTCACACTATAATACCACCAGGGCTATGGCTTTACTAGGCAAGAATATTCAGCTGTGTGATAACCTTGATGTGGTAGATGTCTATCCTCTATATGTGTGGGGTACTTGCCCCACACATACATAGTTCTATTTACACCTACAACTACATAGTCCTAATTGTATCCATGTGCTAACTGATGCCTTCTTAGTACAGCTTTATACCAGCCTGCTATGAATGGCAGAGGACCAGTTCCTGTCACTGTGGTTCTGTCCAGTTTCTCTTATAGGCAGTAAGGTAATGGTTCCTGTCTAGAGAATGAAATGGCCTCAGATTAAAGTGAAACTAAACCATTGTCAACATCCCCTCCCAGAATTCAAGCTGTTCCTGACCTCAAGGGTCAGTTTAGCATCTTTCCCACATGAGAAACAGGTTATAAGTCTCATGGTTACCAGCAAAACCTCCTATATTCATATAGAAATGGGCAGACATCAGTATTCATTTAATTTCTGAAGAAATTATTTCCCAGGATAAGTCAGTGTGACTTATCCAAAGACCATATCTGGTAGGAAATAAAGTCTTGATTTATTTTTTGTGCTTGTCCTGGGGCCTCAGGGCCTGGGCTTTTTTTTTGGCTCAAGCCTAGTGCTGGTCTATTATATGGGTCACTTGAACTAAACAATTGTGTTTGTGTTGACTTAAATTTCAAATTCCATACTTTATCTAGTTGTCCTATTTCAAGAAGAAAATTTACCTGAGAAATTTTGCCTGCTTCAGATATTATTTGTCTGTTTGGTTTCTTTTTTATCCCTAGCATTTATGATCAATCTTTTTATGTAATTATGTTTTACATGCATGTCTCATGCAAATAGTATGGCATGTCATCGAAGAACCTGGTATTTTTTTGCTAGACAGATGGAAAAAATTACATCTATATACATATTGCATATTTCCACTAATTTATTTTTTCGCTGTGTCAGTCCTAGGGTTTGAACTCAGACTCTGGGTTCTGTCCCTGGCCTTTTTCTAACATTTTCTTCTTAAAGCTAGCACTCTACCACTTGAGTGACAGCTCTACTTCTGGCTTCTTTGTTGCTTACTTGGAGATAAGAATCTCATGGACTTTCCTGCCGGGGCTGGCTTTGAACTGCGATCTTCAGATCACAGCCACCTAAATAGTTAGGATTATAGGCATGAACCATTGGCACCCAGCTACTGACTTATTTTCCTACTAGTGTATCTTGGTTTTCTCCCTGTTTTCTGGAAGAAGATTTTTGTTTCCTTTATATTTTTCTCTTTCTTCCTGGAAGCAAGTCACATAATTTTGTCTATATTCTATTGTTATAAGGGTAAAGCATGTATTTCAGTGAACAAAACTTAAAATAAGTCAGTATCTCTTCTTACTAGCATAAGAATATTGGAATTTAATTTTGATTATTCCTTTTCCTCTTCATATTTTCTGCTAGCATTTTAATTCTAACATCTTGTTTTAGTTTACTGTTATTCTAATATTTATGATAAGGCTTGGGCTTTCTCAAGGCTGTCTATCACTTGAGCCTCAGCATCACTTGCAGCTTTTTTCTATGTATATAGTCCCAAGAAATCGAACCTGAGTCTTGCTAGTAAAGCACTCTACTACTAAGCTAAACTCCCAGCTTCTTGTTAGTTCTTACATTTTTCTCCCATTTAGTGAGCAGGAAATGGACTAATAAGTAGAAAGGTTATCTAAGTGAATTCTTTGACAATTTGGGTGGGCAGAATAATGTTCTCTGTCAAAGATGCCCACATCCTGTTTTTCAGAATCTAGGAATATCTTATAAAGCAGAGGTAATTAAGCTTAAAAATTAAGGTAGCAGAATGAACAGTGGCTAATCTGCTGACCTTCACCCAAGAGATTCTGGATTATCCTCATGTACCCAACAAGCCTACAAAAGTTCTTTAAAGTACAAGGGAGGTAAAAGAGGGAATTGGGCTTCTAGAAAGATCTAAAGATACTATACTGCTGGCTTTTAAGATAAAGAAGGGGCCATAAGCTGAGGAATATGGGCAGTTTCTGGGAAGTGAAAAATCAAGCAGATCCTCCCCCATACTCTTCAGAAAGAACAAAGTCCTGCCAGTAGCTCATGGCGGCCATGAGACCCTGTTGGGCTTCTGGACCTTCAGTGGTAAGAGAGGAAAAGAATGTTGCTTTAAACCTGGAGTTTATACCAATTTGTAAGAGGAAATTTAAGACTAAAATAATTATGTCAGCAAGTACCAGGAAAAGGTGAATTCTCAGGTTGCATTCTCGTTGTTATTATCATTTTGTTAATTTGGGCAAAACTTTTCATCTCTGGATTCGCCATCCCTTCCTCATTAGGGGTGGGGAGGGACAGGGGAGGTAATGGTAACTATAGTTATCATGGCTCTTATCTATTACCTACTTAGCAGACATTTAAGGGAACAAAGAGAAAAGCCTTGCTAAACACTGAGGACTTGGGGGGCTGGGAGTTGGGTAGAGTGCTTAAATAGCATGCATGAAGACCCAGGTTTGAATCCTTGGTACCACATACATAGAAAAGCCAGAAGTGGTTCTGTGGCTCAAGTGGTAGAGATCTAGCCTTGAAGAAAGCCCGAGGACAGTGCTCAGGCCCTGAGTTCAAGCTCTAGGACTGGCAAAAATAAATAAAACAACAACCAAGAAAACAAAAAAAGCCAAACCCTGAGGATTTGAAATGGGAGTTGTTGAAAAGTATTAGCTAAAGTATAGAAACAACTCGTGTCTATCAATAGGTGAATGTATAAAGGAAAAAATAAATCTATCAGTCATTATTTATGTGGCATTAAGCCTGAAAAAAAGAAGGAAATCCTGTCATTTGTGACATGGATGAACCTGGACGAACACTATGCTATGTAAAATAAGCCTGATCCAGAATGACAAATAACTGCATGATCTCATTTCGATGTGAAATCTTGGTTGAGGCAGCAGAAGAATAACAGGTAGAGTGGCTGGGCTTTGAAGGAGGGGGTGGAGTATGAAGAAGAAAAGTCTATTTGAAAATAAACCCAGTCATTTGTGGTTTCCCCCTTATTTAATCATGACAAGGACACTTTACAATCAGGGACTGAGCTCCTATGATCTGGTCAGCTTTGTGCTAAGCCTCATTCTTGCTCCCAAGAACTGTGTAAAGTAAGTATTGCAATCTACCTGTAGAGGAAGGTGGATACAACTTGAAGCCATGGTTTGTGTAGGAGAAAGTGACACTGCTGGGAAGGAGCAGAGCATGGCTTCAGCCTGCAATTTGTCCCAGAGCTATTCTTCCTCTAAACTCCTCCCCTCCTCCTCCATTCTAGTGGTCTTCACATGGCTGAGTCTGCTGGTCAGAACAAATACCAGGCAGGAATTCCCAGGCACGCGGGATGTTGGCTCCAGCTCTCCAGATAACAGCAGTCCTGTTGAGTACTACAGGCCAATGGATGTGGCACTTGTGGCTCCATCTGTGGCCTCATTTCCTAGGGAGCCGAGGTAATGAAACATTTCCACATCAATATTATACTTTGCTAAGCAATGATAATTCCCCTCAACATCAGCTTTACTCCATCTTGAAAAATACTACTTAAAAAGATCAGTTCTGTGGACTAGAAAACCATTTTTTTTTTGCTATCTCAGCGATCATTTCAAGCAAGGTCTATGCTCATCAGCTCTCAGACACATGATTGGAGATGCTCTTTCTTTGGGGTGGCAGTATCTAAACTCAGCAGCCTGCTTTCTATTACAGGAAGGCACATCGAGAAGAAATTTGATAACAAAAGGTTATGGGGGAAATTCTCTGGATTGAAAAGGGGATTTTCCATGTTTATCTATTTTGGCTCAGCTTGGAATTCAATTGGATGCTATGTGCTGTTCCTAAGGCAAATTGGCTAATGGTTTTTTTTTTTAAATCTCTAAACTGATTCTGATGGGAAAGTATGTCTGTCTTTTTAATAAAGCACTCAGATTTTCATTGAATAAAGTCTAAAGTGGGGGAGGATTATTCCTCCCCAAATTTCAATTGGCAGCTGAGGTTTGGAGAAGGCTGCATGAGGAGTGTGGGCTCAGGGTCAGTTCTTGGGGGTGGGGACCCAACTCTGCAGCCCTTACACTGTCGCCCACCTCCTCACAGAATATCCGGATGAGAGTCAGGCACAGTAGCAATGCTACGACATGGTTAATCTCGAGAGAGTGTGCAAAGTACTTGGAAGAGCACTTGGCTCTTACAGAGCATTTAGCATGTGCTTGCTCTGGGATGGAGCACTGAAATAGTGTATCAGAACTCTAGCCTCCACAGCCTGTCACTTGAGGAACCAACACTGGGCAGTGCTGAGAGCACGAGGTGCTGACATCTCAGGACTAATGACTCTCAGGACTGTCCTCTGTGAAGGTGTCGCAGGAGAAAGGACTATAAGAGATGAGGAGGCCAAAGGCTCTGTATTCATTTCCTATCCCTTAACCCAACAGGAGGCCAGAAGACTGCACGCTAACAGGGCTCCATAGATGGGACTCTATTCTCATTCCTTCCAAATACTGGCAGCTGCTGGCATTCTTTGGCTTGTGGCTCCCTCCCTCCCGCCCATGCCCTCTGGACCATGTGGACTCCTCTGTGAGGCTAGGCCATAAGGACTCCAGTGACTGTAGTTTGGACCACACAGACAGTCCTGGGGAACTTTTTCTAGCAACTGTTAATCACTTTTTTTTTGCCATATAAAGTAATATTAATAGTTAATTTCCTGTGGGTATTTCTGTATTCTCTCATTTTCTTTTTAAAGCCATTGGATATAGATCCACTTATATGGTGCAATTGCATCTTAATTCGCCAAAATTCAAATGAAGTTATATGCCTTTATTTCATCCTTCCCCTCCCCTCCTTCTCTTCTTTTCCTTTTTGCTGTTTCTCCCCTCCTTCCCTCCTTCCCTCCTTTCCTCTTTCTTCCCATCTTTCCTTCCTCCTCCTCCTCCTCCTCCTCCTCCTCCTCCTCCTCCTCCTCCTCCTCCTCCTCCTCCCTCCTCCTCTCCTTCTCCTTCTCCTTCTCCTTCTCCTTCTTTCTTCTTTCTCTCTCTCTCTCTCTCTCTCTCTCTCTCTCTCTCTCTCTCTCTCTCTCTCTCTCTCTCTCTCTCTCTCTCTCTCTCCTTCTTCGGGATTAAATTCAGGCTTTTTCATTTGCTACACAAGTACTCTATCCGGCCCTTTTGAGTTTGGTTTTATTTTTTCTTTTCAGATGGGGTCTTGTACTTTTGCCTGGGACCTGGGACCGCAATCTATCCCGGCCTTCCAGTATCTAGAATTAATGCCATGAGGCACCATGCCCCGTCTAAGGTTATATTTACTATTCATTCCAACACAGACTCTGTGGGTAACAGCACTTGTGCATTTGTAACAATGTCCACTTTTTCTAGCTTCCTGGTTGGCCATGGCACAGGACAGACTTTAAACCAGAGCCTAGCATTACCTGCCATGTGCTTTAGAGATTTCTGACAAATTAAAGAACTAAACTATTGAATTACCTACAGTTTCTTGCAATAATCTGAACACTCTTGCAGATGTACTCATTAGAAACAACAAATCACCAACTAGTTCCTTCTGTTCTTTATAATTTTATTGTAGATGTACACATAGAAATAAAAAAAAACACCAACTTTCTCTTCTTATTCATTTTACACTATCTTGTAGCATAAATTAGTTCTAAACTGAAGGTCAGTTTTCCTAGTAATGTTATTCATAGATAAAATATTTTGTCTTCTGTGTCCAGTTGTGAAGAATTCTTGTCCATTCAAAGCTCAGGGTTGGCATGAGAAAGGGTATCAATGTACATGAATTAATGTACCTTCTATCTGGCAAATATAATGTAACCCTTCTATTAATTACAATAAAAATATATGAAAAAAAAGCTCAGGGTTGGGTGTGAGGTGGTGGTAAGGATTTGGAGATCTGCCTTAGATATCTAGTCCACCATTATTTCTGCTGGCCCCTCTGCTCTTCTATATTCCCTGCTGGAAAGGACTGTCCTCTCAGGTACCAGCCTCAAGTTCAGCTGGTGTCTGCATTGGTGGACAGTGCCCTATGAAATTGTCTGAAAGTTACATCCCTGGAAAGTGAAAGTGATTGAAGGTTCTTACCTGAAGATTTAAGGGTGGGTGGGGGCTTTGTAGAGTGCTCTTGGTGACTTGCAATGGGAAGCATGCCTTAAAGAGTAAGGTAAGAAAAGTCACTGAGTAAATTTAGCTGTGTGACAAAGTTTATGTCAGAAACGATTCTCAGAATCCCCAGGGTCTCCTCAGATTTAGAAACTCCCTTGCCCCAGTTAGGGCTTAATTGCTTGGTTACTGCTTGGAATTCTCTTTTGATGTTTTAACTTTAGCCCCACCCAGAACTCAGAGTTGATGTCACTGTCACCTCTCTGTGACCTCAGTTGAGGAATTCCCTGTTGTATAGTTGCTCAGTTATGTGCATCAACCACCAACCAGATGGGTTAGGGACAGCACCTACCTCATTCATCACGGCACGCAAGGAAGAATCTGGAATGTAGGACAAGCTTCCTGAATGACCAGATCAGTGCCAACAGCAGACTTCTGTGCCAGCCAAAGCCTGGGCAGATGAGCAGATATCCCATGAGCCTCATGAGGGAAGTGTTTATGGTGACAATTCGGCCTTACATATCATGTCATGTTAGGACTTGGGACCAGAGAGCAACAGGGCATAAGAAGTCATCTCAATACCATCTGGCAGAAAAGGCCAACTCGTCTAATGTCGAGGCAGATGCTTCAGGGAGGGCATTGAAGGAGACTCTAGCTCCCTTTGTCCCGCTGATTCCTCCTGCCTTCCCAAATCAAGGTCTGTGGTGGATGGGGGCTTTTCTTGACCCCTCAAATCAGCAGGCTAAGAAAGCAATTTCCGAGCCAGAAAGTTTAAGGTTTGCATACAGAAACAGATGAAGACCAAGTTCAAAAAAGACCAAATGCCTTTGTGTGGTACGTGGGCCCTGAAATGATGGAATGATACCCACATTAATAAGGTTGCCCCTTGAGTGCTCAGTATCTCCAGAAACACCCATAAGGACCATTAAAAGAATCATTTATCTTTTGATATATTTGTTATCAAGTATGCATTTATTTATTTATTTATTTATTTATTTTTTGCCAGTTGTGGGGCTTGAACTTAGGGCCCGAGCACTGTCCTTGGACTTTTTCCTCAAGGCTAGAGCTCTACCTTTGAGCCACAGCACCACTTTTGGCTTTTTTTCTATATATGTGGTGCTGAGGAATCAAACCCCGGTCTTTGTGCATGCTAGGCAAGCACTCTACCACTAGGCCAAACTCCCAGCCCCTGCCTTTAATTTTTTATGTGAGGAATGTCCCAAGCTTCTGTTACAGTCTAATTTAACTTTATTTTGTGAGGTAACATGTTTTTATAAAAGGTAATATCTTTAAATTTACTAGAGTTTATTGTGTGGCCAATTATTGAGTTTAAACTAGAAAAAATGAATTTTTTTTCTGTTGTTGGGCATCGTGTGTTAGTTGGTTCATACTGTTCAATATTTTATTTTCCTGTTGATATTCTTTGTGGTTGTTACACTCACTATTCAAAGGGTGATATTGAAACATGCAATTATTTTCAGCTGCCAGTTTCTCTGTTTAATTTTTCTAGTTTTTGAATCATTTATTTTGAAGCTCTGTTAGGTGCAAGTATGGATATAAATACTATATATTTCTGATGGTTTAGCCCTATGTATTTATTATCCTTATAATATTTAATATTAATATTCGACAGTAATTTTATAATTTATTGATATTAATTTTATTATTTAATATTAATATTTAATAATATTTAATATTGGTGATAATATTTAATTTCTTTATATTTAAGTATAACTATCTAGTTATACTCCCAACCTCACCCATCTCCCTCAACCTCACCTATCTCATTCATATGGCTTCATTTTTACACATATACATTGAATATATGGATTAGCCTCTTTTTTTTAAAAGTGGGTTGTGGGACTTGAACTTAGAGTCTGAGCACTGTCTCTTGAGCTCTTTGTGCTCAAAGTTAGTGCTTTGCCACATTGAACCATGGTGCCACTTGTGTTTTTTGTTGTTGTTGTTGTTGGGGTTTTTGTTTTGTTTTTGAGTAATTAATTGGAGATATGACTCTCACGGGAACTTTTCTTCCTGGGCTGGCTTCAAAGCATGATCCTCAGATCTCAGCCTCCTGAGCAGCTAGGATTACAGGCATGAGCCACTGGCATGGCCTTATTTGCCTTCTGGTTTTTATTTGAATAGTATTTTTTTTTTCCATTTTTAAAGTCTTAGACCTATTGCAGACACATGTGGGCGGGGGAAGGGAGGGGGGAGAGAGGCAAGAGGAAGGGAGAAGGAGAGAAAGATAAAAGAAAATAGGGCCTTACTCATTGTTCATATTCTAGTAACTAGAATTTTGAGAATATTATGTTATATGGCAAGTGGGAATTATGTTTTTAGGATGAATTGTTTGCTAATTCATTGACATGAAGACAGTATCCTGGATTATCTCAGTGTGCCCAGTGTAGCCACAGGGTTACTTTTTCAGGTAGTTGGGGGAGTTCAGAGAGAGGTCTGGAGTGTTGAACTGTGAGAAAGACCCAGCTTTTCATTGTTACCTTTGAAGATGGAAGAGGCCATAAGCCAAGGAACAAGGGAATCCTGAAGAGGCTTGAGTGACAAGGAAATCGAGTTTCCCCTAATTATTTACAACGAAATAGCTTTGTCTTCATCTAGACGTTAGCTCAGTGAATCTCAAGTAGAACTTCTGACCAGTAAAAATATTAGACAACAAATTAGGAAATTAGTGGGGTGTTTTGTTTTGGGCAGGACTGGGGTTTGAACATAGGGCTTTGTGTTTTGCCACCAAGTTGCTACACCCCAACCTTAGTCTGGTTCTTTTGAGATAAGGTTTTTCTTCTTAACCAGACCAGCTGAGGACCATATCATCTTATTTATACTTCCTGCCGTAACTGGAATGACAGGCATGAACCACTACACTCAGCTTTTTCTGTTGAGGTGAAGGTCTTAGGAAGATTTTTGCCTTGGCTACTCTTGAATCATTATCATCTCTATCTCCATATTCCAAGTAGGGAGGATTACAGGAGTAATCCACCAGTACCCAGTGATGCCTTAAGCCACTAAGTATGTGTTAGTCTCACTAGAAAATAAATGCAATGGACATAGGAATAGACTAATGAACGCTTACCTAAATTTTTTTTTGCCAGTTCTGGGCCTAGAAATCAGAGCCTGAGCACTGTCCTTGGGCTTTCTCAAGGTTAGAGCTCTACCACTTGAGCCACAGCACCACTTCCTGCTTTTTTATGTATGTGGTATTGAGGAATCGAACCTGGGTCTTTGGGCATGCTAGGCAAGCACTCTACCACTAGGCCAAACTTTTTTTTTTGGTTGAGATTCAGCCATTGTTTCTTGAACTCCCTATTATGGATGCCAAAAATGGCCAAGTGAGACCAGATTTTTATTCAAAAAGTTTAACCTAAGTCAAATTCTTCTTTCTCCTCTTGTTCAGCCTAGTGAGGGTCTAGGCATGACATGAGAAGTCTACGACTGATTTCTGCTTCATAGCTTGATGCTGCTTAGGGTGAAAGAGTTGCTAAGGTCTTCTTTGCCTATTTGAGTTTGGTAGTGAGTGGAAAGAGGGTGATGGAAGAGCAATATATATTCTTTTTATTATTTCAAATGGGCTCTGGAGTCCAAGAAGACTCATTTGGGCCACTGTATAAGGAGATGCTGGCCCCAAGAATTTCTGGTGACATTTGCTGAGGGGTAAGAAAGCCAAGTTGCAACGGGAAACTGCCCATTAGGGATTGATAGAGAGATATACTGACTTCATCACGTGATAGACCTATCAATATGCATCCCACAAAGAGGTAACAGAAGCCAGTTGGTGAGAGGGCATGGAAACTGACCAGCATTCATCTGAGAAGCAGCCAGCCGCAATCAAGTATTAAAGAATTAAGATCTCTCTGAGAACTGGTCAACTAGAATGCAACCAGAAACAAGAGTAAATGAATTGGTGAAGCTCAGATCTAATAAAGCTTTATGACATTTAGCTTTGGTAAGTAGGCCATAGTTTGCCAACTGTGTCAATAAAGACAGGAATAGGGAAAAAACAACCCTTTTTATTTTCCAGCCTTTGTTTCCTTTAAAGACTCATTTTCAGCTATCATCCTAAAATCTTTCCAAAACCCTTTTGGGGTCTACCTTCTTGTTTACCCCAGCTGTCCTGTCCTGGTAGGAGAAAATCCCTACCTGTTTTGAGCTCTAATTCTCTACATGTGAAGTATGTGAGTTTTATATACTTTGGGTGAGTGTGTGTGTGTTTGCCAGTCATGGGGCCTAAACTCAGGGCCTGAGCACTGTCCTTGGACTTTTCTCAAGGTTACAGCTCTACCACTTGAGCCACAGCACCATTTCTTGCTGTTTTCTATATATGTGGTACCAAGGAATCAAATCCAGGTCTTCGTGCATACTAGGCAAGCATTCTACCACTAGGCCAAACTCCTGGCATGTGTGTGTGTGTGTGTGTTTTATCACAGGAGTAGATTCAAATTTATGAAGTCATTCTTTATGTTTTAAGCCTATAGGTAGAAGTTTTCCCTTCCCTTCCCTTCCCGGGAATTGAACTCAGGGCCTAATGCTCTTACCTGGCTTTTTCAAGGAAGGCTGCTACCACACAAGCCACACCCTCAGTTCTCTAGTGTTGACTTGTCAGCTTTATGTCTTTCTGTACTTTACTCATTTCCTTTAACACAAAGCCAGGTCCATCCTGTTTGGGCAAATCACAAAGGAAAGAACTTTAACTACAGAGAATGTACTTATCCTCTCTGCTGCATAGTAAGTTTCCACATAATTATCACATATTTGATGACTCAGCACAGCGCAGCACTTGTTGTCTCACAGTTTCTGTTGGTCATGAGTTCAGGCCTACATGGTGCCAGGGGAGGGCTGCAAAGGGAGGATCTACTTCTCTGCGCATGCTTGCTGGTGATGTTCAGATCCTTGTGGCTATAGGACTATGTGCTTTTTCACTGGCTGTCACCAGATGGTCCCTTGGCTCCTTGTCACATGGGCTCCCTCAGCATAATCATCTACTTCATCAGGGACACAGAAAATCTCCAGAGCCATTTGGCCATCAAGAAGGTCTTTTAATGTGTAGTGACACATGCTTGTAATCTCAGCATCAGGAGTCTGAGATAGGAGGCTCTTGAGTTTGGTACCAGCTGGGGCTACATTGTAAAACTCAAACAAATCAATACATCTCCCAAAGTACTGGCATCTGCAGAAGTGGTATCCCATATTCTCTTGTTTGAAGGAAGTTAAGAAGCTGAGGGTCTACCTATACTTCAGGAGAAGGAAACAAGCCAAGGCTGGAAGATTAGGAAGCAGAGTTATACAAAGTATACAGAACTGCATTGCACTTGTGAGATACATCTTTTAATCATATCATAGCCCACCATATAGGGTGATGATGGTCCTGCAAGTTTATAATGGGACTGAAAAATTTCTATAGTCTAATATTTCCATGATAACTTTCCCACTGTATGTTTTCTAATATCTCCACTGTATTTTTAGGTATTTAGATACACAAATGCTTCCCATTGTGTAACAGGCTGTTAAAGTTGGTTGTTTAGGGACAGGTAAGCCAGATAGCCCACGATGTATTGGCAATTGCATCTAGGGTTGAGTTAGAACCCTTTGCTAACAATGAAGTTGACAAGAGAATTCTTCAGAATGTACTCATCGTCAAGTAATGTGTGACTGTAAATATTGAGATGAGTTGAGATGAGCTGCAAAAGAATCAGCTGAGAAAAGAGCCAGAATCATTCCTTTGCAGCGTCTCCTGCAGAGACACTTCCTCTGTGCCTCCCTGCCCACTGATGGTAAAAACAAGCTCTAATGAGGAGATCTCCCATGGAACTTTCTCAGTCCTCCAGAACAATGCTCCCATCTCCACTTCTGGCTTTTTGCTGGTTAATTGGAGATAAGAGTCTCACAGACTTTTCTGCCTGGGCTAGCTTCAACCCTGACCTTTAGATCTCAGCCTCGGGTGTGGCACTGTATTCTTTTAATCCAAAGAACATGTTCCTGACTTAGGATATTGTGTGTTCATATCATAGTTTTGGTATCTAGGGAAGTGGTTAGCATTTGAGCTATTCTGAATAATAGTAAAACATTAAGATGAATCCGCAGTTGTAGTTTGTGAAGTAGTGCCCTTTAAACATTACTATGCTTAAAAACCAGCACAGAAGTTGTTTAAAAGGTAGCTCCCAGGGTCCTACATGAAGATTCTGACCCACAAAGTCTATGAAAATGCTCTGGAATGTCTTTTTTTTTTTGCGAGTCCTGGTCTTGATCTCAGGGTCTGAGCACTGTCCTTGAACTTTCCTCAAGGCTAGAGCTCTACCACTTGAGCCACAGCACCACTTCCAGCTTTTCTATATATGTGTTACTGAGGAATTGAACCTGGGTCTTCATGCATGCTAGCCAAGTACTCCACTACTAGGCCAAACTCCCAGCCCCTGGTATATGTCTTTTTCCAGGCACCTGTTAGTGCTGTGATGTGGGTGGCAGAGAGCCACCAAGGAGAAGCTTGGAAACCTCACGGCCTAGGCCAACATCTTACTAAACATGTGGAAGTCTACCACAGAGGTGGAGACATGGCCAATGCTGGGCAAGTAATGAGATAAGAATTCCATTTCTAAGTCAGTAGTCTTCTCATAGGTTTGGGAAAGATGGCTTTTGCAGGAAAATGAGTTCAGGCAAACATTGAGAGTTCTCGAACTAGTTAGACATGGTGATGATATATGCTTATAATTTTAGCACTCAGGAGGCAGTGATTAGGAATTCAAAGAGCTAGTGAACAACATAGACTTTATCTTAAAAAGGAAGGAAGAGAATAAATAAATAGGAAAGGAAGTTTAAAGCTCAAACTTTTGCAAAAGATACATGTGAAATAACTACCATTGTTTAATCCAGTATTTGAATAGACTAGTTTGTAGGTTGGTTAAAGAGATAAGGAGGAGTAAAACAAAAAAAAACAGGTGCATTCCAGGTCTTTTTTTTTGTTGTTGTTATCATGGCTCACATTTTCCTGCAGGAACCTTGGTGTTTCTGTGAGATCTGTCTTTGGAGACCCCTTAACCTAGATTACTTAGGCTGAAGCTCCCAGCTGACCTAAGAAATAGTTTCATGGCAAAATTGGCACAGAATTGCAAAAGCACTGAACTTACGTGGTACACTCCACAAGCGTAAAGGGTCATCACTGGGTTTGGTGTATTTTGCTATACTGTACCTCCATGCTCTGAAATGCTACCTCTTCTCATTTGGTTTTAAGCTTGGCAATCAGTAGAATCAGTAGATCACAAATAATTGGCTCACACTCATGACGACTGAAGTGAGAGGCTAGGTATTATTTGTAGAAAGTAGGAAGAAATGGCTGGAGGTTCATTGGCAGTTTAGTTTCTTCCCTTCCTGAAGCTTTGGTTGGAAACAAGCTTTGGTTGGGCTGGAGAAAACACCATGGCACTTTCTATGCTCTTGGGCCAGCCTGTGCAAACCTGACACATACCAAAGAGCAAAAAAGCAGGGGGAGACAAGAAAATCCAAGTCACCAGGCTAAAGAGATGGCACCTGATCATCTTCATGCTGTTCTCTGGATCTCGTGACACTGCATTTGTGCGTTAAAGGAATATTTTATCACCATATGATGGAATTCTTCCAGAAGTTGGCAGAGTCCCAGAGTAGCTACCTGCCAAGCAGGGCCTCCTCTGATGTCCCACAATTAAAACTGGGCTCAAGCTAGAGGGTATGGCCACGTTACTTGGAACCACCCGGCCAGGGAAAGTTGTTCCTGTCTTCTGCCTTTGTTGCAAGAGGACTTGGCTAACACCAATCTGTCTTGGGGGTGTGGTGGATCAGAGCTGCAAGAATGATTCATAGAAAAGATCTCAGGCTGGGGACTTGTTCCTGTGGGATTCCCACGTTATGTGGGAAAATGATGAATACACTGTACCCATTAGCCCCAAGGCCAATTGTTTGGATTCTGTATTGTAAGTGACTGGTTCTGTGTGCAGACAAAGTGTTATGGAGCAGCTACAGGAATTGTTAGCTACTGTGTCACATCTTTCCTTCTCATCATCTAATTCTGTTGCACCTAGTACCAGGCAATCACTAAAAGGCCTGGGAAATTTGAAAGCTGGGTATATCCCATTTGTATCATATTTCCAATTTGTTGTAAGAATAAGCAGATAAATGACCTTTTAGAGAAATATGAAGCTGGGTGTTGCAGCTACACCTGTCATCCTAGCTACTTAGGAGGCAGAGATTCAAGGATAAAGGTTTGAAGCCAGCATGGATAGACACATCCACGAGACTCTTATCTCTAATTATCTAGCAAAAAGCTGAAAGTAAAGGTGTGGCTTTAGTTGTAGGGCATCAGCTTTGAGTGGTAAGACTTGTGATAATCTATACTCTGGATATAATTGTGTATTTGAAAGATAAGTTCTTAAAGTTATGTATATCATGAAATCAATGATGGTAGAAATATTTCCTAGGACAATTTTTTGTGTTTTAAATTTATTTTTAATTTAAGCACAAGAGGTTTAGTTTTGAAAATGAGACTATGAATATGAAATCTAGACACCATTTTTATAACAAAAAGATACCTCTTGGAGTATTTTAAGATTTGGTATGTTTTTGTTAGAATGTAAATGTTGGCAGAAATAAGAAAAGTAGATTAATTTTTTAGAAAAGAAGTTAAATTTATTTTGCTTTTCTCTAGAAGGCTTAGGGCAATATTAAAATGTGGATTATCATCATCTATATATTAATAATATCTTTTAAATTAGTATTTTTATTGTTTATTGATGGAGACTTTGATCTGCAGTTCTCTACTAACTTTTATTTTAAATTAGTTTTGAAGTGAGCCAAATGGGAAAGATTGCTTATGTTTTTGAATCCATTTTACTTACACTTTCCAAATAAAACTGACTGTGTGGTCAGTTCCAGTGGAATTTACAAATAAAGGTAATAACAAAAAAATTCTTGCATCTTTTTTTTAACCTTATCTTCACCCAAGTATAAATAACTTGGATTCATATCCAAATGTACTGCATAAAAGATAAGGTTTACTTGTTTGTTTGATTCAGTACTGAGGCTTGAACTCAGGGCTAGGTGCTGTCCCGTAGCTTTTTTGCTCAAGGCTAATGCTCTACCACTTG
Source organism: Megascapheus bottae (assembly GCF_031878675.1). Classification (NCBI taxonomy): domain Eukaryota; kingdom Metazoa; phylum Chordata; class Mammalia; order Rodentia; family Geomyidae; genus Megascapheus; species Megascapheus bottae. Next base: position 1,560,744 of record NC_143517.1, read on the forward strand.
AGCCACAATTCTACTTGCAGCTTTTTCCTGGTTATTTGCAGATAAGAATATTATACTTTCATGCAGGGACTGGATTCTAATTGTTATACTCAGATCTTAGCTTTCTGACCAAATAGGATTATAAGAGTGAGCCACTAGTACTCAGCAAGTTGCAATACTATTGTGTTTTATTTATTTATTTTTTCCAGTCAAGGGGCTTGGACTCTAGGCCTGGGCACTGTCCCTGAGCTCATCAGCTCAAGGCTACCACCCTACCCCTTGAGCCACAGCACTACTTCCAGTTTTCTAGTAATTAATTGGAGAAAATTCTCAGGGACTTTAGTGGCCTGGCTGGCTTTGAACCGTGATCCTCAGATTTCAGCCTCCTGAGTAGCTAGGATTACAGGCATGAGCCACCATGCCTGGCACTATTATATGTTTTTAAAGCAGAAAGTTGTCTTCATGCAGGAATTTTGGTGCATCAGGGTGAAATTCAATGGAACTTTGTGTGGTCTCAGCACCCTTCTTTTCCTGCTGGAGTAACTGAAATACCTTCATTTTACATGGGCCTTTTCCAGGAGATGTGGCCCGCCCTTCCCTCTGCAAGCCCCCAGTGCCTGTACAGCTCCAGTAACACAGTGAGTTCATAGCACATATGCACAGAGTGGTTCAGTGAACTGTCTGGTCATTTCATTTTTGAATCAGTCACTTGATAAGGAAGACAAAAGGATTTTTGAGGAAAGGTGGCTAGTGTGATTTGACACAATAAAGGTCTTATCAACTCTGTATTTGCTGTTCCATATCCCTGCATCCTTTCATCAACAGGTCATTGTCCATGGAAAACATGCTTAAAGTATTAAGGAAATCTCAATTTTCCTTTACACAATGGATACTATATAATCTATTTACATTATGTGGTAAATATATATTATATCGTACATACGTATTATATATATACATATATGAATGCACATCAAGATTTGCAAAATACCTGACACTGGGTACTTTATACAAGAAAAAGAAGTGTATTCAGCTCACAAATGTGGAACATGAGAAATCTAAAAACAGAGTACTGGCAATCTGCTGAGCCCAACGTGGCAGGGGAATCTCATGGGAAAAGAGAGTCATTTATACCAAAGCCAATGCAATAAGCCGTTAGTCCAGAAATGGATTAACCCATTTACAGGTGTAGACCTCTTGTGACATATTTTACTATCTTACCTCTTGTTACTTATTTTTTTTAATTTTTAATTGATGTTTAAAGATTTTCAGATTTTTATTTGAAATACATTATAATTATTTATTTATCAGACTGGAAAAAATCAAAACACTATTAAGGCCAGGTGGCCTAGTGGTAGAGTGTCTGCCTACCATCCATGAAGCTCTGGGTTTGATTCCTTGGTACCACATACACAGAAAAAGCCAGAAGTGACACTATTGCTCAAGTGGTAGAGCACTAGCCTAAAGAAAGTCAGAGGACAGTGTCCAGGCCCTGAGTTCAAGCCCCAGGACTGGGAAAAACAAAACCAAACCAAAACCAAACCCCCCAAAACCCACTAATAAAGTACACTATTTGGGGTGATCCTACTTTTCTTCATATTTCACTCTGGGAAATAAATCTCACTGTTTTTGATACAAATCACAGTAAGATAGGTTTTATATATATATATATATATAATGAACATGTATTTATACATGTGCAATTTACATAAATATAGTAGTTACATAGTGTGATATATGTATACATTTTATCTAGTTGCTTCTTAAAAAGCCCCATGACACGGAGGTAGAAAGAAAACTCTGTGACATCTAGGTCATAGTCACATTCTTTGCCCGAGATTTTTTTTTAAGTCTGAACCCTCTTGTTCCTACTTTGCAATAAAAATAAAACTGATTTTAACATATGAATGGTTTAAGAATAGTGGCTTGGCTCCTGTAGTAAAGCATCTTTATAGCAAGCATAAGGCCCTTAGTCGAACCGCAATATCATCAAGGCCAGAAAAGAAAAAGGAAAGGTCTAGCAGGCCAGGTGCTGGCAACTCCTGCCTATAATCCTAGCTACTCAGGAGGCTAAGATCTGAGGGTCAAGATTTGAAGCCAACCCATGCAGGAAAGTCACTGAAACTATCATCTATCTCCAATTAATCAGAAAAAAAAGCCAGAAGTGGAACTGTGGCTGGCACTAGGCTTGCCTAGCATGCACAAAAACCTGGGTTCGATTCCTCGGTACCACATACATAGAAAAAGCTGGAAGTGGTGCTGTGGCTCAAGTGGTAGAGCTCTAGCCTTGATAAAACCCAAGGACAGTGCTCAGGCCCTGAGTTCAAGCCCCAGGACTGGCAATATATATATAGATATATCTATCTATATCTATCTATCTATCTATATATACCCTTAGGGACAGCACTTAAGCACTTAGTTTAAAGCACAGGACCAGGAATGGTGCACGCTTGTGCACTGTGCACTCACTCACACACACACACACACACACACACACACTTCAAAATATCCAGGCTATACTTTCCATGCTTATATGTATGTATTTTCTCCATTCGTTTTAAAACAGTAGTCAGTGTGCAATGGTCTTATGTGTTCTTGCAGTGAATCAGGAAAGCTTCCTGGTGAATGTCGTTTGCAGAATAGGTTTGGGCTCTGAGGACAGTGGTAAGTTCCCATCCTATCAACACCGTGAGAAAGTCTCCCAATGTATTCTAAGAAGTGGGAACCTGCTGGGAACTCAAACCTGCTGTACCACTTTGTCACCTGGCCATTCACATGGCCCATCCCTCCAAGCCTTCACTCAGTTCTCAGTTCAGCTCCCAGAACCCTGGCCCCATGGGGCAACTTCCCACACGCAGCTCCTGAAGCTTGGCTTCCTGCAGATTGTGAAACCTGTTTATTGAACACGTTCCTCAGCAAGCTGTGGATCATGCATTTCCCACGAAGCCCTGCCCTTTTTTGCTGGATGGATAATTGGTTCACAGGGTTTAATTTCATTGTAGGGCCTGCCAAAGCTTTGAATGTGATCACTTTCTAGGGGTGGTTGCTGCTCACTCAGAACTCCAACAGATCTCATTTTTTATTTTTGGAAGAAGTGTCTTGGGGACACTGATCTGGGGTGGCCTTTCTTAAGCAACTCATTGAATGTTCCGTAGTTTAGGAAAGCATCCAGCTCAGGATAAAATGAGAACAAAGCAATTGCCATGGACTCTCATCAGAAATCACATCCCTACTCTTTGTCTCTCTAAATATTGCTCATTCTGCATTATTAAACAGAGATTTTTCTTGGGGTGGTGGTCTCAATACTGAGACTTGAACTGAGAAAACTTGAGCATTGTTCATAAGCTTTTTTTTCTCTTGCCCGGCCTGGGGTTTGAACTCTCTGGTCCTGGGTGCTATCCCTGAGTTCCTTTTGCTCAAGGCTACCACTTGAGCTACAGAGCCACTTCTGGTTTTTTCTGTGATTAAATAGAGCTAGTAGTCTCAAAGACTTTCTTGCCAGAGCTGGCTTCCTATCGAGATCCTAAGATCTCAGCCTGCTGAGTAGCTAGAATTATAGGCATGAGCCATTGGCACTGGCAGTCCCTTAGATTTTTTTGTTCAATGCTAGAGTGCTATGGCTTGAACCACACCTCACTTCTTGGTTTTTGGGGGATTTTTTTTTGGAATTTAATTGGAGAGAGGAATCACATTGACTTTCCTGTCTGTGCTGACTTTGAATCAATGGAAATCTTCCTGAGTGTCAGAATTATAGGAATGAACTGGGAAGGAATTCTAATTATTTCTCCTTTGTGGTGCCAGTTCTGAGTCTTGAATTCAGGGCCCTGGGTATTGTCCCTAAGATTTTGCTTAAGACTAGCATTCTACCAATTGATCCACAGTTCCACTTCCAGTTTGGGGGACTTAAATAGAGATAAGCGTCTCACAGACTTATGTTCCCAAGCTGGCTTCAACTGTGATTCTCAGATCTTAACCTCCTAAATATCTAGGATCAGGGCCTTTCTACCTTGGGCATGGCTGTATTTCTCTCCTGACACCCTTGGGATTCATGGGTTAAATGATTTGTCAGGTTAAAATGTGTTTTGTGACAAACAATCCAAATAAGCAACATCTTTTGTCCTTTTGAAACATATACGTGCAAGTCTAATGTTATTAAGAAGATAAATAAGCACTGAGTGGTATGGGAACTAACAGACTTTATTGGGAGCAAGGATATCTTGTGTTGGAGAGGTACAATTAGCTGCCTTTATTTTGATATACCTCTGCCCTTGCTTCAAGAAATCCCCCTTTCATCTGGAAAACTGGTGATTTTGGGAACTGTCAGTTGTAAAAGCTAAGCACACATAATCTAGAATGCACTTTTTGTGCTTCAGTTCCCCTGACAAACATAGTATCGAGCTGTTCCAGGGCCTACTTCCCATGTACTCTTGAAGAGGACAGACCTGACCCTAAGGGCTCTGGAAAGTGGGCACACTGCCAGCTTCAGCTGAGACCCCTAAAGCCAGGAAGCTCCTGTAATCCTTTCTTGATATCTCTGATTTCTAATGCAACATGCTCATTTTTTAAATAAAGAACAATAACTAAATAAAATATAGGGAGGCAAATTGGCTTTTTTTTTGCGTGTGTGCCACATACTCAAGAAAATAGAATTCTGGACTCTGTATCCTCAACACTGACCCACTATTGTCCACTGCCAATACTGATAACATAAGAAAGAAGTCCACTGTATTTGTGGCTTCAGTACTAACAGTAGTTTTGACCCAGTGTGATCTAAAAATAATACATCAAAAGATGTTTGTGAAATAAAAAGTTTAAATCCCCCTGTGAGCATTATACAGCTCAGGAACTGCACAGACCCCGCACTGGTTCCTTTATATTAGCAGTTATTGTGATCTGCCCTTAATTTTGCAAAAATCTGTCTTGCAAAAAGCTACTTGTGTCCTCAAAACAAGGTGAATTGTTTAATTGAAGTGATAAAATGGAAAGTTGAGATTTGTCCAATCACAACGTTCCTTTAGCAGAAATTGAGAGGCATTCTGGGACAGATGAATCAAGTACCCAAAGAACAGATCTGAACTCAGGCATCCTGAGCAACTTGTGGAGTTTCCCCAGAAAGGTTTCCTTAGACCATTCATAGGAAGATACAAAGTCTCTGTCTGAATGGCTTAAGATTTTACTGCCATTCCAGTTTGTCTCCTGAAAAGTTAAATGTTCTTTAACTGCTTTTGAGATGGGTGCCATTGTAACTCTTTGATAATGGGCTGTATCCACTTATTCATTCATCCAGATGAGTCCAGGACATGTTCAATGTTAGGCAATGTATTAGGTCCTGGAATACAATGTTGGGTAAAACTATTCTTTTTTGGTGGAAGAAGCATCACTCTGATGGAGAAGAGAATAAACTAAGCTTATAGGTAGAAAATGCTAGATACTTCTATTTAGCATTGCCCATTTTCTTTGTTATTTAAAATTGCATTTTAGTATATTCATTATTTAATGTAGGATAATAATGTAAGATCACATGTTAGTATTTATTTATTTATTTTGTGATTTGGTTTCAGGGTCTTGCACTTGCTCGACCATTAGATCACACCCCCAAACTTTGTAGTTTGTTGCCAGAAAGATTCTCTTGATTTTGGTTTGTACTTCAATCCTCAACTTCATTTCCCGAGTATCTGGGATTTTAAGTGTCTGTAAGGTACCATTTTTGGTTTTGTTTTTGTTGTTGGTTGTGGGGCTTGAACTCTGGGTCTGAGCGCTGTCCCTGAGCAATTCAGTTCAAGACTACTGCCCTACCCCTGGAGCCACAGTGCCACTTCTGGTTTTCTAGTGGTTAATTGGTGATAAGAGTCTCATGGAATTTTGTGACCGGGTTGGCTTTGAAACACAATCCTCAGATCTCAGCCTCCTGCATATCTAGGATTACAGGCATGAGCCACCAGCGCCCAGCTACAAGCTACCATTCTAAAGCCAAATATATGACTTAAAATGAGTGTGTGTGTGTGCGCGCGCGTGTGTATAATATATATATATATATAGTAGATGAATTCAGTTGAATCTTCCTTCCTTTCTATTCATTTATATGTTTTTTGTCCATTCTGTGACTTGAATGGGGCCCATCCTTTGCCCCTGCGCTTTTCTGCTGAAGGCTAACATTCTAGCACTTGACCCACAGCCCCACTTCTGGCTTTTCAGTGGTTAATTGGAGATAAGACTCTTACAAGATTTCTCCCTGGGCTTGCTTCAATGCACAGATTTTAGCTACGATTATAGGTATGAGATGACAGCACCTATCTCTTTTTTATTTTTTATTTTTCTAGAACTAGGGATTGAATTCAGGGCCTCAACCTGTACTGGTGAGGCTACACCTGTCTTTTTTTGCTTTTTTAGTTTGATTAGTTTGATATGATGCTTTTTCTCTTTAGGTTTTAATCTTCAATCCTGTCTCTGCCTCCTGTGTTACATCACACTTGGTCCCTCAATGGAATCTTTTTCCTAATGAAAAATTAAGATGAGACAGATTTTGAGATTGTTGTGTGGGATCAGGATGTCAATCAAAAGGCTGAAATTGGGCTTGAAATTAGAACAGCTTCTGCCAAATTCCAAATGTTGGAATGTGTGCTGTGAATGCCTTGCTCATCCTTGCATCTATATCCTGGCACATGCTAATCTCTTTACTTAGAGAGTGATGTTTAGTCCTATACGTCTCTCCTTTGTGGATCAAATGGGCTGTCCTCTCCCTCAGCAGCCTCCAGGGTTCCCATGGCAGTGTGGAGGGACACTTTGTATGTGCCTCTCAACTTTCTCGAATGTGAATACTGTGAAGGCTTTATGGTGCTTATTATCATGCCTGAAGGTTCATGAGCTCTGGTGGTGGTTTTTGCCCTTCTCTCGGACAACATTCACTGCTGTTTTGTTGTTAGCATCTACTTGCATGTCTTCTCATTCTATGGTATCTGAACACCAGAGTCCATTTAGGACCATTAACTTCTAGTTTCTTTTATTAGGTTTGGAGGGATGCAGCTAGCAGGCTTGTGCAGAGGGCAGTGACAGAAGAACTGTGAGAGGCACTTCTGTATGGAAGGGGATATGCCTACATTTGTTTCTCTCTTTTGGTCAGCATATTGGTTTTTATTTAATCAATTAATTTGTAACATCCTGAGGCTTGAACTCAGGGCCTGGGCACTGTCCCTGAGCTATGATTGCTGAAGTTTAGCACTCACCACTTGAATCACAATATCAGTTCTGGCTTTTCTGGTACTTATTTAGAGAGTCTAATGGAATTTCTTGCCTGGGCTGGCTTTGGACTGTGATCCTCAGATCTCAGCCTCCTAAATAGCTTGGAAGTAGCTAGGATTATAGGCGTGAGCCACCAGGACTAATCTGATTTTTTTTTAGTTGGTCGTGAGGCTTGAACTCTGGGCCTGGGTGCTGTCCCTTCAGCTCAAGGCTACCACCCTGCCCTTTGAGCCATAGCGCCACTTCCAGTTTTCTAGTGGTTAATTGGAGATAAAAGTCTCATAGTCGTTAGTGCCCAGGCTGGCTTTGAACCTTGATCTTCCGATCTCAGCTTCCTGAGCAGCTGGGATTACAGGCATGAGCCACCACGCCCTGCTTGTTTGCCGTTGAACTTGTGATCTTCCTGCCTCCACTGGCATTACAGTGTACAACCATGGCCAGTTTATAATTAGATGGAATAAAACAGCATGGATTCCCTTGCCCTGCTTACTCATTCAAGTCATCAGATTCTTCATGAATTTAACTTTCTGATGGCACTCTACACTGCAGAATTCTTTTATATAATTTATGACTTCAACAATTTTCCCTAATGGTCTTATCTCACTATGACATCCCGGGACTCTGAGTGGTTTCCTGGTCAACCAGCAGCTGCTTTCATCATGTCTCCTGCCTCCCTGTAGAACCTTGATTTACCACAAAGCATTCTGGGGATATGATGAATGTGTGAGAAATCAGCCAGCTCAAGGTAGAGAAAAATCACTGGGAGGAGTGGGTTCTAGGAGTCAAGATTCTTCTAGATGAGTCAATGAAAGTTACACCCCCCAAACATTGCCCTCTTCCTGAAAGCAGAACTGCATGTATATAACATTTCGGTCAGTGACAGACATTTGTGTGATATCCTGTAAGATTATAATGGAGGCCAGGGAATTTGGCCTAGTGGTAGAATGCTTGCCTAGTATGCATGAAGACCTGGGTTTGATTCCTTGGTACTACAGACATAGAAAAAGGTTGGAAGTGGTGTTGAGGCTCAAGTGGCACAGCTCTAGCCTTGACACAGTGCTCAGGCCTTGAGTTCAAGGCCCAGGACTGGCCAAAAAAAAAAGATTATAATAGAGTTGGTTATGTACCAAGATACATTATTCACCTGTCCATGGGAATGCTGATATCAACAACACTACTACACTGCCAGTTAAATAAAGGCAGAGCATGATTATTACATGAAGTCCATAGAACTTGGTAATGAAAATAAAGGACTGTGTTAGTAGTGTGCATGTAGTTACTATACTATGCTATCAATCATTGCATTAGAGAGAATTGCTGCCTCTAATAAACATACTTGAACACTGTGTTGTGTGATATTGGCAGTATTAACAAACATCATTTTTTCTGTGTTTAATTTTAATTTCATTTTATTTTATTTGCCATGGTCCGAGGTTTCTAGATCTGTGTCAGGGCATTCTATCATGGTCATTTAATGATGATATTGCCTGAGGACACAGTTCTCTGAGTATGTTATGTGATGCATGACTGTTCTGCTTTAATGCTTGTTCCTTGTAAACTTTGAGAGTAGGCACCACTACTGGAATTCATGTTAGCTGTTTGTAAACTGATTAAGGCAGTTAGTATAGTATTGTGTGAAGTACAGGAATTTCTATGTCTTCATCCCTTTGCTCTAGCCCTCTACCACTGGAGCCACAGCACCACTTCTGGCTTTTTCTGTGCATATGGTACCGAGGAATCGAACCTGGGTCTTCATGCATGCTAGGCAAGCACTCTACCACTAGGCCAAACTCCTGGCCCTAGTAGGCCTCTTGTTTATACTGCATTGATGTCATCCAGTGAGCTAACATGAATGATTCCTTCCTTGGGGAATAACACCAGGACTTTAATTAGTGTGAAAAGGTTAAACAAAATAACACACAACAATTTATCTGGAAACATCTCTGTGTTGGCTATTCTCAGGAAGTGTCCCTGTGTCTTCTATACTGTTTGCCTTCCCTATATATCAGTCAATGTAGACTCACCTTCAAACAATTCTGAAAGTTTGGGGGCAGGTAATACAGTGTTTTATTTCTCATAACAGTTGTATGGTTTTTCAGATACTGAGGGAGGGTAGTGAACACTAAGTAGTGATGTGGATTGATGGGGAAGAAGGTTCATGTTCCACAGAGTCACTCACAGAAGCAGGTTGCTTCACCAGAGGGTCAGCCATGGATGGGACAGAAGTTCTCAATTTCTGCAATGTTGAAATTTTAGGCTGGATAATCCATTGTTGTAGAATTGCTCTCTGCATTGTGAAGCTTAGCTTTACATCTGGGCTATCTCTACCCATTAGTTGCCAGTATAACAACTAAAACTGCCCTGTTGTAACAGCTAAAACATCTCCAGATGTCAAATGACTCCTAGAAATAAAACAGCTGCTAATTGAGGTTAGACCTTTGTGACTTCTTTGGGGTCCTATGCAGTGACCAGCCAGCAGAACAGGCAGTGTGGAAGATCACACAGGAGGGGAAAGCCAGAAGCTTGGTGTCTCACTGAACCCACATTCCATCAGTTACACATAGGTGTGTAACCCCCACCAATGAGGCTGGGAAATGGTGGTGGGAAGGAAAGAGAAAGGGAAAGAGATAGACTGACAGAGAGGCAGGCACACAGACAGAGACAGACAAAAACAGACACAGACACAGAGACACAGACAACAGAGAGAGACAGCAAGACAGAGAGAGACAGAGGGACATTGTGACAGAAGGATAGTGACAAAGAAAGACAGAGACAGAGAGAGATAGGGAGAGGAAGAGAAGCAGAAGAGGAAGAAGAAGAGAAGGAAGAGGAGATGGGGAGGAGGAAGGAGAGGAGACAGAAATATAGGCAGACCCTAAAAGAAAGAAATAATACTCTCACTTAAAATCCTAACAGTAAACTGTACAATGCACAAATGTTCCAACTCTTAGAAAATAATATCCATCTTCACATATTTTTCTTTCTTGTAAATTGATGTGCTATATAGCAAAATCAAACCACACGAGAATATCTTTATAGCTGGGTTATAAATAGAAGTGCATTTCATTACATCATTTTAGGAAAGGCTGTCGAAGGAGAGATACTGGAGGCAAGAGAAAGACCCACTTGGACTTTAGGTACTGCAGGCTGTAAATGTCAGTGTGTTCTCAAAACTAGTAAAGGTGGAGCACTGGACCTGAAGAGCAGAAATTTGTTTAAAAATATGCATCATCAAAAAAATGCATCAACTGGGAGAGGATTAGCTCAATAATCACAGTGCATCTGATCTTGTACATTACCACAGTATACATGGCCCTTGTTTTGAGAATGTAGACATTGCCCTCCAAAACAGGCCTGCATGTTCAACAACTGACAGCATTTACTGACTATTAACTTCATATTGCAATAGGTGCAGGGGGGAGGGCACAAAGGAAATGGAAGTCATGGCCCATGTACTCAAGGAATTTACAGCCTAATAGATTATATACACATGCCAGTGGAAATGGAATGTTTTGGCTGACAGCCAGATGTAGAGCTATTCCTTTATTCACCCTGTCTTCCTGAATTCTCCACTGAGTATCTCACACCCGAATAAGCAGGATTAACTGAAAGCGTTCTTCCTTTCAATAGATAAGTATGTTGTATCTTTTGCCATAAATTCCAGCCCACTTGGAGATGAGGCATAGTGCCTATAGGGTCCAAAGAGATGACGGAAATACTTTTAGAGTGAATTAAATGGGTGGATTATCTGTCCATTCTGGAATCGTTTGCTTCTCCCCTCCCCATTTTTCCTTATCATTCCCAAGTCTATGAAGAGACTTGACTAATCAGATCTCCCCCAGGAAAAGGTAGATGTCACTTTCCAGCTTATTTTGCCTGCTTAGTGACTGCTCAGGTCTGCAGTAGACAGCCATCAGTCTGGCTGCCAAAGCCTGCAAAGGCCTGTAGCTCATTTAGTCCTGGCCTGAACTGCTGCATTCATGAGCAAAAAGGTGTGGGCTGTGCTGAGACGGAGGATCCATGCTTTCACACCTGCCTGTGCAAAGGAAGATCACGCATTCTCGACATCTTTCATAACTATGGGTGTTTCTGTTTTTCACTTTTGTTAAAAGAAATAAAAAAGACCAACCCAAACCAAACAAACCCAACGTGGCTATTTAAGGATGCTTTCATATTCTCTGTTCTGTTTCCTTTTTGCCTTCGTCTCTATGACCCTCAGTAACTATTGAATAGTCAGGGGACTTCTTTGCATTCCTGTCCCCCCCACCCCCCAGCATTTCTACCTTCCCACACATGCAACCGGGGCCTTCACAGAGTCAGGTCACTGAGTAGCAAGAGCTTTTTAAGTACATTTGGTTATTTTTATTTGAACTTGTATTGGAGGAAAAGACCCAAGTGAAATAACATAATACCTATTCAGGTTAACATTGGCTGAAAACCTTTTTATTTTTAGAGTGTGAATGGCTTGGTTTCCTATGATGGCTGACCTTTTGTGTAAACTGATGAGGTTCCAAAAAGGTAACTGAAAAATAATCTGAAATAGGCCTCTTTTACTGAGAAACCAGCACAGGTCTGTTATCTTACTTTGTTTTAGTTAAATACTGTTCTATTTTCTTAGTAGCTGTGGTCTTGTGAGAAAAACTAGCATTTGCTGAGTTCCTATGCCTTTGCAAAGTACCAATAGAGGTTTTGTCTTCTTAAAAATCTCACTAGAAAACCTGGAGAATAAGTACTTTTTAATATCCCTAGTCTATCATTAATAAAGCTAAACCTTAAAGACCTTAGAGTAAGTTTTGCATGGGTACAAAGTTAGCACATGTGGGAACTACAGACTAAATTTAGGTCAATAGATTCTGACATTAATTCTAAGTATTCATGGATCTAATGTCCCTGTGTGGACAAATTAATGAGGTGCTAATACAAGGATAGCTCAGTAATTACTTGGTAAATTAGTTCTTCCATCTTCATTTCTATTCAGGTTTCAAACAAAACATATTTTGGACATTTTATATATATATATATATATATAATTTATTTATTTATTTTGTTGGTCTTGGGCAACTTTATGCTTGGTCTCTGTCCCTGAGCTTGAGCCACAGCTCCACTTCTGGCTAATTTTGGTGGTTAATTGGAGATAAGAGCCTCATGGACTTTCTTGATTGGGCTAGTTTTGAACTGTAATCCTCAGCTCTCAGCCTCCTGAGCAGCTAGGAGCCACTACTGCCAGGCTGTCAAGATGCATTTTTATTCTTGGCTGCTTAGTAGATGATTGTATTTCTTTTGCAGTTCTTCATGTTGTTAGCATGCATTGTACTTAGTATCAATGGAATCCTATGCCTTGTACCAACAGATTTTCTAGTTTCTCTTAAAAATATAGATTTTTCAACTTAATAGCAGGGACACAAAAAAATCCAAGGACATGAGTAGAAACAAAACCCCAATCAAGAATTTAGTCTTCTGGACTAAGGTGTGTCTCTCAAATTCATATGTTGAAGCTGGGAGCTGAAGCTCACACTTGTAATTCTACTTACTCAGGAGGCTCATATCAGAGGATTGAGACTTGAGGCCTTCTCGAGCAGAAAAGTCGGTGAATTAACCAGCAAAATGCTAGAAGTGAAAGAGTGGCTCTAGTGATAGAGCATCTGCCTTGAGCCAAACAACAACCAAAAAACTCCTGAAAATACTAATCCATGCAGGCCCTGGCACACACAGAAATTTCCTATGTAAAGCTATGCCCTCCAATGAGAATGAGATTTGGAGGCGGTTATGAGGGAAGAGCCATCATGATGAGATTAGTGTTCTGATGAGGAGAGACAGACAGGAGACGACAAACAACAAATCCTGGTTTTGTTTTCTGCCTTATGAGAAGAAGACCACCTGCAAATGAGGAAGAGAACCATTTCACACAACTGTGTGGGCATCTTGATCTGCTTGATCTTGATCTTGAATGCTTATTGTTAAAGCCTCCCAGTCTATAGTAACTCATTCTAGTAACCTAAATTGGTGTATGTTCATTAGCTGTGTGCTTCTGGGCAATGTAATATATTCGACCATGGCTTTCTCACCTAATTATTAGGACGTTCACAGTAACAAAATAATACATGAAAATATTTTCAAAGTGGCCAACATCAGCACATACAGGGATTGTTACTGCTGGCCATTGTCATGAATCAAATTGGCTTTCATTCTAAAGAGTCATTAAAATGATAATTCTCATCTGGTCGGAGGTGGACAACTTTCAGTCCTAAGTCTTGGTGAATCAAAGCATAAGTTGAGTGGTGTTTGGGGGAGAGAAATGGGTATAGAAGTAAAAAAAAAAATCCATTTGCTTTACTTTCCCCCTCTTATGATTCTTTTTTTTTCTTGAAGTTAATGGAAGGGTTACAGTTGCAGTGGCCAGATAGAAGATGCATTACTTCACACACGTTGATACCCCTTCTCATACTTTTGTATCCCTCCCCCAAACCTCTTCCCTCATCTTGTTTTCCCCCTTTCCTTTCCTATTTCAAATAAACAAATAATCACATATACAATATACCAGATAACAAGGTAAAGATACTGTAACAATGTGAGAATAACCAAGGGACAACAAAAGAGATGAGAAATAACAGAGTACATTAAGAACAACAATCACACATTATATGGCTCTTGTTTCCATATCTTGGAGATCCTTTCATTTAGCCTCATCCTCTATGGCCTTACATAAGTATGTTTTACGCTATTGTAAAACTCTGCTAGGAGAGTCCAAGTTTTGTACAAATTATTACAAATGAGGGAAACCATTGAGCCTATGTTCCTTTGGGTCTGGCTTACTTCATTTAATATGATTTTTTTCCAAGTCTTTCCATTTCATTATAAATGGAGCCATGTCGTTCTTTCCATTGTGTATAAATACCACATCTTGTTGATTCAATCATCTACCAAGGGGCATCTGGGTTGGTTCCATATCTTTGCTATTCTCCCCCTCTTATTATGGATTATAATTCCATATGGGAAGGGCTCTTCATAAATGCAATTTGGTGATACTTAGTATAGTTTTGTTATTCCTTAGAGAATCAGCTGCTGAAGTACACAGCAATGTTTATTTAGTGAGATTTCATTTTTCCTATTAAATCTTTCTTTTTTAATTGTCAGGGGTGATGTATAGAGGGGTTACATGTACATAAGTACAGTCGTGGGTACATTACTTCTTGAACATTGATACCCTTTCCTATTAAATCTTACATGGATAAACACACAAATCAAAGTATGAAAAACATGGATAGGCTATTCTGAAATCTTTACAACTCAGAAATGTCTTCTGTTTTGGTTGCTAACATGTAAATTTTTCTAGATCACTGGTTAATAGAGATAGTGCCTTTAAGTATTTTTGACAGTTTGAAGGAACTCAGCCACATGCATTATTTTCACTCAACAAAACAGATTTGCTAATTCATATTTCCATATAAATGTATTCCCACAGGAACTAACTTGATTTCTCCAGAACGCCAGGAATTCTCAGATTCTTCTCCTCTGAGTTAATATATCAGCATATGGAGACAAATGAATTCAAGGTGCTTCATTTTGTTTTTTTGTTTTTGTTTTTGTTTTTTTTAAATAAAACTCGTTGAACTAGTGTCACATACTCCTGCGTCTGAACAGAGGAGCAGATGGCTTCTGGAGTATTTGGTCTTTAGGACAGCCAGATGACAAGTACAAAGGAAAATGCCAGCACACTGAAGGCTCCTTGGGGTTTATCATGTAATATAGGGTAAATTTAAGACAAAATTCTAAAATACTAGTATATTTTTGAAGAAACTACGGTATTTATGAAATCCTAACATATTGATTTAAAACTAAACTAAAGAAAACAACCCAGTGTTCTGCTGTGCATGACATGTCTCAGCTGTAGGGCTGAGCCTTGGGGTATCTGTCTTGGTTTGGGGTGGGGTCCCTGGCTTCTGTCAGTCCCTGCTTTGTTTCCCTTGAGTTAATGGCAATCGGCAATAGCATCAGGTCCCTGCAAGGGTAGTCCTGTGTAATTGCACAGCAGACTGACACTAGCTGATACCCCCAGGCCTACTAACTGTCAGTATAGACAGCACTGACCATTTTGGCATTACTGGGGCTCGAACTCGGGGCCTTGTGCTTTCCTTTAAGTTTTTAACTCAATCCTGGGGTTCTACCTCTTGAGCCACAGCTCCACATTTGGCTTTTTGGTGGTTAATTGGACATAAGAATCTCACAGATTTTCTCGCCTGGGCTGGCTTTGAACAGTGATCATCAGATCTTAGCCTCCTGAGTAGCTAGGATGGGATGAGCCACTGGGGCCCAAGTTTTCTTTGGTCTCTGTGTGTCCTCTACAGTGAAGACCTGGAATTGTCTCCATTCATTTTTGAATAGCACATTCCAAGTTGTGTCAGATGCACATTAGCAGACAGAGGTCAATTTTCTTTGGGACTGCTACTTATTTGAATGATCATGTTTCTGGGCTGTAAAATTGCTTGGGCCCACAAGTAGCAGGTTCAATTCCAGGTGCAACTTCAGGTTCTCCAACTTGTGGCCCTGGCAGGTCTCCAGTCTTCCCACCCTCCCTTCCCCATCCCAGGGTCCTGTGGCAGATAGGAGCCGCTGCTCTTTGCAACAGGACCCTGCAACTGTCTTAGGGTATCTGAAAGACTGGTCTCCTCCTTTCCCTATTTCTCTTGTCCTCCAAGCCAGGCTCTTCCACTGCTGACATTTTTGGGTTGAAGCTCTCCAATGTGGGATCCCTCCAAAGCCTTCACCCTTCCCAGGAAGCTCAGCAGCTGCTTCTCCCACCAGCCTTGCCAAGCATCTGTTTTCATTTTTTTGGTTGTTGTTAGTATTTAAACTCCATTCTCTTTCCACCTCTGAGTTCATCCACCCTTCCCTCCCATATTAAACATTTAAACAGACTAAAGAGGACAAGGAGCACAATGCCACTACCAGAATGCAACATGAAGGCTCTCACCTGAGCAGTTTCTGGAGCAATAGAAAGGAAGGGGGCAGGTTTTAATTCCCACTGTAAATTCTCTTATTCTTATTGCTTCTCAACAAGCTTTACCAATGAGATCTGAGACCCATAAACGAAATGGTGTAGCCGATAAACTATTCCTACCCCCACCTTCATAATTTTAGTTTTAAAATGTGTAATGAGACCATGCACACAAGATGATTATTACATCTCTCTTCACCTGGGCATCTGGATATTTAGAACTGCTAGCAACCCCATGCATCCACATGAATCCTGTACATAAGCAGCTAACCCACACCATGCCACCACAGTAGTGGATGAATGACATCTCTCCATATCTGTATGTATCCAGGTGTCCATTATACAGAATTCCTCATATTCTTGTAGCATATGTATCTGAATGCTAGAAAAGGAAAAGGGGAGGAGGCAGGTGTGAGGCCAGTCTCAATTCCCCTCTCTGTCCCAACCACAATATACCTGAGGTCTTGAACAAGACCATGCTGGTATGTTTTCCCACAGTCATAGTCTGCTTGGTGGCAGTTGAATGTGCGTGTGTGTGTGTGCACGCATGTGTATGTGTGTGTATACATGTACTAATACTGGGTCTTGAACACAGTCTCAGGCACTGTCTGTTAGGCCTGCAGGAAGAACAGCCCCGTCCATCTTCCTCTTTGCCTGTCTAGAACCAGTAATTACCTGACTGTGAGTCAGCAGAGGCTTTCAGGCTTTGGCTTCATCTTCTGAGGGCTTCCTGAACCACCTTGGTCACGCCTTCCTTGGACAGTGACAGGTTCCTTAGGCTCTGAGATCATTTCCCCATCTGCTATGGTCCCGCCTTCTGCCTTTCCCTGTATAGTCTGGCTCAACACAAGTCCCCATTCTCTTTTCCTTTTTCCTTCCCGTCGGTCTCTGCATGCCACCATCTTGTGCAGGTCCACAGTTGGTCTCCCCGCCAATAAACTCTTCTGCCTGAACCATGTGGTGGGTTTCCTTTCCTTTTTAGCAAACCTTACACTGTTTCTTAGCTTTTATGCTCAAATCTGTACAACTCTACAGTCAGCTTTTTGATAGTTAATTTGGCAGTTAGAAGCTCACAGACTTTCCTGGATTGGCTGGGAACCTCATTCTCCTGAGTAGCTAGGATTAAAGGTATAAGCCACTGGTGCCTGGTTGATGGTTAAATTTTTAAATAAAAAAGAATTAAACATAAAATTAAGATGGAAAAGATTAAATACTATGGTAAAATTTGACTTTGGGGGCAGAGTGAGATTAAAAAGAATTTTGCTCATATCGTATCCTGGAGGTTTACTTTTCATTCCAAGCGAAGCAGTCATGGAAGCAAAGTTCCTTCCTGGCTATTCCTGTAAAATTCACTTCCCCAAAGCTATCCACAAAAGTAGCTTTGTGACCTAGAAGTCATCCAGCAGACAACTTACCCTGAGATTTCTCCTTGCCTCTGCACTGTATCTTGTTCGATTTCTTTTTTTTTTCTTTCTTCTTTTTTATAGCAAGGAAGACATGTGTGGCTTGGGTGATGAGCTTTTTCAGGGTGTTACCCCAGAGTCATTGCGATATTGTTGTAAGGTGAGACTATGGAGAAGCCGCATTTTGAGAGGTGGAATCTTGGAGTCTTTATTAAAAGGCTGGTGCCTGCATGGTGGACTCCTATCTCAAAGAGCAGCAGCCAGAAAATACTTTACACAATTAGAAAATAGGCTAGAAAGAAAAGAAAAAATCATAATGATATCAACAAGCCAATTAAACTCCAACGCAGAGCCATGGTGACTGGAGAACAGCCAGGAGACAGGACACATGGCGACATGTGGCATGGAGTAATGGCGCCTGAGCTGGTTTAGGCCAGGGTGCAGGGTCACAGGAAATTCCCAGTCCTAGGCCCTGGACTGACAGACTTAGTAACCTATCAGCCAAGTTCCCACTCCTCTCTCGAGGGATTCAGGCATGCCCTCAGGTGGGGAGGGCTGGGGAGAAAGACAAGATGCCAGACCCTGCCATCTATCATGTGGCCCATATGGCACTGGCTAGGCCTGACCTCTTTACTTCACTGTCTTTGACATAACGTATTAGTACAACTCCACATATTGTTGAGATCAACACTATTTTTAACCAAAAGCTGCTAAAAGCTCAAAATTTTTGTTGCACTTGCACTTGAGTGTACTTTTTTCAGTTTCAGTTGATGAATTCTAAAATTGCCCAGTACAAAATACCTGATAGGAATTTTCTGTCATGCATGTAAATGAAAATTCTTCTGTACACATCTGTATTTGTTGATGAATTTCTAATGATTTTTAACATTTAGGATGTTTTCTTGATGTACTCGATGTTATATAAATGATACACAACATGAAAATTGTTGATCAGCCAAAAAATAAAAATAGACATGAAATGAACAAACTTAGGAGAGGGATTTAAAAACCAAATTTTCTTTTAATATATTTTAATTACCCTAAAAGTAATGCACTGCACAGTACAAAGACATCCGAATCTCCCTTTAAATTGATGAGTTGGATGTTCTCAGCGTGGCCATCTAGCAGCGTCGAAAATGGAAACCAAGAATAAAGATTTTTCCCCCCCTCCCTTTTCTTCTCCCTCCTTCCACTTTGTATTTTTTTTTTTTAAATCACTTGAAACAAGGAGCAATTTTTCTCCAGCAAGGGGTAAGTGACAGGAAAGCAGAATGAGCCATTTCAGAAACAGGGAAGGGAAATCAGTGTGACTCCCTTTAATGTTCATCTAAAGAAGACAACCATTGAAAGTGGGAATGAGGTCAGGAAGGGCTGCCTGCAGGCGCCTGTCAAGGACTGCTTTCCACAGAGGCCCCAGGGGACCTCCTCATTTCCAGCATCTTCCCTGGGGCCATGAAGTTAATCTCTTATGGCCTACCCCACACTGAGATCACCCGAGGCCAAAGTGGTTATCAATGTGTCACCTTCACTGAAACTCTCAATGGACAAATACTGAAGATTCAGAAGTGCAGGTTAAGTAAGCCAGGCAAACATTTCTAAATAGGAAGGCTGTGTTCAGTGAGCACTTGGTGACCCTTAGTAGTATTGAGGCACAGTGTGCTATTTGTCAAGGGGAAACACTGCCCCATTGTGCAAAGTTTGGGAGGTGAAGAGGCCTGAGAATTAGGGAAACAAGGGATTTTTAAAAAAAGAAGGCGCCTCCCTTGCTTAGCTGCAGGTGCAGTTGTGCTGGAGCCTTTGCTCCTTGGTAGAGTAAAGAAACTTATCCCTGGAATCCTGTGTTTCATAGTGTGTTGGTCTGCAGGTCCTCAGCTGACCCTTTGCAAATTGCAGATCAAGACAGAGGGAAACTCTGTCCAAAACCAAAGCTGGGCTATGAAGCCTTTGGAAAAGCCCTTGAAATGTTCTGATCTGGATTGCAGCAATCAATCTGTTCTCCTTTCTGTGCCTCTATGCCTCTTCTGATGTTTCCATTAACCTTAACAAAAAGAAAGACAAGTTGATATAGTAGACAGAACCAGATAATGAGTGGATTCAGAATTGCTTGGTAAACTTACTAAATCTTTCTGGGCTGCTTTTGGAGAGGACTGCCTAAGTTTCAACAATGACACTAGCTATGCAATCTTTAGTGAGTGCACTCTTTCTATGCTTTAGTATTTGTCTAGAAACTGGATGTTAGAGCTTCCTTATGACCCAGCAATCCCACTCCTTGGCATTTACTCAAATCATCACAAATAGGGACACACTAAAGCTACCAGCATAGCCATGATCATTTCAACGTTATTTACCATGGCTAAGATGTGGAACCAACCCAGATTCCCCTCAGTAGATGACTGGATCAACAAGATGTGGTATTTATACACAATAGAATTCTATGCTGCCATCAGGAAGAATGGCATTGCTCCATTTGTAAGGACTTGAAAAAAATTATGTTAAGTGAAGTGAGCCAGACCTAATGAAACATAAGCTGAATGGTTTCCCTTATTTGTAATAACTAGAATATATCTAGAATATTCTTAGCAGAGGCTCACAGTATCTCGACAATGGTATGGATATGACCATACAAAATGGTGTTAATCAAAATGAGCTCCAAGAAATGGAAGCAAGAGTTGTTGGGTTTTTTAAAAGTAGTTTTCAGTTATTTATTTTTTCCTTTGGTTTATTTCCTGCTGTCAGTGTTTTTGATTTCAGTATCATTTGTCTTGTATATGCATTTATCTGATTTGGGGAAAGGAAAGGGAATCATAGAAATGATGGGACAAGAGAGTGAACCAATGCAACAGAGATACTTACTAGATACTATGTTGAAAATGAACTTCACAACTTGGAGGGGGAGGGGGTGAGAAAGAGGAGTGTAACACTGTTCAAAAAGAAATATACTCATTACCTTACTTATGTAACTTTAACTCCTCTGTATATCACTTTTACAATAAAATTCAAAAATGAAAGAGTCATACAAACTTTCTTGCCCAGGCTGGGTTCGAACTGTGATGCTCAGATCTCAGCTTCCTGAGTTGCTTCGACTACAGGTGTGAGCCACTAGCATTCAGCTAAGAATACTTTTCAAAATGGGCAAGACAATTTCTCAGCATAATATATCCAGAATTTTTGGTTATAATTGGTACAAGGCAATGATTAATCTACTCTGGTATGCCCTAACCCTTCCTCTGGGCTTTGTTCATTGAGCTACAAACATAACTTATCTTGTGCTACTGTAATATTTTTCTGTTTGTTCCCTCAAACAAAAATAAAATATTTCAATGTAAAAAAAATAAAATGGGCAAGTAACAAGGGAAAGTGGACGATAGCAGCCCTCAAGCCTTGTTTGGGTATTCAGTGCTGGCAGACTGAATTCTCTAAGAGGATGGAAACTTGCTGTTCTGAAATGGGGTAATATTGTCCAGATTCATCAGAAGGCTGGGACACAAATGACTGGAGTATGTGTTAAGGAAAATAGATGCTCCTTCAAGTAGCATGAGGATTCAAGTTCTGAGCTACCAAGCAATGAAAAAGGTCCACCAAAACTCAACCATATGTGGGATCATGCTTGGAGAGGGGAAAATGGATGTCACAGTCATTTACTTCTGAATTCTACGAGGGTTCAAGCCAACTCATCTGTGGAGACATGACAACATCTACTTGGTAAGGCAAAGTACTAAAGACCATCTCCACTTCGATTGTAGAATCACATGTGCTAGCTGACCTCATTAGGGAACTAGTATAGATAACTCATAGTCATGGTAAAATTAAGTCTAATTGATAACTCCAATGTCCTTACTCCTAAATAATTTAAAAAATTATAAAAGAACAAACCAGCTGGTTGCAGGTGGCTCATCTCTATAATTCTAGCTACTCAGGAGTGTGAGATCTAAGGCGTGTGGTTGAAAGTCAGTCTGGGAAGAAATGTCCATGAGACTATTATCTCCAGTTTAGCAGCAAAAGGCCAGAAGTGGAGGTTTGGCTCAGGTGGTAGAACCACAGCCTTGAGTAATAGAGCTAGAGACCCTGAGTTCAAACCCTTGTACCAGAAAAAAATATATATATATAAAATCAGCCAAGTTTCATCTCCTTAGTTTATGTTTTTACTTCACTATCAACACTTTTTGTTATAGGAGGGAGAAAGCTTATCTAAAATGGAATTTCTCAAATTGCAAGAGAAATGTCCACGTGATGCAGAAAGCAACATTTTTTTTCATTTCTACATTATTTTCTAAACCATGGAGAAATGCTTGATTTAAACTAAGAGAAATGTATACTGAGTTGGAAAAAATGTAAATGATGTCAGTTTGTGGATTTTTTATAAAAAGATTTTATTAACACTGTTTTTTTAATATCATATTGTGGATTATTTTTTATGGTTGTGGGACTTGAGCTGTGGACCTGTGTGCTGTCCCTAAGCTCTTCAGCTCAAGGCTAGTGCTCTACCACTTGACCCATAGCACCACTTCAGGTTTTCTGGTGGCTAATTGAAGATAAGAGTCTAATGGACTTCAGTGCTTAGGCTGGCTTTGAACAGTGATCCTCAGATCTCAATCTCCTGAATAGCTCAGATTACAGGCTTGAGCCACAGGCGTCTGGCCAGGATTTTATTTTATTTATTTATTTTTAATGTTGGAGCTGTGGTGGGACTTCTCTTAGGTTTTAGATAAGAACAAGTAGATTACAACATTTAGGTAGGTATTTCAATGTATTTCTTCAGCTTTTTATTTTTCAAAAAAGTAATCTTTTTCAGAGCTTAAGGTCCGGAGTACAGAAACTGCATCAGATTGATGTTTGTCTTTTTCTCTCTGTGTGGGTTTGCTTTGTGTGTTCCCATATTAGGAAAGCAGTTTGGAAAGTTCCATAACTACCTGTCCTTTCTGTTCTCCTATAATTAATGCACAATTTGTGTTTTCTTAGTCTCTGTATTCTCCTTGTAAGAAATGGGAGTGCAGGAGATATTTGTATTTTGTGTGCCATGGTCCCTGCAAGACCCACCAGTAGGTAATTATACTTGGATTTTGGGGGGGTGTATGTGTGCATGTGTACATATGTGTGCAGATTCTGGGAGTTGAACTTTTTTGTTCAGGTCTAGTGTTCTGACACTTGAGCCACAGTTCCACTTTGGCCCTTGGTGACTAGTTGGAGATAACAGTGTAATGAACTTTTCTGCTGGTTTCACACTTCAATCCTCAGATCTCAGCCTTCTGAGTAGCTAGGATTACAAGTGTGAGCCACAGGTGCCTGGCTATACTTGGACTTTGAAGCAGTGATCTGGATGATATCTCAGATTTGCTACTTCTTTGTTGAGTTCCATATGCCAGCAATCACACTGTGTGGCATCTCAGTTTCCTCATCATAAAATCTGGATGCACTGTCAAAGCCAAGGGAGGTATTGCCTGCAAGCAACCCAGGACTCTGGAGGGCCTGCCTGAATGCCAGCAGACAGCAGCAAGGTCTGTGCGCTCAGGGAGTGCTTTCTCATTGCAGAGTTGCAGGTGGTCTGTCCTGCAATGAAAGAACCCACTTATCCCAAAAGCTGAAAAACTTTAAAAGTGATTCAAAACCAATTTGAAATAGCAAGACCCATTTGCAAGAGGCCTATTAATGATACAAATAGCTGAGGATTTAGGATTCTGTTGTTTTGAAACCAAGATTATGGAAGGTATGAGAAGGCTCTGGTGAACCATTCGGGTTTAGAGGCTGACAGATTTTTCCACTTGGGCACGTTTTTTTCTTTTTTAAATAGTGCTCAAGCCAGCAATTGTAGTGGCTCTGGATAAACCTAAACACTGGCTCTGTTGGAAAGGAGGCCTCTGGGTGCTGGCATTTGCACAGGCTATGGAGGATGAGGATGTTGAATAGAGAAAGCTGACATAAGTTCATGTTCTTCTTTAGCAAGTGTTCACCTAAAGGAACGGCTACAGTCTTGCTTGTCCTCAACAAGGTCTGGTTGTAGTTAGTGTGCAGTGAGTGCAGAGACACCAAATGTCAGAGCAGTTCCCTTTCAACAGTGCTGTGGCCATTTAAGGCCCTAATTAAGGATTTTATGAGTAAATGCTCTTGACTCCCAGGCTACAGGAAATGGGTGTCTGTCTGTTGGCAAATCTGATGGTCAGACTTGGATTTCTCAACTGCAGGGCCCACCCTGGTTTCTTTAAATACACATACCATTTTTTTTTTTTCATTGAAATGCTGGGAGACTTAAAACTACAGGTTAGAACCTCAGCCACACAGCTATAGTAGCCCAGGAAAGTCTTAAAAGTACAGCAGGGAAGTTGGTAACGTGGTAGGATACTTCCTGTTCCTGAAAATTCATCCTCACCCCTGTGCATGTGTGCACCTGGCCTCTGTGCCTACCCGTTTCACAGGTGCTCTGGATATGCTCAGACTGAGGGTCTGGGTCTTCCTTCCTCCTGCCACTTGTCCCTTCCCTGGGACTCTGAGGATCGCTTGGCAGGTTAAATGAGGTACTTTGGTGCTGGCTCTGTTCCAACATTGTTCCTAATTTCCTTTGCATTTTAAGTACAGGAAGAAGCGGATCTCAGGCCTCTGAAAGCTTGTAATAGAATGACAAAAGTTCACCGATCTATGTTCCTGTTGGGGAAAGGAAAGGGGCTGGCAATGAGTTGGCACCATTTGAGATGTTACCTTCATAAAATAAACATCCAGGAGGAAACCACAATATTGACCACAATGGGCTGGACCGCAGACCACACACTGAGAACAGACAGGCCACCACTTCCTGAGTACAGTGGCTTTGCTTGCTGTGACCTTCAGGGAGGCAGCTGGGAGTAAAACTGAGGTTCACCGGAGCTCTGGTTTGTTCAGAATGCTGAACACACCTGAGGTTCAGAAGATTCCAGAAGCAGCTGTTCATCTATATGAAAAAAAAAAAAAACAGAGATTTCCCTCCTTAACCAACACTGCACAGCTGATAACTGAGGACGAGAAGTAAGCAGCCAGCCAAATGAAAAAGAAACCTTCATTTCCTGGCACTGGTAACCCACACCTATAATTGTAGCTACTCAGAAGGCAGAGACTTGAGGATTAGAGTTTGAAGGATTATAGTCGGTGGGACTCATATCTTTTTAACCAGCAAAAATCTGGAAACGGAACTGTGGCTTTAGTGGTAGAGTACCAGCTTTGAGAGAAAAAGCGAAGGGACAGTGCCTAGGTCTTAAGTTCAAGCCTCAGTACCAACACACACACACACACACACACACACACACACACACACACACACACACAAAGTTTTTAAAAATGAATGCCCAATGTTTTGCTTTTCATGTATTATGAAAGTATACTTTGCTTGTGTTATACCTGTCTATGGAACATACCTGTATATGTACATTGTTGAGGTTGCTTTTCCCAACTCTTGAAGAGTCTCACTCATACACCATGGCATAAGGAAAGCATTCCTTATCTATTATCACCTAGGCACTAATTTAGTGTCTCTGTGCAATTAGATTTGGCTTTGAACCAAGATTCATTGCTCAGCAAGCTTACTCAGTGAATTACTTTATTGTCTCTTTGCTCCCTTAGTGGGGTTCTTTCAGACAAACAACGGGAAAAATGTTGCTGCTAGGCAAATCCAATCACCGAGGAGGACAGGAGAACAAGCAAATGACTGATGGTGTCTCTGAGCCTTGGTTACTAGGGCTAGTTCCTCTCTTCCCTTTTGACAGCGGAAGGTTAGGAAGAAGGATCTAAAAGTCGCTAGCTTTTAAATAATCTCCCAAGATACGTTGGCTGTGGAAATTCATGTTCAATATGTAATCAATAATGAACAAGCTTTCACTCTGAAGTATTGATCAGGCCATCGGGCCCCAGAACTCCACAGGACATTTTCTCCTCTTGGAAGAAAGGTTGAACACCAAACATTCCTTTTAAATTGGAGAGAGAGAGCATTGTTAAGAATATAACTGTTGTTCGCAAACACCTGCTCACCCTCCCACATCATGCAAGCATGTACAAGTACATTCTTCAGCAAATACAGGTCTATTTCCCAATTGCTTTAGCAGGTAAAAACTGGCAGAGTTTCCTGGCAGAACATACACTCTAATTGTCCTTCTAGCTGATACCTGTTCTGAGTTGCTCCGAGTAAAATTAGTATAAAGTCCCCCTTGATCATCCAAGAAGCATTCCAGTGGACTTGCTTTGAATGCGGCTGCCTGGGTCATATAGAATGAATCAAAGAATGGCAGACCAAGTTGGAGGAGGAAGCTGTGCCTGGTTTGCCATGAGTTTCTCAAATACTCTGGGCAGAACAGGTGTATTTAAAGGTGACTTTTATTCCCAGGAGACAGTGCCCCCAGAAGCTGCATGTCAGAGCATGCTGTGAGGTTTTAAGGAGTGAGGTGTAAAATTCCAAAGGTTTGGGTTCGGCATAGATAAGCACCCACATGTTCAGCAGAAACTTGTTTGAAACATCTCCAACAGCCTGTTAAAAATGGACTGGAATCTTGCAAAGGCGTCTATTTCTTCTGAGGGTTTTTTTTTTTTCTTTTGCTACTTCCTGTGTCAGCCCAGAATAGCCTCTCCATGTTTGAGCCAGAGATGGAAAAGTAATGAAGCAGCCTTCTCACTTTCTGTTGTTTCGTGTTCAAAGGTTGTGGCTCACTGGAAGGCTGCGAGTGTTCTACACACAGATGAAGTAATAGGAATGTTCAGACATCCTGACTCCTGCTTGGGTTTGGAAGTCTGCAGAAGCAGAGGCGGGAGTGGGTTCTGATTTCACTCAGCTGGTTTACCCACATTCAGCCACTTCCTGCTTCATGCTTCCTGGCCTACTGAGTGAGGGAGCTGTATCGCTGACCTGTTCTCTAGTGCTCTGGGAGTTGAAAGGCTTCAACTGAGCAGTGGATTGGAGGGGATTTGCTGGAGACTGTACCCCAGCGCAGACTGGGATGGTTTGGCCTGTCGGTGTCACTACAGCACTGAGGCTGGGTGCTCAAAGAACCCAGCTGTTTCCACATACCACACTGCTTTTGAACATAATATAAGGTGGTCTTCTTTCAGTGGAAGCCAGTAATGACAGCTTCCATCAGGGGCAAAATGAGCTTTCTGCTTATCAGAAGCGAGAGTACTCCTCTTGGCATGGCCCCACCCCAAGATAGAACACACAGCAGCTTTTGGGGGAGCTAGGGGGGAGAGAAGGAAGGGCATGGAAACAAGAGCTTAAAGACTAGGATTTTGGTGTGCTTTCTCTTTTTGCCTCAGTGATGGAAATGTTGCAAAAGAGCTTCCTTCCAAGTCTGTTCTCATGACAGTATATCTGATTTTCAAAACCCAGGAAGACTGACAAGCATGTTGTACAGCCATTTCCTGTCTTTTCTCCACACCCACACTGATTACTCATTTTAGTATGGCTTCAAAGCAGTTTGGGCAAAACATTTTTTTTCTTTTTTTAAAACAGGGACCACATTGGATGACATAATTTATCCTGCTGGCTTTTCCAGGCAGGTCTCGTCTCTGAGGACAGGTGTCAGATGAGTCAATCCAGGGTGAGTGGGGATGAGATCTGGCAGGTGCCCTGTTTGGGTACAATGCACCATGATGTGTGAGCAAAGCAATGCACCATGATGTGATGAGCTGGCCTTTCTCTCCTGACACATCAGGAATCTCCCATCTCAGAAGACAGCTGAATTACCAGCATATGCCTTGCAGTGGAGCCCCTGGAGGGGTGGGGGGCGAGGATAGGTTGTACTGATCGGGTTCGGGATTCACCACTACCTCCTCAGGAGAGGCTAGTTTATCTGTAGTGAAGAGTCCCTGGGCTGGCTGAGATCAAGGACGTCCAGGGTGGCTGGCTTCTCCTCGTTGTGGAGAAGTGTTAATGGTGTCTGAAGGAAAATGATACAGAACATTTGGAAATATCTGGAGGAAAGATCAAAGCCTGTGAATTTAATTACCCAGTCCCACCTAATTAGCTGCGGCTGGGCTGTCTTGCCTTCCAGGCTGAGGATTATTGATGGGACGCTGTCCTCGGCCAGCCTGCCCGCTGTGGCTGGGCAGCTACAACCCCAGAGGCAAGTTTTTAGATCTTTGTAGCTGAGAATTAATGACAGTTAGCAGTGGGGAGTTCAGGTGGGGGTGAATGATCTAGGAACTGTGGAGGAAGAGAGACACATGTCAGGGACAGAGATGTCCTCTGGCATGCTGTGGGCTGTCAACACTCTTGAGCCAAAGTCATGTTTTCCCTAGAGTCCAGAGAAGGACAGACTTTTGACTCCCAGTTGATGCACAAACCTCTGTGAAATAAATTCCAGTGTTTTCAGGGAAGAATCTTCCTGTGTGTGTATGCATGTGCACGTGCATGCATGCGTGTGTGTGTGTGTGTATGTGTGTGTGTGTGTGTGTGTGTGTGGTTACTAGGGATTAAATTTATGATATCATGGGCCTCATGCTCTTGCCTAGCTTTTTGACTCGAAGATGACACTTTACCATTTGAGCCATACTTCTACTTTCTGCATTTTGCTGGTTAAGTGGAAATAGTATTATAGATTTATCCTTCCAGACTGGTTTTGAACCAGGATCCTCAGATCTCAGCCTCTGAATAACTTAGAATTATAAGTGTAAACTAGCTTAGAATATTCTTTGTCTAAAATATATTATCTTTTATTATCTATTTTTAAGTAGGTTGGGCAGAGGGCTTTCAATTCAATATGTCAGTTTATGAATATAAATGAACCTTGATCACTTGGCTGGGGGATGAAATGGCAAGGGAGGGTTGTGGATTGGGTTGGGGGTTGTTTACAGGTTTTTCTCAGGTGGGGTTTGGGTGGTAGTGAGCAGGGACCAAGGTTGCCTAAAATCAATAACTGACACTGGGGACAGCAGTGCAGCCTGCTTGCCCTGAGTTATCTGACTGCAGAGGCAGGACCGCTAGGGCAGAGGAGAGGATGTCCCTGAGTGGCTGTAGGCAGAGTCTCCCTGGTCCTGAAAGAGTCAACTTCCTGTGCATATGGTGACCTGAGTCATCAGAACGAAGCAAATCCTTCCTCTCACTTCTAGAAGCGACATCCTTTTAGAATCAGTAGCGTTGTTCTATTTCATCCTGTCCCCAAACAACTCACAGCACATTGAGAGTAAAAAGGCTTTCACGGTAGGATTCTTTTTGGGTTCTTGGAGAATACTTATTACTAAGAACAAAAGCTGTTTTGTTTTTCATTAATACAGCATAACTCTGCCATAGAATGCATATTAAAAACGTTCACACATTTTTTTAGACACTGCATGCAGGTATGCGGGTCTCCTGGGTCCTAAGACCCTGCTTTGTTTGTGTCGCTGGCAGGCTGAGGGAGAGAAGCACTGGGTTAGCTGGAGCCTGTGTGGCTAAGCTGATACACAGGGCTCATTTCCTGTGTCTCTTTCAGATGCTTCCGGGACTGTGTTCTAGTGCCTCCCCAAACTCTTATGGGGGCTTCATTTCTGTGTTGTTGCTCTGGCCTGGACTGCTTCTTTAGGTAATATAGTCTTTTCTCTTTTCTCTTCTCTTCTCTTCTCTTCTCTTCTCTTCTCTTCTCTTCTCTTCTCTTCTCTTCTCTTCTCTTTCCTCTCCTCTCCTCTCCTCTCCTCTCCTCTCCTCTCCTCCCCCCCTCTCTCTCTTCCTTTCTTTTTTTTTTGTTTTTCGTGGGGTTTGGGCTCTAGGTCTGGTTGCTGTCGCTGAGCTCTTCAGCTCAAGGCTACCGCTCTACCCCTTGAACCACAGCCACTTCCAGTTTTCTAGTGTGAGACTCAGTTTCTGAGTCTCACATTCTTTAGTTCTCGGGCTGGCTTTGAACCCCGAACCTCAGATCTCAGCCTCCTGAGTAGCTAGAATTACAGATGTGAGCCACCGTACCCGGCGTTCCCTCTTGTTTCTTATTCTCTTCCTCTTCCCCCTCCTTCTATCTATGGGTTATAATAGTCCTTGGACATTCATAGTAAAAACATTCCTTTATGTTGTGTTTCTGAACGTCCATTAACTATCATAGACATTTCAGGGTCTGCATCAGCAAAGTGACTGACCAAGCATCATGAGGTGTGTGGGAATTTGGGGACAGAGAGAGCAGTGAGGAGAGGGATCCACCTGATACAGAAAAACTGCTCTGGGACAGGCAGTGGGCTCTGTGGGTTTTCTAGGAGCCTGGTAATCCTCTGGGATCCGTGTTCTAATTGGTTGATTGTTCTTTGAGTTCTACTGCTTTTCTAACTAGTATTTGGGAAGCTCTTCATTTGTTTTCCAGATAAGTTTACAGTGTCCTGTCTTGGTCTTATTTGAAGGTAAGGGTTTAGTCACTTCTGTTTCTGGACGTCTGAGTGTGAGAATCTGCTCATGGAAGAGCTTTTCTTGCTGGTGGCATTTCTTTGTTGTTCTTTGCCACAACAAACAGGAGTGGCACAACAAACTTGTTAGCTTGAATGTCTCTTTCTCATCTTCCAAAGACAATAATGCTATCATGGGGGATCCATTGCTGTGATCTCATCTAATCCTAATTGCCTCCCAAATGCCCAGCACCAAATACTTCCATACACAGTTATATTAAGTCTCCACCCTCCTAATACCTCATAATAGGGATTCCAACAGGACTTGAGGTGAGGGCATTCAAACCAAAGCCCCGCTCTTCTCGGTAAGAAACCCACTTCTGGAAAGAGAGAAAATCACCAGATTGTAGCAAGCTGGGCCATTGGTGCCTGTGGTGAGGGGCAAGCTGCTGCCTCACTGGTGAGGCAGTGTCCCCAGGAGGATCCTAGAAGGCTCAGAGACAAAGCTCTGCAATTCTCTCCTCAACCAGTTAGGCATGTTCAAACTCTGGGAGCAACACAGGGCATGTGACTATTCCGGGCCTTTTCTGACCTGGTCAATCTCAGATTTTTGAGCCTTCAGATCAAAACCTGACCTGGCCTTTGGCCCTTGACTTTAATTCCCACAGGGCTCTGGTGCACATGCAGCAGGGCAGCCCCCATCTGTGGAATGCATGTGACCATCCGGCCATTCCTTGCTTCCTAAAGCTCCTGTTTGTTTACCCTAGGCACACAGGTCTGCTGCAGTGGTGGTTGCAGCAGGGTTCACCCTTCTTTCCTTTGGTGTGTAAAAAGGCACAGACATTTCATGTTTATTTTTGTTGAACTTTTCTCAGCTAAGCTGAGAAATATATTGAAATATCTAGTCTCTGGGGGCAGAGTTCAGAGATTTCACAATGTATATATAATTATCTTTAACATAAACCACTTATTCTATATCTATTATTTTGTTTACAATGACTTACTCAATGTTAATAAAATGGCTAATGCACACTTTGTGGACTCAGGGTGGAATCCTTTATTCTTGACTTGATCTTACATCTTCGGTTTTGGGGATACTCTTATCCACATAGTGATATTGGCAGGCTTTGGAATTCTTCTGTGTCCCACTGTGTTCTATACATTGCCCTCCATGCTGGGAATGCAACCTTCTCCGCAGGGTCTAATGTCAGTGCATTGGCTTTTTGGTTCAAAATAAATTTGTAAGCCAGCCTCGAGTTGCTCATGCCAGTAATCCTAGCTACTCAGGAGGCTGGGATCTGAGGATCCTGGTTCAAAGCTAGCCTGAGCAGACAAGTCCAAGATAGTCTTATTAACTAGCAAAAAGCTAAGAGTGTAGGTGTGGTTCAAGTAGTAGAGCACCAGCCTTGAGCAAAAAGCTCAGAGTGATAGGCCTTCAATCCCCAGTACCAGCACACAAAACAAAACAAAATCTTGTGGAACAATTGTTCAATGGACAACTTACATTAGAAAGATCAGGGGCTTTAGTAAATCTTAAGTCCATAGATCAATTTCTCCTTAAGACCTAGGTCTTTTAAAAACATATTGGTCATTCAGCCTTACATTAGAAGCTTCCACTAGTTTTTCAGACACGGGATATCATACTTTCTGGGAAAGAACTGTGAGCAACGGCTTAGCTGACCTACAAGGTTCTGACATTTCAACATGCCCAGGAGGGCATCTGAGGGAGAGATTGTCCATAACAATTTCTCTCTGTTTTCAGCAGGCTACCCTCCAAATTCCCATATTCTCCCTGAAAATGCTGGTATCTATGTGAATCAGTAATTTTGCAAAAGTCATGATTTGATTTCACAATGTTGATTTTGGTTTCCTTGACCATACTAAAAAAAAAGAACATTTCTGTGCTCTAAATAAAATTGGAGGCTATTTCCTCTTCATCTTATTTCCATAACATTCCAGACTTGGATTCACAGAGGGGAATGTGCCAAAATGAAAAACTTCTGGGAAACAAGAAAACCCACAAGGCATTATTAAGCAATCAGCATCCAAAGCTTCCAGGTTTTGACCCAACATATTATTTAAAAATACTTCAGAGCCAGACAAGTCTGGATTGCCACCTTCTCTGTCACTAAGCAAACTCCTTTCTGGTCCTAGAGTCCTACGTACCAGACAGCTTCGACACAGAACTAGGTCTCTAGCCCCAGCACCTGGGACACAAGACACACTCCTTGTGGACACAGATCTGAAGACCAGGACAGCGGAGGCACCTTCTGCTGACCTTACAATTTCTAATGTATTGGCCTCTGTGCTTGAGGAGTGACCTCAGCTATTACCTAAGGCTCTAGCCTACAGGCTCATCCTGAAGATTTTGGACCTCTTGCTTCCATAATTGCACGAGACAATCCCTCAAGATACATCTCTCAAAACAACGTCTTATTGGTTGTGCTTCTCTAGAGATCTTTGATTAGCATACTTAGTAGAAAAGCGGCCTGTCAGGGAATTACAGCCTAACCAGCTTGCACATGGCTAGATAAACCAAGAAACCAAAACCTACTTGACAAATGAAAAGAGGACAGGGGGCTAACAGATAGAGAAAAGTAAGAAGGACAAAGAAATGAGAAAAATAAAGATAGGACCATGAATCTTTAGCATCACAATCTTATAGGAAACAGAAAGGAGACATATTAATCAGAAACCCATCCAATTTTTACTACTTAACCCAAGGCCAAGTTCTCCAAAGAGGAAGATGGCCAAGATGACACATAGGGGTTGAACTGTTATCTTCCCTATGGCCTGTTTATTCTCTGTCATATTTCTCTTCTAATAAACTTTTCTATCATCATTGTTATGTTTACACTGTGTTCAAATTCTCTTGCCAGACACAAGGGCTCAGGTTATTTAGCTGCTCTAAACTTCCCATTAACATATTTGCTACAATGGCTGGGAAGCTAGGGATTGTCTTTTTTTTTTTTTTTTTTTTTGACTTGGACTTACTGAATGGTTGCATATTTGGGTGCTGTGACACAGATCAGCTGCTCAAGTTTCATCAATGATCACCTGGGTTGGAATTTTAGAATGATCTCCATCAGCCACAATGTTAGGTTGAGGACAATGAAAGCCACACGTGTGGGGACACTTTTCTCCATCTCGTTGGCATGGCCTTCCAGCCTTAGTTCCTTGTCTTGTTTTTCTCAATCAATTCATCTCTTCTCATCCCTGTACCTTGAGAGCTGTGCTCTCTGTCTTTCTGGAAAACCTTGTTTCCACACTTACCCCTGGTTCCTTATGACAACTTCAAACTAGTCTCCATCTCTATTCATTTAAACACCTTCAAAAGACTCTACTTCTTCAGTACTGTTCTGCTTGACCTCTTCAGGAGCAAGTTGAGCCTGGCTATGTGGACCACTTACTGTTCAGTACCATGCTGTGTTTAAAAATCTTGGCACATCCTATTTTCTGAGCTCTGATTTCCTTGAAGGGTTACTCCATCTTATACGTGATTGCAATACCCGAGGCAGCGTTGGTCCCCCTCTTCCTTGACTTCTCTATTGCACGCCTCCAGTGCAGTACTTGCAGTTGACCAGAAATTGTGAATATGTTGAGAGCAACTTTATGAGCCTTCAAAGTTCCTATCCCTAGAATCTGAGAAAGAGGAAAACAAAAACATACTATAAACTTCACTTGTCTGTACAATCATTCAGTTGTGATTCTTCTCACACATGTATTGCTCAAATTTACAAAGAAGTAGTTCATGTTAGTAGAATTGCTATTATAGTTTGATTATTTCTATGCTTTACCCCTCTATGCAAGCTACCCAGGGGCCTTTGATGCCATAATTTCCTTCTTTGTGGGAACTTCGTGTGAGTATGTGTGTAGGAACGTGTGTATGTGTGTGTGTGTGTGCGCGCACGCGCGCACACACGCGCGTCTGTGCCAGTATTGGGGCTTGAACTCAGAGAGTGGGTGCTGTCCTTTAGCTTTTTGCTAAAGGCTGGTGCTCTACTAATTAATCTACATCTCCACTCCCAGCTTTTTACTGGTTAATTGGAAGTAAGAGTGTCTCCAGAACTTTTCTGCCCAGGCTGGCTTTGAATTGTGATCCTCAGATCCCAGCCTCCTGGGTAAGTTCATATGATAGGGGTAAGCCACAGGTGCTTGGAGTAGGAACTTTTTGTGTGTATGCTGCT
This sequence comes from Megascapheus bottae, assembly GCF_031878675.1. NCBI lineage: Eukaryota > Metazoa > Chordata > Mammalia > Rodentia > Geomyidae > Megascapheus > Megascapheus bottae. Next base: position 1,594,835 of record NC_143517.1, read on the forward strand.
CCTGGTGCATGAACTCAGGTCCTGGATGGTGTCTCTGAGCTTTCTCTGCTCAAGTCTTAGATGGCTACCACTTGAGCTACAGCTTTGTTTCTGGCTTTTGGATAGTTAGCTGCTGTTTTTTAAATTTTTATTGCCAGTCCTGGGGCTTGAACTCAGGGCCTGAGCACTGTCCTTGGGCTTTCCTCAAGGCTAGTGCTCTACCACTTGAGCTACAGCACCACTTGCAGTTTTTTTCTATGTACGTGGTATCAAGGAATCGAACCCAGGTCTTCATGCATGCTAGGCAAGCGCTCCACCACTAGGTCAAACTCCTGGCCCTGTTTTATAATTTTTATTAATTTATTTTATTGTTATTATAGAGGTGATATACAGAGGGGTTACATTTCCTTTCGTGCAGTGTCATCTGTTCCTTCATTGGATGGTTAATTCAAAATAACTATCGCACCAACTTTCCTGCCCCAGCTTGCTCCAAACTGTGATCCTCAGATCTCAGCTTCCTGAGGAGTTAGGAGATATGAGCCATCAGCACTCAGTATGTAGAAACATTTTTGTTTGTGTGTGAGGTCCTGGGCATTAACTTCGGGCCAATTTACTGTTTCTAACCTTTTTTGCTCTCTACTACTTGAGCTATAGCTCCACTTCTGGTGTTTTGGTGGTTAATTAGACCAGGCAAGAGCCACCAGTTCCTGGTATATAGGACCTTTTAAATGTCAGTCAGGGGGGCCGGGAGTTTGGCCTAGTGGTAGAGTGCTTGCCTAGCATGTACGAAGACCCGGGTTCAGTTCCTCGGTACCCCACATACATAGCAAAAAGCTGGAAGTGGTGCTGAGGCTCAAGTGGTAGAACTCTAGCCTTGAGAAAGTCCAAGGATAGTGCTCAAGCCCTGAGCCCAAGCCCAGGACTGGCAAAAAAAAAAAATAAAAAATAAAATAAAATAAATAAATAAATGTCAGTCAGTCTCACATTTAGCCAAATTTTCTGAATTATAAATGTAGGCATGTCAATGTATGACTACTGTATATACTGTTCATACAATTAAGACATCTGTAATATGCATTGTCAATGAGGATAGAGTGGAGCTGAGTTTTCTGGATGTGCATTCAGCTCTATGAAGTTTAGGGCATGCGTAGTTTGTACTATCACAATCACCATTCATGGCTGCTCCAGCTCTCAGATTTCTAGAGCTACCTATGTGTAGTCTTACTCTCTTTTGAGCCACCAGGAACTACCCATCCACCTTCCGTCACAGAACTGCATGGAACCTTTGACACTGGTTGCTTTTGCTCAGCATAATTTCCTGGAGACTTAAAGTGGATTGAATACATCATCAGTTGGTTGCCTTTTGTTACTCACTAGTATTGAATTGTATAGAAGTACCACTGCTTATTAATCCACTAAAAATATTCGGATTGTGCCGATTTTTAAAGCAATTATACATATCATTACTGTAAACACAGAGAAAACATTTTAGATTAACTTAAATTTCTATTTTCTCTCTTTTTAAATAGAAATTTTATTAACAATTAGTTCTACAAGGGAGATTTCATTGTGATATTCCTAGACATGCAAATGAGACATCCTGTCCACTTCAACTCCTATTTTTGTTCTCCATTATCTCTTTTTCTTAAAATAGTGTTTCTAATTGTTTATTTATTCATTTATTTATCTGTCTTTTTATGGCAGTCATGGGGCTCAAGCTCAAGATCTGAGAGCTTTCCCGGAGCAGTGTTTTGTTTTTGTTATTTTCTTTTTTTCCTCACTTTGAGCCATCACACCCCAGTTCTGGTTTCTTTGGTGGTTAATTGGACTTTCCCAGTTGGTTGGCCTCAAACTTCGGTTCTCAGATCTTAGCCTCCTGAGTAGCTAGGATTATAGGCATGAGCCTTTCCATACTTTTAGAATGGGGCTGATAATCTTTTTCTTTAAGAGTTAGAGATCTTAGGCTTTGTGGGTTAATAAGTAAAATCAGAGCTAATGTATGGGTACTTTTGTAGCTTTTTGAAAACCTTAAAACCATTTACAACTTTCTTGAATCATAAACTGAAACAAAATCAGATAGCCCTGTTCTTGAAGGTTTTACTGGAATATAGTCTTTCTCATTTGTCCACTTATTTTAGGATGCATGCATTCTGTAACAGTTTAAATTTTAAACTATTTACCCCTATATGAAAAGCTCTCCAATCATACCATGGAGAATATATCTAGGGATGGATGTTTACATTTATAACAAACTGCCCAAACCAGGCACCTGTAATCCTAGCTACTTCAGTGGCTGAGATTCGGCCGACTGTGGTTTGAAGCCATCCCGTGTAGAAAAGTCCAAAATAACCAGACAACAAAAAGTTGGCCTGAAGGCATGGTTCAAGTGGTAGAGCAGCAACACAGCAAGCAAGCCTAGTACACCTCAGCCCTGAATTCAAATTGTGGTACTGATAAAAGACACTATCAAGGTGTTTTTCACAGTGTCTGCCCCATTTTGCATATTTTCACCAATGGCATTCCTGTTTTGCCATTACAGGCACTGCCTGTAAGAATTTGTAGAATTATTTTATTTACACATAGTATGTGTGTGATGATCTATATATTGGTTTTAATTTGTATTTCTCTAATAAATTATGTTGAAAATTTTTCTCCCTTTTGGTATGCTTTCTTATCACCCATTGTCTTCTTTGGTGAAATGTTATCTTTCTCACATTAAAAACAATTGGAGGTTTGTTGTACTGTGAAAATTCTTTTCATATTTTACACCAGGAGGGGTGGCTCAAGCTTGTAATGCTAGCTACTCAGGAGGCTGAGATCCGAGGATCGCAGTTCAAAGCTAGCTTGGGCACTAAAGTCCATGAGACTCTTATCTCCAATTAACCTCCAGAAAACTGGAAGTGGTCTGTTGCTCAAAGGGTAGGGCCGTAGCCTTGAGCTGGAGAGCTCAGGGACAACACCCAGGCCTGGAGTTCAAGTCCCACAATTGACCAAAAAAATTATATTCTAGATACAGGTAATTTCTCTGATATGTGATTTGCAGATATATTTTCCCCATATGGAGAATGCCTTCATAGGATCTTCTATAGAGCTAACATTTTCAGTTTTGATAAAATTTGACCTATTATTATTTTATTTTTAGATCATGCATATGGTGTCATCTGGGTTGTAAGGATGTTCTTGAATGCTTGTTTCTAGAAATTTTATGATTTACATGCAGCTCTGTGTGTATACTAGTACTGGGGTTTGAACTTGGGTCTTGAGTTTGTCCCTTAGCTTTTTTGCTCAAGGCTATCTACCACTTGAGCCACAGCTCCACTTTCAGCTTCTTGGTACTTAATTGGAGATAAGAATCTCACGGACTTTCCTGCCTTTCTAGAAAGTCTCTAAACTGGGTGGTATAATTTAATCTTAAGCCTTTCTCACTGAGCATTTTTTTTACATGTTGTTTCACAGGTGTTTGTCCTCATGTTGCTAATTCTTGCTTAGTTCCAACCAGCAAGCCTCTATTTAATACAATTTAGAAACACAAGATCATTAAGTAGTTGTACAACACCAAAGATAATTTTTTTTGAAAAATAGAAAATGTATTTAAGAGTGCAAATGGAGTCTCAAGGAACCATGACCAAGATTATCTTGCTTTATAAATATATATATTACTTCAAAGCTTACTGTGTAACTCCAGGAACAAAAAGCAGGGTAGTGCTAGCTCATAGATGGCCATGTAGACCAAAAGAACAGAATGAAAAGATCAGAAACAAATCCTCATACATGACCAAATAGTTTTTGACAAGAGTGCTAAAACCATCTAATTGACAAAAGAAAGCCTTTTCAATAAATTATGCAGGGAAAATGATATCTCTACATTCAAAATAATTAAGTTGGCTGGGCACTGGACAGTTAGGAGGTTAGGATTTGAGAAGCCCGGGCTTCTCAGAACCTAGACTCTCATCTCTAATTAAGTAACAAAGGACCTAAAGTGGAAATATGTCTCACATGGTAGAACAGCAACTTGAGCAAGAAAGCCAAGTGAGAGCAGGAGGCCCAGAGTTCACGTCCTAGTTCTGGCATACACACACACACACACACACACACACACACACACACACACACACACACACAATTAAAGGATTAAGTTGTACTCATATCACTCTCATATATGAAAATTAGATCAGAACAGATCAAACATCTAAAATGAGGGTTAAAAATTATAAAACACAGTTTGGTAGAAAACCTAGGAGAAAAGTTAATGGTCTTATATTTGGTAATAATGTATATAATACCAAAATACAGCCAAGAAATGAAAACTAAAGGAAATTAGACTTCATCAAATCTAAAATCATCTGTGCATTAATGGGTACTATCAGCAAAGTAAAAGATAAACTTATAAAATATGATTTGTGACCCCCACTGATGACTAGAACATATAAAGAACTTAAAAAACTCCACCACAACCAACAACTCCAAATGGGTAGAGAATTTGCATATACATTATACAAATGCCAACACTCATTTGAAAAGCTGTTCAACATTATGAATCATCAGTGGAATGCAAATCAAAGTCACAAAGAGATACCAGTTTTTTGCCTATGAAATTGGCTGTTCTAGGGACAAGCAGAGGGGGGAAGGGAATGGTGAGGTTGGGAAGGACTCATATTGTTGGTACACAGTGGGTACAAATCCTTTGAATTCCATGGAAGCCATGTGGCCGTGAGTTTAAGCAGACTCATAACATGAGCTGTACCAGACCCTATGGTAGGTACTTATCGGTATCCACAGCACTATTGTTCACAATTACCAAAGGTGGGAACAATCTGTGCCCATGAGAATAGAAACAAAATGGAATATTATTCAACATTAAACAGGAAGAAATTTCTGCTGCATTGCTACAATGTGGATGAAAGTTGGAGAGAAATATTGTTGAGGAAAAAAATGCTTGCACTTCGATAAAAGAAAGACTAAGTACAGTGGTGTCTGGAAGGGGCTGGGAACAAGGAGAAATGGGGACAAAATTAATGAGGTAAATAACATTGAATGGGAAGTTGAAGACCTAGAGAGGATTATTAATGGTAGTTATATAATATGAATGTACTCAGAGCCACTAAGCTTAGTAATAGACAACCTGGTAAATTTATACATACATAAATTTATATGTTACATATAAATTATGGATATTATGTGTATGATTACTAGGATCTCTATAATCAACTCTTCACTGCGCAGGAACCACAGATCAATGCACAATGTGAAATCTCCTAACGTAATGTTCTGCCTGTGACCACTGGGGAATGTGGTCCGAATGTGACTGGTGACACATGGGCCTCTCGGAAGGCCACATTGACTTCTGGGAGCTGTTCATTCTAAATAAAGCAGATTCACTCAAGAGAAAGAAAAAAAAAGCTGCAATTGCAGAAAATTTTCCTGAACACACGATTATTGTATTAAGTTCTCCTGAACCATGAGCTCTTATTACATAAATTCTTTGCTCATGTTTGGAACTCTATCTTGTGGTCAAAAGAGGGAAAATTTTGTTAAAATGTTGAGGATATATATTACATGTAGGAAGAAAGAGGCCAGTTTTTAAAGTGTCTCAAAGCACTTAAAAAAAAAAAAAGCTCCTCTAGCCTGACACCCTCAAAAGAGGTTGGCCCATAATTGCTGTATGGCTTTGACTCATAGCCTCCCCCCCCACCTCTCCCCTCCCCTTTGTGTGGGCTCCATTTTAAACCACATGGCTTTAAGGTTGCAAAATGGGTGTGGCTTATAAATACCCAAATTACAGCAGCAAGTCTGTATGAGTGATTTTTTCCCCTTTGTAATAATAATTTCAGAACTGTTATTACTCTTGGCTCTGTGGGGGACTGGAAGTGTTCCTCAGAAGGGAAGTACTTCCAGTGCCTGACTTTTTCAAGAGCCCTAGTCCCTTGTCCTTGCTGGAAACCTTCAGGAAACCACATTCCTTTTCACATCCCCATTTAGCAATGTGATCTCTCCCAGCCAGAATGCTTCCCAGACCACCTCATCAGCCAGGCCTGGGAATGGAATGTGACCACAAGGGGCTAGGGCCATGTATGGGGGCTTAGGTCCTGTTTTCATGTTGTGTTTGTAAGAGAGGAGAGGAATGGGTTTTTCTTCTGAAAATATTTGTCAACCCCCAGCATATCTCAAAGGATTCAAAGTCTCTACTAAATCTGAAAATGAGGGAGGTTGGAACGTTCTCTTACAATGACATCAAATTCTGTCTAAAGGTGGCTAGATTTTTAGGGACAGTCGTTTGAAATATGTTAAGCTAATCCATAGGAATCTTACCAGTAACGTGCTCTACCTTCTTTTGAAAACAGATCAAAGCAAAAGATAAGAATAATAAGATGGTGACCCTTTAATTCCAAATGCACTGTAAAACAATACAAAGGAAAGAAGGAGAAAAAGGGAGGAGTGGGAAGAAAAGGAAAAAGAAATCAAATTTTGAAAAACAAGGTAGGAATTTTGAATATGACATGATTTTTTTAGTTCATGATTTGGTTTTACAAAAAAAAAATCCCATAAAGCTTAATCTGAGCACCAAGAATATCCAACAAAGTGAACCACATGGCTCATTGGATTATTATACATGGAAAGTCACCAGTAGATGTTGCCATGGTAATGTTTGGCATACAGAAGCTCAGCTTGTGGAGAGCAGCTTCCATGGATGGCTCTTACCCATCCTGTTCTTTTCATGTAAAACAAGTAAACAAGGAAGAGACATGGACAGAGTGGGATATGAAGCTACAGGAGTAGTAATATTTAAGGGCCAGGTTTTATTTCTTCAGGTGTACATTTTCCTCCCTGACTGCAATTTGTACACTAGAGTCATAGAGTTTTAGATAGCACTGGGGAATACAGCCCTAACTTTCTCACAGTATACTTTACCCCTGGAGGCAGAGGCGGAAGTCAGTTTGCAGTAAAACAGATTCCACTATTTGCTTAAAAAAAGAATGATAAAGTGATAGCAGAGCAACTGTGTATATTTATTCTCTCAACAATCTCTATTCAGAAGCTGCTAACTACTACACAAGTTTTATATATCCTTATAGCCAATAACAGTATAGATTTATACATGCTTTCATTGATGTCTTTACTCCCCATTCTTCTAACGTTTTCCAGCAACACATCATTCCATGGAATTACAGCAAAGGTCTGTGTCTGAGAAATTCTTCTTCATCTAAAAAAGTTTATTCTGCTTCCTTCTCAATAATTTGTCTAAGTATAAAGTTCAGCCCAACAATGATGATCTCTGAACACTTTCAAGATATTATTCCATTGTGTCTGACCTCCTTCTTTTGAGGAATCTGCTCTTAATCTAAATGTGTTTTCTCTGTGGTTACTTTTATGATTTCCTTTCTCCCCTTAGTATTTTGAGTATGTCTAAGTACAGATTTATTTTTAAACTTTCTGGTTGGGACTGGGTGAGACTTCTCTGTGAGTCATTCTGGAGATTATTTTAATTGTTTGCTTTCCATTTGGGTATTTCTTAGAGATTTTCTAATTAAAATCTCATTCCACTCCTATTCTTTTCACTGTCTCCTTTGAGATCCTTATTAACATATTTTGAACTAAAGGCATTACATTCAGCTACATCAGATTGAAAACATAATGTAGAGTAGCTTGAATAAATAGGAGAGTTTTAAAATTCTTATTTTCTCTCAGAGGCTCAGAACCTTTTAGGTTTCTCTTACCTGGTTCCTTGTGTATTTGCCCTGTGTCTGGTTCCACACAGGAAATTGGCAGAGCAGAGGGCAAGCTTTTAAGAGTATTTTCAGGGACTTCATTTGGATATTTCTGTTTCTATTTGTTTGGGGGAATTCTGAGATCTTTTAAAGTGGGTACATTGTGAGCCCAAACACATTAGCTATCTGGGTCAAAATGTCTGAGTAGTATGGGTAGAAGTAATAATAGAATGTGTGTGTGTGTGTGCGTGCTGCACACCTACATGCGTGGGTTCTGTGCCCATGTCTCTTAATGCTTCTTTCATGTTGTCATCAGTTTGTCTCTCTGTGTCATGAGATTCTTTGTGACTTTCTCAGACACCTATTTCTGTTCATTCATTTCTTCTTCTATGTCTAAAGTGAGATGTGAGCCAATCATTCATTTTTAATTTTTTTTCCTCCAGGTAGATTTTCATTTTCATTTCCCTGGGGATCAGTAATGGTGGAAATTTGTCCATTTCCTTGTGAGTCATTTGCAAGTCTTCTTTTGAGAAAGACTTTGATGAGCCATTTGCTTCCTATTGCATCCTATCTAAGTCACTTTGCAACATTTCTAGCTGGTACTCCTTGCTTATTGTTTTCCTACATCTACCTTCTATACAGTGGTGAGGTGCATGAGTGCTAATGGCTTTGTGTGTGAGTCTACAGTGACTAGTAGAAGGCAGATGTAGGAAAGCTCTGTCCATGGCAGAGAAAAATAGTGTAGCGTAAGATACAGTGAATAAATGAAATGACGTGTGGATTCTCAATTTGGATGAGCAGAGTAAAATCCTCTTTGAACCTTCCTGCATAGTGACCAGATGTCACGAAATGCACAGCAGCCATATTGACTGGGCATCCATGCCCCATCTTACACCAGCCTGGGTCTCTGGTCCTCTTAAACCTTCAGCACCACCATTATACCAGGTAGAATTTTTTTTTAATTTAAAAATAGAAGCTGACCAATCTTTATCTCTTTGAATTTACACCTCAGATGTACAGAATATATTTATCCTGCCTGCCATAAACTACTTAAAAAGCAAAGCATGCAGGGCCCTGGGGGTCACACCTGTACCCCTAGCTACTCAGAAGGCAGAGAGCTGGAGAATCATGTTGGAAGTCAGCCCAGACAAAAAGGTCTACAAGACTCTTATCGCCAATTAACCAGCAAAAACCCTGGGGGCATGGCTTAAGTGGTAGAGTGCCAGCCATGAATGAAAAGGCTAAGAGAAAGTTTGAGACTCTGAGTTCAATCCCAAATATGGGCACAAAATACATACATACATACATACATACATACATACATACATACATACATGCCAGCAAGGCATCTATCTTCCTAGGACTATCCATCTGCTTGGTTTCACGTGAAGAATTTTATATGAATCAGATCCCATCCTTTTGTTTTGCAGTAGACACTTGTGGAAATTAACTTAAAAGAGAAAACTTTTTTTAAAAAAAAATAAGAAAAAGAGAAAACAAGTCTTAAACCTTCACCCTTTTCTAGTCCTGTGAATCTAGTAAATAACTCTAAGAAAGATTGTGGGAATCAGGACCAATTGTCATTTTTTGAGCTGGGTACTTCCTGTTCCCTTCTACCCCAGTGGAAGCAAAGGACTGCGTAGCAGGTTAGCAGATGCGATAGAGGCTCACAAGGACAGTTAATTCCACAAAGAGCTTATCTTACAGGCCATGGAATTTTTGCTAACACAAAGCAGGCATGTTTACTAAAAACTACAACTGCCCACTAGTCATCTAAGTATAGTTGTTTTCCATGTATTCTTCAAGAACGACTGAATTTATAAGGCATGGGACTCAGGCTAATAAGTTCCATTTTACACCCTCTTACTTTCTGCCCTCAGGAAATCTTGAGGAACTCAGCAGGCATCCTACAGTCATCAGCCATGCTGCATTGTGGACTGGACAATCAAAGCCAGGGCACCTGTGGAGTCTTTCACAGAGGGACGTTTCTGCTTTCTTCAGAAGGGATGCTCTTTTGTTCTCCTTCCAGAAGGTCAACCTCCTCCAGAGCAGGAGAAATTCCTCAGGCAGCTCTCTGGAATTAGGCTTCTGTTCTATGTCAGGCCACAAGTGGCTGGCTGATTTGTTTACAAGATTCCCTGTGGCTTTTTGGAGTGACCTGATTTCAGAGAGCAGGTCCTAGGTGGAACATGACAGCTGCCCAGGCTCCCCAAACCACAGAAGGTCTTGGTCAGCAAGGCTTTTCCGTCACTGAGTAAGTGAATGCTCATGTTCTTTCTGATTCAGAAAGAAATGGGGGAATGCATTTGTCTGTGTGGGGTTAATAGGCAGCATTAACCCCTATGCTTCTAGAAAAAAATCCTTAAGGAGCACAGGTGAAAAGCAACACTCCAAATATTTGCTTCTAAGGCAACTAGGTTATTAACATATTTCCTATTTTATTTGTTCTTATTTTTGTACTCCCTTTCCCCTCCCCTCCCTTCTTCCTCATCCTCTCCCCTTTCCTCTCTTCTCCTCCTTGCCCCACTTTCCTCCCTTCCCCTCCCCTCTCCTTTCCTACTCACCCTTTCCTTTCTTTTCTTCTTTTCTCCTGATATCACATGTGGACAAACACATTTGAAGCTATTTTGGCAAGACAGCAACTGCAGTTTTCTGTGTTGTTGTTGTTGGAGAAATGGCATTAGTTGCCAAGGATTTTTTTTTTTTAAAAAAGGTTTCTGGAGTAGAGTAAGTAGAGTAGATGTTGTTTCTCCTAATTAACTAAGCGTCAAAGCAGATATGATAATGTTTTTTCCTATTTATAGCCATCCCATTGAATGACCTGTGTGTGTGTGTGTGTGTGTGTGTGTGTGTGTGTGTGTGTGTGTGTGTGTGTGCCAGTCCTGTGGCTTGAACTCAGGACCTAGGCACTGTCCCTGAGCTTTTAAGCTCAAGGCTACCACACTACCATTTGAGCCACAGTTCCACTTTCAGCTTTTTTGGCGGTTTGGAGTCTTTGAGCTTCCTCAGTAGTTTAGAATGACACATGAAAGCCGCCAGCATCCTGTTTGTTTGTTTCTTTTTTTTTCTTTTTTAAGATGAGATTTTACTGTGTTGCCTCAGTTATCCCTGAAGTCCGAGACTCAATCCTCCTATCTTACTCTTTGAGAACAGAGGTACAAATCACGGTGCCTAGCTCGAGTCAATTTTTAAAAAGCATTTTTATAGGGCTGGGTATGGTGGCTCACACCTTGTATCCTTGGAGTTGGGGAGTCAGACAGCAGTTTGAGTCCAGGGGAGCAGAGTTCTGGATACTTCCTCTAAACCAGCTAGCTGGGAGTGGTGGAGTGGGCCAGTCCAGCCTTGTGTGGAACATAGGCTGGGGCTCATGATCAAGACAGAAAAATGTGCGACCCTAGTCCGAGAAAAAAACAAACAAACCAGGGTTCGGGGTATGGCTCTAATGGTAGAACTCCTGGCCTGCAAGTGCAAACTGTAAGTTCAAACTCCAGTAAGGAGGGGGTAGGGAGGATAGGAGATTCTATAAATACAGGAAGGGAAAGTTTTTCTTTGTATACTGCTCTTATCTGCTTGTTGTGGAGGTGTGAGTCTCAGGACTGCCTGGGAGATAGATGTGTATTTACTGAGTGCAGCCTGAGGAGCTGAAGGAAGAACTGTCTGATTTGCTGAGTTGAAACAAATTCATACCCTCCATCTCCATGGCTTTCATGGACGTTGTACAGTTTAAATGAATGGGTCAATAGCATCATCATGTAAATGAATGAGACTGAGGGGGTTTCAGGGGGAGAGACAGACACAGACACAGACAGAAACACAGAAAGAGACAGAGAGAAAAAGTGAAAGGCACCTGAAGCAGGAAATCCTAGAGGAGAAGCTATATTCTCAAGTCCCAGTAAGGACTTGAGCTAATGAGTGCTAAGCTGACTGCTCTTCATCTGTGTTTATTCTGGCTAGCCTTCGGCCTTCTACACAAAGGGGGAGAGTACACATCTGAGAGCTACCGACCTGTCACATGTGAGTGGTGGAAAAGCTTTTTAATAGCTCATAAAGCAGTTTCTTCTTGAAAATGAAGATGTTTTAATATAATTCCAGACCTCTTATTCACCATGCAGGTACTCAGTCAACAATAACAACAATAAAAGGCCTGAAGTTCACTCTAAGCTGATGGTAAGTAAGCATATCTTCTACAACCCTTTAAAAAATATTATTTCTCTCTCCCAAAGGTTGATGCTGGATTCATATGTCCCAAGACTTAGTTAACTGCCTTGGTTTACCATAATTTTACCACAACCCCTAATCAAACAAACAGAAAAAAAATATATATAGCACTTCATGAAAATGTTTACATGCCGCTTGATTTCATTTCAACTGATATCTCAAATTTCCAGAGTGAAGATAGCAACCATTACTAGAGCTGGCTTGCAAGCATGGCGGTGAGTTGGAGTGAGACCAAGGAGTTTATTTGAAGTCATTGTTTATAGCAAGCTGAAGGAGAGCCAAGAATCAACCAGTTTGGATGTGCTCCTCACATAATGTGTACAAAATAAGATTTCTCTGTAAATGTGATCCTTTAGAATGTTTTCTAAGTTATTGAATCCTTTGTTTCGTTACCAAAGAATTTAAACTAAAGGTTAATGGACTGAATTAGTTTCCTCCCAAATGAGAAGCATCCCTATTTACATATTGTGTGACATTCTCTCTATGATTTTCTTTTTTTGGTTAGAACTTACAGACCTGTTCTTTTATTTCACATTCTTTTCTTCTTTTTTTTTTCCTTTAAAAATTTTTATTTTATTTTTTATTGTTGGAGTAATGTATAGAGGGATTACAGTTTCATTCACCAGGTAGTAGGTGCATTACTTCTCACACATTGATACCCCCTTCTCATGTTTTTGTCTCCATTTCTATGATTTTTCTTGAATGAAGCCTTTTCTTTTCCTGCCTTCCTTCCTTCCTCCCCTTCCTTCCTTCCTTCCTTCCTTCCTTCCTTCCTTCTTCCTCCCTTTCTCTCTCTCTATTCTTTTCTTTCCTTCTGGACATAAGAATCTCATAGACTTTCCTGCCTGGCTTTGAACCTTTGATCCTCAGATCTCAGTCTCCTGAGTAGCTAAGATTACAGGCATGAGCCACCAGCACCTAGCTTGAGCATTCCTTCTCTGTATTTCATGACAGAAGCTCATAACCCACTTCATGCTCAAGAACCAGTGGCTAGGGCTAGGAGTCTAGATGTGTATTTACTAGATAGAGCATTTGCCTGACATGCATGAAGCCTTAGGCTTCAACCACCAGCATGCAACAACAAAATGAAAAGTAAGTTTGTGTCCTCACATGTATCTATACCCATATGGTTAGGTACATATGCACATATGTATATATGTGTGTGTGTGTGTGTGTGTGTGTGTGTGTGTGTGTGTGTGTGTGAATATATACATATATAAATTCTGCAAGGATGTGTGCTGTTTGGCATTTTGGGAAATATCATCAAGAATGCCTTAGGAGGCTAAGCCATTTTACATACAACTGCGAGAAACTCTGTAAGTTCAGGTGCATAGCACAGTATGTAGGAAGTGTAGCTCTGCCTTTAGTGTGTTTGGCTACCCGGGGGCAGGTCATTCTACCTATTTCAGCCTTATTCATTTTATCAATGAAATGCACAAGGCTTAATACCAAAGTCATACCATCTCAATGAGTTTGCTTCAAAGATGGAGTAGGCCAGGTTAGATAAATGAGTTCCCGTAAGGGAAAAGTCTCAGTAGGAGCAGAGATGGACAGAGTGAGGCAGATCTAGGAATGGCTTACTCCAGAGGTGAGTTAGGAAGGCAGACTGTGGCAGACAATGGAAGACTATGGATCTAATGATTCAGTTCTCATACTTGTATGGTGAGAAGCAGTCTGACATTTAGGCAAGAGCTTCGTTTTTGGACTTTGGCAGGGATAGACTTCACTTCAGATGAGTCAACCTGAGTTCTTGTCTGCAAATGGAAATAATAGTGCCAAGCTCACAAGATTATGGAACTAAAATCAGGAGAAAATCTTTTTTTTTTTTTTTTTTTTTTTTTTTTTTGCCAGTCCTGGGCTTGAGCTCAGGGCCTGAGCACTGACCTTGGACTTTCTCAAGGCTAGAGCTCTACCACTTGAGCCTCAGCACCACTTCTGGCTTTTTTCTATGTATGTGGTACCGAGGAATCGAACCCAGGTCTTCATGCATGCTAGGCAAGCACTTTAACCACTAGGCCAAACTCCTGGCCAGGAGAAAATCTTAACATGTAGCAATTGCTTGATTGACATTGTTCTTTGATTAACATTGTTCTTGAGTCCATGAGTCTTAGGGATTTAGACACCACTGTTGAGCATGGCGAATGAGAAAGTACCAACATAGTAATTTGGTGGCCTTTTTTCTCAGCTCTGATATCCTTTGTAAGGTCACTTGCTATTAGTGTGGGTGTCTATGTGTGTGTGTATGAGTGTGTTCACATGCATACATGCTATTGGGGGTGAGCCTATGCCATTGAAGTCTCTGAATATACACTATACAAAGGAAGTCCTAAGTGTCCACCTCCTCTTCCTCTTCTTCTTCCCCCTCCTCCACATCCTCCTCTATCTATCTATCTATCTATCTATCTATCTATCTATCTATCTATCTGTCTACTACCTATCTATTTTGTGGTGACAATAGTGGGGTGTGAACTCAGTGTCTCACATTGGCTTTTGCCCTCAAGGCTGATACTCTGTCACTTGAGATACATATCTACTCCCCCTCCTTTTTGTGTTTTGTTTTTGAAGTGAAGTTTCATTGACTTTGTAGGGTTTGGCCTTGACCTTGAGATGCTCTCACTTTTCCTTTCAGTGGCTGGTGGTGAACATGTACCGCCTTATCCAGCTGTTCTTGCAGTTCTTGAGGTGTACATTTGGGGTTGTATTCTTCATAACAATACAGGACTCAGGAGGTAAAAGTCGAAGATGTAGCCTTCACCTTTGACAGAAAGCTAAAGAAGGACCAAAAAAGAAGAGAGGGGGTGAATGCTGTGCATTGTTTCCCTGAATTCTTTCTACTCTCTTTTTAGTGTCTTTTTAGTGTTAAAAGGAGATCTCCCTTTGAGCTTTTAAAGTGGAATCTTCTGTACCAGGTACAGATTGGTCCCCTTTCCCTCCAGAGAATATCTTTGGAGCAAATTTAGCCCAGAAGCACACCTTTTGAGATGTGCCACCCTCATGTGGCTTATTCCAAGAGGGTTTGAATAATGTTCTCTTGAATGTATGAAGAAGTTATACAGGCAGCCACTGGATTATGGTGACCAGAGAGCTTCCCCTAGCATAGCCCCGTTCCTGAGTATACTGGCTCAACCCCAGAACACAGTCATGGCAGCCCAATAATTTCTCCTAAAATGGAAAGACTGGTTCCATATTTAACTTTATAGGCCTTACATTCAGTACAGGGCTAGGCACACAGTTGGTGCTTCTGGATAGGAAGATGAACAAAAAGCTTTGAGTGGACCCTGTCTCAGAATTATGCTATTTCCACACAAAATTCAAGTTACTATGTAAACTCAAGCCTCTGGTGAAATTCCCTCTTTATATCCTCCCAGGGGCCCATCCCAGTTCCCATCCCCGACGTGTATATAGGTGCTCACTATACATTATCACTGGAATGGAAGTCCTGTGCTGCAACAGAAGATATTTTCTGTCTTGTTGATGCTTTTCTCAAGTGAGTGGAACAGGACCTTGCTCAGGTAGCCACTCAATAAATATCTCCTGAATCTGTATGAGTGGTTTATGATAGTTATGTAGTACATAGATAGGGAATCCAGAAGTATTCTATTATGCAGAAGTCAGAATTTTGGCAACTCAACCTTTCTGGAAAATAACTTTGAACCTAGAAATGCCAAGGGGCTCAGTGCCAGAAAAAACAGGAAGATAACACCTCATATATGAAAGAAGTTCTGGAGAGTCCACTCTCAAGAGTGAGCCACACTGATGCTGAGATAGTATTCAAATCTAAAACCATGTTCATTTTCAAGTCCATACCATATTTAGAGGGAGAAGACAGAAAGTTTTCTGACAAATGAAGGGAACAGAACAGACAGGCATTGGTGACTTATACCTACAATCCTTGCTACTCTGGAGGCTGAGATTTGAGGCTCATAGTTGGATGCCGATTTGAATAGGAAAGCCACTGAAACTTTTAATCAACAAAAGTTGGAAGTGGAGCTATATAGCTCAAGTGGGTACAGCAGTAGCCTTGAGCACAAATGCTTAGAGGTAGCGACCAGGCTCCGAGTTCAAGTCCCAGGATTGGCACAAAATTAAAACAAACAGGGGCCAGGAGTTTGGCCTACTGGTAGAGTGCTTGCCTAGCACGCACCAAGACCCAACTCTATTCCTCAGTATCCCATACATAGAAAAAACCAGAAGTGGTACTGTGGCTCAAGTGGTAGAGCACTAGCCTTGAGGAAAACCCAAGGACAGTGCTCAGGCCCTGAGTTCAGTCCCTAGGAGTGGCAAATAAATAAATAAATAAATAAATAAATAAATAAATAAATAAACAAAACATCAACCAAAAAACTCTAAGAATTCATGTTCTCCGAACCATCCAGCCTTCAGGAAGTTTCTGCTGAGTGAGGATACCTCTGAGATGCCCATGGTTTTGAGACTGGAGCTCAGAGCTCCCCTATAGTCAAGGCAAGTGCCTTTCCTTTCCTCTTGATGCTGCATACATGTGGACCGTGCACAGGGCCAGCTTTATTCATTCAGTGTACATTTACTCATTTCTTCAGTGACTAGTGGCTGCTCATTTCTTCTCAAACAGAAAATGTCCAATTCCAGATACGTGTGGCTTTCTTTTTTCCTTCAAGTGTTTGTAAGAAGCATGTTTTCAGGCTATAGGCAGTGGATCCCAAAGATGATTTCTCGTCTCTAGATAATCATGTTAGAAATATGGCTGTCTCACCACACAAGACAAAGGCTGTAAGCAAGGTTCAGCTCACAGTTCAACAGCTCACAGGGCCGCTCTTATTTTTAACTACTTTTGTGTGACAATACAAAGAGAAACATGACATGAAGAACGGGATGTTTTGAACATTCTCTCTGCATTACCTAATACTGAAGTTGCAGATTTCACAAGATTTAGTTGCAGGTGTTAGGAGCACCACAAATGCAGATTTCTAGGCTCAGGGCTCCTGATAAGAGCAAGAGTTGAAAACTCCACAAATGACCTTGTGATGGCAGAATTTGTGACCTGGGTTGATGAGCCTGATTTGGCCCAGAAGAGGTCATTTATGGAAACTGATTTCTAATTCTGTCATTCCAAAAGCTATTTAACCTTGGGGTAGGGAGTTGGTTTGCACATGTAGACCCAGAAAAACAATATATTTTGTGAGTACTACACAAGACCACCATAAAGTCAAATGACACTGGGAGAAGCTTGGAATTCTGGGTGGTGCCCTGTGGGAGTCATCTCTTCTGGATTATTGAGCTTTTATCAAAGTTCTTTCACACTTCTGAATTAATTACCACAAAATTCCTACACAATTCTTTCGTTCATCTCCTATAGAAGGAAGACTCTCGCCTCCAAGATCACTTCATCAGGAGGCAAATTGCATCTCTGAGCTTCTATTCAAATCCTTGTCCCATTACCCATTGGCACAGGTTATAGGACTTCAGAACTATTCTTTAGAAGGAGGCAATCATTGGAACATGGCACCTCACCTCATCAAGCCTGGCAACAGCTGGGGCTCTGAGCTCAAACTAAAGCAATGCTAAAGAAGAGACTCCATTGTATTTCCAGTGCTTTAAGAAGATGTGGGAGGAATTCCTTCACCAACAAGACCAAATTGTAATGCTCTTTCCTTATTAGATTAGGATTTCAGCTCCAGCAAGGTTTCTAAAATTTCAGACCTCTGGTGCAATTTCCAGGAACATCAGTGGAGTTAAGAGTAGATATCATGGGAGTATAAACTCATTCTACCACTCTGGAAAGCAGTATAGCGATTCCCCATGGACTAAACATAGAGATCCCCTATGACCCAGAAATCTCACTCCTGGGCACTTACCCAAATGTCCAGAAACAAGGACGTACTAAAGCCACTAGCACAATGATGTTCATTGCAGCATTATTTACCATAGCGAAGATATGGAACCAACCCAGATGCCCCTCAGTAGATGAGTGGATCAAGATGTGGTATTTATACACAATGGAATTCTATGCTGCCATCAGAAAGAATGATATTGCCCCATTCATAAGGAAATGGAAAGACTTGGAAAAAACATTAAGTGAAGTAAGCCAGACCCAAAGGAATATAGGCTCCATGGTTTCCTTCATTTATAATAATTAGTACACATTTAGGACTCTCCTATCATAGGATTACAATAGCTCAAAAAAGATGTTCATAAGGTCATATAGGATGAGACTAAATGAAATGAACTCTAGGATATGGAAATGACGTTTATCTTGGGATTGTTGTTCTTAATGTACTATGTTAA
This sequence comes from Megascapheus bottae, assembly GCF_031878675.1. Lineage (NCBI taxonomy): Eukaryota > Metazoa > Chordata > Mammalia > Rodentia > Geomyidae > Megascapheus > Megascapheus bottae. Next base: position 1,612,999 of record NC_143517.1, read on the forward strand.
TTCTCTTCTCCTTTTTTTTTGCCCTTATGATTAATCTCATGTTGTTATTGTACTGACTTTGTTATCTGGTATACTGTACATATGTTTAATTGTTTATTTGAAATAGGGAAGGGGGAAAACAAGATGACTGGGAGGAAGGGGGGAGGGAAATGGGAACAAAAACATGAGAAGGGGTATCAATGAGTGAGAAGTAATGTACCTACTTACTACCTGACAAATGTAACTGTAACCTCCCCATATGTTATCCTGACAACTAAAAAAAAAAGCAGATATCAACATTATCTTCCATGATGGGAACAGAGGTCCCTGGCTTTGCTTTAGGCCTACATTGTGTGTGTGTGTGTGTGTGTGTGTGTGTGTGGTAGGGGAGGGGGAGGAGAGAACCCGTGCCTGCCTGCCAGTACTTGGGCTTGAGTTTGGAGCAAAAGTCCTCTCTTTCTAGCTTTTGAAAAACTCAAGGTTGGCATTCTAACACTTGAGCCACAACTCTACAGTCAGTTGTTTGGTAGTTAATTGACAATCAGGGGCTTTCGTGCCCAGGCTAGCTTCAAACTAAAGATTTCAGCCTCCTGAGTAGCTAGGATTACAGGCATGAACCACCAATGTTGGGTTGGCCAACTTTTCCAGCAGCATTTACAGAAAGGGAAACAGAAGCAATCCACTGATTTAATTGTGCAATGGCTGCCAGTCATTGAAAAGTCCTTCAGTGTACAGTATAAGCAACATGTCCTCTACTCCAGCAAGCAGTGGTAACAGAATGTATGTTAAAAGACAAGTGGGTGATAACCTCTGGTCCCTCCCATTGGGTCATGAGTGCTGTAGAACCACTCTGGAACTCAGTTTTCTCTCTTGTAACCCAATTGGTTCCTACAGAACTTTATGGAGATTGATTAGATTGACCAATGAAGCTATCTAGACAGGACTTGGCCTGCAGCCACTCCCGTGTCACTACTCGTTTTTGTTCTAGTCTACATAAAGGGAGGAAACTGAGGCTCAGAAGTAAAAGGATTTTCCCAAGGTGATACTGTCATGCAGCTAGTCTACTACACACACATACACACACGCGCGTGTGCGCATGCGCGCACACATGCGCACGGAAAAGGCTTTCTCCTTTAGCTTTTTCCATTTGAGGTAATGTTGTACCATTTGCACCTCACCTCTACTTCCAGAGTTTTTGTTAGCTAATTATTGTCTCACAGACCTTTCTACCCTAGTTGGCTTTGAACTGTGATATTAAGATCCTCTGCCTCCCAAGTACCTGCAATTTCAGCCATGTGTCACTGATATTTGACATATATGCATATATATACACACACATTTATATATGTAAATGTATATGTACAATTAGTTTTCAGTTATTATACAAAGAGGTTTCAATTCAACCTGTCAGTTGATGCAGCTTGTCTCTTAAACACAATACTTGTTCACTACTCATAACAAAGTTTGCAACAGAGTAGGAAAGGAAACAAAGCTTTCTGTTCTCTATTCAAGTATCATGGTTGGCTCTCTTTTGAGGTGGAAATGCCCTTTGGACTTCTCAAGCCTGAGGCCAGAGTGGGGCTGAAATAGAGAGGAGCATTCCAGGCTCTGCAGACACTTTCAGTAGCTATCATTTATCTTGACATGGGCTTCAGTGGCTCTGTATCTGACTCAAGGAAATCAAATACAGACCACAAATGAACAGTGCTACTGCATAATGAGTAAAATGCGTTCTTTTTTTCTATATAAATCTCACCAAGATAAAATATTTTTCTTGAAATCATATGCCTGTAATTCTCGCCAACTGCTTGGCAGAGGGTCAGCGTGGTCTCGGGATGACATTGATTTTTATTTCAGTTTATTATTGTAAGAGGTTTAGACCATCACTCCTGCCTTGTGTTGGGCATACTGACTTCTACCTCTGGTTAGCAGACTTGATTGCTGGGTTTTCTTGCCAGGTGGCTGTGGATTCTAGAGTAGCTTTGCTTTGATAGACACAAAGGCAGAGAACACTTTAGATGGTTGTATTGGGATACTCTGGTGAGGGTGTAGATAAGGTATATATCCATTAGAAGTCCTTGCTGCTATTGCTTAGAGCCAATTATTCTGTATTGGGAGAATAGGAATTTCCTGTGCACTGCAGAATGCGCAAAAGCAGCCTGTCTCTACTCTCCAGGTGCCTGTAACACTCACATCCTACAGTCACACTGAAAATGTCATTTGCTTAATATCACTGGGAGGGAGGGTCACTCCAAATAGAAGTCTACCTTGACTTTTTCAAGGGTAATCAAACATGGGAGAGCAGAATACCAGTGGCTCACACCCATAATCATAGCTACTCAGGAGGCTGAGATCTGAGGGTAACTATTTGTGAGATTTTTCTATCCAAGTAGCCACTAAAAAGCCAGAAGTGGAGCTATGGCTCAAGTGGTAAAGAGCTAACCTTGATCAAAACAGTTAAGGGATAGAAAATAGGCCATGAAACTTAGCTAAGAAAAAGAAAAAAAAAGACATTGGAGGGAGGACTTGAGGACCCCCTGGCTGAACATACATGCCTAATGCAGAGAGGAAAAAAAATTCATAATGGATTATTTGCATATTACATCATAGACTAAGCAAATATGCTGGCACATTTTGGTCTAGCTGCTGTCAGATCAGGCTGTTTTGGAATGATCATGTACAGAGAGGCATACTACCCTGTCTCACACTGTTAGGTATAAACATAACTCATCTTTTCAGATGCTGCTTTCATTTCTTTCATTTACATTTTTTTTTTTAAATCATGGGGCTTGAACTCAGCCTGGGCATTGTTCCTGAGCTCTATTGCTCAAGGCTAGCACGCTACCTCTTGAGCCACAGTGCCACTTCCAGTTTTCTGGTGGTTAATTGGAGATAAGAGTTTCCTGCTTAAGCTGACTTCAAACCATGATCCTCAGAGCTCAGCCTCCTAAGTAGCTAGGATTACAGGCATCTCTCTTTTCTTTTTCTTTCTTCCTTCCTTCCTTCCTTTCTTCCTTCCTTCCTTCCTTCCTTCCTTCCTTCCTTCCTTCCTTCCTTCCTTCTCTTCTCTTCTCCTCCTCCTCCTCCTCCCTCTCCCTCTCCCTCTCCCCCTTCCCCCTCCCCCTCTTCTTCTCCTCCTCCTCCCCCTCCTCCTCCTTCTCCTTCCCCCCCCCTCCTTCTCCTCCTTCTTCTTCTTCTTCTTTTGGCTTAGGATACCAGGGAACCTGTAGCCTTTGGCCAGTTTCAGAACCCAAGGTTCCATTTGCCAAGGTTTTTTGTTTGTTTGTTTGTTTGTTTTATTGTTAGGGTAATATATAGAGGGGTTACAGTTATATTCATCAGGTAGTAGGTGCATTACTTTTCACACATTGATATCCCTCTCATGTTTTTGTCCCCATATCCCTCCTCCCAGCCCCTCCCAATTATCTTGTTTTCCCCCCTGCCCTTTCCTAGTTCAAATAAACAAATAAATGTGTATACAATATACCAGGTATGAAACGGGTACCAAGACATGTGAAAGGGTATCAATGTATGTGAATTAATGCACCTTCTATCTGGCAAATATCATGTAACCCTTTTACTAATTACAATAAAAAAAAATAAAAAAAAAACATACCAGGTAACAAAGTCAGATACACTAACCACATGAGATTAACCGTAAGGGCAAGAAAATAGAAAAGAAATAACATAGTGCATTAAGAACAACAATCGCTCTTGTTTCTATAACCTAGAGTTCCTTTCATTTAGTCTCACTTTCATTTCATTAGAAGTAAATTCTACAAAGATTAAGAATCAATAGATGTGATCCCTGTTGCCCTGTTTCTCTGGGGGGAGGGTGTCTCTATATCTCTGTGCATGAATGTGAGTCTGTGTTGCTCCTGTGTGTTTTTACGTGCCTGTATGTGTGTCTCTATGTGTGCATACTTGTGTATGGCTATGTATGTCTGTGTGCTTCTGGGCTTGCATGTACTGTTTGTGTTTCTGTGTATGTGCACCTGTGTGTGTTTGAATGCCTTGCTTGTGTTAGTTTCACATAGGCCTTGCCATCCCTTCCTGTCCAGCACAGAAAGAGTGTCCAGGAAATGAACTGCAGTGGGGAAGATAGCATAGCTCAGGAAATGCCCTGAACTTCCCTCCACCCCAGCTTTTTGCTTTTTATTTCCTTTGCTTTACTTGGTGAGCCAGAACTTCCTTAACCTCACTTCCATTTACAGAGATTTCTTTTTTTAACAGCTCCTGGGCCTAAGGCATGACATTGGTGCTATTTTTCTCAAGCCTGTATCACTGTGATTTATTTTCACTTCACAGAGGGAATGTTTCCTCCTAATTGTGATGCCAAGAGCAATGGTGAGGGATGGGGTGAGGGGGGGGCAAGGAGGAGAAGGAGGAGGAGGAGGAGGAAGATTCTCTCCTCTGTGCCTGCAGGTGGAGCTGAGCATTGAGGAGTGCTCACTGATCTGGAGAGGCTTGGAGAAGAAGACTGGGGGTCCTTTAAAGGGGTGCTGTGACCACTGGGTCAAGATAAGCAGTGGGATGCTCTTACGCTGGTGCCTTCCATTCCTGAGTCTATCACCCTCAGAACGTCAGGCACACACTGGCATTGATTCCTAAATTACTTCTGGGGACAAGGCCAACCCACCATTAAAGGCTGCATTAGAACTAGTGCTAGGTCTGATTCACTATAGTAAGTCTTTTCTTAGCTAAAGAAAATAGAGCCCTCTTTTTCCTTCTAATGTAATATCTCAGTGAAAACAAGGGGGAAGTGTACTACTTCAAATGACTAGACACAGGGAATGGAATTCTGATGTTTAAATAATAAATGAATGGAAAAATGTAGAAGTGTCTTAGGGTCAGGTTGACTTTAATGACTTGTCCCAGTCCAGACATCCTCGTCTTCTACCATGCTCCTCTTTTCCTCATCTTTGTGCTAAAGAAATCATACTCAATCTCTTAGGAATTCAGATTTATTTATCAAATAGCTATTGGGTACCTGTCACGAAAAAGACACATTAGATGCACTATGGAATACATCTGAAAAGAAATTTAAATATTGTTAAGCTGGGCACTAGTGATTCACACCTATAATCCTAGAAACTCCAAAGACTGTGAGATCTGAGGCTCACTGTTCAGAGCCAGCTTAGGCAGAAAAGTCTGTGAAATACTTGTCTCTAGTTTACTTATAAGAAAGCAGAGCTGGGCACCACTGGCTCACACCTGTAATGTTAGCTACTCAGGACACTGAGGTCTGAGGATTGCTGTTTAAAGCCAGTCCAGGTAAGAATGTCTGTGAGACCCTTATCTTCACTCAACTTTCCCCCCCGCAAAAATAAACAAAAAAAAGCTGGAAATGGAGCTGTGGTTCAAAGAAAGCTCATGAAGTAGAGTGGCGGCTCAAGTGGTAAAACACCAGCTTTGAGTGAAAAAAATGAAGTGAGAGCCTGAGTTCAAGCTGTAGTTCTAGCAGTAAATAATCACATTAATTATTTTTAATAACATAAAACAAATGCACTGATACAAAAGTTTCATAAAAGACTGGAAGGTCAAATTGTGCATCTAGGCCATTCACTTATCCACATTCAGCAAACTACGGTGTCAGTACTTGCATTTGGTATTGACAACGTCAATGTTTTTAAAACACAGATCAGTCCTAAATATCACTCAGTCTATCAGTTTCCTGGCAGAAGACATGCTGACACTGAGTGCTTTGAAGAGAGAAAAATGAAGGGACTGCTTACATCTGGTTAGGAAAACTCACAATGACGGTTCAGAATCTACCATGAGTAGAGGGATAGGCCTATAGTCACCCAATCTGTAGCCACATTGCCCACTGGAAGACAAACACAAGCAGCTGAGAGAAATCACAAGGGCAGAGTTGAGAAAACTGTTGGTAGATGAGGGGGACAGTTTGGTAAAAGGAGCAGAGGTACTGTTCTGGAAACATACACTTGCTATTTTAGCCCTGCCCATGAACCCTGAAATGCAAAGGAAGGTTTAACCTTAGAGTGTTGACTCAGTCTTTAGCGACTATCAGAGTATTACTATAACAGAATACCCAAAGATAAGAAATGTATAAACAAAAAAGAACACTGGGTGCTGGAGACTCGTACCTATGATCCTAGCTACTCAGGAGGCTGAGATCTGAAGATCGTGATTCAAAGCCAGTCCAGGCAGGAAAGAAAGCCAAAAGTAGAGATGTGGCTCTAGTAAGAGCGCTAGCCTTGAGTAGAAAAAGCACAGGGACAGCATGCTCAAGCCCTGAGTTCAAGTCCCAGGATCAGAGAGAAAATAAGAGGGCAGAGGAGAGGGAGAGGGAAAGAGAGAGGGAGAGGGAGAGGGAGGGAGAGACTGACAGATACAGACAGGGAGAGACAGAGAGACTCACTTAGCTTATAGTTTTGAAGGCCCTTTTGATGGCCCCAATGGCTGCATCTCATTACAGTAGACAGCAGAGAGCATTGTGACAGGATATATGTCTCATCATATGGTGAGACCAGAAAAACCATGTCAATCTCTTTTTCAGCAAACAGCATCTGGAAGAACCTAACCAACTCCCATTAGGGCCCGCCTCTTAAAGGGTCCACTACCTCTCTCCTCATCACACCAAGGAGAAGAGAGTTCCATGAGGTTCTGTCTCCAAAGAAAACAACAAAAAAAAATGTGATTCAGGTTGTAAGGCACTAGCCAAGAATATCCAAAGTTCCTTATAGTTCAAACAGTATTGAAAAAAAAGAAAGAAAGAAAGATGAAGATGGCCTGGAGTTTGGCCTAGTGGTAGAGTGCTTGCCTTGCATGCATGAAGACCCGGGTTCGATTCCTCGGTACCACATACATAGAAAAAAGCCGGAAGTGGTGCTGAGGCTCAAGTGGTAGAGCTCTAGCCTTGAGAAAGTCCAAGGATAGTGCACAAACCCTGAGCTCAAGTCCAGGACTGGCAAAAAAAAAAAAAAACCAAAACAAAACAAAAAAGATGAAGAGACATTGAAAGACTAAGTTTGAGTATCTTTGAGTCCGAAGCACCTATAAGAAATTTTGTAGGATTGGAAGCTGGGGCACAGAGGTGGGTCCGGAGACACACTGGCATCAAGCACTCAGTGTGGTAGAGACCTCACTGGGGTCAGAAGAGATCTCTGGAAGCCAGTCCTCCATGGATGTTGAGTTAAAGGTCTGGTTTAGGCTTTGCCAATAAGGAGGAAAGAGTTGAAGTTTCTGAGCCTACAAATGTGGCTTTATAGGCACTCAGTGCACAAAGTGGACAAAGTTTCCTCTCAGGGAGGTCCCTGAGGGGGGCGGGTACTGACCAGGAATGGAAAGTCACAATGCTGGCTGTGGAGGCTTTCAAGGTCAACTGGTATTTTCATGAAGCTAAGGCGAAGGACTGCTGAGTTTCCAGCAAGGGAATGTACAACATGAAGCTGTATGATCTACATGATAACTGTGTGCTTGGGTAGGCTGTGGGTAATCAGCTGTGGACTGCCTTGTTCACTCTTGTATCTTCAAAATGGGAGAAGAGACATGGCCCCTGGAAGTCTGTCATAGAAATCAGAATATGAATGAGATAGTGACTTGAGGATAAACTGAGGGTACACGTGAGCCTCTGTGACAGGGACAGCGATGGTACATTGGTAGACACTGAAAAGATAGAGGGACAGAGACTCACGTAGGAAGAAAGAGGATATATTTCCATGTCAGTGTACCGAATCTCAAATGATGATGGGAAATTCCAGTGGTAATAACTAGTTGTATTTGGCAGATTATACCTATAACTCTAGAAAATATGTCTAGGCTATAACTTTAGATTTGGACACTAATATAAATTATCAGTGGAGAGATAATGACTAGAGGTCTCAGACATATTCAACCAGAATCAGGTGGAGGAGGAGAGAGATGAGCTGGAAGGGAAACATCAGGGCAACAGAGAATGGTCAGCTCAGACAGAAGCACATTGGGGCTAGGAATGTGGCTTAAATGGTAGGGTGCTTGCCTAGCATGCAGGAAACTCTGGGTTCAATTCCTCAGTACTCCATAAACGCGAAAAGCTGAAGTGGTGCTATGGCTGAAGAGGCAGAACATAGAGAGGCTCAGAGACAGAGCCCAGGCCCTGAGTTCAAGCGCCATGACCAGGCACCCCTCCCCCGCCCCCCAAAAAAGTATAATGAGAATCACCTGTAGTACAGGGGTTGCCTGCAACAAAAGGATGCTACTTCTTGTCTTCATCCCAAAGAGACAGGACTAACTGGCTGGGCATGTCATCTTTAGTGATAGCCCAGGGTGAGGGGCAACACCAGTGGACTTTTCCATTGTGTGTCTAATTGCAACCTTTCCACTGTCCAACTTTAAAGCTTATGCCACCAAGGTAAAAGTCATTATGAGATAAGGAACATTGGTTATGTTAATTCCTATCTCTGAAGAAAGCCTAGCCAGAAACAAGCCTTGCCCTTGAACTTCAGAGATGCTTCCTGAGAAATAACCTCCTGGCTTCTTGAGCACAGATATGAAGTGGTGGACTCACAGAGTAGATATTTGTGATGGATCTGTAAGAATTCTCCATTTCTGGTCTGGTTGAATGGTATTTTAAAATAGTGTTTGTGGTTTAATCATTTTTTTGTATCTTGCTACTAGATTTGAAAAATCTGTTGCTTGAAGCCAAGATCATTTGCTCAAATAATTGTTTTTGAAACAGACCTTATGCAAGATATTCTGTCCTGGTAAGGCTAAACTGAGCATCTGCTGACTTGTGGCCAGACACCAAGAAGGACCCCAGCTGATTAGCAAAATTGTAACCTTGCCAGGGACTGGAGCTGAGACATATGTGGCAGCGCTCCTGACTCAGAGGAGGTGGGGACTAAAATCATTGAGGGCAGAAGAGGCCTGGCGGGAAGCCGGCTCCCTCCTCCAGCTGCTGAGATAAGCACTTCTTTTCTAGCCAGCAACTCCTGCCTCCCAACCCCTGGAGAGTGGGCCCAGCTTCCTTTCTGTACCGCCCCTGCCCCCCGAGGCTTACAGCCACCTCTGTGCTATTAGGGGCTGGGGGAGGGGGGGAAAGCGGGTACTGCTCATTCTGGGTTTTGCTGCTTTCCACATCGCCATACATCCTATTTCTGTACGGCCTGAAATAGGTCAGAATAGCTCAGGAAAGATCAAGAGATTCAGTTCACACTGGGATGTGACATGTTCTTAAATTCTTCAGTTTGGCAAAAGGGTGTGTGTGGGGGGAGGGATCCTGATGGTGGTGGTGGTGGTGGTGCTTCAGTCATCAGAATTACTGTAAAATGAAAAGTTTCAGCAAGCCTGGCCACCGCCTGCACGAGCGTGGGGCTGTGGTTGGTAGAAATTTAGGATTGTAAAAAAAAAACTCCTTTTTTTTTTTTTTTTTAAGAAATGGTTCCTGTCTTCTTTTTATTGCAAGTCCAGCTCCACACCAGCAACGACCGCGTAGGCGGCAGGCGATCAGAAATAAATGTCTGCCTTGGATTTTGCACAATTGGGTTCTGCTCCAAGCACACTGCCTGCGCGCTGACCCAGCTCAGGTTTTACAGGGACAGTAAATAGGTAGATTTTGGGAAATCTCAGGGCCGGGCTCCAGTGCTGTGCTGGGGAACTTGCCTGATTAGAAAGGCCGCCAGCTGTTCCGCTTCTCCTTCCATTCTGAGAACATCCCCAAAACGCATCTCCTTTCTTGTACTTTTTTTTTTCCTTCCTGGGGCATTTTCTTCTTCTTTGATTCCTTCTCCTCCCTCCTCTTTCTCTTTCTCTTGTTTTTACAATCTCCCGGTAATGACTAATTGGCAGTGTTTCCCAGCCTTTTTTTTTTTTTTTTTTTTTTTATGTTTCTCTTGTTCTGGTTACAAGTCGTCCTAACCCGGTAATATCCACAGGGACCTATAGACAGCCAACATTTCCAAATGATATACAGCATTCTCCTTTCTTTTCAACGTGTAAAACATTTACAAGGAAATGTATAAATGTATTAGGAACATTTCCCGGGTCGGTCATTAGTGGGCCTCCCGCCCCCCCACCCCGCCTCTCCCCCTCCGCCCCCCTCCCCCCGCCCCCCCCCCCCTCAGCGGAGCGCACGTTTCCGTGTGCCAGCGGGGCGGCCCGGGAGACCGCAATTGCTCTGGCCGGGATTGACGAGCCTCCGATGCCCATTTACTGCGCGCGGCAGCCACTCTGGAGCCGCGGCACATCTGGATGGAGTCAGCCGCCGAGCGCCAGGGGCCAGCGCGGCCGAGCCAGCGGAGCGCGGCGGCGGCGAGCGCGAGGGAGGCCGGCGCCCGGGCTGCCTCCGCAGGGCAGGGGGGTGGGGTGGGGGGGTCCCACCCACCCCGGGCCCCGGCCCCGGCCCCGGCCCCGGCCCGGCCCCACCCCACCCGGGCTGGGTTTCCTGATGTAAACACGACGGCCTCCCTCCCGCTAGAACAGAGCCCCTGCGCTCCTCGTGTCCCGGAGTGGTCTTGATCTGCTCGGGGGTCAACGCTGTAACTTAGGAAAACAGTAGCGTTGCTTTGAATTTAAACAAGGTCCCAGCCACAGGCGTTAGTCTGCGGGGAGGGGAGGAGAGGGGAGGGGAAGGGAAGGAGGGAGGGGAGGGGAGGGAGGCCTGGAAAGCTAGCTCCTGCCTTTTGTGTTTACTTGTTCCACTTGATGGTAATTCGGGGACTAATTTCATTATCTACAGCCAAATTGGAAACCAGATGCCTGTTCTGTGAGTGGAGCTGAAGGCCTGTGTGAGTTTCTGTGCAGGAGGCCGAGAATCTCGGGTGTCCCCAGGCCCCTGCCACCCTTCTCCCCAGCTCCTCCCTCCTGGAGCACCAGCCGGGAACGCGGCTCCTTCCTGGCCCTCCCTTGCCCAGTCTCCACCCTGATGGCCTTTCTTCTGCAAGCTTTCAGAACCGGGATCTTTCCCTTCCTAACCAGGGCCCGTGTGATCTCAGGCAGGACGCTTGGCTTCTGCGCAAGCCAGCCAAGTATAAAAGCGTGGCAAGGGCGTCTGCACGTGGACGGCAGACAGGGAATAGTCAAAATGATGGCCCCGCTTGGGCTGTCCTCGGTGATCATCAGTCATACACCGTTTAACGGGCTGCGCTGCGTCTAGACATTTCTGCAGGTGACGCACCCCCTCGGGTCCCCGCCGGGTAGGGACTGCTTTCCCAAGTCTCCAAGTGGAAAGCAGCCTGAGCCCGGGTGCTGGCCCTGTTGTATTCCCAGACATTTTCCACTTGTGAATCCAGAACTCCAGCCCTGTCACGGAGAGCCACTGCATGTCACAGTGGGTCATAGGGCCAGCGCCATCTCTGTCTGGAATGGTTGGGCACCACCAGGCTTCTTCCTGGCCTGGGTGGAGGAGGTTTAATCACTAACAAATAGAAGAACAGAGTTGGATCTTTTCCTTCACAGGCCAATACGTTTGCTGGAAGTTGGGCCAAGACCAATGGAGAGAACCAAGGTCGCGTTGGGCCAGTTGGCTGTTGGTACATCTGTTTGGTGGTCTGATGAGACTGGGCAAAATCAGTCTCAGATTGACTCCAAAATTGTCTCTCCAAAGCCACAGCACTTGCTCCACACTCCACTTGGAGAGCTCAGAGGATTCTCCAGTGGATTTTTGTGAAGGAAGGAGGCAGCAGGTTCTCCCTAGACCATTCTTCCTCTGCTACCTAAGAGAGGAGCTGGTGACTCAGTTGTGTGGCACCACTCTGACCCTCAGTTTCCTGTCTCTAATATAGGGACAATATCTCTGACTACCGTTACTAACTTGGACAATACAGATGAGGGCTCCCAGCAGTGCCTGTGATAGAGGAATTCCTAGGCAGGTGGTTCTAGATGAAGGCTTCCTGCAATGCCATCTGCTTTCCTGTTTTGTCCTTTGCCCTTCTGTCAAAGACATGAGGAATATGAGGACTTTCTAAAAGAGAGGAAAATAAAGGCTTACTGCCCTCTAGTCCTTCAAGCACTATTCCAGCCTCACTGCTGGGCTTCTTTGTTTCAAACACTGTGTTCCACCTTAAACTCTGTTGAACTGTCTATGCCAATTTTTGGAGGCATGGCCTCTGGGCTGGTAGAAGATGGGCAGGAGTTTGGCTTTTGGTCATGGTGGTGGTAGGGGGTTATGTGTGGGGTTCTGGGTCAAACAAGAGCCCAGCTAGTGATTTTTATGTACATGGGATTTTTATTGAGATACTAGTAGGTGCAGGTAAATGTAAAAATTTTGAGTTCCCTTGTATTCTTTACCCAGTTTCTTCAAATTTCAGCCTTTTCTAAACCTGCACTATGAGATCACAACAGAGACACTGACAGTAGCACAACCTTCCTACCTGGTCCATTTGTATTTGTACTCATTTTTTGTGTGTGTTCTTTATTATTTCTTACATGTGTGGGCTCCTATATCCATGGTCAGTCAAGGCAATCAAACAGCTCCATCCTCACAAGGATGTACCCTTTAATAACTACTTTCTTCTCAACTTTCCTCCCTCCTTATATTCTAATCTGTGTATTACCAATCTGTCTCATGTTTCTCAGCTTTTACCATATGAAAAAATGAAATAGCGTCATCTACTGTGTTATTTGGGATTGGCTTTTCCCATTCAACATTCTCTGAAGATTGTTCCTTTTTCATTGCTAAGTAGTATTGCATGGTGTACCTGGGCCACAACTGAAAGATATTTGGAATGATTCCAGTTTGTGGCTATTAAAAATACAGCTGTTGAGAATATTCACGTGAAGGTTTTCACGTGAATATTAATTTTATTTCTCTGGGATGCATATTCGCAATAGTATTACTGGGTTGCATGGTCATGTAAGGTTAAGTTTTGTTTTGTTTGGAGAAACTGCAAGTTTCCCGAGTGGCTATACACTTTTCTATTTCTATCAGTATGTGAGTAAACCAGTTCCTCTGTATCCTTACCAGAATCTTTGATGACACCTCACTTCTTTTTCACTGTAGTTATTCTGGTGTGTGGTATAGCGTCACAGTCTAAATTTTCAATTCCTTATGCCTTTGAACACCTCTTCTTGTGCATCCTTGTTCAGTAAAATAAGTCTTTATGACTTTTGTTCATCTTATTGAATCAATTTAGTGTTGAGTTTTGAGGTTCTTTGTATATTCTAAATACCAGACCCTTGTCAGAAGGTTCAGCAGTATTTTCTCCCCGTCTGTATCCTATCCTTTCCGCAAGGCCTCTTACAGAGAAAGCCTTGGAGATCCAATGAGATCAATTTGATCAGTCTATCCTCATGTGGATGTGCTTTGCGTTTCGACTGTAAGAATCCTTTGTCTCATCTTACAACTTGAAGGTTCTTTGGATTTTTGCTAAAAGCTCTTATTGCATATTTCACAGCTAAGCGGTGCTTCATTTTGAGTTTATTTTTGTGTATAGCTTCTTTTCCTTTTTAACTAATGAGGTCTCTAAATCTCCATTTGAATCATGATCCTTTCTAGAAAAAGCCTTCTTTTCCTTACTTCCTCTTGTTCTTCCTGTCTTCCTCTTCCTTCACAGTACTCAAGATTGAACGCATGGTCTCTCACATTTTAGATTCGTTCCCTACACTCTTCAGTCTTCACCCATCCCACCTTTTCTCCCCAGACAAGGACTTAGTACTGTTGCCTTGAACTCACTATCCTCCTTCCTCTTAAGCAGATAAAATTTACAAGCATGCAATAATACATAGTCAAACAGTCTTTCTCTATTTCCCTCCCTTTATCCCTCCCTCTCTCCTTTTCCCTCCTTCCCTCCCTCCCTCTTCCCCCCTTTCAAATATTTGTATAGGTTTGTTTCAGTTTTCTGTTTTGTCTTGTTTATCTTTGTGGCAGACAAAAGATAACAGAACCAGAAAACATACTGTCTTTTTTGTTTGTTTTCTAGATCCAAGATTGGGTCAAACTTGGTACCAAATGCTCGGGCTCTACCATGCCTCCGAACCCCCGAACTATTTTGATTATTGTAGCTAAAGTTAGTATAAGACTTGATACCAAGTAGAGTGCTTGCTTCCTTCCATTCTTCTTTTCCCAGATGGTTTAAACTTTGCCTATGCCTTTCCATGCAAATTTTAAAAATAAATTCATCTAAATATACAAATAGGGAAAGAGAAGGAAAAATCCTGTTGCATTTGGAGAAAAATGGCACGTAGCACACAGATTTATTTTGAGATATTTGATTGGGTTACCAATGTCGAACTTTCCATTCCATGAACATGTCTATGTATTTATATTCCTTATTTCTTTCATCAGCATTTTGTAATCTGCAGTGTCAAGTTCCCATACATGCTTTGTTAAGTATTTCCCAAAATATTTCATTTTTGTTATGTGGAACTAAGTGGAATGTGATTTTAAATTTGATTACTGTGTTCATGCTAATGTGTTGAAATGTAAATGACTTTTATGTAAATCGTTTTTATTCTTATTTTTTTTTTGCCAGTCCTGGGCTTGAGCTCAGGGCATGAGCACTGTCCTTGGACTTTCTCAAGGCTAGAGCTCTACCACTTGAGCCTCAGCACCACTTCCGGCTTTTTTCTATGTATGTGGTATCGAGGAATCGAACCCGGGTCCTCATGCATGCTAGGCAAGCACCTTAACCACTAGGCCAAACTCCCGGCCCCCGTTTTTATTCTTTTAAGTCATCTTTTAAGTTGTACAAAGCCATTAGCAGAACAATTTATGAATAGAATATATCTTGATCAATGTCACCCTTTCAACATTCTCACCCACCTCTCCGCTATCCTCCCCTCCCACTACTCTTCTTAATTTTGTAGGCCAAATATTGGATTCTTGACTGCATTCTCCCTCTCTTCTTTGCATTTCCTCCCCTTCCCTTTTCCTTAGACCCCTACCTATCCATTTTGAGTACCCCTTCCTGGGGTTTTTGCTTTGCTGAATTTTGCCTTTGCTCTTTTAAGTAAGTACACCATTTGAGTTCTCTCTTTAATCCATTGTTAATACCTTTGTATATACTTGCACACCACCCAATGTATTTACTTATTAATATATAACCGAGTCTAGTTTTGTGGTTTAGTCTTTTATCCTGGGGCCTTCCTAAACTTAGTACTCTATGCATTTTCTGTGTAAGTTCTTTGGGGTTTTCTATATAAGGAATCATATAATATGCAAATGACAATTTCCATATCTTCCTTTTCAATAACTATGCCTTTTACTTACTTGTTTTTTGTTTTGCAGAGGCTAGAATGTCTAGTACTATGTCGAATAAGAATGATAGAGACTCAATATGTGTCTAATCATATGGGGAAAGTATTCATTTCTTATTATTAAGTGTGACATTAGCTGCGTTTTTGTTGTTGTTGTTGTTGTTTGATTGTTTGTTTGCTTGAACGCAGGGTATGGCACTGTCCCTGAGCTTTTGTTTTGCTCAAAGGTAGCACTCTAGCACTGGAGCCACAGCTCCACTCTCTACTTTTTGGTGGTTAATTGGAGATAAGACTGTCACAGACTGGCTTTGAGCCTCAATCCTCAGATCTCTTACAGAAGTGAGCCAATAGAACCAGACTTGCTATAGGTTTTTGATCATTGCTAGGCACTAATTATCAAGTTTTGATAATTTTCTTCTATTTCAAATTCCTTTTATTCTTCTTTTTTCAAGTTTTTAAAAATAACCTTTATTTAACATGTGCATTACAAGAAAGATATGTAAGCAAAGAGCAAAATATTACTGCCATGAGTAGTTCAGTTGGTCATTTCAGTTGGTTCAATTGGCACACTAATCCTTTTTAAGTAACTGAGATTGTATGGTAAGTGTCATACTTTTCCAAATGGTATGCATTCAACAATCCTAGAGCTGGGCCAGGAGTTTGGCTTAGTGGTAGAGTGCTTGCCTAGCAGGTATGAAGATTCGATTCGGGTTCGATTCCTCAGTACCACATAAATAGAAAACCCGGAAGTAGTGCTGTGGCTCAAGTGGTAGAGCTCTGGCCTACAGAAAGCTCCAGGACAGAGCTCAGGCCCTGAGTTCAAGGCCCGAGACAGACAAAAAAGGAATCCTAAAGCTACATGAATATTTTGATAACCAAAAATAAAAATAACTCAATCTGTTTGGTAAAAACACCTGCAATTCTGATCTTCTTAGAGATAAAACATTCACTGAAGACAAAAATGGCAACAAGCTTCTAGACAGAAGTATTGACAGTTATGATTAAAGCACTGAATTCTATCATGCTCAATTTAAAATGAGATATAAGGTAAGATATACTAAGCAACTTCTAAATGCATTAGTAAATTTATAGAATACTATTAAAATATTAGGAAGTATTTTTCTACTAAATATACACATTCCTATGGTACAACCAGAACTATACACATTGATGGCTCTGCCTTTATCAAAAATTGGTGTGGGATTTTGTCAGTTTTTTTTTCTGCGTTGATTTATATGCCTTCTCTCTTTTTTGTGTTCTGGACCTGGGATTTGAAGTCAGGGCCTAGGCTCTTGTTGTTTGAACTTTTCAGTACTCTACCACTTGAGCCATAGCTCTACTTCCAGTGTTTTGCTGGTTAGAGAATAATGTTTCACAGACTTTCCTGCCTTGCTGGCTTTGAACCTCAGTCCTCAGATCCCAGCCTCCTGAATAGTTAAGGTGGTAAGCATGAACCACTGGCACCTAGAAAATATGGCTTTTCTTATTTGCTTGTTGACTTGATAAATATACTAACGTATTTCAAATACTAAATTAACTTTGCAAACTTGCAATAATTCCACTTGGTCCTGATGCATAATTGTTTTTATATATTGTAGCTTGCATTATTTATATTTTATTGATGATTTTTGCTTGTAACTTCTTTCAAAGGAGATATGTAGTTCGTCTCTCTTTTTCCCTCCTATCTTTTGTGTGATTTACGTTTCAGAATCATATTTGCGTCATTAAATGAATTAGGATGTATCTGTGCTCTTTCCTTATCTGTAAGAGATTGTGTAATAATCACGTTTTAAATTATAGTTTTTAACATATTTAAGTAGTTGCACAAAGGAGTTACTACTCAACAAATCAGTTTAGAAGTACAGCACATCCTGACTGATGTCACACCCTTTCACCATTCTCCCCCATCTGTCTAATAATTGCTTTTAATCTTTCTCTAATGTTTGATGGAATTCTATAGCTCAGTGAAACCATATGTTAAACAGCTTGCATCTTTGGCACCTTTTTAAGGTTTGTAATGGTTCTAGGACTATTCAGAATGTTTTAGCTTGGTGAAGTTTGAGTAATTTTCACTTTGAGATTTTTTTTTTTTGCCAGTCTTGGAGCTTGAACTCAGGGCCTGAACACTGTCTTTGAGCTTTTTCAAGGTTAAGCAAGCACTCTATCCTTGAGCCACAGCACCATTTCTGGCTTTTTTCCTGTGTATGTGATACTGAGGAATTGAACCCAGGGTTTCATGCATGGTAGGCAAGCACTCTACCAGTAGGCCTCATTCTCAGGCCCCCTCCTTCTATAACAACTATAGGGCTTTGTGCATGCTAGGGGAACACAGTACCACTAGCCTACACTCCCTGCCAGGAAGTTTGAGAATCTATGAATGTGAATGTGTTCATAGGATCAGCAGATGCACCACCAACTTCATTCTTAATAAGTTAGTGTCTCTACTTTTGTCAGTCTTGTTAAAGCCTTGTCAATATTAATTTTCCATAAAATGAACTTTTATGTTTCACTTGTCTTTTTCTACTGTTTTTATATTTTCTATTTTATTTGTGTCTGTTTCTTTTTTTTTTTTTTGCCAGTCCTGGGCTTGAGCTCAGGGCCTGAGCACTGTCCTTGGACTTTCTCAAGGCTAGAGCTCTACCACTTGAGCCTCAGCACCACTTCTGGCTTTTTTTCTATATGTGGTACCAAGGAATTGAACCCGGGTCTTCATGCATGCTAGGCAAGCACTTTAACCACTAGGCCAAACTCCCGGCCCCATATTTTATTGATCTTTGCTCTTACATTATTTTGCTCTACCATGCTGAGCTAAAGCTCCACTTTGGTTTTCTCTTGGTTAATTGAAGGTAAGAGTCTCACAGACTTTCTTGCTTTGGCTTGTCTTTGAACTCTGGTTCCTGAGTAGCTAGGAAGGATTACAGATATGAGCCACTAACAAGCTTTTTCTGCTTTTTTTTGCTCCATTTCCCCCCTTAGTTTCTTTCCTATTTTTTATATTCTTATTCTAACTATACCATGTATGTTTTGATCTACTATGTTCTTTTGTTTTTATTCTTTTTTCCTTAAGTTTCCTTTGAGATTTCCTTTTCAGCATGAATTATGTAAGAATGTGTTTGGAAACTTTACTAATGTTTTTGTTTGATTCTGTTGTGGTGAAGGAACACACTCCCTATGGTTTTAATGTTTCTAAACTGTTAATGTTTGCTTCATTGCCTAACATGTGGACTAGCTTGGCAAATATACCAGAAAAGTTTGTATTCCAATGCTGTCATGTGATGTTCTATGTATGTCAGGTCCTATGAGGTATGCTTTACATCTGTGCTCTGTTAGTTGTGAAAATGAGGTTGTTGAAACCATCAGCTGCAAATGTGAATTTGTGTGTACTTCCTTTAAATTCTATAAGACGTTGTTGCTTCCTGTATTTTAGCCTCTGTTGTTAGATATATAATTAAGATAACAAGGCAGCATATTGGTAGGCTGATATCGATATAGAATGTATCTCTTTGCTTTTTGGAATTTCCTTACTCTGAAGTCTACATTACAATGAAAAATATAGGAACTCTAGTCTTAAAAATTCAAATTTATATGGTTTATTTAATTTCTATACTCTTTAAAAAATTGGCCTGCAACATAGCAGCATTTAATTGAGTTATTTTTCTTCATTCTGTTAATTTATCATTCTGACTGGATTATGTAGACATTTAAAGTGACTAATGGTATGTTAACACTTGTGTGCCATTTTATTACTTGTTTTCTCAGGCTCTTACTCTCCTGAGTTTCTTTCTTCCTTCTCTCTTAGTTACTTCATGTTGTTTTAGGATTCGAACTTAGTTTATCATTAGTGTTTCAGTATGTTCTTTTAAACAGTTTTTGTTTGAATTGAAGCTTGAACTCAGGATTTCACATTTACTCCACTTCCTTGCTCTGCTTGAGCCTCATCTCCAACCCTGCTTTTTGCTGGTTATTTAGGAGATAGAATTTGGTAGACTTTTCTTCCTGGGCTGGCTTTGAACTGCTATCCAGGTATATATCACAGATAATTCACCATTGTAAATAGATTTTTTAAAGTGTTTGTGCTGGGTTTTACCTCAAATATTGTTTTTTTATGACTCAGAAGATGCAATGATTTTTGGTTTAATTCTCACATATAATCTATAAAACTCACAAGAAAAAGAATAGTCTATTGTATGTTTTCATGGATATTCTTTCCACTGCTGCTTTTCTTTGCTGGTTCTCTAGTGTGCTTTCTTGTATCATTTCTTTTCTGTTTGCAGCATTTCTTTGGCCAATATTTAAGTGTATCCCTGATAATAATGAGAAATTACTTTGTTTTCAGCATCTGAAAATGTCTTAGAATCCCTTCATTTCAAGGGTAGTTTTGTTGAACACAGCATTTTGCTAACCATTCTTTTCTTTTCTTTTTTTTTTTTTGGTGCCTTAAAATATTATTTAGGAATTGTTCAGCTTTTTATTTTTTGAGAGATTGGTGAAATTTTTAGCTTTCTTTCTTCCTCCCTCCTTCCCTGCTTCCTTCTTCCCTTCTTTCCTTCCTTCCTTCCTTCCTTCCTTCCTTCCTTCCTTCCTTCCTTCCTTCCTTCCTTCTTTCCTTCCTTCCTTTCTTCCCCCTTTCTTTCTGTTGTTTGTAGTTGGTCTTGGGGCTTGAACTCAGGGCCTGGGCGACATTCCTTAGCTTTTATGCTCAAGGTTAGCACACTATCACTTGTGTCAGAGCTTTACCTTTGGCTTTTTTTCTTCTGTTTTAGGTAGCTAATTGGAGATAAGAATCTTGTGGACTTTTCTGCCTAGGTTGGCTTTGAACTGCATATCTCAGTCTCTCAAGTAGCTAGGATTAGAGTCATGAGCTACAAGCACCCGCCTGGCTGTCATTAGTTTTATACTTGCCTTTAAAATAAAACTTACTTACTGAGAAAAAAAATTAATTGTTGAAACTTTTTGTTTTGTTTTGTTTTTGGTAGCTAGTGCTTTCAAACCATTACAACTAATTCCAGCATTAGATTATTGTACTTGCTCTTCAAGTTGCAATGATTTTTCCCTGGTTCTTGACATGACAGGTGATTTTTTGGTTGCATGCCGGGCATTCTTTTTTTTTTTTATCTTTTTTATTGTGATTAATAAAAGGGTTACATGATATTTGCCAGTTAGAAGGTGCATTAATTCACATACATTGATACCCTTTCACATGTCTTGGTCCACATTACCCTCCCCCACACCCCCCATCTTGTTTTCCCCGCTTCCCTATCCAATTTCAAATAACCAAATACAATTATATTCGATATATCAGATAACAATGTGAGATACTGTAAAAATATGAGATAACCAATGGACAGCAAAAGAGCTGAGAGATAACATAGTACCTTTAGGTGCCTCTGGGAATGATTCAAATGTTATAGTTCAGCAGGTACTCCCCCTGTTTAGGTTTAGCACACTATTTTTGTGGACTAAAATTCAAGTGATAGTTGGGTTTTGGGAGTCTTTACTGTGCTGCTTTGGTCTGTTCAGTGTATTTGGCTCTTTGTGTCTTTCCCAGGGTCCCTACTGGTGTGGTCTGAGGAGAATTTTCTATGGCCAGATGTCTCCCAGTGGAAGCAGATGTTGTAAGATCCATGTGCTACTTCCCTGGGCGATTGAGCCCTAGGCCCTTTGCAACAGAGTCCCCTTGACTAGCTGCTATGTAATAGGAGTCATATGTCTGGTTTCCCATCACCCCTGTGTCTTAGCAGGAAAGGGCATCTCAGGCCTAGAAGGAAGGAGACCCAGAGTCACTGGTTTTTACTGTATGTACATGACCCATGTAGAGTGTGGGGCTCTAGTGAACTCTTACAGGTGGCTCACCTGATGTTCCTGGAGGGACTTGGTTCCATCTGGTAGGTGAGGCCACAGGATTTCCTGCTTTGGACAAGTGGGCTAGGGTGCTGCCCTGGCTTTCCTTGGTGGGTGGAGACTGATACTAGGCACAATATGGTCCTTCTGGGTCTCAGCTACACTTACCTCCCTTTTTTCTCCTCGTGCAATCTTCCTGGAACTGCTTGTGTGGCTCCCTTGAGTTTATAGGTGTGCTTGGTTGGGCCACAGAAAGAGATGACTCCACTCATGTTTTTCTCCCCTATGGCTTTTTTGGTGTCCTTTTTATCAGGGAATTCACCAAGTGATTTGGATGTCTATTGTACAATATGAGTAGTATGGCTAAGTGTTATTCTGGACCCTCACTTCCTGTTTGTAGTTACTGGGTAGCACACTTACACTGGGACTTCAGAGAGTTTATTTTCTGTGCTTGACAATTGCTTCTGGGGCTGGAAAGGCCTCTGAGCCAGCGTGTTGGACTAGTTGAGATGACCTGGTGCCATCCTAAGGTTTTTCTCAGTGTGTCCATCCACTTGCATAGGACTGTGATTTAGAGAGTAAATTACGGGGCCAGAAGTTTGGCCTAGTGGTTAAAGTGCTTGCCTGCCGGGGCCAACCGGCAGCAAACCAGGGTTCGCAGATTGGGGTTCCTGAAATAGGGGACAAGGACTAGGAAGAAAAAGAAGAGAGACAGACACACTAGGTCCGGGATGTCCGCAGTCCAGGCAAAGACTGACTAGACTGCCGCGTTTATTTTTCCCCTCCCCCTTCTTCCCTCCTCTTCTCCCAGGCAACCTCCAGGTGTTACATTCATATGGTAATTCTCAGGTCATTTACATAGAATAGGGCCAGAAAGCAATAAGACAATATAGCCATCGTCTGATGCAAGTCAAGGTACAGTTTGATTCCACTCTGGCTCCCAACATGTCCCCCGTTTTTTATTTTAAAAGAAACACAAGTGCAATTTTTACTCTTTTCTATACCCCTAATTTATCCTGTCACATTTTCCAAAAATGACTTTGGTCCCTTGGTCCAACGGGGATTTGATGGGCGGAGATTCAACTTCCGTGACTTCTTCAAGCTGACTCAGGGGCGCCGTCTCCACGCTTGACCAGGGACCTTAAGAAGCCTAGCCTGTTTTATCAAGGGGTTGCAAGGATTAGACACCAGGAACAACAATCTACTCCAAACTAGAAATCATACTTGACATTCAACAACTGCACAAACCATCCTTGGCCACAACAGCGCAGCCTACCTAGCACCCGTTTGCAAAGGCTTTTTCTTGATTGTCTGGGGAACTAAATTTCTGCAACCTTAACAATGCTTCAGTTGTCAGATCTAAACAGATTAATAGAGACACAAGCTTCAGATCCACAAACTTTTCCTGAATTTGTGGCTGGTGTCAAAAATAAAAAAATTCGCTCAATTAGGACTTTAAACTACCCACTATCACAAAAGATTGACAAGTTCCTGCCCAGTTATGAAAGGCACGGGCATTAGTAAGGCATGCTTACAAACTATTCTATGACCTCCCGGCTCTGATTAATTTGAATGGCCAAGCACAAGTGACTCTAAGATCTGACACCAACTCTGCCATCCAAGCAGAGGCTTTCCTGTCCCGGTAGTGTCTCTCCACACAGGGATAAACATCCCATTGGCAATTCACTTTGTTGGTTGCTGGATTTGAACTCAGGGTCTGGGCGCTGTCTCTCAGCTCTCCAGCTCAAGGCTAGCGCCCTGCCACTGTGAGTCCCGAGCTTGGTGCTTGAGTGCTTCCCCCCAGCTTTTCAGCTCAGAGCTATCACTCTGCCACTTCGAGCTCCAAAGCAACTCTGTCCCAGCATCCTGCTGGCAGATTAGACACCACAGTCTCACAGGGACTTTGCTTTGCCCGGGCAGGCTCAAAACTGTGGCTTTCAGATCAATGAGTCTACAAAAGGCCACTTTACTCCAATTAGAAGCAACAAGGTGGTCAATACAGAAATAGTCTCTAAGCATGATCTTACCTGGAACTTGGTGAGGGCCAAACTTACATCTGAATGAGGATCTGCTGTCCTTCTCCATGGGCCTTCTGGAGATTGCTATAAAGTAACTTACAAGAGTAAGCTGAAATAGCAATTAAGCAATTACTTTGGTAGTCCTGATTTTCCTTTTTTCTCTTTCTTTAAACATTTAAGATAATTTCACTTTCAAATATTGTTTAGAAACCCATTTCCAATGTTCTTAAAACTTTTGCTGATACTGGCTTAAACAATCAACACCTTAGCCTTTATTTGCAATTGAAAAACCTTTAAGGGCACAAAGAACTCCTTCTGCCTTCAGGCCCCCTAGGGCTCAAGTCACTCCTCTTGCCTTTTAGAAAAGGGCTTTTTTTTTTTTTTTTTTTTTTTTTTTTTTTTTGCAGTTTAGATTACTGTCTTAAACTCCAACAACAATTTAAACTCAAATAACAGTTTTTCCCTAATGCAAGAACTATAGACATCAGTGCACCAAAAGTCTAGGTCTGGACTTAGTTTCCTCTTTTTTTTTTTTTTTTTTTTTTTTTCACCCAATAGCATGGAGATAAACCTTTAAACATTCCTTTAAAATACTAATCACATTATCCACATTTTACCATCAGATTTGCAAGAAAAGACAGACAGGCAAAATTTCTGACGTTAATGAACAATTTCACATTTAAATCTCTAATACATGTTTCCAAACTTTAACTTAAAGTAATAAATTCCAAATTCCCTAACATCTCTGTGCTAAACAGGATACAATGTTTACAATGTAAACAGTTGTATGCCTTGCAATAAAATGCAGATTTCAGGATCTAGAAAAATATTTACCAGTTTTTCTTTAAGACAATGCAATAATCCTTTGAGACATAGGAAACATTCAAACCTACTAATTTTCTTGAAGTTTAGACTTAGATTTACCCAATTGCTTTTGTGTTTCAAATGAGCTCAACCATTGTTTTATACAGCATGCTGACAATTTAACCTTGAACATGTTCACTCACACCCATTCGTACACACATTCATACTCAAAGATCTTAAAGCGCGCAAAATTAATATCGGCCGTTCATTTTCCGGAAATTTTAGTACCATGAGGGTTTTTTTGTTGTTGTTGTTTTTTGTTGTTTTTGTTGTTGTTTTTGCAAAGCTTATTCTTGGAGGTGACAACCAGGTTTTTTGTTGTTGTTGTTGTTGTTTTTGTTTTTAAACAAAGCTTTCTAACAAGGCAACTTAGCTGAAATTTATTCTTCCAGAGTTTGTTTCTGATATCAGACATATTACTTTTTGCAGATGAAAGTTGGGTGGGAGTCTTAAACCTAGGAGAACTAAGACAAGTCTGTGTCCTGTCACCAAGTGTCTCTAGACTGTCACTTCAGCAGGTTGTAGGAAAAAGGAAACTGAACGAAGCCTGCAGCTGCTTTGTCTGGCCTCTGCTCACCTCAGCTGCAGCGGATTGGGAGGGGCCATACCAGGCCCAGAAATGTTCAAATAAATAACAAGGATGTGTGCTTGAGTACGCACAGAAAAACCATAAGGATCCATACTTAGAAATGGTACCAATTTTAAAGACAAAACTGGACAAGGAAAAATATGTAACACGAACAAGACAAACGGAGACTTTTAAATAATCAGACATTGACATATAACAAGAAAATTGGACTCAATCAGATACACTTAACACAAAAAACATGAGCTCAAATGAATGTTTTCACCAAACAGTTATTTTTAGATTTAGACATGTCTTGCTGGTGGGACTCTCAGGTATGCCTTGATATTGACAAGAAACTCAGAAGGGGAAGGGGGGTCAAGGCGTCCCTTGACCACCCAGGCCTCTATTTTAGGCCCACAGTGCACCCCTTTTTTTTTTTTTTTTTTTTTTTTTTTTTTTTTTAAATAAAATAGAATAAAAAAAAATAAAACAAAACACAGACATACAGGGGGTCGGCCGACTTCTACTTACCTCTGGAGGCCTTTGCTTTTCACCTGGGCATCTTTTATAAAAAAGGTTTTTAAGAAGAGGGATGGTAAAGACAAAATAATGTCACATATTAAATTGTGTAGAGTCAATGAATATGTTAAAAGGTCCCTACATAATAGTAAAAGGAGGAGAAACACAGCTCATATGAATGTGTGGAACAAGTGGATCAGTAGCAGTCCCAATTGACATGCACAAATAACTCAGGTCCTTTCCACGTCGCAGGATGCACCACTGGAGGGTTGGGGGTGTAGGCCCAGTGAGTCGCTGCTTGGATGGCCACTGTCACTCTCCACGATCCGAACGCAGCGTTCAGGCAGCCAGCGGGCGTCATTTTCTCCTTGTGAAAAAACACATACATGCCCTCGACCCCAGGTTAGAACAGGATCGGGTCCATGCCAAGCACCAGTTAGGGGATCCTTCCACTTTACTAAGGCAAAAGCACGCTGCTCTCTTTTTTCCCAGAATCGCTGAGCAGCAGATAAATTATTTGAATCCAAATTCAAAAAATTTAAAACAAATAAAGCATGATTAAGTATATTCACAGGGGTAGCGGGATACGACTCCCCTTTCTGTATTTTAGCAATTTGATGTTTTAATAATCCATTAGCTCTCTCCACGATGCCTTGGCCTTGAGGATTGTAAGGAATGCCTGTAATATGAGTGATATTATAGGAACGGCAGAAGGATTGAAATGCTCGGCTTGCATAGCCAGGGCCATTATCTGTTTTTATTTGCGAGGGAATCCCCATCACAGCAAAGCATCGAATGCAGTGAGAGATACAATGTTTAGTGGCTTCCCCAGCAAGGGGGGTGGCCAAGATAAAATTAGAATAAGTATCTACAGTAACATGAACATATTTTAATCGGCCAAATGATGGAACATGCGTGACATCCATCTGCCAAATGTGATTAGAAAGCAGTCCTCGTGGGTTTATACCTAAATGGGGGGCTGGTGAAAAAGGGACACAGTTGGGGCAAGTCTTGACTATTTGCCTCGCTGCTTCCCTAGATAATTTGAACTGTCGGCGCAAGGCTCGACTGTTTTGATGGTGGATGGCATGTGACTGCTTAGCAAGTTCAACCTGAGTTAAGTAAACTCTGGTGGCGGAGTCAGTGACCGCATTGCCTTCACTTAAAGGGCCAGGAAGATTAGTGTGAGCTCGAACAAAGCCAAAAAAACAGGGGTGGTTGCGAGAACAAAGCAAAGTTTGTATTTGGCGAAATTGGGTCTGAATATTGGAGTTAGTAGTTCCAATAAAGGGAACAGTTTCTATGACTTGAAGAGCACGGATTACATATTGACTGTCTGAGTATAAGTTAAAGGGCTCGTCTTGTAACAGGACGAGTGCCTGTAAAACAGCCTCTAACTCCACCTCTTGGGCGGAGGAAAAACCTGTAACCCAAGATTGAGTTTTCCCATTAATGGTCAGAGCAGCCGTTCCATTTGAGGATCCATCTGTAAATACCAAAGCGGCAGAGGATAAAGGCGAGGCCTGTACTATGGAAGGAAATAGAAACGTATGACACGCAGCAAATTGGAGAAGTTTGTTAGACGGGTAGTGATGCAAAATTTTTCCCGTATAATTGGCCCAAGCAATGGCCCAAGGATCGCAATGGGCGAATAGCCAATCTTGTTGTTGTAAATTATATGGGACACAGATAAAATGAGGTTCCTGACCTAAATATTTACGGGAATCCACTCGGCACATGTGTATCAGATTAGCTACCAATTCGTAGTAGGGGGTCAGCACTTTGCCGGGTGTTGATGGTAGATAAAGCCATAAAAGTGGGCCATCCTGCCACAATACAGCAGTTGGGGAGTGAGAAGTAGCTAAAATGTAAACTCCCCAGGGTTTAGAATAGTCACAATAGGTCATTTGTTGCTGGGAAATTGCCTTTTCTACAATTTGGATGGCCCTCCTGGCGTCAGGATTTAATTCGCGCAAGGATGTAGGGTTGGTATCTCCTTTTAAGAGATCAAAGAGGGGTTTTAACTCTCCTGTGGAGAGCTTTAGATAAGGCCGAAGCCAATTTATATCTCCTAAGAATTGCTGAAAATCATGAAGAGTTCTTAAGTGTGAAGTTTTTAATTGTATTTTTTGGCTTTTAAAATAGTGTGGGCCTAATATATGGCCTAGATATGTAAAAGGCGGGTGTTCCTGAACCTTTTCAGCTGCTATTACAAGGCCAAAGAGGCTCAGATCCTGCTTTAGTTGTCCAAAGGCTTGTCGTACGACGATAGGGTCAGAACAAGCCAACAAGATGTCATCCATATAATGAACAATATAAACAGAAGAAAATTTTTCACGAGTGGAAGAAATGGCTCTAGCCACAAAACTTTGACATAAAGTTGGGCTATTTGCCATGCCCTGTGGGAGCACAAGCCAGTGATATCGCTTCATGGGTTCTTTAAAATTAACAGAGGGGACACTGAAGGCAAAGCGCTTACAGTCTTGAGGCGCCAGGGGTATAGTATAGAAACAATCCTTCAAATCTATAATAATCTTATAAGTATCCTTTGGGATTGCCATGGGTGAAGGCAAGCCAGGCTGTAGGGCCCCCATCAGTTCCATTGTGGCATTTATTTTTCTCAAATCCTGTAACAGCCTCCATTTACCTGACTTTTTCTTTATAACAAAAATTGGAGAATTCCATGGAGAGTTAGAAGGGGCCACATGCCCCAAGTCCAGCTGCTCCTGTACTAGCTGCTGTACTGCAATGATCTTTTCTAGTGAAAGAGGCCACTGTTCAACCCATACCGGTCGTTCAGAGAGCCAATTTATGGGATCAGCATGTGGGGGAGGGCAAACGACAGCTCCCGTCAAGGGATACCCCAATCCTTGTCTCGTAGGGTGAGACTGGGGTTGGAGTGGCTCTAGCTCCCCCTGTGCTGCTCGGCCTAGTCCCCTAAAGGGGAGGAGGCCTTGATCAAGTAACTGCTTAGTGACCGCAGCACTAGGACTAAACATATACACTCCCATTTTTTCCATGATATCACGACCCCATAAATTAATTGGCAGATGATCCAAGACAAATGGCTGAAAATGACCAGAGTGCCCTTCCTCATCTCTCCAAACAAGGATCGCACTGCTCTGCTGTGGGTCAGTTGCTTGCCCAACCCCCTGTAGGGAAGTCATAGAGGTTGTCAGGGGCCATTGGGCTGGCCAATGTTTTTTAGATATCACAGACACATCTGCTCCAGTGTCTAATATTCCTTTAAAGGGCTTTTCTTGTATAAATATAGTCATCTCAGGCCTCTCTTGTTTTATGCTTTGTACCCAATAGATATCAGAAGATCTAAATCCTCTCTGTTCACATGGGGAATTAGCAGTCTCCCCGGGAGGTAAAGGCACAAATATTAATTGTGCTAATTTTTGACCGGCTGGGATCGATACCACGTGTTTCGGGGCAGAGGCCATAACTTTGATTTCTCCAGTAAAATCCTGGTCAATTTTGCCAGGTGTAATCTGTATCCCTTTAAGGGCTGAGCTACTTCGCCCTAACAGCAATCCAGCCACTCCCGGGGGAAGGGGGCCGAAGACCCCCGTGGGGAGAGCTTGTGTCCCCATCTCTGGGGTCAATACTGAGCAGGTGGAGGAACAGAGGTCCAATCCTGCACTTCCTGGGGTGGCACGGAGGAGGCCGGAGACTGATCTTGGGGGGTTGTTAGAAGATGCACTTGTGGCCGAGAAGAGGGAGGGACTGCCCCATGGTTTTGCGGGGCCAGGGGCTGGCCCCTCCTCCAGTTTCCCGAAAGCGGGCGGCCATTGCGATCTGTTCTTGACCTGCAATCTTTAGCCCAGTGCTTCCCTTTACCACAGCGTGGACATGTGCCAGGTGATTTTTCTCTCTTTTGCCTGGCCTGGCGTGGGCATTGCGTCATCCAATGTCCTATTTGTCCACAAGAGAAGCAACGCCCTGGGGGTCTAGCAGCCCGAGAATGCCGCTGACCTCTATATTTTAGAGACTCAGTAACAGTCTTTCCTTGAGGAGCGGCGGCTAAAGTAAGGCCTTGTACATGGGAGGGTCCAATATCAGCACACAGTGAAATAAAGTCCGTGATTCCTCCCTTATTCCTATGGGGTCTGATAGCTGCCTGACAGGCGGCGTTGGCATTTTCATAGGCTATGTGTCTAACTATAATCTCCCTTGCATTCTCATCTTGTACTAGGCGGTCTGCAGTCTCCATTAATCGAGACAAAAATTCTAGATAAGGCTCATTTGGTCCCTGTTTAACTTCTACTAGATTTTTTGTACGATTGGAATTGCGTAACTTTTTCCAAGCCTCTCTCGCCGCAGCATTTATTTGTAAATAGGCCTCCTTTGCATAACCCAATTGATCTTTGGTGTTTTTATAGGTTCCCTCTCCTAACAACTGATCAACAGTGTAAGGCAGGTTCTTAGACCTATTTGTTTCAATTTTAGCCCGACACTGTGCAGTGAACTCTGTCTCCCATAATAAGTACTCTCCCGCACTAAGGCATGCTCTGGCAAGCCGCTTCCAGTCATTTGGGCATGCAATACCAGCACACGCGGCCTCCAATATTACTTGAGTAAAAGGGGCAGTTGGCCCATATTGGGAGCAGGCATTTTTTAAATCCTGTAATAGTTTAACAGGAACAGGTTGATGGTTTACTTGTTCATCATAATCAACTAAACTAGGGAAGCATCGAGGCCCTGAAATACCTTCCCTCTCTCTAGCAGCCTGAGTCAGGTTTAATTGCGATGCACTGTGCCTGGTTGTAGTGCCTGTTAAAAGGGACTTGTTGCTAGGGCCTTTAGGCTTGCCTAAAGGTTGAGAAAGGGATTGAGGCCGTAAGGCTGCAGCCGGAGGCGGTGGGTGTGAGGGGTAAGGTTTAGAATCAGACACCATAGTGGCCTGAAGGTCATATTTCTTTCCTACTTCTGGGGGGGCTCTCTGCTCTGTCCCCATTTTCGATAGAAAATGTAGGATTTCTTCTAACTTCTTCTCCATCGTAGCCATTCGGCCCTCCATTGACTCATCATAACTTTCCTCCTTGATATTCAAACCTGAATTCTGATACTCAATATCTACTGGTTGTTGTTCCCTTTTCAAGATCTCACTTAGACTCTCTTGGGCTGCGGCATATGGCTCAGCCTCAGGTTTTTCAGAAGGGTCCTTTAACTCATAAAGTTCCCTTAATTCAAGATTAAGTTCAGCATTTTCATGTAGAGGATCTATGTATTCACTTACTAAACTCCATACAGTAGCAGCCTCTATTGGGGTCTTCTCGGGGCCATATACATCATAATAATCTAGAATTCTTTTTCCTATCCGCTGCCAGGCTTTTTGGAATTCCTCCTCTATAGACCTCGGGCATGCCTCCTCGACAAACTGTAGGAAGCTCTGAAGCACCCCTTTTTCCACCCGCGTTCCGTGGGCTTCAAATAGGCCTGTTAAGATCGGTAGAAATAACCCATGGCTATTAGCTTGACCCATAATTTTTACTCCTGACTATACTCTCTTAATAGTCCTACGATGTGTTACTCACCACAGGGAGGGGTCCTTCACCTTCGTCCCAGATTTTCAGGGTCCCTGTTCGGGCGCCAGATGCCGGGGCCAACCGGCAGCAAACCAGGGTTCGCAGATTGGGGTTCCTGAAATAGGGGACAAGGACTAGGAAGAAAAAGAAGAGAGACAGACACACTAGGTCCGGGATGTCCGCAGTCCAGGCAAAGACTGACTAGACTGCCGCGTTTATTTTTCCCCTCCCCCTTCTTCCCTCCTCTTCTCCCAGGCAACCTCCAGGTGTTACATTCATATGGTAATTCTCAGGTCATTTACATAGAATAGGGCCAGAAAGCAATAAGACAATATAGCCATCGTCTGATGCAAGTCAAGGTACAGTTTGATTCCACTCTGGCTCCCAACACTTGCCTAGCATGCATGAAGACCCGGGTTCGATTCCTCGGCACCACATATAGAAAAAAGCCAGAAATGGTGCTGAGGCTCAAGTGGTAGAGCTCTAGCCTTGAGAAAGTCCAAGGACAGTGCTCAGGCCCTGAGCTCAAGCCCAGGACTGGCAAAAAAAAAAAAAAAGAGAGTAAATTACACATCATCCCTATCTCTAGGGCTGTTGGAAAGTGCTTGGTGTGTTGTAATGGCATAATGAAACAACTTGATATTATTGTTGTTATTATATAGATATTTTTCTGTAAAAGCTAGTACAGATGTGTTGTATATGCCTTACACCATTTATTAAAATTTACAAAGCTCAGCTGGCATAGTGTCATACAGTTATAATGTCAATTACTTGAGAAACAAAGAATAGCTAACCTGGGATAAAAAAGAAGAAGATCCCATGTCAAACTTCATATTCATAGGAATATGAAGTTCCAAGCCATTTTAGACAAAACTGTAAGGCAACATTAAAATCATAAAGCAAGGCCAGGAGTTTGGCCTAGTGCTGGAGTACTTGCCCAGCATGTGTGAAGCCCTGGGTTCGATTCCTCAATATTACATACACAGAAAAAACCGGAAGTGGTATTGTAGCTCAAGTGATAGGAGCATTGGCCTTGAGAAAGCTCAAGGACAGTGCCCAGGCTTTGAGTTCAAGCCCCAGGACTGGCAAAAAAGTAAAGCAAAAAGGGTAGCAGCCCACAATTTTGAGTACAAACCCTAGTTCTTCCCCCATGTAAACAAAATTTGGACAGCTCTATAGTCTTACTTGATTTTAGTAAATATAAGTTTTAATTCCCTCTCCCCCTGCCCTGCCCAGGTTATCCACTGCGCTCTGGGCAGCTGTCTGTGGGCAATGTCCAATTTGAACAGGTGAGCAGAGCTGGACTGGTGCTTGACAGCCTTATTTCAGAGATGAGGGATGTCATGTGACGACACAGGTGCAGGTACTGAGTCTTACTGTTCCCTCCCCTGACTTCATGCACTTTGGACGTTCTTAGCCCTGCTCCTTCCCTGCCAGTTGATCTGGATACACACTGGAGCAGCGACTCTGTACTCAGTTTATAGCTCACTTTAGGGACCTGATCGTTGGAGACAGTTGGGAAAAATATTGGTATGTTAATTTAAGGCAGGAAGGATTTGAGATGTGGGGATGAAATGGGAAAGAAAACACAGGAAGCAATATCCTGTTTTCTTTGGGGGCTCTTTGTTAAGATTATTCAAGTTTTCGAATGTGATACAGCAACACACTATAACCCTGCCCTTGGGAATAAGCAATTTACTATTAAAAAAATGCTGATAAGTGGTTATCCCCACCCCCTTTTTGCAAAGGCTATTTGAACTTTGTTCTGCTGGCTTGTTTAGCATCCAGGCATTTTTTAATTGTGACAGAAACTGATTTCTTGGCAGTTTACTTTGTTTGTATTGCTTGATTAGGTTTTTATTTTAATTTAATGACAGAGTGCAGAGTGGCCAGGGACTTTTGTACCTGAATTTTCTGCCAACAGATGTCTTAACAATGAAGATATTTGAAGATGATTTAGTACAAATTTGTCACTTATTTTCCTGTTTCAAAACAGGTTTGTGATCACAGCAGACTACTTTTTAAAAAGGCAGGGGAGGGGGCAGGAAAGCAAACTGTCCTGTTGGATGCTGGTGGCTCCAGCCTACATGTCTAGAGACAGAGAGCTAAGGTTTGTGGTTCAAAGCCAACTTGGACAGGAAAGTCTTTGAGACTTATCTCTAGTTAACCACCAAAAAGCAGTTAGTGAAGCTGTGGTTGAAGTGGTAGGGTACTAGTTTGGAGTACAAAAGGCAGAGGCAGCATCAAGGCCCTGAGTTCAAATTCTAAGACCAGCCACAAACTCCTTACTCCTCTAAAAGCTGTCAATCGTTTGGCGGGTGCCAATTTTGTTGCTATCTACCACAAAGGCTTTAGCATATATTCAGCCTTCCCCATTTTTTATTTTTAATAGTAATTTTTAGTTACATAAAAACCCGACAGAGGTAAATATTTATATAATGCTTGAACTAGTGAATTTCTTAACTTTTAATTATTTTCACAATATTTTCTATCTATTTAGATATCTGCTTCTCAAGTACCTAGGATTATAGCTAGGAGCCACAGAAGACCAGTTCCAAGTTTTTTATTTTGATTTTGTTTTCGTGGAAGGGCTTGAATTCAGGATCTTATACTTCAGTTCAACTTTTTTTCACTCAAGGTTCATTTTCTCTCACTTGCACGACACCTCCATTTCGTAGGTTTTGGCTGGCTAATTGGGAATAATAGTCTCTCAGATTTGTCTGCTTGAACTGGCTTTGAACTGGGATCCTGGGATCACAGCCTATTGAGTAGTTAGGATTATAGGTGTGAGCTGCTGGCACCTGACTAAATAACTCTTAAAAGGTTTTAGACTATTTGATTGAGTTGATGAATTTAATTACAAATGAAAGCAGCAAAATATATTTATTGTTATTATTATTATTATTATTTCTTTTTGAGAATGCCTGCTAAGCAAGTGCTTGGCCTCTGCACTGTCTGGATAAAATGATTTTTTTTTCTTCATAGAACCAGTGAAGCAAAGTGATCTTCTTCAGAAGAAGGCATGTTGGCATGTCTGTCTGTGCTTCCCATGCAGTTTACAAAGAAGTAAATGGCAGCTACCAAGAGAAAGCCAGACCATCTGGAGGTGTGTGTTATAGACCATGCATGGTTTTCCATTGAAGCATAGATTCTTTTTCTCTGCCTTGCCTGTGGGCTCATTTTATTATTCCTTTTCTCTCCCGTAAGTGAATTAATTTGGGGAAGGGAACTATGAGGCAAAGATGGTGCTTGAGCAATCCTTCATTTCACTGGGAGCAAATGAAACAAAGGAACACACATGGTTTCCAACTCCTTTCATGAAAGGCTAGTGGAGCCATAATGGGAATGGGTTTTCTCATGATTGATAATCCATTTACTTGTTCTTCCAAGGCTATTGCATTACTTTTGGAGTCAATGACCTACTGAATTAATACTGTGTACTGGAAAATATCAGAAGCCAATCAGACTTAAGCGGTGGGAGATCTGCAATAACAATTCCAAGTCCTGTGTTGAAAAGTATGGACTGGGGCTAAGAAGTGGATTAGTGGTAGAGTGCTTGCCTAACATGCATGAAGTCCTTGGTTTGATTCCTCAGTACCACATAAACAGAAAAATCTGGAAAGTGATGCTGTGGCTCAAGGAGTAGAGCGCTAGCCTTGAGCCAAAGAAGCTCCCTCCCTCACCCACCAAAAGAGAGAAAGACCCTGCAAAAACCCCCTTCAAGACCCCGGTCATGCTCAGCTCCCCTCGGTCCTGAGGCAAAGTAATATGATTAAACATGGTTCCTCAAGAGGTGGAAGACATTATTAATGAATTTGCAAGTTTATGGCACTTGTTCTGGACTTTTCTCCACCAACTCCTTCAGTTTACAATGCAGAGGTTGTGTGTGTGTGTGTGTGTGTGTGTGTGTGTGTGTGTGTGTGTGTGTGTGTGTGTGTGTATGTGTGTGGTGGGGGAGTAGGTGGTTGAATTCAGGGATTCATGCTCTTGTTTGTTTTTTTGTTTTTTTTTGGCTCAAGGATGGCAGTCTACCACCAAGCTACATCTCAATTTCTGGCTTTTAATTCATTAATTGAATATACGTCTCTTGAATTTGTCTGCCAAGGCTGGCTTCAAAATGAGTTTAGCCCATTTCAGCCTCCTGAGTTAGCTAGGATTACAAGTGAGAACCATGAGTACCTCCCTTGGTCTATGTTTCTGAGGACAAATTTTGAGATAAAAATACTTTTAAATTCTCAAGGATTTAGTTGATTTATTTGATATGTCCCTGGGAGAGTGGAAGGGAAGGCTGATGAGCTAGTTTTTCTATTCTAGTAAGAAAAACTTCAGTGCATATGAAATCAAATTAGTGAACTTCAGCTTGTTGTACTATCATAGACAGACAAGTCCCAGCAGCACAGATGGGCCCTGTTAACAAGTGCTTTCCTGTGCCACTGGTATTCCACACCCAAAGATGAGGGCAGGACCTGTTCATACCCCACTTTCTCCAAGAGCAGCATAACGGGTTATCAAAACCAGAGAAAACTGAGGATACAGACTTTCTCTCTTTCTTCACTAGAGTACCCCTAAAAGAGGGTCCTCTTCCCAGTTTCCCTTCCTGGCTTCATCCTAGGCCTGGGCCAGCTCTAACTTCATTCATTGAGGAGTAGATTGGGAAACAGCTTGGTAAGTATATGGCTTTGGATATAGCAGGATACAGGTTCAAAGCCTAGCTTTGTCCCAACAAGCCACATACATGGGCAGTTGGACACTTAATAAGATTTCCATGTGTTATCTCTAAAAATGGTGATGATTCTGTCCCACTGGTAGATACTTAGTATAGTTTTAGAATGCCATAAAGCTCTTGGTATAAGATGCTGAGTAAATGATGTCATGTCAGTCTAATGCTTTTGAATCTGACCCAGGAGATCATTTCAGTCTTTGTGACTCATTACCAGCCATCTGTGGTGATCCAGTACAAAGGACCATTCCCTGTGATACTCACACCTGACCTTATGTCTGAGGAGAGAGTAACTCTCTCCTTCCCGAGTCCTGTACCCCTATATTTGCCTAGAGGCCATGAGGTTCAGGTGTTCCGGAGACTCTCAACAGGTGCTGGAGGTGGGTGTATCGGTACCTCAAAAGTCTATTTGTGGCTTGCTCAAGGAAGAACCTACATGCTGCTTTCTTCCTGACCAAAGCACTGCAGAAATGTCACCTAAAGTCTGCATCTTAGGGTTAAAGAAAAGTCTTGAATTCCTTATAGACAAAATGATAGATCTTAGCATCTTCTGAAGGGTCCTGAGTGTGAGTATAAAACTGAACAGTGCCTGGGCAATCTCAGCTTCCAGGATAGTGTTTACCCAAGGTGGCTTTGTGGTCAGTGTAATATCCAGGGACAAGTGTGTGTGTGTGTGTGTGTGTGTGTGTGTGTGTGTGTGTGTGTGTGTGTTTGCACACATGCCAGTACTTGGCCTTGGACTCATGCACTATCATTTTGGATTTTTTTACTCATAGCTGGTCTTCCCCCATTTGAACCGTACCTCCACTTGTAGCTTATTTTCTTTTGCTGGATAAGTAGAAATAAGTTTTATGAACATTTCTGCCAGGGATGGCTTTGAACCATGTTCCTCAGAGCTCAGCCTCCTAAGTAGGTAGGCTTATAGGGTGAGCCACATGCACCCAGTGATAAGGCTCATATCGTCTCCTTGGGCCTGATCTCCTGGACACTGCAGGAGGAAAGTTATCTTTGAAGCTTTCCTTCTACTTTTCCACCCACCCATACGCTATTGCCCTGGATCCTCTGATGACTTCAGTGGAATCAAATCCAAGGAGAAAGCTGCTGGGAAAAGCAGCTCCTGCTGTGAGACTCATGCAGGCAGATTCCACAGCTTCTGAGAACCCCAGGGGCTTTCCACCTGAGGACTTCCCTGCATTGGTGTTGAGAGCAGAGAGCAAACAGCCTACCTGGAGATAACTACTTCTTGGGCCTCTGAATACTAAAGTGCAGCATGTCAGCAAGGCTGCATATAGTCCAGAGAAAAGGAAGTCAGAGACAAAAGGAGCTTGGACAAAAACTAGGGTAATAAAGCCTTCCAAACTGGGCACTGGGGGTTCACTCCTGTAATCCTAGC
Organism: Megascapheus bottae; assembly: GCF_031878675.1. Classification (NCBI taxonomy): domain Eukaryota; kingdom Metazoa; phylum Chordata; class Mammalia; order Rodentia; family Geomyidae; genus Megascapheus; species Megascapheus bottae. The sequence continues at coordinate 1,649,570 of NC_143517.1, forward strand.
TACTCAAGTGGTTGAGATCTCAGGATGATGGTTTGAAGCCTGAGCAGGAAAATCTATGAGACTCTTACCTTTAATTAACCAACAAAGAGCTGAAAGTGGAGCGATGGGTCAAGTGGCAGGGCACCAGCGTTGAGCGAAAGAGACAGTACTAGCATTTCAACTCTGAGTTTTGAGTTTGTGGTGAAGTTGAACTGGTACTAGCATTGTACCTGATGTCCTGGAAGTAAATAGAGTTACTAGAGCTTTGCAACTATGTGATCTGGGACAACTTACTCCATCCTTGTGTATTTCTTTATTCCAGCTTCCCCCAAGATGAACACAATAATTCTCATGACATTTATTCATTGTGAGTAATAAACGAGAAAATCTGTAAAATGGTCTGACACTAAGCAGATAGGTGCTCAGTTTAATAGAAGACCATTAATTTTATTTTACTTTGCTGAATCTTTACGTTGGTATGAATTTGGGTTGGAGAACTTGTCTTCTTCAGTCAGGTAAAGACAGTGGTGGGAGACATAGCCTCTGCCTTCCTCTCCATTTCTAGGGCCACAAGTCTAATCTGAGGTTTGTAGCTGGAGAAGCCATTGCTATATTGGTGGCCTTGAGGTATGAGGTGTCAAAGCAAGTTTATGGACAAGTTTTCATGAATTTGTCACAGTGTAAGTTAAGTTCACAGTCAACTCCTATTTTATGAATAATGTATTTGTGTTATTATCCTAACTCATATCTTTCTAAATGATATAATTTCACTAAGGTGTTTGTAGACCATGCTGTGCCATCAAGAAAGGTTATCAGATAGATACATTACAAGAACAAAGAATGAGGTTTTAAACATCAGTTGTCTTTATTCTTTAGTGAATATGAGAAAGCAGAATCACTACATCAAAACAAAGAAAATTCGGTTGCCAAAATCTCTTCCTGGACAGACTCCTTGGCTGAGGCAAAAGGAAAATGTGAAAAATTTTAAAAACTTTGGGCCTTTCAGATCCTCATAAATCCCAACTTGAGCCTCACAGCCTTTCTCTCAGGGCTTCCTTCAGCATCCTCTACTTTCCTTTGGCTGGTTTTGTCCCCTGATCTATGGACTTTCCTCTCAAACCTTCAGAAGCTGGAGACTCATTTGCCTCCCTCAGAATAGGAAGCTCTCTCCATTGATCTGAAGCCCTGGCCTTTTTCTGAGCTAAATACCATCATTAGATTGTTAAAACAGCTGGCTGGATGAAATGACATTTGCAGAATAATTGAAATAATTTTATAAATATCGAATCACAGGTTCTCTGAGATATATGAGTTTGTGTATTATTGGTGAGAATCTCAATAAGTAGAATCTAGGTTGGCAAACTCAGAGGGAATTCCCAAGGATTATTTAAAAGACTTCAAATTTCATGGAAGACTGGAGGGGCTCAGAAAAGCCTGGTGGGAAAAGATCTTTTAGAGCCTGTCTCAAATGTCTTTTCTATGCAAATAGCTTGAAATCTAGTTAGTTCTGAAAGCGATGAAAGGGCCCGGGTGGAGACATCAGAGATGGGTTCCGGAACATGTGGGCAGTGCCCAGGGTGGACCTTGCTCCAGCTGGACATCAGCAACTGTCATGCTCTTTGGAAAGGATATTAAACTAGACATTGGGAACAAATACATACATACACAGCCGACTGGGAAACAACCCAATAGCCAGAACTCCTTGCTAAGCCTTCTGAAAATGACTTAGAATGGAAAGCAAATCAAATCCCCTCGGTAATCTGTGGCTTTACAGATAAAACAACAGTAGAAGTATTGATGGTTCATATTTGTAATCTTAGCTACACAGAAGGCTGAGATCTGAAGGTGAAGGATCAAAACCAACCTGGGCAGAAAAGTCCATGAAATTCTTATCTCCAGCTAAGCACCAAAAAATCAGAAAGCCTAGGTTGTAGCTCAAATGCTGGAGGTCTAGTCTTGAACAAAAAATAAAAACAAGTGACAGCTGAGAAGCCCTGAGTTCAAGCCCCAGTAGTGGCACAAAACAACAACAACAGAACAGCTAGATAGATGCTCCTGTCTCAAAGAAAGGAGTCTCATGATAGAAGATTCCTGTAGACATTGTAACCCAAAGGATATTGAAATAATAATTACTTTTAAGACATGCCATAATAATTATCATTAAGACAATTAAGCCATGCTTAAAAATGAAATGTTTGACCGATACAATGCCCAGAGGGAATTTTCAAGGAAAAAATTAATCAAATGATCAGAAGGGCTAATAGAGTCAGTTCAAATAATGGATTCAAAATTCAATAAATGTGCTAATGTATAGGCACAATTTGCTCAGTTTTGTTTCTTTGGTTTGCTATTTGTAGTTCACCTAAAATATAATGGGATATTTTTCCCATGAAATCTATAAAAATATTGCTTTTGCAGAATTACTTTTGTGTTTTATCAGATTACTTTTGTGTATTTTTGTTTGGTGGCCCTGAGCTTGAACTCAGGGCTTTGTGCTGACCGCACAGATGTTCTTCCATTTGAATCACACCTGTAGCCCTTTTTGCTTGTCTTATTTTTTTTTTAAATACAGTGTTACATTGTTCCAGACTACCTTAAACAGCAGTCCTATTTATTCTTTCCACAAGGCCTAAATCACAGATCTGTGCCACCATACCCAGCATTTTCTTGATTGAGATGGGGGTTCTGTAAACGTTTTGCTTCAGCTGGCCTTGAACCACAATCTCCCTCCCTGATCTCAGCCTATAGAATAGCTAGGACCAGAGGTCTGCACCTCAAAGTCCAATTGTTTTATTGTTGAATGAATGAATATCTACATATTATTTCTCAGGTACCACAGTCCTACCTGGAATGTTCAAATCTCTGGATAGTTTTCCTTTCTCATATTAATTTCTTGGTATAAAATGAATTAAAATAACTTTATTTATTTTGTACCTAAACACATCTTTTGTATTTCTCAGGCTGACCTCAAGAATAATCATAAAGATTAGTTCTTCTATCTTACCAGGAGTGATTCCTGGAATAATTGGGAATAATTCCTCTGATAGCACTGAGGAAATTCACAGGAAGAGTTCAGGTTAGGAGAGGTTCTCAGCCTTCTTTACATAGGAATGCATTGCTTTTTTCATTATCTTCATAGGCACTTTGTCTAAAACTTCAAATATTTTTATTATGTTTTGTTTTATTTTTGCATGCTATAGAAATAATCACATACATTTGTTGCTTGCATTATTATAATAATAAAATTTCACCAGATTTTTCACTTTGAGAACTTGGTAATAAGATAACCACACACATCCTGGCATGTATAAGTACTGTGTCTTTAAAGCTTCTTTGAAGCCTTAGCCATAGGCTGGAATTTCTGCCTTCCTAACCCTGATTGGAAAAACTCTACTGAGGATTATTAACTAGCTCAGCAGTGCTTGGGGGCTACATACAGTGCTAGGGGGTTCATGTCCCCCAACTAAAGAAACATTGACATCCTGAAGCCACAGGAAGCTCACCCCCACTGGAGACATCAAACTGAGCTGTCTTAGCAGCTCCTGAAGTGAAGCAGCTGGTCTCAGAATATAGCTGGCCTTGCCCCAGGCCCTTGAATATATATATATAGATTGACCCTTTAGAATCCACATTCCTCTGCCTTCTCTCCTCTTATGTATGGTGTATGGTGCCTTTAACCCATTTACAAGTAAGTCTCCTGTTTTTAGTATTGATTTTGTAACCTTGGTGTCGCCAATGAGTTCAATACTGGCAACAATTTGCCATCAGCTGATTAAAGCCCATAACTGAGCTAAATGTTTCAAAGGGATCTCTCCTATCACATGCCTTGCTTGATATTTCTTCCAGTCCTTAGGGAAGTATCAGGGTTGCTGCCCAATTCTGATCAAGCTCCCTCTTTGAAAGTTCCATTTTAACGTAAAACTTTAGTTTCCAATCAGCGTAGACATCATTTTCTTACTTCCAAGGCTCTGCAGATTACATGTGGCCCCACGTGCCACCAGGTCTGCTTCTCCTTGGTAATAGGTCTGTTGGAGATCCGTGACAGCCAAGGTTTTACGTGTTGCATATGTCAAAGAGGTTATAAAACACCGGACTTAAAAACAGGCCTGCTCTTATGCTGCCACACGTTAGCTTATAGCATGAAGCAATATCTAAAATAAATTCACTTTTTTTTTCAAGGTTCAACAGATACTGCTTTGATTCTTTTCTGTTTAAATTAATACTTGTCCTAGCTACTTAGGGAGCTGAGACCTGTGGATAGAGTTTCAGGTCAGCTCTAGCTGAAAATCCATCCCCAAATAACCATCAAAAAGCCAGAAGTAAGCTATGGGTCAAGGGATAGAGCACCAGCCTCAAGTAGAAAAAGCCAAGAGATAGTGCCTAGGTCCCGAATTGAAATCCAACTGATAAAGCAAAAACACAGCAGCAGCAGCAGCAACAACAACAACAATAAAGAACTCCCACAGCAAAGAAACTAATGTCTGACCGTGTATTAGCAAATCTGGTACCAACAAAGAAAGTAGAGCAGGTCTCATGGCTTGCCAGCAGCAGCTAGGCCAGAAATGAGTGGCTGTTCAGAACGGGTCATTATGTACAGAACTTCATGCATAACTGTCATCTTCTTCCTCAGTATGGCTCCAACATGATATCATCATGTTTTACATACAATGAGAAAACAGATTTTCAGATCAGAAGTCTCAGCTGAACAGCATCTCAGACCATTCCTTCTTTGTTCTTGTGTTGTTTATTGCCTGCTTGCTGTAGGCTGCATGTGGCCATAGACTCTGGACACCCAGTCACGCGGCACATGTGCCTAGGCCATCAAGAACAGGTGGATTTTCATAGAGAACTGGGAAATAAGCCACCTGAAAATGAACACACAACCTGGGCTTTTGATCCTAAGTCGGAACTGTAGTAGAATGTCGGACTCCAAGTTCCCATATTTTCACAGAGAATCACCATGGGCTTCCCTGCCTTCTTGGTTCCCAGAATGCACCCATGCTGCTTTGTCATTTGCGTCTCCTACTGCACCTGTTCAAAGCCCACATGGAGGTGTGGGGGGTGGCGCCTGTATCACCCTGGGAACAGGGACTGGGTTTCCAGATGCTTCCTTACTTATGCGTTCTTCCTTTACGTTCTTGGGCTCTCTAGATTCTCTGGGTACCAGCCTTGCTCCTCAAAAGTCACCTGGGGTCTTCAAATTTCCTTTCAGAAGCTAGCAGATAGCTTAGCAGACTATGTCATCTTTCTCTTCATTGTTTCTCCAGGAAAACACAAAATGCTCATGTTAGAGAACATAATGGCATGTCTGAGTTCCCAGGGGGAAAATGAGATTATGTAGATTTGGAATAATTAACACATATGAAATAATTCAGTTCCCTGAAATGCATTCAATTCTTATTCTGGGTTATTTTTCTTATAACTCAGAGAGCATCCATACAACTCCCTCCCTCCCTCCCTCCCTCCTTCCCTCCCTCCCTCCATTTCTATCTTTTCTCTTCCTCCCCCAATAAAGTACAATCAGTCAGGGAGCCATTAGGAAATCTGCTGGAGGACACTTAGTTTTGGAAAGCAAGGCTTCTCAACTGTCATGAATTTAATTCAGGTTACATAAGTTTTAGTTGGTTCTTAGCCAAAGATCATTTTTAGTAGGAATAAGTTATTACTACAAAGTTCTACATTCCTTATCCTTTTGGATATTTAAGAATCCTTATCAGAAGCAAGTGGGACACTAGTAACTTTAGTCATTTCCAAGAAAAATAACATTCCCCTGTAGCAAGAATTTACTTTACTGTTATGACAGCTTTTAATTGTATTATTTACAACTCACTTCTTTGTCTCTTCGAGGGAATGATGTCCTGGAAAGAGGTGAACTAAATCAAATATGGGTGATTTTCCCATTCCTTATTCTTGTGCAGCTTCATGAGCTGAAGGCGAGGGCTCTGGGGCTGCATGGCTGCAGGTAGCAGTGCAAGGTGGGGTGGAGGGGATGGGAGGAGAGATGAGGCCACTAACACAGGGCCCAGATGAAGACAGTAATGGTTGTGTAAGGAAATCATCCAGGAAGGCAGTGCTCAGATAAGCCTCTGCCCAAGTAGAAAAATGCCTTTTTAAGAACCCATCTAAGGCTATGGAAGCCCAATAAAACAGAATTAAAATGATTTAGAAAGAACCCCATTATGAGTTGGATAGATAAATCTACTTTGTGGTGGGATTAATTTTATTTTTTTAAAATTCATGAACCTTAAGCTGGGTGTTGGTAACTCATGCCTGTATTCTTTTTTTTTTTAAATTATTTGTTTTTATTGTTGGGGTTATGTATAGAGGGCTTACAGTTATATTCACCAGGTAGGAGGTGCAGTATTTCTCACACATTGATATCCCTTCTCATGCTTTTGTCCTCAATGCCTGTACTCTTAGGGTACTCAAGAAGCTGTGATCTGAAGATCATGGCTCAAAGCCAGCCTGGCCAGAAAAACTGTGATACTCTTATCTCCAACTAACAAAATAGAAAGCCAAAAGTGGAGATATAGAACAAGTGGAAGAGTTCCAGTGTTGAGTGGAAAAAGCCAAGCGATACTCTCAGGCCCTGAGTTCAAATACTGATGTGACACACACACACACGCATGCGCACACGCATTTATCTTTAGACCTCCTAATAAGATGGGGCTTCCTTATTATTTGCTGAAGCAGGCTGTTTTTTTTTTAATAGTCTATAGAAAAGCAATCTTTATTTCAGATGCTAAGAGTTCTGTTTGTAAAATAACCTCACAGTATGACACAGAATGACAATGAAGTTTTTTCCAGAAAAAAAAATCAAAGTTGTAGACTTTACAGTGTAATTCAATAATAAAGGAGTCATTAACCCCTAAAAAATATCAAAGTTGTGAATTCTTCAGGAATCATGCACATACTCTTATTAAGTCAAGCTAAATGGCCAACACTCTCAGAGAACCCAAGTCAGAAAAAGCCCTGGTCAGCTGCATCCAGATGGCTCTCCTTCTGCCTGTGGCCAGAAGCCTTGGGAGTAGAGAAGGCTGTTTGCTTTGCATGCACAGTAAAGATGTTAACTGCCTCCAGACTCTAGTAGATTAGATTTAGGGTCCAACCAAATCCTTAGCTAAAACTCTTTACCAATTAGGGTTGCCCTAGCTCTTGATGAATAGATACGTGATTGAGAACAAAGTCTGGCTTATCAGCTAATGCTTGATACAGAAACCATTTCCTCAGCTGGTCTTGACAGCTAGTAGTGGCTGGCTTCAAAGGCACCAAACTGGAGAACATTAAAGGTAAAACTTAAGATGCTGAGTTAGAAGTTGTTGGATATTGCTTCTTGATTTTGGTGCTCAGTCAGATATATTTGGATTGCTCTGTGGTTCTGTTGAACAGGTTTTTGTTGAAGGCCCTGCAACTTACCAGCCTTTTGGGCACAGCTGAGGTGATGGCTGGTGCTAGAATCTTGCTTCAGAATGCGATTCTACTTTCTCTGCTCTAGTCAGGGCTTGGAAACAAGGAGCAAATGTAGCTATGCTGCCATTGTACATAATTAGAGATTTAAAACAAACCAGAATAAACACCTAAAATTCCAGTTAGAGTAAAAGTAACTTCCAAAGAGCAATGCCAAACTAGAGCTGGGTCAGCAATCCTGCAATATCATATTGGACTTATTTGAGGAACTGCACTAGTCTAGCTTAATTGGGGAGCATCTGTTTGATTAGCTTCGTCACTTTCTTAGGATAGCATGAGGAATATTATTGTTCTTTGATCCAGACAATGGAAAGTGGTGTGATTAGGACTGGTATGGAGTAATGGGGAGTTGTCCAGTCTGAGCTCTGTTTTCAGGAAAGAAAACACATACATGACAAACCTGGTTCTCTCTGCACCTTGCATCTCCATGTGCTGGCCACACAGCCTGCTTTGGGGCAGTGTTCAGTGTATGGATTCTGCTAATTGTCGCCTATCAATGCCTCATGGAGAGATGTCACCAGCCCTGGGTGCAACAACTTCTGTCTGTGGGGCTTTTGTGTGTATGGGGATCAGTTTTAGGCAAAACAAGACAGGGTGGCAGGGTGGTGGGGAGGCGCTCACTCTTAGATTATTTTTTGTGTGTGTTGTTAGTTGAGCCAGGTATGCTGGCCAGCTCTAAACTAAGCTGCCCAGAAGTCTGAGACTTGAGGACTGTCATTTGTTCAAAGCTGGTCCATGAGACTTTTATTTTCAATTGACCACCAAAAAGCTTAAGCGGAGCAGTAAAACGCCAGTTTCTGGGGAGAAAACTAAGGGACAGCACACAGGCCTTAAGTTCAAGCTCTAGTATCATGTGCATGTGTGCAAACACACCGAGCAGCAGAAAGGATGTAGTTCTCATCCATACTGTGAAATATTTGACTTTTCATCCGTAAAGCTTAAAGTTGGCACTCACAAATAGTCCATTGTGAGAGAATTTGGGTTAAGACACAATGGATGGCTTACTTGGCCCTTTCAGGATTTGGAAATGACATTATATATACCTCCTCCACACTAGTTTTTCCAGTTGCTTGCTAAGCTTAAGAGAGGAGAAAAACAATCCCTTAATTCTAGTTAGAAGTGTAAATGTTTCATAAAGGTGGGTTGGCTCATTGGTTCTGGGAGCATTGTAGCAACTTCTAAGTTTCATTTAAGGAAGCATTTAGGCATGCTCTGTAGGACAGCGCTACTAGTGTACACCAGTGATTTAAAGCCTTCTTAGACTCCAGCATCTCTGTTTTACTACCTCATTATTCTCTCTAAGAACACCACCTATATATAAAAGTAACAAATGCATTGTGTTGGCTGAGCTATCTTGGTCTACATCTGCAGAGGTGCGATAAATTCCAATTTGAAAAGTAAAAACCCTGGGATGAAAATGTTTCTATTTCTAGTGCTTCAGAGTTTGCCTTTCTGGCTTTCACATGAAATTGCCAAAGTTGACACATAAATACATGCCTACTTCATTCAATATTTCTGATCCAAAAAAAAGTGTTCACATCAATGAAATTTTAAAAAATGCTATACGATTGATAATATTCTGACTCTCATGTTATCATCACATCCATTGCATTTTTTTCTGCTATATATTTGTTATTGTCCAGACAGCCAAAATAAATCCCACTCTGGACTAGATATAGAGAAGTGATATATATATATGTCACATATTTATTATATCTATGACATATATATATATATCAGCTTAATCTGGGATTTGCAATTTGTAGGAACAAAATTGTGTGTCCTTGTTCTGGTAAATACAGTGGATGTAATAATGGTGTGTCTCACTACTTTGTGGTTAGGAAGAAAATGTCATGTTCCATCCTGGAGTACAATTGGAAAAAAGTTCTATCCCATAACAAGGGAGGTCACAATACAAGACTCCGCTTGGCTGTCTCAGCACAGGGTAAGGTCACTAGATACCCAAATGAAGGGGGATGATGCGGATAACATTCTCTCCAGCTGTTGGCACTTCATTTTTGCTGGGGAGAACACTTGACAATTATGTAAGTGTGAGAATTCATGAACTAGGACAAACGTGGATCTTCCTGGCATTTCTAAATTCCACAGGAGCTAGAACAATACAACGTGGCTAGGGGCACCTGTCATCGGCAAGGACATCTCTCCAGGAAACTTCCAGCATCTTCCACAGGAGCTCCTCCAGGGTAAACATCCTCTGAGAAAAGCTGACTTCACTCTTTGCCTGGTGACTTTATGGAGCTGGAATGTGAGCTGATCTTACCCCATTCACCCTTCCTGCCCCCACTCTCTCTCCAGGGTCTCCCTTCACTATTCCTTGGTGACTTTTCCTGCGAACTCATTTGGTTGCTCTTTCCTTTAAGGCATGTTTATTTTTCTTGAGAATTCCTTAAATAATACTTGGAACTTTTCAGATAAAACCTCAATAAGAGTGCTTTGTTGAAAGTTAGTGAAGGTAATGAATGAAATAGGATTTTGTTGTTGTAGGAAGCCTGACTTTTTCGACAGGCCCCTTGGAAGGCCTACATTTTGTGTAGAGGCAGATCACAGCGAGGAGAGATTTTTTTTTTTAAGCGCAGGGGAGAACTGCCGGGGAGATCTGCTAAGTCAGGCTGGCGATGGGGGCACAGGGGATGGGGGCGCCTGGCCTCTAATGGCTCTGTCAGTCCAGATGAATTGCAGTCCCGGCCTGGGGATCCCAGTCTTCAAAGCTGAGGTGTTCGGTTACATTTTCTAACTAGAACCTCAGATTTGAAAAAAGAAGAAAAGGAGCTGCACAGAGATCATCTGCTCTGAACCTGGGGGTCCCTGAAGACAGCGCGGGTTTCCTGCCCGTCCTTCCCTACGAGGGTGACACTCCTCACCCCGAGCCCGCCTGCTTCCCGCGCCGCCCGGGCCTCCGACGCCCCGGGTCCCCGTCCGGGTCCCCGTCCGGGTCCCCCTCTCCCGCTCCAATCCCCACCGGCGTCGGGGGCCCGGGGCCTGCCGGCCCATCCTCGATCAGAGAACCACTCGGCGGTTCCCGATCGCCTGCTTAGCGGGGGGCCGCCGCCCCCCGGCCGACCCTGCTCCACGCCCGCCCACGGGCGGCCCGGAGGACCCGGGGCGGGGGGAGGGGGAGCGGGGGGGCGCCCAGGGGAGACCGCCGCGGGGTGCGCCCCCCCCCCCCGCTCTCATTAGGAAAACGACCCTCCCCCTCCCTCCCCCCGCCCCCTCCCCCCGCGCGGCGGCCGCGGCAGATGCGGCGGGCGGCGCGGGGAAGAGCCGCGCCGCGGGAGCGGGCGAGTGTCAAGGAACTCATTGTCTGCGCTCCACCTGTTGTTATTCTGGTCCCAATCAACCTGCTCGCCAGGCTGGAGCCGGCGGCCATCTGGAAACACTGCTCTGTTTATAAACTTGGCACGGAGCAGCACTCCCGGCCCTGACCTCCCACACGAATCTGGAAACAATTAGAGCGGGATGATGGGCAGGCAGCGAGCGCGGGGGGGGGGGGGGGGGGGGGGGAGGGCGGGAGCCCGGCCGCCGCGCCGCCGGAGGAGGCCGGGAGGGAGGGCGGGAGGCCCGGAGCCCGGGGCGGGCCGCGGCGGCGGCGGCGGGGAGCCCGACGGGTCCCCCGGGAGGCTGGGGGTGGGCGTGGGTGTGAGAGAATCTCAGAGGAAGGGGGACGGGGAGGGGCAGGGTTTGGGGAGAAGAAGGGCTGGGGGGGGTCCACAGAGGGGCCTGGGTGGGAGTGGAGTGGGGGCTGGGGGTCCACAGAGGGGCCTGGGTGGAAGTGGGGTGGGGGCTGGGGGTCCACGAGGGGCCTGGGTGGAAGTGGGGTGGGGGCTGGGGGTCCACAGAGGGGCCTGGGTGGAAGTGGGGTGGGGGCTGGGGGTCCACAGAGGGGCCTGGGTGGAAGTGGGGTGGGGGCTGGGGGGATCCACAGAGGGGCCTGGGTGGAAGTGGGGTGGGGGCTGGGGGGTCCACAGAGGGTCCTGGGTGGAAGTGGGGTGGGTTGTGGGGCTAAGGGGAAGAAACTTAAAGGGGGTGTGGTTTAAAGTAGCGGGGTGAGGGGGCAGATGAGGGTCTGAGGGCTGGGCAGGGAGGTCTGGGTTGTGGTGAGAACTGGGAATGGCCAGCTGGAGTCTGAAGGCCTGAGCCCGGCGGGGTGACTGTGCAATCAATGCTCTGGGACCTCGCCAAAACCAGACAAGTGGGGCTCAGCCCTGCCCTGTGAGGGATTGTCTGTTGCACCCCTTTGAGGAAGGCATGTGCTCACTTCCTGTGCGTGCACCCCGGGAATGAAGGCTTGCACAGCCTCGGGTCATGTTATTCCTTTCAGAAACACAGCTTTGAAAAGCACTGTTCCCACCGAAGGGAAGTTTAAGTTTCTTCTTTTTCTTCTTCCCATCCAGAACAGCTAATTTTAGGGATGTCTCTGCTTTTAGGATATTTAGGTTTTCTGCCATGCTTTTGTGGGGATCTGATTCCGAGTCCTGTGTACTGCAGAGATGAATGAGTCTCTTCCTCTTTACTTGAGAAACAATTTCTTTCCCTTGCTCTTTTTCAATTCCTCCCCTCCCCTGCAGTTTTGAAATGTGATTCCTAACTCCCAAGTCCATGCAGTTTTCACAGTTCAGCTGCATGTGTAACTCCTGAAATATTAATCAGTAGAAGTTTGCTGGCAAACCAGTAATTGGTACCAATTAACAAGCTCCTGGTTGACCAAATGGTACTCTTAAAGAGGGGAGTTGAGTTTGTGCAGGTCTTCAGAGCCCTTGGGGGCTCTTCAAGAGCAACAGGCTGCAGGAAAGACAGCCTCCTGTCTTCATCTTGGCTTCATATGCAGAATTCCTAGTCTCAGCCTGGAACCCTGGCTCTGAGTGCCTGTGCTTAGAGCTCTAAAATGGAGCCCATTGAAAGTGGAGCCATTAACCAATTTCCAAACCCTGTCTTGTCTTCCCTTTCTAAAATTGAAATCCCACGAGTTTTCTTTTCCTTTTTCTTTTTTGTCTTCAGTACATTCTTACTTCCTGTTTCTGGTAGATGGCTGGCTAACTCCAGCTGAAGAATATTTTGCACTGCAGAACTTGTAATGTGTAGTGATGGGGGAAAAAATTCACGTAGGAATCATACAGGTGTGGGCCCAGTGCAAAGGACAGGACTGGGTCTGGGAGTTTCACGTTCGGATGCAGCTGGCGCTGCCTCACCCCCGGCACACCGAACACTACTCATGTGTCTCGCAAGCCAGTTTTCAACTCTTAGTCTTGTTGCAAATGGATTAATTTGAAGTATAATAATAAAATATTGTGTTTATTTAACCCCTGTAACCTGATCTCCTTTGTCTTTGTGAACCGACTGGGCGGCTAAGCACCCCACATTCCTTCCATAGTTAATAAACCTTCATGCTTTTTTGGTGTTCATAAATTTAATTACACCTAGACTCATTTAAAATTTCAAGCTGTACCTACCTTTTAAAAACACAGCACGACAATATGCATCATTATGACAACCTTTCGGAGGCAAGATTGAAAATTACCTGAGTTTTTTGTTTTCTTCTCCAAAAATCATCTTGAGTCGTCTATTTTTAGACTTAGTCATCTGAAGGTGTGGTGATATGTTTTTAGTACAACTCCTTTCAAGACTATATGTCTATCCATGAATGAATCTATAATCTCCAAACATGGAATACTACTGCCTCAGTCTCCCAGGTACTGGTATCACAGGTGTGACTTGGTATTTTGAAACAATTTATAAAACTTGCTATATATATATATGTGTGTGTGTGTATATGTATATATGTGTATGTATATGTATACACACACACACACACACACACACACACACATAGTGCTGATGCTGATACTGAGGCTTGAACTCAGGGTCTGAGTGTTGTCTTTTAGCTTTTTCACTCAAGGCTCATGCTCTACCACTTGAACCATGGACTTTTCTGCCCAGGCTGGCTTTGAACTAGGATCCTCACATCTAACTGAGTAGTTAGAACTATACACATGAGCCATCAGAGTTTGGCATAGATCCATATTTAAAACATTTTTGTCTTATTAAACCAAAGCAAAACTAAAACAACAACAGCAACAAAACCCAAAAAACAAAAGCAACCATGCCACAGAACAAAAGACAAGCCTCAACTTTTCACTTAGGATATACGTAGGATGCACAGGGAAATGAAGATGTAGAAAAGATAAAATGCTAGGAAACAGCACACATCTGATTGCCTCTTGCCCTTAGACTCAGTAGTACTTGTTTATACACCCGTGGTACTGTTTTCTTTCTTTCTTTTCTTTTTTTTTTTTGCCAGTCCTGGGCTTGAGCTCAGGGCCTGAGCACTGTCCTTGGACTTTCTCAAGGCTAGAGCTCTACCACTTGGGCCTCAGCACCACTTCCGGCTTTTTTCTATGTATGTGGTACAAGGAATCGAACCTGGATCTTCGTGCATGCTAGGCAAGCACTTTAACCACTAGGCCAAACTCCCGGTCCCCTTTCTTTCTTTTTTGGTAGCATTTTTGCAAAGGATTCTGTAGAAATTTGTGAGAGAAGCAAATGACAGTCTTCAGTAGTGCATACACCCTGCAGTTGTAATAAACAATCCCCCCTCACCCGAGTTCACCCACTCCCATAATAGCCAACTTCTGCCCATGTTGATCTTTGCCTGGGAGAATATTCATTCTGATAGCTCAATTCAAATGTTCCTATTTTGTTATTAAGAATGCGGAAGTCCTTGTCTGATTTCAAAATGCTTATCTTCACTTCTTCTCCATAGCTCCCCCTTTTGGCTTTGTATTGATTCAGATGGCAAGCCGTGCTTTTCTACCTACCCACAAAAGTTAAATCTTAAGACCAAAGGAACAAAAGATGCATCGTCTCCTTAATATGTGGATATTAGATGTAAACCGTACAAGAGCGATGACTCAATATTTGGGTACCCAAGGTTATGGATATGGTCTTAGAGATATAAACATAACTAGATAGACATAAAAATCTATGATGGGATATATACCCCATAGATATAATGTTTTATTATATAGATTAATATGTACCTATGACATACAAACCCTCAGCTTAATTTTAATTATGTTCTAAAATCTATGTGCCAGTGATTGCATATAGAGATTCCTTTCTTGAATATTTGTCTGTTAAACATGACATTTGAAATGTGATGTAAAAATCAATGTTAGTAAAATCTTTTTTAAAAAGTTAAATCTTAAATAGAATAAAAATAAGACAATATTGAAAGCAAGTCCCAGACAAATTCTCGAGAATTATCTACAATAGCATTTTACTTAAAAGTTTGGCCCAAGAAAAGCTTTATAAAGTAAATGCCTCTGCAGCTTTCTCATCTGGAAGTCAGCAAGTAGTCAGTTGATTTGATGAATGGAAGAGTAACGACTTTCAGTTTCTTCTCTGAAAGAATGGACCTGCAGAGAGAAGCAGCTTTGAAGCAGTCTCTCTTTCAAAGAGTACTTGGGTATGCAGTGTGGAATAAAACAAATATATATTACGGCCAGGAGCCCATCTGAAAACCAAACACCATTTTTTTCCTCCTGGCCTGGTCTTGCTTACCTTGAGGAAATGGAGAAGAGAAGGGGTAGGAAGATTTAACAGCTCATGATGTGTTCATATATGGGCTCTACTGGTGATTAATTATCTAGGTAGTCAGTGAGGATATGATGGTCATCCTCTTCCATTCTTTAACTTTTGTTGCTTTTGCTCCTTTTTTTCTTTTTTTTGGAGGCAGGGTATTTACTATATAACCCTCCTTGGCCCCAAACTTGATCTTCCTGCCTCAGTCTCCCTACTACTGGTATCACAGGTGTGTACCATCATCCCTGACTTTGTTTTTGAAACAAGGTCTCTCTAGGTTGTCCAGACTGGCCTCAAACGTTTGAACTCAATCCATCCTCTGTCTCTGCCTTTTATGTAGCTGAGACTATAGGCATGTGCCGCCACACTCAGCTTTAGAGAATTTTTTTTTTGCCAGTCCCGGGGACTGAACTCAGGGCCTGAGCACTGTCCTTGGGCTTTCCTCAAGGTTAGTGCTCTACCACTTGAGCCACAGCACTAGTTCTAGCTTTTCTATATATGTGGTACCGAGGAATCGAACCCAGGTCTTTGTGCATGCTAGGCAAACACTCCACCACTAGGCCAAACTCCTGGCCCGAGAATGTTTTTTTAATAATATTTTTTAATTGTAATTAATAGAAGTGCTACAGTTTTATTCACCAGAGAGAAGGTGCATTACTTTACACACATTGATACCTCTTCTCATGTTTTTGTCCCCATTTCCTTTCCCCCGTCCCTTCCCCTCATTTTGTTTCCCTCCGTCCCTTTCCTATTTCAAATAAACAAATAATAGTATACACAATATACTAGGTAACGAAGTAAGATACTGTAATAATATGAGAATAACCAAGAGATAACAAAAGAGATGAGAAATAACATAGTACATTAAGAACAACAATCATACATTATATGGTGTAAGCCAGACCCAAAGGAAAATAGGCTCAATGGTTTCCCTCATTTGTAATAATTACTATAAACCTTGGACTCTCCTAGCAGAGGATTACAATAGCTCAAAACCTAGATACATAAGGCCATATAGAATGAAGCTAAATGAAAGGACCTCCAGGATATGGTAACTAGAGAATGATTTTTAAGGAAAATATGGGAGTAAGCCCTCTGAGACTTTAGATACCAGATTTTTTCTTTTTCTAAGGGCAGCCATTCTTATACCTTTTCAAGGGGTAGTTTGTTCTAAGCAGGATCTAATGGCTCTTAACTATAGGGCAAGAGTCTATAAGCAGGCGTTGACCAAATGGGCTGGCATTTCCCTCTCGCCCATATCCAGCTTGCTTGTGGTTATAATGAAGTTGTGTGAGCATGGCCTGCCCATGTTACTATTGGTAGAGCTGTGTAGGCATGGCTGAGAGCTTCCTCTCTCATTGTTTATCCTCTGGGACTGACTTTTTATGTCCCGCACACCTATCTTTTGTATACACCCTAATTGCAGTTTATCGCCTACTTAACAGTAGCCATATGGTAAGGGAATGAATGGTAAGAGATTTCTTTTGCTTTGAGAAATTGGAAAACATTTCACAGCCAAAAACGACACAAAGGCTTGAATTCCGAGCTTGCATTCCGGGCTGGGGTGCTGTCCCTGAGCTTTTTTGTTGAAGGTTAGTGTTCTACCACTTTGTGCCACAGCTCTACTTCCACTTTTTAGATGGTTAATTGGAGTTAAAAGTCTCATGAACTTGCCTACCTGAGCTGGCTTCAAATCGTGATCCTCAGATCTCAGCCTCCTGAGTAGCTAGGATTATAGGCCTGAGCCACTGGTTTCCTGGGTTGATACTTCTGTTTTATTTTATTTTTCACTATTTTGAATCTACACTGTGCAGATTTTTCTAGTGCAGCATCTTCTATTGACCTCACTTTCCTTTTCCTTTCTCTTTCAGGTCCTGCTCTTTTCTCTTACTTTCCCCCCTACTACCAACTACTCTAAGTGCTGGTGACAGCCATTTCTTCAGTGCACTCAAGTTCCTTCCTGGACCAATGCTTCTGCTAAGAGCACACCCCATGCCAAGAGCAGTGCCATGTCAGCATCACTGGGAGATGGACTGCAAAAACATTGCTGATTGTCCATCCCTCCTTGAAAAAGGCCTTTGCAGTTAACTGCAATCCTGGTATCTGAGCTGTCCGATGGCTAGCTTAGACCAATGAAATATGTGACTGAGATAGGTTGATTCCAAGCCTATCCCTAAAGGGATCCTTTGCTTTGGAACCCTGTCACAGGTTAACCTACTGGAGCATGAGAGACCACATGGAACCGAACCAAGCCATTTTCAACAGTTATACCCATGGCTGTCTATACTAAGGATGGACTCATGAAACAGTCCCATTGAGCTCTGCCTAAATCATGTTTCTCAATTCATAGACTCATGAAAATGAACAAATTATTCTTTAGAAACACAATATTGTGCCAGGAATGGTGATACAGGTCCAGAATCACAAGATTCAGAAGGCTGAACCAGGAGGACCACAAGTTTGAGGCCAGCCTGGAATATATATATATATATATATATATATATATACACACACACATATATAAATTATATATATATAAATAATATATATACTATGTATATTATATATATTGCAAACTTGTCTCAAAAACAATACCCCACAAACCCGTATTAGTTTTGGGGTGGTTTGTTAGGCTTCCCCAAGACTGAAGTCATCAGTAATCTCCTTTTATTGCTAAATGTAACTATCTTCCCTCCTTTCTTGTGGCAGAGTTTGATAAAAGTCAACCTTGATGAAAGCTAGCAGCTGTCTGTTTCTTTCATCCTTGGCACGCACCTGGATAGCAGCTTTTTAACTCCAGATGGTGCTGGGACGGATTCTGGCTAGTGGGCCATTAGCTCACCAGCTTTCACCTCTTCCTATCAGTAGCATCAATGGAAGAACCTGAAGAAGCAGTCTACAGGTAGAAGAGTTGCAGCTTCCCAGTCACCACAGAAGAATGCCTCTCCCCAGGGCATCTGCAGCAGACTCTGTGAGTGAGGAACAGCTTGCCTAATGGTGAGTATCTGGTATTTTGGGTTTGGCCTCATTGTGGCCTTGGTTAAGATCGACATCCTTCCTTTCTGACAGCCTCCTCCTGGATTGCCTGACTCCACATCTATTTTCCCACACATGCATCTATGTGTATGCATTCTGTCACCTTCCAGACAGAGCCCCCTAATTCTGCTTACAATAGCCTTTCTGCTCTACCACCAAGGCTTCTAAACTCTGTGCCAGCACTTGAGTACACTGAGCTCTAGTTCTTTCATTTCTCATTCTTCCCACTATTAGCTTGTTTAATTTTCTCAGGTCTGACCTATTACTAGCTCCAAGGCCACTGGGCCCTGAGATCGACAAATAGCCTGGGGTACTTCTTGAGTGCTCTGTTTGCCCCAGCGATAGAGCTTAGTGCTGTGAATCCTGCATCATGAGTGGCTTCGGCCTACTATATCCACTACTGCTTCCCAAGTGCATGGATGAGTGCTTATCACTTAGCCATATAAAGCACCATTTAGAGAAAGCATTGATGAATGAACTCTGGAAGGACCAGAGAAAAACAGTGCATAGAATCTAGAAATTGGACTCCAAGTTCAATAACTGGTAATGAATGAGCAAATCATCCCGAAAAAGTACTGCTGTCTAATCTCCCTTGAAGATGATCTGTACTTATCCTCTGGACAATGATGAGACTGTTTGCAATTATAGGTATAGAATAGCCTTCCTTCAAATTATGTTTCCTTCTATTATCATTAGTGATGAAAATTGGGCAGGATTTATTTCATCCATTGCAATGCAGAATTCGATGTTGTTTTTATTTGAACAGGACTATGCTGTAAAACCTCAAGCATTTTGCTTTATTAGATCTGGCAGATGAGAGGTTATATAAACTTGTGGCCAATTGAGAGGTTCCTGAGACATCTCTGTTGAAGGAGAGGGAAGAAAGGGCGTCACATGGCACATGAGACCCACTTGTCCAGAATAGAGCAGGCAGATGCATGTTGTGTCTGTCCTTTACTGTACTGTCCAGTTGGCCCTCAGAGGCTTAGTTGTTCTTCTGATGACCATAGAAGACCACAAGCCACATGAGCGCCATGTGGTATCTGAAACCAGGTACAAGTGTCTTTTCTCAGGGCTCTACACCAACCCCAGCTCCTGCATGAGAAGGAATCCTTTTCTGTGTTCCTTTTCCTGGGTTCTTCTATTGAAACTTACTTGAGAAGAAATCATGTTCTTAGGCCCTGAACTTTGAGCCCATGCATTTGAATACCCAAGGATGATGCAAAATGATTATGTATAAAAACAGACAAAACAGCCTTACTACAACACATCGGTGATTGCACTTAGCAGACTTGGCTTAGAAACTTTCAGTTCCTACCATGTATATCTGTATGGATTTGAACCTGTTTGACACAGACAGTAGAGGATAACTCCGGGAGAAGAGAGCAGGAAGGGACTGTTCTCCTCCAGGCAACATCCATCTCATTATTTTGAGTGTGTGACCCTGTTCTGACTGGACTCTTCCCCATGGGCTTTTGAGCAATACCCACGCCCACACATCCGGTCCGGGTCAAGGTTTGACCCTGCAGAATTTCCCTTTCTTTTTTTTAGCAACATAATGTGAAGCAAAGGCCAAGAGCTTCATTCTGTGTTGTCTCTGGAGGGGCCTGGGAGCTGCTGTTTTGCAGAGTGTGGGGAGGTGCTTCTTAAGAGCTCTGTAGGTTTCCTGCAGCTTGCTGCTGCTGGTCAGAGGCCTAGAGGCTGCTTTTGTCCCATTCATCTTCAAGGGACAGAGGCACCAGCCTAACTCTGGCACTGGTTTTCTAGGTTGTTCATCTATATATCTGCCATGTATTTTGACCCTGTTGTGAGTAAACAGGTAGCAGAGTCCAGGGAAGGCGGCTTGAGTCATTCAGAGAGCATCAGATGTCACCTGCCTGACATAGTCATTGCCAGGGTCACATAACCAGGAAGAAGAAAGTCCAGGACAAATCAGATATGAGAAGAAAGCTGGCACAGTGATGCACACTTGTAAGCCTAGCTACACAGGAAGCTGCAATCTGAGGGTTGTGGTTCGAAGCCAGCATGGGCAGAAAAGTCTGTGACATTGATTTCTACATCTATCTGTCTGTCTGTCTGTCTGTCTGTCTGTCTGTCTGTCTATCTTTTATTGTAAAGGTGACGTACCAAGGGATTAGAATTACATAAGTCAGAGTAATGAGTACATTCCTTTTTAAACAGTGTCACCTCTTCCCTCAGTTTCTCTCAGGTTTTTCCCTCCGGATCCCCCTCCTCCACGAGTTGTATAGCTCATTTCCAACACAGTGTCCAGTGGGTATCACTGCTGCATTTATTCACACTTTTTTCTGCTGTTTTAGTGCTTTATACTCCCCAAATACATAAACTTAACAAGAAGTAAAGAAATAAAAAATGGGGAAACAAAAACAAAATAACAAAAACTCTCTTCTTTCAATTTCTTGGAGCTCATTTCGATAAACCTCATTTTGTATGATTATAGCTATTGATCCTCTCCTAGGAATATCCTCCTTTGCTCTCACTGTGTGACTATTTAGAATTCTGTTTATCATGTCCAAGTGTAACGTTTTTATCTTTTACCATCCATTGTGTTTACTTGTAGATTTATAGGCACATTCTAATTATTACAAATAAGAGAAATCATGCAACCTATGCTTTTTGGGTCTGCCTTACTTCAGATAAGTTTTTCCAAGTGTGACACTCATTTCTAATTAGTCACCAAAATGCTGGGAATGGATTTGTGGCTCTAATAGTAGGGCACTAGCCTTGAGCGAGCAAGAAAGAGAATGCGTGGAGCCCAGATGCTGAGGTCAAGCCTCAGTATTGGCACAAAGACAAACAAACAAATAAAAACAAAACCAAAAACATCTCACAAGACTTGAAAAGTATATCTGCAGCCTAGAATTGGCCTGTCGTTGCTAGCACCTTAAAGTTTGGGAGTGATTGTTGAGCAGGGAGATCATGGATTGTCCCTGCATGGGGCTTACATTCTCTGCAGTTACCTGATTAGTAAATTATTTTCATATTAGATTAGACATGGTCAGCATGGGAAACAAAACATAAAGCAGAATAAGGGGAACTACAGACAGGCCGTAGTTTAAAATAGAGGTGCAGAGATGACCTTTGGAGAAAGGAGAGCTGGAGGGGCAGGTGTGCATGTCTATGGAGTGTTCTGAGATAGAAAACCTCAGGTGTGAAGGTCTCACAGTGGATTGGGGGCTAGGCAGCTCAGTCCACCAGAGACAGGAGACATAGCCAGCATGTCACAACCTCATAACTATATCTGCTCACCTTCCAGTGGTGCATTTGGTCTGCCAGCCCCCACCTCTTTCTGGCTCTCATCACCTCCCCTTATGATCTGTCGTGTTGAAGGTGGACTGTGGGTGTAGATGTAGAAGGGGAAGGCATTAATTAACAGGCACACCTACACACCTCAGTAACACAAAATGACACCCTAATTGCATGAGGGCTTCTGGGAGTTAGTGCAGTCTCCCTGTTAGATGTAGTTTTCTTGTGGATCTTGGTTCCAGGAACCCCTTAGTGAGGCCTGGCCAGCCAAGGGCTCTGCTACCAGACAATGTCAGCTACTGGCCCTGAAAACTTCTCATTAGTGGCTGGCTAGGCACACTGGGGGCTGGATAGGTATGAGGGGGAACAAAGCAGTAAGGCATACCTAGTGTTCACTTGGACACATTTCAGGGGAGCATGCGAGGGTAGTTCATACTTGGTGACCTGGTAACCTTGTCAGATCCTTAGAATGACATCTTTTATTTTATTTTATTTTTTTCAAATTCGGAGTTTTAAATCAGTAAGTCTACATTCAGCCTTAGTAATGGTGGCATACTCAATTTTCCTTTATCTGGTACTAATACATCTATCTAACCTTTCTTTTGGCTAGTAGTTACAGGATCTATCTTTTCTCTTTTTTTCTTAGTAGTGCTGAGGTTTGAACTGGAGGCCTTACACTTTTTAGGCAAGAGAATGGCATCTTTTGTATCTTCAATTCCTAACAAGAGGTAGACACATTGTAAATACTGCTGTGCTTTTTTTTTCCTAAATGCTGGTACTGGCTCTTGAACTCTGGGCCTGGCACTGTCTCTTAGTTTTTTCCACTCAAAATTAGCACTTTATCACTTGAAATATATTTCAACATCTGGCTTTTTGGTGATTAATTAGAGATAAAAGACTTACAGACTTTCTAGGCTGGCTTTGCACTGTGATTCTCAGATCTCAGCCTTCTGAGTAGCTAAGAGGATAGATGTGAGTGACCAGGACATAGGTAGAAAGTGTTAATAATGTTTTTCCCAGAAATTGCTGCTTATTTATCTCCCTAGTGATTCCCCGGTGAGTACTGTCTCGTTATGTTTACCTTACATTGCCTGTCCAAGGCCTGTAAGACAAACATAAAGTTAGAATTTGCATGTAAGCTATGTAATCAATCAAGTAGTAGTTCTGGCTTATAAAGATATCATGGGGTAAGTGAAGAGGGAATCCCAGCTACCTGATGAGTAGGGAAGGGTCATATCCTCAGGAGAATGGCCTGGCCATTGTCCCTTAACTGAGTTAGGGTGTTCCCTAGATATATGTACCTTATGTGTACTTAGTACACTGAGCTGCTCCTCTAGAATTCTGCTTCAGTTCTGCTCAACTGTCTTTGGTTAATATTCTAACTATTCTAGTGTAATAATTGAGGTAGCTTTCAACAAAAATACACGGGGACATTAAGAATAAAATTAGTTTGCACCTGTAATCCTAGCTACTCAAGAAGGTAATATCTGAAAATCATGGTTTGAAGCCAGCCCAAGTAGGGAAGTTTGGGAGACTCTTATCTCCAATTAGCCACCAAAAATGCAGAAGTGGAGCTGTGGTTCAAGTAGTAGAGTACTAGCCTTGAGTAAAGAAGCTCAGGGACAGTGCCCAGGCCCTGAATTTAAGCCCTAGGACCAGTGCGCGCGCACACACACACACACAAAATAAAATAAAATTAGGAGGAAAGATTGGCCAGAGGGAAAGAGAAAAATGATGTCATTGAGAGTCTGCTGCAGGTATATGGAGAGTCTGCCCTGCCATGTCCCTACAGACCAGGCTCTCATTTTAATGCTAGTTGGCAAACTAGCAGAGAACAACAAATTTACAAACCACAGCAAAGTATAAGCTGATAAGTTTAATATGCCAGGTCTTGGATAGTTTGCAGAAAATCAGGACTCCTATGTTGTAAATTTTAGTTCTGACCAGACTGAAAATGAGGAAGGTAGGGAAGCAGTCTCCTGCGAGCCTCTGATCATATAAAATAACATTTATTGAAATGAACTCTAGGACATTGGAAACAAGACGTTTTTTTCTTTGTTGTTATTTTTCTTGGCTTTTGTCTTGCAGGTTTGTCTTTGGGAAGGCAAAAGAGAGGGCACAGAAAGGGAGAGACAAAGGGTGAGCAAACGAAATGTTGTTACTCTCTTATCCCTGTGTTGAAAATGAACTGTACAATCTGTGGGTGGGGATGGGCTGGAAAAACTGGGAAAGAGCAAGAGAAGGTGCAACAGTGTCCAAAAAGAAATGTATTCCTTACCTGACATGTACCTGTAACCCCTCTGCACATCTTCTTCATAATAACAATAAAAAAATAGAAAAAGAACCCAGGGGAGGACTAGAAAACGCACAGCTTACGAAACTGGTGAAATTGTGGGGATGGGTGATATTGGGAAAGATGAGGGATGATAAAAGGAACATCATTGATTAAGATGCATTGTATTTACATATTGAAATGTTCAATGGTAGCCCTTTTGTGCAATGAAGGCACAAGATGAAGACAAATAAAAGAATCTGGGGAAGTAAGTAGAAGAGTCCCACAAGGGTTAGAACAGGAGAGTGAAAAAACCCTGAGTTGAAACCCTAGTACTGGCACAAACAGTCCCACACACCAAATAACAAATAGAGAATCCAAGGAAGCCATTGGTTTGTTTTCTACCTGCCATCTCTTTCCTCTTTGGGATGATTCATCTTTATTGCCATCTTGATAGCACTGAGAGCTGCTTAGAGTATCAATTATGGAAGCACACTTCTGGGTGTATCTGTGAAGGTTTTAACCACAAGGAGAAGGCCTGGGCAGAAATATGAATGGCATCAAGCCACAGGCTGAAGGCCTGGATGGAATAAAAAGGGGAAGGAAGAAAGCCAGGAGCATAGCGTTCTCTGTGCTTCTTGGCTGCCGTGACGTGAGCTGTACTGGTCTGTCATTTTCTCCACATCAGGGGAGACTGGACACTCTGAAACCATGAACCAAGATACATCTTCCTTACCTCAAGCTCATTTGCTCAGGTAATTGTCACAGGGACAAAAAAAAATTGATGAACACCCAGTCCATGTATGAGCCTGACATCTGAAAAAACTTTGCTGTGGCAAATCCTGGGAAAGTCCTTGGTTTTGGTTCTCAGTGCTTGTGTACGAGGCAGAGAAAATGATGTGTACTTTAAACTGGTGTCACCTTTAGGCCCAGCCATCTCCCTGCTTGCTTTCTGTAGATTTTGAACATTTCATGTAAACAGGATCACAGAATATGTGGTTTTTATAGTTTTCACTCAGCAGTTTTCAAGGTTCACTCACATTGTGATATATATATATATATATATGTATATATATATGTAGTTTATTTTGTTGTGGGGAAGGGCATTAGGGTTTGAAATCAGGGTCTTATACTTTGCTAGGAAAGTGCTTTGTCATTGAGCCACACTTGCAGCTTGTGGGTTATAGGTAGCTGCAGCTTGTGCCATGCTCTTTATGTGTCACTTAGAAATATCTCTAAGGCCAGAGTAACTCCTCAGCCATCATCCGTGGAGACCTTGCTCATTTTGCTTGATGCTTGTCATTGTTTCTGCCAGTCTCTTTACTCTCAGCTTCTCTCTTTGTTATGGTCAGTAATACAGTTTACTCATTAAAAACTTGAGACACACAATTAAACTTGTGAAAATGGATGACAAAGAAAAGATGCTGGAAGCAGTCAGACAAACCCAACACCTCCCCTCCGAGGATAAACAATTAGAATGTCAAACTGTTTTTCTTTATAAGCCATGGACATTGAAGGGAGTCATATATTTACCAAGGGTTCAAAGTATTGAGTTGGGGGTGGTAGTGCATATTTATAATCCCAGTACTCAGGATCCAGAGGGAAGAGGGTGAGTTCGGGGCCAGTCCAAGCTACGAAGCTTGACCATGTCTCAACATACACACAGAGAGAGGGCTGGGGGAGAAAGGGAAGAAGAGGAGGAGGAAGAAAAAGAAGAGGAAGAAGATGAAGAAGGGAGCCAAAAGAAGGAAGAGGAGGAGGAAAAAAGGAGGAAGAGGTGGAGGAGGAGGAGGAAAACTGCTAACCAGCTGAAGATTTTCTTCCTGAATGAGAGGAAATTGAGACATGGCTCAGCACATTCACAAATAGAATAGTGTCAGGAAAAATGAAAGAACCCAGAAAAAATACAGTCAAAAATACATGTTTTTCTCATTCTTTTGAGCTTTCGAAATTATGTTTGAAGGCTGTGGGAGAAATACTTATGCCAAGTTTGGGGCACAATGGAATTGAGATTTCAGTATTTTTGAGACCTGGTATTGGGATGGCACATTGTGACCAATTCTGAGTATAGAAAGCCACAGCTAGAACAACACAGAGGAATAGTAAAAACAGTATAGATAAAAAAGAAATGTTCCCTTCTCACCAAGATGGCGCTGAAAGCTAAGAAGGGAGCTCCTGCCCCTCCTAAAGCCGAAGCCAAGGAAAAGGCTTTGAAAAACCAAGAAAGCAGTGCCGAAAGGCATCCACAGCCACAAAAAGAAGATACGCACTTCACCCACCTTCTGGCGGCCCAAGACCCTGTGGCTCCGGAGACAGCCCAAATATCCACATAAGAGTGCTCCGAGGAGAAACAAGCTTGACCACTAGCGATTATCGAGTTCCCCCTGACCACCGAGTCAGCCATGGAGAAGATAGAAGACAACAATACGCTGTGCTCATTGTGGATGTCAAAGCCAACAAGCATCAAATCAAACGGGCTGTGAAGAAGCTCTATGACATTGATGTGGCCAAGGTCAATACCCTGATCAGGCCTGATGGAGAGAAGAAGGCATATGTTCCACTGGCTCCTGCTATGATGCTTTAGATGTTGCCAACAAAATTGGAATCATCTAAACTGCATCCAGCTGGCTAATTATAAATACATCTTTTTCCCACTAAAAAAGAGAAATGTTCAAAAGTTAAATAAAAGTTGAAAGGTAGGAAAAGATACCTAGAGAAAAAGAAAAAAAAAGTAAAGAAAATATAAATAAAATGTAGAGCCAAACTCTAGTATAACCATTAATCATAGCAAATCTTTAAATGGTCTAACTATATAAATAAAAGAAATTGACAGGATTATTGTTGCAAACATGTTATCTCAGCTAGAGGAAGAGGAGATTAAAGGGATGATGGCTCAGGCCAGCCTGAGCAAAGAACTCAACCAGTGGCTTGGGATTTCAATTATAGGGGAAATAAAATGGTGAGGTGTAGTGGTGTATGCCTGTTAGCCTAGCAACATGGAGAAGCACAAGTAGGAGGATTAATGCCTGGGCCTCCAGGCATAAAGAATAACCAATGCAAAAGGCACTGGAGGTATGGCTCAAGAGCTAGACTACCTCCCTAGTAACCATGAGTCCCTGAGTTCAATCTTCAGTACAGCCAGAGAAAAGCAACTGGCAGGAGAAATTAAAAGATGTAGCCAGGTGAACAAATGCAGCACTGGAACTCACCAGATACTATGCTGAAAATGAACCGTACCTGAGGGTGTGGATAAAAGGGAAAAAACTGGGAGAGAGTAAGGGACATTGTCCAAAAAGAAACATACTCCTTCTCTGACATGTAACTGTAACCCCTTTGTATATCACCCTTATATTAATATATATATATATATACTTAAATGCAATCTGCAAATTGCTTCTAGTACAAAGATATAAACATATTGAAATAAGAGATTGGAAATAGATACATCATGAAGATTAATTAAAAAACCCAGGAATGGCAGTTTTAATATCAGATAAAGTTCTTCTGTGCAAAGCCCTCTAGAAAAGAACATTATATAAATAAATGAGGGTCAATTTATCAGTAAGACAAATGTCTAAAAAACAATTAGAAAATATGCAAAGCAGGCATAGAGAACTGAATGGAAAAAATAGATAAACCCATGATTAAAGTTGGAGTTCAACTGACCCATCTTACAGCATTGGATGACAGGAAATCAATGAAGAAGTAAACTAGGACAAAGGTGGGTCTGGAGAGAAGTACGTGTGGCTATTGAAGGTTGATGGATGATATCCTGAGCCTGTTCTGGGGCTTGGCTGCATCTCTGCTAGCATCTCAGCTGGAATCCTGAACTGTAGCTTCACAAACCATGGCCCTCAGAAGCCACAAATAAACAGCATGATGTTCTTTTCTTAGAATTGTTTGATTCGACGGATATTCCACAGTAGCCTCTAATCCTAGCTGTTCAGAAGGCTGAGAGCTGAACATCATTGTTGGAAGCCAGCCAGGACAGGAAAAATCAGCTCTTCCAGGCCCTGAGTTCAGGCTGCAGGACTGGCGTGCATGTACACACACACACACACACACACACACACACACACACACGCACGCACGCGCACACACACACACACACACACACACACACACACACACACACACACACAAGCTCATGCATTGCATGCATACCCCAAAGCAAATATTCCACAGTAGAATTTAGTCAGAATATAAGTAATATACAAATCTTTAGAAACATGTTAGGTAATTGGGCATCAATGTAGACAAAATGTCTTGGCCAATATTCTATCTGAAGTTAAAAGTAAAATTGGATTGGAAAAGATGAAAAAGTGAAGCCAAGTATTAGATTACAAAGATGCTTTTGGCCAATTTTAATATGACTCCTACTCACTCCCCTTCCCCCAATAACAGTGGGACAAAGATCCCACCATGGTTTATTTGCCTTTCTCTAAGTGGAAAGGAATATAAACAATTATACATTATTACTGAAGTTTTCGTTTCCTCTTCACTTCCACCAGCCTTTGGTTAGCCCAAAAGGAGTCACAAGGAATAGATTACACAATGGAGTATTATAAGCCAGAGCAAAGAAGAAAAATCATTGTTTATTGGTAAATGGATGGAACTGGAGATTGTCATGTGAAGTGAAATTATCCAGAGTTAGAAGGTCAAGTGTAGTGCATTTTCTTTCACATGTGGAATCTAGAAAAAAAAAAGATCATGAGCCCCCCCCCCCAATCTTTCAGGACTTTTAGGGAAAAAGAAAAGGGGGAGGAAGTAGGAGAAACAAGAAAGGGTATGGAGGTAAATACAACGGAAGTATATGACAGGCATATGTGAAAATGTCATAATGGAATCCATGTTCTCTACAATTTATACATGCTAAAGAAAAGGAATAGACTTTGGCATTTTAGGTTAATGGACATTGTATTGACACCATTAAATATAAAAATGGTGGGATGACCTCTTAAAGAGTAAATAATAGAAACAACAGATACAGTGGTATAATAGACTAATTCTGAGTGTCTTCCTGATACCACCACAAAATAGAAGAGCCTCGTGGATGTAATAGAAGGCCACTGTTGAGATGAGTTTTCTTGAAACAGTAATAATTGTAACATCAACAATCACAATACTGTCAGTAACATTCAGAGCTCAGGATGCTCGTTACTATACTTTAGTGCTCTTGTAACTATTAACTCATTCATCTTCACAATAAGCCATGAAGTAAATCTTAACATTATTCTCACAGAAGGGAGGGAGGGAGGGAAGGATGGAGGGAGGGAGAGAGAGAGGGAGGAGATTCAGCTATTTTCTGAAAGTAACTAAGCATATAGTGGTAGAGGGAGGTTGCAAATTGGTAGTGCCTGTGCTAGAGAAGTCTTCACCTCCTTTCAGTGGTACGCAGAACATGTGACATGATATGAGTCAGGATTTTGTCTTTTCTGTAACTACCAAACTGACCAATGGCTGAAGAGAAGGAAGTGCATGTATATACCCCGTGGAATACTATGCAGTCGTGAAAATGAAAGCCAACATGGATCAATACGTCGAGTGAACTAGGCAGACATAGAAAGATAAAGCACTGCGCGATCTCACTCATCTGAGCAACATAAAAAATGATCTACAGAAGTTCCAAGTACATGAGGGCCAAGAGAGAAGGGAAAGAAAGGAGGAGGACAGGTTGGTTAATGGGGTACTAAGCTAAGTTGTGGAGTGATGTTGTACAGTAGCATGACTGTAGATGGTGACAGTGTGCTGGGCATTTCAGAACGCTGAGAGAAAGGAATTGACCTGTTTCCCTATAAAGACACATGTTTGGGGAAGATATATTTACTCTGATATAAACATCATTATTCACTGCATACATTTATCAACTATTCCACAAATAGGCATGATTTTGTGTTTCTAATGTCAGTTGTTATTTTAATATAAAAAGCTACTGTCATAGATCCTATTTTGGCAGTGGATTTGTGTAACAGCCTCTAGCATCAGCTCTTTTCCTGTCTGCAGAGTGGGGTTCTTTCACAGCGTTCCCTACAGGTCAGCTAGAGACAAGTGATACACAGAGATCTTTGTCTGCAGCAAAGGATATAAAAGTCAAACTACTTTTCCTGCCAGCTATGGACTGGCTCAGGATGGAGCACATTGTATTTTAGGATACCATTCAGATCTGTCAGTTATTTCCTCCCTCTTCTTTACCCACCATCTCCTGGTTGCTGAATCCACACTTTTCCTTCTGACTTTTTGCAAGTGACTCTTTTGCAAACACAGCTCAGTACTACAGCATCCCCCCCCTTTCCCCTCTCTGCTCCTGCCCCCCAGAACACCTGGCTGCTACCCACAAAGCACTCTCTCGTGTAGACTGTGATCTTTGCAGAGTGTGAGTCATTCCCATACCCATCAGGGTGGGATTCTTTTCACACAAATGATTTCAATCATAGCTTTTGAGAGGTACTCTGAGCACACAGGGCAGCTCTATTTCAGGATGGGGAGGAGATGAATGACAAGAAGTTTCCAGAACTCTTGTACCTTTGGAAACTCAGGGAGATCCTTTTGTGCCAAAGGCATAGATTGCATGTGCTCCCAAATCTGTTTGAAAGTGTGCATGTGTATGCAAATGTGCATGCAAATGAGAGCTTTGTTTTCCCATCATTCCGTTCATGATGATGGTGTCAGAGATGAGGCCTGTGATACTGAGAAAATACTTGCTGTGGTCTTCGGTTGTTGTATGGCCTATCTTCTATGAGTTTGTTTGTTTGTTTGCGGGAGTATTGGAGTCAGGCTCTTGTACTTGCTAGGCAGGTACTTGCCATTTGACCCACACTTGTAACTCCTTTCTATGGTTAGTTTTGAGATAGGATCTTGCTTTATGCCCAGGCCAGCCTGGGCCCTGATCCTTCTATTTGTACTTCCTTTTATGACTGGGAATGACAGATGTACACTACTGCATCCAGACATCGTGCTTCCTCTGAAGCTAGGATCACAGGCATGCCCATTAGGTGAGAAAGAGTCTTGTGGGATTTATGCCCTGGGCTGGCCTAGAACTATATCCTCCTATCTCTGTTTCCCAAGCAGCTAGGATTATAGGCATGATCTACTTGTCTGGCTTCCTTCTGTTGTTTTTTTTTTTTCAAGTGCTGGGCCTCGAACTCAGGGTCTGGGCACCGTCCTTGGACACTTTTGTTGTTGTATGCTCAAAGCTAGCACTGTGCTACTTGAGTCAAATGCCACCTCTGGCCTTTTCTGTTTATGTGGTACTGAAGAATTGAACCCAGGGCCTTGTGCATGCTAGGCAGAGCACTCTGTGTTCCTGACCTTATTCTGTATTTTTAAATAAAATATCTCTCTCTCTCTCTCTCTCTCTCTCTCTCTCTCTCTCTCTCTCTCACACACACACACACACACACACACACACACACACACACAATGTATACAATGTATATGTACTATGTAATTTTCCTTTTGTTTTAAGCCTAGGTAAGATACAGCAGTGGGAGCTAGCAATTCTACAGCTTGCAGAAACTACCCAAGCCCGGCCATTAGCAGTGGCCTTCAACTGTCCTGGCACTCAGGCCCTCTGCTTGGCCTTGGTTACAGACTTTCCTTCACGTCATCTTGCTGGCCTAGAGGGGAACTGCTGAGAAAATGGCTTGGGCAGAATGCTCCTCTCCATTCCTTCCTCCTCCAGCCACCTTGTTTTGGATACTCACCCTCTGACTTCTGCTTAGGGATGAATCAAATGGACTGTCCTTTGCCAGAGGAGATTAATTATTTTCCAATATGAGACATTGCATTAGTAAAATAAATGTCTCAAAGCCTTGAGAGTGTATCCTTTGTGCATGGTGAAGGAGAAGACTCAGAATATAAGCATCTAACAGAGAGTCCAGGACAGCTCACTTTCCATGCGTCTTCTTAGACTGCATTTTTTTTTAAAGTTTTTTTGAGGCTGATTTATTCTAACCCATCATGCATGGGTCAGCAAGTCTGTTTGGACACAGCTCTAATACTGAGAATACATAATAATAATAATGAAAGAGTTCTTGTCCAAAATGAGTTTCTCATATCCCATTTTCAATGATTGAAAATAGTTTTGCTTTTGCAAGCATTCTTTCTCTCCCAGTTCTGCTTCTCATTTGGCCCGTCCTCGCATGAATTCATACTCCAGCAGTTTTGATGTGGCAGACGGTCACCTAGGTAGAAACGACCCTAGCATTGGGATGAGCTGAATCAGGGCTGGCAGGGTGTGGGAAGGAGGCAGTGAGCCACTCACCCTTCTCCCCACTTGTCTTTGGACTAGAGTAGCTCAGGCAGTCTTTCTGTCTTTAGTTGATTTTGTACTTACAGCTTGTTGGCTATGGACTTTAAAAAAGTTTGGACAACAGTCTCTGGACCAGCTGTTAGCTGTTGTCACAGGGATTCTGGGATTTTTCTGGAATCAGACAAAGCTTTCTGGGATACCTCTCAGGGAAGGAAACTACAGCCGATGGGCTCATGGACTGCAGCTGCTGAAAATCTGGCAGAGAAGGCTGTATGCTCTGCTGAGAACAGGAATGGAGCCTAACCATGTAGTAGGATGACTTGGAAAGAAAAGTGAATTTGGAAGGGAAGGAGAGGAAATTTCTATATTTAAGACTCACTGTGGTGGGAAGAAAATAATGGCTACCAAAAAAATCAAGTTGCTAAGCTTTTCAGATCCTTCCTTCCTTCCTTCCTTCCTTCCTTCCTTCCTTCCTTCCTTCCTTCCTTCCTTCCTTCCTCCTGACAATAGTGAAGCTTGAATTCAGATTTAGAAAGTTCTTCTTTAGCTTTTCTGGCTCAAGGCTGGTGCTCTACCACTAAAGCCATAGCTCCACTTCAGGTATTTTTTGCTGGTCATTTGGAAATAAGATTCATGGACTTTCCTGACTGGCTAGCCTCGAATCATAATCCTTATATCTAAGCCTTCTGAGTAGCTAGGGTTGCAAGCATGAGGAACTAGCACAGGGTGGATTTGATCAACTGATAGTCTCCAAAAGAAAATGAAAGGTGAGACTTTCATAATGTAATAAGCAAAATCAGACTTTGTAAATTCTCAAAATTGCTATGTCCTCCAACATCATTGCAGAAGGATGTAGGTGTAGATCACATCCAGTTGCTATTCTTCTGGCCCAGAGGCCCTTGGTATTGGTGTGACTGAGCCTGGGAACCCTTCTCTTTGAGGATCCCAAAGTGGCTAGGTCTCTCCTTCATTCCAGGGAAGGAGGATGGAAACACAGGAGGTTTCAGTCCTCACCAGAGCCTGCTTCATGCTGACACCAGCACTCTGGGCCTCTCCTACATCTGTCTTAGACTGCTGTACTCTTCTGAGTCTTTTATTTTTTTTTAACAAGCATTAGCTGAATTAGCATTCTTTCACTTGAGCTAGTAAGATTAGAGTTGAAAAACAGCCTGGGCTAAACCTTTCTTCCTCAGACAGGACTTAGAAAGTCTCTGTCGGAATCATTTGGGCTGTACTGATATGGACCTCCGATGGACTGGGGAAAGCCTAGTGCAGCTTGTGTCCTAGCAGCTCCCTAGAGGCTGCTGTTTAAACCATCTGATGAGGACGCATAGGAAAGGTTACCCTGGTTTTTACCCCCATGTAAGAACCACATTGGAGAAAATAACAGCCCTGGCATGGGAGAATAATTTGAGGCATGAGAAAACTGAAACATTGTTCAAGGACATGGCACATCTGTTTTCTGCATTTTTTTCCCTCTGATTGTGTTTCTTAGTTTAAGTAAAAGTTAGGGGTTAGGAATTTATCCTGTTGCCTGTGGGCTGACTTTAATCAGCCAAACACATATTTCTCCATCTTGTTGGAGCCCATGTTCCATATAACTGGGGATAACCAACCCCTGGATCTCTTGGGGTGACAGATGAAGATGTTAAATGTAGGGCCACGTAAGTATTGTAAACCTGAAAAATCTGTACTCTGGTGGGGTACCATGGCTCGCGCCTGTAATCCTTATTATTCAGGAGATTGAGATCTGAGAATCACAATTTGAAGCCAGCCCAGGCTGGAAAGACCGTAAGACTCCTAGCCTTACTTATCCAGGAGTGGTGCTGGAACTCAAGTGGTAGCGTGCTAGCTTCGAGCAGAAAAGCTCAATGATAGCACCAAGGCCCTGAGTTCTAGTCGGACTGGTATGTTTGCCCACGCATGCGCGCACGCACACACACACACACACACACACACCCCTCTACAAACATGCACATATCTTCACATACTTGTAACATCCCCTCCCAACAAATATTTACTCTGGTGCTATAAGTGCACACCTGTTTTCCTGAAGGAAGACCCATTTTGTAGTAGCCATTGGCATGATTTGAAAAGATGGTGAAAATAGGTATTCCTAGTTCAATCAGCAGTAAGCATAGCTAATTGGAGCAGGTTACATTGTGGGAAACGTGGACTGGGAGGAGAGGTCCAAGAGATAAATCCATGTGGGAAATGCTCAGAAACCTGAGCTGCTGTCATTCAGGCTCAATATGTCCCAGAATATTTGTCAGCACAGCCCCAAGTTTTAGAGATTAAAAAATGGATTTGATTCCTCCTCTGCAAAAACACTGAGTTAACAATTGCACGCACTTTTCCATTAAGTGCTCAGCAGAAACAAAAACTAAATAACAAAACTAAACCCCAAACAAAAAACACATTAAGTCCTCCTACTAGGAGTTTTGAAGAGTACCTGTGCCCTGAGGGCTGGGCTGAACTCTTGTAAGTGGCAGGTTTTGAGTTAACTAGATGAAGTGACCTCATTTCCACTAGGTGTTATGTCTGCTGGCATAAAGTATGTAAGGACAACACTTTAATTAGCTGGCAAGATGGCTGGCACTTGTGGAAAGGAGTCTCAAATAGCAAAAATGTAGTTCTGAGGCCGTTCTAAATAATTGCTGTTAGAGAGTTAAAGCTTTTGCTAGAAGCTTATTTCATGGGCAGATGCTACTGTGGAGCCAGAAGTAATTTAGATCTGAAAGTTGGCTCTGTTTTGAAAATGGTTGCTGTGGATGATTGCAGATTTAAGAATCCACTGTGCCAGCTTGGACACAGCCTATCAGAGCTGAAGATCGGTTATGGTCTCTCCTTCCTGTTGCTCAAGGAATGATTCAGCTAATTACAGCTATGCTTCCATGAGTTAAGAATCAAATTACATGGGGTTTTTGTCTCAGGATGTCTTTTTTTTCTTCCCTTCCTTTCCTTTCCTTTCCTTTCCTTTCCTTTCCTTTCCTTTCCTTTCCTTTCCTTTCCTTTCCTTTCCTTCCCTTCCCTTCCCTTCCCTTCCCTTCCCTTCCCGTCCCTTCCCGTCCCTTCCCTTTCTCTTTCTCTTTCCCTTCCCTTCCCTTTCCCTTTCCCTTTCCCTTTCCCTTTCCCTTTCCCTTTCCCTTTCCCTTTCCCTTTCCCTTTCCCTTTCCCTTTCCCTTTCCCTTTCCCTTCTTTTTCCCTTCCTTTCTTTCCCTTCCCTTTTCTTCCCTTCCTCTTTATCTCTCTCTTTCTCTTTCTCTCTGTCTGTCTGTCTGTCTGCCTGTCTGTCTCTGTCTCTCCCTCTGTGACTGTTTCTCCCTTCTTCTCTCTTCCTCTGTCTCTTTCTCTCTTTCATTTCTGAGACTACAGAAAACCTCTGGGTGGAAAGCCCGTCTCTGTGAAGGGGCCTGGGGCCAGCAACTGTTCACGTGACACTGTGGTGTGCGGGATCAGGAAGTCTGATTTGCACATTCTTATCGGTTTAATCAGAAGACGTATTTACTGTGGAGAGTCTAGGTAGCAGTTCAGCCTTGACAAATCATTTAAAGATGCAATTCTGGGTTCTTAGGCTGACGAGGTTGTGGTGTGACAAGGGCCCAGAGGCAGAAATGTCTTTCAGGAGAAAGCTGTTTGGATAGAAGAATAGCATGTGAGAAGAATCAATTCCTTGATTCTTGTTGGACAAATCTCATGCATTCATAGGCCTCTCTCTGCACCTGCCCTTTTACAAGCTTTGGAAGCTAAGGCTCTTCTCTCTTCATGGTTCACTAGACAACTACATCCTGCCTTTCTCTGTGCTTCATGACAGGCTTTGGTTAGCCCTCTCTCCTCCTCCCGCCCCTAGGCCTGCCCTATGGTCAGGCCTCCTTGTCTTTCACTGTCCATTTGCAGCCTTCACAGGGTCTCATTTCCTGTATTATGTGTCACTCTGTTCCAGCTGTTGGATGCATCAAGGATGACAACGATGATGGCAGTAAAGAAGATGCATTACTTGTGTCCCTACTGGCATTGACATTCTAGGCACAAATGTTAACCATCATGTTTACGTGGTAAGCACTACCATTATTCCCATTTCACTGGGTCTCCCTTGGTAATCTTGAGTTGAGTTCCATGAGCTCGTACTCACATCCCGTATCTCTCATCAGTACTTCTGTACTGAACCATGCTAGCCTTAACATGTGGTATTTTCCATTTACTCTTGGAAGAAGCAGCCTATTGGTCATCAGGAGAACAGGACAACAAATTGGGATAAGGCTCACCATACCCGTCCCTCCTACTACCCTGAGCAAGGGCACTGCCTTTGTTAACAAGCTTCCTGCCACTTTGGTAAGTTATAGACTTACTCAAGGCTGCTCTTTGATGCTAATATTACAACCCAGCTCTTTGTGTATTCCTGCACCTACCACCAAGGCAACAGACAAGGTGAATGGATTCTGACTTGAGTTCAGTCACAAGGATTGTCTGGGCTATTTGGCTCATCATATAGGCTGTCACAAAACCTTGAGACTGTCTGTTTTCAGTGGGAAGATGTCTAGGCCTAGAGAGGGTACAGGGGCTCAGGGAGAGGAAGTTCTGGTCACCATCCCTGCCTTAGAGCCATTGTCACATGCTTAATTGTGTGTGTTTGGTGATAAGCCAAGTGCTATTGCAAGCAGTTTCTGAGCACCTCTCTGTTAGGGAGAATTTATTAGTCCACCATGTGTTGTTGGCTGGGTATCTTATGTGACAGTCTCTTTATTACTGATAGGGAGTTCTGGTCTCACTGTAGAGAATGAGCAAAATCTTTGGGAGCTCTCTAAGGACTGTTGGTTTGGTCTGCTCTGTGTGACTTTTGTACTTTTGCAGATGAAAGGTTGTATGTGGTGATAAACCTGCTATTATGTATTTATTTATGTATTTATTTTTAATACAGCATCTTGGTGTTCTAGAGATGGGGGAATAGACAGAAACCATCGAGTCTTATATACTAGTGATTTCACAGTTTGTATTGCTATTTTAAAACTTATAGTGCCATGTTAATTTTTGCACTTTCTAGGGTCAATTATCTAAATTAGACAATGATGGACCTTCATAATCCATAAGTGGCTCTAGACAAAAACATTTCATATTGAGAATGTAGATGAAGTGAACAGCTGACCAAGAAGGCATGGCAGTGCTGCTGAGATCAGAACTTCTTGTCATCTCCTTTGGACATAGTTGGAAAAGGCCCAGGCTGGGGGCCAGGAACAGTAGAGTGCTTGCTTAGCATGCACAAAGTCCAGGGTTTGCTTCCTTGGTATCACATACACAGAAAAAGCCAGAAGTGGTGCTGTGGCTCAAGTAGCAGAGTGCTAGACTTGAGAAAGTCCAAGGACAGTGCCAAGACCTGAGTTCAAGCCCCAGGACTAGCAAAACAAAAACAAAAAAACACAAAAACCAAAATCCATGCTCATCTCTTTCTTCAATGCTTCACCACAAAGGCTAAATTGCTACAAAAGTAATAGGTCCACTACCACTTTGGGGCAAAAGATTACTAAATGGGAAACTCTTCAAGGATTGTACATCCAAAAGCGATTATGAAAATGATGCTGGTAAATTGCAATCACTTCCATGTTGTCTGGCTTTACTCCAAGACTACTTTTCTTCCTATTCCTTGCCTGTCATGCTATTCTTTTCATATTCTGCCTCTGTGGGACTCCAACAGTACCCAGCAAAGTACACAGATATGCACCATGGAACTGGCATTTTTTCTCCATAATTATGTCTTGGTCATACATCATTTTAGCTAGATCCCAGTTTGAGAGGGGGGTTGGTGAATGACTTTATACAGGTTTTTTTTTTTGCCCATTGTTCTGCTGAACCTGTACAACCCTGTGATTCATAAAAGCCTGTTGTTCTTCTAACTCCTTTTCTTCCTGAAAAATATTTTCAAGTGTCTCAGTCTAAAGAAAGTAGCATTCAAAACTGCACTGTTTGCAAATCTCAATTTCTGTTAAAGTGGTAGAAATTCTCAGTACAAACTATCTGTTCTGGAAATGAGTTTTCATCTTCTAGATAAACACACTCTAGCCTTTGTTACCCACTTACTTTACTTAGAGTTTGTTTTTTCCTTAAAGTCTCCATAAAGTATTAGATTTTACACAGCATTCAAATTCTGTACAAACTCTGTTTTTCCTTTCATTCTTAGAAAGCAACCATGAGTGAGTCGGCAGAAAGAAATGTGTTGGACAAGAAAGCCTGGGATTCTAGCAGAGAACTGATACTCCTTGTCAGAATTCCAGTGAAATTTTAGGTTTGGAGCAACACCCAGAGTCAGTTAATATATTATGTGACCCTGTGATATGTACCCTCACACAGTTTGCCCAGGCTTTCCCTGGCTACTCCTCTTAGTTATTGCCTTTTTCCTTTCCCTTTGTGTCTAGGCTTACCACTTGGGTCTGTGTGGCTGTAGACGAGAATCTACCTTGATGCTATTTAAGTAGAGATCATTGTATTACCAGGCTAAAACAGCTGTACCGACGATTTCATGAGCGAATTAGCTCATGAAATTTCATTAGCATATTAAATCTGTGTCTGGCGTATAGCATGTGCAATAAAAGTGTTTTTGATGCTTCTCATTATTATTATGATTTCTGATTTCATTTGCCTTGGTACCTATCACCTGCTTACATACGATATTTATTTGCATACTTTTCTATTTTGTGCTCTCACTAGGGCAATGACTTTTTTTTTTTACTGTTTTGTTCAGTTTGCTCTCTAGTACTTAGAATGAGGAAGACACCTGGCAGGTACTTCACAGATACTTCAGGTTTTAACAGATATTTCCATAGTGTAGAAAGCTAGTGGAAAAGACAATAATTTTGAATAGAGTTCAATTAGTGCTATCATATTTGGAGATTCTCTTTTCTTGCCAGTCATGGGGCTTGAACTCAGGGCCTGAGCACTGTCCTTGGACTTTTTCTCAAGGCTGGTGCTCTACCACTTGAGCCACAGCACCACTTCCAACTTTTTTCTATGTACGTGGTACCGAGGAATCGAACCCGGGTCTTCGTGCATGCTAGGCAAGCACTCTACCACTAGGCCAAACTCCTGGCCCCGAGATTCTCTTTTCTTTTAATCTAGCTTAATGCCTAGGATAAATACCCTAGTCAGGTTTTAAGATTTATCAGCTTGGTGTGACTTCTCAGTAGTTCTGCTTTGCCCGGAAGTCAGATGAGGAACAAGGAACCTGGGATCTAAGCCATCTAGGCATTCATCACAATGAGAAAGGATCCGTTTCTGGGAGAAATATGCCACAGACATATTCAAATCAGCAACATGAAGGTAAAACAGCAACAGCCTAGTACCTTAGAGGTTCTCAGAATTGACTCTGGAAGAAGTAAGATTGGTCCTGAGTAACTCTAATCCAACTGAAGGCAAAGGGAAATGATCTTCAAGCTCTGATAGTGCCAATCAAATTCTACACTCCCTTCCTCAGAAAGTGCATTTGTGTATAGCAGGTGGTAGTGTTACCTGTGGCTTCTGGGCCTCAGGGGATCCTGGAAATGCATTCAGGGATACCCGCAGAAGCTGGCTGAGAAGAGGTGTGGTAGAATAGTTGGAAGCTTGTCTCCAGTCCAAACTACTCTCCAAACAGGTTGCACCCTCTCCACAGAGGATGCACTAACGATGGAAGGTTGAATGAGCTAACGGTGATTTGTTGTTGGGAGAAGATACACTCGGAAGTTATTCACAGGCTTCCTGGAAGGGACCTGGAAGGTGAAAAGCCATGCCCTGGGAGGAAGGTAGAGATGCAGAGACAGATAACTTGTTGCCATCTCTGCAATGTCCATACACCATTGGAAAGGTCAGCTTGTGTTTTGGAGACAAAGAAGTCTAGTGACTGCTTCACGGGTTGTAATAGTCAACCATGCAGTCTGGAAGACATGTCAAAAGAGTTGCACCTTCCATGTGGAGAAATTCATTGGTTAGATTAAAAACCTAGTAGAAGGAGTGTTATGCTTAGTTGGCCTTAGCTCATGTCCTTTTCCCCAGCTGGAGCTCAGGTACTCCTGTGGCACAGGTCAGTGAGTCCACAAGCCTGGAAGTGCTTTTTGTTTTGTGTCTCATGGCATTGCCATCTTGTGGTGGCCATCAATCTTGTTGCTGTCCTTTCCCAGCTGTGTTTTTGTCCCTTCTTCAGGCTTTGGACCCATGTAGCTTCCACCTGACCAGTGAATCTGGAAAATCTGAGTCCTGGGTTTAAGTTCCATTTATAAGCTGATGACACAACCATAGTCTTGGTTACCATCCTCACCTCCTGCTCTAGAATTCCCATCTCAGGAAATGAAACCACCAGGCACACAGTTCAGTTGTGTGAAAACAATGGTGCTTCCACATCTCTTCCGCTGCCTCTGCTGTGTGCCCAGCCTGTTGACCAGTCGGCTGTTTCCTACCCCTCTACAAGTCTTCAACACCTGCTCCCCCTGCTCATCCTGTCCAGCTGGACTGACAACAGGATCCCATGTGGCTTCCTCCTACAATGGAGTCCCCACACAGTGTTTAATAGCTGTTCAGGGTCATCTGTAGCTCCATTTACTCTACTGGGATTGAACCTACGGGTTCCAGGCAAGTACTCTTTCTTCCCAAGTCCCCACACCTTTTGTTTTCATGAGATAGGTCTTGGCACCCCCAGCTCCTAGCCTTCTTGCTTCACGTGTCCAACTACTCCCACATTTTCTGCTGACCTCATTTATGTCCTTATCCTGATTTACCCCAGCTCACTTGCTTGCTCATAGACCTGAGCTCCTTCCCTGGAAAGTGATTGATTCCTGCATTTCTGAAGCACTACCCTGCCCTGAGTCTTAGGGTCCATCATAGATGTAGGCAGATATGGAAAACAGGGCAGGGTCTGCCTCCTCCCTTTAGCCCTGACTCTGCCTTCCCTCTACTCAGAAAGCAGGAAGAATTCAATCAGAGAGCTCCAAGAATCTCTTCTACCCCCAGTAACTATCATGGCTCAGATTTGACACTTTAAAGGTTTGTTCATTGAAGGAGTACAGTAATCACTAGAATTGGTCTTTGGGACCCTGAGTTAGAACAGGGTACTGACATCATGAAATTATACGTGTGGTATGTTTATATGTGTGAATGTGTAAACATGTGCGAGCATGTGCAAAGCGAATGGCTGTGCATGTGGTATGTATATGTGTGTGTGTGTGTGTGTGTGTGTGTG
This sequence comes from Megascapheus bottae, assembly GCF_031878675.1. Taxonomy (NCBI): domain Eukaryota; kingdom Metazoa; phylum Chordata; class Mammalia; order Rodentia; family Geomyidae; genus Megascapheus; species Megascapheus bottae. The sequence goes on from NC_143517.1 coordinate 1,690,637, forward strand.
TGTGTGTGTGTGTGAGAGAGAGAGAGAGGGGCAGAGAGAGAGAAAGAGAGAGAGAGAGACAGAAAGAGATTTAAAGGAATGAAGGGAAGAGTTCTCAGCAATGAAGCAAGGCCCTGGGACATTAGAGAAAAGGACTTTTTTCACATATTTTTATTGTAATTAATAGAAGGATTACATCATATTCACCAGATAGAAGGTGCTTTACTTCACAAACATTGATACCCTTTCTCATGTCTTGGTCCCCATTTCCCTCCCCCCATCAACACCCCTCATCTTGTTTTCCCTCTTTCCCTATCCTATTCCAAATAACCAAATAAACATCCATACAATATATCAGATAACAAGGTAAAATACCTTGTAAATACCTTGGTAAAATACCAGTATGAGATAGCCAAGGGACAGCAAAACAGATGAGAGATAACATAGTACATTAAGGACAACTATCACTCATTATATGGCCTTTGTTTCTATATCCTGGAGGTCCTTACATTTAGCATTGTACTATCTGGCCTTACGTATCTAGGTTTTGCTCTATTGTAAATCTCTGCTAGGAGAGCCCAAGGTTTCTACTGATTATGACAAATGAGGGAAACCATTGAGCCTATGTTCCTTTGAGCCTGGCTTACTTCACTTAATATGATTTTTTCTAAGTCTTTCCATTTCCTTACAAATGGGGTGATGTCGTTCTTTCTGATAGCAGCATAGAATTCCATTGTGTATAAATACCACATCTTGTTGATCCACTCATCAACTGAGGGACATCTGGGTTGGTTCCATATCTTTGTTATGGTAAATAGTGCTGCAATGAACATCGTTGTGCTAGTGGATTTAGTATGTCCTTGTTTCTGGATGATTGGGTAAATGCCAAGTAGTGGAATTGCTGGGTCATAGGGGAGCTCTATGTTTAGTCTTTTGAGGAACTGCCATGCTGCTTTCCATAGTGGTTGAACGAGTTTGCACTCCTACCAACAGTGTAGTAGTGATCCCTTCTGGCCACATCCCCTCCAGCCCTCCAGCATCTGTTGTTATTAGATGGAATCTTAGAGTTATTTTGATTTGCATTTTTTATGACATTGAGCATTTCTTCATGTATCTATAAGCCATTCTTTTTTTTTAAGTTTTTTTTATTGTAATTAGTAAAAGGGTTACATGATATTTGCCAGATAGAAGGTGCATTAATTCACATACATTGATACCCTTTCACATGTCTTGGTACCCATTTCCCTCCCCCCCCACACCCCCCACCCGTCTTGGTTTTCCCCCTTTCCCTATCAAATTTCAAATATCCAAATACAAATAAATTCAATATATCAAATAACAAAGTGCGATACTATACCAATATGAGATAACCAAGGGACAGCAAAGGAGATGAGAGACAACATAGTACATTAAGGACAACAATCATTCATTATATGGCTTTTGTTTCAATATCCTGGAGGTCCTTTCAATTAGCTTCACATTATATGTCCTTATGTATCAAGATTTTGCTCTATTGCAAATCTCTGCTAGTAGAGCCCAAGGTTTCTTATTTCTTCTTCAGAGAAGACTAAGTCTTTGGCCCATCTTTTAATGGGATGGTTGTTTCTTTGGCGATTAGTTTTGGAGTGATTCAATTTTTTGAGCTGTTGATATATTTTAGATATGAGGCCTTTATCTGTTGTATGGTTGGTGAAGATCTTCTCCCACTATGTAGGCTTTCTAGTTAGTTTGCTAGCTATGTCCTTTGCCATGCAAAAGCTCTGCAGTTTAATGCAGTCCCACTTATCGAGCCTTTCTCTGATTTGTTGTGTTTCTTTGTCCTTATTAAGAAACTTTTGACTTGTGCCAAGGAGACCTACTATATCTCCTATTCCTTCTTTTAAAGTTTTTAGTGTATCTGCTTTTACCTCCATGTCTTTGATCCATTTGGAGTTAATCCTGGTGCAGGGTGACAAAGAAGGGTTCAACTTTAGTTTTCTGCAGGTGCTTAACTAGTTCTGCCAACACCACTTGTTTAAGAGGCTGTCTTTCTTCTGTTTTTGGCTCTGTTATCAAAGATTAGGTGGCCCTAGGTCTGTGGTTTAATATCTGGGTCCTCAGTTCTATTCCATTGGTCTTCAGGCCTGTTCTTGTGCCAGTACCAAGCTGTTTTGATAATTATAGCTCTGTAATAGAGTCTAAAGTTTGGTATTCAAATTCCTCCTGCACTGTTCTTTCTGCTAAGAATTGTTTCTGCTATATGTGGTCGTTTATCATTCCATATGAAATTTTGGATTGCCTCTTTCATTTTTTTAAAGAATGACATTGGGATATTGATGGCTATTGCATTGAATTTGTAGATAGCCCTTGGCAAGATTGTCATTTTCACGATGTTAATTCTTCTAATCCAGGAGCATCAGAGGTTGTTCCATTTTCTTAGTTCTGCTTTAATTTCCCTTTTCAGGGTTTGAAAGTTTCATCAAAAAGGTAAAAGGCCAGGTCTGATAAGAGACTTCGGATTTGCACATGGTAATCTGAGGACATTAGATTTCTATGAGGCAGGATCTGGGAGGACACCAGAAAGGGAGAGGGAAAAAGAAATAAGGTGACACAAAACTAGGTCAAGGTAGCCAGCCAGGGTCCTTTCCTGTTCATTTGGCTTCTAAGTCATGTTCTCTTACTTTTCTGTGCATGGTTCCGAAACAAATGCCTCACTATTTTCTGTTGGTTCCCAATAGAAACAATAAAGCCTATCCATAAACATCAATCTTATTAGTCATTTAATTAGGAATTTACTTTATGGCAATTTGTTGATTTTAGGATCATCTCAAGTATGGCATGCCCAATTTTAATGGTCAACTTATTATTATTGTTAAAAGGTAGGTCTTAGAATTAAGCAGTATAAGACAGCATCAACACTGTCCCCAAGTTTGAGCTGTGGAGTCTATCAGAAGGGAGGATATCAACGATCCAGAGTCACACTGGGAATTGATTTTCTGTCTTCAACAGGGCCAATCGAGTGCCTGCTGTTCAGGAAAAAAAAATCCTAGAAGCATCCAGTTACTTTGAGAAAGGTCAGATTTCTTTCTGGATCTTTGAGAAGCACTGTCCAATCTATAAGGATTTAACCAAGTTAGCCACTACATATCCCCTACTAATATATATTTTTTATTCTGAACAATGCTTATGGTATAGCCCTTAGCTTCATCCTGGACCTACGCTGAACCAGGATCTTGAGCTACTTTACTTCTAACCATTTCCAGTGATCCTAAACATCCCTTTAGATATAGATACTCAGAATTCAAATAAATCTCCCACAAAACCAATAACATGTTGAGACTTCATAATTTTCACTGATCAAACCATGCTCAAGAATCAGAACATGGGATTGGGGAGATTGGCCTAGTGGTAGAGTGCTTGCCTAGCATGCACAAAGACCTGGGTTCGGTTCCTTGGTACCACATACATAGAAAAAGCTGGCAGTGGTTATGTGGCTCAAGTGGTAGAGTGCTAGCCTTGAGAGAAGCCCAAGGACAGTGCTCAGGTCCTGAGTTCAAGCCACAAGACTGGCAAAAAAAAAAAAAGAATAAGACCATACTGCAGACAAAGGCCTCATATCTAAAATATATCAACAGCTCACATTTAGTTGAGATAGCGCCTATTGACTGTGACAGTTTCTCAGGTTTGGCTTGCTTTTGAGGGCCTTAACAACTTGGAAGAATATTACCTAGGCATTTTGTGGATTTTCACAGCAGTGGGATTTGCCACATGCCTTTAAAAATTATTAAGCTGATATTATGGGTTTGGGGCACAAATTTCCATTTTTAACCTCTCATGCCAGGGTTTCCTTGTATTCACATGCCTTCTCACTGTTAATACTAACTCTCACTTGGTAGCTGAGTGCTTACCAGATTTCTCTGCCAAGAGGCTACGCTCTAGTCCTTACTTCCGTCTCTGGAAGGCACTGTACAACTTACACTTATGGACTGAGTGGTAGGCCTCATCTTGTTCAGGGTGAAATATCTATCCAAATTAAGAATTCTTCTTCTATATAGGCAATTAGACTCTTCTTCCCATTTATTCTTTCAACAGTTCACTTATTTCTATAGCATGGATTCATTTATTTTATATTATTATGATTCAAAACTATGCACTATCCAACTTTTTCCTGTGGGACTGTTCTTTCCTTTGATTCTTGTTTCCTTTTGATATACACTTTCATTTTTTTACTTTCTTCCAATTTTCTTTTGTGGGTCCTGGCACCAACCTCAGGGCCTGAATGCTGTCTCTGAGCTCTTTTGCTCAGCACTAGCATTCTGCTACTAAAGCCACAATTCCACTTCTGGCCTTTTTTTTAGTGTGGTTAATTGGAGATAAAGGTCACAGGGGCTTTCCTGCCCTGGCTGGCTTTGAATTATGATCCTTAGATCTCAGCTTTCTGAGTAACACACAGTAGATTTCAGGCCAGAGACACTGGTGCTGTTTGCTTCTGTGGTTTAAAAATAAAACAAACTTATTTTAAAGCATTTTCTTACTTTTTGGTGCCTGCCAGAAGATATTCCATGACTCAGTTGATTCATTTCTTATCCCTAGCCAAGAATCAGTCACTTCTCCAATGCATTTGGTTCCTGTTGTAAGTACTACTTGGGTTTATGGTTCTTGGAGTAGCTTTACCGTCGCACTCCTGGCCTGTAGTGTGTGTGTGTGTGTGTGTGTGTGTGTGTGTGTGTACCTGATTCAGGTATATAATTACCGATAAGCACTTCTACAGGTAAACAGCGATTCCAAATTTAAGCAAAACTGGAGCTCATACTGATATCTCCAATTTTCAGCCATCAGGACATGAACATTTTTAGCCTTTTTATGTCTAAGCTTTCCAAAGTCAGGAAACTTTGATCCCAGTGTCTGCCATTCATTTTCTGTACAGATATAGTAGTACCGGCATTGTTAACTCGTCTCCCAATGAGAAACACCTCCATCAGCTGAAATGGATGCTTATGATTCATTGATATTTGTCTTTAGTCCTATGGACTCTTATCTTGAGAGTTGCTTGTATCTCTACATCTTATCACCTTCAGTGGGGTTTTAGACATTTGTAATTGATTCTTTGGCCACATTCTGTATTTTATCTTCTGAATTATTGATGACTATTAGTATGACACTGGTACCCATTAAAGTTTTCTCTTTGATTTTTATAAAATAGTGTAAGTTTTGACAAATAGGGTTATCTATGTAGTTAGAGTATTATGCAAAGTAGTTTCATTCCCTGCTCAATCCTGTGTTTCGTTGGTTCAACTCTCTAATAACCCTGTAGCTTGTCCATCTTCAGAATGTCATATAATTACAACCACAGGATATACATTCTTTCAAGACAGGCCTCGGATATGTAGTAATATGCATTCATGCATTCATTCATTTTCACGATTTGATCTCTTTTCATTGACAAATATTACTTCATTGTATGAAAGCATTAGGTCTGTTCAGTCTTCATTGACTTGACTTCTGTAAACATTTGTGCATAGGGGAGCATTACAAAAACATTTGTGTGCTGATTTGTGACATTTTATTTTTAGGCAGTTGGGTAAAACAAGTGGGATTTCTGGGCTTTATTGTAAGTGGGTCTAACACTACATGAAACTACTAAACTTTCAGTTTTGAAGACTTTTTTAATCTCCCAAAAGCAATGAATGAAAATTGTTTTTGTCTGGCTTTTAGCCAGAGTTTGGTATGAAGTTGCAGAAAACTATCCCTTTTAGTATCTGTACCAAATGATATCTCATTGAATTTTTTGTCCACTTCTATAATGCAAGTTGAAGTTTTTTCCATCCATAAATCTTTGGCAAAGTGTCTATTGACACCTTTTGCTCTCCTCTTTTTTGTTGGATTTTAAGAGGTTTTAGGAAAATTCTCAATGTGCCTTATTAGATACACGATTTGTGAAATTTTCTCAAAACCTGTCACATTTTTATTCTTGGATAATGTCTCTCGCCATTTAGACATTTTTATTATTTTTTCTTTAACAAGTGATGACTTTTGGTATTGTTTTATATTATATAATCTCATTCTTCTAAAATTCCATGAAAACATTTTGGGGCTTGTGCAGGTCAGGGCCTGGGCATTATCCCTAAGCTTTTATATTTGCTCAGGGCTAACATGGTACCACTTGAGTCATAGTTTCTTCAACATCCCTTTTTGGGAACATGAGAACTCACTCCTATAATTCCAGCTACTAGGGGAATAGGAGGTAAGAACTAGAATTCTGGCTGGAAGCCAGCCTAGACAAAATCAGCTGGGAGTTTGGCCTAGTGGTAGAGTGCTTGCCTAGCATGCATGAAGACCGAGGTTCGATTTCTTGGTACCATATACATAGAAAAAGCTGGAAGTGCTGCTGTGGCTCAAGTGGTAGAGCTCTAGCCTGGAGAAAGTCCAAGGACAGTGCTCAGGTCCTGAGTTCAAGCCCCAGGACTGGCAAAAAAAAAGAAAGAAAGAAAGAAAGAAAGAAAGAAAGAAAGAAAGAAAGAAAGAGAAACATACTATAAGCAAAACATTAGGGCATGTGGCTTAAGTGACAGAGGGCTTTCCCAGCAAATGTAAGGTCTTAAGACTAAACTTTAGTACAGTAAAAGAAAAACACAAATAAGAAGCCAAATATCCCACTTTATTTTCTATGTGGTTTCATTTTAGCATTAAAATTTATCATGTCAATTTAAAAATATTCTCTTGGTATTTAAAAATGACATAAGAAGAGTCATCCTTAATTATATAGCAAATTTGAGCTTTGCTCATATGAAAAATGGCATCATACTTCTACCTAATTTTTAAAGGACTGTATGTCTTATTTATGTTTTACACATTTTTTTACAGTTTGTACCTTGTAAAATATTTTTGCTTGAGTTATGAGAATACATGTTTCATATTTCTTTTTGATGGATTTTATTAATCTTGGTGATCTTCAAAATAAGTGATTTATATAAGTTCTGCATTGGATATAACTTATGTCTGGTATGTCAGATATGTAAAACACATCACATGAATTCACTTTTGCTATTCCTATTTTATAGTGTAGGGCACAACACAGACTAGATACCTTTGAATTGCAATGAATAGAGCTTTGATGAATCTACTGCTTGTATAAGAACTATTCTGCCACCCTCCAAAGGGAAATACAGGACAGTGAATCCATACTGAGGCTCCAGGTATGAAATGACACAATTGCAGAACTGTGTGAGAACTTGGAAATCATGGCGAATGTTCATACACACAGTACACAGAGGCCCCATACACAACAGCAAACATACTAATGCCGTCCCGACTTATCTAATTCTTGTAACAATTTTGTGCCATTTTCCTACTAAAATTCTGATTTATGGGTTCTGTTTGCTGAGATCCCTAAAAAACTGTTACCTGCAGCCAAAGTTGTGGACACTTGGGTAGTTTTGATGTGAAATGTCCACTTTAGGGTGGTAGGTTAAAAGTTTAGTCCCAATCTTGGTGCTATTGGAACCTTTCAGAGTTGAGACCAAGTAGAAGTTTATTTTAATTTTTTCTGTTCCCGTGGTTTGAACTCAGGACCCGAGTGCTAACTCTGAGCTCTTTTTGTTCAAGGCCAGCACTGTACCATGTGAATCACAGCAGCACTTCTGGCTTTATTTAATTTTGGGGGGGGGCAGTTAAATGAGAAGATGTCTTATTGACTTCCCTGCCTGGGCTGTCTTTGAATCACAATACTTAGATCCACCCTTCCCGAGTAGCTAGGATTCTTAGTCGGATGTTTTCAGCCATTGTAGGCATGTTCTTGATGATAAGTTGCAGCCTCTTCTTTTTTCCATTTTTCCCCCCTTTCAGCCATGAGGTGAATGGCTTTAATACAGCTTGCACTTCTGGCATTGTCTTCATCAATTATCTGATATTTTGTTACAGTAAAGGAACATTGACTAATTTAACTGATATTTCCCAACCCTTGTTTAGTGTTGACATCTTTCTTTGGAAATGTTGTCTGGTCTCTGACTTGGAGATCTTCAGTGACAGAACATAGAGGTAGGCCAGAAGTGTGCATCACCGAAGATAGGACTTTCTGTATGCATCACATTTAATCCTCTTCACACACCTCCTGTGTGGTCCAGATTTTCCTAGACTCTGGCTGCCCTGCCTCTGCCCGAGCTCCTGTGTTTCAGGATAGCTGCTTTTGCTTTTGGACTCTTTGAATTCTCAAATGCTCATTCACAGTTAATGGCTCAATGGCTCAATTCTTATGAACTGCTCAGCAAGATCTTGGAGATCTGTCATCTCTCCTCCAAGGTAAAGATATTTTGATGGTTCTTCTCTTTGCTTCTCACAGCTCAAGACAAAAGGCAGGTCTCCTCCTCACCCAGCCAATGACTTCTCTTGCCAATTGATTCACACAGAAACGCTGGGTTCTGCAGCTGAGCTTCCAGCTCACGTCGTTCCCTGGATCTATAACCCTGCATTTTCTGTCATTTCTATTAAAGTATTTATGAGGATTTTGCAAAACCCTGTTCCAGTACTGGTTCTTATTAAGTAGATTTTTCCTCAAGAACTTTCTGGCAAGTTTGTTTCCCAAACTTGGGTGTATATAACTGATTGATTCTTAACCTACTGTGGGAAGTTATTTCCACCCCCCCACACACACAGACACTTATGGTTTATCTCATGTTGTTACTGTAACTGACTTTGGTACCTGGTATATTGTAGATAAGGTTATTTATGTGTTAGAAATAGGGAAGGGAAGGGGAAAACCAATATGATTAGGAGGGTGTGGGGGGAAGAAAATTGGAAGAAAAACACGAGAAGAGGTATCAATGTTTAAGAAGTAATGTAGTATCAGGAGGCATGGTGGCTCACGCCTGTAATCCTAAATACTCAGGAGGTTGAGATCTGAGAATAGAGGTTCAAAGCCAGCTGGGACACTACAAAGCTGTGAGACTCCTATCTCCAATTAATCACTAGAAAATGAGATGTGGGGATGTGGCTCACGGTAGGGAGAGAGCCTTGAGCTGAAGAGCTCAGGGACAATGCCCAGGCCCAGAGTTCACCCCCCCAAAAAAGAATATATTCACTACCTGATGAGTGTAACTGCTCTATACATCACCTCAACAATAAAATACAATTATAAAAATTATATTAAGAGGTATCTGCGTTTACATTAAAGCTATCCAAATATTAGAAGAAGAAAAAACAGAACTCCAGTGCAGAGCTTTCATTCATTCTTGTACCATGAACATTCTTGTTTCCTACATATTAGTCTTATCTACGCAGGCCAGTTAATGTTAATCCTTTCATATATATAGCTATATAATATGATATAGATCCAATAAGCACACTCGTGTGGACTCATTAGCAGGAGGTAGAACTGGAAGAGCTTGGCAAGAGAGACTGTGGTCCCTCCCTGTTCAGTTGTCATCCATTCCTACATTTCCTCCCATTTTCTCATCTGGCTATTTTAAAAACATTTGTTATAAGCGTTGATGAAATCCAGAACCACCCTTGAGTCATGAAAGCTACCTTTTAATTTTTACTTTCAAATTCTTACAAAATGGTCCTGACCAGTTCTCGTTACTCTGCTGCCTCTGTTTTAGATGAGATGGATGGAGATTGCTGTGAGCTTTCTCCATAAGTGGGTAAAGGGGCCAGGCTCAGGAGAAACACTTGATCTTTCCTGGCTCACAGGTCACATGCCTATAGTATGTATTAGTTACTTTGTGCTACTAACAAGCTGTTGAAGGCCTAAGTGGTTGAAAACAAGAGACTGTGATGAGACACTGAGGGTATCTGAGGGTGAGAGTCTGGGAAGTGGCTTAGCTAGATGGTTGGGGTTCAGGCTATCTCACAAGGCTGTAGGCAGGATGTCAGCAGGTAGGCAGGATGTCAGCGGGATTGTAGGCAGTATTCTGAGGCCTCTCTGAGGGTGAGAGCTGCTTCTGAGGAAGCTCATTCTTTCTCATGGCTGAATGATGCTTCATTCATGGGTTATTTGACCTGGAGAGAAAGAGAGAGGAAGGGAGGGGGAGAGAGGAGAGAGAGAGAGAGGGGAAAGAGAGAAAGAGAGAGGAAGGGAGGGGGAGAGAGGAGAGAGAGAGAGAGGGGAAAGAGAGAGAGAGGGGGGGGGGAAAGAGAGAGAGAGGAGAGAGAGAGAGAGAGAGAGAGAGAGAGAGAGAGAGAGAGAGAGAGAGAGAGAGACCTCAGTACCTTTATGACCTAACCTCTGATGTCACATATTGTTATTTCTGTTTTACCTGGTTCAGGCCAAGTAACCACTAAACTTAGACCAAGGTCAGAGGGAACAGAATAAATGCCACTTCTTACAAGGATGAGCGATGAATTCCTGAACACTGTATATCAGATATCAGAACTTTTCTTCACTCGGGAAGTAAATATTTATGACTTTCTGTGTATATTTTTGAGACCGAAAACTAAACCTGAGTTCATGTTCTGGGAGGTGTGGGCAAAAGACAGCTAGAGAACTTAACCTAGCTTAGAACTCACAGTGTAGAACTCTTTGGTCAAAAATTCAAGTCTCCAGACCAGTTCTGGTTCTCTCATTGAGATGGACATCTTTCCTACCCTGTGCTTGTGGGTGTGACTACATCAGGGGACCTGAAGGTGGTATGGGTTCAATGACAGCCTATAAAGGCTTCACTGAACCTCAAGACAGGCATTCTGCCACTTGAGCCACAGTTCTACTTGTGGGTTTTTAAATTAATTCCAGATAAGTGTCTTAACAGAGTTTTCTGCTTAGTTGGCTATGAACCAAGATCTCAGATCTCAGCCTCCTGAGTAATTAGGATTACTAGATGAGCATCTAGTCTGGCCAATTTTCTTTACCATTACCATTTAACATTTGTATGACCCATTTAGAACCATCGGTGAGCCACTACTGATTTATTATTATTAATGAAAATTCCATATATTCTTCACATTTCCTTGTTTTTTATTGCATATGCTCATACATTTCATTTTTCTGTGGTAGTTCTTAATTTTGGAGAGTACTGACCAAGTATTTTGAAGGATGCCACTGTATTTCTGTGTGTTGCATGTTTTTCTCATGATTAGGTTGTTGTGATAGATTTTAGGCAGAGAGATAAGTTTCTGTTTTTACGATGCCATATCAAGGTTTCCTTCTGTGAGCATGATGTATCACTGCTAAGGTTGACTTCTTCAGCAGGTAGGGGTGAAGGGTTGTCAGCTTTATCCACCATGAAGTTACTCCCTGGCCTTTACTTTTCTCACTGGAAGGAGGACACTATGCAGCTCACATTTAGAGTATAGGAGGAAGGCTTCTCCTTCAACGTGAAATGTCTATATAAATTAGCAGTAATTTTCCCACATAAGTGATTTAGTCCTCCCTTCCTCCCTTCCTCCTTCTCTCCTTCCCTCCCTCCTTCCCTCCCTGTCTTCCTTCCTTCCTTCCCTTCCTCCCTCCCTCCTTCCCCCTCTCCTCTTCTCTCTTCTCCTTTCCTCTCCTTTTTCTTCCTTTCTCTCTCTATCCTTTCCCCTCTCTTCTTCTCTCCTTTTTGTGACAGCCCTAGGGCTTGATCTCAGGGCCTAGGTGCTATCCTTGAGCTATTTTGCTCAAGGCTAGTGCTCTACCACTTAAGCCATAGCTCTGCTATGGCTTATCTCCAATTATGGTTAATTGGAGATAAGAGTCTCCTGGACTTTCTTGCCTGGACTGATTCAGCCTCCTCAGTAGCTAGGATTATATGCATGAACCACTGGTACACTGTTCCACTTAGTTATTCCTTCAGCAAGTCAGTTATAATAATATGGGCGCATGGGCATTTATTTTGTATTTTGAGTTTTTTAAAAAAATATTGTCAGGGTAATGTACAAAGGGGTTACAGTTATATTCATATGGTAATGAGTATACTATTTCTTTTTTTTTTTTTTTGCCAGTCCTGTGCTTGAGCTCAGGGCCTGAGCACTATCCTTGGACTTTCTCAAGGCTAGAGCTCTACCACTTGAGCCTCAGCACCACTTCCGGCTTTTTTCTATGTATGTGGTACCGAGGAATCGAACCCGGGTCTTCATGCTTGCTAGGCAAGCACTTTAAACCACTAGGCCAAACTCCCGGCCCCTGAGTATACTATTTCTTGAACATTATCTTCTCCCATGGTTTTTCTCCCACTTTCCCTTCCCCCACCCCTCCCAGAGTTGTAAAGTTCATTTCCAACATATTGTCTTGTGAATATCACTGTTATACTGATTTACCCCTTGTCCTTTGTCTCGGCATTTTGTTTTTACTCTTCCCTTCCCTAATTCAAATACACAAATAAACATATATACATGTATTTTCACTCTAGCTCTGTCTAATGTAAAGGTGCACTGAGTGTCAGCTTGTGTATGCCCATCAAGAGCTAGAACAGCTTTTCTCTGGATAGTCCTCGTTCTTCTCCTTAGAGAACAGCAGTAGGTCTAGACACTTTGTGCTTTCTGCATTTGTAATGTCTTCACTTTTGGGCTGTTTCAGCATCTAGAACAAGGAGATATGTGCGTGTAGTAAGCCATGCCTATACATTTTTCTATAAATAATCTTGTGTGTAACTAACTGTATTTATATTCAGCAAGACAGTTTCTACTCTCAGCCACTACCACAACGACCAATCCACGATTTTCTTTTTAAGCACTTGTAACCCTTCTCAACAGTGATCTTTCAGGTACCTATAGTTTGCCAAAATTGACCTAATTGTTCAGTTCTAGTACACATTAATCACAGTATGATTTTTAACCAATCTGGATTCTCACAACAAACAACTTTATCAGTGAAAGTAGAGTTGCACAGGCAGTTTCCTTAGTCTCATAGAATTCATTTAGTTTTAAAGTTACTTAGATCAGTTCTTTTCTCCCCCACCCTCTTCACTTGACATATTTGAGTTTTGTAGTCTGATTTAATGTGAGTTTGAGCTCACAGTGTTTGGATAAAGATGGATAAGTGATTGAACTCTGGGATTAAAAAAAAATGAGATTTCTTCACTGCTACTTAAAATAACTCTGGTAGGTTTCAGGGTTTAAAGTTTGACCTGAACAAACTCATGGATTTTATGAAATAATGTTTGAGGAACAAACTTTTGTAGTTAGTTCTAGCTTTAATTAGGTCAGCAATAGGTAAGTATGTCTCTGGGATGCAATGGAAAGGAAGAAGAAAGTACCTGTGTTGCTTGGTTGATTGTGTTCTCACTTTCCTGGAGTCACATGGAGTTATGGTTTCCATGTAATGCTATTTTCCTGAACAAGCAAATGACAGAGATTCTTAACTTAGAGGCACATAAATACATTTTACTGCTAGGGACCTCTTCATGATGAAGGTGATTTATTGGTGATTGTTTTTCCTTTGCCAAGGCATTATTTATATATATTTTTTTATTTTGCCAATCCTGGGGCTTGAACTCAGGGCCTGAGGACTATCCTGGGGCTTTCTCTTGGGCTAGTACTCTACCACTTGAGCTACAGCACCACTTGCAGCTTTTTCTGTGTATTTCGTACTGAGGAATTGAATCTGGGACTTCTTGCATGCTAGGCAAGCATTCTACCACTAGGCCAACTCCTGGCCCTTATGTTTCTTTAGTTGAAAATTTTGTTACAAGAAATTCCTTCTCTACTCTCTCTTTTCCCCATTTTTAAGGAACTAAGTCAGTTTCTTCCTCTTCCCCCTATTTCTCTGTCTTCGCTGACACTGGCATTTGAACCTATAGCCTCCAGATTGCTAGGCAAGTACTCTGCCACTTTTGTTTGTATTTTGTTTTGGGGAAAGACATTCATTAACTTTGCTCTAGCTGGCTTAGAATTCATGATCCTGAACTTTCTGTCTCTGGTGAAGCCAGGATTATGAGTATGTACTGTCATGTCTGGTAAATCAATCTTACAATAAATCTCCTGGAAGATTTAAGACTCAGTGTACAAAGATGTGTTTCAAGTTGCAAAGCTTAACTCATAGTACTTACTTACCTATCATCAGGTGAGGGTTTTCTCCATATTAAGCAGAAGCTATATTCTTACTGGTCTCTGAGATCCCTTCCTAATATAGTTTGTCAGTGAGCACTGAAGGGTAGAGAGATGGGCTCATTATTAATTCGCCAATTGCAATATATATCCCGTCTTGACCTTATGACTTGACCTGCCACTAAAGTAACTTCCATTTCATACTATGTTCACTGATTTCCCAATACCAAGTGTGTATCTCTCCTAATATTTGGTTTGCTAGGAAAAAGAATAAGGAAGATTGGCATCTAGTCCCCACTGTAGAATTCTCCAAGTTTCCTTCTACTTAAAAATGGCTGTTTCCCTTTACTCAAAAATGGCCATTTCCCTAATTTACCACTTAGTAACTCACTCCAGTTTCCTTTCAAATTTGGAGGCTGAGTCACTTTTCTCTTCAACTTTGGAATTCTCACCTTAAAGCAGCAATCACTTGGCTTGAGAATGGCTGGATGAAGGTTCTTGTGGGCATTGCTGGGACATGCAGGGGCATGAGTGTTATGGACCTGAAGCTTTTTGCTTTCATTAATATACCTTGTGATGCCGAAAAGCCCCAAACTATCAGTTTTCAGATTATCTTAGATTCTCTCCCATCATAGACCAGGAGGTAGCACTACTAATAATGCAATCTCTTAAGGACTTCCTGACAAGCTGGACGCTTCCCAGTGTCCTGGTGTGTGGCATCCTACTCATAGGGGCTTGGCTGTGTGAACATCTTAACATTAGGTGTTTGCTTTATCATCATGGTTCTAGTTCTTCCTATTGCATTAAGGAGAGTAAAATATGCTTAATGTTTCATCCTAAATGTCTTTCCTTCCTAAGGGCCTTTATGTGTTGAGGACTGCCGAAGTTCTTAGAATAATAATGCGAATGTCCCTTGGGAATTTGCTCCCTTTAGGCCTTCTTGATGAGTTTTTAGTTATGCTGGATAGTCACAATGGATCCTTCTGATATTCACAGGTGCTGTATGTTGCTTTGATGGAAACCTTTAGATTGGATTTGTTTTTCATATATATATATATATATATATATATATATATATATATATATATATATATATTTGCCAGTCCTGGGCTTGGGCTCAGGGCTTGAGCACTGTCCTTGAACTTTCTCAAGGCTTTCACTCTACCACTTGAGCTTCAGCACCACTTCCGGGTTTTTGCTATGCATGTGGTACCGAGGAATTGAACCCGGGTCTTCATGCCTGCTAGGCAAGCACTCTACAACTAGGCCGAACTCCCGGCCCAAATTATATATACTTTTTATTATTATGTGTGTAAATCACTGGAACCCAGCTCCAAAAGTATATTTTAATGTTGGTTTTGCCTTTAAAATTGATTTATTCATTTATTTATTTAAGGTTCTGGGACTTGAACTCATGCCTGAACATTGTCCCTGAGCATTTTTGCTCAAGGTTAGCAGTCTATCACTTGAGCTTACAGTTCCATGTCTGGCTTTTTTTTTTTGTGGTTAATTGGAGATAAGAGGGTCATGGACTTTCCCGCTCAAGCTGGATTAGAACAGGATTCTCAGATCTCAGCCAATTCTAACATAGCTAGAAGTATAGGTGTGACCCACCAGCACCCAGCTCTTTTAATGTTTTTGTCTATTTTAGCGTGCCTACCACACTACGTGTACATCCACCACTTGTCTTTATTGTTCACATTAGATATCTATTGGACTATGTGGTCCCGGATTAAAATACTTTTATTCCCAAATACTTTATTCTGCTTCAGGTTTCTATATTTCAGCTTTCAATGGCTCTCTTTAGTGAAGCACTTAAATACTGCAAAGTTTTTGCCTAAGTTACTCATTTCTCAAAATTGAGTTTCCAGACTACCATAGCCCTTGTACTGGGAGACAAGTTAGTATGTTTATTTCTCCTGCTGATAGGAGTAGGAAGAGGGTTTGTTTTGTATCCCAAGCACTTGCTACATACATTTAACAGACATAGAATTAGAGCTTGTAAAACAGAGCTCTGCAAGGATGGGATTATGTGCTCTCACTTTGTAGGTCATAAAATTTAAAAGTCATTGTCATTGAACTTCATAATCATATCATGCCAAGTTTGTGTTCATTGACTCATGAGAAAAGTAGCTAGAATTTATGATACACAGTAGATGGGATAAGTTGTAGATTTTGTTTACTGAACATACTAGAGCCACCTAGTATATAGAACATTTATAGACCTATTGTGCCGATTAAAAATACTAATTATTGGCATGGGCTGATAATTCTTTTAGTAATTTCAATTTCATTGCTACAAGAAGCTTGATTGTCATATTTAAAAATTATATAATATTCATTGTGACTGTTAATATAAAAAATGGTCCAAAATATTTAAACATAGGCTGGGTACTCATGTCTCATGCCTATGATCCTAGTTACTCAAGAGGCTGAGATCTTGAGGCAGACTGGGCAGAAAAGTTTGTGAAACTATTGTCTTCAATTATTCAGCAAAAATGCTGGAAATAGAGATGTGATTCAAGTGATAAAGTACCAGCCTTGAACAGAAAAAGCCGTGTAGGAGCTTGAGAGCTGAGTTCAAGCACCAGTATGTGGGCACACACACACACACACACACACACACACACACACACACACACACACACTTAAACATAAAGAACATGATATTTGTTTAAAGGCACAGACTCTAGCCATCCTTGGGGATCGCCAACAAAGTTGGTCTTACTTTCTGCCCTATCTTGGAATAAAAGCCTTCTAAATTTCCTAAAATATTCTACAAAATTATCCTTATATTAGTCCCTTTGGGGACAATTTTGATTTGAGGAGATACTGGCCTCAGATCTCCTCTTATGATTATCTATCTCAGCATAATATTTCGTTTAGAGAGGGGCTTGAGAACTAAGTGTGGCCAGTATGTGCCAGCAATCTTGGCAAAAACCCAGTATTCTCTCTTCCTCAGTATTGCTGACTGTAAGGATCATGATGGCTGAACTTTGAACCATCTTGGTCTCCACAATGAAAACCAATTGTTTTTATCATATTGTTCATGCTAGTTTAAGTTGGATTCTGACAAGTACACACCAAAACTTCCAGGATCACACCAAAATCATTCTGAAGGCCTGTTTTCTTGAAGACATTTTTATCTCCCGAGTCCCTGAGAATGTTGCTCTCTGCATTACCCCACAAAGAAGGTGTAGGGGAGCACGCAGGAAGGCAGGTACAACCTTGGGCTCTGAAGCCGGAAGGTTGAGGTTTGTCATTGGTTTCTACACTGAGATTAGCTTTTTTAGCTTAACAGAGGGAAATCAAAGAACTTTCTTCACAAGTAAAGTGAGATAATACATACAATAACACTTAATCCACAAAGGTAAAGTGAGATAATATACACACAGCACTTGGTACAAGATTTAGTTAGTGTTCAATAACCGCTAGCTGTAAAGTTGATGGTGGTGCTATTCTACTAATTTCTCCTGTACTTCCAAATGTCCCTGAAGATACCTGAATTTGAAGGTTCAATATAGGAACTCTTTGCGAATCAAACACTTTACTTACTGCTTTTGAAGGAACGAAAAAGGAACTGGTAGGTGATTTAACAAAAAGTGGCAGATATAACAACTTACAGATAACACATGTGGGTCAATCATGTTACTTCTTGTTTCCATAATGCCACAGGTTCCTACTTAAATGCTGCTTCTTCCCATAATTCCCTGCCAAGAGTCAGGGCAGAGCATGCAGGAACCATCAAGCAATGAGTACAAAGTTCGAGAAAGATGTGGGAAGAGCCCTGTACTATGGACCCGGCCTTTGAGGGCATTTCACTGGACTCTTTGGTGCTTCTCTCTCAGAGGTAATCTCCATTTTGAGTTTTCCTTTCACTTCAAAGCTTCCTCTGTCTGCTTTAAACAGTTTCTTGCCTTTCCATCCTTTCATAAAGGAGAAAACAAATCTGTACCCACTGAGACCCTGTTCAGTGTCCCACTATCAGATACTGATATAATTTTACAATTTCAGAACTTCCTATACCAAACTTTTTTCTTCAAAATTCAACTGATAGGAAATATTGTTGCCATGTGGACCACTTTTAAAATAGACACTGCTAATACATCGTAAGTAACAAATATCTCAGCCTTTTAAATGACAAATGAGTAAGAGGAGCTGTGTCAAGTGGTAGAGCGCCAGCCTTGAGTGATAGAGCTAAGCAAGCACATAAAGCCCCGAGTTCAAGTCCCAGTACCGGTACAAAAGGAAAAATAAGAAATGAAGAGTTCATATACACATGTGCATACATGCACATGCACACACTTGCTGTATGCAGGTTATAGTGACAGGAAACCTAGGCTGTCCTGACAACTTCCTACCATAAAGAAAGTCAGTCCTTTCCCCTCTGATACTTGACAAGAGGTAAGCATCCCTTTAGTTGTAAACATTTTAGAGTAGTGGGAGTTATTGAGCTATAAGTTAGGGAAAGAAGATTTCATTTTAAAACTTCGATAATTCGATGCATTCCCTTAGTATAGTGCTTTTCATGCTAATTGAAGCCCCGTGGCTGTGGTCAGGGGACTGTTTAATTATGGACTTACTGCCATCAAAAGTGCCTTTTGAAGACTGAATTGGCAAATGGTCTTTGAAGGCTGCAAGCTAAGAAAAAATTCTCAGTGGACCACTTGGGTCTATGAAACAACATCATCTTTTCCAAAGTTACTTAACTATCCCCTTTGTATGTAAGTCATTCATCTTGATAACGTTAAGTGGGAATTCAGAGTTTTCAAGATTTTCATGCTTTTATCTTTTATGTGATTGGGAACATTCTAGAGTGTTGTGAAAATGTGTCTGGCTGTCCTGCACTTGGAAGGCTCCCGCTTATCTCTCTGGGAAATGTCAGCTGGATTTCTCATGGCTCTGGAATCCTTCACTGTCCAGCTGGGCACCGTGGAATGTCCAGCCCTGCAACCCAAGTGGTTCTGTTCTTAATCCTGAGAGGCAGAAGCGTCGTGCAGACAGACAAGTGAGCTCTGAGGAGCCAGGCTAGCATTTCATGTGGCTCTGGACAGTCAGTGATATTTAGGACTGGAATAAACCCTAAGTAATCCTCTCTTGCCCTGTCTCATCTGTAGATAACACAATCAAAGCCTGTGAACACTCCTGTTGCCGAGATCAGACTCCAGTGACTCGCAGAGCTAGGCTGCATAGCTGGTCCCAGGCTGCATGGCTGGTCCTAGCCTGCAGGGCTACTCCTGTAAAGCTCTAGGAGCATTTCCTGATGGTTAGAAAAATGGGAGAAATAGAAAATACCTACAAGAAGGGGGTGCTGGTGGTGCTTCCTGCAATGTAGCTACTCAGGAGGCTGAGATTTGAGGATCACATTTCAAAGCCCTGGGCTGGAAAGTCTGTGAGACTCTTGTCTCCAATTCACCATTACAAAACTGGAAGAGGAGCTGTGGCTCAAAGTGGTAGAGCAGCAGCCTTTAATGTGGCACATGGCATGTGGCACATGGCTAGGAAGCAAAGGAAAAGAAAGGGGCCAGGTTATATCCTCCGTGAACTTTCTTTCTCCCACTGGGTCCTACTTCCTAACAGCTCCCCAGCACAATCTGAAAGTGAAAGCTTCAGCACATGGGCCATTGGGGTCTATTTGAGATCCAAGCCACAGCCACGGGTCTTCCTTATGACTCTGAGGCAACACAGACCATGGTGCACCTCTCACATTGGAACCATTTCAGTAGATGCGTGCAGTGGTGTCCTGACAGCAGGTGGCACAGCAGACTCTCCAGGTTGGTGTAGTTAGGCTTTGCTTTGTGTGCGAGTGCAATGACGTCCCATACTCCTCTGTTTGGCAAGAGAAAAATGACCCTAGGGACTCACTGCTCACTGTGTATTTTGAATGTACCTGCTGGGAAGAAATTCAATTTATTCAAGCTCTGAATTAATGTAAACTATAAGGGAAAAATATAGAACTACAGTGAACATAAAATTAGAGAATTTTAAAAATTCTTAGGACAGAGCAGGGAAGCATTTGGGAACTTTCCTGAAAGCTGAGATCCTGAGTCAGAAACTGACTTAGCAGAGAGAGTAAAAGCAATGTCACCAAAGCATTCACCATGAGAGGTGTTAAGAGCTGAAGAGAGCAATCTAATTGCATTGGATGAACACACTTGGACTTGGGTGAGTGTATTTAAAGCATGGATGAGGCATCTGTGGCCAAGGGAGCCTGGGAGAAAGCCCAGAGAAAGGGGCCTTCAAATGGGGGTTAGGGACAGTTGCAGACTGTTTTAAATCCAATCCCATGGTATCTTTCTTCTTTTTCCTTCCAAACTAGAATATTTTTCTTCCTTACTTGCTTCAGATGTAGAATATGTTAATATTTGCTAAAACACACATTTTACAGAATTTCATAAAACACTTCCACTTGCACAATTCATTTAACCTTTATAATAGTCCTATATATAATTATTATTGATATTATTTACAGATTAAAAGATTTAGATTAGGAGAAAAACTCAGCATAATGGGTCAGAGTTCAGGACACAGATTCTCAGATCGGAGTTCCTGTTCTTGAGTTTCTGGGCTGTGCATTTGTGTCTTTCATTTTCCTCCTCTGTAGGCTGAGCTACCATCCTACTTCTGGCCATCAATGGTTAAAGGAAGGAAGTGAAAGAATGCATTCCAGATTCTGAGCATCCTCTGCTCCTCCTAATAAGAGAATGTTTCCATAAACACCTTACAGCTAGGCCTTGCTTCTTTCTTCTGCCTCCATCCCTTGCTCAGTAGGCCTAGGTTATTATATTTCTGGGTCCGGAGCCTGACCCCAAGAGTTTGGAGCTTGGGAGGTCAGAACAGGCTTTCCATTGGTGAGACTGAAAGGACTGTGGCCTGACAGGTCTCTTTCTTTGTCTTGAAGGCAGGTGCCTACCTGAAGACCAGTGCTTCATACTTGGGAGTCTCCTCTTAACATCTTCATCCAGGCAAGACTTCTGGGCTGGCCATTTGTCTGCATAGCAGGTGAAGGGGAGGCCAAGAGGTGTGTAGAGCTGTCCTGGCTAACGAACATCTTGTGTCTCCTCTGAAACCAGGTCCCAGATGGACACCAGATAGGCAGAAGACCACTTTGGCACGTTCTGTGTGAGAAAGACTGACAAGCTCTCACCTGGGTGGAGAGCCAGGCTTTTCTTTCATTAAAGATGGGAACAGCCGATGGGAATTCATGAACACACTTCTGCAGGTCCTATGGCTTGAAAAAGGACATATTCAAAAGAGGAAGGTGGAGGGGCGGGGAGTTTGGCCTAGTGGTAGAGTGCTTGCCTAGCATGCACGAAGACCCAGGTTCAATTCCTCGGTACCATATACATAGAAAAAAGCCAGAAATGGTGCTGAGGCTCAAGTGGTAGAGCTCTAACCTTGAGAAAGTCCAAGGACAGTGCTCAGGCCCTGAGCTCAAGCCCAGGACTGGCAAAAAAAAAAAAAAAAAAAAAAGAGGAAGGTGGAGGGGGACAGGTAATAAAAGCAAGACATTTCCCACCTGTCCTGTGCTGGAAGTGAAGCAAAACAGCAAAGGAAAAAAAAACCCCAAACTTAAGAATTCATTTTTAAAGGGCTTGAATTACTCACCTGGTCTCTCTCTCTCTCAGGGAAGCATGGATATTTGTTTGACTATTTTTTTCAGAAACTTACGTTATCTGGGTTTGTATTAGAGGAGCAGGATTGAGGACTATGTCCTAGGTAGGGTGTGGATCCATGTTGTAACCCCAATATCCCAGGCTGTGCTCACGCCTCAGGGCTGAGACCTCCAGTGTTACCTCCTTCTAATTCCCCCTTCTTCCTTCCCACATTCTGGGCTCCCAAAAGAGCTGAACCCACTCCTCAGACTGGCCTAATAAGACTGGGAGTGAGAATTATACTATTTTCCCTAACTGTACATGTGCTTCAGGGCAGTCAGTTCTCACTGGTTAGGTTTATTCTGACTGCACCCATGGTTGTGTGACCAACAACTGATGGATGCATCCTACTTTGTGTTTCCTGTCACTGTTTCCTGTCAGTGATCAGTTGCTGGGCAACCACACTGTTCTCCAAACAGTGGATCTTTTTGCCCATTCTGAAACCAGGCAGGAAAAGCAGTCCCAGGACTCTGGTGGTAGCTTCCACCAGCAACGTGAGTGCTGTGTTTGTTACTTCCCTGAAAGACAGCCAAGTGTGTAAATTGATATAAAGCTTCGAAAAAGCTACAGATTTTCAAAACCCAAACTTCCATGTAATTAAATGTTTTGAATTACTTTCATTTGCACCAATTATTAGAACATCAGGGATTGGGAAAAGAATTTAGTTGCAGGATAGTCTCAGATGTCTATTTTTCTTTTCAAATTTTTGTGTGTAATCTGATGCATTATGCGTTTCTTTGTCTTTCCCTTTCCACCTCTCATCCCAATTTCTGGATCATAAGGTTCAGAAGCATCAACTAGTTCTGTCCCTTCACATCCAGCTCTTCCTTCTCTTGTTATTAGAGCCTGGTTTGGTGAGGCAGCTTTGACAGTCCCAGCTCTCAGCAAAAGATCTGGACCTTCACAGATGTTCAGTATTGTTTTCATCTCCTCTCTCTTCCCTCCTCTTCTTTCCCTCCCCACCTGGTTTTCTGGATGGAACCTGGGGTCTTGCACATATTAGGCAGCAAAGGTCTCAGGGAAAACTTATGAATGGTGAGCCTGAGGCACATGCATTCACCAGAATTATGCTCCATGCTAAGGGTGTGCTGGTTATCCTGAAGCTAGTGCAATAGTAGAATTGCACTGTTGCTCATGGATTCGTGTGTCAAGGTGATCATTAGAAGTCAGTGTGGGATGAGGGGATAGGATAGAGGCTGTCAACATGGGAGAGTAGACCATGGTACTTGCACTGAGGAAGGGGCAGGGACTGGGAGGAGAGAGGATCCAGATGAAGAGGTGTGGTGACCAAGCTGTGTTAGTAGGGGTGTAGCTCAGCTTTCAGACTTGAAAGACTCAGATGGCTGAAGAGGCTGCCCGTAAGGAGGGTGAGTTCAGGACAGGATCTATTTGAGCTGAGATTCTGATGGATTCCATTAGCTTTCAAGTGGAAGTCCAGACTTCAAATCCCATGTGAACAACCCGAGGGAGGAGGAGCCAGGGAGCTATTGAAGGGCCTACATGACATGAAAAGATAAAGAGAAGCAGCAGAAGGAGCCCAGGACAGATTGGAGACCTGAGAGGTAGACCAGAATCCCTACCAAGAGAAACCACTTCCTGCAAAAGAAGATCATAGCTCACTCTACGTGGGCAGGTTTTCAGGCATGGGATATTTCTTGAGCATGGATTTGAAGATTCAGGAAGCTTGGGGTTTGTGCCACCAAGAAATTTTGTCTGAAGCCAGGCACTGGTGTTTCACTCCTGTAACTCTAGCTACTCATGAGGCTGAGATCTGAGAATTGTGGTTCAAAGCCAGCCTAAGGAACTAAAAAATCTGTGAGACTCTTATCTCCAATTAAAAGCCAGAAAACCTGAAGTGGCACTGTAGCTCAAGTGGTAAAGCACCAGCCGTGAGCTGAAGAGCTCAGGACAGCACCCAGGTCAAGCGTTCAAGTCCCATGACCGACAAAAAAAAGTTTTGTCTGATTTTATGCATATGGTATAATCCTTTCCGTTATCTCCCTCCTTGTCTTCCACATTCCCTGCCAGTCCTGAGGCTTGAACTCAGAGTCTAGACACTGACCCAGAGCTTTTTCTTTTTTCCTTCTCAAGGATAACACTCTGCCATTTAAGTCACAGCTCTACTTTTGTCTTTTGGGTGGTTAAGTAGAGTCCAGCATCTCAGAGGTGTTTTTGCCCCGGCTGGCTTTGAACCATGATCCTCTTGAGTAGCCAGAATCAGAGGTATATGCTACAGCACCTGGTCGTTTCTTCATCTTAAAAGTAAACATTGATGTTGCTAATGCAGCTTTGTGGTCAAGCATTTGGCTCATGTATTCAGGTTAGATCTCTGGTGCTGAAAAAGAAAATGAACAGAAACAAACAAAATGTGGACCCTTAGGCAGAATGGACTTCCAGATTAAATGTGAAAAATACATGCATAGAGCATGTATACAGTTGTGTACTGTATATAGCATATATATAGACTTCTCTAGAGTCTATGAAGAAGTCCAAATGGCCAGAAGCTCACAGGTCTGAAGTTCCTAGGTCTCTTGTCTGTCCATGACCCTCTTGAAGGACCAAGAGGGGGAGAATTTGGATGGGAGCAGAGCCATCTCATACTATTTTGGGACTTCCCTGGTGGTAATTCATTGGGCACTTGTGCGCATGTGTTCACAGGTGCGTGACCACACCTCAAGCTATAAAGAGGAGGGGAAGGTCTGAAATGCCACTGGATTTTTTACTGACAGCTTACTGTCCTCTTCATTTCCTCCCCAATTCTGGGAAGACAGTTCATGCTTGGCACAGGTTACCTGTCTCTCGGGAAAAATGACTCACTAAAACTACTCAAGTCAGGTGCTTTTTTACACCTCTCCCTGGAAAATCCTGGCTGTGAGCTGGTGGCACTTTGTTACTTCTCTGTGGTCCCTGTATGTGAATAGGCATTGGCCAGGCAAGTTGCTTCTCCGTTCTTTCTGTCAGAGTTCGCATGCCTTCCACATGTGTGGTTCAGAAACAAACCTCTTTCACTGTAAACAGCCTGACATGTGGCTCACATTTATACAAAGAATTCACACAAAGGCTGGGGAAGAGAAAATGTTGGGGCTTTACATTTGGATTGCTTTTCATGTGATCAATGCCTGTGTCTTCCTGCACCCATATTTTCTGTCTAAAAGGTTATTTCATATTTGTGGTATCTTTTTCTAATACCCACAATTTCTACTTGATATTAATAGAAAGAGGTGGGTGGGTTACACTACAAAGAGCAGGAACAAATGAACTTTGGTCATGAAGAATAACCTCCCGTCCTTGTCCCTTACTCCCTGTGAGATGACCCATTTATTGTGATTCCTAGTGCATTTCCTTTTAGGTGCAATTTGTCTTTTTTTGCTGGCTTGTTTCCAGTTGTCTGTTTATCATAGAAATGTATGTGTGTGTGTGTGTGTGTGTGTGTGAGAGAGAGAGAGAGAGAGAGAGAGAGAGAGAGAGAGGGAGAGGAAAAAGGAAAAGGAAAAGGGGAGAGTAGAAGAAAGAAGGGAAGAGGTGTGAGTAAAAGAGCTAGGAGGACAAGGGAGGGACAAAGGGGAAGGGAAAGGAGATAAAGGAGGATAGATGGGAGAAGAGGAGAAAATACAATAGGAGAGGGGAAGGAAGAAGAGAAAAGAGGAAAGGAGTGGAACAGAGCTGTGAAGGAAGGAGAGTAAGAGAGGAGAGGAGAAGAAAAAAATGAGAGGAAAGGAGACATTAAAGGGAAACATCCAATGCAATTTCAGGGTTTTTATGACCAAAATGTACATGAGAGGAACAATCCCTGCGCCAATGCTATTTGACTCAGATTCCAGAATTCATTAAACATTAAAAAAATAACATAAAAAGAATGCTTATGGCGAAAGTCTGTGAAGCATTGACATTTGTTCAAACAGGAAGGGCTTTCCCAAGAATAACAGAACAGCCTTACAGTGGAACAGAGAAACCCAATTGGAGCTGTTACTCTTGGCGTTTCAGTGAATCTTTTATACATGAGCGTGAGGGCAAAGTCTGATGGTTTTTCTTTCTGGGGAACAGACATGGTGTACTCGCCATGTGTTCTATGGCTGTGTTCTTTATGTGGGAAACAAGGACACCGTGTAGATAGTAAAGCTTGTAAAAAACAAAACAAAACAAAGCAAGCTGTTGGAAAACACAGGACTCTGGGAAACTTCCTATTCCTCCAGGAAAATTCCACAGCCTGCGTTGATCACTGGATCTGGATCCTGTGAGCCAAACTCAAGGATTTGGCCAGCTCCTAAATTTGTCTCCAGCCCCAAAGTGTGGCCCACAAGTGGGCAAGCCTGCCACCAGCTGCAGGGGTGATTCCAGGTGTTCCAAACAGGTGGTTTGGGTTCTACTGACAGGTGTTATCTTCTTCCTGCGCCAAGGACAGCAGGCACTCTCTCTGCACTGATGCTGCAATCAAAATATTTCTTTTTAAGGAAAACTTTTCAAAGTCAAGCAGATTTATTTCTATCACAATCTGCAGTCTAAGTCCCTGTGTGATGTTCATTATAGCCTTAATTACACAATATGCAAAGTGCCAGCTCTGCACTGCAAAGTGGGCTGTGGACGCACTTGATTTGTTTTGGCTCAAATTCTTCTCACTTGCTCAATAATATGAAATCTTGGCAGAGCAAAGCGAGTCAGAGTCCAAGTCCATATGACTTGGAGTTTGCAACACAAGGAGATGTGAGGGGTGTGTGTGTGTGTGTGTGTGTGTGTGTGGTGTGTGTGTGTGTGTGGTGTGTGTGTGTGTGTGTACCTAATCACTGCCTTTCCAATAGCTCTAGAAATTTGTGTCCCCAAAGTGCTTATGTCATAGAGCTTAGGGAGACAAAGGAGGGAATGATGGTCAAACGCCAGGTATCTAAAGTGGTTTGCAAATAGGCCTTGCTGAAGGACACAGCTTCAGTGACCTCAGACCTGGGCAGCTACTGGCTGGGCCTGGAGTGTGTGAGCACCAGGTCAGGGAAGAGAGAGCACACTTCACACACTAGCTTCCTTGTCATCAGCTCTTGAAAGTCCTTCCCTGTCACCTTCCAAATTCCATGGCCTGTAAGATACCCATAGGAACACTACTGACACACCAGGGGTAGAGAGTTCTCAGGAAGTTTTTGATAAGGAGTCCGGGACCCCAGGTCTACACTAAGGATGGCACTCGCTACACTAATGAGGGCAGTTAAGCTCTTTGGGGCACAACTTAGAGACTCCCATCTGGACCCAATTTTCTAACAGTTCAGTGAGGAGGAGGCTGCACAATTAAGGCACTTGGTAAGGAGGATCAGTGACTGAGAACTGGAACCTTATAAAATGTTGGCTTAGGTTATCCCCTTTAAAAGTTTATCTGGATTATTAATTCCTTCCAAAATGAGGTGGAGTGAACAGGATGACTTCTGGAGAGTTGAGGGTGGGTGCCAAATTTGTAGGAGGAAAAAATGCACAGAGGCCTTATTTTTATTGAATGTCATATTTTATTTCATGTCCTTTTATTTCATTTATTTTATTTTGTGCAGGGATTTTTTGGAAAGTGGTTCTGTAACAACTAGGGTTTTTGTTGTTGTTGTTATTTTGTTTTTCCCCATTGTGCTGGTCCTGGGGCTTGAACTCATGGCTTGGGTGCTGTTTTTGAGTTTTTCCCCTCAAGTCTAACACTTATGCCACAGAACCACTTCTGGCTTTTAGGTGGTTATTTGATCAGAATCTCATGAACTTTACTGCCTGGGCTGGCTTCAAACTACAATCAACAGGTCTCATCCTCTTGAGTAGCTAGGAGTAAAGGCATGAGCCTCTGGTGCCCAGCTAACAACCAGTTTTATAAACTCCTTTTGACCAGAAAGAAATGGGCACACAGATAAGTTGGCAAGAAGAGTATGTCTGATAACTACTTATGCACTTATAATAAAGTCTTTATTTCAAAATGTATGGTTTCCATATCTATTTTTGAAATGTGTCCAAGGATAGGAAACAATGTTCCTCAGAAAGATGAGGGAATCAGAAAAGTTTGCAAACTATGCATGGATAAGTAAACCCATCACAATCAAAGCATGATGTAAATAACAGAAGAGATAATATTCATATTGATTTGAAGTTAGCAGTTCTTAAACACGTAAGTA
Source organism: Megascapheus bottae (assembly GCF_031878675.1). Classification (NCBI taxonomy): domain Eukaryota; kingdom Metazoa; phylum Chordata; class Mammalia; order Rodentia; family Geomyidae; genus Megascapheus; species Megascapheus bottae. The sequence goes on from NC_143517.1 coordinate 1,718,331, forward strand.
GAGTTAGGCATGAAAATAAAAGCTAAATGGTAGGTAAATCTTTTTTCCTTTCTGCAGGAATTTTGTGAGATGCTAATTCTTTGGTTGTCTAAGTAATACCTACTGTGAGAGTTTAGAAAAAGAAGCATTGCAAAAGAGTTCAAACCAATTTTCTCATGATGCAGAGATAATATACTATCATTAACATCTTGGGACACTTACTTCTGGTTACAGAAGTGTTTAATTACAAAGTAGGAATCATGGTGTTCCATATCCTATTCTTTCCATTCATATCCGGCTGTAAGCATTTCCCAGTGTCATCAGATATTGTTTACAAGTTATGACAGGAGACAGAAGAACAGTTCAGACCAGGCTTTGTAATCAAATTCAGCCTCAGCTTCAACTCTGTTTACGATTCTGTCCAGTTCATAGTGACCTCTGTCAAACGGTTCAGTGAATAAGTCCTTTGTTCTTAAGTTGTTGTGAAAATCAACTGTAGGAATGTGTATAAAGGCTTGGTAAGAGTATATGCTTCTACATGTCAATTATCATTGCAGCTTTTTAATGGCCATATAATACTCCATCATACTCAAATATATCATTCTGTTTCTTCCTTCTTTAAACTACCTTGTGGTTTATAATTTGTCACCTAAATGAGCATCAGACTCTTGGGTATTCTCATGTATCAAGGATACATGATACAAGGATAGCTCTGTTTTCTGGGAAGAAGCATTACCACTTCAAAATATATAAGTAATTTTAACATCTTTGTAGGTTCTGTGTGGGAGTTGAGGGGTTCTGAGACTTGAACTTAAATCCTGGGCACTATCCCTGAGCCTTTTTTTTTAGCTTGAGGCTAGCACTGTGCCACTTGAGACATAGCTCTACTTCTGGGTTTTGGGTAGTTGATTGGAGACATGTGGACTTCCCTGGCATGGGATGCTTCTGAATATCAATCCTGAAATCTCAGCCTTCTGAGTAGCTAGGTACCAGGGATGAGCCACCAGTACTCAACTGTGATGATCTTTTTATAAATGTGCGATTCCTTCTCTAAAATTTGAACTTCTCAACTACAGGGAGTCTTTGTATCTTTACACATAACCTAGTTCTTAGCATATGTTGAGTGTTCAGTGCTTAGGTAAGAAAGGAACAGGAGGAGGAATGGAGGGAAGGAGAAAGAGCTGTTGTGACAGCAGATTTCTAGTTGAAGTTGGCTCGGAGGACGTGATTGTGGCTGTGGGCTCCTGACAGGTGAAGGAGAAGGAGCAGACCCCCTAGCTTCCTTCCTGTGCCAGCTCCTCAGGGAGCTGCCATTTGAACTGAAGGAGTAAGCAAGATGTTTGAGTGGGGTGGGGGAGTCTCCTTTCCCTTAGTGAGGAGGATTTATGACATCGGCCTTTGGAAGTGCAGTGAAGAAACATGTATGCAGTGATCGTATTTCCTAGGCTCCAAAACTCCTACACTTAAGTTGGAAGAGTTTTCTATATAAAGACAGTATATTAAAGCAATTGATAGTATGGTTGAGAAAAGAATGGTTTAGAAATCCTATCCTAGCATGGAAATTCATGCTAAATAATTCTCTTAGCCTTTGTGGGCCTCGAGCTATCACATAGGCAGAGGAAAATGGGAATCTGTAGCTCCTTGAAGAAATTCAGTGATGTTCAGTAAGTTCCATATTACTTCTAGAAACACTCAACACGTCCTCTACATGTGTCATACGGAAATACAGTAATAACGTTTCTCTATGTACAGCATTTGAGTATACCTGCAGCACAGAAATGCAGTATATTCTATGGCCCTATGAACGATTCTATGCAGATATGGTATATACACACAGGACAATATAGAAATGCTTGGACTACCATGATGCACCTCTCATTTTAAATAATCAATTCAACAGTGAAACCTACTAGACACTATGCTGAAAAGGATCTCTACAACTTGGTCGGGGGAGGAAAGTCAGGAGAGGAAACTTGGGAGAGAATGAGTGAAGTGGTGACACTGTTCAAAACGAAGGGCATTTTCTTAATATATGCTAATGGTAATGTATGTGTTATTTTTCCTGAACCTACCCTGGAGGTGCACAGAACTTGCAGAGACCATATTGCGTCCATCTCAGTATCTGTTTTTGCCTCTCGCTCAAGCTCATGAACTGTCTGAGGCTACATTACTTAGGATTTGCTATGCCTAGAAAGCAGATGGTAGGTTGACAAGCTCTGGACCTGCCTCTCGTGTGAGTCCTGCCAAGGCCTGGGTTAGGGCTACTGGGTTACTGGGCAGCTTTGGGCATCTTGGGAGATGAAAGCAGAAGCAGCAGAGACCTAAGGTGGGCAGAGGGCAGGCTTGGCTGTCTCCTGCGCACACCCAGCATGATGGAAGTTTTGTGCTTTTACTTTACCTCTTGCCCCTGGATGTCGTACATCTAGCGTTATTGCTATTCAACACAGTGTTGCTGGTTAGAAATTTTATTAACAACTCACCTTTGCAATCAAATCCATCGCACATATGTTAAATTTAGCACCCAGGCTGCTACAGTCCCTCTTCTTCCTCTTCCTTTTCCCAGGAAGATGACTTAAGTGAGAATTTTGTTGTTAACCTAGCTTTGCTTTGTGTCTGTCCTGGGGCTTGAATTCAGCTCCTGGGTACTGTCCCTGAACTTTTTTTTGCTCAAGGCTACCACTCTACCACTTGAGCCACAGCCCCCACTTTCAGCTTTTTTTTTTTAAATCTGGCTAATTGGAGATGAGAATCTTATGAACTGTCTTGCCCTGGCTTGGCTTTGAACTATGATCCTCAGTTCTCAGCTTCCTGGCAGAGATTACAGGCAAAAGCATTTGCCAACCTAGTTTTTGTTTGTTTTTGGTGGGTCATGGGGTTGAACTTGGCCTGGGCACTGTCCCTGAGCTCTTTAGCTCAAGGCTACAGTCTTACCCTTGAGCAAATCCCACTTCCCATTTTTGGAGCTAAGAGTCTCAGGTTCTTTTGTGCCCAGGCTGGCTTTGAACCTTGATCTTCAGATCTCAGCCTCCTGAGTAGCTAGGATCACATGCGTGAGCCACCATGCCTGGCTCTGCAAACCTAATTTTAAGCAGCATATTTCTGCACCTTGTATGCTGGATGCCTTTTTCCCTTATAATATGTGTTTATGACCTTCTACTGTCAAATCATTTCTGAAGTCCCAGTGGAGAGGTCACGAATCACCATGCTGTGTTTGGAGACAAGATTATGCTCAGCGTGGCTAGCTAAAGCCTTCTTCTTGGTGACCATTCCCCAGGGAAGTGCTTGTCCAGAAAATTCATTTTAAGATGAAAACACCACAAATGTTTCATTTGGATTATATCTATGGCTTCGATTGAAGTTAGCTGTTTGTATTTTCTAAGCTAATATTAACCTCGTCTTAATTTAGGAACTAGAAAAGTGCAGCTACACATTACCATGAAGCAGACATGTCATTGTTCAGAAAGTAAGGATGACACTCAGTCTGGGAATCAAACTAGACATGTCAGGAAGTGTTCACTCCAGATTCATTCTGCCTCTCTCTTATAATTCAAAAGGCTGCAAAGAAATGTAGAAATGAACGTGACAACTCCAATACTATCAATGCCAGTGCATTGTTTTTCTTTCTTTAAAAATTTAAAGTGAAGGGCCAGGAGTTTGGTCTAGTGGTAGAGCGCTTGCCTAGCATACACGAAGACCCAGGTTCTATTCCTCAGTACCACATGCATAGAAAAAGCTAGAAATGGTATTGCAGCTCAAGTGGTAGAGTGGTTGAGAAGGCCCAAGGACAGTGCTCAGGCCCTGGAATCAAACCCAAGGACTAGAAAAAAAAAAAACCAACCAAAACAAAAAATCCTTTTGGTCAGGTGCAGTGGCTCATACCTGTAATCCTAGCTAACTGTGATCCGCAGATCACAGTTAAAAGCAATGGTTCATGTCTATAGTCTTAGCTATTCAGGATGCTGAGATCTAAAGAATGTGGTACAAAGCCAAGCCACACAGGAAAGTCCATCAGACTCTTTTTTTCCAGTTAACCACTGTAAAGCTGGAAGTAGAGATATGACTCAAGTGGTAGAGTGCTAGCCTTGAGCAGAAAAGCTCAGGGGCTGTGCACAGGCCCTGAATTTAAGCTCCAAAACTGGCAAAGAAAGAAAGAAAGAAAGAAAGAAAGAAAGAAAGAAAGAAAGAAAGAAAGAAAGAGAGAAAGCAGAAAGAAATTTAAAAAACTAAAACAATTCTTGAGTACTTGTTTGTAGAACATGAAATTTGAAATATGATGTAAAAACTCAGTGTTAATAAAATCTTAAAAAATCAAAAGCAAAAAACAACTCTTCCAATCTGCACCCCCCCCCGCCCAAAGCAAAGAACTTACAATGATTTATAATTTCCTTCATATGTATCTAACTAGCTGTATAGGGAATCATTTTATTTTCTGGACAGTGTCAACCCTTGTATTCTCTAATATATGAAAAATTCCATTTTTCTGCACTCATAGGAAACAATTTGAAAATATTTGGATTCTCAAAATGTAGTTTTGTAAGGTTTTTTTTGGGGGGGGAGGTGAGTCATGGGGCTTGAATTTGACCCGGGCTCTGTCCCTGAGCTCTTCAGCTCATGGCTACCGCCCTACCCTTGAACCAAGCCCCACTTCCCATTTTCTAGAGGTTAACTGGAGATAGAGTCCTTTTGTGTCCAGGCTGGCTTTGAACTTTGATCCTCAGATCTCAGCCTCCTGAGTAGTTAGGGTTACAGATATGAGCCCTTGCACCTGGCTATAATTTTGTAAATTTTGACCATACTATAAACTTCCAATAAGAATTGTTGACTACATGAATTTTTTGGTAGATCCAAAGTGGAATGATAGGTAAACTCATAGATTCCATGAAGAGTCCCAGGGCTGAAGTGTCTTGTGCAAAGGAGCCCTGGCAGAGTTCCCTGGACTATGTGTGAATTAGCAACTCTCATACTTGATCACAGACAGAATGGCAGGGGGACAGAGCTCCACCCCAACCATAAGCAATCAGAGTCTCTGGGTAACACTGAGGACTTCCAGGGAGTACTCCTGTAATGGGATCAGGGGTCCCATAAGTTCTTGTACTATGTCAAAGTTTTCTTCAGAGGGCCTGGAAGGACAGGCAGTCAGAAAGAGAAGAGACCTGAGACGTATGCTGGCTTTATAGATTTACAGAAATTACAGCATATCTCAGGAAGGAACTTCTTTTCCTAGTGGATGGTCATTTGGGATTTGGCTCCAGTTTATCATCCATACCCTTCTCATCTTAATGAGAACTCCTCAGGCCTAAAGTTTACCTGGAGGTGTCTGAGAATATTTGAACAGAACTTCTGAGGAAATTCTTGAGATCATCATCTCTGAGGTATGACCCTCTGCTAACACAGACTCTTATTCCTTTCCACCTTCACGATAATTAAGTGGGTGCTCTGCCGGGCTCAAGGTCTCAACTCTGCACCCCCACCACAGCAATCCCATAATCCCAATGGGCGTTATCTGCATACCTATGTTGCAGTTAGAAGATTAACCAGCATTTGTCTTTTGAAGGCAAATTGAAGGCAGAAGGTACATTTGAAAGAAATAAATCTGATTTGCCATTATTTTTGCATGCAATTACTCACTGGCTTTCTCTAAGCGCCTCAGATGATGAAACACTCACTCATCCTATTTTCCTTGGCTCTATTAGTGACAAAGGCAAGGGGAATTTGCCCGCATTACACTTACAGGTCCATGCAGATCGCTTAATGCGCCACGCCTGAGTGCCCCTCCTGTACTAGAACTTGTGGGGGCTTCTTGTAAAGCTCTTTAGGGAGTCACATCTCATCTTATCCATGTATGCTTTCCCCAGCCATGGTAGGAAGAAGCAACTTTGCATAGCCCGTGGGGGTCAGCTATCCAGGACAGGTGTGCAGTTTGGACACCAACATAGTTTGGGAAGAGAAGAAACAAGTTTTACCAGGCAGTTTAAATGATTCCATTGGCAACAGACTTAGAGGGGGAAAAAAAGAGCATTGTAAGTAGATCAGGTGAATGAGTTTGAAATGGAAGAGTGCTTGCGATCATTGCTTGAACAAGTTCTTCCTTCCCTCCAGAGAAATGAGCTGTGGGGTGTGGAATCCATTGTAGCTAATTGTAAACAGGTGCATCTTAAACCTGAATGGCAACCTGCTGAAACATGCTGGGCACTCAGCTCATGCTACAGCTAATTACCAGGGTGTTAAGATTGGTTCAGGGTTTGCAAATACTCCGGAGGTAAGGTGGAGACACAACAGCTGCAAGCCCACTGAGACCTGGGAGGGGTTGGGCTGCAGAGCCTGGCATGCCATTTCTTCCCTCACCTACCAAAGCCTCTCTCCACAGGGCTTAAACAGAATATGGGAGTATGACACTAAGCCTTCACACCTATGGGAAATGCTATTTTCTTTTAAAAACAAAATCCTTCCAGAGATGTTCAAATTTTAGAATTCTATGTCAATCAACCATAAGGATATTGTTGTTTTGGCAGATGGTCCTCAGATCACCTACACAGATGATTTTTGTTTGATGACCGAGTTGGACAAACATGTTAGCTCTTGTTATAGTTCTTACTCTACCTTTGAATCTGATGTATTTGCTGATGATTTATTCCTCTTTTGAAAGATGTATGGTAGCTGGGTGCCAGTTGCTCACACCTGTAATCCTAGCTACTCAGGAGGCTGAGATCTGGGGATCGTGGTTCAAAGCCAGCAAAGACACGAAAAAGTCTGTGAGATTCTTATCTCCAGTTAACCTCCAGAAAACAGGAAGTGGCACTGTGGCTCCAAGAGGCAGAGAGCTAGCTTTGAGTTGAAGAGCTCAGGGACAATGCTCAGGGCAAGAGTTCAAGACCCCCCCCCCCAAAAAAAAAAAGCCCATGTAGACTTTTCAGGGCTGCAAGTGAGATCATTTTAAAAACCTGAATCTTTTTTTTTATGTGCATGTGATATTGGGTTTTAATTTGGGTAAGTTATGGGTCCCTCAAATATATATCTGACTTGATCATTAAAATACTACATTGTCTTAAGACATTCAAGTTTTCATGTGAGATTTGTGGTGAAATAGATGCATAACAATATGACAATCTTGTAAGCAGTTATTTATTCTAATATTTAAAACTTTTAGAATAGGAATGTTGTTTCCAGAAAGCTTTCAGGATAGTTCAGATAGCACTTATCTATCTTTGTCCATTCTTTCAGCTGTTTACAGTTGCTACAGCTGGTAAACCAGTATGTATACCTTAAAATTAAAACTACTCAGATTTCCTTAATTTCATGTCATCCCACCCACATGGATCCCACATTACATTTCCTGGTTACATCTCCTCATTCTCTCCTGCTTGTGACTTTTTCAGATTTCCCCATTTTTGACAGTGTTGACAGTTTGAGAAACACTGGTTAAAAAAAAGAAAGAAAAAGAAAACACGCCCCCCACCCTGTCACCCAGTGTTTGTATATTTGCCTCTATTAGGGTTTTTCTGTTTGTATTTTTTAAATGACTGGATTGGACGTGTAAATTTTTCAAGGGTTTTTTCTGCAGAGGCACAATGCCATTCTTACCACGTCCTATGAAGAAAACAGAACACGAACATGGCATCACTGCCAATGTTGACCTTTACCACCTGAGGGAGTGGGTGCTTTTCAGGTTTTTCCACCATGAAGTTGTTTTTCCTCACCCTTCCAAACTGTATTCTGTGTTCAGCGCACATTGAAATAGTGGGAGACGTACTTTACCTCTTTAAGGAGTTAGCATCTGTATTATTTGGAATTTTCCTATATTAGAGACTTTCCTTTCCATCACTTTATATATTTGTTCAGTTACTTGTATAACTATGGGATTGTGTACATATGCTTCTCATGTTGAGGTGTTTGATTGTTCAACTTGCTTTGGTATTGACCATAAAGAGTTATGTATTCCTTTGTGATTCCTCATCATTGTGGGGTGAATTTTGTTGGTTCATATGTTCTTGATTCCATTGATTAGATTTATTAGTACTTTTGGGAGGGCACTAGAAGATGCATCCACCTCACTCTGAGTATTTATTATCCCAGGACTAAAATCAACCATAGAACTGTTTAATTTAATTTGATTAATTAATTTATTTTTGAGAATGGTATTTAAAAACAAGATCTGGGTGCCAGGCATACACACTGACTTGGATCTCATTTCTAAACCCTCTCAGGTACCAGGTAAGATAAAAACAAGTGTCTGCTAACTCCTATCTGTATAGGTGCATAGATATTTTTTATGTCAACCATCTCTATTTGCGTTAAAGTAAGTTCACTTTTAGTCGATAGATGTAGATTTCATGCAAAAGCTGTTCATCCTCAATTTTCACCATATTAGAACATTGCTCATTCTCCTTTGCTTCTTTATAACTCCCAACAGCACACCTGATTCCTGACATGTGCTATATATATATATATATATATATATATGTATTTAGCTGTGCAATTCCAACAAATATATAAAGATTTTGGAATTGGTAAGCCGTACCTCCATGGAAAACAACATTGCCAAGTGCATAGTTTCTTTTAAAAGAAACTTAAAATTCTTAGTATTTTGATATAGTAGAACCAAGGAGTTACCACTCAATAAATCAATTCACTTATAAGTACAATGCATATTCATTAATATCATTCTCCTCCATCCTTCCTAACCAAACCCCTCCGCACAGTTTTCTTGATTTCATAGGCTATAAATTGAATATTATGATTCCATCAGCTCTTCCTACCCTTGCCATTAGTTTCTTTTGCCATCAGTCCCATCTTCACTCATTTCAAAAGCCGTTTAAAGCAGCATCAGTTTTTCATCCACCTCTTTCTCTGAAGTTGTGTCAAGTATTTCATCTCAAGATTTCCTGCATAAATTTAAAAATGTTTACGTATATGAATATCCATGCTGTGCTGTGTCTGTGATTGGTAATAATAGGCCAGCATATCCACCCCTGTGTATCACCTTTTATCCTAACTCCCATGCACTAAAAATTGCTCATTTGTGCCTCAAATCCATAGGAACCCTTTTCCTTGTCATGTAATAGAATTGTAAAGGAAGTAGCATTTTCAGAATGGTTCTTGTTTAGCACTCTGAACTTTCATCCATGTTGTTTGTGGATTACTTATTATTGCTACTATTATTTTTTGTGCTTGAAACAAAACAGAAAACCAATTTAAAACGAAGAAACATAGCAACAGTAACACGAGGATTACCAAGAAAGGGGGATAGATAGAAAAAGCTTTCAATAATTGAACTCAGCACCTTGTGCTTTTGTTTAGCTTTTTCATTTAAGGCTCAAGCTTATTGCTCACTTGTGCTACATCTCTCTCTGTCTTTTTGCTGGTTCATTTGCTGGTGATAAGAGTCTCACAGACTTTTCTGCTTGGGCTCAATTTAGGTTATGATTCTCAAATCTCAGCCTCCTGAGTGGCTGGAATTACAGGAGCAAGCCACCATTACCTTGCCTGGTCTTGATTTCTTTCTTTTTTTCTTTTCCTCACAGACTTGTAATGCACTGTGTGTTTACAGCATACATTGTTTATCCCTTTATATACTCAAAGAATATCTTCATTGCTTCCAGTTTTTGGCAATTATGAATAAAGCTTTATTTATTTTTAATTATTTTATTATCAGAGTGATATGTAGAGAGGGGTTACATTTACATTCTTAAGGTAGTGTGTAGATTACTTCTTCAACATTGTTACCCTTTTCATTTTGTCTCCCACTGAATAAAGCTTTTAAAAATGTACGTATATGCTTTTTTGTGAAAGAGAATGCTCATACAATTCAAAGGAACACAATTCCTGGGTGTAGTATGAAGCTATTTAGTTTTATAAGACACTGCCTTTTTTTTTTTTTTTTTTTTTTTTTTTTTTGCCAGTCCTGAGCTTGAGCTCAGGGCTTGAGCACTGTCCTTGGACTTTCTCAAGGCTAGCACTCTACCACTTGAGCCTCAGCACCACTTCCAGCTTTTTGCTATGTATGTGGGGTACCGAGGAATCGAACCCGGGCCTTCGTGCATGCTAGGCAAGCACTCTACCACCAGGCCAAACTCCCGGCCCCAAACACTGCCATTTTGCATTCCCATCCATAAAGAACTGGAGCTCTTGTTCAACCTCCAAATTGGTATCATGTGTTTTCAGTACACATTTTAGCCATTTTAATTTGCATGTATTAGTATATAACTATTTTAATTTCAATTTTTTTCGTAAAATGATATTGGCATCTTTTTATGTTTATCTGGCATATACATTGTCTCCTTGGTGAACTGTTTAGGACTCATTTTTTAAGCTGGGTTGTTCATTTACTTATTGGTAAGTTTTAAGAATTCTTTGTATATTTGAATACAAGTCTTTTGTCAGACATATATTCTGCACATATTTCCTTCTAGCCTCTGCCCTCACTTATTTTCTTACAATATTTTTCCCAGTGGAAGAAGTTTTTAATGTTAATGAAGTTTGATTCATTAAGGCTTTCTTTTTGCTTTCATGAATCATCTTGAAGTTATAGAGTTTTTTTTTACTTCTATCTCTAAATATTTACAGCTGTAATGTATTGTTGATGAGTGATTGTGCTAGAACTACTTTTATCATTTCTTTTTTTTTTTACTTTTATCATTTCTTGTAGTGTAAATATGCTGGTGATGAATCCTGCTGCTTTAAAAGTCCTTGCTGTATCTTTATCTTTGAAAGTTTTTTTCTGAATGTAAAGCTTTTTGTTGACTTTTAAAAATTATTGATTTAGTATTTTAAAGATGTTAATTTACTGGCATTTTGCTCATTTTGTTTCCAGCTAGAAATTTGCTATTATACTTTTCTTTAGTCTGCTATACCACATTCTTCTTTTTTTCCACCCTAGGTGCCTTAAAGATTTTCATCTTAAGTACTTGTTTTAAACAATTCAATTATAATATAGCTTGAAATAATTCCTTTATGTAATTTTTGCTTTACACTTTTAATACTCATTAAATCTGTAGACTTTTAATTATTACAATATTTGTTCAGTTTCTATCCCCCCTGTTTTTTAGAAATCTAGTTATATGTAGGTAAGTTCCTTGAACTTGTTCCACATGTCATAGTTGCACTGTTTGTTATTATTATTTATTTTATTATAAGGGAGATAAACATAGGGGTTACAGTTACATAAGTAAGGTAATGAGTACATTTCCTGTAGAACAGAGTTACTCTCTCATGCCTTTTCCCACTTCCCTCCCCACCCCCAAGTTGTAAAGTTCATTTTCAACATAATGCCTTGTCAGTATTGCTGTTGCTTGGTTCACCCTTTGTCATTTGCCTTACCATTTTGTTGTTTCCTTTTCCTTCCCTAAATCAGATAAATATATACCAAAATAAAAAAGAACAACAGGAGCTAAACCAAAGGGAAAGAAAAGGAAAGAAAAAAGAAAGAACTTCACATAGTTTATCAAAAGACAAGACCCACTCTCCCGAATGAAACAAAACAAAACAAAAACCCCTCTTGTTTCCATATCTTGGAGTTCTTTTTGATTAGCAGCATTTTATGTGGTCATATGTACATAGCTAATAAAGATCTCGAGACACAGTAAGTCAAAGAATGGTCAGATAAATGTGATTACAATAAACTGCAGAGCTTCTGCATGGCAAAGGACATAGTTAGCAAGACAAATAAAAAGTACAAAGATTGGGAGACGATATTTACTAGCTGTACAGCAGATGACGGCCTCATATATAAAAAACAAAGCAAAACAAAAAGAAACAAACAAATCTTCAAAGAAACAATCACTCCATTAATATGTGGGCTAGATAATTAAAAAAGAGGAGAGGAAATAAGAATAGCCAATAGACACAAGAAGAAATGTTCAACATTTCTTGCCATAAAAAATGTAACTCAGAGGCCAGGAGTTTGGTCTAGTGGTTGAGTGTTTGCTTAGCATGCACGAAGACCTGGGTTCGATTCCTTGGTACCACATACATAGAAAAAAGCCCGAAGTGGTACCGTGGCTCAAGTGGTAGAGCTTGGGCTTGAGAAAGCCCAAGGACAGTGCTCAGGCCCTAAGTACAAGCCCAGAACTGGCAAAAAAAAAAAGTAAATCAAAACAATATTGAGATTCCACCTCACCTCAGTTGGAATGGCAATTATGAAGAAAATTAATAACAACAGATGCTGGTGACTGGTGTGTGTGAGGGTGTGGGGGAGAGGATGTGGCCAGAAGGGATCACTACTATACAGTTGGTGGGAATGTGAACTTGTTCGACCACTCTGCAAAGCTGTAGGGAGATTCCTCAGAAGACTAAACATAGAGCTTACCTATGACCCAGCAATCCCACTCCTGGGCATTTACCCAAATGATCACAAAGAAGATACACTAAAGCTACCAGCACAACTATGTTCACTGCAGCATTATTTACCATAGCTAAGATATGGAATCAACCAGATGGCCCTCAATAGGTGAATGGATCAAGAAAATGTGGTATGTATAATATATATTGGTGTATATATATATGTGGTGTATATAATATATATATATATATATATATATGTACTATGCTTCCATCAGAAAGAATGACATCATAAGAAAATGGAAAGACTTGGAAAAATCATATTAAATGAAGTAAGCCAGAACTAAAGAAACATGCCTCCATTGTTTCCCTCATTTATAATATATATGTTTAGGATAGTCCTGTCAAAGGATCACAATAGCTCTGTCTATTCTTTTAAAATTGTTTTACTGTTTTGTTGTAAAGTATTTCTATTCCGTTTTCCAGTTCACTAACATTTTCTTCATCTGTATTTATCCTATCATTAATTTCACCCAGTCTATGTATTTATTTTAATGTATATTTTATTGTTATTGTAGAGGTGGTATACAGAGGCACCCGAGTTAGATGACTCAGGTATTGAGTACATGTCTTTTTGAACTATGTCTCTGTCTTCCCTTCCCTCCCTCTCTCCCAGTTTTTCCCTATTGTCCCTACACACAAGATGGACAGTTTATTTTCCACATAATGTCTAGTGGGTACCACTGTCGTATTTGTTCAGCCTTTGTTCCACCTTTTAGGTATTGCCCCTCCCTCCCCCCTTCAAAGAGAAATAAACAGACAAGACAAAAGGTAAAGATAATGAAATCAGCAGCAGCAGCAGCAGAACAACACAATTCTTGCTTCCTTTTCTTTGTAAAATATTACTTTATATGAACATATGTACAGTTATTGAGCCTTTGTGATCTGCTCCTGTGAATATCCTCTCTGCGTGAATGTTTAGAGACCGGTTTATCATATCTCAGTGTATTTTTTTACACCATTCAGTGTGTTTACTTGTAGATTTATAGGCACATACTACTTATCTGAGGGAAATCATGCAGCCCATATTTCTTTGTGAATCTAATTTTCATTTGTTTAAGTTTAACTTAAGTCTTCCTTAAATCTATCTGCTTAATTTTCTGAATATTTGCAATCCAGGAATCCAGGTATGTTCTATTCCACCAATATGTATATTTTAACATACATATGTATATTTTAACATACATATGTATATTATACATATGTATATCATTTATTAGTTTTACTTATAATTGTGGATTCTTGTCATTATATTTTCCTGCTTTTCTGTGTTCCTAATAAGTATTTTCCCCCCTATACAAGGGCTTGAATTCAGAGCTTGAACTCACCAGCTCTTTTCCTCATGACCTGTGCTTTACCCCTTGGGCCATATTTCTGATATTTTGTTGTTGTTTGTTTGTTTGTTTTTATTTAATATAAAGCCTTTTCTCCCTGGTTTACTCTGAACCATGATGTTCTATATCTTAGTTTCCTGACTAACTAGGATTACATGTGTGGACCAACAAGCCCAGTTCTAATGGTTTTTTAATTAGATGTAAGACATCACACATTTTACCTTGTGACATACTATTTTAAATTTTTACAAATATTCTTAAGGTTTGTTTTAGAGTTCAGTGAACTTAGACCCCTTTGTCTACTGCTTTTAAACTTTGCTAGATGGGACCAGGCAGTGGTCTGTGTAATACCCCTCATCTCCTACTTCTGAAATAACATTCTCTTGAGGCCTCATTCCAAGGCTTTGTGGATGTAACTCTGCTCTCTGGCTGGTAGGAATAATCTGTCAGATGGGGTTTGTGCAGTCAAGCTGTATTGATCAGAACTTAACTGGATATTTGAGAAGAGCTATCTAAATTTTCTAGAGTTTCCTTTCTGATTCTGCAATATTAGCCTTCTGGATGAAATCTCAGCTGTACCATCTCAACTCAGATGAGTAGTTGAGCTCTGCCTGGACTGTCTCTCTGTTCTGGGATCTTGGAGGCACTCAGAAAGGCATGGCAAAAGTCCTTGGTTTGTTTCTTGTCTTCAGGAATGATCATTTTTGCTGCATTTTATCTATGTCTTAACTGTTTTGCTTTTTATGTATTTTGTGCCAGGAGTTTGGCCTTGTGGTAGAGTGCTTGCCTAGCATGCACGATGACCAAGGTTCAATTCCTTGGTACCACAAACAGAAAAAAATCTGGAAGTGGTGCTGTGGCTCAAGTGATAGAGTTCTAACCTTGAGAAGGCTCAAGGACAGTGCCCAGACCCTGAGCTCAAGCCTGGGACTGGCAAAAAAGAAAAAAAAAGTATTTTGTATAGGTTCTTGCTTGTTTCAGCCAGGAGGGTGAATGTCTCCTTTGTATCTATCTTGACATCAAGCACAAGTCACCTGAACAATTTTCTAGTGTTTTTCTCCATAGTCTTTATCTGGTAACCTGTTATTATGCACATTTTGAGTACCCAGCCAGGCTTTCTACTTTTCTCTGGATTTAAAAATTATTTCTGTGTCACTGGAATCTTTATGACCATTTTAGATACTTGTAGACTTATTTCCATCTGCACATTTTGTAACTGCTTTCATCATTTAAAAATGATTTAAATGCTATTACTGCAATTTGGGAAGAAATAATCTTGGTTCCCGAAATTTCCACTGCCATGCAAACAGTAATATTCCATTGATAGGATTGATGATGCTCTAATGACAGGGTTTTATGAAACACACAATTGGCACTTTCTAATCAGTAATTACACGAGTTTGACTTTTTAATCTTCAAGTTCAAAATGGAGACTTTAGTCCCAGCATTATATTTAGGAGAATGTAGGAAGAAATTATCTTGTAACTTAGGTTAGAAAACAACAACCTCCAATATAATGGTCAAAGAGGTCAAGTATGGAGAGAAGAGAAACAAAGAAGCATTTTCTTTTCTTTGCCAGATAGAGTATTTAAGGTTAAATCTGAACAATGAGGGAGTGACCCTGGTGAAGACCGCAGACCACACGCCTGGCAACAGCCTGGAACTAACAGGGGTCAGACAGTAAGGCTGGACAGGGTCTGAGAAGAGGAGACTTCTGGGAATACACGGTTTTCTAGCTACAGTTCCTCAGGTCAGATGTTGATAAGCCTTCTGTTTTGTTGGCTTTTAACAGTGCTAGAGATAGAACCCAGGACCTCACACATCCCAGGCAAGTGCTTTACCACTGAGCTACATCCCTAGTCATTGAACTTTGTTCTTGAAATGTACGTCTTGTACATTCAAGGGCACATGGTTTATTCAGGCTTGTGTGAAGTGTCAGTTGATTGACCTAATCTGCTTATTTAATTGAATCATTTACTCTCCCACAGTCACACAGGACTTGATGATATCTCATTTCCAACAGGAGGAGCCAATCTGAGAGGAGCTGGGTGATCTATAACCAGTGTATGTGGGCTGTATGCTTAATTCACACAGTGTGTGCTTACGATTCACTCTTTTTTCAGTGTCTTTTGTAAAGCCCTCTTGATGTAATTGTATGATTTTGGAAGCTAAATTTCCTTTACAATGTTTGTATTGTTTCTTTGTAATTTTAACTGTATTAGTTTTGAACCTTTAGCCTTTAGACTGTGAACTCTAGATTTGATTATTTAGTGAACGATATCAGTGCTCTTTTGTGGGTTGGCTAATTTCCAGTTATGGGGGCAGGAAACACAATAGATAAAATCTTGTTTCTCAAGAAATGGACCAATTTTGGTAGCTCATACCTGTAATCCTAGCTACTCAGGAAGCTGAGGCCTGAAGATCCTGGTTTGAAGCCAGCTTAGGTACAGATCCCTCAATTGATCAGCAAGAAGTCCTAAGTAGAGCTATAGCTCAGGTGGTAGCGTGCCACGCTTGAGTAAAAATGCCAAGAGACAGGGTAAGAATCTGATTGAAGGTCCAGTATCTGCACAAAAATAAAAAAATAGCAAATAAATGAATTAAAAAACAATTAAGAACATCCTGGGATTGTATTATAAGACTAAAGACCAGGTTAAAGATGGAATGGTTTGGTCTGAAGAAGTCCACCTCTTAGCATCCTTTTCTACTGGCCTTTCTTGCCACAGTATGATTAAGAAATCACCAAGACTGGACATGGCCATTCCATATGACTACTCAAGACGTACTTGGTGAATAACAAATACACAAACTGACAGAATAAAAATATTGTGTGCTGAAATAGTTACACATAGAGGAAGAATGAGCAGGCTCTTAACTTGGTTTTAAATCTAAGTGACCCTTCAATCACAAGGGAGAAACTACCTCCTTTCTCTGCAGGAAAATCTACCTAGGCACAGTCACATTGCAAACACACTTTCCTACATGACTACTGCAGGGAGATGTGAGGTTTTCTGAAATCTGTCTCTATCATGGATCCAATGTTGTGGATGCATTTTCTAAAGCCATGATTTCAGCATATGACAGGAAATTTCACATCTGATTGCGTTCATGATTATGTTTTTCAAAACTACAGGTTTACAGAATGTTTGTAACATATATATATATATATTAATCACATTTTGATGAGTGGCTTCAAACATGTTTTATTTATGTGATGGAAAAAGCTCAGCTATCAACTTTTAAAAGATTTTTGTAGTACATTTCTACTATAGTTAAACCTAAACTTAAGCATGTGAGTGATTATCCAGAAAGTTTAAGGAAGTATAATTTCAGAGAGATTTTTTTAAAGGCCATAAAGTGATCACATGTCACAAACATCCCTGGCCAACTTTTCAATTGACACTTAGTGGTACAGAATGATGTAGTAAATAAATACATACTTGTTCAGTCAAAATACACCTCATTCCATTTTTTCCCATTATCTTGCTGAATGATTTTTCTTTGCCTTTGTATACTATGGCCTATTGCTTAATTTTGATCTTAAAATATTTATTATTCATGACACTTTAACTTTCCCATGTGGAAACTTTCTGATGAGTAACAAGAAGTTTATCTTTATTCTAGTTACTATTATAATTGTTACAGAAATGACATCAGAAAAAAAGGCACTTTTATTCCTATCCTGGAGACTCAAAGATTATACCAAGCTAGACGGCCTTCTGGGTGTCTGTACAATACTCCAGCAGCTGGGTCCTCTGGGTTCACATTTCATTTACATCAAAGACATATCAGAAAGCATAATGACATCCTGTGGAGTACACAGTTGTCTTCTGGTAAGTGTGTATGTGATGAGTCTGAACTTCCTGGTCTTATGTCCTTGATGAGTCTAAAAAAAAAACTTAGTGAAGATTTCTATGTGTCTATACATAAGGAAAATTATACCAAACATCATGAGAAACATGAACATGAAAAAGTATATTGGCACACTGTAACTTTATCCTCTTAGAGTCTGCAAATGTCTGCTTATTTCAGACAATCGTGGTTCTTCTCAGACACGGGTCCTATGATGTAATAATAGGCCTTGACCTGTTGAGTTTTTTTTTGTTGTTGTTTCTCTGTTATGCATCAACTTACAAATATTTCCAGGAAGATTTATACTGAAGACTTCCAATGAACAGAAAGAAAATCTTGGAAATAAGATCTACCAGAATAAGAGCACTCAGTTACTTTTGTTTTTTTTTTGGGGGGGGGAGGTGGCGGGGAAGGGCGGGTTGGGGAAAAAGAAAATTAAATTAGCAAAGCACACAACTAGTTTCTAAAGTTGCTTTTGTCATCAGAGAGAAGGAGGGATGTCTACATTAATATCTAACCAACAGGACATTTATTTAGATGACTATCTTCTTATTCTCTTGTCTAACCATTGGTCAAACACTGGAAGGCGTTTGAGCAGCCAGACACATCTTAGATGAAGCTGAGGATATCCATAAAGTGGTGGTGATTTCTTGGCTAATATTGGCCTTCAGTGTGCAGATCTTATTTGCCACATTAAACACAGAGCAGCCCAGCTGGCTTTCATCATTTCAACAGTTGACACCCAGTAAGACAGTTTTAGCCAGAAAGCAATCTGGAGTTGTTTTTTTTAACAACAAAAGGCCAGAAGAGAAGATCCCATTGTTTCAGTAATTGCCACAAATCAGGAACATTTGGTACCATGAGCAGCATATTAAAAAATACACAACGATGCCCAGCTTGCCTCTCTACAGGACTGTATCATGACCACAACAATGGAAGATGGCCCCAGACAAACCCATGACCTCATACTTAGGTTTCCTGGGAACACAGTGTTGTAGTTTCAAATGTGAAAAGAATGATGAAGTTATTTAAGATCTGAAAGGGAATTTGGAGTTTTGGGAAAAAAATGGAAAGGAAATAATTATGAACAGCAGGTGAAAAGCCAAAGGCCCATTTTATGGTGGTGGTGTTGACTTCTTGTTCTGTGTCCAGAGATGGGAGATGAACACACCCTGCTTTTTCTCAACTCAGGCTCTGCCAGAGGGAAGCTAGCATGGTGGTACACAGTTGATTCGGGTCATTGTATATCCTCCGGACATCCATCAAATCTATATTCTTGTCTCTTCCTAGGGAATTGGCCAATTCCAATATATGCTTGTTTCTTTCTTTTCCTTGCACATTAGGCATAAATGTGTGGGCGAGGTACTGAGAGAGTTACTGAGAGTCAGATGAGTATATTGTTTGAGTACTGGAGTGAGTCTTCCTGAGTGATGCTAGCACAATCATCCAATCACATTCATCTCACCGTCCTAAGGCTCTATTTGGCAGGTGAGGTAGGTTTCCATTTTCTGTAAGGTCTCGTAGATGACTAAACTAGAAGTCTGTTTTTTCTCCTTTCTTTTACCTCCCAATCCTTCATTGCAGGCATTTAAAGACAAACCTTGCGTGTGATTAATGGTGGCAAAGATTAAGCATATAAAGTCCAAGTGCTGAGTTTATTTGCTTAAGAGAGTAGTTTTCAGATTTCCTTTTTGCAGCCGCATACTCAGTAGAAGAGCCTTGGCTGTTGTTGGCAGGAAAAAGTAGGTCTGAAGGAGATGTGAGGGGAAATGCAAATTTTTAAACTATTTTTCTTTTTATTGAATTTTATTGTCAGATTGATGTACAAAGGGGTTATAGTTACATATATAAGGTAGTGAGTACATTTCTTTTTTTCATTTCTTTTTATTTTTTTAATATTTTTTATTGTAATTAATAAAAGGGTTACATGATATTTGCCAGATAGAAGGTGCATTAATTCACATACATTGATAACCTTTCACATATCTTGGTTCCCATTACCCTCCCCCCCACCACCCCATCTTGGTTTTTCCCCCTTCCCTATCCAATTTCAAATAACCAAATACAAATATATCCAATATATCAGATAACAAAGTGAGATACTGTAACAATATGAGATAACCAAGGGACAGCAAAAGAGATGGGAGATGACATAGTACATTAAGGACAACAATCATTCATTATATGGCTTTTGTTTCAATATCCTGGAGGTCCTTTCAATTAGCTTCATACTATATGGCCTTATGTATCAAGGTTTTGCTCTATTGCAAATCTCTGCTAGAAAACTAAAGTTGGATCCTTCTTTGTCACCCTGCACTAGAATTAACTCCAAATGTATCAAAGACCTGGAGGTAAAAGCTGACACACTGAAAACTTTACAAGAAGGAATAGGAGATACACTAGGCCTCCTTGGCACAGGTCGAAACTTTCTTAATAAGGACCAAGAATCACAACAAATCAGAGAAAGGCTGGATAAGTGGGACTGCATTAAACTGCAGAGCTTTTGTATGGCAAAGGACATAGCTCGTAAACAAATTAGGAAGCCTACAGAGTGGGAGAAGATCTTCACCAACCATACAGCAAACAAAGGCCTCATATCTAAAATATATCAACAACTCAAAAAATTGAATCACTCCAAAACTAATCTCCAAAGAAACAACCATCCCATTAAAAGATGGGCCAAAGACTTAAAGAGAGTCTTCTCTGAAGAAGAAACAAAAATGGCCTATAGACACATGAAGAAATACTCAACATCTCTGGTCATAAAAGAAATGCAAATCAAAACAACGCTAAGATTCCACCTCACTCCAGTTAGAATGGCCAGGATCAGGAAAACTAATAACAACAGATGCTGGAGGGGATGTGGCCAGGAGGGATCACTACTACACTGTTGGTGGGAGTGCAAACTTGTTCAACCACTGTGGAAAGCAGTATGGCAGTGCCTCAAAAGGCTAAACATAGAGCTCCCCTATGACCCAACAATTCCACTACTTGGCATTTACCCGATCATCCAGAAACAAGGGCATACTAAATCCACTAGCACAACAATGTTCATTGCAGCATTATTCACCAGAGCAAAGATATGGAACCAACCTAGATGTCCCTCAGTTGATGAGTGGATCAACAAGATGTGGAATTCTATGCTGCTGTCAGAAGAAACGACATCGCCCCATTTGTTAGGAAATGGAAAGACTTAGAAAAAATCATATTAAGTGAAGTAAGCCAGACTCAAAGGAACTTAGGCTCAATGGTTTCCCTCATTTGTCATAATCAGTGAGTACATTTCTTGTTGGATATTGTTACAACTACCAAGGTTTTCTTTCACTTTCCCTCCTCTAAGCCCCCCCTGCTAAGTTGCAGAGTTTATTTCCAATATATTGTCTTGTGTGTCACATTTTTAAGTTCATAAGTACAGTCAGTCCTCCTAAGTTTGGGCTCTACTTCCAAAGAGCCAACCAACCAGGGATAAAAAATATTTGAATAATTTTTCATTCTGTATTATACATATACACATATTTTTATTCTTGTCCCTCTTCCCTAAATA
The DNA here is from genome assembly GCF_031878675.1 of Megascapheus bottae. Classification (NCBI taxonomy): domain Eukaryota; kingdom Metazoa; phylum Chordata; class Mammalia; order Rodentia; family Geomyidae; genus Megascapheus; species Megascapheus bottae. Next base: position 1,739,376 of record NC_143517.1, read on the forward strand.
ATATACTGTATAATAAACTATAACACATTTATACATTAAGCATTATTAGTAATTTAGAGATGATTTAAAACATAAAAGGATAGCTAGGTAAAACATCTTAACAAATACTATACCATTTTACATATGGATTTGAGCATCTGTGACTTATGGTATGCACAAAAGGTCCTGGGAACAGTTCTCTGCAGGCACCTTGCAATGACTGTGGTGTAGTTTGGATATTAACTATCCCTAAAGGTCCCATGTATTAAAGGTTGACACACAGGATAGGAGGTGGTAGATCATTTAAAAGGTGAGGCTAGGGGCTGGAAGTTTGGCCTAGTGGTAGAGTGCTTGCCTAGCATGCACAAAGACCAGGGTTTGAGTCCTCGGTACTATGTACATAGAAAAAAAAAGCTGGGAGTGGTGCTGAGGCTCACGTGGTAGAGATCTAGCCTTGATAAAGTCCAAGAACAGTGCTCAGGCCCTGAGTTCAAGCCTAGGACTGGCAAAAAAAGGTGAGGCTTAGTAGACCATCACAGGTATGTGCCCTTGAAGGAAAGTGAGCTTTGACCAACTTCTCATTCTCTTTTCTTCCTGGTCATGAAATGAGTTTTAGTTTGTCACACATTCCCACCTGAAGTGCTATCTCAGCACAGGCCTGCAGGAATGAGGCCAGTTGACCAAGGATTGGAAATTCTAAAATTGTGAGCCCAAATTCAACATTTCTTATCATAATTTAACTATCTCAGGTGATTTTTTTTTTAGTGACAGAAATGCGAACAGATGGCAATTCCTTTCAACCTTCATGAAAATTCTTTCAACCTTCCAAGGAGGGAGATGTGTTTCCTGTGAGTTTCATACTGGTTTCAGCATATTGCTCAGAGGCTATAATCTGAATACTGGATTGAATAGTATCATTAAACTAGTGGGGAGGGGAACGATAAAACTCAAAGTCTAGGAAATGTTTCTGTCATATGTGAGCATACCACCAAATGTAGTCCGAGAAGGCCTGGAACACTGAAAGCCAGAGGTTGCATCTTAATAGAATCAGAATTGTGCAAGTATCCCCTTCCCTCTCCAAAACAACAAAAGAACACCCCCCCCCAACAAAAACAACACAAAACCTTGGTAGAGATTATGGGTTAACAAGTAATTGCACAAAAATTCCTTTCAGGTTTGGTAACATACATCTGTAATCCTAGTACTCAGACGGCAGAGGTAAGAGGATGATGAATTCCATACCTACATGAGCTATCTCAAGACCTTGTCTCAAAAAAAAAAAATGAGGGGCTTCTATATAGTGGTGGCTCATATATGTAATCCTAGCTACTCAGTAGACTAAGATCTGAAGATTGCAGTTCAAATCCAGCCTGGGCAGAAAAGTCCCTATGAGACACTTGTCTCCAATTAGCCACTCAAAACTAGTGGAGATGTGGCTCAAAGTGGTAGAGCACTAGCCTTGAGCAAAAGAGCTTATGGACAGCGACCAGGCCCACAGCTGAGTAAAAATAGAAAAACAAAAATAAAGCTAGTGATTGAAGATGTAGTTCAGTGGTAGCACATCTAACAAGCAGGCATAATGCAATGGATTCCATATTAGCAATGCAACAAAAAGAAAGGGAAAAAATGGGAAGAAAAAAATGCCATCTTCTTGCTCTGTCTGTCTGTGCCTTTTTATGACAGTATTGGTATTAGAAACCATAGCCTTGTGCCTGGTCTTACAAAATAGGACCTCTACCATTTGAGCTATGTATTGGGTCTTTTGCACCCAGGCATTTTTCAGACAGTGCTTCCTAGTGCTTTCCCAGGAGCTCCCCAAGACTATAGTTCCTGTACTTGTCTCCCACTTAGCTTGAATCCCACAAACTCAGCTTAGTTTTGGAGATAGCGTTTTGCTAAGTTTGGGGGCTGGCCCTTCCCTCTTCCCCTCAGAACTGATAATACAGATATACAACCTATATCATCTCCTTTTTCTTGGGGGCTGTGCTGTCACACGTTCAAAGAGAAAGAGTAGTGATAACTGGCTTAATGGCTCTGAACTGGTCTGACTCTAAAATAGTATCAGATCAGGGGGCAGGGTTGCAGGAAACTTCCAAGTTCAAGGCAGAAGACTGACAGGTCCAGGAACCAATCATCCAAGACCCCACCCCTGCCTCAGAATTCAGGTACGCCCATCAGCTGGGAGGTGGGACTTCACCTTCCTCCGCCTGAAGACAAGCTGGCACCAGTTAAACCCTGTCCACCATCTGTCTAAGATGGCATCGGGTAGGCTCAGCGTCCCCCACTTTCACTGCTAGGCTGTGCTGACTTGCCACAGGCCCCAAAGAAAGGGTCAAAGTGACCATGGTTTCCAGATCTGTGAGATGGAACAAACCTGTGGATTGTGTCAGCTCTTGTCACAGTGATGGAAAGCCAACTGACACGCAGGTGTGCCAGATTCCCACCAGCTCCGATGGAGTCAGGTGGTGGGTTCAACTTGTTTAGCTCAGGCATAAACAGTGTATACCACCCGTGTTTGGGTTTGATGCCAACAGATTTGAAATGGAAAGAGTTTTACTTGATGTGTCCTTCAGTTTATGGCTTTCCTTTGGCTCAGTTTGTCTAGGAGACACTGTGAATTGGGAGCCTCGATTCTTTTTTCTTTTCTTTTTTTGGTGGGTCATGGGGCTTGAACTCGGCCTGAAAGCTGTCCTTGAGCTGAAGAGCTGCTGCCCTACCCTGAGACACAGCCCCACTTTCCGTTCACTAGTGATTAATTGGAGATAAGAGTCTCAGGTCCTTTTTGTGCCCGAGCTGGCTTTGAACCTTGATCTTCAGATCTCAGCCCCCTGAAGAGCTAGGATTACAGGCGGGAGCCTTGATTCTGAGAACAGGCATACCTGTCTACTCAGATGGCTCCATTAGCTAGGGTAAGTTCTCTGCAAACAGAATCCCCACCTTCCATACTTCGTTGTTACTTCTATGCAGAATATATGGCGACATCTTTGGGGAAAGGAAAGTAGTATTTTCCATCTTCAGAATGATACATTAGCTTTAGAATCTGCCTTTGTAAAACCGTTCTTACAACTAGAATAAAGCTTTTTTTTTTTTCATCGTGTTACGTTTCTTTTGAGGAGCTGGACCATAATATATTTCAATTACTTATTTGTGTATTAATTTTAAATACTTAATCTTCCTCTACATCTGCCACAAAAATGCTGGGGAAAAAGCCCAGGAAAAATATACTTTTAATATTAACTTTCTGAGGCGTCTTTCCCTTATACTTAAAAAAAATCTAAGATTGTTACTTTTTATGTGCCAAATAGTTCTTTAAAATTATAGCATTTGCTTCCTGTTTTCAAGGGTTATCTGAAATCAGCTATTCAAATATACAGTATAAAACATTGTGTTTAAATTAGCCTTTAGGGACAGCTCTGGCCCAGGGCATTCAGGTGTGAATGTTCATAGACCACTACCCCCCCACTAACTCCCCCCCCAAAAAAAAACCTCATGGTCCACTTGATGGCAGCAAGATTCTGAAATCTAGAGGTCAGAATCTACCCGAGGAAGTCTCCAGTGGTTGCAGGAAGGTGGAAATTGATTTCTTCATAGCTTTATTGCTTTTTCCAAGTACAAATAAAAACTCTTATAAAAGCAATGTTCTTTAAGCACATTTCTTTTAACATAATCTCTTTTTGTGATCAGACTTTTTTTTTTTGGTGGTAGTGGTACTGGTGTTGAACTTAGGGTCTCCCCTTTGCCAGGCAGGTGCTCGACAGCTGGACCTTGCCCTAGCCCTTGTGTGCACTGATTATTTTTGAGCATGGTGGGGGTCCTAACATTTTTTTCCCTTGTGTAAAATAGGATGGCAGTCTCCCTACATTGTGCTTCTCATTCTAGTAGCTGGAGTGAAAGGCGCATGCCACTCCGCTCAGTTAGTGGTTTAGATGGATCTGGCTAACTCTTTCCCCAGGCTGGCTTCAAACAATGATCCTATGGATTTCTGCCTCCTTGGTAGCTAGTGTGAGACACTGGTGTCTGGCTGCAAACAAACATGCTTATTTTACCTTTCTGTGCAGGTCCTGGGGCTTGAACTCAGGGCTTGGACACTGTCCCGGAGCTTTTTGTAGCTTAAGTCTAGTGTTCTATTTCCTTTTTCAAAATGTTCTTATTGTCGGGGTGACGTGCAGAGGGGTTGCAGTTACATCGTAGTGAGTACAATCCTTCTGAAACACTGTTAATCCATCCCATGTTTTTTTTTCCCACTTCCCCTCCTGCCCCAGAACCCACCCCTCTGCCAACTTGTAAAGCCACAGCCCCACTTTTGGCTTTTGGTGCTTAATTGGAGATAAAAGTCTCACAGATTTTCCTACCCTGGCTGGCTTCAAACCTCAATTCTCAGAGCTCAGCTCCTGAGTCGCTGGGATAGCAGGTGTGAGCCACCAGTGCCAAACAGCACAAATCTATGTGAGTATTTGCCTCAGCATTTTATTTACGAGGGTCCGAATATTGCCATATTATTACTCTCCCTTTCCATGAAGGCACATTTATGTTAAAGACACATTTTTTTCTTTTTAAAGGCCCTAACGTACCAGTCCTACTAATGGTTGACTTGATTCGATACTGCTGTGAGGATTAGGGGACAAAGCCAGTGGCCACATAGACTGGAAGCCAGAACATGTGATTCTGCCAACAGTAGGGAGTAAGTGATGCCATCATAATGTCTAACAGCCTAATATTGCCAACCCAGTGACTTTCCTTTATTCCACATTAAGAACACGAATGTGACATTGATCACCTGAACTCACTGAACACACTGACCTCATCCCATTACACATTGATGTGCTGTAGAAATCCCTTTTGAGTGACCAGCAGCATTTCCATCTCTGAGTGGATAGAACTTCATTGGTGGTAGGCATTGTCTTATTGGTTTATCTACGCAAACCCTGATCATTTCTTCTTTCTTTCACCCTTCTTTTCTCCTCTTCCTCCTCCTCCTCTTCCTCTTCTTCCTGCTCTTCCTCTTCCTCCTCTTCCTCCTCCTCTTCCTCCTCCTCTTCTTCCTCCTCCTCCTCTTCTTCCTGCTCTTCCTCCTCTTCCTCCTCCTCCTCTTCCTTCTCTTTGTTATTAAGTAGTTGTACAAAGGGGTTACAATTCCAGAAGTCATGTTACGGGTACATCATGATTCTTGAACAATGTCACCCTTTCCTTTGTTCTCTCTTATTTCCCATCCCCCCATTCCTACCCCTAAGTTACATAGTTCATTTTTTTAGAGTGTCATGCTAATGTATTTTGAGGACAAAGCATCCCTATCCTGTGCCTGTGCTGATCACTTTCATTGTCCATGGTTCCCAAGATAGCACTTCTTTCCACTAACATCAGAGACAAAGTGCTAGCTAATGAGCTGCATGGTTTGGTTGTATTTTAGTGATCTTCAGTTGTTAGCATGTTATTTGCTTGAATTCCTTATATTAGAAAAATGTCTGTCGGGTGAGGTAATTAGCTGGTAGTCTTACATGTTCCACGTGGCACTGGGGATTCTCATCTGACTTTCAGAGGTGTTTTCTGGGTGAATGTTGCCTGTGGTCATGCTATACGATATGGTATGCTTATGTGTCATCTTGCTGCATGCCCAGTGTGACATGAATGTATGACTGCCCATAGAACCAGCCTGATCACCCAGTAGCTATGACTTTGGAGTGCTTACAGCTCAGTGGTACAATCTTCAGTTGCTTCTTTTGAAGATCTTGGAATCTAGTCTTGAAGTTACCACATCCAATCTTTATTTCTCACTCCTGGTTCTCTTCTGGCTGAACATTCTAGGCCATGATGCCTCGGGAGATTATAGTTAACATCCAGCTAGCTGGAGGCTTTCTGAGAGGAGAAAGCCTTCTTTCCCTAGCATTATTTGTATTCTGTCCAGTGGACATCCAGTGACCTGTGCCACCGTGCCACGAGGGTGTATTTCTTTCATTCATCTCCTCACCTGCAGGCCATGCCTGTGCTCCACAGCTCAGCATTTCAGCCTGACCTTGGGTCTAGACATACAATTGCTGTGAGAATTGCATAGGAGAACCGGGAAATCCTTGTCATTCCTCATCACTATTAAGCAATCAGTTTCCCTGGAATCCCACTTAGGTTGGACCAGATAAGCTGTCAGCACTCTGAGTGGCCTTTCACTGAGGTGCAGCGCCTGGTCCATTGTTTACTTAAAGCCTGACAGGTCAGAACCTGTCAGACCTAGTGGGTTTACGGGTTGTTTGCAGCCCACTGGACAGTCCTCTCTCAGGTACACCAGCAGAAGACTTAGAAGAAAATGCTAAATGATATGCAAATTGACTAGCTCCAGCAGCCAGGGGTGCAAGAGGAAGTCTGGGTATTGGTGGGAACTGAGCAATGAGGCAGACTTCAGTGCTAGGCCCTGGGGCTGGCTTTCTTCTGACAGCTAGAGATGGAGATCAATTAGAGTTGGGAAGTATAAGCAAGCCAATCTGTTTTGTTTATACAGAGAGTTTCCCCCAGAAGTGAGGCAGGAGCAGAGACATAAGTAATGAGTACATGTGTTTGGAAAGGGTATAAGGTACTTATAAATATTATAGCGGCGTCGCTATAGTTAAAGGTCTGGCAGCATTTCAATTATAAACTCTCATTGTCAGGGGTTTAAAACTCAGCTGTAAAAATTCCAGGCTGCAACTTGGCATCCCAGGATATGGCTTTCCTCGTAGCCCTGGTGGAGGTCTCTCTTGGGTTCCCATGCAGCTCTGTTCATGTCTCTGTTTCTCTCAGCCTGTCTGTTTTTGCTAGCGGGGGGAAGCAACAAGTCTCTCTGGTCAAGGCATGTTTAGCTATTAGAAAGGGAAGCCAGATAAGAAGCATCCACGAATTTCATTGACTTCTTTCCCTTACTCTGCATGAAACATGTTCTCAGTTGTATTAATATTAACTGGGAACATAACTATTAAGGGCCAGATATCAGCAGGCAGGTAGTCAGGCTATAAAGTACCACCAAAATCAGACGATTCCTAGATTATTACTAGAGTCAAACTGTCTCTAACAGAGCTATCACCAAAGTGGCTGACCCCAGATAAGACTCTTTACAGAAACTCTATGAGTTATAAATCTGTGAGTTATAACCCAAATTATGGAAAGAAAATGGATTAGAAAATTTAACATAAGGTTGCAGAAAGACCGTAGGTATAGAAATAGGATACAAACAATCTTAGGCTAACAAAACAACATTTGAGAGAAAACTTTATTTCCTCTCATTGGACGACAGGAACAATTGATCATTTTAGACTAATAAATACTTTGTGTTAGATGAACATCTGTCAGAATTAAAGAACAATATCAGTGTTGTCCATTCATTCCTATTGTCAGCCAGGCCATGTGAGAGATACTATTTACCCTTATTCTGGATCAGATTGATACAGGGTCTGTTATAATTGCTTACAGCCTGTCTGGACCTTGTTAAGAGCTTGAGGTAAACTTCCCATTGCAATCATATTCCATCCTATCCCAGATACTCTGTCTCTTTCATGATTCAGCAATCCTTACATTTTGGTACAATTCTATAGCATCTACAAATGGTATCTTTTCCTTTTCTAGCAGACCAACAGATAGATACCATATCCCTAGAGTTTTAATGATTTGTTAATGAAGCAAAGATAATGACCAAAAACCTAAGAAAGCCTAAAGAATGGGCCAAGAACTTGCAAAAGTTAGACTTGTGAATCAAAAAAACCCCTCAAAGTTGGTAGCTGGTGGCCCATGTAATCCTAGCTACTCAGGAGGAGCCTGGTTCAAAGCTAGCCTAGGCAGGAAAAGTCCATGAGACTCATATCTTGAATTAACCATGAAAAACCAAGAAGTAGAGCAGTGGCTCAAAGTCCTAGTCTTGATTAAAAGAGCTCAGGGACAGTGCCCAGGCCCTGAGTTCAAGCCCTACTACTAGCAAAATTAAATAAGTAGATAAATAGAAATAAATAAAAGTGACAGATTGAAGGCCATGTCAAACCTGAGAATCTAGGTTACTGGGAAGCTGAGAACCCTTCCATCCATTCCTCTGCTACCATAAGGGGTCAAATGCTAGTCTGAAACTTTGAAAGAGCATACTTCCTCTAACCTCAGTCATGCAATTACATTTAATCTGAAGCTAATGTCTCTCTCATCTCCAGTCATGTCTACAATGGCAGATGAATCTTTAGTACAGAAAAGCTTAATAGTCTATCACTGGTTGCCATTAATTTCATTTTGTAAGAAGTTGTACTTGAGAAATGAACAGGAAACAAACTTATATCCCTAAGAAGTAAAATAGTCATTGTTCTGACAATATTTAACCTTGGTTGAGCTTTAAGTATTTAACAGTAACAAACCAAAAATCAGTTGCATAAATGTACAGCATTTACTTGTATTTCCAGGTTGGCTCTTACCTCCTGTTTACCCTTTGGAGCTCCAAGGAAATGGATTAAGGACTGGAGAGTGAGGCGCTTTTCTCTCAGTGGCAAAATGGGGTAGGTGGGTGGAAGGTATATGAAAAAGTCTAAATGAGAAGTCAAGAATCAAATTCAAAGTTGACTTCTAGGCAGAGCATGCTAATAGCACAGAATTTATCTATCTATCTATCTATCTATCTATCTATCTATCTATCTATCTATCTGTCTATAATGTGTATATTACCTATATTTATTTGGGCCAGTCCTAGGTCTTGAATTCAGGGCTTGGAGGCTGCCTCTGAACTTCTGTGCTGCTCTACCACTTGAGCCACACCTCCACTTCTGGCTTTTTGGTAGTTAATTGAAGATAAGAGTCTCATGGCCTTTCCTGCCCTCAGCCTCCAGAGTAGCTGGGATTATAGGCCTGAGGTGTTGACATCCTGAAGCACAGAACACTGCGTGCATTGAAATGTGTTTCTTAACCAGTGTGCCACAGTGCATCTGGGGTGAGTTATTTTAGTTTTGGACTCAAATGAACAAACACTAGCTATCTCAAGTACCAGTCAGCTAGTTCTCCTCCTGCCTCTATGCTTGCCCTTCCCTGGTTCTGGAACCTTCTTTGCCCTTCATCCCTATAACCATTATTCTTTTACATCATCACTTAAAATATTTTGAACATTGTAATACACAGTGATTGTACATATGAATGGAAGAGGACATCATATTTCAGTACACATGTCCACTGTGCCAATTTGAGCAGGGGCACACCTGTCACATGGCCTAAAACATCTCTCATTCCTTTGTATTGGAGACATTAAGGATCCCCTCCACTGGCTATTTTGAAATAGTTATCTAAAACTTGTCAACTAGTAACCCTACTGTACTATCGCAAATACTTGTGTGCCTGAAAACCATGCTGTATAGCTAACAGTGGCCACGATTCTGTTTGCTGTTTCCATGGAAAAAGAAAGAATAAACAACAACAACAACAACAAATAACTCTTTGTATGTGTGCCAATTACTGGGGCTTGATCTCAGGGTCTTTTGTTCCTGCTTACAATGTTTTACTTAAATCTGGTGTTCTACCACTCGAATCATACCTCCATTCTTGGCTTTTTTCTGGTTAGTGGGAAATAAAAGTCTCACTGATGTATCTGCTTGATCTGGTTTTGAACCACTATGCTCAGATCCCAGTCTCTAGAATAGCAAGGATTATAGGCATAAGCCCACTTGGTGCTGATTAAAATCACTTTAGTCACTATTTGTTACTTTCTTAGGGCCTTAATCCTCAAGTTCCCCAGTACTTCAGGCCATCAAAGGCTGTCAAACTGTGTAGAAGACCTATTAAGACCATTCTGTTTATGTTTTGATTTATTTCTTATGGTGAACAGCCTCGTTGGAGACAAGTATTGTAGGAAAGTTGAAATGGGTAGATATCTGTGATGCTCTTGAGTAATAACTTTCCCCTGGCTGGAACTCTGTCTACTACAGAGGAGACCCGTTCAGCCTTCAGGGAGAACCAACCAACCGTTAGCTCAACAGGACTGTACATGTTCTTCTTAGGGGGCCTCTCAGATATTTACCTTCCAAAGAACAGTTTGAATTTGCAATAATCATTAGTTCCACTCCATAGTTTAGCCATGCTTTCTTTTGTTTCTTTTTCTTTCTTGAAAAATTGATCTTTATTATTTTTTTCTCATCTTGGGGCTTGAACTCAGAGCCTAGGTGCTGCCCTTGAGCTTTTGTGTTCAGGGATAGAACTGTACCACTTGAGCCACAGTTCCATTTCTGGCTGTTTTGGTGGTTAATTGGAGATGAAGATCTCACAGATTTTTTCCTGCCTGGGCTGCCTTAGAACCATAATCTTCAGATCTCAGCCCCCTGACTACCTAGGATTACAGGTATGTTCCACTGGTACCTAGCTTGATCCCTAGTTCTGGGATAAAGGAAAGCACAAGCTTCTCCAACATTAGCTCTTGCACAGTGCCTGTAGGCTGGTTACCAACTTGAAGCCTGAGGCAGAGGCTTGTAGAAGCAGGTCTTCTAGGTTGCACTGCACCGCTGAGCCCTTCTAGGTTTCTGACTTGGGCCCCTCACTGCCTTGTAGAAGCTCTGAGCACCCAGTAGTGTTGCTCTGTATTCCAGTCCTAAGCAGCAGCAGCTTGGCTCCTTAAGAGTTTTCCTGATGGAGTCCATGCCACTGACATAGCACCTGTGCATCCAGCAGGGCCAACTGAATACCTGCTTCTGCGCCTGCATGGGAGACTCTACAGCCCCTACTAGCCAGGCATTTGTGATGTTATGGACTAAATGTACATCCTTGAAGTCCACCTATGTTGCAACTGCTACCTGTCACATGATGTCCGCTGTGGGATTTTTCTCTTTGTGACATCACATTGATGCTCCAAAGCATTAAGATTTTGAAGCATTTTGGATTATAGGTGCTTAATATTAATAACATAGTATAGTAGTAAGAGCTCACAGTAGCTATCATTTGTTAGAGCACTGTGGGGGGAAATTTTTTTCTTTAACTGGATGTGAACTCAGGGCCTTTTAACTGTGAGGCATGTTTTCTACCACTTGAGCCACACTTCTAGTCTACCATGTAGTTGGCCTGGCAAATGGTTACCACCATGATTAGAAGTTAATTCCTCAGTTCCAGATGAGAAATGTGAGTCTTTCGAGGAACAGACATTATGTTGTAGTTTCTTTGCCTAGAATGGTGCTTGTTAACACTTGTTAAGGAATGGATCGAGAAGATGTGGTATTTATACACAGTGGAATTCTATACTGCCATCAGAAAGAATGGCATCACCCCATTTATAAGGAAATGAAAAGACTTGGAAAAAATCACATTAAATGAAGTAAGCCAGACCCAAAGGAACATAGGCTCCATGGTTTCCCTCATTTGTAATAATTAGTACACATCTAAGATTCTCCTAGCAGAGGATCACAATAGCTCAAAAGCCATGAACATATAGCCCTATAGGATGAGGCTAAATGAAATGAACTCCAGGATATGAAATTAAGAGGAGTATCTTTGTGATTATTGCTCTTAATGCATGATTTGAAAGTTATTTTTTTCTCTTTTTTTCCCCCTTATGGTTTATCTCATGTTGTTACTGTATCTGACTTTGGTACCTGGTATATTGTGCATATGTTAATTTGTTTATTTGAAATAGGGAAGGGGAAGGGGCAAAACAAGATGTTGGGAGGGGTGGGGGGTAAGAAAAGTGGAAGAGAAATGTGGGGAGAGGGTATCAATGTTCAAGAAATAATATACTCACTACCAGATGAATGTAACTGTAATCCCTCTATTTATCACTCCTACAATAAAATACAATAAAAATTAAATTAAATTACAAAAGAAATGCATATGAATTACTAGTCAACTGTGACATATGCCGCACTTGAAATCATTTTAGTTTTAAAGCCCAACTTTTGAAAATATTATAATTAAATGCACTTCTCCAAATGGAAGATGCTTAACCATTTTTATTTCCCCTGTAAGACAGGATTTAGTGTTGATTTCTCATTTTTACAAAAATGAAACAGGGACTGGAGATGCTTGAACAGCATGGGTAAGGCCTGTGGTGCTGGACCACATACATGAAACACAAAGAAGGTTATCTAAACAACCTGTGGAGTTTTCATCCTTGGAATTTAAAAAGGAAACGATGCCATCGTTTGTCCTTGTAAGGAGTTCTTGTTGAGGTCTATTCCAGTCCTGGGGTCTTAAGACTTTTTGATTAAGAACTTCCTTCAGAAGAACGCATACAGTTTGTACCATTTTTTACATTATGGTTACACATTAGGAGTTCATAAGATCTGAGCAGCTTCATGACATAAGCATTGTTGTTTAAAAGTGGAATAATACCCATTTCTAACAAAAATCAGAAAATGGAAGGCTTGCCAGAAACCTGCTGTCTGAGGGAGGAAGTCCACTCAAATGGCCCATTTCCTGCCTGGTGTTCGATCCACAGATGGAAGGAGACGCTGCCCTGACATCAGCCCTTCTCTGTCAGGCTGCCTGTGTTCTTGGCCAGAACAGAAAGAGATGAGGTTTTGTTTGTTGTTCCCACCCTCCCCATCAAATGGCCAGTGGCCAGAGGCAACCTTTAGCAATTAACAAAGGAATAGCAAGTGGTTTGTAGCAAATACTCCCTTCTTAACTCTTATCTGACCATCCTATTAGCCAGGTTTAAGCTATAGATTACTCAAATTACAAACCTATGTGATCTAAAATGCTTTCAGCATGGCTGTGGAATACCATAGGAAAAGCAGGTGTTTGCTCCACCTATTGAAGACTGAGAGCAAAACTGGTAACTAAGTAACAACCTTAGAGTATGAAAAGTCGCCACAATGTCAAATAGTTAAATGAAACCTGCTAGTTCAAAAACAAAAACTGGCCTTTGAGCTAGAGGAGTGTGATAGGTATTCAGGGAAGCCCATGTCAGTCCATTAACCCTTCTGTGATTGAAGGCTGAGATGCAGGCCTGGGGTCTGTGAGGGGATTTGCTCCAAAATTGAAGGAATGAGTTCAAAAGTACACTCACCACCAGCGAGCTTCCATATCACACTTACCTTTCTACCATCCTGGTCCTTGTGCTCCTTCTCAAGCTGAGGGTCTGAGTCGCTTTCCCAAGTTCACAATACTAATTAACCATCATGATCTGCATAGGGTGAAGAGCAATTAATTATACATAAGGATGAATTTCTTGATCTTTTTCAGAGCAGTAGTGTATATTTTCCAACTCTGAGCCTTCTGCCAACATTGCCAACATGTTTTATAGGTCTGTGTGTAGCAAATGGGAAGAAATGAAAAGCAAGTTAATGAGCTATCATTCCTTCTGGCTGGCACATGGCCGGAACTTTTAGCTCGTTCTACCAGATTCAGTTTGATCTAATTCTGTAATATCTGCACAGCTGAAAGCTGGTATAAAATCTAGTGAAAACTGTACTAGGTGCTGGTACCTTACATTTGTAATCCTATATATTCAGGATTCTCATCTTTATTTGAGGATCTCTTTCTCTTTTTATGTTTAAGAAGTGTGGTCAAGTTAGAATTCCTCTTACTTTGGGGATCTGAATATGAAATCAAATTATGAGATCTGGAGAGAGTGAGTTTGATGTTGCTTTTTCCATTACAGGAGTTAGAATTCTTCTCATGTGAGAATTGGAATCATATAATGGCTAGATATAGCATGGAAGGCTAAGAACAAAATAAAAATGCTCCTTAAATCCCGAAGTTAAAAAAAGCTTACAAAGATTTGATTTGTGTGACACTTTTATCCCCCTTGGTTGTGAGCTTGAATTCAGACCTGAGTGCTGTCCCTGAGCTCTTCAGTTCGAAGCTATCAATCTACCACTTGAGCTACAGTGCCACTTCTGGTTTTCCGGTGGTTAATTGGAGATAAGAGTCTCACAGAATTTTCTGCTCGGACTGGCTTTGAACCTTGATCCTCAGATCTCGGCCTCCTGAGTAGCTAGGATGACAGGCGTGAGCCACGGTGCCTGGCTCTGGTGCAGATATTCGTAATATTAAGAATGTTACAAATTCTATTTTGCTTTAAAAAGATTTTCTGTTTTCTTAGTATGAGTCATTTGACTGTATAGAGAATCTGAGTAGGAAGTTTCTTATCAGAGGCAAAACATACAGGATCAAATAATGCCTCCATGTGCAGGGTTCATTGGGTGATTTCTGGGAAGCGCTGAATCCCAATGTTCTCCAAAAGTTGAGGGCAGAGAGCGGCTTGGGGAGACCCAGGCATATAATCACTGTCATTTTTAACTTCTAAATTAAAAGGCCGACTGGGGACGAGTAAATAAAGGCTCCTTTTAAACCTCCACATACATGTCCATTCATGCCTCAAGATCAGAAAACTCCTCCCGGTCAGCACAAAGCCTTGAGGGCTCAAGCACCTGCATAGATGTCAGAGCCCCTACCACCAGGTGACAGGCCAGATAGTGTACACACAATGTGAGGCTTTGCTTCTGCTGAACTTGCCAACTTCTAGTGTTATTTGATTTAATTTAGCTATTTATGGGCAATTTACGTGTGCTTATTTTGATTGTTCCATTTTTTCTGGTAATTTTGTGATTTTTATCCTAAGATGTACAAGAATCTAAGATATTGCTCTTCAGTGTTCTGATTTAGTTTGTTTTAATTTTAGTTGAAATTTAATTTGAAATGAGTTCATGAGAGCCCAGAGCCCAACCAGATCCAGAATTCCATGTTTCATAAAATTCTGAGGCCCTGCAGTTAGCCTAAGACCCTGGACACAGAGGAAAGCTTTTAGAGTGGTCATGGCATGGCAGTAGTCTTGCAGGCATGTCTCCTGTTAAGCCTCTTGCTATATTAATTGAGCCTTGGAAGGAAAGGGCTAAGTTAGATTTAAGATGTCACATTCAGAACATTGAGAGTATAAGAAATGGAACCCCAGGACCAAGAATTACCAATGGAAAGAATTATATCAGTTATCTAACATTCAGAGGGAAAATGTGCTCTGAGAAGGAAGAAAAGTGAGGATTCTTTTAGTCAAATCAAACACAGGGAGGGAGGTGGGAAGCAATGCAGGATTATACACTACCTAGGTATAGGAAGTGACTGGTCTCTTGTGTCGCTATATGCAAGTAGATGTCTCCTTTCCTGCCATGCTCCCCTCCAGTCTTTCTCTAGCTTGCAATTTAGTTCAGCACACCTTAGTTGCAAAGTTGTTTCCTTGCAGGCCTTTCCTGACCCTTCAGTTCTGGGTCAGTCTTCTTTTATGAGCTCCTATAACTCTTCCTTCTCTTTCCTACCACACATGTCAGCTGCAAGGACATAGTCCAGAGCAACTGTGGCCAGCTCTGGGACTGGGAGAGGAGGGAGTGGGTCCTTGCAGTATGTAGCCTGAGGGTTGTTCTGGAGCCAGAGCCTCCTGATGAGCTTTCACACTAGACTCTGTATGGGAAGTATAGACAGAATCGAATATAATCACCAGTGCTTAAACATATCAATTTAATAAATAATATTCAAACTTGTTGAATATTGTTTGGAAAACCAAACTCAGACCCCTTCGAGATGGGTGACATAAGGATGTAATAGAACTGATGATCTCTTTGTTTTCAAGGCTAGAGATGGAAGGTGTTCTAAGAGCAATGTATACAGAGAAAAACTCACTTTTGAGTGCAAATATATTTTTATTTAGGCCACATTACTCTTCAAAATTATCCTCTTCGTTGAGCTCTAGGAACACACCGTTCATTTCTGTCTACTAATTAGTGTTATGAAGTTAAAATAAATGGATGGATTTGGAGTAAAGCATTTTGTCCTTCTTCCACTTCATGTTTCTCTAAAAGTCAAACCCTTGAATAGATGTTACAGTTATTTTTTCAAAATGTAAATAAGTGACCCCTAGACAAAAAGAAAAATCATAGCATGGACAGTTTTTAGGGAAAAGAAAATCACTGTTTTTCAGAAAAACATAAACAAAGGGATAATGAGGTAAATGAGAGTTAATTTAAATGATTTGATTTTCTTGCTAGTAATTAACATTCTAATAGCGCTACCTCCTCTTCTCAGAAATATTTCCTTTGGATTTTTGTCACTCAAAACTAAAGTTTGTGTTCCTTTCTCATGACCTGAAATTTGCCTCTATTTCCTATTAAAAGATTAAAAATATAGTATACCCTTATTCCTGTTTCCATGACCATGTCTTTTAGTTTGGTTTTGTTAAGTGTCATTATTTCTGGAGGCTGTACATACAGCATTGTCACTTGAATGCCCAAGAGACAATTACAATGATTGCTTCTAGAATTGGTTTGGAATGTATTCTTTCTGAATATTTGCCAGGAGATTGTCAAATCTTTTAATTTACTGAAAGATGAGAGTTTACTTTGTCAACTTTGAATATTCAATTAACGTATTTGTCAAAACCTTAACGTATCATGGGACTTTCTCTGGTGGGAGCACCTTACCTGTGGGAAGACAAAAGCTCCTAGAAATATCTCAGAGAAAGGTCAGTATATAAAATTGAGGGGCAGGAGGGAGTGAGAGAATATTTGACTCTTTTGTTAACACTTGAATCAGAGTATGTGAACTAAGATAAGTCTGTTCCATCCAACTATCACTAGCCATAAAGCCATAAGGCACAATTAAAGACTGAAATTCAGAAATCTACGAGCCTGGAAAACAGAGATCATTGATCTTTGCAGCAACATCTCTTACATTTTGTTCTGCATGGCATTTATCTTCTCGGACAATTATTAAATATGTGCTGAGGAGTTGAAGCTGAAGGAATGGTGGATAAGTAAAAAAAAGTGAAAGATATGCAAGAACAGAAGGAGTTAGAACAATTAAGAAAAAGCCAAACTTTACAAACCTGACTTTAGATTAAGCAGATTGTACTGGGTCTCATTGACCTTGGCAATACTAAGAAGGTCATATTTTATGTGGATGAACTCTCTTCAAGTTCTCCAGCATCTTTTTTTTTTTAATTCAGTATCATGACACTGTGTTCCATAAAGTGTCATGGTATTTATAGGCAAGTTTTGGTGAGTTAATTTGAATCTCTATTTAGATTATATTTTTCATCATTAAAGAAAAACACATTTTCTTGTTTTTGTTTGAACTTTTGAACCTGTAGGCTCTGGTACGATCCTGGAACTATCCTGACACATTCCTTAACTCCACTATATTTTAGAAGTAGAATAACACAATCATTTGAACTTACGAGTCACGTGAAGTCATCCTCATCAAATATCATCATGAAACACGATGGAGTGCACTTGGAACTATTTTATTCCTCTTAGGGAAAACCATCCTGGTAATGTTAGCTCATATCTGTACCAGGAAAGCATTTCAAGTGATGTTAATTTTTGACCTTATTGACATGGAGAAAGACAATCAGATCGAGTTAAAAATAAAGCAAGAAGGTAGAAACACTTCTGCTTAGAAAATTTCTTAAGGATCTTGTGATAGCTCATAGCTCTTTAGCATGCATAGAATCCTCGCTGGACTGTTTCTATCACCAGCTCTGAAGTGCTTCAAAGTGGGTCACTTTCAATGTAGAAAGGATTCCTACTATATGTGACCACAACACATTGTCTCAAAACCACAACAGTTTTTTTTCCCTGTGTGTGTGTGTGTCAGTACTAAAGCTTGAACTCAGGGCCTGGACACTGGTATCTTAGCTTTTCCTCTCAAGCTTGGCATTCGACTATTTGAACTACAGCTCCACTTTGGGCTTTTTAATGGTTAATTGAGAATAAGAGTTTTATGGATTTTTCTGCTTGGGCTATAGTCGAACCATGATCCTCAGATTTCAGCATCCCAAGTAGCTACGATTTCAGGTATAAGCCACTTGTCTGACTCAAATTTTGGATGAGCTTTCAGCCTAGTTCTAAAACACCTTTGGATATTCTTGACATATATGCAAAAACTAGTAATGATTGAGTTGTAAGTAAGAGAAAATTCTAATAAATAAATTTATAATATCAGAAAAAACTAGTCCTCCAGTGATAAGCCAAGCCAGGTTCCAGGTGGGTTGATTTTTAGCTTTTGTCTTCTGTGTGGATTTCATTCTCAGCTCTGGGAACAAACTAGTGCCAATATCACATCTAGTCCAACAATATACAAGGGCAAAGAAATATCATGCCCAGTCTCTCCTTGCTAGAGTATGAAAGCTTGGCTTACAAGTTCTTCCTATTACTCCAAATGTCTCCTTTTGTGCTAGTTGGAAGAAATGGATCACTTGTTTAGACAAAGTCACGTCCCCAAGCAACTATCCATTATCATTCACTTAGATTAATGATATTCTGAGAGGAAATAGAAATATAATCACTAAACTGGCAATATGAAGGAATATTTCAAAGAGGTCATTAAAGGTTATTTAGAAAATATGATATGTTTTGGGTTCAATTCAGGGCCTCATGCTTGGTAGACTAACTGGATGCTGCTGAATCATGCCTCCAGTCCTGTTTTTACCTGAGGTGGATCAGGAGTGAAGAGTTTCATTGCCCTCCCAGGTGTGCGCTTGAGCTGTGAGCAACCTACTTCAAACATGCTGAAGTTGCTGGGATCACAGGCATATGCTACTGTGGAGATGGAGTCTTACAGACTTCTTGCCAATCCTGGGGTCCTAACTCAGGGTCTACCTCTTTCTGCTCAAGGCTAGCACTCTATCACTTGAGCCACAGCACCACGGCTGACTTTTTCTGAGTAGTTTATAATCGGATTTCAACCTACGGAGTAGCCAAGATTACAGTTTCTTATAGCCTGGTCACCCTGGTTGGCCTAGAATCATGATCCTTTCCATTTTATCTCCCGTGTAGCTTGGGATGACAGATCCAGGCCATTGAGTTGAAAGGTACTGTGAGAGGAGCACTGGTGGCTCACACCTACAATCTTAGCCACTCAGGAGGCTGAGATCTGAAGATCACAGTTCAAAGCCAGCCCAGGCATGAAAGTCTATGAGATTCTTATCTCCAATTAACTACTAGAAAACCAGTTGACCAGTTTAGGGAGAGCACCCAGACCCAGACTTCAAGCCCCACACCGACCATAAAAAAAAGAAAAGGTCTTAGAACTTGCATGTTACAACTAGCCTTGAATCACACTCTTTCCCATTCTCAGCTTTCTAGGTAGCTAGGACTGCATGCATTTCCCACTATAGCCCAGTTAGTTTTAATTTTTGATAGAGTTTGCATGGCCTAACCTTGGCCTAGGCTACAAATCCTCCCCCTTTCCCACACTGCCACCTCTCCAATAGCTGGAGTTACAGGTATGTACCACCATATCCAGCCCTTTAGAAGTTTTTCTTCTTAAAATGACACCACAGACATAATATCAGTTCAAAAATAAGTATCTTGGAGATGGGAATTAGCTTAGTGGTAGAGTAGTTAGCATGCATGAAGCCCAAGGTTCAATTGCCAGCATGCTTTTATTTGTTAATGTTTACTTACCTTCTATAATGATTGTATTTTATATGTACCCATTTGGATTCTAGCATTTTCAGATATATTATTATAAAACAAATAAATGTCAATTAACAATGAATTATCTCCGAATAGAGAAGAAGCTGAATGCCACTCCTTTGCAAAGTCAGGTTTGTTTTCACAAAATAACTGGAATAAACAGTAGATCATTTTTCCATGTAGACAAATAATGCTTAGAGAAGAGGAACAAGGTCTTTAAACTAGAAATTCAGATTCAATTCTTAGATATCCTGAGTGTTGATTAAGAGTTGATGGAATCTGGTGAGGGAGGTTTCCTATACTGTGCTGTTCTTAGAACAAGGTTCTGGGAGACAGATGCCTCGATCTGATTCTCCTCATGGACAACTTTTTTTGTTTCCTTTTTCTATTTCTGTTTTTCTTTTTGTGGTGCTAGGGATTGAGTGCAATGTCGTGTCTTACCTTTGCTAGGCAGGTAGTAGGCTACTTGAGCTATGCCTCCAGCTGCTTTTTGTACTAGTTATTTTCTGGGTCCAGTCTTGCTTTATGCTTGGGCTGGCCTGAGCTGTGACTGCCTAGTGATGCTTCCTCATACCACAGGCGAAGACAGGCATGCTTCCCTGTGCCCAGACATTCTGCTTCCTTTGTGGCTGGTATAACAAATGTCTGCCAGCCAATGACTGCGATGGAATCTCTCATGAGCTTTGATGCTCAAGCTGACCTCAAACCAAGATCTCCTGTCCTCTGCTTCCTGAGTAGCTTGGATGACGGGCCTGACTTCTCATGGACAGTTTTTATTGTTTTTCCATGCAATAATTTATGGGGCTATTCTTGCAATCCCTGTCTGGTCCTTAGGGTTTGTTATGATCTCAGTTTGCCGAGATACAGATGTATGTCTTTACATGGATGAAAATTCTGAAAAAAAAAATGTCTTTATTTTTCTGGTAAAAAATATCCTCCCAGGCTAGTAGTATGGCCTAGTGGTAGTGTACTCATCCAGCATACATGAAACCCCGGATTTGATTCCTCAATACCACATACACAGAAAAGGCCGGAACTGGTGCTGTGGCTCTAGTGGCAGAGCGCCAGCATTGAGAAAGCTCAAGGACAGTGCTCAGGAATGGCAAAAAAAAACCCAAACAAACAAACAAACAAAAAACTCCTTCCCTCCCTGTCCCCCCCAACCTGTCCCTGCTGGGCTTCAACTTGAGCCATGCCTCCAGTCTGTTTTTGGTTTTATTTTGGAGATAAACATCTCGTGAAATTTTCTTACTGGCTGATTTGAACCTAGAACCTACAGATCTAAGCCTTCTGAATGGCTAGGATTGTAAGTGTGAGTCACTACAGATGTCCAGGTTTCAAGAAATGTCTTGTTAGGTAATTCTGCCATTGTGTGAGCCTCTTAAAGTCTACTTACATACATCTAGAAATACTGCCCACTCTGCAGCTAGGCCATCTAGCATAACTTATTGTTCCCTGGTTACAAATCTGTTACCGTACTGAATAATACAGGTAGGTATAACACAATGATGTCTGTGGATAGAATTGTGTCTAGACATGGAAAAACTGCACTGAAGATGTTAGGCTGGGGGAAGTTTTCAGCTCCGTCATAATATCATGGGACCACAGTTACATATGGAGTCAATCCTAGACTGAATCAAGGTGGTTAAGCACTATGTAACTATCATCAGATTACTTTTGAGCAAATAATAGTACTACCGAGTGACAGATCACAGTTCTGGATGCCCAGAGTAGATGTGAGATGGAATAAAGCTCCTTAATTAAGAGATACATACTGATGGCTGTGCTATGTACAGAGTGCTTTGGTGAATGTGATTGGCTGGACCTTGACTATCTCCCTAATGCCTACCTGTTAGAGTCTTGGGCTGGGAGTGTGGCCTAATGGTAGAGTGCTTTCCCAGCATGCATGAAGACCTCACTATCACAGAAAAAGCTGGACGTGGTTCTGTAGCTCAAGTGGTAGAGCGCTAGCCTTGAGAAAGTTCAAGGACAGTGCCCAGGCCCTGAGTTCAAGCCCTCTTCTTATGACTTAATTATCTCTGGTAGTTCATTATAGTGAATAGAAAGTTGATGAACATATGATGTTAGCAAAAGCCTACTGTAGAAGTTTAGAATTTAAATCGCCTCAATAAACGACTTTCATGTTTATGTCAATGTCATGGAAGCTGTAGGATGCTTAGGTTCCTAGAATAAGTGGCTCAAATGGATCTGGAACTGGAGTATCAGCCATGCCTTCAATATGGACAAGTTTTCCATGACCTGCCCTGATGCTGGGCTGACAAGTGAAGAACTTATAGTGTCTGTGGTTTGTGAAGCATCTTGTATAGCTCTGCAGAGCTGGGTGGAGAATTTGCTTCATGGTCAGTTATGTCAGGCCTCGTAGAAAATGGGTAAGTGCTACAAACACAGCCGCCATCAATACCTTTGCCAGCACAGCATTAGTTAAAAGACATTCTTGGTTATAGTTGATCTGGTACCCTTTCACTGTTCCACATCCTCTTGCAAAATGGGCTTTGTATATGTACAGAAAATAAAGCTCTACTGTTTCTCATTTACTTCTCTTAGAGGTTGTATTTTGCAATGGCCACAAATGGGCACGCAAAGCATTCATCTTCATCAGAAGTGTAATCATATTTTATTTAAACAGCCACTTCTCCTCTGTGTAGCTTCAAGCAATGCTTCGAATTTACTCTTGTGGAATTCTTGTGGTAAGTAGTACTACCCTTCCCTTTTTATACATGATAAACAAACAGAAGAAGCATAAACACACTAAGTTCTTGACTGATGAACAATTCTTGGCCAGTGAACAGAAGGGGAATTCAAGGAGCAAGGTGTTGGTTGGGATGAGAGGAATAAAAGCCATGAGCATTTACTGTCAAGGTCCCAGTTAGAATTGAGGTTTTATTTATCTTTGTGGGGTGGCTACACACAGGAGGGTACCACGAAACCTAGGAACTAAATGCCTTACTGAAAATCTTCATGGCCAAAGTAACAGTGGACTTTGTTAAACCATGAAAGGGGCAACCTATGCAGGCCACCCATCGGGACGTGGAGGTCACTTTTGATGGGAAGAGTGGTAGGGAGTAGACACAGTCTCATGTATGGCAGCTGTTTATCTGCCATGCTGGGCCAAGTCTGCAGCCAGGAAGAAACTGGAACAGTCAGGAGCAAAGAATGAAGCAAAAACACACCAGGCCATCTTTGTTGCCAGATCTCCTGCCTGCTACTTCACTGCTCTGCCTAACTGTACCAATGCTATTTGTCCAGGGGCTGGACCCCCTCAACTGGCCTTCTCTCCCGATTTGTTAATGGGGTGTCTGGTCCTTAGCAATCTCAATGCGATGAATCTCTTTAATCTGAGTAATACCAATACTAGCATTTCTGGTAACTTGTTAGATGCCAAATATCTTACGAAGCTGTTTTATAAGCATGACCTCATTGTATTATCCTCTGCCTCCCTGGGAATTAGGCCTTGTTAACCCTGTGGTATAGATTAAGAGGCAGAGGTTCTAAGGGGATATGACACTTGCTCAAAGTTGAGCAATTACAAGTGATAGAGTGGAGTCTTCAAACCTGACCTGTGTGATTCTGCAATTAAGCAAGAGGAATTCTAAGTACGTGCATAGATTTGCCCTCACAAATAGGGAATTTGAGTACTTGGAGTCGTTTTTTCTCACTTGTTGTCAGAATGTACAGTTCTCAACCGCTTAGGCGTCCCCTTTATGAGCCCTTAATCCTTTTCAGGCTGACCTTAACACAGAGAAGAACACAGAGACCAAGCAAAACCACCTGGTAAAGACAGTATCCTGGATAGATAGCAGAAGGTGAGTGGTCTCACCCCACACTTGAGGCCATCAGTGACACTGGGGCAGTACCAGTCAGTGGAGGCCATACTCCTCTACATTGCTATGTCTGACTGTACATGCTACTTCCTTCTCCCACCCCTGGGAACTCCCTTCTCACTCCTGTGGGCTGCAGACTCCATCAGACTTCCCAGCAGCATGTCTTTGAAGTCAGGTAGACTCAGAGACACTGGACCACCTAATTCCAGGTGATTTTATGGCTGTAAGCCTACATTTCCATGGCAGAACCTGATCTGAGGGTCCTGAGGATGGAAAGTTGCTTCTGGAAGGGCTCCGAGGAGAAGCTTGGTGTACCTGACAGAATAAGGATAAGGGTCACTAGTCAAAAGGAGAAAACAGACATGCTGCTGCCTGAATTGGTGTCCTACTCACTCTCCATACACTGTAGAGACAACTTTGGCTCAGCCCTAATCTTTCCTCTTTTCAGAGACAGCAGGACCCAATTTCATCAAAGGAACAGAAAGATGAGGGGTAACAGCAATTTGCCTTGTGAAGCCCAAGACCTCCCTTTCTGGCTCACCAAGGCAGCAGTGAATGCCTTCTTCAGGCATATAACTCTATCTGGGACTGGATGCAGAAGATCATTTTATTATAAACATCTCTATTTCTTTCTCTCATCTAGAACTCTTGAACAGATTTATTCTCAATGACACAGAGTTGGCATTCAGTAAACAGTTGGGCAAGTCAAGTCATTCAATCTGTGAAACCATATGAAAGGGAGAATACCAAAAGAATTCTCCTGATTGCATTGATTCCTCTAAAGCAGGGATCTGCAAACTTGTCCTCAGAAGGGCTAGAGTAAATATTTAGGCTTTGCAGGCTGCGTGGTCTCCATCACAGCTAATCTCTGTGGCTGCAGTGTAAGAGCAGCCTAGGACCCAGCAACGCACAGGCCTGGCTGTGTTTCAGTCACACTGGTTTACAGAAGCAGAGGGTGGGCTGAATTGAGAGCAAAGGCTGGGGTTTGCCCACTCCTGCCTGGAGATTTGACAGGCCTGGGTGATTCAGACTCAGCACTGTAAGAAAGAATTCTTTTTCTGTTCTCTCCAAACATACACGGTTCCAGCTAATTACCTGCTCCTAATTACCATAGGAGCAGGCTCTACAAATCTCCATTCACTCATTCCTTCACTCACTGCAGGATATCAGACATTCCTGCAGCCAAGCCTCTTTATATATAACACTAGAAAGCAAAAATTCTAGAAATGTAACTTTATTCTTATAATTGTTTATTCCTGATATATCATACTCTAGAAGTGCTTTGTTCATTTCACGTTCACTCCTCTGGCTTTTTTCAACAGCTTTTCAGCTGTATGTTTATTCACTAGGCATCACCCGTATCTCACCTTTCTTTGGTACATCTTCACCTCTTCTGTTCCTCTCATGGTGGCTTTGGTGATTTTCATTTATTTATTTTCAGTGAGTATATTTCTAGTAAAACATTATTACCCATCCCACATTTTTCCCACTTCCCCTTCCCCCAAAATTCCCTCTCCCCTGAAGTTGTAAAGTTCATTTCCAGCAGAGTGTCTTGTGAATATCGCTAATTCAAATAAATGCATATACAATACACTAGGTACAAAATCAGATACAGTGACAACAGGGGATAAACCACAGAGAAGATAACGTGAAAGAAAAAAAGAAATAGCTTCACATAGTACGTTAAAAAACAACAGTCACAAAAGAAAAACCTCTCGTTTCCCTAGCTTGGAGTTCATTTTACTTAGCATCATCTTATATGGTCATATGTACCTAGCTATTGAGCTATTGTAATCCTTTGCTAGGACAATCCTAGACATATACTAATTATTACAAATGAGGGAAACCATGGAGTCTATGTTTCTTTGACTCTGGCTTATTTCACTTGATATGATTCCTTCCAAATCTTTCCATTTCCTTTCGAATGTGGCAATGTCATTTTTTGGTTACTTTAAAAATATAAGTTTAGGGGCCGGGAGTTTGGCCTAGTGGTTAAAGTGCTTGCCTAGCATGCATGAAGACCCGGGTGCAATTCCTCGGCACCACGTACATAGAAAAAAGCCGGAAGTGGTGCTGAGGCTCAAGAGGTAGAGCTCTAGCCTTGAGAAAGTCCAAGGACAGTGCTCAGGCCCTGAGCTCAAAACCCAGGACTGGCAAAAATATATATATATAAGTTTATTGTTATAAGATGTTGTACAGAGGAATTACCATTTCAGAAGTCAGGTAATGAGAATGTTTCTCTTTTGGGACAATATCACCCCTTCCTTGGTGGCTTGGTTTTGGAACATGCAGTGAGGCTTTCCTGGCCATGCCCTTCTGAGGCCAGAGCTACTCAATACCCCAGGTTAGACCTCTGCTCTGAGCTCCTGGAAATTAGCTAGATTCCAAATATGTTGTAGTATCCCACGGTCTTTCTTCTGAAAAACAAGAATATAAATTTGTGTGTATTTAAAAATTATATCAAGTTTTATGGCAAAGATCCTTATACAAATCAATAATGAGGTATATAACATTTATTTTATTTTTAGAGAAGAATATATAGTTGTACTAACATATTCAAGAGGGATATGTTCAAAGACTCCTAATGTATGCCCGAAACTACAGATATACATACAGATAGGTATATATATGTATATACACAATATAAACATAGATTATACATGTTTTTTCCAATGCTATCATGCTTATGATAAGTTTTACATTATAGATCAGATACAGTAAGATTAACAGTAATAACTGATGAATACTTTGTTCAGTTTTGGAGACTAAACCCACTAAATATGCTAGGTTTTCCCACTGAGTTACATGCCCAGTTGGATTCTTAATAATATACTGTAATAAAACATATGCAATTAAAATCTGTATCTCAAATACTTTGTTTTTCACCTCTGCCCAATTTAAAGAATTCAGTGGCTTTTCTTTGGCATCTCAGAATTTCAAACATCTTATTCTTGATCTTTGGATTCATTGTTAAGTACAATGAGGGTTTCTTGATCATAAGCACTGCAGGACAGAGACAGTTGATCTGTAAACCAAGACAGCTACTATGTGACTAGCAGGCAGGTAGCATGTTCAGTATGTATACATTAGATAGGAGATTGATGACTCACATTCTGAGGGTTGGGTCAGGATGGGGCAAGATTTAATTGTTCTACTCAGAATACCATGCTAGTTAGAAATTTGATTTCTGAAATTTTCCATTTAATTCATTTTGACCAAGACTGACCTTGAATAACTAAAGCTTCTGCATGCAATACTATAGATGGGTGTGGAGAGGATGGTGTAATTCAGATGCTATCCATAGGCAATTTTTGATGATCAAGATTATTAGGATGATGCTATGTAAGCCACTTAAAAATATGTTTGAGGAATCATCTTTTGGTAAATATCACCAAATGTATGTATGTATGCATGTATGCATGTAAGCATGCATGCATGCATGCATGTATGTATGTATGTATGTATGTATGTATCTACCTATCTATCTATCTATCTATCTATCTATCTGTCTATCTATCTCTATATATATGCACATGTATCTCCTTTCTTTCGTCTTTCTTGGGGATTGACCTTGGGCCTTATGTTTGTTCTGCCACTTGAGCCATGCCTACGCCTACAGAGCCTCCTGCTAATTTTGTTCATGCTACCTTGTAATGGGATCTTTCTACTTTTGCCTCTCAAGTAGCTGGGACTACAGGCATGTGCCACAACACTTGCCTTCAAATAAATTCATTTTTGTATGTGCCAGTCCTTGGGTTTGAACTGGGATCTGAGCACTGCCCTTGCATTATTTTGTTCAAAGTCAGTGCTCTACCACTTCAGCCACAGCTCCACTTGTTACTTGGTGATAACAGTCTCCCAGATTTTTCTTCCCAGGCTGGCTTTGAACTGTAATCCTCAGATCTCAGACTTCGGAGTAGCTAAGATGACAGGTGTGAGCCATTGGTGCATGGCAAAAATTATTTTCTTAACTGAAACCCTTGTTTCTGTAAACACAACATGCTTCACATGTGGAAAAATATTTAGGCAAATGGTTCTCCTTTAAATTGGCTATAAAGTTCACAAAGGTTTAATCATTAGCTCTTCAAAACAAAAAAGAATTCCTTTCTATAAACATTACTACTATCAATTATCTTTGGATATACTGTACAAAAATTTTAAACAGCCACAAAATAAACAATATTTAACAAAACTCCATTGGATTGTAGAGGATGCTTTCCTTACTTTTTTTTGCCAGTCTTAGGTCTTGAACTCAGGGCCTGGGCACAGTCCTTGGGCTTTCTCAAGGCTAGAGCTCTACCACCTGAGCCATAGCCCCATTTCTGGCTTTTTTTCTGTGTATGTGGTACCAAGGGAGCTAAGCCAGGGCTCTGTGAATGAAATACTCTTCCACCAGGCCATGTTCCCAGCTGCTTTCCTTATTTTTTGTTGCCATATACAATCTAGCATTGTACCTGATGTACAAATGTGATTCTGACATGATCATCATTTGATATTTTCATGCCTGGGTCAGTGAGACAGATGAAAGAAAGCTACTGAGAAGACATTCATTGGAACTCTCATGGTTCATTCTTTAATGATAGAATCAAGTTTGCAGCTCAATTGCACAATGGGTTCTGACCACTGAAAGAGTATTACTTTAGTTTTCTGAGCTATTTCACCATGTAACATATGCTTACATTTAGCACACATTCTAGACATTTTCTTCTTCACTTTCTTTAGCCTAAGCAGACAAAAAACTCTGAATTATGATGTTTGCTGATGTCTAGAATATATACTCTTGCTACAGTCAATTACAAATCATATACTACTGAGCATCATTCAATATAATTCCTTTGGTTATAAGTACCCATAACTTGATTCTTCATAATGGCAGAGTTTAATAAACTGTTCACAAAACTACTGAAAATTTAGTAGGTGTTTCTTTTGAGCTATTATGAGATGGTTTCAGCTCCCTGTTGCTCTTTGCCAAAATGTAACTTTTTCATTAATATTGTTAATTACCAGTTGAGCGTGGTGCCTCTAAAATTAAAATAGAACATAAGCCAGGTCTTAGAATTGGCTTCAAAAGAGTTGGAATATTCGCCATTTGTGAAGTAATGCATCTTCTATCTGGCAAATATAATGTAACCCTTCTATTAATAATAATAAAAATATATTTTAAAAAGTTGGAATACTTTATTTGCAGATCATATTTATAGTGGCTCCCAACAAGATCAGTTGGTTTCATTCCTTTCCTGGAGCACTCAAATAACCCATAATGCACCTGGAGACTTCTATTGAAAGGCTCAATAGAGATAAATGTAATTGCCATAGTGAGTCAGTTCATGTTAACAGTAGACTTCATCATGCACATTGACATGAACATAAAATTACAAGAAATGGTAAATTTTAGACATGGGAGGCCTGAGTTCTATCTTTTTTGGGTTTTTTTTTGCCAGTCCTGGCTTGGGCTCAGGGCTTGAACACTGTCCTTGGACTTTCTCAAGGCTAGCACTCAACCACTTGAGCCTCAGCACCACTTCCAGCCTTTTGCTATGTATGTGGGGTACCAAGGAATTGAACCTGGGTCTTTGTGCATGCTAGGCAAGCACTCTACCACTAGGCCAAACTCCCGGCCCCCTGAGTTCTATCTTCTAATAGAAAAATATGACAATTGCACAATATACATTTAGAAATTTGCATCTAGTATATACATTGTATAGATAGTAAATGTATATATGTACTTCTGTATGTGTATATATCTATCTGTCATGAGTAAGGTAATTAATTTGCATCTAAATTTATTATGTTCTATCATTATGGTAATGTATGATCCAGATTTAATCCACACAACACAGATAAAACCAATTATGAAGCTTACAGAAAAATGTTTACCTTGGAGAAATGTTTAGGCTGTAGTGATTACTAATTACCACAGAATCCAGATAATTTTTATCTAACTTTGACATCTTTGAGTCTCTAGGGTACTTTGAAAAATTCTAGGGAATTCTAATTTAAGTGAGTATAACCCACTATAGAGTTTTATTTTGGGGATCAGTATAGATTTTTATTTTGGGTCTTGAACTTGGCTTGGGCACTGTTGTAGAGCTTTTGTATTCAAGGATAGAATTCTACCATATCAGCCACAGCTCCACTTCCTGTTTTTTTTTTTTTTTGCTAGTTAATTAGAGATGCATTTCCTTGGCTTTCCTGCTGGAGTCTGCTTTAAACCTTCACCCTCAGATCTCAGCCTCCTGAGTATGTAGGATTGCAAGCATGAGTCATCTGTGTGTGTGTGTGTGTGTGTGTGTGTGTGTGTGTTCCCAGTTCTTTCTGTTCTGCTCACTCCTAGGGCAATTGCTTTGTAATATGAGTAGGTTGTCCATGTGTTCTTATGGACTTACAAGAACATGCAGATTCATAAATGTATATATGATATTCCAGAAGACAGAAGATTTTATTTTTTTAATTCTTTTTTATTTTTGTGCTAGTATTAGGGCATGAATTCAGAGCATTGCATTCTTGCTTGGCCTTTTAGCACTTGAGCCAACTCTACTTCTGGCCTTTTTGATGATTAATTGGCAATAAGTCCCATGAACTTTTCTTTTCTCAATGGCTTTTGAGCTTCAGCTTCGATTCTTAGATTTCAGCCTCCCGAGTAGCTAGGATTACAGAGTGAGACACCAGAGTGCCGATTTCTTTATCTTGAAGTAGTTGTACAAAGGAATTACGGTTCAGTCTATCAGTTTATGAGCCCAATGCATTTTGATCAATGTCATCCCTTCCATCCTTTTCCATCTGTCCCTACCCTACTTATCTCAAGTTTCCTGGTTCCATTTTCACATATGTATGTTGAATATTACGGGTGTAGTTGCTTACCCTTTGTTTTCCCTTCCTCCTTATGATATAGGTTCCAGCTTCCTGATATTTATTTTTGTAAATAATAAGTGAATTTTTCAAAGATTATACCCACGCAATCTTCCCTGAAAGATAACTTCTTCAAACACGGTGTCCACTGGTGGTCTACCTGTACTCTCTCTCACACCTGATTGTCCATTTCCTATTCCTATGGGGCTGGGTGTGTTGGCTGCATGGGTATTGTGAGATAGAGTGTGGCTTTCTCCCCAGGAACATAATGGGAAGGGAGGCCATTAGGCAGAGGGAGTGTTATTTGAGCCCTTGCCACCCTGAATGGCAGAAGCAATCACTCTACAAAGGAGGCCGTGCTATTCCTGCTTAATGAGCCCAGGCCTCGAGGACACAGGTAGACTATATGTACAATAAACACAATTAGGGAACTCATAAGGAGACCAACTGGCCCTAGCTAGCCTGTTTCGTTGTTAAACCTGTGTCTTCAATCACTGTGAATAGCTAGCTTGCTCAGTTCCCAAGCCATGAGCCGTCTCCTGGGTTCAGTTTCCCCTAGCCAGTCCTGTTTCTTAATTGGTCTGTATATAGAGAGAATTCAGCCTACAGTTATTGTAGTGAGAGGTAGAACTTGATGACATTTGTAGGAACAGGTTTTGAATCTAGGACTCTGGATGATTTGAAAAACAAAAACAACAACAAAAAAACCTAACCTGATCATTGAACTCTTCACCCCCTCCCCAGTTTAAACAAAATCCACTACAAAAACAAACAAAAACTTCACATGCTAACATTGGCTGTGATTTTCACAGGATGGTTGCCATGTTTCAACACATTTCATTCAATGACTGCAGTTTTTTCAATGGGCTTGACAAAAAGGAAGCTAGGTTATTTAATGAACACTTCCTTTAAAATGCAACATGAGTATATCAAAGCAAAAGCAATCAGAAAATATGCTTTAAAGAAATGGTACTATAGTAGGCACTGAAGGCTCATGCCTATATCCAAGCTACTCAGGAGGTTGAGATTTGAGGATCATAGTTCAAAATCAGCTCAGCCATGGAAGTCTGTGAGATTTTTACCTCTAACTAAAAAAAAAATGTTTGAAATGGAGTTGTACCTTAAATGTGAAAGAGCTATCCTTGAGCAAAAAAAGCACAGAGAAAGTATCTAGGCCTTGCGCGCGTGCACACACACACACACACACACACACACACACACACACGCACGCACGCACCATACAAAGTGCCATTGATTGAGATACATTGCATTCATGCCTATAAACCTAGCAACTCAAAGAAGCTGAAATCTGAGGACTGTGGTTTGAAGCCTGCCCAGACAGGACAGTCCGTGGAGACTCTTATCTCCAATTAACTACTCCAAAAGCCAGAATGGAGTTGTGGCTTGAATGGTAGAGCTCCAGCCTTGAGCAAAAATGCTGAGGGATAGTGCCTATTTTTAACAAAACTAAGAACTAATTACACATATATATACATATTATAAAACATACACAGATTATATTATGAAATATATAATTTTATATATTATATACACATAATTTTGAAATCCTACTGAAAAATGGCTATTGCTGTAAGTATTTCTCCTTTACTCCTCAAAACAATGTGAGTGGGTGAGCATCTTAAGCCCACTGGGAGATCTGAGGTTGGAAATTGTAGGGAGACTAAGATGGTGGCTTCATGTAGTGCTGGTGGGAGATGGATCTTGGCAGAAGGAACATCTGATGATCTTGCTTTCCTCATAGTTATAGTAAGGTACAAAGGGTGTAAGGTACAACCTTGCACCTGTAAAGTGGAGGAGGTAGGGAAAAGGAGGAGGAGAGAGGGAGGAGGAGGAAGAGGGGGAGCCCAGAAGGGAGAGGAGGAGGAAGAATGATTTTCTACATGGAGAGGGCTGCCTGAGCAAGGTGTGGAGTTCTGCAAAGCTGAGAATGGAAGGGCAGAGGGCCGGCTCTCACATGCTTCAGCCTGTGTGTTTGGGAAGAAGAGGAGGCCTCCTTGCCAAAGTCTTGCAAAGTGAAGAAGCTCTACCACAAATAGCTCGGAGTATGTACCTTTTAGGAGCATTGAGCCAGGGCTTTGATACACAAAAGAACACATAAAAGCCTGGTGGCCTTTGCCAAAGTCTCAGAGCTGGTGTTTTATCAAGGGCTTACCTGTCACATTATTCCTAAGGAGCTGCAGGTGTCAGGGACTCACCTCAGGCCACTTGTGTGTCTTACAGGGCAGTGATAGGCAGTTAGTATCTACTCCAGCTCTGAGTTTGATTATATGTTCCTGTGAGATACAAAATATTTATAGGATATTAGCACCTCAACGTATTTTGGAGTCCTTTCAGTCCACATTCTTTCCTTTTCCTTGGAAACCTGGTTTTCATAGAGATGAGAAGTCTGTTCTCATATCTTCACAGGATTGATCTAAAAGAGAATTATGTCTGCACCCGTGCTGGTGTCTCATGCCTGCAAACCTTGCTACTCAGGAGACTGAGATCTGAGGATCGTGTTTTGAAGCCAACCTGGGTAGGAAAGTCCATGAGTTTCTTTTTTTCCCCCCCCATTGTGGGGCTTGAACTCAGGGCCTGAGCACTGTCTTTGGACTTTTCTCAAGGCTAGAGCTCTACCCTTGAGCCACAGCACCACTTTCAGTTTTTTTCTATGTATGTGGTACCAAGGAATTGAACCCCGTCTTTGTGCATGCTCAGCAAGCACTCCACCACTAGGCCAAATTCCCAGCCCCAAGTCCATAAGATTATTTCCAATAAGCTACTCAACAACCAGATGTGGTACTATGGTTCAGGTCGTGGAGCAAAAGAAGCTCAGAGACAGGACCCAGGCCCTGAGTTCAAGCCCTAATATTGCAAAAAATCAATCAATCAATCAATCAATCACCCAAAACAAAACAAAATATTATGTCCACTCTAAGTCCCCAGAAAAGAAGTGGCCTATTTTGCCATTTACAGATTATTTAGACTTTATTGCCTGCAGGACTTTCTCTTCCATCATTCCTTTCTAGGTACCTGATCACAGTTCACCCCCGTGCTTCGAAAGGAACACAAAATAGATCTTATAGGGTAGAAATCTTTGGGACCTATGGGACAAGTGGAATTCCTCTATGATGACAGACGCTGCCACTTCATGCCTGCTCTGAAGATGAGATACTTTCGAGGAGACTCTGGGCCTGCAGTACAAAGCAAGGAGTGCTTTTTAGATGGGCCATAGGGGGGCTGAAAGTCTCCTGCTGGGAAGAAAGGTATGGGTGAGCAAAGTCTGTTTTCATGGCCCTCAGAGCTGTGGTGAACCAGACTGAATACACGATGGAAAGCATTGCCCTGAAATGGGGAGAACGCCTTCCATGGAGTCGCCGCTGCGAAGTCACTAGAAGACATCTGTAGGCCCTTGGCTGGAAGCCACCAGTGGCCTTTTTGCCAGTTCAAAGACAGCCTCCCCCCTCTGTCCCAGCCCCTTCTGTGATCTTGGTATATTTGAGATGCTGGCAGTGGCCCTGTGGACTGCAGCGTGTGGCCTGTGGGCTGCGTCTGGCGCTGGGTCCCGGGGCGGCCCCTGGGGGCTGTGACTCAGGCCCCGCTGGGGTCCAAGCCTGACGTTGATCTTGGGGCACAGGGTGTGGGTGTTGCTTGTCTCCTTGGCTCCTCCAGAGCGCCGTGTGTCTGGGGCTGTGATTACAGAGGCAGCTGCCAACAGGCCAGGACTCGTTTGTGTACATAGCTGAGGGTACTGACAACAACCCTGACTTTGCAGGTGCCTGTTGGAGACACAGAGCCCCAAGGAGCAGGTGAGCGACGCTTCAGCGTGGCTAGCCTAACTCCTGCCCAGTCGTGACTTCTGGCTCCATGGAAATCTCCTGTCGGAACAGCAAACACTAGCCATTGCAGAACCACTGTGCAGGGTCAAGCCAAAGTCAAAACTGAGTCTTTTGCACCTGGTACTTCTTTATCTCGGCAGAAGGGGTAGAGACCTCTCTCTATGATTTTAGTGCTACAAAAGAAAATACAAAATGAGTTTGGTCTGTTTTATAAACAGATCTCTTTAATGCATTCATTTCAAAATAAAGTCTTGGAAATGACTCTTTGGTTAGATTTTAGCTTGCTCTCCTTTCTGTGGTGCAGTAGGTACTTGGTAATGTGAATTGGATACTCTGTGGAACCAGAGGTCTTTTTTTTTTTTAATCATAAATGACATTCAAAGGGTCCTCCGTGATTTTAGATTGCAAACCAGATCTCACATGGCCTTTGTTTCCCCACATTTATATTCTGTACCAACATGGAGATCCCCTAGAACATTCTCAAAAGCCTTCAACCAAAGAGGGCACAACCCACAGGACTGCTTGTCTCAATCTCAGTGATGACCTCTACCTCTGTGTGTGTGTGTGTGTGTATGTGTGTGTGTGTGTGTGTGTGTGTGTGTGTGTTGGTCCCGAAATTTGAATTCAGAGCCTGGATGCTGTCTCTGAGATTTTGTGCTCAAAAACCACAGCTCCGCTTTCAGTGTTTCAGGAGTTAATTGAAGATAAAAAGTCTCATAGACTTTCCTGTCTGAACTGCCTTCAAATCTCAGTTCTCAGATCTCAGCCTCCTGGGTAGCTAGGAGCTCGGCAACTTTATTTTTGACACTATTTTGAGAAGAAATAAGCCTCCTAGAAGTGGTTCATGCACAGACAACATAAGATCCATCCACCCCCAAATATCCTCAGACAGTCCCAGGACTTGAAAGGGCTGCCAGGGTCTCCCTAGAATTGGTTCTAAGCCCTACTGCCTCTACCCAGGTCAGTCTGGCCTTGACCCCCGACTGTTAGGCATTTTTCTCAGCTTCATTCTGTTCACAGTGAGCTTTTTCATGAAAATACTGATAGAAAATGTTCCCTTCTGCCTAGGGAGTCCCCTTTTTCTACTGTGTGAGCTTGGCCTTCAGGGCCAACCAGCAGTCACATGACCACCTAGGAGTATGCTTCTTCATTCTCCCAGGGAGAGAGAAGGCCCCTACACCCAGCCTGGAGGCCTGTGTTGCCTGGGTTGTATCTTCTGCATGCTTTCCTCCATAGCTCATCTCACTTATGGTGGTTTTGTTATATTCACATGCCAAAGTGGCCCTGATTTTGCTTTTGGATGTTCCATGTAGAAAGTAAAGAGACAAATGCATTTTGAAAAATTATATTTAAGTAGCTGCCATTCTATAAAGTAGCTTATGACTGCAACATATCAAGATATGTCACCCTTTCAACATTCTTATTCATCTTTTCCAACTCACCCTTTCACTCACTTTTTCTTAATTTTGTTAGGATATACACCCAATTTATTTATTTTTTTTACTACAATATCCTCCCCTTTCTTTTCTTTGTCTACCCTCCTCCCCTTGATCCAGCTCCCCTCCTTTCAGGTACTCATTTCCTGGTGTTTATTTTGTTGACCTTTAATTTAGCCTTTCTAAGGAATTACAATGTTGGAGTTCTCCCCTGAATCTACTGTACTTCAGTTAATACAGTTATGTACATTTGCATACCTCCCAAAATATCTACTTGTATACTTATTAACTAATTCTAGTTTCCACATATGAGAGAAGACATGTAACTTTTCTCTCTCTGGGCCTGACTTACTACACTTCGGGAAAACCTATTGAATGGCATTTTTAGGGGCAGCCTTAGGGATTTGACCTGTGCTGAGGGAACAGGTTATTGCCAGATGTGAAGGAGGGAGGCGACTTTTCTGGGAAGTATTTGCAGATGACCCAAGACTCCCACAGTTCTTTTCTTTCATCTTCTCTGTTCATCTGAGCAGACAGTGCCAGACATCATGCTTGGGTCAGGCTCTTCTGTGCTCGTTGTTAGCAGGATGATGCTACACCCATTACTAAGCCATATCCTTATCTGAAAGGGGAGGGAGAGCAGAACCTGACTCAATGTACCCTCCACCTTGCACTAAGAAGCTAGTCCAAGGTCAGAGCAATAGCGAGTCTTAGGTTCCTTGTCTCTGCTTTCTCACCTTGTCCTGATTTCGAAGGATGACACTTGGTGATTTCTTGATACTCTCCTGTTTTGGCATTGCAATATGGATTTAAGGACTATTTCTAGATCTTTTTCCAACCCTTCAAATTCTTTCTGCTCTCAGTAGACGATTGATCTTCCTGTTTTAACTGGTACAAAGCAAGCTGTGCAGTGAGCTCACTGTGGCTTCTTCTTGTTAATATCTCAATTATCCTTTGGAAAAATATCGTGCTTTATTTTATGCGTGTGCTGGCTTCAAAACTGGTTTTCTTTCAGAGCTCTTTTGACTTCTGTCAGTTTTCCTCAAGTTGACATTTCCTTTCCTGAGCGAATAAGCAAGCCCTGTGATTTTAGCTTTTTCAGAGTTTGTGTTTCAATCTTCACAGGGATGCAGCGAGGTATTGAGTTGGAAAGTCTCTCATGCGATAGGGTTTGGTGGTCTGCTGTGCGTGTGTGTGTGTGTGTGTGTGTGTGTGTGTGTGTGTGTGTGTGTGTAGGGGGAAGCATACCAAAGGACCTTAGTTGTCCTGGGAATCAAACCCAGGAGTTTGAGCAGGCTAGGCAAGCAGGGTATCATTGAACTACTGTCTCAGCTTCCTCATGTTTGTCTTTTCTTCAACTGAGAACCCTTCACACTGCAGTTCTTATGAGACATTCCTATCACTTGGTAGACAGGAAAAGAGCCAGATGGAAAGCCAGTAAAGAACAGGGGCCAGAAATCTTGGTTAAGAGAAGTATTTCTAGAGAGCTCTTTTCTACTTTGAGTTTCCAGGAAGTTTGTACCTTAGAGAAACAAGTGTGTGTGTGTGTGTGTGTGTGTGTGTGTGTGTGTGTGTGTGTATACAAAAGGAAAAAAATGAAGCCTTTAGGGATCCCATTTCTAGAAAATCCCATTGCTACATTGGTTTGCAGAAAAAAAAATCATCTTAATTTTTATTTTATTTTGTTTTAGTTTATAAAAGTCCAAGTATTGAGCAGTTTGGTGTTAATAATGATACAGCCACTAATTTTTTTAATTCTTTGAACTTTTTAAAGACCTTTGTGTTTTCCTAACAGTTACTCATAGAAGGGTTGGGATAGGAAAAATGCAGGCAGGCTGGTGCCTGCTCCCAAGTGCTCAAGTTTGAGCAATAGTGTACCTACAAATTCAACGAGTCATTTTTTTAAAAATTTTTTTCTTAGTAGTGGTGGTAAGAAATTAGATGTGTGTCTGGGAACATTTTGTCCTCTAGTAGAATGAATGATTTTCTTTGAGCTTTGTATGTGTGAAATGGATTCTTGACACTGTATCTGTGTCCTGTTGGGACTGCTTGGGTAAAGAGAGCCAGCAGGACACAGAGGACCATAGGGATTCAAGTTTATTCTCTTCTAACCAGGTCCTGCTGTTCCTCCTTCATCTGGGAGCTGTGGGAGAAGGAGTGGCTCTTGTGGCTATGTAAACCCTCTTCTTTCCAGATATTTAAGGTCACCTCTGGGTAAGACTGTCCTAGGATATGCAGTCGATGCTTCTGGCAGGAGCTGCCTTTGAATTTGAAGTGTCCTTGAGACTGGGCCTTGCAGGCAAATGGCCAAGAGATGGTATCTTTATAACATCTGCAGTCATCTCTACTGTGTGGGAACTAATGGATGCGTTTGAATAATTAGGCCTTTGCACCATAGCACAACAAAAGCAGGATTGCTCCATGAAAGCCAACATAATTACTGGAACTCACATATTCAAAGCCCCTTTCATCCCTCCACAGACTTTAGCTCTTGGGAAGGTCTCTGTCAGTCTCCAGGCTCCTCCCCAGGGGTCTACAGTGCAAACCAGGGGAGCCCTTCTTTTTATCTTCCTTGGTCCTTCCCAACTCTGAGGACAATCCACCCTCACCTGTGAATTCTGCTGCTCCCACTGAGTTGAGACTTGCTCATAATCCTTTCTCTGATGCAGACACTGGAACTGAGATCTCCTGACCTCTCTGGACCAAGGTTTATTCATCTGTTACTCATCACATCTGCCCATTTCCTTCCAGGCTGGTTGTAAAGATCAAATGAAATCATGAATATAAAAGTGATCTGCAAAGTATAAAAATACCACACAAATAATAAAAATCCTGCAGTAGCCTGGTGGAAGGAATAAATAAAACTGAACCAACCTTGCCAGCTGCTGGAGGCAGGATGAGACCTTTCAACAACTCCCTTTTTAAGAAATGGGCTTTGTGATTGTTCTGGGTAAGCCTACAGAATCACCAATTCCTTTACTAGAAATTCTGGCTTCCAGCTTCCTGGGAAATATTTCCTTTATGCTGGTGATCAACAAGTTGTTTTTCACTAATAAATCAGGCAGTCTATATGGAACACCTGTACCAAGTAGCAGGATCACTGTACTGGTCACTGCTGAAATAAGAATAGGCAGGGTTGTAGTAATCAGTACAATCCTATGAGTTGAGATTACAAGCTCTAAGAGTTGAGAAAATTGGACCAGATCCATTCTAAAGACAAAGTTAACCTCAGTGATTCAAAGGTGGGAGAAGGGCCTCTGTGTGCCTCCTATTCTCAAGTTTTGTTTTTATTGATGTTTTTATTGTGGATAGGCCAGTAGAACTTGATACAAGCCATGAAGAATGGCGAGACTCTTAGTCCACAGAGGAAAGTAGAATGGACTCAGGAAGGAACTCACTGGAGTACTGATATGAGTCATGTTTTCAGAATGTACCCTGAGATGCCCAGCCTCTGACTGCTTCCTTCATGGCAGCTTCCTGTGTGGAGTCTGAGCCCCGGAAATCCAGATGAGGGATCCAGGTTCAGGCTGTCAGTGAGAGGAAACCCAGGACTGACCTATGATGGACAGAAGTCTTCCAGAAATGGTGGTGAAAGGGGAATGGGATCTAAAATCATGTACATAAGCTTCTGATGTACATGATATCTTTCTGCCATTTGGGATTTTAAACCTGGAGAGAAAGCCCTAAATGGTTTGACTTTATTCAGATCATAGCAATATCCTGAGATGCTCATGTTCCAAGGTTTCTGGTGACTTTATTTCCTCTGGTTCTACAGATCCTACTGCAGTAGCTTGTTGGAGCTTTACACAATGTATACCTGATCAGGCTTTTATTGACATTGGAGGAGCAGATGAGCAGATCTGTTTTGTCTCTCCAGTACCTTATATTTTGTTGGGTAGAAACAACACTTTACAGGAAATGGCATGTAAGTGGCTAAGTATAACATGAGGGTGACAAGAGCATTCCAGGGGTGCAGTTTATCAAGGATGGCAGAAAGAAATTCTGAAAGAGACCAGGCCAGAAGTGAGTCTGGCACATGAGGTGATACCAAGATAAAGAAAATAGGGAAAGCCACCAAGACAGGAGGAAGAGACATCAACCCAAGTTGTTACATGGAAAGAAAATGTCAGGACCAAAGTTGCTGAGGGTGTTTATGACCTGAAACAAAATGTGAAATGAGCTTGCAGATTGCGAGACAGAAATCTGAGAGATTGTGCTCAAGATTAACTAGCAACTAGCTGAGATCAAGACAGCAAGGAATGTGATTGACCTAAGACCAGCCCCCAGGTGGCCTGCTTGCTCAGGCAGGTGTCAGGCACTGTGAGGCCACCCAGAAAAGGCTGTCTGCATCGACATATGTCATAAGAGGGCAGCTGTTTTCTGGAGGTGTTCAGGGATATCTATAGAGTTTGTAAGTGTGATATGAGAACATTCCTTATTTATCTAGCCCTTTAATGAGATTTCTTTTTTTTTTTGCCAGAAAGGGACATTGAATCATGTGGTCCTCAGTGCCATCCAGATTGATAAACTGTGAACAGAAGGGTGTTTATGTTGCAAGGAACACCTAGGTGATGGAATCTGGGTAGCCTGACCTCTCAACAGGGATAAAATTTGATCTGAAGGCAGTTTTCCAGGCAGATGAAGAAAAAAGGAAGCTCACCTGAAGAGGTGGGTCTGCCTGCTGTTTGGGCCTCCCTCTAGAAAGGATTTAACAGCATTGTGGCAACCCAGTATCTTAAGCCAGGTATAATGCTGAATAACTGTAATCCCAGTTACTCAGGAGGCAGAAATAGGAGGATTCTAGTTTGGAACCATCCAGGTAAAAGCACCAGTCCAGTTCTGAAAAATAACTATAGCAAAATGGACTGTGGCATGTCTTAAGTTGTAGGAAGCCTGCCTGGCATTTGTGAGGCCTGAGGCCTGAGTTCAAACCTAAGTAAAGTTCTGGAGTACCAGCCTCCCTAAAATCTTGTTCTTTCTGACTCAGACATTATCCATATTTAAGAAGGAAAGTCTCTCTCCACTTGTTTCTTTTTATCATATCATGACTACACCTCACTCCCCTTCTTACTCATCTACTCCTAATGTTGAGTTTTGTGATGAATGATGTGCTAAAAACACGTGACGTTAGTAAGTCTCAACATTACAATTTTATTAGAGGGCTGAAGACTAATAGGGTTTTCAAACTAATAAAATTCTCTACTTACTTGCATTTGAAGGGATTCATCTTAAGAATAACAAATATAGCTAAGAATTTGAATTTTAAGTTTAGAAGATGCTATTATAGGACCAGGACGTTGGCCTAGTGGTAAGAGTGCTTGCCTAGCATGCTCGAAGCCCTGGGTATGATTCCTTGGTATCACATACATATACAAAGCCAGAAGTGGTGCTGTGGTTCAAGTAGTAGAGTGCTAGCTTTGAGAAAGCTCAAAGACAGTGTCCAGGCCCTGTGTTCATATATATGCATATATCTGTAATAGCTATGTATATATGTATATATACATATCTATTAAGGTGATGAAATGGGGGGGTTGGAGGGAGGGAAAAGGGGACCAAGACATGAGAAAGGGTATTAATGTATGTGAAGTAATGCACCTTCTATCTGGTGAATATAATGTAACCCTTCTATTAATTACAATAAAAGTATATGGAAAAAAATGGGTCTGGTGTTACATTTACAAAAGTAATGAGTACATTTCTTTTCTTAATGGATGGTAGCATCTAACTCTGGCCTTCTTGCTACAATGCTTTTTTTTTTTTTTTGCCAGTCCTGGGCTTGAGCTCAGGGCCTGAGCACTGTCCTTGGACTTTCTCAAGGCTAGAGCTGTACCACTTGAGCCACGGCACCACTTCTGGCTTTTTCCTATGTATGTGGTACCGAGGAAATGAACTCGGGTCTTCGTGCATGGTAGACAAGCACTCTACCACTAGGCCAAACTCCCAGCCCTACAATGCTTTTATATATATATCAGACTAAACTCACTGTACACTTCCAATCTATTTTTCTCATTTTCAGTTCTTTTGTGTGTGTGTTTTTGGAGCTGGTACTTGAACTCAGGGTCTTGGCTTTCCCTTGCTTTTCCTGGCTAGGCTGGTGCTTTTACCAGTTGAGCCACACCTATATTTTTGACTTTTTTGTTCTGGTTAATTGGAGATGAGTCTCAGACTTTTCTGCTCAGACTGGCTTCCAGTCTGACATCTGAAGATCTCAGCCTCCTGAGTCGCTAAGGTCACAGGTATAAGCTGGTAGCATCTGGCGATTCTGTTCATTTTTGTTCTCTTTTGTGGAGGATATACTCAAAGGAAGTAGAATGCAAAAAAAAAAGGCACTGGGTCAGCTCTTATTTTTCTCAAGGCCAAGAAATGCTTATCCTAGCACATTCTTAGGTAGGTGAGTGTCCCTTTTGTTTTCTCCAGGGCATGTTTGATCACTAAGAAGAAAAGGATAGGAAGGATTGAAGCCTGTGCAATGACAGGTGGAATACAAGCATTAATTCCTGTTCTTGAGTTCAGATAATATATCATAAGCCATCAGGGCTATACTGGGACTTAGAGAACAAAAACAGTAAACTGATCTATGTAAAGTGGTGTCATACCAACTTTCGATCACTTTCTGAGCACACAAACAATGCTGAGATCCAACACTGAGGTTTTCTCCTACTGCTGAGGACCCAGGCCTATCCCGCTCCACCAAATGCAGACTGAACACCTACTGTGTGCTGGCCTAGGGAAGACAGCACTAAAAAACTGATGAAGACTGTGTTTTCACAGATTTGCATGTCAGTATGAGAGGAAATATAGAGAAAAATAGAAATAAGAATAGCAGAGATAATCAGATGAGTGTCACAGGAAGGCAATGGCTTAGCCAAGCCTCCCTAGGTAGATAGAGACCACATAACCTTTTCTCCCTCCCATGGTATGAAAGCCTCTTGGTAGAATGAGCCACAATGTCAATGGTATCATGTATCAAGTTCACTGGCTTAGCTAAACAGGATGCCTTCCATTTTTTTCAAAAATAGCTGAAGGAAATACTAAATGCTGGTCTAGGATCAAAACCCTCTGCTGAGAGAAGAGATCTGGGTTTGAATGTGGGTCAGAGCACCTGTCCCTATTCAGCTTCTCGAGTCAAGAGCAATAGAAAAGAGCACCTTTTCTGAGAGCAGGGTCTAGCCAGGACTGGCAGGCTCCCCATAGAATCACACCTTCTCCAGCACCATCTCAGCTGGCCCACACTCGCCCTCAGACCATCTCCACGCCCCCCCCCTCCCAGCCCTGCCCCACACCTCAGGCCAGCCCTCACTTCTGGAACAGCCTGTGTGTCATCAAAGCAGCCAGAACTGGAGACTCCACCAAACCACTCCTTCCCTTACATCCCCTCCCACTGCAAGCCATAATCTAGCAGGCAGACAATGAGGACAGGACAGCTATTCAGAAAAAAACGCGTGGCTGGGGAGGCTCAGGGCATGTCTCAACTGCACCTGCAGGTTTTCTTTTCCTGGGGCCGCCGGGCACTGGCTGTGTTGCACCTGCCGCGGGCCTGCGCCTGCCTCTCTGCACATACCTGGGCGCTGGTGCAGGCCCTGGCCTGCTCCCACATCCTGCTGCCTGTGATTCCATCTCCTGCTGCGCCCTTCTCCACAGCCTTGGAGGCCAGCCTGTCACTCTTGAACCCTTCATCTGATGTTTACAGTCCATGTGGCCAGGAAAGGAGCAGAAAAGCAACTCCCCTCCCCTTGCCTCTCCCTTCCTGCCACAGACCATGGGGAGACCTTACTTATACTGGTCCAATCTGTTTCAGTCAGTTCCCTTCCTGATAGCGGCATTTCATGAAGTAAGCAGACTTCCTACATAGGGGTTGAAGCTGTGTTTATAGCAGTTGATATCCAAAGAGAGATGAAACTAATCATTCACTAAATAATAATGTTA
The DNA here is from genome assembly GCF_031878675.1 of Megascapheus bottae. NCBI lineage: Eukaryota > Metazoa > Chordata > Mammalia > Rodentia > Geomyidae > Megascapheus > Megascapheus bottae. The sequence continues at coordinate 1,782,614 of NC_143517.1, forward strand.
CAGTTCAAAGACTCTTTTGAGGGGTTGGCTAGTTATTCTTTTCTAGAAGAACCAATACACAAACTTTTCATAAAACCAAAATGTCTACTGGTGCTTAATCTCTCTGTCCCCCTTTGTAACGACAGTACTGGGGACTGAAGTCGGGATCTAAGTGCCATCTCTTCTCTTTTTCACTTAAGGCTAGTAGTGCTTGACCACTGGAGCCACATCTCTACTTTTGGATTTTTTTTTCTTTTTCTTTTTGCTGGTTAAATGGAGATGAGAATCTCCTGAACCTTCCTGCATGGGTTGATTTAGACTGTGATCCTCAGATCCCAGTGCTCAGCTTCAGAGTTCATTTTAATAATATTTTTCAAGTTCTACTGAGAGGATTGTTCAGAAAGCCATGGAAAATGGTAAGCAATAAGTAGCAATGTAAACTCCTAAGTAATGCTTAGGATCACAGAAAGGGACAAGACCTTCTCTATGCATGCCTGGTGGTCCCCCAGTCCTCTGAATAGTCAAACCTCTCTGTCTGACTTATTAATGAGGCTTAGACTTGATATTTTTCAGTAATCTTGTTCCTGTGAACTGTTCCCCCACCTCTTAATAACCAATAATGAGAAAGCTTTGCTATGAATGATTAAACAGATACCACTGATTCTTCTGATGAAAACAGTGAAGGAATATTCTGAATATTCCCCAGTGCTGTTCCTGGTTTCTTGGACCTATGCACATGGACATGTGTGCTTCCTTGGGGCTCTATCTGTCCTGGGCTAGGAGAAAGCTCTGGCTACTGTTCAGGTGGTTGGTGGCTGGCTTAGGGGGCCATCCTCTGTGTCAGAAGACACTGGTGGTTCAGGATGGGGAGGTGGTGAATGTACACCTGAGGTTTTACCCAGGAATTCAAATGACCTTCCACCTAACACACCCCTTATTCCCACAATTCTCTCTGTAACTGGCTGAGGTCACATAATAGACTCAGTGTGGAGTGATAAGGCCAGAGGAAAGTAAAAATAAACAAGAGGCTGTGGATCTTAGGGAGAAATATTTTCCTGATGGATTAAATGGCAGCGTGAGGTACACAGCCAGCCACAAATGACTGGGCAGAGAGGGGCACTCTGTTCTGTAACCAAAGGCCACCAGTGAAGACGCTGAGTAGAGATAATGGCATGCTGAGGAGCTTTTAGGCATGTTCCAAGCACTGCCTGCTATGACTCTGGAGTCTTAGTGAAGAGATCTATACGTGGAAAAGTACACCAAAATGGAAGACAAGGCTGGGCCCTCTGTGTATCCGATGGACACAATGGAGTGAAATACCTTCATAGCATTGGGTTCATTGGCAATATGTCCATTCCAGTCCTTCCTGATCAGGAAGGTGGAGAACTCAGATTTCCCCCATCCCCCTCTTCCTGACAGTTCCATGAGAAAAACAATGCAGACTGCTGCTGAATGCCTATCAGGATGCCCTTCCTTTCATGACTTATCAAATCATTTGTCGCTGCTGCAATGAAAACCATTTCCTTTTATTGAAAAAGTATCTTTGGGTATGTATGACATGAAGTTAACATGTGGAGCGGAGTAATGCTGTGCTTGTTACATGGTAGTTATTCTTTGACGAGATTGCAGTCAGTGACATCATCACGTGCTGCCATCATTCTTGGTGGGTCTTCAGGACAACCAGATCTGAGATGGGTGGCTCAGGTGCTTGCTAGGGTGTCTGGTGCAATGTAGTGCCAGTTACTGGGATGGAAGGTGAAGGGAATCAGACTCAGAATTTCAAGTATGAGAGAGCAGCAAGCAACTTACACTCTAAGGCTGACAGGGCGAAAGGGTGTCAGCATTGCTAGAATATCCTTCAGAGAAAGGCTGCTCCTTTAAATACACTCAAGTATGTTTCCACTGAAGCACTGGTCATGGGATACTTCTGGATTCCAGCAAAGTGGACTTCTCTCTTTTTATGCTGGGTATTTGGTTGAACTCTGGGCTTGGGAGCTTTTTCTTAGATTTTGCCCTCAAGGCTGGCATTTTACTACATGAGCCACAGCTCTACTTCCAGTGTTTTGGTGGTTCATTGTAGATAAAGAGTCTCATAGGCTTTCCTGTTTGGGCTGGCTTTGAACTCTGATCATTAACTTATAGCCTCCTGAGTTGATAGAGGTTTTGGTATAAGCCTCTGGTGACCCCTTTGCAGTGGTCCTGCTGTTTTCTGTGTGCTCTGCTATCCCCTCCACTTACTTCAGCCAACCATTTGTTGTTTGTTCTCTTTACCACTGAAAAGGAAGTGTGACCCCCGAAGCAGATGCTCTTTCCTGGAAGGCGTCCCTCCCCTGGAGTAGGGGGCTTGGCCAAGTACTATGCTGATGGGACACTGCTGGGAGCCCAGGGCCCCTTCCTGCTCCTGACAGAGCTGGAGGGCTGGCTTGTTCATTATCCTGGAGCCTGTGCTTAGCTGATGACTTTCCCCTGCCAACCATCAGAGGTATGTTTTCCTTAAGGGAAGGGAGAGCACATCTCCTCTGTTTTGCTTTACCACACACCTGGCAATTCCTAGATAAGGCCAGTGGATTGCTTCACACCCTTTTATTTTCACTGTGGCAGGATCTTGTTCTTCTCTTTGCCTTCTCCATCTTCATGTAGCTGGATGTTATCCATGAAAGCATAGCCCTGTGTCTCTCTATGTGGCTTCCTATAGTAATTAGCATCAAGATCCCATATTAGATCTCTTTGCAAAACATTTTTAAGAAGCCAGCTTAGTATGTGCATGGAGAGTTTGTTTCTTAGCAGTCTTAAGTTTAACTCTTTTGTCTTGGGCCTTGACAATAGCACTCAGCAGCTAGCTTCCTCACGACTGCCTCCTCTGTGAACAGACGTTATGAAGGCTATTTGAGGAAAAGTTTATGTCTCTCAGGCTTTGTTCATGTAGGATGTTATCAAAAGCCCAGAGGCTTATCTGTTGTTCCTGAATCTAAGATCTAAGATCTGTGTGTCCAACATATCTTATTACCTGACCTTCACATGGGGTCAAATTTTCTGTCGTCTATGAAATGACTAGAAAGGCCTACAAGATTTTAGAAGACCACATGTTTAAATCTGGGAGAGTCACTGGGAATACCTGCAAGAGACTGCAACAATTGATAGAGCAGAGAACGTAGCTAAGTTGGAGAGGAGGAGAAACTACTGGATATAAGGATTGAAGTGTGAATATTTACACACAAACACACACACACACAACCAATAACAAAATGCTCTAAAATTCACACAGAATGGATTTGTAGTTTGATGGTATAGGAATAGATTTCTTCAAAGCAACCTGTGTGCTCTGGGCACTATTTTCCTAGGAACACCTCTGTGCACTTAGCCAACAGGGATATGCCTTTGACTTGGAGTCAGCAGTCTATGAAAATAGACCATTGTGTTCTTAGCTGAGCATTTTTGCAGGGAAGGTATTTGTGCATCATATAATGAGGAATCTCCTAATCACCTACTCATGGCAGCTGAACTGCACCTGCCTTGGCTCCTTCCAGGCATGCCCACTTAGGACGCCAGGCCCTGGAGGAATTCCAGCTCTGCTCAGCTCTGCAGGTGGGCTGGCAGCCAGCTGCACTTACTGAGCACTGCCTGAGTGCTGTGAAAGAGAAGCAAGGTCGTGACTAGAATCATGACTAGAGATGGCTACACTAAAGAGGAAGACAGGTCAAAACCCTACTGTGGCCAAACCACATAGAGCTTTTCACGATAAATCATCTACGTGTAATAACTATGAGCTCTATCATCTACAGAGCACCTCACATAGGCCAGGTCTCTTTACAAGTGTTTTCAATCTGTTCACTTCCCTACCCTGTACAGCAGGTATTGTAATGACTGTCCAGTTGTTGTGATGATTGTCCTCTTTCTCCACAAACACACACTGGCCACTTGACTGGAGCTAAGTCTGGAGGCCTGGAAGCAAAGCTGTGTCCCATCCATCTACAGAACCACACCCAAGGCTTCACGATTGTATGTGTGTATGTGGTCTTTGTGTGCTCCTAGGTATTGTGCTAGTGGAGGAAGAAACCCATTTTCTGGGATGACTGAGGAGTTCTCACTCAGCAAACCAACCAAAGGTGCATTTATTTGCTACACCTGGTATAGAATGTCAGTTCAAGGAACAGAGTAGGATACAAAGTTCAGGGTCCCAAATGAGGAGGCAGCTTCAGACTTGCAGAAGCAAAAAAAGAAAGGAGGGAGGGATGGGAACAACGGAGGGAGGAAAGGAAGAGGCATGCTGTGTCCAACCTTCCTGTAAGCTGGGAGCGAGGATCTGCCATCTCTGGTTTCATGTAAGCAAGCAGCAGAGATTCAATCATTGTCTTAAAATGGTGGATTCCTCCCATCTCATTGTCTGGTCTCTATGGATCTGTCTGGGACCTGAACGTATGTCTTGAATTGGTCTTGAATTATTCTGCACTCTGATTATGCTAGTATTCTGTTAGTATTATTCTGATTTATGCTAGCCATTATTCTCTCTGTCTCTCTCTCTTTAACACACCACACATACACATTGCTCATCTCTCACAGTGTCTGAGGGGGTTTCAGATTCGTGAACTCTTCCCCACAAACAGCAGGTTCTTGGCAGGGAAGTCTGCAGCAGCAGCTTCCCATGTGCCTCAGATGGACAACGGACAAGGGAACTGAGTAGCCAGAACCTTGGCCTGAGAAAGAAGCACTGAACCATTCAGCTTGCAGCAGACCCTGTCCTTTCCTGGAGCTTTCCTGCAGCTCTTTCCATTCCATCAGGACACACCTGTCATTGGGGCTCCCCAGCCGACCTGTCAGAGGCAAGGCCCGCCGAGAATTTACAGGGCCTCCCTAGCATGTCACCTCCCAGGCCGTCTTCACCAGCTGGCCACCAGCCAGGGACCTACTGACGCCTCCGAAGACCCTTTCAGCATCACTTCCACATGTCCTGCCTGTCTTCCCATCCACATTTTTCCCCCTGTGGCCTTTCTATGGACTGAGTCGCCTGGGGTGTTTCATGACCCATGTTTCTCTCTCTCTTTTTTCTTTTTGTGGGTCATGGGGATTGAACTCTGGGCCTGGGTGCTGTCGCTGAGCTCTTCAGCCCAAGGCTACCCTTGAGCCACAGCCCTACTTCCCAGTTTCTAGAGGTTAATTGGAGATAAGAGTCTCACATTCTTTAGTTAGTGCTCGGGGCTGGCTTTGAACCATGATCCTCAGATCCCAGCCTCCTGAGTAGCTAGGATTTCATGCCAGAGCCACTATGCCTGGCCCACGTTTCTCTTTTACCCACCTTTTGAAAGGTGCTCTTTGTTGCCTCCTCTTTAACTTTTGTTCCAGATCCTTCTCCAACTCATAGCACTACTCTTCCACATCCTTTTGAGTCAGCATCCAGGTAGAGAAGGGCCTTATTGTTCCTTCTGCTCATTTTGTTCTGCCATACCCTGAGTTAACTGCCTAATAAGATACCCAGCTTCCCTCTTCCTAGACTCTATCTACATCTGCACTAGAATTCTCCTAAATGGAAAGGGTGAGATTTCAGGACCGAGCATTCAGACTTCATTCCTGTCCACTGTGTCCAGCTCAAGGAAATCACTGTTTGTAAAACTGCCTAGAATTTCCAAATCCTAAACGCTGCTGAGATAATCTAACAAACTATATGGACTACTTATACTGTGTGCTAAACTATATTGGCTTCTCGTGGATATTAGATCCAAACAGTATAAGAGCGATGACTCAATATTTGGGTACCCAAGGTTATTGACATGGTCTTGGAAATATAAATATAACTACATAGACATAAAAGTCTATGATGGGGGCTGGGAGTTTGGCCTAGTGGTAGAGTGCTTGCCTAGCATGCATGAAGACCCGGGTTCTATTCCTTGGTGCCACATGCATAGAAAAAAAAAAAAGCCGAAAGTGGTACTGAAGCTCAAGTGGTAGAGTTCTATCCTTGAGAAAAATTGAAGGACAGTGCTCAGGCCCTGAGCTCAAGCCCAGGACGGGCAAAAACAAAACAAAACAAAACAAAACAAATCTATGATGGGATATATAGCCTATAGACATAATGTTATATTATATAGATTGATACATATAAACTCTCGGCTTAATTTTAATTATGTTCGAAAATCTATGTGCCAGTGATTGCATATAGAAATTTCCTTCTTGAATACTTGTTTGTTAAACATGACATTTGAAATATGATGGAAAAATCAATGTTAATACAATCTTTTTTTTTTTTTTTGCCAGTCCTGGGCTTGAGCTCAGGGCCTGAGCACTGTCCTTGGACTTTCTCAAGGCTAGAGCTCTACCACTTGAGCCTCAGCACCACTTCCGGCTTTTTTCTATGTATGTGGTACCGAGGAATCGAACCCGGGTATTCATGCATGCTAGGCACGCACTTTAACCACTAGGCCAAACTCCCGGCCCCTAATACAATCTTTTTATAAACAAAAGACGTCCTCAAGACTGCAAGTCAATTGAATTGAGATACTAGAAAGACAGACATAATCTTCAGTGTGCTGGTCTGTGGGCAAGGTCCAGGTGAGAAGAAGTCATTCTTTCTGCTCTACAGCCAATGACTGCCTGTGTCCAATAGGGCCTGGGGGACAGCGGGTAGTAGACAGGGCCTCAGAGGGTGATGAACTGTCTGATGGGGCATCTCAGAACCCCCGACATGTTCTGTTCTCTAAGTAATTGAGGGCCATAGTAAATGCTGGTCAAGGATTGAAGCCCGCTGGTGAGAGCAGAGGTCTAGATTTGAATGGGGCTTATAGTACTATACCCTGTTGAAATTCCAAAGCCTCTTGACTAAAGAGCCCCCTTCCTGAGAACAGGGGCTTCCCAGGACTGGCAGGCTCCCCACAGAATCACACCTTCTCCAGCACCATCTCAGCTGGCCCACACTCGCCCTCAGACCCCCTCCCCTCCAGCTCTGCCCCACACCTCAGGCCAGCCCTCAATTCTGGAACAGCCTGTGTGTCATCAAAGCAGCCAGAACTGGAGACTCCACCAAACCACTCCCTCCCACTGCAAGCCATAATCTAGCAAGCAGACAATGAGGACAGGACAGCTATTCAGAAAAAAACGCGTGGCTGGGGAGGCTCAGGGCATGTCTCAACTGCACCTGCAGGTTTTCTTTTCCTGGGGCCGCCGGGCACTGGCTGTGTTGCACCTGCCGCGGGCCTGCGCCTGCCTCTCTGCACATACCTGGGCGCTGGTGCAGGCCCTGGCCTGCTCCCACATCCTGCTGCCTGTGATTCCATCTCCTGCTGCGCCCTTCTGCACAGCCTTGGAGGCCAGCCTGTCACTCTTGAACCCTTCATCTGATGTTCACAGTCTATGTGGCCAGGAAAGGAGCAGAAAAGCAGCTCCACCAGTCTTCTGCATACCTCTCTCCATGTTCTTTCAAAAGGCGATGCAGGCATAGTAATGATTTCCTTGCTCAGTTAACGACAGTCGTTTTCACCTACATCCCCTCCTTCCATGTCATTCTCTTTCTTACTTTTCCCTCCTTCTTTCTCAAGAACAATTGCTCCGATTTCCTGATCTGTTTGCTCTTTAAAAGCAGTTATACGTATCCTCTCGCGTCCCTTGTTTGTGTAGTATGTGGAAGGTAGTTAATGAGGAAGGGATAGACAAACACCATGCAGAAATCCAGTATCTCGAGTCTGGGGTCTTTGGGAATAAGGAAAATGACATAAGGTCATGAGCATCTCAGCATCGCAGCTCTGCTGTGTTCTCTTCCACTCTTCTGTAGTCACCACAAGTGCCAGGTCATTAAAATTCAGAGAATACAGACTGAATCACACTTAGTCACATTTACATGGTTGCAATGAAGAACACAGAAAATAGACCACAGTATGAATTTAGCTTTTTGGTGCTCAGGAAACTTGAATGCAAATTTGTGTTTACTTATGAGGCTTTAGATTTTTATGCTTTCACACAAACCATGTATCTTCATGACTCCTTTCTAGTATTTTAACAACTTAGGGCCAGTGTTACAAATATACTAAGGGTTATTTGCCCCCTGTGTGGTGGAGATTGAACCCAGGGTCTTCATATTGCTTGGCAAGAACTCTACACTGAACTACATGTCAAACAAATATAGTAAGTTTTGATTATAGGATCTCCAAATTAAACTCAATAGTTTTGCGGTTCCAGTTGCTTTAAGAATTAGTGTTATCCCCTACTGCACTGCTGGTGGGAATATAGTACAGCTACTCTGGTAGGCAGTCTGGAGGTTTCTTGAAAATAGACCTTCCCTACAATCCCACCATACCCTCCTGGGCATCTACCCTGAACATCATAACCCAGGATATGATAAGGATACCTGCTTAGCTATGTTCATCTCTGCACTGTTCACAATAGCCAGGCGATGGAAACAATCCAGATGCCCTATTGCAGATGAATGGATACAAAAATGTGATATATATATATATACATACATACATATGGAATTCTACATAGCTAACAGGCAAGATAAAATAATGGCATTCGCTGGGAAGCGGATTAAACTAGAGCAAACCATGTTGAGCAAGATAAGTCAAGACCAAAGAAACAAAAGGTGCATGGTCTCCCTGATATGTGGATATTAGATTCAAACATTTCAGGAGAAATAACTCAATATTCGGGTACCCAAGGTTATGAACATGGTCTTGGAGATATAAACATAACTACATAGACATAAAAATCTATGATGGGATATATACTCTGTAGACATAATGTTATATAGATTAATATGTGTGTATGTCAAATAAACCCTCAGCTTAATTTTAATTATGTTCTAAAATTTATGTGCCAAGGACTGCATATAGAGATTTCCGTCTTTAATGCTTGTTTGTTAACATGACATTTGAAATATGATGTAAAAATCAGTGTTAATAAAATCTTTCATTAAAACAAATTACTGTTCTCGTGGTGGGGAGCGGGTGAGACTGTTAAATGGATAAACCACCATGTATTTCCATGTTGAGTTTATCATGAGGGTTGTGTGTGTGAGAAAGATAATTTCATTTAACCTAAAAGAATAATATTCATTAAAATTGTCATTTTTTTGCATTGGAATATATCCTAGTTTCATGAGTTTCACTTCTATTAATTCACTTATTAAACATATTTTAGAAATATCCTTCCTATTCCTTGAGCGAAGAGGCAGTGTCACATATGTATCACCAGGCAGGAGCCAGGAGCAGTGTTTTATTTTGTGTACACTGGTGGTGTTTGTATTTAATCATACCTATGAAGAGCACAAGCACACTGTAAAACAATTCTCACCCCTAGTAATCTGAGCATGTGCATCATACTTTACAGTTTAGAGAACCATGTCATAGACATTTTCTCATTCCCTTGCAAGAACCTTAGGAGGAAGAGTGAGAATGGCACATGACATTCCCATCTTATAGTCAAGGTCATTTGTGACCTTGTAGATGGTCATACAGTCAAACATTCTGCTCTGTTCTGGGTAACGCCAGATTGCACTATACCGATGGAGATATTAGCTGCTCTCTCAGGAAACATCATGTCTTCCTCTTGAATCTCAAGCTCACCTTTTATTCATACTAGACTTCTAAAGTGCATGTGATCTGGTCAATGTCATGCGGATTTTGTGGTCATATGAGAGAGTAGATACAAACATAAGATAGCTCAGCTATCTCTTATGTCCTTTATTTTAGGACGACAGCTTTTGCCATGGATACCACAGGCCAGTGGAGGTCAAAGGCTTTCCTCCCTCTCTGTGGTCTTTGCTGGTTTTGAAAGCCTGGTGACAGCTGCATAGAGTTGATCATATGTAGATTCTTCATAAGGCAAAACTCCATCTTACACCTGGAATTCTATTAGAACCAAAAAGGAAAGCCTTCACATTCAAATTGGAGCTTCCAACTGAAAAGAGCTTCCCGCAGTCCATTCAGATCAGAAATGGGCTGTGCTCCCTAAATAGATGTTGATTTCATAGTGACACCCACAGCTTCCAGGGCCCCAGGAAGATTCACTAGAAAGCTGGAAACACTCGGTTATTCCAGTGCTCAGAAATATCAGGCTAGAAGAACAGATGTTACTGTAGCCAAACCTTTTAAGTTAGAATAGAGAAGGACCGAAGCTTGGTTTTGTCTTTACCAGTTAGGAGCACATACCAAGTTTCTTGATCATCTTAAACTCAGTTTCCTCAATCTGTAGACTAAAAACCATTGTGCTTGTTCATGTTTACCTGTTGGAAGCATGCTGAGATAAGGAATGTGTAGTGCTTAGTATGAAAGTGCTCATTGGATTTTTGTGTAATTTATTATTGAGATCATGAGGGTTATTTTGAGTCCATGGTCTGACTCTGCCATTTTTCTGAAGGGTTCATTAAGAAAGACTTAACCAAATGGTTTTAATTAGTATTCCAGGCTGCTCTGTGCTTCACACTAATGGCTCCTGCTGGGTGGTACTGACTCAAGCTGCAAACGGGACTCCCAGAGAGAACTTTGGAATTCAGCTGCTCACTGCTTGTAGCCTCCAGCACAGCCTCAGGGCTGTGTGGCTCCAAGAGCAGCAACATCCTTACCCAGACAACAGATCCATCGCTCAGGATCCCTTCCAACTCCCAGGCAGGAGCTTGGAAGGTGCGGCTCAGGTTAAGGGGGAGGACAGTCTGTATTTCACCCAATTTATTTAAATGCCCTTTAAGTTGACAAGCCCTCACCCCAGGGAGCTCTCTGTGAGCCTGGCTGGGGCCACATAATAGCTGCAGTGTGGAGCTGAGCAGGCAGGAGGAGGTAAAAATAAACAAGAGGATGTGTGTCTTAGGGGGAGGAATATTTTCTTGACGGATTAGGTAGGAGGCAAGAGGTACACAGCAAAAGCCACAAATTACCAAGGATGGAACCTTGAGCAGTTAACTGCCACCTAGGGTAAGACACCCTGATAAAGGCATGTCAAATGAAGAACCATGTGGGGCTTTGCTGAAGCTCCCCTTCCTTTCCCATGAAGCAGAACAGGTTTCCTTGGATGATGTCTTAGGAGAAGGGGGTTTTCCTGTTGTAGGTGCTGTGTTGGGCTTGGCTCCCTCTTGGATGAAAACTTAGACTGGAAATCACTTTAAGAAATGATCTACTTCTCCCTCACACAGAGAGCCTCATGACACCCCCAGACAGCCAAACAGCAGCCCTTTACTACTGACTCCCCTGAAAATATTGCCCAACTACTCTCACATTTTACATTATGACCAACTTTTGTGGGTGAAATTGCTACTTTTGTCATGCACGTTCTACAGATTGTTTATGAATAATGGAATTTCCATACGCCTGCTAGCCACACTTGGTGAGAATTGAGCCACTGTCTTTAGCAAGAGTTCTGAGATGGATCAAGAAGTAAGACTTGGTTAGACCAAGTACAGACTCACGTGATACAGAGAACAACCTAAAGGCAACTCAGGGGAATCTTGTCATCATTTTAATTTTAATCCTACTTATCAACTGTCTTTTGTTGGCCATGATGTAACTGTGTGTATGTGTGTTGACATGGGCTGTTACCACAACACATACAGTGATGACATCACCTGTGCACTGGGTGGAAGTGTCATTCATACTGCGACTAAGGACAGGCCAGGAGCAACTGTAGCTAAGGCTTCAGGAACTCTCAGGGTGTTGCAGAGGGAATGTTTTGGATGATTTTATGGTGCCAGCAATTGCAGGCCTGGTTTCTTACAAGTGCAGTCTTGTACACAGAGATATTTGTGGGCTAAGAATGCAGGACTACCAGTTTTCAGTGGTGGTTTTTGAATCCTGTAGTTAAAAAATAGTACTTGATTATTTCCCAAACAGAATCTCTCTGTGCTCCTCAAGGGATGATGTGTACCTCTTCAAAAAGGGGTCCAGGTTGTTTTTCTGCTGCTCTTGGCGAGAAGGGAGGGAGGGAGAAGGCAAGTGTTTGGGGATCCTGTGAGAGGAAGACTATGCCCAGCCCTCCAGATTACCACCATTTGTTTCAGAGTCTCAACGAAGCTGTCCCAAGAGCAGACAGTGACTTGGGCTGAAGTTGGCTGTACTTTCTTTGGCTGCTAAGTCAAGCCAGGTTGAACAGGGCAGTAAGGCCAGGGTAGAGATAGTCAGGCTTCAGAGGAAGTTTGTGTGAGCAGATGGGCTGTCTTGGAAAGGAATTTTGTGTTAAAACCACCCTTTTTTCCAGCAGTCATAAAGATTGAACTCAGGACCTCTTGTTTACTAAGTTGGTGCTCTACCATTTGAGTCACAGCCCCAAACTTGGTTTTTGCTGCTTATTTTGAAGATGGTCCATAGTGACCTTTTCTACCTAGGTTGGTCTTGAACCATGATTCTCCATATCTCACTTTGGTCAGTAGTAATGATTACAGGTCTGCGTCAATGACACTTGGCTCTCAGTTTAGAGTCACCACAGTAGCCGTGACAAGGTCAACATAGTAATAGAAAGACATTATCAGGTACCTCCTGACTAGGAGAAGCAGCAGCAGTGTTTCCTTGCACACACTGAGAAGTTCCTGGATGGGCCAGTACCATTATAAGATGCATGGAAATGACTTGGGTGATTTTTTTTTTTAACTTGCATTTTTTTTAGGTTTATGTAATGTTAAGTGGTGAGAAGGATTGTTCATATAAAGCAACCTCCATATAGCCCAACTTCAATAAAAATTTGGATGCATACATATATACATTTATTTATTTACTTATTTTCCAGATGGGGGATGGAACCCAGGGCCTTACACATAGCAGGCAGACCATGAACTATATCCCCAGCCCTAGGAATAAATGAAAATCACACTTGTGAGGGTCCATGGTATCCGTGAAGGCATGGAGAGAAGACTGATAGCTGGTGAGGGGCCTTCTGTATCCCATGCTGGGAGTGGCAGCTCACCCAGATCTTCATGGAGCATGGCCAGCCTGCACGTGCTGCAACTGTGGACTCTCTGGTCCGCAATTCTGCTTTCCAGACTTACCTCAGGAAAGAACACCACGAGGCATGCGGGAAGATGAATCCACAGGGATGCTCACTTGTGGAATTAGGTGTAACAGTACAAATTGTTGGAATAAACAAAATTTCCATGAGCAGAAGGCAGCTTAATACAGTGTGCTGGGATGAAACACTAAGAAGCCATGACAACCCAGGCTGTAAACACTGAGTGACCTGGAAAATGTTCACAAGGTATTGGTACATTTATTTATTCCCTTATAAATTTACTTCTATTTTTTTTGTGTCAGTCCTGAATTTTAAACTCAGGGTCTACTGTTCTTGCTTGTTTTTTGTTTTTTTCAATTACATTTTTTTGTATTTTCTTTTTTTTTGGTACTGTATATCAAACCCCAGTACGCTTCACTTATTAAGGAAACACTTTGCCACTGAGCTACATCCCAGCTCTTGCTTGGCTTATGTGCTCAAGGCCTGTGCTTTCCCACTTGAGCCATCTCTCCACTTCTGTCTTTTCGGTGGTTAATTGGAGATAAGAGTCTCACAGACTTTCCTACCTGAGACGGCTCTAGAACCACAGTCCTCAAGCATCAGCTTTCTAAGTCATTAGTATTATAGGCATCAGCTACCAGCAGCCAGCTGGTTAATGGCATATTTAAAAAGCAGCTTAGGGGCCTAGTGGTACAGTGCTTGCCTAGCATGAATGAAGATGCAGCTTCAATTCCTCAGTACCTCATACATAGAAAAAAGCCAGAAATGGTTCTGTGGCTCACGTGGTAGATAGAGCTCTAGCCTAGAGAAAGCCCAAGGACAGTGCTCAGGACCTGAGTTTAAGCCTGGACCAGCAATAAACAATAAAAAAATTAAAAAGCAGCTTGCAAAGATGTATCTACTTATACATGCCTCTTAAACAAACCTGAAAGGATCCAGTAACGCCTTTTATTTTTGTTTTTAATTTCTTAAATTTCTGAAATATTTTCCAGTAAACCTCAATATTTTATAATCAGAAAAATCAACTAAGATTTTTTCTTTCATTTCTTTTTTTAAACAAAACAGATTTCATGCTTGTAATCCTAGCTACTTGGAAAGTTGAGATCAGGATGGCGCCTGTGCTGGAACAGCCTGGAGAGGAAAATTTGTGAGACTTCTCCACCAAGAGCTGGGTGTGATGGTGCATGCTTGTGAGCCCAAGGTAGGAGGCAGTCTGAGATGAGAAGGATCACATTTCTAAGCCAGGTAGGCAGAAATATCCAGGAGACTCCATCTCACTGAGGGAAGCCAGACAAAGCTATGCACACTTATGATCCCAGCAAATGCAGAAACAGGCTCAACTTAGTGGGATATAATATTCGATCTCAAATGCAACCAGCAAGAAACAGCACTAGAAGCATGACTGAGGGAGTAGAGTGTCACCCTAGCAAGTCTGAGGTCCTGAGGTCCCGTCTCAGTATTATCAAAAGAAGTGAATTTTCTTCAGCCAGATGTCAAATAAGATGGTACTGGTAACCACTCCTCATCAGAATCTACAATTTCGTAAGAAGTCACCTTCAAATGCAGTGTTGAGAGAGAAACTAAAGCACCCCACACACCACCAAGTTGGGGGGGGGACAAGAAATGTGTGTAAGGTTATTTCCCTTATTCCCACCTCTCTGTCAGACTCAGCTAGGTGACCAGTGCTTCCGTGGCTGTGACCTCTCTGGTGGAAGGAAAGAGCAGTGGGGTCTCCCCACCCATTACCCAATGCCTCTTTCCACTCCCACAGACATGACTCCTGCTGATAGGCTTGCCAGAGTAGAAGTCCTGTGTTCACACCTCCAGCTCAACCTTCATACCTACTCTCAGGACTCAAGAGCAAGAAAACACCAGGCATTTGATGTAAAAATGAACAGAGGAGCCAGGCAGCAGTGATTCATGCCTGTAATTCTCACTTATCAGAAGGCTGAGATACTAGGATCACTGTTCAGCGCTAGCTGGGACTGGAAACTCTACCAGACTCTTATCTCCCATTAACTATCCAAAAGCCAGAAGAGGAGCTGTGGTTCAAGTGGTAGAGTGCACACAAAATGCTCAGAGACAGTGCCCAGGTTCTGAATTCAAATTTCAGGGCCAGCATCAAAACAAACAAACAAAAAGAAAAACAGAGGATCTAAGTGCTTATTTAAAAAAAAAGATCATGAGTCGGGAGTTTGGCCTAGTGGTGGAGTGCTTGCCTAGCATGCACGAAGACCAGGGTTTGGTTCCTTGGTACCACATATATAGAAAAAAGCTGGAAGTGATGCTGTGGCTCAAGTGGTAGAGCTCTAGCTTTGAGAAAAAGTCCAAGGACAGTGCTCAGGCCCTGAGTTCAAGCCCCACAACTGGCAAAATAATGATCATAAGTATGGGAAAAGGTGTTCAACATCTAATTAAAAGTGAACACAAATAAAAATCACAATGGATCAGTTCATTATACTTAGAATTACCCCAAACACGAAGAGACCAAAAGTAACAGACTGGTAAGGATGTGAAAAAAGAATACTTCCAAAACAATGATGGGTGTAAAAGTATATGCCACTATTATGAAAAACAATGTAACAAATTAAAAATAGAACTAGCATGTAACCCTATTTCTAGGTATATGTCCAATGGAAATTAAATATGCATTACAGAGGGAAACTGTAATGAACCCACATTCATCTCAGTGTCATTCTCAGTAGACATAATATGCAAGTACTGTAACTTAAAGGTGTATGAATGTCTAAGTGTGTTTGTATACATACCGATGTATGTACACTATAGAATACAATTCAGACTTCACTTTCAGAAAATTATGTCATTTATGACAATATGAAAGAACTGGAGAGCACTATTGTAAGGAAAATGTCTTACAGAAAAAAGTTCTGCACAAAGTATCATCATTCTTTTTTCTTTTTTAACTTATCTTTAAGTAGTTGTACAAAAAGATTTCAATCCCAGTTTATGAGTATGATTAAGGTGAATCATAATTCTCACATAATTCTCCCTCCCCCCCAATTCCTCCTAATCCCATTTTTTTGTTGTTTTGGGTACTACTGGGATTTGAATTGAAGACCTCATGCTTGCTCAGCAGATGTTCTACCACTTGAACCACTTTTCACTTTGGCTCTTTTTGAGGCAGGTTCTCACTTTTTGCTATGATCTTACGATCCTCCCGGGGCTGGGAGTTTGGCCTTAGTGGTAGAGTGCTTGCCTAACATGCACGAAGACCCAGGTTTGATTCCTTAGTACCACATACATAGAAAAAAAGCTGGAAATGGTGCTGTGGCTTAAGTAATAGAGCAGTAGCCCTGAGAAAGCCAAAGGACAGTTCTTAGGCCCTGCGTTCAAGCCCCAGGACAGGCAAAAAAATGTAAAACTATGATCCTTTTGTTTACACTTCCCACCATACACCATACTTGGGATGACAGACATATAGACAGACAGACAGACTATATATAAATATGCCCTGGATTGGGCTTGAACAGTGATCTTCTGGATTTCAGTCTCCTGAGAATTTAGGAGTACTGGTTTGAACCAATTGAACAAATTACACAATTTATGTGGAGTTCTAAACAGAGAAACACCACAGCAGATAGCTGGATAATGGTTGTCAGTGAGAGGAGAAAATGGGAAAATACATGTAAGGGGTATGGTTATGTGACATGAGTAAGTTCTAGAGTTAGTCTATGTGACAGTGTTAAAATTTGCTAAGAATAACAAATGACATCCCAAAAGAAAATGAAAACTCAGTAAGGCAGTGGATATGCTAAATTAGTGTGACAGCGCAATTATCTCACATGCCTCATATCACAAAACACAAGTGAAACCTCAATATGTACAAGTTTTCCAATGTAAAAACTATATTGCTTTATTTATATCTACTTATTGTAGGCATAAAATCATGGGAGGGCCAACTTTAGCAAGTAACAAAACTTTTTTTTCCATATAAAAAGGTGAATTTATTGGGGAAGTAGATTGTGAACTGATCTGCCAGGGACACAGTGCAGACTCGGGAGCTGACACTGTGACCTGAGCTGCTCTCATGCTGGGTTTTTAAGGGCAAAACCCATGTGGTAGAACCTGGCCGCACACAGGTGGCCAGTGGGATTGTCACATACACAGAAGGACCATAGCCAGCTCCAGCCACATGGAGGTAGCCAACAGGGTTATAACCCAGTGTTTGAATTTACCTATCACCTTAGTTGGAGTTGGCGCACGAATTGGGCAGGTCTCCACACACAGCAGGGCCCCCCTCCACCCAAGTGGATATCCCTCCTCATGGGGGGTGGGGAGAAGGTCAAGGTTGCCCCTCCCTGGAAGGGCAAAGGTGGCTGGGCTGTACCATGGTCCACCTTCCACAATGGGGTGGGGAACTCTTAGGCATTCCGGATGGTGCCAGTCCCTCCTCCCCTTAACACTCCCCGCTTTCCTTTTAGCCTAGTCAAATCCTTGACTAGTTTACCTTAGTACAAACGGGGTTATACTGGGTGTGCAGGATCATCAGTTTTATAACTCTGATCCTTTTTTTACTAAGGACATCATTTCATTAATTACATATGGGCCAATCAACAGTACCATTAAAATAATCACCAGTGGGCCAGTCATGGCTGAGATTAGAGAAGTTGCCCAGGGGGACCAGTTGTACAATCTCTCATACCATCCTTGGGACCCCCGTCTCTACCTTTCTCATCTAGTCGCCTCTTTACAGCTGCCAGGCTATCTTTTATTACTCCAGTGTGGTTCACCCAAAAGCAATATTCTCCTCCCAGGGCAACACTCAGTCCTCTAGGAACAATATATCTAGTCCTCTTCGCAACAAAACTTTTTTTAAAATTTTTTTATTGTAATTAGTAAAAGGGTTACATGATATTTGCCAGATAGAAGGTGCATTAATTCACATACATTGATACCCTTTCACATGTCTTGGTACCCATTTCCCTCCCCCCCACCCCCCACCCATCTTGGTTTTCCCCCCTTCCCTATCAAATTTCAAATATCCAAATACAAATAAATTCAATATATCAGATAACAAAGTGAGATACTATACCAATATGAGATAACCAAGGGACAGCAAAGGAGATGAGAGACAACATAGTACATTAAGGACAACAATCATTCATTATATGGCTTTTGTTTCAATATCCTGGAGGTCCTTTCAATTAGCTTCATACTATATGGCCTTATGTATCAAGATTTTGCTCTATTGCAGATCTCTGCTAGTAGAGCCCAAGGTTTCTACTGATTATGACGAATGAGGGAAACCATTGAGCCTAAGTTCCTTTGAGTCTGGCTTACTTCACTTAATAGGATTTTTTCAAAGTCTTTCCATTTCCTAACAAATGGGGCGATGTCATTCTTTCTGACAGCAGCATAGAATTCCATTGTGTACAAATACCACAACTTGTTGATCCACTCATCAACTGAGGGACATCTAGGTTGGCGCAACAAAACTTTTAAGGAAAGATTTGCACTGTATAACTGACTTTCCACAATCACTTGTTCTATTTATTAGTAACATTATTTTTCCCACAGATGATCTTTTGTTTGAAGTTACTGATGTTCTCTGCTGGAAAAAGGAAATTCTTTCCAAAGCAGCCTCTAAATGCCCATGTGTGTGGAAAGCACATTCCCTGTGTGCCCCAGCTGCTTCCAGGAGGCTCTGGGATACAAAGACTGGCTCACACACACTTCCCTGGGCCATTCAATGCCCGTAGGCAACTTCTGGGCTCTCTAAGGGTTTAAGTTGGTGGACATGCTACGCTGTAATACTGAGGAGTACACAGATGAAGTAGGGGATGGCAAGGAGAATGAGACACTGCAGTCTACTCAGGAGGAGACTACGGGACCAAGACAGAATTAGGGTGGACAGACTCTGAGTCATGGTTGAGAGTGGCCTTGTCACCTGATACGGAGCAGGGTTCAGGGGTCTGGAATAACTCCAGAGATGAACAGAAAGCTGTGACCACGTGTTATCCATCAAGCCTTAGAAACACCAAGAGCTTGTATTAATGTGATGGTAATTTTATGGCTTTCAATCCAATCTGAACTCATTTATTTAACATGATAATTTTATTGCCATGAAGTAGTGACACAAAGGATTTCCATTCAACATGTCAGTTTATGAGTACAATGCATCTTTATCAGTGTCACCTCTTGTATCATTCTCCTCCATATCTCCTGACTCTACCCATCCCCTCAAGTTTTCTCTGTTCCATTTTCACATATGCACATTGACATCATGATTGCATTCACCCATGCTTCCTTGCTTCAATTATCTATCCCATTCCCCCTGGACCTTATCTGCCTCCTAACACCTCAAATACCAAATCCCTTGTATTTATTTTATTAAAAAGGAATTTCACCACTGGGATCTCCTCCTGCATATACCACACTTTAGTTAATAAATTTGTTTGCAATGCAGATTACTTCCCAGACTGCACTATTTATTGAGCATCTATCCATTGCAGAGGACAGCTACCACAACAGATATAAAGATGTATATAGATAAAGTCCTTGCCCGCTGTTGATAAGGCAAAGGCCTCCACATTGATGGGAATCAAATTGAAATAGGTTTTATGCATCTTCCATCTCTATTTCTTCCAATGCCTTAGAAAAGATGCATCAATGAAAAAAATGCCAGTATTATTGTTCTTTTCATATCATCTTAATAACTGTGGTGAAAGACACAGTTTTAATGATTTTCAAAATATACCCCACTATTTTCTGGCATAAAACCTGAGTTTATCATGATTGGTGATTTTTATCATCTTTACATTATTTTAGTGGATCCGGAGATTTGATGATAGATTCGTGCTTCAACTGGTGGTTCCTGTGGTGGTAAGTTTTCCTAGCCATGCTAAGTATATTTTGCCAAACCAATATCTACCAGGACTCCTCTTGTATCCTGTGTTACTTGGCACCCTGCATCAGAGTTAAGAGATACATGTAAACAAACCCCATCATCACCCAAGTCAACATTATCTCTTTAAATGAAGAAGAAAATAAAATTCAATGTATGCATATCCCTTTTTTTTGCCAGTCCTGGGCTTGAGCTCAGGGCCTGAGCACTGTCCTTGGACTTTCTCAAGGCTTGAGCTCTACCACTTGAGCCTCAGCACCACTTCTGGCTTTTTTCTATATATGTGGTACCGAGGAATCGAACCCGGGTCTTCATGCATGCTAGGCAAGCATTTTAACCACTAGGCCAAACTCCCGGCCCCTGTATGCATATCCTTTTACACTCACCCAAAACAAACTTATTTAGGAAGTCCCATCTTGGAATTCATTTGAATCTTTGAATACTTGGGCTTCAAATTCCATTTGGCTCTGTAAAATA
Organism: Megascapheus bottae; assembly: GCF_031878675.1. Lineage (NCBI taxonomy): Eukaryota > Metazoa > Chordata > Mammalia > Rodentia > Geomyidae > Megascapheus > Megascapheus bottae. Next base: position 1,802,847 of record NC_143517.1, read on the forward strand.
AAAGTATTCAATTTACTACAAACTTCCAGACAAAATGAACACCATAAGATCTGTAATATCAGTCAAAGTCACTATCTCTGCAGGAGGACAGACATAACTTTTTTCTTTGATCTTCATTCCACCCCCCCCCCCCCTGTATCCAGGATGGAACTGGGGCTTAAACTCAGAACCTTAAGCTCTTGCTTAGGTTTTCTTCTCTCAAGGTTGGTGTTTTATCATTTGAGCCATAGCTCTGTTTCTGGCTTTTTTGCTGGTTCATTGAAGATAGGAGTCCCATCGACTTTTCTGCCGAGCTACCTTGGAAGCTCCATCATCAGATCTCAGTTTCCTGAGCAGCTAGGACTTGCAGGCATGAGCTACTAGCACTTGACAACTCTGTGTCTGCTTTTCACTTACACATTTGGCCAGTGCTGACAACATTCCAAGCACAATGCTTGCTTTGGGGGCCAAAAAGATGAGCCACTCCTATGACCTGCTCTTCAGGAGCTCCAACCTGGCACAGAGCTCAGTGAGAAGACAGAAGTATGAATCAGGATGAATCAGGTGAGGTTCGGAATAGGGACCAGCATCAAGAACGCTGAGTGTCCAGCTGAAGCACAGGAGTATGGCTAGTAGATGGGGAGTGAAGTTTCCTGGGACAAGAAAAGGTTCAGTCACAGGTGAGGGAGGGATGTGGTTCAGTCAGACAAAGACCCAAGGGAATTTGCAGGATGATTTATGAAGAGAAGATGACCTGAGCAACGGCAGCCTTGGGGTAGATGAGAAGGAGTAGATGGTAGTTCAGGTCTTAAACCTATGTACTTTTTCAAGAGGTTTAACTGAGAAGGTAATCACTGGAAATAGAAGTAGAAATAGGATAAGACAAGTTTCTTCCCTCCCTTCCTTTCGTCTTTCTTCTCTTCCTTCTCCGTTCCTTTCCTTATGTTCAGTTTGCTTACTTCTTGTGCCAGTATTGGGACTTGAGTTTAGGGCCTCATGCTCCTGTTTGGCTTTTTCTCTCAAGGATAGAGTTCTAACATTTGAACCATAGCTCCACTTTGGTCTTCTTGATGGTTAATTAGAGTTAAGATTCTCACAGACTTTCTTGTCTGGGGTAGCTTTGAACCTTGATCCTCTTAGCTTCCTCAGAAACTAGGATTTATAGGCATGAGCCACTGGTGTCTGGCATTCGTTCCCCTCCCTTCCTCTCTCCCTCCCTCTCTTTCTTTCCCTCTTTTCCTTCTGTTCTCACTTTCTTTTATTTTTGGTTTCCCTCCTTCCCCCCTCCCTCCCTCCCTCACTCCCTCCCTCTCTCCCTCCCTCCCTCCTTCTCTTCATTCTTTCTTCTTCCCTCCCTCCCCTCTTTCTGTTCTCACTTCCTTTCTTTTGTTTTTGTCTTTCAGGTGGATTGGTTTTAAATCCTTCAGATTCTAACAGGAAGGTTTCATTAGTGAAGGAGTGTGCCATGGGTGCTGGGAGAGCAAAGTAGACCTGGATCTCTCCTCTAAGATCATCCACACATCCCTCTACCTGCCCACACATCATTCACTAGGCACCTATTTTGTGTCACATGTAGGACATGAGAAAAATATCCTGAGAAAAAGACAATGTTCTAAGGGAGCTATAGCGCTAAAGGAGCTTATATATATATATATATATATATATATATATATATATATATATATGATGACACAGATAGCAAACAAGTAAATATCAATTAGGAAATGAAAAATTTAATGAAGGAAATGAAAATAGGGTGGTGACAGAAGGGCAATATTAAAATGGCCAAGATGAGGTTCTGTGTGGAAATGCAGCAGGCAGAGACTAGATGTTGTGAGGGACTGAGGCACATGATTTAGAGATAGTACTCTGGACAGAGGCCATCACAAATGCAAGGCACAGAGAGAAGCATATCAACATGGCTGGTATAGCTGTAGTGGCCTCTAAAGAAAGAGTCCAGGAGAGGAGGAAATATGGTTGGAGAGAGAAGGGGATCACTGTCTCCACTTCAGGGTTGGAGCAAGCAAGAGTATTTCCAAAGATAGTGCATATTGTGGAGGCAAGGCACTAGACAGTCAACAGTGGAAGCATGAAAGCTCTTGGTCTTTACTGGGGAGGCAAAGGGAGGGAGGAAGCAGAATGGAGGGAGGAAGAGTGAGCAAATGCAGCCATTATATTCAAGGTGTGTTGTGTGAAAGGTGAACTATAGTAACTGGTAGGTAGAAGTGGGAGGGGGGAATGAGAAGAATAAAGGAGAGGGTGACCATGCCAAGAAGTATTGTACTCATTACCTGACTTACGGGATTGTAACTCCTTCATAAAACTACTTAATAGTAACAATAAAACAAAAGAAAGCTCATGATGGAGTCCAGAGGGCAGATGCTTGTGTCATAGGTGTGGAGAGAAGATATTAGAATAGGACTTCAGTTAGGGCTCTTGGGTTTCGGCCTGAGTAACTGCATCTGTGCAATACACTGAGGAGATGGAGGAGGGGAAAGTTGGGAACATGTTCAACAGGCAGTTGGAGATATGAACTAGAGCATAAGGGACTGGAACTATTGACAAAGCACATCACCTACTTAAAACCTGCAATGAACTCTAGAGGTTGAGATCTGAGGACCGTGGTTTGAAAGCCAGCCTAAGGAGAAAAATCCATGAAACTCTTCCCAGAAAAAAAAAATCAGAAATGGAACTGTGGCTCAAATGGTAGAATACCAGCCTTGAATGAGAAAGCCAAGAGAGTCTCACACTGGCGTAACAGTACAAACACAAAGAAAAATTCTGCAATGAACGGCTACCATCTTCCTAACAAAGCCCAAGTCTACATGATCCTTCTTAGATGCGCCAGCCTCCTGCACATACACACCAGCTCTCTTCAGAGACAGGCTCATCTGCATGTGTCACTCACTCTTGTTCCCTCTCCTCCTCCTCCCTCTTTTGGAAACTTACCATTCTTTTGCATAGATTAATTAGTCCTGGTTCCTTGATCCTCTGAGGCTAAACTTGCCTCATCTCACCTGCCATTCCCAGCCTATAAAATGTAGGCTCTGTACAACATATCTGGGTACACCAGTGTGTGATGAGAGAACTTTGCCCACATTCTCAGAGCCCAAGTTTCCTCAAGTATAGAAGGATAATAATAATATCACCTACTTCTTAGGGCTGTTGGAGGGATTTAATGAGGTGATACACAGTACAGAGCTCATGACTTTGCCTGGCATAGCTGAAGCACCATTTAGAAGTCATTAAATATTATTATAATAATACTTATCACCCTCTTGTGCAATTATTTGCATGTTGGATTTTGCCCTCAAGCATGGCCATTGAGCCTTTCATCAGTGCTCCTGATTATACATTAAGCCTCATTAATTGTTTCTAACATGAATGAGTAAGTTCATGAATGAAAAACAAACCACTGAGCTACACTAGCACTGTGAGGTGAACTGTCAGGCTCTTTTGTGGCCTTTCTCTGCTTAGAAGTTTTTCACTGCAGGTAAATGCAATTCTCCTGGTCCTCCACTCATCCAACCAACAAGTTGTAGCTTGTTTATCTTGGATTATATTTTGGTTACGGTTTAGCAGAACTCCTGATATTACCTTTGGGTCAGGCAGGCAAGGTCCAAAGGCTTCCAGCAAAAGATTCTCTTCTCGAACAGCTTTCTCATAGTCTGCAAAAGACAGCTTCCCATCATGGTCGTGGTCCTGAGGGGGCGAGGGCAGTAATGTTTCAGTCAACACAGGACGTATTTATCCTAGACACTCTATTCAGAGCCAATTTGGAAAGGTGCTAGAAAAATAAGAAACTGGGTTGTGAAATTATCAACAATTTCGGAGAGGGCTACAGGGATCAAATCTAAGGCTTCACGGCTACTAGTCAAGAGCTCTGGAATTGTACTAAGTGGCATGTGTAGCCCCAAAGATTTTTTTCTTTGTTAGTACTGTGGCTTGGAAACAATTCCTAGCTTTTCCACTCAAGGATGATGATTCACTGCTTCACAGACTTTTCTACCTGGGCTTTGAACTGCAGTCCTCAGATCTCAACTGTTTGAGTAGTTAGGCTTACAGGTGTGCCACTGGTTAGGGTACAGTTAAGGTTTTTTTGGTTGCTGCTTGTTTTGGTTGATCATTGGGTTTGAATTCTAGGCCTGGGCACTAACTCTGAGCTCTTTTGCTCAAAGTTAGCATTCTACTGTTTTGAGCCAAAGCATCATTTCCAATTTTCTGGTGGTTAATTGGAGATGAGTCTCATGAACTTTTCTGCCCAGGTTGGCTTTGAACAGAGATCCTTAGCTCTCAGTCTCCTGAGTAGCTAGGATGAAAGACGAAAGGTATGAGTCACCACCACCTGGCTAAGATTTTTTTTTTTGCCAGTTCTGGGCTTGAGCTCAGGGCTTAAGCACTGTCCTTGGACTTTCTCAAGGCTAGAGCTCTACCACTTGAGCCTCAGCACCACTTCCGGCCTTTTGATATGTATGTGGGGTACCGAGGAATTGAACCCGGGTCTTCGTGCATGCTAGGCAAGCACTCTACCACTAGGTCAAACTCCCGACCCCAGATTTTTAAAAAAAAATATTTGAATCACAAGAATAACTCAGGAATTTTTTTAAATTTAAGCAGGAACTCATTATAACAAGAATTATTTTATTTATTCCAATGTGCACTACAAATTTCAATATGAAACTAGAAGTTACTCATAATTACCATTTTCTTAAGTGTTATTTCAACCAAATCTTTAATTCCTTCATCAGGGTCTTCCTCAGATGGTTGTTTGAGAAGGCTGTTCTTCAACATGTGAAACATTTCCTCTTTTGAAATGAAGCCATCACCATTCAAATCAAACACTTCAAAGCAATCTTAAAATATATCCAATTATGAATTTGACACAATAGCTAAAGGAACATTTCTTATGATGAAGCAATTAGGGTAGAGGATGACCTTGTCAAGTCTTTACCATTCAGATGAGGCTTGTTGCAAGCTTCACAGTAAATATTAACATACAGTTGTTGGATATATTCCTCAACCCTCCTTTTCCATCCCCACCTCAAGCCCCCCAAAATCTCATTTCCCTTGCCCTGAGCTATGGAAAAGCACACCTAAGAGCAATCACTGGTTCGTTCTCATCTTCATGTCTTGAAAATCGTTCAAGTTTGACTTTAGCATGGGTCATTAGTATTAAGACTCAGAACACTTGAATCAGTGTGCTCTGGATTTATGCTTCAAGGCAAGATGTTTAGCACATAAATATAGACATGTGTAATTCGAATATGTGGAAATGCCTACACCATCTTCCTTGGTGTGAATGCTCTTCAGCATTGCTTACTACTTTTTGCTCCCCTATTGACAAATTCACTCCATAAAACAAGCTAATGAGGATTCAGTCCAGCCAACCATCCAACCCACCAACAATGCTATTTCATTGGCTGGTGGGATTCACTTATACAAGCCCTGTTGGTCAAAACATTTACAAAGAGAATAGCGTTCCCACTTACATTTCATCTTTTCTTCTAATGTTCCTCGAAGGAACAGTGATAATCCATGAACCCATTCTGATACATTTACAGAGCCATCATTATCTTTATCAAAACCTCGAAATACTGCAGAAAAAAATACTATGTAATAATTGTGCAACATATTAATTCTCAATAAAGTACCTATTGTAGCATTCCTTTCTTTCTTTTAGAATTCAAAGAAACACTCAAAATTCTTTCTTGGCCAAGAAGGAAACTAAGACATCATAACATTGGAAAATGCTTTTAATTACATAATCAAGTTTTCCTTTCATATTTTGTAGAAATAAGGAATACTCTAAATATCAAAATATATGAATTTCTAATTAACTAAATATAGTCTAAATATATTAGATTCATTAAACATTAATATAAAATACTTTTATTACTTTGGTAAAATTGTTACATTATAGGATTTTTTGTATGTGTCTGCCAGTCCTCAGGCTTGTGCTCATCGCCTGTGTACTTACCCAGAGCTTTTGTGCTCAGGTCTATTACTGTACTGTGTTAGCCACAGCCCCACTTCCAGCTTTTTGCTGGTTAGAGAAACAAGTTACACAGATTTTTCCCACCAGGTTGACTTTGAACCTCAGTCCTCAGATCTCAGCCTCCTGAGTAGCTAGGATTACAGGCTTGAGTCACGGGCACCTGGACATAGAATGGTTTTTAACTCATATCACATGATTTTCCAGGCTATAAGGAAATTCAGTAAAAAAAATTAAGGTGTAACAAAATACATTTTTAATCTTTAAACACTTAAACTTTCAATTGTCTTTTATTACTCATTATATTTTATTATTCATTTACTTTCATACATTATTAATTTATATTTTATTTATTTTTATTATTTATTACATTTCTAAGTAGAAATATAAATGTTTGGGGATTTTTAATATAAAGAAACAAACACATTCAACTTTACTTTGCATTTCTATTTATTTATTTATTTATTTAGTGCCAATCCTGGGCTTAAACTCAGGGCCTGAGGACTCTCTTTGAGCTTTTTCAAGGATAGAGCTCTACCACTTGCACCACAGCACCACTTCCGGCTTTTTCTATGTATGTAGTACCAATAAATGAAACTCAGGTCTTCTTGCATGCTAGGCAAGCATTCTACCATTAGGCCAAACTCCTGGCCCTATTTATTTACTTTTGTGTGTGTGAGTACTACAGCTTGAACTCAGGACCTTATTCTTTTCTTTTGTCTTTTTTGTTCACTGGGGTTGTCATACTACTACTTGGGCCACAGTTCCATTTTGGGTTTTTGACTGTTAATTAGGTAAGAGTCTCACAGATATCTGTACCTAGGCTGCCTTCAAACCATGATCCTCATATCTCAGACTCCTGTGTAACTTAGATTACAGGCATGTGCCACTGCACTTGCCTGATTTTGCTCACTTCTCATATACATAATAAAGAGAATATTACTGCCTTCTGTGTGAAATTTGGACAATTTCAAGTGAAACAGATCACATGAAACACAAAACATCCAAAGGCAAAACCAAGCTCTAAATGTTGTTTGCAGTTGTTACAGCTGTTTACGGTTTGATTTTGCTTGTTTGAATCCTACTGTCTCTTACCTCTGTCCATGATCATATCATCTGTCATTCCAAATGTGGTATGCAGGATGTTCCGAAATGCATTTCGATCGAGTCCAGCAGCTGTACCTGGCCGCTCTGTGGATTCCCCCACCAAGGTATTGAAAAGCTTTATGAGTCTCTTCACCTCAAATTTGTTAACTGGAAAAGAACAAAATGAAGATGGAGCAAAAGTGCACTTTTCATCTTCAAATTCTAACTTAAATTTTGCATCAATGACAATTTATGTATCATGTAGTTATGTGTTAGCTTCCTATTCATAATCTATCTATCTTTTACCTATCTACGTGTCTACTCAGACATATATCATCAAAGACAGAAAACACCCACTTGGCTCTTAGAGGTGTTGGGAGATTCAGGGCCTTAAATTAATGGAAGATGACAGCTATTATTAAATGAAAATGCAGTATTTGCCCCAAACAAAAAGCCAGATCTTAGGTGGATTCAATCTTGATGATGTTCAAGAGATAAGATAATATTATTAGCCATGGAACAGGAATAGTGACTGCAGAGTCAGATTCTAAACTTTACAAAGCTGGTAGATATCTAATTCACAATAAGAATGGTAAAGTTCCCCCAGAATTTCATGAGATTTACAAACTAGCTCTCTTTCGTCTAACTCAGAATCATTTTTTTCTAATAGAGAAATTTAAGCATATGCTATCACTCAGTATGGTTCTTAAAGATTATATTAAACTATTCAGCCGTACTTTGTAGGAAGGACACCTTTATTTAAAAGATATACACACAGGTTCTTGCTTGCATATATAATTGAATACAGTTTGATGTTTATAAACTCTGAGTTAATTATTTGTGTGCCAACAACTACTTGAGATAAGTGGAAGGGTTATTGTCTGGCCTTAAGAACATAAAAATGAATCTAGATACAAAGAATGAGTAAAAGATAGGAACAATATTATTTCTTTTTTAAAAAAATGACACCAGGTCATTTCTATTTAAATTTCCTTGATTCTTATTTCTGATGTAATAGAGACCATTTCATTAAGTGAAAGTCTCTGGATATTTATTTCCAATGACACATAGAGGCAGTAAGCAAAATTCATCCACTGCTCTGTTTAGCTGCCAGCCTCTTGTCCATCTCTTCAGTAATGGTGAGGCAGATCCCCTTTTCTCAGGAAAGAGAAATCCAAGGTTTATTGCTTTTGCCAATAACAAAGATGTTGGAAAGTCAGGTGGCAAAGCTGTCACCATTGGTGTCTTTTACATGAACCACATAAAAAAAAAACAAAACAAACAAACAAACAAAAAAACCTGAGTCTTTCTTTCTGTTAGTGATCACACCAATTCTTCCCAAGTTAGCAGCTCTGGTCACCATACACGGATTATCAGTGTCAAACTTGATGAAATCTGTTATCCTGCCAGTCTCCAAATCTGTTTGAAGGGTGTCATTGACCTTGATTTGTGGATCTGGATAGTGAATGGTTTGGACATCATGAGTCACTCACTAGATGAGGGATTTCTTTTGTTTCCAGAAAGATCTTTCTCACTGTGCACAACTTGAACTTGGCCTCCTCAGGTGTTATGCGACGAACAGCAAAGCAACCCTTGATGTCGTAGCTCAGATGGCAATTCTCCCCAGTCTTGTCCATGCTGATGACATCCATAAAACCAGCAGGGTAGGTGATCTCAGTTCTGACGTGGCCATTTATCTTAATGAAATGTTGCCTGCATATTTTCTTGACTTCATCGTCTGTCAAGGTACACTTAAGCCTGTTCCTTAGGGAAAAGATGAGAGGCAGACATTTTATGAGCTTGTGGGGATGGGTGGATGGATGAGGAGCAAACACGCCTGCCAGTTTGTCCAACATCTAATGCTTGGGATGTTTCTTGGAACCACGCACCATGGCTGTGTTAGGAAGGAAAAGAGACCCACCATCTTCCGGTGCTCAAAGAAATTGACAATTTTATTTCAAAACCTGATAAAATTATGGTAGAATGCTTCCCCAAATCTCTCTCTCTCTCCTCTCTCTCTCTCTGTCTCTCTCTCTGTCTCTCTCTCTGTCTCTCTCTCTGTCTGTCTCTCTGTCTCTCTGTCTCTCTCTCTCTCTCTCTCTCTCTCTCTCTCTCTCTCTCTCTCTCTCTCTCTCTCTCTCTCTCTCTCTCTCTCCCCCTGTGTTTGTACAGAGTGGAAAAATATTGTTCATCCCAAAGGCTAACAAAGGCTTGAGTATGATGTCTGGTTTTATGAACCACATGAGCTGTTAAGTTGTATAATGGTTCCTCAAAAATTAAAACACAGAACTGCTGTATGATCCAGAAATTCAGAGTGCATCCATGGAAGAACTGAGAGAAATAACTAAACAGGTGCATACCAATGTTCATAGTAGCATTTTTTTTCACATGGAAGCAAATCAAAACAAAATCTGAGAAACTCTTGCAATGGCATGTTTTTCAGCATTAAAAAGGGAAATAACATCCTATCCAATGCTGTAATAGGCAGAAAGTTTAAGTGAAAGATACAAAATAAAAACTGTGCTATGTGATTCCACTTAAATGAGGTACATATACTAGTCAAATTCATAATGACAGAATGTAGATGGGTAGTTACATGGGAATTGAGGAGAGAATAGGAGTTAGTATTTAGTTGTTACAAAGAAAAGACAAAAAAGTTCTGGAATGTGAATGTACTGCTAGATCCCCCCTTATCTGAATTGCACTTTCCTTGTGTTGGGATCAGTTGTCTACCAATGGAGTATAAAAATAGCAAACAGAGGCCGGGAGTTTGGCCTAGTGGTAGAATGCTTGCCTAGCATGCATGAAGACCTGGGTTCGATTCCTCGGTACCACATACATAGAAAAAAGCTGGAAGTGGTACTGAGGCTCAAGTGGTAGTGCTCTAGCCTACCATTTGTAGCAAATGGAAGCATTAGCTCTCTCAAACATAAATTTTAAGAAACTCTCATTACAGAATGTTGCTACAGTTGTTCATTTCATTGTGTTATTATAATGAATCTCTTATTGTGCCCAATCTATAAATTATAATGTATCAAGGTAAGTATGCATAGGCAAGTATAATGCATCAAGGGTAAATGTGTGACTGTAGGTTTGGTACTATCTACAATTTTAGGCATCAACCAGAAGACTAGAAATACTCCTCCCATGTGTAATAGGGGAACTTCTGAACTAATATATATATATATATATATATATATTATGTGTGAATGAGGCAAAACTAAACCCACCAAAAACTTTTTAAAAGGAGGGAAGAGAAAGAGGAATTATGAAAGAATAATGTAAAGCATAGTTAATCCAGGTGTGATGGCTCAAGCCTGTAATCCTACCTAGTTGAGAGGTGGAGATTTGGGGAATCTCTAAGTCAGCCCAGGCAAAAAAAGCATTTCACAAGACTCCATTTCAACCAATGACTGGGGGCAGTTGTATACCCTTGAATCACTCTTCAAAATGTTCTGTATGTGTCTTATATATCATATTTCTGTAGAACGGTGGATTTAATTGGTGCTTACTTAAAATTCTTTTTCTCTAACAGTTTCATCCACTACCTTATAATCTGACAAATACTAGGAAATCTGACTTTAGTTAAAATTCCTCTGTTTAAAGACACTTAAAATTATTGAAATGTTCATTCTGATTGTTTCTACAGAATTCTGTATCATATACTTTTACTGGGCAACTATCAAAGGTTTAAGGGAATCACTTTAAAGTGAGATTTAAATACCTTAAAAGATATTTCTTGATATAATTTCACTTATCTTTAAAAATATATACTTATCTTCCAATTGTTTGCACCATGCTTGTTCTCTAAAAGCTAACAACTGAAAAGTGGGAATAAAATCTGGAACCGATTCTTTACGTGTTCAGCTTTGTTAAGCAATTCAGTTTCCAAACACATCTATGTGCTCAAACACAGGTTTCTGTACCAGGTCAATTCCTCTTTCTTTGAGATGATCAGACACTGATGAGTGTTTTCCTATATAGATCTTTGTTCGTGATGGATGGTGGTGCATAGTGTACTTGGCTCTCTTCTTCTTCTTCTTCTTCTTCTTCTTCTTCTTCTTCTTCTTCTTCTTCTCCTTCTCCTTCTCCTTCTCCTTCTCCTTCTCCTTCTCCTTCTTTCTGAGGATAAAATATGCCTGTGGACTCCCATTTCTGTAATACAAAGCAGGCGGAGTGCAAACTTTCAGGGTAGGCAGCGCTAGATGAATGAATGAGTGAGTGAAGGAAGGAAGGAATATACATTCTTAAGATTCTCAGACTGAATGTCTACCCCAAGGAGCCCGCATCTCCAGATGGCTCTTTTGGACGTCTCTTTAGGGGTGGGCAGGGAGGGGTACCTATCATCGCACAAACCTAGAAGCTGGCCCTGCAGGGGCACCGGCCTGTGCTGCCCAGAGCCTGTGCTGGTCCAGCGCCAGGTTCTTACTCACAGTGCTTGTTGTTTTTAGTTAAGGTGTCCGTCAACTTCTGCAGCTTCTTTCGGTTCATGACGGGAACTCATGCAATGGAGCCCGGGGGCGAGAGTTCCAAGACTCTCGGGGAATCCACCTACTGGAGCTGGGATGTCTTAGCCAGGTCTCCGGGCCGGACGCGCGTGCGCGCGCGGCCCTAACAGGAGGGGTCGCCGTGGCAACGGCGGACTCAACCGGCCGGCGATTGGCTGCTGGGATAAGGGAGCCCGTGACGTCAGCACGCTGCCACCCACCGAGCAGCCCGGGCGGCAGCGCGCCGGCCGCTGATTGGCTCTCGGGCCAGGGTGTGTGGAACCCCGCCCCGTCCCGCCTACAGAGAGGCCGCCGCGCGCGGGGCGTAGGATTGGCCCCTGGGCGGGCACGCGGGCCGCGCTAGGGCCCGGCGGGAGCATTTCAGGTCCCGCGTGCAGCTGTCTTCTGACTGTCACCGTCTTCTGGATTCACAGTCCCTGTGGCTGCCACGTAACCCTTCAGAAGCTAAATGCAGGATCCGCGAGCCTGGGCGAGGGACGCGCTGTTCCTCACCGGAGGCTCCAGGTCGTTAGGGGGACCAGGGGAGGCTGCCATCCCGACAGTGGTGTCCGGGCCTCCGGGGAGGCTGTCCCCTCCGCCCTGGCGGGGCTGCCCAGTATATCTTCATGGCTCTCGGTGGATATTGCCGAGGTCGGTCTCATTCTTCCGAGGTGTAGATGGGTTGTCACTCGGATTTAGAAAGAGCCACTGTCCATTTTCCAACTCTTTATAGTCCCAGGTGGGAATTAGTCAGTGGCTGAGTTTGAGGCCACCACCCCATCTTTCCTTTTTTTTTTTTTTAAATATCCTCTTAAAACGGATTCATTGCTTGTTTGATGGGTCCTGTGTGTGCACAAACTGCGTCTGCATCATGAGAGACAGCAGCCAGAGAGGCTTTCTGCTTTCCTTGACAGCACGTGGGAGGCCATGCTGTCTGAATTAAAAGCAACATCTTGGGTCAACCAGCAGCAGAAGGAAGCCTCCAGGTTCTCCCAGAACGCTTCCGTGTTTAGCTTCATAGGGGGGCTGGTTTGCAATCTATGCTATTATGTGGCACACCCTCTTCTCTTCAGATGGAAGGCAGAAAAATTCTACCAACCATGAGTAAACAATCCCCAAATGAAATAGTTCCAATGTGGATGTGCTGTTACACTGGGCTTGTGGAATGAAGGATTGAAATGTTTGCAATTGGTGACTGGGTTACTCTAAAGCAAATTGCCCAAGGTCTGTTAATAAACGTGAAATGGTAGCCACTAATACACACAAATGTATCCACTAAAGTATGGCATATGAAGGGGTGGATTCCAGTGCTGTAATTCTTTTGGACATCAAACTTACAGTTAAACAAAAATGAATACTGGGAAGGTGGAATATATACACCTTGTGGGAAGGTCAAAGGAATGAGGGTAGACAAATGGACAGGCGAATGCATTTATAGATCTCAATAAATATATGTGAAAATATAATTACATAAATTGGAGATGGCCTTTGGAGGGGTGAGGGAGAATGAGGGAGGGGGTGACATTGATTAAGATCCCTCTACTTGCAAATTGGCACATTGAATTGAAACTCCTTGTAAAACTATTTACAGATAATTTATTTTATATTTTATTTTGTGAATCATTAAGTAGTTGTAAAATGAGTTGTGATTTAACAAAGCAGTTTATGAGTACAAAATATATTGCTTAATATCACTTCTTTCCATATTCTCATCCACCCTTCCTTTATCCTCACTCTTTCTAATTGTGTAGGATATATGTTGGATTGTTGACTGCATTTCCCCTCATTTTTCTTTGTTATTTGTCCACCTCTTTCCCCTTGACTCAATCCCATCCCTTTTGAGCACCTGCTTCCTGTTTTATTTTGCTGAAGTTTGTGTTTGCCTTACTAAAGAATTATATTATTTGAGTTCTCCTTTGAATCGCCCATATTTCAGTTAATACATTTGTATGCACTTGCAGACAACCCAATGTATTTACTTAGAAGTTTGTGAGCTAAATATAGCTTCCATAGGTAAGAGGAACCATGCCTCCTTTGTCCTGGGTTGAATTTAGTTAATTTTAGTAATTTTTCCAGGTCTTTCCATTTCTTTGCAAATAGTACAAAATCATTCTTTCTAATGGATGAATAGCATTCTTTTCAATTCCATCTGTATCTATACCACATTCTTGATACGCTGTAAGATAGATGCTTATACTACATTTTCTTGATCCATTCGTCTACTGAATGTCATCTGGGCTGATTCCACAGCTTGGGTTGGTGAATAGTGCTGCAATAATATCGTTGTGCTGGTGGCTTACTCTTTTCTTCTTTGTAATATTTTTTGGTGAATGTCCAGGAGTGGAATTGCTGGATCATGGAGCAGCCTCTTCAACAAATAGTGCTGGCAAACCCAAATATCCACATGCACAAAATGGAAACTAGAGGGCTGGGAGTTTGGCCTAGTGGTAGAGTTCTTGCCTAGAATGCACAAAGACCCAGGTTCAATTCCTCGGTACCAGATACGTAGAAAAAAAGCCGGAAGTAGTGTTGAGGCTCAAGTGGTAGAGCTCTAGCTGTGAGAAAATCCAAGGACAGTGCTCAGGCCCTGAGTTCATGACTCAGGACTAGCATAAAAGTGGGGGAGGGGAAGCTAGATCCTTATATATCACCTTGCAGCAGCATCAATTCAAAATGGATGAAAGACATCAATGTAAGACCTGAAACCATTAAACGATAATAGGAAAGAGTAGGATAAATATTAAGGCTCTTGTGCATATATATAAACTTTCTGAATGAAGATCCAGAAACACAGTGAATCAAAGAAAGACTTGACAAATGGGACTGCATCAAAATAAAATTTCTGCAGGGCAAAGGACATAGCCAACAAACTAAGAAGACAGCCTACAGAAGATATTTTGCTAGCTACACATTAGACAATGGCCTAATATCCAGAACATACAGAGAATTTACAAGGTCAGACCCTCAAAAACAATTAATGAATGGACTAATGGGCTAAAGAGAGTCTTTGCAAAAGTAAAAAAAAGTAAAACGGTCAGCAAACAAATTAAGACATACTCCACAGCTCTGGCCATAAAACAACATTGAGATTCTGCCTCACTCCAATTAGAATGGCCATTATCAAGAAAACTAACAATGACAGATGCTGGAGAGGATGTAGCCAAAAGGGAACCCTAAATACACAGTTGGTGGGAATGTAAACTTATTTAACTACTTTGGAAAGCAGTGTGGCAGTTCCTAAAAAAGAAAAAGCAACTAAACATGGAAGGGTAATTTTAAAAAGAAGAAAAAATAAATGCTAGCTATTAAGAAGTTTGCAACAGGACTCTGATCAAATGGCATTACTATGTAAAGCTGAGTAATTACAATGTGGGAAAAAGGGAGCACAGTCTAATTTTATGAAACTCTAGTGGGTTTTTGTTAAAATGCAGAATTGAATACTTTTCTTAGAGATTGTTGTAGTCTTGTTTCAGAAGACAGGGAAGTGGGATGGCTGTCAGAACTTAAAGCAACGTGTTTGTGAGTTGTGCCAAGGTAACTCTGTACTTCTCTCATGATGTGCAGAGAAGAGCACGCCGGGAACATCTTAGAAAAAAAGCTATACTTGGATCTCTGGGGAGCAGTCTAGATGAACTAGTGATTTATCAAGGCTCATCTACTACATTCCCTTTAAGTGGAAAAAAAGGATGTGTGTCAACATTATAGTTTGCATTAATCAGGAAAATTTGTTATATCTGGCAAAAAAAAAATTCTCGGCCTGTTGGGCTTCATTTCTAAGTCACCTTCTTTCTTCCTGCCTAATAGTCCCATTCTTTCTTTGTTCTTTGTAAAATGAATTGTTGTAAGAAACTCTTCTCTTGAAGTAAGGGGCTGCAAAGTTGACCTAACTATGAATTCTTCAGGTAATTCTTTGTCAAGAAAGGTACAATAGTTACTTGAGGCCTGTTTTGTCCGAATATGAGCTAATCTAGAGCTGTCATTATGTTCTTGTGAAGTTTGTTTTGGTCGTTGCTGGAGTTTAAATTCAGGGCCTCCAGCTTGGTAGGCATGTGCTCTATAACTACAACTATGCCTCTAGTCGTCCTTTCCTTTACTTCTTTTTTCAATAGACTCTCACATTCCTGCTTTGGTTGGCCTCAGCCCCCCTGTTTGTTCCTCTTCAGCCTTCTTGTTTGTCCCTCTTCTATAGCTTAGATTACAAATGGGAACCACTATGCCTGGCCCTCATGTGAAAATTTTAAATTTAGTAATTTTATTCCCATAGAAATAATTTATGGGCCTTCTGGAGCTATCAAATTCCATTTTAGGGTAACACTGAAATGTATATTTGTAGCTTTTAGTTACTTGTGCTGAGTAGACTCAGGATTGCTTATCCCCAAGAGCATTCTCAGAGTAGGAGAGTAAAGTGTGAATGATTGCCTCATATCAAATCCATCAATAATGGAATAATAAATGATTGTGTTTAATTTATATTAGACACGAATTTTACAGTGCATAAAATGATCACAGAACTTTCCAGAAGCAAGCAAACAGAAGATGTATACTTTTGTACATACAAAAGCACACAAGAGTGACTGGTAATGCTGTAACATTTCCTTTCATTTTCTGTGTAAAATAATCTTCCCTTTGACTCAGTATTCACTGGAATGAGGCCATAATAAATACTTTGACCTTGACGTGATGAAAATGTTTTCCTTAATATGGACCTTTTACAATGAGGGCCTTTGGAAGCTGTTTAGGAAATGACATCATACAATTGATTGCCAAGTTCAGTGTATTACAAATCTATTATGAAATTGCTTTGATAAAAGGAAAAGAGAAAGGTCAGCTATCGACATTATTCAAATTCAGTTTTACTAATTTTGTTTTGTAAAGATACTAATGAAACTTTGGGGGCTGAGTTCAGTCAACATTTTTTTTTTGGTTGGTCATGGGGTTTGAACTCAGGGACTGGCTGCTCTCTCTGAGCTCTTCAGCTTGAGGCTAGAGTTCTACTACTTTGAGCGATTTCTGTTTTTCTGGTGGTGAATTGGAGCTATAAGTCTCATGGACTTTTTGTGCCTGGGCTGGCTTTAGACCATGATCCTCAGATCTCTGCCTCCTGAGTAGCTAGGCTTACAAGTGTGAGCCACCATAACCCGGCCTAGCCAATCTTTTGAGTGGTTGGATAGCCATGGGTGGTCACTTTCTCCTTTGAGCCAATGATATAGTGACAAACTGCTTTGTCAGCACAGGAACCCAGGAAATGTAGTTACACTTAGGACTTCTTCATATCTTTTACCTCAATGCATCCTCAGTGCAATTCTTTAAAAAACTCTTTCAATGTAGTTGGCTCAAGTGGTAGAGCAATAGCCTTGAGCAGAAGAGCTCTGAGACAGTCCCCTAGGGCCTGAGTTCAAGTCCCAGGACTTCAAAAGAAATCACCACAAAATGTATACTGTACACACAGATTACACTAAAACTCCTTATTACTATTTAAAAAGAAAAGCTCTTTCAAGATCCCTATCTATGGAAAGTGAATCCTAGTTATTCTTTGCCTCCAGATTATTTTTTCCTAGTACTTATTACTATATGGAACAATTTTACTAGCTGTATGATGTTGTGCACTTTCTCTACTAATCATTGTATCTCTGTGCTTCTTTATCAGTCCTTCAGAGGCATGTCTACAAGTCTCTGCTTTCTGGTCTGTATTAACAGCAATTGATAAGGGAATTACTTGAGCAGGGATGACCTGAGGCTCCCCCCCACCCCCAGCCTGGTAGAGATGGAAATCTCAAAATGCACATAAGGACAGGGGACCCTTAACAAGAGGTGGGAGCTAAAGAAGAGCTTTCTCTAAGCTGACCTTTTCCCAAAATGAGCACTTAATATTGACTGGTGTTGACACATTGGTAGACTTATTTTTCTTTTCCATACTCAGCTGACTAGTGCATAACTCCAATACCAAAGGTTTACTAAGAATACAATTCCTATATCTTATATCTTGCATGAAGTGAAAACTTGTCCAGGGGTAAGTAATTACTGCCTTAATATCAAAAGAAGCTACAGTTTCTGTGGCTGATGAAGCTGAGAGTCTTCGTGGAATTCATTGGGCTGGGTCCCACTAGACACCCAGGGGCATGAGCACACATGTGCGGTGGTGGCGGATCTTTCCACACAAATCAGGAAATACCGCAGGCCATAGACTTCGACATACAAAGGTCCAGACTCACCTGAGGGGTGAGTTTGGCACTGCTTGGACCTCTTAGCCAATGGCAACCATAACATGATCTCTAATGGGTCCAAATATTTGTGACATGACCTTTCACCCAGTTCCTCCACTCCGTGGTTCTTCTCCATCACTCAATGAAAGGGAGGCATCTGGAAGTGCTTAATCTAACTCTTCATTCAACTTTATTAGCTGAGAACTCTCTAACCCTCTCTGTCTTTATTCTGAAGAGCTCCTCAGTCCTCGCTATTTGATTCGTCTTTGCTTCTTCCTGAAAATGCTTTTCTGGGGAGATGTTTTTCAGCAAAAAAACCTACTCTTTCTTCAAATCTCATGATCAGAAGGAAGTTGAAGCCCTCACTCTCACTTTTTCTCATCCTTATAGTGGCTCTTTTCTCACTCCACAGCTACCTTCCCCAGAATGTGCAGGCCAGGCTGTCTAAGTTCACTGCCACAACTCTGTCTTTCTCCCCTTCTGTGCTCCTGCCTAGTTCCTCTGTTAGCATGCTATCTTCCATCTTGTTTTCTCCAAATCATCTGCATGGTTGCCTAAGTCATCCAATCATGTCTTACCATCTTTTTCAGGTAATGAAAAGGCTTTTAAATATTAAGGCAGGTGAAGCTTTGTAGAGCAGTACTCCCAGGGCTAAGCTATGCCATGTTTGTAGGCCTCTTCTCTGACCAGTCCGTGTTCTTAGAGACTGGAGTTCTGCAGTCACTTTAGGTCACACATTTTTGGGACTGGTGGAGTCCTCCAGAAATCCTCATGGAACTTTGATGGTGCAGATTCCACTGAGCCCAGGACCATAAGGGATTCTGGGAAGCTCATGACAGCTGCTCTGCCTGCTTAGTTTGGAGCCAACCAGGATGGAGTGCAAACTAGAAGGACTGTGACACTCACACTGTAGACACACCTCAACAGGAATGCAAAATTCATTTCTGCCTCACTAACATTTGGGCGTTCTCACATACTTTCATTTTTATGCCTAATTCTACAAGCACAGGCTCTCAAACCAAGTTGAACCTTCGCCTCCTTAAGGGTCCTTTCTGCTTGATGAGTCCTGAAAACAAAACTAAAGTTGATGTCCAAATATTCCTATGGTTCTTTCATGAGATGCAATCTTATAAAGGCATCAACAGTCCATTATTGTGATCAAAGGACATTAAAAGTCATATAAGCAAAAATCATAGTTTCATCTTCTCATATTTTCTTGAGATTTCAAATTAAGCAAAACCAAAATTAGGTTGACAATTTTTTCAGGTAAAGTTTCAGGCTGTCCTCAAACCCATGATCTTCCTTCCTCGGCCTCCTGAGTGTTAGAATTACAGGATTATAGGCATGTACCACTATATTCACTATATACACACAAACCTACATACATACATAGAAATATACATGTTTCAGGGCTGCTGATAGAACCTCGGACCTTTGTACAGGGTAGACACCAGGCAAACAAAGTACCACTGAGCTATATCACAGCCCCTTATCTGAACATTTAAAACAATTCTATTACCCTCCAGTCATTCAGATTCACTATTTTTCCCCTGCCAGACTAATAGTATGCTGTAGAAAGGACTTTGGAGAATTTTTCTTTCAACTTCAATCACAGGTAAATGATTGTACTAATAACTTGAATGAAGCTGGAAGCAGATTCTCCACTTATCCCCAGCTCCTATCCTAGGGGACTCAAAGTGATTTTTAGCCTTGAAACATCCTGATCACAATGGAATTCTATACCGCCATCAGAAAGAATGGCATTGCCCCATTTGTAAGGAAATGGAAAGAATTGGAAAAAAAATCTCATTAAGTGAAGTTAGCCAGACCCAAAGAAACATAGGCTCCATAGTGAATACAGTGAATATAGTGAATATAATGTAACCCTTCTATTAATTACAATAAAATATATGAAAAAAAGAGTCTCATGTCATGTCATGAGAAAGGGTATCAATGTTTGTGAAGTTATGCACCTTCTATCTGGTGAATATAATGTAACCCTTCTATTAAGCACAATAAAAAAATACCTAAACTGAAAAAAAGTGTCTCCTGTCCTTTTGTGCCTGGGTTGGCTTTGAATCTTGATCCTCAGATCTCAGCCTCCCAAGTAGCTCACATTACAGGCATGAGCCACCGCGCTCTCGCGCTGTCAGCTCGAGCATTTCTTCATGTGTCTGTAGGCCATTTTTATTTTGTCTTCAGAGAAGTCTCTCTTTAAGTCTTAAGCCCACCTTTTAATAGGATGGGCATGGAGGATTTGTTTCTGAGAGATTCAAGTTTTTGAGCTGTAGGTATATGTTAGATATGAGGCCCTTGTCTGTTGTGTGACTAGTGAAAATCTTCTCCCACTCCGTGGGCTTTCTATTTAACTTGTTAGCTCTGTCCTTTGCCATACAGAAGCTTTCAGTTTAATGCAGTTCCATTTGTCCAAACTTTCTTTAATTTGTTGTGTTTCTGGGCCTTTATTAAGAAAGTTTCCACCTGTGCCAAGGAGTACTACTCTTATTCTTTCCTGAAAAGTTTTCAGGTATCTGCTTTTACCTCAAGGTCTTTGAACTAGTTCCATTTAGAATTAATTCTGGTGCAGAGTGGCATATTAGCATCCAGATTTAGTTTTCTACAGGTGCTTAACCAGTTCTGCCAGCACCACTTGTTGAAGAGGCTGTCTTTCTTCCATCTTATTTTTTGGCTCCCTTATCAAAGATTAGGTGGCCATAGGTTTCTGGGTTGATTTCTGGGTTTTCAGTTCTATTCCATTGGTCCTCAAGCCAGTTCTTGTGCCAGTACCAAGCTGTTTTGATTACTAGAGCTCTGTAATGGAGTCTGAAGTTTGGTATTGATATTCCTCCAGCACTGTTCTCTCTGCTAAGGACTGTTTTTGGTAGAGTGGGTCTTTTATTATTCCATATGAATTTTTTGATTGCTTCCTGTATTTTATTAAAGAATGGCATTGGGATATTGATGGGTATTGCATTGAATTTGTATACAGTCTTTGGCAGGATTGCCATTTGCAGGATGTGAATTCCTCCAATCCAGGGGCATGGATACCTCCCAAGGTTTTGATGAGTAGTTGGTGATAAGAGTCTCAAGGATTTTCTTGCCTGGGCTAGTTTCAAACCACAATCTTCAAATTTCAGCCTCCCAAGCAATTAGGTGTCGGCTGAGGTTAATCCTAGTAACAGTTCAAGGATTTTCCATAAAGGCTACACTTTGAGGAAGTTGGAGCTCTCCTCCTTTGGTTCAAAAACCAGAAAAAAGAAGAAGGAGGAGGTAAGAAGCCATTATCTGGTTAATAACCTTGCAGATATCTTGTTAAATTAGAAAGGGCCCTGAAAGCTCCATGGAACTCTTTGCAAGCAGAATCCAGTGGTTAGGCAACAGCCTTTAGATTTGGGCTGAGTATCTCTGAGATCCCCTAGAAAGGTCACTGAACAATGTGTAGCAAGCTCCCACGAGCTCTGGACCTGCCTACTGCAGACATGGACGCTTTCACCTGTGGGCCAAGTGCTCCCACAAGGACACATGTCATTCTCAACCTGAGAGGCTGGTTTTTGCAGGAAATTAGGTCCAAGCTTTCATCTGTATCTTGCTTTATAAAGGGTGAAAAAGAAATGGAGGGGATTGAAGATGGGCTTTGCATGGCCTCAGTTCTATTGTTCTTCAATGAAGAACTCATTTTTTCTTTGCTAAATGAATTGCTTCTCCTGCCAAAGAGTCCTTAGGAGGCATCAAGAGATTCTGCAGGCCCCAGATCTTGTTAGGGCATCTCAGACCACTCAGCCTTCTCAAGCTATCCCAGAGGTACCTGTTTTCTCACCTTTTATTTCTACCCCCGATTCAAATAGAGGTAGTTGAAATGCTGAAATTTATAAATTTTACTGGGGCTGAGAGTCATAAGCAATGTGGGAGTTAAGTGAGGACAGGACAATGATGAGGCCACATGCAAGGCCCTTCAACACTCAAGCCCTTTTATCATTTTCCCTTTAGTATAGATTTTACTTTGTTTTTAAATTAATTTACTTTATTGTTAGTTATTATAGAGGTGATATGGAGAGGAATTATAATGACACGAGTCAGATAATGAGTACATTTCTTTTCATACCGTGTCTTCTTCCCCTCACTCTCTCCCAGTCCCTCCCTCCTGTCTCTACCCACAACTTGTATAGCTCACTTCTATTAATGTCCAGTAAAGTCCAGTACTGCCCCTTTTCACTCTTTTGTCCTCAAACTCTGTGCCATCCCCCCACCCTCCTGAAGATTTACAGGTGAATACACCATATATAAAGTAAACAGAATCATCAAAAACTTTTTTTTAAGTCTCTTGTTTCCCTATTTTAGAGTTCCTTTCAGTCAAGCCAGTTTATCATCTGTGACTCTTAATCAGATTAGTAGTTACATAAAGCAGCCATAGTGGTTTCTTAAGTTCCCACCTAGCTTCTGGCAAGCCAGATAGACATGAAAAACATAACATAGGTCCCTGAGTCTTCTAGCAATGCTATTTTCATTTCCCTCCCCTGATCTGGCAGGAGCCACCCTTCTTCAGTGCTTGGTGGTATTTCATCTGGGGTTCAGATGAACATGGCCTTTGTGATAGCGGACCATCACAGCCCATAGGATGGAGCCGTTCCTGTTGAAGTCTTTCAGAGAAGGACTAACCTTAAATGAAATGGCTGTGTATTGTCTTAGTACATGGAGGACCCCACTTCCTAAGGTAAACTTTTTATTACTTATTCTTACAATCTACTGATAATCTTCCTGCTAGCAAAAAAAAATTTTAAGCTTCTCTAACAAACTTTCAATAAAGCAATTGTTCTTTGATACTTCAAGAAGGAACCATCAACACAGGGTAGAAAGCTCTGATTCAGTTTCTTTCCTTCCTTCCTTCCTTCCTTCCTTCCTTCCTTCCTTCCTTTCTTTCTTTCTTTCTTTCTTGCTTGCTTGCTTGCTTGCTTGCTTTTTTCTTTCTTTCTCTCTTTCATTTGAAGCTGGTTCACATTGTTAGAAAGATCAATTCAGTGATTCAGTTTTCTCTCTCATACCTAACAGGACAAGGATTGAGGCCTCCTAGCACGTCCCTATTGAGGAACCCAAATAAACACAAAGATACAGCTGTGTCTCCAAGTTCATAAACCTAGATAAGAGGGCAAACTGTAGAACTGAGGACCCAGATATTAACCCACAGACCTATGGCCACCTAATCTTTGACAAGGGAGCCAAAAAAATAGAATGGAAGAAAGACAGCCTCTTCAACAAATGGTGCTGGCAGAACTGGTTAAGCACCTGCAGAAAACTAAAGTTGGATCTTTCTTTGTCACTGTGCACTACAATTAACTTCAAAAGGATGAAAGACCTCGAGGTAAAAGCCGACACACTGAAAACTTTACGAGAAGGAATAGGAGATACACTAGGCCTCCTTGGCAGAGGTCGAAACTCTTTTTTTTTGCCAGTCCTGGGCTTGATCTCAGGGCTTGAGCACTGTCCTTGGACTTTCTCAAGGCTAGAGCTCTACCACTTGAGCCTCAGCGCCACTTCCAGCTTTTTGCTGTGCATGTGGGGTACAGAGAAATCAAACCTGGGTCTTCGTGCATGCTAGGCAAGCATTCTATCACTAGGCCAAACTCCCCGCCGAAACTTTCTTAATAAGGACCAAGAATCACAACAAATGAGAGAAAGGCTGGATAAGTGGGACTGCATTAAACTGCAGAGCTTTTGTATGGCAAAGGACATAGCTAGTAAATTAATTAGGAAGCCTAAAGAATGGGAGAAGTTCTTCAACAACCATACAACGGACAAAGCCTCATATCTAAAATATATCAACAACTCAAAAAATTGAATCACTCCACAACTAATCTCCAAAGTAACAACCATCCCATTAAAAGATGGGTCAAGACTTAAAAAGAGTCTTCTCTGAAGAAGAAACAAAAATGGCCTATAGACACATGAAGAAATGCTCAACATCTCTGGCCATAAAAGAAATGCAAATCAAAACAACTCTAAGATTCCACCTCACTCCAATTAGAATGGCCAGGATCAAGAAAACTAATAACAACAGATACTGGAGGGGATGTGGCCAGGAGGGATCACTACTACACTGTTGGTGGGAGTGCAAACTCGTTCAACCACTATGGAAAGCAGTATGGCAGTTTCTCAAAAGACTAAACATAGAGCTCCCCTATGACCCAGCAATTCCACTACTTGGCATTTACCCAATCATCCAGAAACAAGAACATACTAAATCCACTAGTACAACGATGTTCATTGCAGCATTATTCACCATAGCAAAGATATGGAACCAACCTAGATGCCCCTCAGTTGATGAGTGGATCAACAAGATGTGGTATTTATACACAATGGAATTCTACGCTGCTGTCAGAAAGAACGGCATCACCCCATTTGTAAGGAAATGGAAAGACTTAGAAAAAAATCATATTAAGTGAAGTAAGCCAGACTCAAAGGAACACAGGCTCAATGGTTTCCCTCATTTGTCATAATCAGTAGAAACCTTGGGCTCTCCTATCAGAGATTTGCAATAGAGCAAAACCTAGATACATAAGGCCATGCAGTATGACACTAAATGAAAAGATCTCTAGGATATAGAAACAAAAGCCATATAATGAGTGATTGTTGTCCTTAATGCACTATGTTATATCTCATTTCTTTTGCTGTCCCTTAGTTATCTTATATTGTTACAGTATCTCACTTTGTTATCTGGTATATTGGATATATTTGTATTTGGTTATTTGAAATTGGATAGGGAAGGGGGAAAAACAAGATGAGGGGTTGGGTTGGGGGGGGAGGGAAATGGGGACCAAGACATGAGAAAGGGTATCAATGTATGTGAATTAATGCACCTTCTATCTGGCGAGTATAATGTAACCCTTCCATTAATTACAAAAAAATATGAAAAAAAATCACATTAAGTGAAGTAAGCCAGACCCAAAGAAACACAGGCTCCATAGTTTCCCTCATTTGTAATAATTTGTACATGTCTTGGATTCTCCTAGTAGAGGATCACAATAACTCAAAAGCTTTGTGCATATGGCCATGTAGGATGAGGCTAAGTGAAATGAAGTCCAGCATATGGAAACAAGAGGTTTATCTTTGTGAGTGTTATTCTTAATGTACTCTGTGAAGTTATTTTCTCTTTTTTCCCCTTATGGTTTATTTCATCTTGTTACTGTATCTGACTTTGGTACCTGGCATATTGTATATAGGTTTGTTTATTTGAAATAGGGAAGGGAAGGGGGAAAACAAGATTATTGGGAGTGGTGGGAAAGTGGGAGAAAAACATGGGAAGAGGTATCAATGTTTAAGAACTAATGAACCCACTACCTGACAAAAATAACTATAACCCCTCTCTACATTATCCTGACAATAAAATATAATAATAAAAAACTTCAGTATGCATTGCAATAATGAACCTTTAAGAACTATTCTAGACAGGTAATTCATGTAAACTGAAGGCCACCAATATTAGGAATTTGAGTTGAGGAGCTTTGAAATGGGTGTTTCTCTCATTATCCACGGTATCTGCCTCCTGTGGCATTTTTTTCTGAGACTCCCATCCCCATAAGCATTGACAGTGTCGGTCACATTTGTCTCCTTTCGTTTTTCAACAATGCTAATGTTTGCGTTTGTATGTGTGGTTTCTCTCACTCAATATGGCATTTCTGAGGTTCCTTCATGCTGTTCTATGTGCCAGTTGTTTATTTTCTTACTGAGCTCTGTTCCAGTGTATGGATGATCCACTCACCAGCTGCTGGACATCTGCCCTGCATCCAGCTTTTGCCTATCACTAATAAAGCTACTGTGGACAGTTACTGCAATTCCATTAAACTGTATGTAGTTATTTCTCTCTGGTAAATATGTCGGGATGAGTCTCTAACATGGAATAGTTAAAGAGTTGTTTATATGAGGAACTGTTTATATGAGGATTCTGTAGGTAAGGTCCTGAGTTCAATGTAACTAAATGTACTTTTTATTCCAGTATCCATTTTGGAATTACCTTGCCAGTTTTTTTTTTGTATAATACTTGCTAGGTTATATTGGAGATGCACCAACTGTATGGATTAATTGTGGGAGAACTGACAGCATGACATTGAACACTTCAGTGTCCATGCATGGACTAGATAGGATAGTCATTTCATTTTAGTCTTCATTAATTGTTCTGGCAAAATTTTGTAGTTTTCAAAAGCTTGCTCTTGAACAATTTATGTTTTTGATGCTATTACACATGTAATTCTTCTATTAATTATTTTCCAATGGTTGTTATCTTATGATTCACATATTTTGCATGCTAGTTAATACC
Organism: Megascapheus bottae; assembly: GCF_031878675.1. Lineage (NCBI taxonomy): Eukaryota > Metazoa > Chordata > Mammalia > Rodentia > Geomyidae > Megascapheus > Megascapheus bottae. Next base: position 1,828,902 of record NC_143517.1, read on the forward strand.
CTTCACTTAGTAGCTGTTTTGTAAATTTCATAGGTACTTCTAGAAGATGATTGTAGAGTTATGAATTTTTTTCCTTTCCAAATTTGCTTTTATTTTACTTCTTTATTTCTGATAGAGAATGTATGTTCAGCATCTCATCAATACCAGTGGTACTGGCTGAAGGTTTATATAGAATTTGTTTTGAGTAGGTAAAGCAGTTTGAACTCATGTCTTGAGCTCTCTAGGCTTGCTTGCTGAGCTGCTGCTCTGCCATCTGAGTCATGCCCTCTGCTCAGATTTTTACTGGTTATTTTGGAGATGACGCTCAGACTTTTTGCCCCAGCTATGTCCTAAATAGCTAGAATTATAGATATGGGCCAGCCATGTCTGGCTTTTCTGAGAAATTTTATAGTTGATGGGTGTTGATGTTTTATCCCTTATCCACCCTTACAAAAAGTTGTATGATTATCTATTAGGCACAGAAACAGTAACAAATCTGCAATGCCTGGCTCTTAGAAGAAATGATACAGAACTTCTTAAACCTCACAGCTTTCTTATATGTTGTGAGGCTATGATTAGCAAACTCTGTGGAACCAAAAAAAATGACCAGTTACTTCCTTTCTCATGATGAGATGAATTATTGTAAAGATGTCACAACAGTTTAAAGATCTTGTTTTTTGAAAATAAAACAGACTATATAACTCACTTATTTACTTTAAATTTAATTTCTTTACTTTAGCACTCTGCCCACAAGTTATGCAATAGATTCATTAGATGTGTGGTGCTAGCTCTACAGTTTTACCCAGGGGCTTTAACTTTGTGTTGTTTTCATGATGATTATAACAGCCTCATTTTTCAGTAAAATGTTCTGTTTACTGTTTTCTTTCTCTGACTTATCTTTCCTAAAGAGATAGTCTATTTAGTTTAGACAGTATGTTTAACAGTATATAGTTTCAATAGCATATTTAAAATTTGAATATATTATTTGTACTTTTCATAATTTGGCCCATGTATGCGATGTTTCTTGATCAAATCAAGATAACCAGCATTTCCGTTTCTTCACATAATATTGGTAATTCTGTTCTTTCCAGGCTCATGAGATTTTCTTCCTGAAATAGAGTTGATCAGATACTGTAAATTCAGACATGTTGGAAATGGATGGTGACCATTTGACAGGCCCAACTAATTTCCCTCCACGTGCGGAGATCATACCTCTCAGTTCTTAGCAGCAAGATGGGCCAGTTCAGTTGGGTTGGGGCTAGTGGAAGTTTCCACAGATGCTCTGATTGGTTCTCTGTCTTTGAGTAGCTAGAAGGAAAGGGAGTGAAAGAAATGACCTGTGACAGAGCATGATGCTTTGAACCTGGGTCATTGTGTTTAGTCCATAAAGGGCAGCTCCTGGGAATATTTCTTGGCCAGAGGACCTCAGTAGTCCTTGAAAATGTAAGAGATATATCTCTGTGGTTCCAAGACAAGCCACAGATCATCTTTCCTAACTCCTACAAACCTACACAAGCAACATAGGGCAGGTACTGGTGGCTCCTGCTCTTAATCTTAGCAACCCAGGAGGCTGAGATATGAGCATCATGGTTTGAAGGGAGTCTGAGAAGGAAAGCTCATGAGACTTTCCAATAAATCCACCAAAAAAGCTGAAGGTGGAGCTGTGGCCAGTCTTGAGCAAAAAGCTCAAGGACAAGTCCTTAGTTCAGCCCTTGAAGCAGTACAAAAGAAACAAAGAAGAGCAGCAACAACAAACAAAAATAAAAGCAAAGGTGTGGCATAATCTAAATGTGACCTCTCTGATGGTTGTAGATTTCCCTACATTTCTTTTTCATCTTATCAGCAAATAATACTAGACTTGGTGAGTAACAGAAGGGAATTTTCTGTGGGAGAAGATACATTTCCCAAGGACTGAACATGTCCTTTATCAGAATGGTTGGTTTCTTCTTATGTTGATTCAGATCCAACAATTTATTCTGCCTTCTGAACTCTGCTTTTAACATTCATCATTTCATTTCATTCTCAATGATACCTTCTGAAGGTATTATGGAATTTTCTAGGAAAAGAAGCTGATCTGATGTTTAGAACAGTTAATTGATTAGTTTACAAACCAATGAGTCAGTGTCTGGGTCTGACTTGAGACAGGAATTGTGAGTCCACATCTACTGCACACTCCCCAGTCTCATGGTCTCCCTATCATCCTGATTTTTCATCCTGTGTAATACTGGATACTTGTTTGTTTTTTTTTCTCAACTGACTTGATAGATCAGATCAACTAATCTATCATATTTCTCACACCAGAGTGTCCTCCTTGAAAGAGACACATCCATGCCATTTATGTATTCTTCTTAAGAATTTCAGTGTTAGAGCTTTTGGTATAATTTCTGTAAGAACAATTCATGGGAAATCTATCTGTTTGGCAATATAATGACCAATTATCCATGGCTACACCAAGTTTTTTCATCTCAGTCATGAACTTATAACTAGACGCATAAACTGCCCAGCCAAACACCCAGCTTCAGCCTGCCTATTGCTAGGAATGGTAATTGTGGCCTGAGTGATTTATGCCACCTTGAGTCTAGATTGTAAGATATCCAGGCAGATCCACATTCCACTCACTACAGTAAAGAAGTAAGGTTTCCTGCTGCCTGATTCATCCTTGCAGAGGGTGATGGAGAATGCTGACGGAGAAATTTGGGTCTCTTGGTTCTTGGAAATAGAGCCACCTAATTGCCTAGAAGCTCCTCATGTAGCCGATAGAAGTGACCTGCCTCTGTTAAATCACTAGGTTGTTGCTTGACCATTTTCTGATAATATCACGTGTTTCCTAAGCTAATATAGCTTATGGTAGGAGGTGGTGACCTAGGACCAAGCCAATGCAGACAGTTCTTTCCTGTGTGAGGTAGATAGGAAATATGAGTGAGGTGGAAACGTGGGAGTCTGAAAATGGAAAAACTGGGATTCAAGACCAGCCTGGACAAAAGAGTCACTGACACTGTTTCAATGGAAGAAGCTGGGTGTGGTGACACATGCCTGTTCTCCAGCTACCAAACAAAGCCTAAAAAAGGCAGATCATAGTCCAGGAACAGGAAACAAGACCTTATTTCAACAATAACCAGTACAAAAAAGGACAGAAGGTATAAATGAGTGGAAGAGAAACCTGCCTGGCAAGTGCAAGGTCTTAAGTTCTGAACCTCATACTATGAATTTTTTTTAAAGAGGAGAATATAACCAGAATGTTGAAACTTGTACTATGTCAGACATAAGTACCCAGTAGGGAAGACCTCACTGGAAAAAGGGCTTTTGGGACACCTCAAGAAAGCTAGCTATGCAGGAAAAAAAATGTGGATGGAAGGCATTGTGGGAGCAGAAGAAACCAGGGCCACAGCTGCCTGGAATGCTTGCAGAAACCATGAAAAGGCCAGTGTGTTTGACACACATTTGGTCCAGTGATCAGGCTCTCTAGAACAAATTACCCTGAAACATAGTGACTCAAAACCACAGTTAGTTATTAGCTGTTGATTCCATAGGTTGGTGGTCTGCACTTCTTTCTTCTGGGGAGAACTGCTGGGCTTAGGCTCTCCAGGAAAGAGAGGGTATTGAGAAGGCTTCTCTGCCTTGTGTTGACTGGGGCGTGGTCTCTTTCTACACTACTGCTCAGCTCAGGCTTTCTTTAAGACAGAAAGACATTAAGTTAACAATGATGGCCTCCTGAGGCATCCTGAACCCCCACATTTTGGATGATAATGCAACTCTCACAGTTCACCTAGGGACAAGGGGTAGGGAGCTGTGTCCTTGTTGGGACTCCAGTATGTGAGGAAGCCCGCCATCTTTATGAACATTTCTCTGTGTGCCAGTACTGAGGCTTGAACTCAGGGCCTGGGCTTTGACACTGAGCTTTTTCATTCAAAGCTAGAGCTACTTTATTTGAGCCACAGCTCCACTTTTGAGTTTCTGGTGGTTACTTGGAGTTAAAACTCTCAAAAACTTTTCTGCCAGGGCTGGCTTCAAAGCATCACATCTCAGATCTCAGCTTCCTTAGAGGCTACAATTTATAGGCATTGGCTATCAGCACTTGGATCACATAACTTATCACACAGTATTTCTATTATTTTCCTACTTATTAGTAATAGAGTTGTTGGCACTTGATTATGTCTAACTTGGGAGTTAAACTTTATCGTAGATATGAGTGTAAAGGAGATGGAGTATACCAGAGGATGGGACTATCTGTGCTTTCTGGTGTGGGGAGGGGGAGGAGAAGTCTTGAAACAGTGTGGAGGCACTTAATAGTGAAGGAGCTATGTGACTAGAGATGTGACAGAATATACTACCATCACTCACATGTAACCTGTATTTGGGCTTACTGTGCAAGCACAGGGAAAAACCCCTTTGATTCATTGACTTATTTAACTTAGAGCAGCATGTCAGGCAGGGGAGGACTAAAGAGAGCCCAGAGGACAAGCAGCTTTCCTAAGAAAGTCACATATAAGAGCTGCATTTTAACCCCTCTGGTCCCTGAAAGCCCCAAGGCTTAGAGCAAGCAGAAGGAGTGAAGTCACAGGTAGCATGCACTCAGAAATAGCCTCCAGAAAGAACTTCCAAAGCAAACCCAAGCAAGAGACAAAGAAGAGCCAAAAGGTCATATCCAGGGCTTTTACTAATATGGACTGTCTTGGTCTCCAGGAAGTGCTTTGTTTCAAAAACAGCTGGTGCTTTTTCCAGAAAGACACTTGGTATTGGGCACCACTGGACTTCTGCTTCAGATACATAGGACCTGAGGATGGGAGGGAGGCTTCCGGAACTGCAGGACAGGGTCCTTCACTCCTGCTGGTGCCCAGATATTTATGTCTAGGGCAAAAGGACAAGGAGACCAGCAGGAAGGGGGAGGGTCCTCCCTTTCCTTTCCTAAGTTGGAATTGTTACTGTCAAGTAGGCAACTGAAAACCAGGGCTGAGATAACTGGGTAAGCTGATTAAGGAGGAAGAGGTGCCTGAAAACAAAACTTGAGCTTGCCCTATTGGAATTTGCTAGCATTTCTAACCAGGAATTCATGTTTTAACAGGTAAAAATTGGAGGTAGAGGTGGAGATGAAGAGTTCATATTTTGTTGTTTTAAGAACAAGCTACACTTATGAAATGCTTCCTAGCTTCCTCCAACCTAGTTCCTTTTGCTTTTGTGCTTATATAAATATGTGATGCTATGAAAACCTCAGCAGGTACCACAAATTTGTCTATTTTACAGTCAAGGGGAAATTGAGGCTCAGAAAGGCTCAGTCTATTTCTGGGTTTTACAAGCTAGGAAAGAGTCAACAGCAGAGGGTTTATGGCTTCACTTCTAAAGAAAAGGTGGTACAGGAGCAGAGAGTTTGGCCTATTGGTAGAATGCTTGCCTATGGGTTCCATTACTTGGTACCACATACATAGAAAAGAAGTGGTGCTGTGGCTCAAGTGGTAGAATGCTAGCCTTGAGGAAAAAGCCCAAGGACAGTGCCCAGGCCCTGAGTTCAAGCCCTAGGACTGGCAAAAAAAAGGGAAAAAAAGGTGATACACAGCTATGTTTTCAGTACACATGTGTGTGCGTGTGTGCATGCGCACACATGTGTGCGTGTGTGTGTGTGCGCGCATGTGTGTGATGCTTTAGGAAGGTATGTATTTGCCCCTTCATAACTCCCATCAAAAATTTCCTGGCTTTCCCAGTCTCAGGGGGCCATTTGTTCTATGACGCCAATGCTTCATTTATCACTTGCCATTTCTTATCAGCCTATAGTCCCTAGAAAGCTATTTCCCTTGGAAGATAAATGTGGACAGAGTTTTGGGGTCTGGAGAATGCTGTCTCCACATGCCTCGCTGCTGAGGGTTTCAGCAGACATGTATACACTGCCTTTGAGCACAGAGCCCTGCTCAAGTCTGATTTGTAGAAGGCTTTTATTTCTTGGCTTAGATGCAGACTTGGTTTTATTGTTAGATGCATTAGAAAGCTGATGTCTTCCTGCTAAAAGCTCAGTGCACAGGAAGGTAGTTGAGCATGCTTGTTTACTGTGTATCCCTTTGCACATTTTCTACTATCCTCTAGATTTGTCCTCACTTGGTACATGGTATAATTTTGCCTTAAATGGATCAAAATTATGTATATTTATAGTACAGCTTCTTTGGTGGTAGTTATACATTACAGGGTGTTAATGGGGTCTCATTTTACCCTAATTACCTCATTAACAACTATCTCCAAATATAGTCACATTTGTACTTCCACTTCAAATCACACTTATTATTATTATCATTATTATTTGATACAGGCTCTTAATATATAGCACAATCTGGACCTGAACTCACAATATAATCCAGGGTAACCTTGAACTTATATTTGCCTGGTCTTCACTTCTTGAGTGATGAGATTATAGGTGTGCATCATTGTAACATTGCACTTGGCTTCAAGCTCTGCATTTGTGTATGCGTATGTACACGTGTATGCATACATATACATGAATTCAGAGCTTGGGCACTATCTGAGCTTTTGTGCTCAAAGCTGCCAACTCTACCACCTGAACCACATTTCTACTTCAAGCTTCTCATGACCTTTTCTGCTCAGGTTGATTTCCAATTATGATCCTCAGATTTCAGTCTCCTAAACAATGGTATATAGGTATAAACCACTGTCTCCCAACAAATGTATAATTGTGTGTGTGTGTGTATGTGTGTGTGTGTGTGTGTGTGTGTGTGTGTGTGTGTGTGTGTGTGTGTGTGTACTGGGGCTTGGACTCAGGGCCTAGATTTTGTTCATCAGCTTTGTTGCTCAAGGTTGGAGCTCTTCCACTTGAGCCACAGCTCCACTTCAAGCTTCTTTGCTGGTTAATTGGAGGCAAGAATTTTATGAACTTCCCTGTCCAGGCTAGCTTCTAACTTCAAAATATTTCAGCTTTTTTTTTTTGCCAGTTCTGGGCTGGAGCTCAGGGTCTGAGCACTGTCCTTGGACATTCTCAAGGCTAGAGCTCTACCACTTGAGCCTCAGCACCACTTGTGGCTTTTTTCTATGTATGTGGTACCGAGGAATCAAACCCCGGTCTTCGTGCATGCTAGGCAAGCACTCAACCACTAGGCCAAACTCCCGGCCCCTGATTTCAGCTTTTTGAGTAGCTAGGATTTCAGGAATGGCCCCCCATGCCTTGCAGAGTTACTGGTCTGGGGTTGGGGGGGATACAACTTGACAGGAAGCTGAGGTAGAGAGTTTGCTGGGTGTTCCAAGGTCAGGCAGAACCTCTGAAAGGATCCAAGCTAAAAAGGGCCTGTTCCTCTCATTTTGTTCAACCTTCTCTGTAAACAATTGAAGATACTTTTATGTTCCACAAGAGGGACTGTGACCCTTGGAAGTGTCTTTTTGTGCATTCAGATGCCTTCCCAGATTCTCCTTGTTCAGTGCTGGCAGGCAACTCGTGAGTGCACAGATACATTTCACAAGTTTTAGAATGAGTGATGAGGATTTTTCCTTACTTCTTGAAGGAAAGTGATTCTTATACTTCTTTGAAATAGAAAAAAAAGATACACTGTAGCAGATCCTTTTTTTTAAGCATGAATATGTCCGGAGAAAAGTACATTTTTCTTTTGTGTTTTGCAGTTAATATATCATACTCATTTAGAGTTAGCAATTGGATTTTCTTTGACCTTGGAAACCCATGTAAGACAAAGCTCCCAGTGTAAACAGCTTTCTTGTTTCCCTTCTTTCTCTCCCCTCCCAAGATAATCACAATTTCTATTGGACTTTAAAACCTAGTGAAGTCTCAGAATAAAAATTAGCAGCTAATAAAACATATTTAGGAAATGTGTTGTTTTAATCTTTCATTTTAATTTGTTGAGTATTCAAAGCTAGTCCCAGCGACCCATCCCTGAAAATCTAGCTTGTGGAGATAAATATCGTCAGTCTCTGACTCTTAGCTGCATTTGGCAATGTATCTGTGGCCAGTTTTTTACTGCACCCCTAAGAAAATAAGAGCACTGTGTATTCTAGGGAAAAAAAACACTCCTTTCAAACATGTCTTTCCTCTGCTATGTGTGCTCCGTGCTGCAATCCTTGGTGGCCAGAAACAGAGTGGCTTTCTGTGGAGCTGGCGCTCCTGTCTCCAGCAGCCGACTCAGTGTCTGTGTGGGGAATTCCTGTTCCTGGCCCAAACCCACAGCCCTCACTCAGGAAGGCCACAGCACATACTCTTTCCCTTGCTTGGCTAAGCATCTGTTCCCTGGAGAGACTGCGGGGGCAGGGACTGGGGGGGGGGTCTAGAAAGAAAAAAACAGAAAGAGACAGAGAGGGCAAGAGTGGGAGACAAAGAGACGCACAGAGTCAGAAAGACAGAGACAAAGAGACACACACTGAGAGAAACATATAGAGAGACAGAGACAGAGATAAAGACACAGGGAGAGATACACAGAGACAGATATACATAGAAGAGACAGAGACAGAGAAACAGAGAGACAGAAACAGAGAGAGACAGAAACACAGACAGACTGAGATAGACAGAGACAGAGACAGGGAAACATATATAGAGAGAAGTGTTCACTCATATCCCTGACTAGAAAATTAAACTTAGTCTTTCTAAAGCAGACTTTCTACTGGGCAGCTGACCCAAGATTCAAAAGTATGTCCTGTGCAGATGAACAGAGAGAGAAAGAGTGACTGACCGTAGTCATAATATTCAATATACCTGTGAGGAAATGGCAAGTAATTGAGGGGAGCTAGATGGAAACAATAGAAGGGGTGGCATTGATCAAAATTCATTGTACTCAGAAATTGATATGTTGGACTGAAGCCCCTTTACACAACTAGTTAAAGATAATGAAATAAGGAAGTAGAGCTGTGGTTCAAACAGACATTCTCCTATTATCTCCATGTGGCTGACTGGAAAGCCAGCTCTCCTCTCCTTTCACCTTCTCTTCTTCCCGGGGTCTCACTCGAATGACCAGGGATTATTCTGCTGGCTCACTGACAGGTATGTCTGAAAAGTGTGTGCAGTTTAGATTTAAGTAGATTCATTCAGAAAACTGGGTATCGTTTCCAGAGTGAGACACTTGTGTCAATGAATGAAAAGCTTTGGCAATGAATTGTGGGCTTTGGACAGAGCTGTGTCCTGTGACCCCTCCACCTTCCCTCCATCATTGCGATTGCTTGTGGGAGCTCTTGAAAAATAAACATCCCATGTCCTGCCCTTGTCAGGTTCCTAAACTTCTAAGGAAGCACCAGATGTGATGCTGACTTCAGCAAGATTTGGGAACCAATTAATGTGATGAATTCTGATGTCCTGTGGTTCCAAGAAGAAACAGACTGGGACTGAAACATCTGGAAGAGGAATCCTTTTGAGTCCAGGCTGGCTCCTTGGCTTCTCCTTGTTTGGTGAACTACTAGCAGCAGCATCTAGCATGAGACCTAGAGGGGCTGACTCTTCATATCTGCTGAGAGAGGGCCCCAGGGCAAGAGCAGGAGGCTTCTCTTTCAAGGTGAACTTGTATGTCCCTTGGGACCAGGGGTGTGAGATGTTTCTGTTCCTTCAGAGATGCAAGATTTTACATTGTAAATCTTTTTCCTTTGCCACCTTGGAAATTGAAACATTATTGTCTGATTGACTTCTTTACCAAATCTAGGTCACATACACTTTGGAGATGAAACCCAATGGAAAGATTTTTACATCATATTTCAAATGTCATGTTTAACAAGCAAGTATTCAAGAAGGGAATCTGTATATGCAATGACTGGCACATAAATTTTAGAACATAATTAAAATTAAGCTGAGAGTTTGTATATCATAGATATATTTTAACCTATATAACATTATGTCTTTAGAGTATATATCCCATCATAGATTTTTATGTCTATGTAGTTATGTTTATATCTCCAAGACCATGTCCATAACCTTGGGTACCCAAATATTGAGTCATCGCTCTTGTACGGTTTGCACCTAATATCCACATATCAAGGAGACCATGCACCTTTTGTTTCTTTGGTCTTGACTTATCTCACTCAACATGATTCGCTCTAGTTTCATTCACTTCCTAGTGAATGCCATTATTTTATCTTGTCTGTTGGCTATGTAGAATTCCACTGTATATATGTACCACATTTTTTGTATCCATTCATCTGCAGTAGGGCATCTGGATTGTTTCCGTCGCCTGGCTATTGTGAATAGTGCAGAGATGAACATAGCTGAGCAGGTGTCCTTATCATATCCTGGGTTATGATGCTCAGGATAGATGCCCAGAAGTGGTATGGCTGGGTTGTAGGGAAGGTCTATTTTCAGTTTTTTGAGAAACCTCCAAACTGCCTTCTAGAGTGGCTGAACTAGTTTACAGTCCCACGAGCAGTGTAGTCGGGAAACCCTATTCTTTTATGCTATGATGGAAGTTCATGTTAGTGAAATGTTTTTCCCTCTTATGAACCATTGCATGAGCTCTTATCTGTTCACATAGTAGATAAAAAATAGAATTCTTTCATAGAAACACCTAAGAGTCCAGCTAGAAATATAAGAAACAGGGTAGGGGCATTAACTTTGAGACACATAAAGATGTATTGATAGAATGTATGGGTTGAGACTTTAACTTATTTATTTATTTTACTTATTTGACATCTAAATAGCTTATTTGTTTATTACTGGTGAATTGAATTATTACTCAGTCATATTCATTTATTTAGGATAGATTGGTTGAACTATATTACTTGTTTAATGATCCTTTGCTTTCTTCAGATTAAGAATTCACTCTAAGAGCAGAGGAAGCGCGCATAAAAACAGATCATCTGAATAACCAATCAATAAGAAAACAAGCCAGAAGTGGGATCTCATGTCTGGTAGGATACGGGTGGCCTTGTAAGAGCTGTGCAAGGCAGTTTCAGGGTCCTTCTGTAACTCTAGGTACAGTTGTGGTAGTTCAAGAGGGGATGACACCAAGGTGTCCTTGGGAATGATTACTTGTGCTTCTCCCTATGCCTCGCTCTAGAGAATCTATATATGACAGGCATTGTACATCAAATAACCATAAGAGGGCTGATAGGTGGACAGAAGACAGAAAGACTTAGAACCCCAAAGTCTTGAGGGAACTGTGTAAGTTCCCTGGTACTATACTCTGCAATGTCTATGTGCCTCCAATTCATAACCTTCCAAGTTAATAGAAGGTTAATCCCCTAGGGAGGTGATTAGGGAAGGATACAGAAATCTTTTATGCAGATTAATGTCAGCATAAAAGAGATCAAGAGAGAGCTCCCTCCTCTGCCATGTAAGAAGGCACAGAGGGCAGCTGACTGCTGACAGTACCTCTTCAGGTCCTGAGTCTGACAGAACCTTGACATTAGAGTTTAGAGTCTCTAGAAAAATGAGGAATCAATCCTGTTGTCTTTAAGTCCATCATTGTAATACTTTGTCATATAGCAGCCTGACTAAACTAAGACAAAAGTTATTACCAAGAAGTGGAGTGATATGTAACAAATGCCCTAAAATGGTAGTTCTTTGATAAGATAATTCAGCCATTGTGAAATATGTAACCTGTGGAGCCTTATAACTCTTATGGTAACTCAATTTATAATGACAAATCTCCTTCAATTTCCAGACACAGATGGCTTGTATGGAGGAACTCACCAAAACTATAAAGAAGAATGAATCTGATTTTTGCACTGCGTATTCTAGAAAATCAAAGGAAAAATAGCCTTCCAAATTTATTATAGTGAAATCCAAACAAGATAAGAGAAAACAACTAGCAAATATCCCTTAAGAAGATTGACTCCAAAATTCTCAACAAAATATTCATATAGAAAAGCAATAAATGTATAAAATAAATTATATATCCTAACTTTGGTTGGTCCAATATCTGAAAATTGATTCAGGTTATTTGTCATATTAACGAGAAGACTCATATGATTGTATCACTAGATGCCAAGAAAACATTTGATAAAATTTAATACCTCCTTATAATAAAAACTCTCAGACTAAGAATACAAAGAAACTTCTCTAATTTCATTAAAAAGTTGATAAAATTTAATACCCCTTATGAAAAAACTCTCAGAATAAGAATACAAAGAAACTCATTTCATAAAAGGTATCTTTAAAATCCTACAATTAACATGTACTAATAATGGTGCAATACAGATTGCCTTTCCTTAAGACTGGGAACAAGTAAAAATGTCTGTTGAAATAAGGTGAACAAAGAGGAAAAAAATAAATGCCTCCCTTTTTATGGATGCCATATCACCTACTTAGAAAATATCAATAAATCTACAAAAACTTCTTACAACTAAGTCAATTCAACAAGTTCACCAAACACAAGACCAACATACAAACAATGATTGTATATCATAATATTAACAATTATCACATGAAGAATGAAAGAAGAAATACAAAACCAACTATAAACAAAGCAGTCACTGCCTCCTGAAGCCCACAAAATGCTGATAAAATAAATCAAAGAAAAAAGTAAGGAGGGAGACATACCAGATTCATGAATCAGAACTTACTAATTCTTCCCAAAATGGTACCCACATGTAACTAAGTTCTGATAAAAATTCCAATAACAATTCTTATAATAGCAATAGAAGAGATTATTCTAAAATGTATAGAGAATGACAAAATAAATAGCATGGCTTAAAATTCTTATAACTCAGTAAAGGTATGGATGAAATTTCATTAGAGTTGCATATTGATGGCTCATGCCTGTAATCCTAGCTACTCTGGAGGTTGGAGGTTCAAAACCAGCCCAGGCAGGAAATCTATGAGCCTCTTATCTCCATTTAACCAGTAAAAAGCCATAAGTGTGATTCAAGTAACAGAACACTAACTTTGAGCAAAAAAAAAAAAAAAGCTCAAGAACACTGCCCAGATCCTGGGTGCAAATTCCACAAAAAATTCATTGGAAGTAAGTAGGGGCCAAAACTAAGAAAAGCTCTTTTAAACATTAGCCATTGAGGAATTCAAGTCACAGCCACAGAAGATATATCAATATTGTCTATCTGAATAGCTAAAATAATAAATAGTGAGGACAAGTGCTGATACTGAGAGGAAAATGAGTTATCTATATTTCAGGTATAAATACAAAATGACACAACTTGCAAACAGTGGTGCAGGTTCTTAAAAAACTACACAGAAATGAAACTGTACTGGAATATTCCCAGCAGACTTATTGATAATAGCTCAAAAATGGAAACAACTAACATGTCCTTCAGTGGATTGATTATTAAATAAATTGTTGTCACCCACACTATAGAATGATACTTAGCAACAAAAAATAATGAACTATTAATATAAGCAACAATTACCATAAATGTCCTGGGGGTGGTGGAGCCAGTTTCTCAAGGTCATATGTTGTATGAGTCCTCTTATTGAGATGATAAAAGAATGGTGACAGAGCACAGTGTTTGCTAAAGATGGAAGTAGGGGAGGGCTTAGGACCTGTTAGTTCTAGTGGCAAGATTGTGGTGATGGAAATGTTTAGAGCCTTTGGGACACCAATGCAAAAGACTGTGCATCCTTCCTTTCTACCCTTAGTTTACAGAAATGGGCTCTAGTAGGCTTTCTCTGATCACCACTTTGGTCTAGGTTGTGTCAATATTTTATTTCCATCCTTTCCTTCTCCTCCCTTCTATTCTCTTCCCTTCCCTTTCCTCTCTCCTTCTCTTTTTCCCACCCTGTTATTTCTTTTTCTCTGTCTCTGTCTCTCTGCTTCTCCCCCCCTCCCTTCGTCCCTCCCTCCGTCCCTCCCTCCGTCCCTCCCTCCGTCCCTCCCTCCCTCCCTCCCTCCCTTCCTTCCTTCCTTCCTTCCTTCCTTCCTTCCTTCCTTCCTTCCTTCCTTCCTTCCTTCCTTCCTTCCTTCCTTCCTTCCTTCCTTGCAGTACTGAGGATTGAACTCAGGGCTTGGATCCTGTCCTCAAGTGTTTTGTGCTCAAGGTAGTACTCTACCACTTGATCCACAGCTCTACTTGTGGCCTGTTTGGTAGTTAATTGGCACTAAGCATCACAGGGCCTTTCCTACCATGACTAGCTTTGAAACAAAATTCTCAGACCTCAGCCTCCCTGAGCATCTAGTATTATGAATGTGAGCCACAGACACCTTGCTCACCAGCCATTTCTGATTAGCGGACCTCCCTGAGCTGGGTGGACATCTGTACCATGTCCTGTGAAGTGGGCCAGCAGCTTCTTGCAGAGAATGCACGGTTCCCTGCTATACACCAGACACGTGAGTGTCATCCTTCACATTGGTGCCCCAATAACTTTACAGACTAAGAAAGCAGGATGTTCAGCTTGCGGAGCAGAGTGGTTTTTCATAGGGCTTAATTCATGCGTCACTAAGAGGGGGAGGCAAGAGTGGGAGCTATGGGAGAGGAGTTACAAACATCAACACTTGCCTTCTGCTCTTAACTGTGCAAGCTCCACTCTTCACTCTGGTTATTTGTATAGATTCACACTAAGTTACCTTTCCAATTGTGTTCTTCAACCTATCTTCTTCCTCTCATGAGTTTTCAGGCTCTGGCTTTGCATGAGTGGGACTGAAAGGTGGGCAGAGTTCTGGGACTCCTCCACCGCTCTCAGCTCCAGCTTTTGATTTGGGCAGGTTTGTGGGTCAGGGTAGTGGGTATCTGCACTATAGAGCCTTGGCAGGAAAACAAGGAATTGGAATGATGCTCACAGATTCCTGAAGGAAGTCTGCGAATCTATAGAACTGCTTTCTGTGAGAGAGAGAGAGAAAGAGGAAACTTGGAAGCATGGGAAAAGTCATTTTATACCCTGTCATTTTTCATGGAAGCAGCATCTTCTATTATGTCAAAGCTAGGATTTTAGGCATAGTCTTGTTGAGAGACCCCCACTGGAATGGCTCATTGGTTTATAAGGACATTATATCAGCTAGGTATTCAGTGTTTTTTCTGACTAGGAACTTTTGCTAGGCCTAGCATTTTTTGAGCTTATTATAAGGACTCAGAAGTGCAGATATTGCAGATTGATGATAATTTCAAAGCAGCAAACCCCAAAGTTAACCCAGTTCTTTCTTACTAAGCTCTTCAAAGCAGTTTTGGTTTGGCTTCCACATCTGTTATGGGAATGGGTTTGGAGCCAGTCATATTTTATCTTCAATACCTCCTCATCTCTGGTTTACAGTCTTTGCCTCCAATCCCCCTGGGTATCTCTGCCAGCCTAGACTAAATAGTGTCGATTGTATATTTACAACATGCATCATGGCCGGGAAAACAAGACAGGCAGGACAGGCATTGAAAAAACATTCTCATCAATGCTTAACTGCATTTAAAAATTTAAAGTAAATATAATGTGTGTTAAAAATCCACAAAATGAAGTCAGGGTGTGAATGTGTGTGCACGCTCATGTGTCTGAGCATGAAGAAGTGTTGTTGGGGGTATCCTTGGGGACAGCATAATTGAATTCATTCATTATTCTGTTTAATTGGTCATTTAAATACCCATAGCACTACCCAAGGGGTGGATACTTACATTAATGTCATAATAGTTCCTTTCTGAAAAAAAATTGCAGACAAGGAAAAGTTGTACCAGGATAAGTCAGGTTGCTCAGTAATATCATGAGCTTATTTAACATTATTTATTTTTCTGTGTTTCAGGTTTTAGGGCCTTAGGCACCTAGGACTAAATCACAAGAAGGCTTACTGTGCTTGTCTAACATTTATTTTATGGTAGGAGAATATTTATTTTCAATAAATTATGCAGACTCCAAAATGTACGTGCTATTTATGAGCATCAGATTACATCTGAGCTATCATTGGACAATTCTTAGATGAAAAATTGCTTGTCATTTCAGAATTTCCATTCAGGCAATCTGATGTTCTCTTTTCTTCCCCATTATGTTACGAGTGGTTGTCTTATTACCATTTTCTGTATTTGTTCTTATAAATATCCTAAGTATTTAAATAAAAATGACCAGAGTTATCAGAAAGGCATTTCGTGGGAGATAATTACTAATGCACACAAAGAGAAGACAAAAACAACCTTTCTGAGAAGAAACCTACAATTAATTTTTAAAGTTTCTTTTTTGGCAGCACTAGGATTTGAACTCATGGCTTTGTGCTTTCTAGCATAGCACTGTAATGCTAGAGTCATGTCTCTAGCCTAACTTTTTGATGATTGTTCTGGAGACAAAATTTTACAGTCTTTTTGCCAGGGCTGGCTTTGAATCATGATCTTCCAGGTGTCAACCTCCTGAGTAGTATTATAATCATGAGCCTCCAGTGTCCAGTTATTGGTTGAACTTTTTGCCCACGCTAGTCCTAAACTATTATCTTCCTGATTTCAGCCTCCTGAATAACTAGGATTATAGGTATGGACTACAATTGCCTATCCAAATCAATGATCACTTTGTAAATATTTTTCAGATTTGAAAATAGTAAACCTTTTGTTAACCTAAGAATGGCAGCAGTTCTATTTTACAAATAGAAATGTGCAATCTGTCTATTGCATTACTAGTTTAAGGGCAAGTATGACCTTAGATAAGGCACTGCTCTCTATTGAGCATCTCTCTGTATTGAACTTGTCTCCAGGTTTCTCTTTTGGGACCGTAAGTTCTTTATGTTTGCTACCTGTCCAGTGAAACAGTAGTTTATTTCACCCTAAAGGGCATATCATGTATCATTTCTTTTGCATGAACATTTGCTGGCAGTATCTGTATTGTATCTGCCAAGGAACTGACAGACTTGAGTAATCTGAGATTGAAAGCTCAGATTTGGAGCTAGTTATATCCCATCTGCTCGATTTCTGAAAATTCATGAGATGAGAGCTCACCTGTCCCTGTCCATTCTTTGTGGCACTCAAGCATTTGTCCTTAGACACAGTCCCGGCTAGTATTCAACTTTTTGTCTGCACAAATGCGTATCCTGTTATTCTGGGTGGACATAGACAAGTACACAGACTTTACATGTGAGTCTCTCTTATTATCCAGGGAATGTGTAAGGCTGCTGCCTTTCTTCTCTGCTCAAGAAAACTCTCTGGAACAAGTGAGAAGAGAATGGCCTTGTTGCCCTGAGAACTGTATTCTTTCTGATTCAGGATTTCTGTCCAGTTAACAAGTAACTTTGAGCTGGGTGCTGGTAGGATTACAGGATTACTCCTATAAGCCTAGCTGCTGGGGAGGCTGAGTTCTTAGGTTAGAGGTTTAAAGTGAGCACTTCTGTGGGACTCTCCTCTACAATAAGCCACCAAAAAGCCAAGAGTAGAGCTGTGGCTCAATTGATGGAATGCCAGCCTTGAACAAAAAGAAAAAGGAAAGTGTGATGCCCGGAGTTCAAATCCCAATGCTGGCAAAATCATAGAATCAGAGATCCTGGGGATGACGTAAGTGACCACGTGGGCACAGTTCACAGGAGGCTCATACTGAGGCCTCTCCCTTGCTTGTGGCTTGATCGAATGGAGATGTAGGCTGAAACCATTGGCACTCTGATTTCTTTATCCATAAAGAGAGGAGGCGTTATCATTATTAGGCAGGGGTTATTATTCCTAATGATCAGACTTGGAATTACTTGATGAAGTCACAGCACAAAGTATCATCATGCTGACTGGTACAGAATAAACATCTCCTCCTTACCAAGTCTTGTACTCTTATTTACGTCTTTGTCTTTTGCTTACCTACCCTTAAAAGCCTTCTAGCAATTGAGAGTTTATCACAGACATCATAAAACATCAAGTTTTAAATGCTTTTAAGCTTCTTAGCAGAAAGACCCCCTTTGCTGACAAATAAAATCATTACCAAATGAAAAGTATGGAATTTAAATACCACAGGTAATAAAAATGACAATGTGTATGTCATTATTTAATAGTGTTTTGAAAGATGCCATCACCTTAATTCCCAGACTCCTAAATGTTCTTTTTTTTTCTTTTTCCTAAATGTTCTTTTGCTCACTGAGAAGTCAGTTTCCCAGCAGATTTTATAGTATTTACAACTCCGGTTTTTCTTTTCTCCTGCTATACCTTTTTTTTTAAGTAATAGATGGCATTGTTGCCAGATTTTTAATGAGGGTTTTAGAATTTGTGTAAATTCTTAAAAGTTTGTCTGCTCTTGTGTATGTGTCAAAAGTTTAGCAAAATGATATAATTCCATGTTTGTCTGCATTTTTGTAGAATGCCAAAAGGTACTTGGGAAGCTAAGGTCTTTCAGCTTGAGACCAGCCCTGGCAGATTCATCAGTGAGACTCCATCTTCACTTAACCAGCACAAAGCAGGGAGATTGGAGATATAACTCAAGTGACAGAATGCCAGGCAAGCAACCAAGGAGAGCCAGTGTGGCCCTGAGGCCAACCCTCAGTACCAGCCTATATTCAGAATGAGATCTGTGAGTTTATGTTCTTTTGTAACGGTACAGACATTGCATAAAGTATATTTTCTGTTCTCTTATTTTTCCTTTTCTTCCATGTTTAAAATGTGCCTGTACTGAGGCTTGAACTTTTGGGTCTGAGCATTGTTCTTTAGTGGTTTTACTCAGTGCTGGTATTTTACCACTTGAACTATAGCTCTGCTTAGAGCATTTTGCTGGTTCATTGAAGATAAGAGCTTCACAGACTTTCCTGCCCAAGCTGGTTTCAAACTATGATCCTCAGATGTAAGCATCCTATCAAGAACATAATCTTAAACTTCACATGAACTTAATAGGTACTCCCAAGTTTTTATTTCTGTTATCAGCAATAACCATAACTGTCAATGAGGATACCTTTATAATGCTCATACGTGAGGTTTTGATAAGCTCTTTACAAATGAATGTACTGATTGTACTGCTCTCTTCATTAAGGACTACCTAGAATAGAAAATTACTTTGGAGAATGCATAGACTTTTTTTTTTTTGTGGATCATGGGGTTTGAATTAGGCCTGTGGTACTGTCCCTGAGCTGTTCAGCTCAAGGCTACCACCCTACCCTTGAGCCAAGCCCCACTTCCTGTTTTCTAGAGATTAATTGGAGATGAGTCTCAGGTCTTTTTGTGCCTGGGCTGGCTTTGAACTTTGATCCTCAGCTCTCAGCCTCCTGAGTAGTCGATATTACAGGCATGAGCCATCATGCCCGGCTGAGAATGCATAGTGTTAAACAAAGCTTGAATGTCACCCAGATTTTCAACAACAGTAAACTATTTAGCCTGTGAACACACAATAATCTCTTGATTTACCTTTAGTATGTTTCACTTCCAAACATCTCAGGCAGGAGAGCATACTTTATGAAATTCCTTTCATTGCCCTTGACTCTGAGGTTTTAGGTACCTCACTTTCTGCATCTGGATGTCTTTTTTCTTCCTCAGGGCTAACTTGACTTGAAGATCACCATCCTATGTCATTTTCCATTTTGTCATCATAATCTACAGAAGTTGGTTAATCTGGTATCGTTGCTAATTAATAGTATCACATTACTATTGCTTTGTTTTGGGCAATATGAGGGTTTGAATTCAGAGCCTTACAGTTGCTGGGGGCACTCTACCACAGCACTGGTCACTTTTCAAATAGGGCCTACCATTTATACCCAGGCCAGCTTAAACTACAATGCTTCAATTTACCTTCTCTCATAGCCAGGATGACAGATGTGTACAACTGTGTCTAGCTTTTGATTGGTTGTAAGGGGGTTTCATGCATTTTTTTTTTGCTTGGCCTCCCCCTGACATTCTCCCAGTCTCAGCCAGGAATACAAACATGAGCCACAGTTTCATACCAAATATCTTGTTTTAAATCAGCAATGTGTTAATTGTCTTGAAAGCAAGTACTTTGCCATACTCAAAATGCAGTCATAGAATTCAATGTGTATTCTACAAATTAAGAAAATTGAAGGAAAATGGCTGGAGTTGGGGGGATGAGGGAGAATGATGAGAGTCATGACCTTGACCAAGATACATTATAGTCAAAAACTACCTTGTTGAACAGAAACTCTTTTGTACAACTGCATAGAGATGATGATGATGATGATGATGATGATGATGATGATGATGATGATGATAAAAAGAAAAGAGTGGCAAAAATAATTAGGCAGGAAGCATTCCAAACTTATAGCAAGTTTTATGACACAATAGAATCAAGGTTCAAAGCTGAGATTAAACCCTGGAATTATATTTTAATGCAATCTCACTTCAGCATCCTGCATGCACATATAGAGGCCTGGCTGGGGGTGAAGACATCCCAGATGAGCCCTCAGAGAAATTCTTACTCAGGATCACAGTGTAGGGACACAGTTCTTAATTCCTAGAGGGTCTTTGTGGTGGGAGAGTGAGGATCAGGGATCCAGTCTGGGGAAATCTGGGGCAATCCGAAATCCACCATAGAAAATGCAGTGTGAAACGGTAACTTCAGTTGAGTGGACTGATTTTTGGTAACACATCAGCTGAGAAAGGCAACTGGTTTTATAGGAAGCAGCCAGGGTTGCTTCACAGGCATCTCCTCAGGCTCACATACTGGCTCTGCCACTCTTAATATCGGGATACACTGTTGATGGCATTGTAGTGCATTTTCAGTTGGGCTTAACTAACCAATCCCAAAGTCTGTAATATTAAATGAAGACCAGCTGTTAAAGTCAGAATTTACTATTTTATAAATAGCATGAAGCCTCTAAATACAATGATTTTTCTAGGTACTTTAAAACCAGCACTTGATTGGCTTATGTTTGGGGGATTATTTTTTTCCCATTTCAAAGGAGCTGAAACATGAGAGAGAGAGAGAGAGAGAGAGAGAGAGAGAGAAGCAGTACTGTGCCTTTTGACGATGTAATTTTCTCAGTAAATCAACACTTTCAAAATAGTTTGCAAAATGTGGCCTCTCAGTTATCAAAACCCAAACAAAACAAAAATAAACAAACAAAACCCAAATCAAGGCAACCAACAACCCTCTTCCCACCCCTCCCCCTCCACACACATACTCTTGCCAGGTGGCTCACACCTGTAATCCTAGCTACTCAAGAGGCTGAAGTCTGCATAATTGTGGTCTGAGGCAAGCCTGGGCAGCAAAATCCATGAGGCTCCATCACCAAAATAATCAGCAAAAAGCAGGGCTGAATGTATGGTTCAAGTGGCAAAGCCCTAGCCAAGCTGAGCAAGCAAGCTAAGAGAGCATCAGGCCCTAAGTACCAACTCTAGTACCAGAAGTAAAATAATTCGAAACAACCAAACCACCACATTTGCATGATATTTCCTTCTTCTTTGGAAGCTTTTACCTCTTTGGACAGAACAAGGAATAGCATGGAAAACTCGAGCACTGGAAATGTAGAACCATCCACCATGTTTCTCATAAAGAATACAAATTTTGTTCCTTTTGTACTTCCATTCTCTTTTCTTTTGGTGGCTGTTGGTTAACCATGAAAGAAAGAGAAGAAAGAAAGAACATATATGAATAAAGTTGACAATAATGCACTTTGATTTTGACCATTTATACCATGGAAATATCTAGCTGAAGTAACACATGTATTACCTTGAACAGCTCTCAAGCTCTGAACTGAGTACATTTGTTCTTGTTCTGTCTTCCTCAATCCAAGCTCCCACCATTTAAAACTACCTACATTTTGTCTCTGTTGAACTCTGTGTACAGGACTGTGTGCTAGAACAGGAGGAACTCTGAGAAGTTGTGTTGACAAGCTTTTACTTACAAACAGCCCAACAGCTTACCTTACATGTTTCTGTTATGAAAGAAGCAGTGGGTATAACTGGGTAGATAAACATTTCATTGATAACGTAGGTTAGTGGCAACCAGTGATTTGGGGAGGTAGCAAGAGGCAATGGTCAATTTCTCTTTAAAATACTGTTTGATGTGCTTTCTATTAGTACTAGCCAAATAGTTACAACCAGACATAGAATCTTTTGGTCATATTTAAATGCTTGGCACTGAAATATACATTTCTATTCAGCAGCAGAGGAAATGTTGGAAAATTCACATTTAGTTTCTTGTGGGGGGACCATGGCATGGAAATTTTATCTAACCCTCTCTCTGATTCAACCACAGAGGGTGTGGATTCCTCTAACTGTCTGTTTGTTGGGCTCAGAACCCAGCCTCCTGTAAGAGACATGAGATCAAAGCCTTTGTGCATAACCATACAGCTGATGGGTTTATTTTTGTGTAGGGCAGTTCCACAAAATGTTAAACCTTTATGTAAAATGTGATCATTTCTTACTCACTCCAAGTCTTAATATCTAAAGGGATTTCATAGCCAGATGTTGGTTTCAGGCACTGAAAGTATTTGTGAACTGTCACATCTTCCTTCAAAAGTTCTCTGTTTTTCCCTCAGACATTCTTTATGTATTATTTGTGTGTGTGTGTGTGTGTGTGTGTGTGTGTGTGTGTGTGTGTGTGTGTGCACATGTGCATGTACGTATGAGCTAGTACTGAGACTTGAACTCAGGGCTTGGGCAGTGTCCTTTTTTCATTCTAGGCTATCTCCTGCTATAGCTCCACTGTGGGTTTTAGCAGTTAATTGGAGACAGAAATCTCATAGACTTCCTTCAGAAGGCAGGGGAAAGAGTGGGTAGAAAGGAGGAGTGAAGATGTTGAACTGGTAACAAAGATGAAGCATTGTAGCAAAAATATCAACAAAAAGGTAAAGTTAAGATAGGTGGGAAGGGTGAATAAGAATGTTGCAAGGAGTGATTGATCAAGATGCCCTGTACTCATCAAGTGCTTTGTTGAATGCCAATTCCATTGTACAACTACTTGAAGATAATCAAAATAACAAAAAGGAAAAAAAAGAGTCTCAGAGACTATTCTACCTGGGCTGGCTTTGAGCTGTGATCCTCAGATCTCAGCCTCTTGGTGGAATAAGCTACCAGTGTCCTGCTCCTCAGACCTTCTTTAGCTGACTTGCATGTTTATGCAAGTGTCCTGGATGTGGTGGTTTCCTAAGTGTCCTAGAGCCGGGCAGCCTGCACACAAGGCCAGTGTTCTCATAGCGCCCACAGGTATTGCCCTGCTCTGGAGAGAATTTTCTAGGCAGCTTCTGGATCCTGTGGTAAAATCAGGGCTTTGTGAACACGAGGTATTTCAAGTTGCTTGTGTTTACCACCTCTGTGGTCTGACATGACCAGCTCATATCCCCAGGTTCTCTGATGCCCTGCTGACAGTCTGCTGACCACTGTCCAGAACATCTCCTAGCCCCGTGGACAAGCCTGCCCAGACCAAGTCTGTCAGTGTGGACTCCCTGGTGCGGCCGCTGACTGAGCAGAGGCCCCAGCTATTACAGGGGACAAGGACATTGCCTGTTCTATTTGTTTCCCTCCTTAAGATGCAAAGACCCCTTCCACATGATCACACAGGGTGACTCCCTGCTGGGATGAGGGCTCTCAGCAGAGGGTCTGGATTTTTTAGGGTGGATTTTTTAGGGTGGGATGATAAAGTGTAGCAGCTGCAGAGCCTGTTCAGTCTGGGAGGGGACGGGCACAGCAGGCAGCCATGAGGGTAGACTGTCAGTTCCTATAGCTTAGGAGGAAAGTACTGGGTTCCTATGGCTTCCTGTGGCACAGAAAAAGAAGGCAGCCAGTCTGGTGAGCTATCTCTGAAGATGAAGATATATCTTTGGGATTTACTCCTGTAACTTGATGGTGACAACTCTCAGGGTCCTGGGATTGATTTGCAAACTCAGGACACCTCTTCCTGAAAAATACAGTTCATGTATTTTAGTAGGCGCTCAGTCAACATTTGCCATTATAGATGGGATTGAATTTGTCTTTCTTCTCTCTTCTTCTTCCTTCTCCTCCTCCTCCTCCTCCTCCTCCTCCTCCTCCTCCTCCTCCTCCTCCTCCTCCTCCTCTTTTTCCTCCTCCTCCTCTTCTTCCTCCTCCTTCTTCTTCTTCCTCCTCCTTCTTCTTCTTCTTCCTCCTCCTTCTTCTTCTTCTTCATACTAGGACTGGGGCTCGAACTCAGTACACTTTTCCTTAGCTTTTTCACTCAAGGCTGGTGCTCCACCATTTGAGCCACAGATCCACTGCTGGCTTTGTAGTGGTTAATTAGAGATGAGAGTCTCACAGACTTTGCTGCCTGGGTTGGTCTCAAATGTTGATTCTCAGATCTCCTGAGAAGCTACGGTTATAGGTGTGAACCACTGGTGCCTGGCCTACTTAAATCATGGTATTTGTCCTTCAAAAGCAAACTCACAGCTGGGAGTTTGGCCTAGTGGTAGAGTGCTTGCCTAGCATGCATGAAAAACCAGGTTCGATTCCTCAGTACCACATAGATAGGAAAAAGCCAGAAGTGGTGCTGTGGCTCAAGTGGTGGAGCTCTAGCCTTGAGAAAGTCCAAGGACAGTGCTCAGGCTCTGAGCTCAAGCCCAGGACTGGCAAAAAAAAAAAAAAAAAAAAAAAAAAAAGTGAACTCACAATGAGAATCCGAAGTATGAAGCGAATCTGTAGATATTGTGGAATCCAAAAATTTGCCACATAAAGGAAAAAGTACTTTAGTAAACAGAAAACGTAGTTTCAAATTTGCCTGTTCTGTGACAGTGTGTTCATTTTTCTCATTTCTCCTTTTCCATAGTGAGATGACCTCATTGTAGTGCTATTTTCTTAGTGTATCAGTGTCTGGAGTGGAATTGTGTATGCTGTCACACATTGACTTGTGCTCAGAGTTCCAGATTTCTCATTTCACAAACTCTCACCTGTATCCTTTTCCCAAAAGGCTGGAATACTATTCTTTACTCTGAGGCACATTCATCTTTGGGAAGATGCTAGAGAAACAGCAAAGTCTTTCCTTATTTACTAGCTTGAATATCATGTGTACAGACAGCTGCTCTGTCTATGTCCTAGAGCCTGGCAGTGTGGTATTCTTCCTCTCAGGGCAGCTCTGCATGTTCCTGTGTTTGAATCGCTGTCCTAGTTTTAAAGGAACATTGCCTTTGAAAATATGAACTTGGAAGTTTTAGAGGCAGACAATTTACCAAAAGTAAATTCAGCTAGTGTGGTGTGGGCTTTCTGAGTAAAACACTAAAGAGTGAATGTAACATGACAGAGGCCTGGCTGGGGATCACTGATTAAAGCACATAAGCCAATTGCTGGTGGCTCAGACCTATAATCCTATCTACTCATGAAGCTGAGATTTGAGGATTGCAGTTTGAAGCCAGCCCGGGCAGGAAAGTCCTGAGACTCTTATTTCCTATTGACCACCAAAAAGCCACAAGTGGAGTTATAGGTCAAGAAATAGTGTGGAAAATTGAAGAAAAATGTTAAGGGACAGAGCTTAGGCCCCTAGCTCAAGCAGCAGTATATTCCCCAAACATCCCCCACCCCATAAAAAGGATAAAGTCAGGCGTTGCAATGCTATGGAAAGTAATCATATATGATGAGACACTAAGTTTGACTTGCAGCACACACACACACACACACACACACACACACACACACATTAAAACCCAGTGCATCTAAGTTTAGTATAGCCTTCAGTTGAAGAGATAGATATATGCATTATTCTTGGGGCTGGGAGTTTGGCCTAGTGGTAGGGTGCTTGCCTAGCATACATGAAAACCGGGGTTCAATTCCTTGGTACCACATGCATAGAAAAAAGCTGGAAATGGTTCTGAGGCTCAAGTGGTAGAGCTTTAATCTTGAGAAAGTCCAAGGATAGTGCTCAGGCCCAAGACTGGCAAAAAAAAAAAAGATATATGCATTATTCTCATGTATGCTAACTTCCAGTTGCTTTTCTCTTAGATGGGGATTTAAAATCAGAAGAGGCAAAGTATTTTTCCTTGCTACATAAAAAAAAAAATATTCCCAACATGAGCACTTCAGAGTCTGGCAGAATTGACAGAGATAAAAATAAATGTCCCTGTAAGATGACTCTAGCCTGTTTTTACCACCTGAATAATGAAGATGTTTTTCATCAAGCGATCAACAAGCATTCAGTTTCTTCATGGAAGCCACACGCTGACAGGATGGTGGGACTGTGGAGAAGAAATGCACTAGAGTTTCGGTCCTTTCTCTCAAAGACATCTCCAGGGTGACCACAGTGTGGTTTAGTGCTGTCTGCCTGTCCTCCAGTTCTGTAGTCCTTCAGTGCCTTTCCCAAATGCAATACATATTCATTTTCTCTCTAACTCAAATTTTCCGAACGTCTTGGCAGTCTTAGACTGCTGTCTCTGACCTTTCTAGTGTGTCACAGATGAACTCTTAAAAGTCTGACTGCAAACAACCTAACATCATTGTGCTCTGCTCCAAGTCAGAAGGGAGCTCTCCCTGCTTGGTTCTGTTTCCTTTCTGCCCAGAAAGTCTGAAAACCTGTATATCTGGATAAAATAGTGGAGGAAACACAGGCCCCAACATGTAAGCAAGAGTCTTCAGCAAAAAAAAAAAATACTGTAGTGAGGAGTCTCTCAAAGCCCTTTATACCTGTTGATTCATTTCTTAAAGTCACTGAGGCCAACTCTGTTCAAAGCTCCTCATAACTTCTCTACACAAGCAAATCACCTGTATATTATGAGGGAAGGAGATTCTTATCCGGACTCTGCTAGAGAGACCATTAATAACAGACTTATCCTACGTGGATCTAGGATTCTGCTATGTGGTGTGATTCAATAGGGAAGGCTGACTTATTTCATTTATCCTGGGCTTATGCAAAATGTGTGTGTGTGTGTGTGTGTGTGTGTGTGTGTGTGTGTGTGTGTGCACGTGCCTCCAGTGCTGGGTCTGTCCTTTAGCTATTTTGCTCAAGGCTAGACCTCTGCCACTTGATCCACAGTACCCTACATCCAGTTGTTGTTGTTGTTGTTTAAGAGTTAATTAGAGATAAGAGCCTCATGGACTTTCCTGCCCAGGCTGCCTTCAAACCACAATCCTCAGATCTCAGCCTCCTGAGTAGCTAAAATTACAGTTGTGTGCCACTGACACCCAGCTTTCACTTCTGGCTTTTTGCTGGTTAATTGGAAGTAAGAATCTCATGGATTTTCCTGCCTGAGCTGATTTTGAATTCTGACCCTCAGGCCTCAGCCTCGTGAGGTCTAGGATTATAGGCATGAGCTACTGGTGCTGGACTTAAACATTTTTGCATGTGTGTGATAATAATATCCTTCATGACTTCATATTTCCCTAGAAGGATTTAACATACACTGTGTTAGAGCAAACACAAAGATCCAAGTGAACTGACTGTTTTTGTCCACTTACATTAAACACTGCTTCTCGGGTCTTGCTGGCCTGGACTCTTGGCTGTGGCCATAAAAAGGACACATACATAATGAGCTAACAATGCTGGCTTAGAAGCCAGTACCCACCCTGGCACCCTCTGCATCGTGGGAGAACTAAGCTCCAGTTGACTTTTAGGCCTGTGACTGTTTCTCATCCACAGAACTATGGACCACAAGGCTAAAAGCAAAGTGTAGGCCGATGTTTACTTTGCTTTTCCCAGATGGGCTGTCTTCTCTTGTAGCATTGTGGGCTTAATTCACAGCTCATGTTTCCTTAGGCAGTTAATTACATAATTGCCAAATGGACAATACATTACTTTTCTTGTTAAAGCTCTTGAATCTCTACTTGAACTTCTACTGAAAAATTGATGCCATATCATCCCACATTACTATGTACTTACAAGCATGTGGTCATGTGTGTGTATATATGTGTGCATGTGCAGTAAGCATGTGTGGTGACATTCTTGCTGCATGTGTATAATTACAGCAAAGAAAAGCATTCTAATTACACTTGTAATTTGAATACAGGGACTGAGTAAAGATATTGACAAGGTACTGATTTACAATTTAGAGACCACTTAAAAGGTACTTATTGAATGAGTAAATGCAATCATTGGTTGAGAAGAGATGAAGCAAAGGCATTTCTGTTCTCAATTGAAAGTATTTTGTGGTGTTTATTTGATAAAACGAAAGTGTTTATTCTACGATAAATCTCTAAGGGATATATTTGAAGAAAGTAAAAAAATCCACTTATTAAAGTGATTCTCAAGAGTCTGGAATGTCACAGCATTTCTCATAGAATAAAAAATAGAGAGACTACATATGGCTTAAGAATACACAGAGTTACACATCTGCCATCCAGCTTCTTTTTGATGTTAAAGCAAAGCAGAAATCACTAAGCAGAAATCACAAACATTTCAACAAAAGAAAGCTAAGAAGTGAGGAAATAGAAAATGGCTCTGTTTGTTTGTGTTCATTCTGTGAAATGTGACAAAAAGCTAGAGAGAGAC
Organism: Megascapheus bottae; assembly: GCF_031878675.1. Taxonomy (NCBI): domain Eukaryota; kingdom Metazoa; phylum Chordata; class Mammalia; order Rodentia; family Geomyidae; genus Megascapheus; species Megascapheus bottae. The sequence goes on from NC_143517.1 coordinate 1,856,971, forward strand.
AATATACCTGCCTCTGTGTGTGTGTACCAGTATTGAGGGTACTAAGGCTTGAACTCTGGTATTCATGCTCTTACTTTATTTTTTTATTGATTTTTGTTCAAGGTGGTGCTCTACCATTTGAGCAATAAAAAGTCCTCTCTGTCTTTTGTGCTAGTTAATTAAAGAGCTGGCTTCTGAGCAGCAGGACCATGAGTATGATCCACCAACACCCAACATTTTACCTACTTTATTGGCACAACTATTACAAATGGATCGTTTTTACAGAATCTAATAAATTGGCATCAAAATGTAATACATAAAAGTCTGATGTTGGAAGCATGCTGGAAAAGTGCTTAGTTCTTTCAGGCACACATCATGTATTTCCCATGTGAATAAACTGGCCACTCTCATTAGCTTGCATTCTACAGGTAAGCTCTCTGGTGTTTGTGGTGAGGCCACTGACTCTTAGCACGGCACCAACATTCATCCACTATGCATTCAGAAACCATGCCTCATGTGGCTCCTTATCCCTTCTACTCAATCCTTCCTTTTCTTGTTTTATTTTAGCTTTCTTTTCCTTTTCTCATTTTGTTTCTTTTCTGGCTAAGTTTTGGGGTTTGGTTTGGAGCTGGCCAATGATCATGATCCCGGGTTACACTTGTGTGCTGCCACAGCTAGGAAGTCAGGCAACACAATCGAGTGCAGAGTGGGCAAGCTCAGAAGGGATCAGGGCACCAGTGGTCCCAGCGGGGACAACTGCTCAAGGGGTGCACTTATCAAAACCTCAATAAACCAGAAGCGCAGTATTGGAAATCTCCACTTGCTGGTTTGTTCTAGAGGATAGATTCACAGCTGCTGGAGGTAAAGAAGTTGAAAACTTTGGGGATGGCACACAGGCTGAGAAAGCAAGTCCCAAGGGTCTTGTGGATGTAGCATGTTCGGGGTCTTCTCCCAAAGGCCATTTCTGGTCTGTTCATTTCAGCCAGCAAGTTTCAGGTTAGAGGTAAACTGAAGTACCTGCTAGAACTCCTTCACTTGCTCTTGTGTAGTTTTGTGATGCCTCTGGAAATGGTGATAGTGATTATCTTATCAAACACAGAGACACAGACACAGGTGAAAATTCTCACCTTTAGTTTTCTAAAATTCAGGAAACTGTCAACCGACTTGATTTTTGTAGCTTTCCTAGGACTTGTGGACAGTCTGTGGGTTTCATGACCCACTACCCTGTCCCTGTTGCTCAGATTGCCCTACCCTGCTTTGTTGTTGTTGTTGTTGTTGTTTTTTTAATAGGCCAAGGGCAGTGACTTCTTGTGAATCTCACTACTCCAGAGGCAGACATCAGGAGGATTGAGGAGTGAGATAGCCTGGGCAAAAAGTTCAGATGGCCCCCATCTCAAGCCATAGGCTAAGCATGATGGTTCATGTCTGCCAGCCTGAAGCCAGTCTTTGACAAAAATGTGAGACTTTATGTGAAGAATAATTAAATCAATCTACAAGATGATGAGAGCATGGCTCAAGGGGCAAGGTAATTGTCTAGCAAGCATGAGGCTATGGTTTCAAACCTTAGTACCAACAAGAAATAATCATTATGTTGTTTTCCAGATATGCTTTCTGGTATTATCTAGCAAACCCACTGAATCCAGACAGAGACCTGTGTTTTATGAACTCCATTGTCCCCAGTACCTAGAAAAGTGTTGGCACATAGAGTGTGTTCAGCCTCCTTCCTTCCCTCCCTCCACAGTCACTCACTTTTCTTGTTGGCTCTTCATTATGCTTACTCTCCCTCTACAGCTTGGAATATTGATGGACAACCAGACCTACTCCACTTCCCAGACAGACTTCATGGCTCTCCTCTGTAGTCACATTGCTTAGGAGTTAGAGCTGCCTAAGTATGTGTCTTCATCCTTCTATTCTAACAGGCTGAGAGAGAAGCCTTGGGCCTAACTCTGTGCAAAGCCTCACTGATAGAAAGCAGAAAGGAAGATAGGGAGAAGGGAGGGAAAGGAGAGAGCAAGGAGGAGAAGGGAACAATAGAAAAGGAAGGGAAGAAATCCAGGATGAGAGGAAAGCAAAAAGGAATGAAGAAAGAAAGAAAGCAGAAGGAAGAGAGCAGCCAGAAGGACAGAAGGAAGGGAGAGAGAAAGGGAGCTAAAATTGCAGCCAGAAGAAGAAAATAAAACAGAGGTTATTTGGTTATTGTTGCTGTTGTTTGAGGCTGGGTGTCCTTATGCAACTCAGGCTGGCCTTAAACTCAGGGTCCTCCAGCTGCAGCCTCCTGAGTGCTGGATTAGGGCTTTTGCAAGAACATCCGTGCATGTATGAAGGTGTATGTGGAAGGTCAGGTCTCTCTGCATCCTCTATCCTATAGGACAATTGCCTATACAGCCTACTTGAGAGTGGCTGAGAGTCCCTTTCCCCTCTAGCACTCAAGCGGGATTCTGTCCTGCCATCTCAGGCACTCAGAACGTGACTTACTGTACTTAGCTGGCTGGTGATCTACTTTATTCAAAGCCTGTCAGTGGGTCTGGTGTGGCTTGGTCGCTCTCCTGAGAGTTGGGGCAGTTCCTAAGTACCTTTCATGCCATAGCAGTGGCATTCCATGACAGTCCCACAGGTCTGGCTGCTGTGGACTTTGTCTAGAGGTCCATATCAACATCACTGTAGAAGTGGGTAGGCACAGTACTTTGTGTATGAAGAGAAAACTGAGAAGACCATAGCCACCTCTGCACACTGTAGGGAGCTACTGGTCAGGAACCTGAGCCAGTGATTCTGAGGTGCTGATGGAACCTTGATGCAAAACAACTGAGCTAGTTTTGAAGATGCTTTCATAGACTTTGTTAGCCTGAACTATATGAAATGAAGCTATTTGCTATTGCTAAAATAGCAGTTGCATATGCTTTAACCCAATTTTTCTCTTTCAGGGTTAAAGCAGGTCAGGAGATCAGTTGTGGGGGCTTATACCTGTCATCCCAACAACTTGGGAGGTAAAGATGAGGAGGATTACAATTCAAGGCCAACTTGAACCAAAAATTAGCAAAATCCACATCAACCAACAAGCAGGATATGGAATGCATAAGTGGGAAGACCCTGGGAAGCATTATGAGACCCAATAGGAAAAAAAAAAACAAGAAAGGAAGGCAGGCAGGCAGGCAGGCAGGAAGAAGGAAAAAGGGAATGTGGGAAGGAGAGAGGAAGGAATGAAGAGTGAAAAGAAAGAAGGAAAGAAGGAAGGGAGGGAGAAAGAAATTGAAGAAGTCAAAGCACAGTTCTTTTCTTTTAAGGCATGTAATTGCCAGCAGAGTGTGGAACAGGAAACACTTACTGTGGCTAAGTTGAAACATAGACTCTAAATTCCCAGGGCACCAGTGTCTCCTTCCTCTTAGCTCGCTGTCCTTCCTGCACTAGACTGTCTTGTCTGTATGTGTTTCTTTGCCTTTCAGGCTTACGGGGTGCCTGCTGCTATGGCTCATAGGAAACTCTGGGCCTGGTAGTGAAGGGAGGGTGAGGCTCAGCATGGAAATGGCTCTGAGTCACTCTGGTGGGTGAGGCCTGAAGTGTGCCCGGCTTGTCTACTTGACTCCTGTCCAATGAAGCAGGTAGACAGCTGCCGGGCAGACAGGCCCAGTTCTAACAGGCCACAATTGAACTGTGTTAGCCTTGCACACCAGGCAATTTCCTTTTTGAGTCACTTTTCAGCTAGAATGAATCATTTTGCATGCATACTCTTTTCAGCCATTCATGCTCACTGGCTCTGTGATGGCACAGGGCTGCAAGAGATGCTTTGTCCCCTGTCATGTGACTGGAACAGAAGCAGGAGTAGAAAACCCTGGAGCTGGAGGTTGGACATTATGCCTGGGAAATGAGGGGTGGACCCAGGTCATGTTTCAATCAGGACCACCCTTTCCTTTCCTCTGACTTTAGAAGGTCACAGTCTATCCTCTGCATGCTGGTGAGAATTAAGACTTGAGTATGACCTTGTGTCTTGGGTCAATGGATCGTTACTTGGTCCTCCTGTCACCAGAATGACTGTGCCTTCCTCTCTCACCTGCAGAGCTGGCCACAAGGATTGTTTAAGCCGTTTTATATATTATTAAGTCCTTGGAAACTAGATGTCTAGTAAAAGGTTGGGTTCCGAGTTGTGGTCAGTTATAACTTTCCTTCTTTCTTTCCTTCATTTTTTTTTTAAAAAGCTGGAGATGGTGTTCAAAAACTCAGATGACTATATATCATGCAACCGACGACAACCATGAGCCACACAGCTGGACACAGAGGGCCTTTGTGTGGCTCTGGAAGGAAGGAAGGAGACATTCGCAGGGTGTGGTGAGGTGAGGGCAGCCAGTCCTTTCTTGGTACTGTCTGGTGCCAGAGAGGTGCGAATGCAAGAAAAAGGAGGGGCTTATGTGGCTAGCGAGGCAGCCACAGACCTCCAGAACCGAAACTGGGAAGATTAGACTAATCAGGGAATTGAAAGCTGGTGCCTGGACCTCGTTTTGAGAATTCTTCTTTCCAGCCTGGGAAAGAGGGAGCAACAGGAAGCTACTTCTTGTGTTCCTTTCCAACTACTCCAGGCCTTTTTGAATCTGGCCTAGACAGAAATTGTCCACCCAGCAGGTCCTCATGAGGGCACCTGCCTCTGGAGTAAGGATTTCTCTGTCTTCTTCCATTTAAAATGAATGTCTTCCGAAAGTGCTAACCTCTGTTGAGCATCTGTTAATCAGGAGTCTGAGACTGAGACCTAAGGATCATGGTTTGAAACTAGCCCAGGCAGACAAATCTGCAAAACAGTAAATCAGCTCCTCACTATCCCACATTTCCATTGGCTTTAGAAAACTTTTACATCTGTCAGACACCGATTACATATTAGAGAAGATCGTATTATGGTAGCCTTTCAAAACCCCAAATAAGCCGGGGGCTGGTAGTGGCTAATGCCTATAATCTAAGCTATTCAGGAGATTGAGATTGAGATTGAGATTAAAGCCAGCCTGGGCAGGAAAGTCCATGAGACTCCCATTTCCATTTAACTAGCAAAAGAAGTAGAGCTATAGCTGAAGTGGTAAAGCATCAGCCTTGCACATAAAAAAAAAAAAAAAAAAAAAACTAAGGGACAGCGCCCAGGCCCTGAGTTCAAGGCCCAGTTCTGGTACAAAAAGAAAACCAATCAACCACACATAAACAAACAAAGAAACATAAAAATCAAAACCACACCCCCCAAACCTAAAGCTAGAATGATATCCTTTCTAAATACATAAGTACACATATAAATCAGGTACAGAATGTGGATCAAGGTTTTCAGAAAATCTTTTCCCATCTTCTCGTGCCAAGAATCCTAAACCCAATTTTAATTCCTTCAGTGAGACGAAGGAATTTGTGTGATACCCTTTAGAACTGCAGGCTTTCTCTTCCCTCTTGGATGCAGACATTTGGCATCTGTGACTCCTTGCAGAGTCCTCTGTTAGAGCCATTGCTTTGGGTGATTAATTGCCACCTCAGTCAGGAGGCCAAAACTTTCAGGATAAGGCTTAAGATAAATGGCAGACATCAAAGTGAAGCACAGCGCAGTCACACACACACACACACACACACACACACACACACACACACACACACACTCCTCAGTCTCCTCTTCCATTTACAACTTGGTGGTGTTCAGAGGTGTGAGTGTTGAGGAGACACAAATGTTATTCAGCAGCACCTGCTGGCCTGTGATCTGGCTGTTTGTCTTGAAAGGGCCAGCGAGGGTAAGGCCAGAGTCCTTGAACCTGTGGAGAACCCCAGTCAGCAGGGATTCCCCCGAGGAACAAAGGGCCTGGACATATGGGAGGGATGCTTTTTGTCAACTAGGTATCACATTCTGGCCACAGCATGACAGACAAATGCCAGACCAGATGAAGAGATACAATCTGCTCCACCCCATGTGTCTGTACCTGGATCGGGTGTTGGGAGCAGATGCTGTCAATGAGCATTCCCCAGGTGGGGGAAAAAGGAGAAAAGCACAGACACCAGGCACTGTGCTGAGATGGTCCAGGGGCTCTGAGGGAGGCTCACTTGTCCGAGTTATTCATTCATCCCAGCATGTTTCCCCCTGGACTGTAAAATAAACTCAGGGCCTTTAGTTGGCTTTAGTTATTATTTAGACAGGCCTTTGTGTTTATTCCCAGAGCTGGCCTCAGCACACAGTCCTCCTACTTTAGTCTCCTCCATGGTTGGGGTTATAGGTGTCAATCATGGCACTCAGCCCTGAATTGAACTTCCATGTGATATAAATCTTGTCTGTGGAGTACCTTGCTGAAGTTTTCTGGTCACGGAGGCTGTAAGGGAGTTTAGAAATTAAGAAGTCCATTTAGATTTTTCTTTCTTTTTTTTTTTTTGCCAGTCCTGGGCTTGAGCTCAGGGCCTGAGCACTGTCCTTGGACTTTCTCAAGGCTAGAGCTCTACCACTTGAGCCTCAGCACCACTTCCAGCTTTTTTCTATGTATATGCTATTGAAGAATCGAACCCAGGTCTTTGTGCATGCTAGGCAAGCACTCTACCACTAGGCTAAACTCACAGCCCAAGAAGTCCATTTAGAGAGCACCGTTTTCCCCATCTCCTCCCCATGATAAAGATCATAGCACATAACAGAACACATTCCTTTGTGTCCACCCGATGGTTCAACTAACCTTTTTTCTTTTGTGTTCTATTTCTTTTTCTTAGTATATATTAGATGTATAAGGTGAGCTTCATTGTGATAGTTCCACACAAGTATCCACATACACAATGTATCTGAGCTGGCTTGCCTGACTCTAGCAGGTTTTTTCAGCTCCTCAATTCCTACCTAAATCAATGTCAACAGTTCTATTGCTCTATTTGGATAGATGCAAACAACTGCTTCAACCATATCCAATCCTCATTCACAGACTTCCTGAGTTCTTCCCACTCCTGTCATTCATTATTTTCTTAGTGCCATTAACTGTACCAAAGGGTTTCATACAGGTATTTCAGACGTGCATAAATTATATTTTGATCATAGTGCCCCTCTCTCTTTCTATCTCCCTAGCTCCTTACTAATCAAAAGCTTTCTGCTTGATTCCTTATCTGTCCAGATTATCTTTTAGTCTGAGTTCACCTCGATCACTAACAACTAGAGACATTAATGGGAAATTTCTGAAATCTGGTCTCAAAACGTTATTCAGTAGCAGTGACAGGACATCTTCATGGTTGTGATTTGACCATTGAAAATTCTCTCCCTTAATAAGCACAATGACTGTTTCCATGCCATTAAAACAGCCAAGAAGTAACAGTCTCACCAGCCTTAGCTCTTGGGAGAAGATTTGGGAGCACTACCAGTTTTCCTGCTCCTCCTCTTCCTCCCCCTCCTTCTCTTCCTTTGTCCCTACTCCTCCCCCTCCCTCCTCCATATTTCTTCTTCTAATCACTACTGTTGTTACTACTTCCTCTTAAAGCTTGCTTTATTTAACCTTTCTATTTTCATTGTTCCTTGATTCAGAAAAATCCCTGAGTTCCCAGACATGAAATTGTTTCTGACCACATTTATGGTTAGAAAGACACAAAACTGGCAAATGAGCAGTCCTTAAATCCAATCACAGCAATGTATTTCTTGTATGTTGTCAAGTTGATCCTAAGGTTACATGGAGAGGTAAAAGGCTTCCAATAACCAACTCATAGCAGGATTGACACTGTTGAAGTCACAGCCACTGCAACAAGTAATAATAGTGTAAGTGAAAGAAGTGTAAAAATTGACAGGGCAGCGTATGGAAATCAGAAATCAACCCACATGAAGCAGTCGGTAATTTCTGATAAAAATGCAAAGGCAAAGCAGTGGAATATAATGACTTCATGTTGCTAGAACAACTAGATATTGACATGTAAAAGAAAAATTCCAAGAATCTAGCCAGGCCATTTTCTTTTTTAAATTTTCTTCTAGTGCTTGACATTGAGGCCTTGTGCATGCTCAGCAAGCACTCGATCCGTGAGCCTGTAGCTCAGCCCTTTAGATCCGTTGCTTTTCAACACCTGTGCAATCTGTAAGTACAGCATTAAAAGTGAATGCTAGGGTAAAAATGTACATTATGAATTTTGGATGATGGTGTATTGGAATAGGTGGGGATGTGGGGGAGGCCATCCCTACAATGTGATAACCTCATAATGCCACCCAGTGAGCTATCCTAGCTCTAAGGAGAGCTCCAGCAGAAAGGACACATGATTTATAGAGACACCATCTTCTATCCTTGGTTCTTTCTGAACAGTTCTGGGCCAAAGGAAATGCTAGGTATCTGTAGTTTCCACTTCATTTGCCATTCAAGTATAACAAGGTATGGAAAATTTTTCCTTTGTATGAGATAATTCAGATGGAACTTGTATTCTGTTTCACTTGCCTGCCAACGTTCCAGCCAAAAGAAAAAAACTGGGTGCTGAATGCTCACACCTGTACTTTCAGCTACTCAATAGGCTGAGAACTGAGGACCATGGGCTAAGGATCTGTGGCTCAACTGGTCGAGTGACAACCAAGAAAGCAATCTGAACAAGCTTGACATTCTGAGTTCAAATCCCGATACCAACAAAAAACAAATGCACAAAAAGCATTTGGAATCATTTCTCAAATAGCTGATATAACTTAGACTTATCCAACAAAGGGAACAGGGCTAAGCTTATAAATATTTAATTCCGATTAACCACCTACATATTTTATACCAGGAGCTGAAATTCCCATTAACATGATTGTGAAATGATTTGCTATTTGTTTCATTTTAAACAAATGTCGGGGATTATATGATTGCTTTCATTGTTAAATAAATGCTTGATACTTGAAGTACCTTGCTGCCTTTGTCTTTCCAGCTTCCAGTCTCCCAGCAATATAATGTTTTCTTTCTAGTATTTCTTTCAAGGTTAAGGAAAGAGTGGCCAAGACAGATCTGGGAACAGCCCTGAGTGCAATGCTGGAAACTGCCCTGCTCAGTGACCTTTGTCTCATTCATCACTCTTTGGCTCCCACATTCTTCAACTCACATAACACCATCTTTCCAAAAAGATAACATGAGGTCCCTGGTCACATGCCTCATTGAAACCCAGTCCCGTTTGCTATGTATCCCTGTTTTATAAACTGGCAATGATAGCAGAAAAAGAAAGCAGATTTGTCTGCCTACCAGCTTGTTCTTGGTGAAGCCATGCTGACTTGGGGTATCATTCTTTCTTCTTCATCATTTACAGGCCTTCCTAGACCCTTGTTACAGTTTTCTTCAGGCCGTCCTAACTTTAGTTAGGCAGGAAATTCCCTCTTCACATTTTTGCTCTTAGAATAACTTCCTTAGCCCTTTCTTAGGTCCTGTCACCAATGCATTCACTGCCCAGGAGACAGCTTATCACTTGGGTATGCGATCCATTTCAACCAAGAGACACAAATTCCTACTTGAAAATGTGCAGAAACAGTCAGGTACCATAAGCCAGGGCACATGCTTTTAGTCCCAGATGCTAAGGAGGCTGAGACCTGAAGATCATAGTTCAGAGGCAGCCTGGGCAAGAAAGTCCTGTGAGACCAATTAAACAGAAAACCTGGAAGTTCAGGTGTCGCTCAAGTAGTAGAGCCACAAGCCTGGGGTGGAAAAGCTAAGTGAGAACACAAGGCCTTGAATTCAAGCCCCAGGACCAGCACACAAATAAAAAAAAATAAGTAAATACAAAATAAACAGTGCAGGAACAAGTTAACGTTTTCTCTTGTCCCTGAATTCTGTTTTCTTCTAAACAGCATTTTTCCCTTGTTGTCCTAAGTGATTTGATACGATGTGGAAGAAAGATGAACACAAGAATTATATTTGGTTTCTGCAATTCACCACTGACCTCTGGCAGTAGAGGTCGAGACTCTTTGAGTCTTGGAGGACAGTGTTCTCATAGACAAGTGGATAAGAACCTGACTTTGAAGTGTGGGTTAGATGACCACTGACCTTAAGCAATAGACCTGTCCTCTACATCCTCCCATCCTCTGCCCCCAAAATGTGCCAATAATAACCTGTGAGGTCACAGGAGCCAGAAGAAACAGTCTGTCATCAGAGAGTACTCCTTAAGGGGTGGTTCATGAGAGGGCTGATTTTTATGCATTCACAGTTTAAGGTTTACCATTTTATTCTCCTGGTGTTTCCACTTGAACCCAATTACACACACTGCCCATTTTCTACTTGTTCTTGTTCGGCTCTGCTCTTTCTCTTGGTGAGCATGCCCATTTCATATCTGAGATAAATTTACAGGATCAGTGAAAGCAACATGGACAACATGAGAAAGTGTTTAGTTAAAAATGACCAGTAACCTGGGCTGAGATCTGAAAATTGTGGTTCAAAGTCACAGGAAAAGCCATGAGACTTCTAGCCTTGAGCAAAAATGCTCAGAGATAGTGCCTAATCCCCGAGTTCAAGCATCAGGAGAGGGTACACACACACACACACACACACACACACACACACACACACACACATCACCCATTAGAGTTTACTATTAAGCATTAAAGAATCAAAACAAATAATGTATGTGTCTTTGCTCTGTCTGGTTGTGTTCATTATCTTCATATTTGGGGGCTTCTCTTATTTCTTCAATGTTTAATCTCACAATTTCTGTCTGCTTTCCTATATGGAAGTGACCCAATGTCTTATCTGGGTTCATATTTGGGTGATTTTTTGGATTCCATGTTGGAGACATTCTTGGACTCGCATTGTTGCCCTGTCTGCCTTCTCCATGCCACTCAAATCCCTCAAGTTTTCTATTCTCCACACAAAGCAGCCTTGTAGTCAAACAAAGCAGCAACGTAGTTGGAAATAACCTAATGTACTTCCCTGAACCTCACCATTTCTCCTCCACTTCCTTCACATTTCAGATTTCATAGGTGAGTAAAATCCAGTAGGGATGAAGAAATGTCTAGAATAATGAAACAAATTAGTATATATATATATATTTTTTTTAAGTAGGGTGTTCTATAAAAATGTACCAGAGAGCTGGGAATGTGGCCCAGTGGTAGAGTGCTTGCCTAGCATACACAAAGCCCTGAGTTTAATTCCTCAGTACCACATACACAGAAAAAGCCAGAAGTGGTGCTGTGGCTCAAGTGGAAGAGCTAGCCTTCAGCAAAAAGTATCCAAGGACAGTGGCAAGACCCTGAGTTCAAGCCCCAGGACTGGCAAAAAATAAAATAAAATAAATAAATAAATAAATAAATAAATAAATAAATGTACCAGAGCCCTGCATTGGTAGCTCATGCCTGTAATCCCAGTTACTCAGGAAGCTGAATTTTGAGGATCACAATTAGAAGCCAACCAGGGGAGGAAAGATATGTAGTTCAGGTTGGAGGGTACCAACCTGAAGTAAAAAAGCTAAGTGACCATGTGAGGCCCTGTGTTCAAGCCCTAATACCTGCACAAAAAAAGGAAGAGGAGAAAACAAGGTACTGCTAGTCATAAAAGGTGAATTTCTTTGGCAAGTACATTGTATTGTACCTACATAATCCAAACCTAAATGAACTTCTGGTCTCAGTAACATAGCATAGAACTGTTTCTTTCTGTTCATTCTCACTAAACACAAATTTAAAATCCAGAAAGAAACAGAGAAAGATCAGAGAGAAAGGTGAATAAGTATAAAATCCACTGAACTTGGAGAAAATTATCTGGTGAGTGACAGAGGGGAAAAAAAGAGAGAAAACAGTACTAACGTTTATTTCTGAAAACAGAACAGAAGATAATATAATGTTAAAGACCATAGTTATTCAAAGAATAAAAGAGAAATACTCTGAAGAACTTAGCACACATTCATTTGACAATGCAGATGAATTTTACCAATTCCCTAAACACACAAGCCTATAATTCTATCAACAAAACTGATACTTTCGTTAGTCCTATGACTTTCAAAGGAATTCAGTTTATAGTTAAATACCTTTTCCAAGAGAAATCTCTACATCCAGTTGACTTCACCTGAACGTTCTACCAAAACTGCTGCCACAAGAAGTAATGTCAGTACTACATGCTCTTTTCCTCACAATAAAAGAATGAAAATTTCCCATTTCCTTCATGAAGCTTGTATTGCCTTGACATCAAACACAGACAAAGCTGTACAATGAAAACTATAGACTGATATCCTAGAAAGAAGAATTATTTTGTATGTTTTAAAGAGAAGGAATTTATGTATTTTCTGCCCAATTCTCCATGCAGCCAGAATTCATCCCTGTTTTATAATCTCCTGATTCCACTCCTTCTCCTTTTCTCAAATAGTGTTCAGCGGGCTTTATTATGTGATCTTTCTACATAGATGTAAAATTATGTTTATGCCCATCACAATTCTTTTCTTTCTTCTGCTTCTCACTTTTTGCTTCTACTTTACAGCGCCCCCCTTTTTATACTTCTCATGATAATAATGATAGTAGTAGTAGTTGTTGTTCTTGTTGTTATCATTATCATTGGGGTCTCAATTTCTATGTATGGGAGAAAGCATGATATCTGGTGTTTTGAACCAGGCAGGAAGAGGGTGGCCTGAGGCTAGCCTGGACAAAAAGCATGAGATGCTATCTAAAAAATAAAACAAAAACAGTGATAGACATGGCTCATGTGTTGGTGGAGTGCCTTCCTAGCAGATGTTCAAATCCTAGTGTCATTCCCCCCCCAAAGAATAAAAAATAAAGGATTACAAGACATTTCTCCAAAGAAATGATGTTTAAAGAGATAGAAATTCTAATTAGTCTGATTACATAATATTATACACATATATTGAATTATTACATTATACCTTAAACTATTGCATTTAAAAATAAATAATTTTTAATAAAAATCAATATGAAGTAGATAAAAAATTGAGTATCAAGGAATTCACTAATACTTTGAAGAGAAGTTGATTTCTTTTTTGGACTTGAGTTCAAGCCTTCTCACTAGTCCACTAGTCATATTATCTCATGGCTTGTGCTAATACTTAGGCCATTCCTCCAGGCCAGCTTTTTGCTAGTTAATTGAAGATGAGGTCTTGCAAACTTTTCTGCCAAGGCTAACTTCAAATCTTAATTCTCTTGGTCTCATCCTCTGATTAGCTAGGATTACAGGTGTAAACATTGGCTCCTGAAAGAATACTTGTTTTCTCTCTCAATTGTGTTGACTAGTAGTCAACTTCCCTCACCTCCAACCAGTATGGATTTTCTTTATTTCAGTGAGAGTTTTCTTTATGAGTTTTCTTATTGTTATCTTTCTTATCCTGAAATTCTCCTGTATATTGAATTCCCTTGTATATCTCATCAGCAAGCATCACTGCTGATGAGATAGGCCTGAGAAAGCCAGGTTCTTTTCAGGACTTCAGATGCTTAAAATTAAATATACAAATGTATGAAGAGATGCTCAGGAAAGCACTGAAGATTAGTCTAACAATTCATTGGCAGCACCTTTTTAAAAGTTTAATACATTCAGTTGACATTTGTCAAGAGTTACAAATTCATTCCTCAATAGTATTAGAAACTTTGTGCCTTAGATAGATTTTGTTTGTGGCAGAAAGGAAAATGTTCCAGATTGCAAATGTAGGTGTGGACTAGAGAATCTATTCAGTGCTTTGGATTTCCTGAATTGACAAGGCCTGGGGGGGTACATTTTTGCATTACTGGGCTGGAGCCTATTCGTCTATACGGTATTCTCTTAGAATCTAGCTTTGAAACCTTTTACTGGCCTAGCCTTAATGTGGTATGTGGAAAAGAAAGAACAAGAAAGGAGGAGAGGAAAGATTGGAGGCAAAAAGGAAAGGAAGTGGGAGGCAGGGGTGTATGCAAAAACCACAGGGAGAGTTCATGCAATTTGGGATGAAATCCAGACATCAGATAACATTGTAGAGACCTAAAATACAAATTAGAGCTTGAATTCCAGCCATGGAAGCAAAACGCAAGCAAAAAGGCATTTGTTGATTGCAATAAAATGAAGTTGAACTGTTGGACAGAATCAATTTGGCTCTCTTGAGCTTTATGGTCAGTAAATGGGTCTGCCTTTGCTTTGAATGTTTTAACATTCCTTATTCTCATTGGTTATAAAAATCTACCAAATCAGGATTCCTGAGGCAAATGTCTGCGCTTTAATTGAATTGCATTATTTCAACTGTTTCACTGTCTTTGATAATATCAGATGGAATAGTTTCTCATTTTTGCTTTAGAGAAGCAGGAAATGTAAGCGCTGGAGGTTGTTAGTTTGGTAAAATGATGCATTCCAGGGTGGTGGGTGCTGTGGCTTACTGGAAGAATCACTGCGTTGTGTAGCTCCTTGGTCTTGGAAACCTGAGTCACTCTTCAAACCCATAGACACCCAGCTATGGGTTGGGGATGGCGGCTAAAGCCCTGCCTAGACCCTGCATCCTGTTCTGTGTAGATGTTATTAAATGGCATGAATATGTGAAAATGCTTTGGAGAATAGTCATTGAAGTTGGTTATTTTTCAGATTATTTGATACAGATAATGTCAAACAAAAAGGAAATAAATTGATTTTTGCCATTTCTTTCCTAAACCTCCTATATGACTATTCGCACACTACTTTTGTTGTTAAATGGATCTGAAGCCATATTTTCTTATCTGTATATACATATGTATATGTGTGTATCCAAAGATGAATCTATTTTTCTCTTTAAAAAAAAACAACAAGAAATTAGAAGCAGGGTGTTGGTGACTAAAGCTTGCTACTCAGGAGGCTGAGATCTGAGAGTCACAGTTCTAAATCAACCCAAGAAAGGTAAGTCAGTTAGACTCATCTTCAATTAACTATCAAAAAGCTTGAAGAAGGGCTGTGGGTCTCGTAGAGTGCTAGCCTTGAGCAAAAGAGCTAAGGGACAACACCCTGACATCAAGCCCCAGTACCAACCTCAAATACAATTAGACATGGACATTAGTTTTATTTAAATTATATGATCAGTGTACTTTATACACGCTTTTTGAACTTTATTGATTTAGAATATATTTTTGAGTAACACTTTGAAACTCCAAATATTTGCATAAAATACTTATGTAGCTTCAATCCTGTTGAAGTTAAATGTATATGCATGTTTCATGTACACACATACACAATGGAAAATTCTTTGAACTTTAGCAATGTTTCATATGATATATAGCATCCGTCTTTCAGACTTCCCAACTGTTTGTGTTTACCAGCTATGATAGATTGAATTCTTGCAACAGGTTGATGATTCTGGTATGGCTGAATCAAGATAACTTGATGAAGAATTGAAATCTGACTCTATGTTTTACATTTTAATCAGTAAAGGCCACATACCAGAAAGGTTGATGCTTAGTGTCATTGCAGTTCTAGGTAACTTTCTTCCTATAGTGTCATGGCTAACTTTCTAAAGTAAAATATGCTGTGTAACAACAATGATATTCTTGTTCTTATTAGAAACATTTTAACATTGTGAGGATATTGTCAATTATTAAAATAAGAGGAGAAACAAAGCCAGAAAAATGTATTTCTTCTTTTGAATTATAGTATATATCTAATGTTGGAGTTGAAAGAACAATATCCAAGAATTGTTTTTCCTAACACCAACTGTGTATGACCTTTGGACTGTACAGTTCTCATGGTGCCTGGAATACAAGGTAAGACAACTGTGAGCATGTACAGGAATGTCCTATTATCACATAAATTATGCAGCTATTTTAAACTAATGTCCTCAAAAAAATTTATTTCATATGTTTTAAGAAGGCTTAAAGCCAAGGAGAGGCATCCATCAGTTCCCCTTGAATGTTCAAAGTTACAAATTGTTCGTATGGGGAGGAAATTTATTAGGTGGGACAAGTGGAGAAAAGCAGGATCTGATATTCTCCCCTTTATATTAGGCAATAAAATGTCTCACGATGCATAATGACATGTGTCCATCCTAAAACTATTTGTGTTCTTCTGTTTTCAGAAAAGAAGAAAACAATTTTGAGAAGTCTATAATATGTCCCTGTTCATCAGGCTCACAAAAAAAAGAAAAGATGAGGGAGCATAGAATTCAGTCGTAATATTCAATGATTTGTTGAATGGTAACTCCTTTGTATAGCTACTTAAAGATAATACAAAGATAATTTAAAAATAAGATAGACACTTTTGACAGGTTTCCTTTCCTTTAAACCTTGTTTCAGGGGAAATGTCAGGTGAATCTTCATTCATACTCTGTTGTTTATAATGCAACAGGAAGTAGGTCTCTCCTTAGTCTCAGTTCCATGGAGAAATTGGAAGCCAGCAGTTACTGACTTGAGAAAGTTGAGTAAGACTGGATTGTGTGTGCCTCTTCCACACATGGCACAGCTGGTGTTGGGTGAATAATGTATTTTCACAGAGAATTAAGTACCAAGCCTTTTCCTGGATTTTGGGCTTATCAAGGTGAAGGAGAAATGCTCTTCCTATGTGACTTCAAGGAAAGACAAATAATTCAGTGTAAATAGAATCTAGGGTCTATTTTCAGTCTGATTGTCTCCAGAAATGAAATGCTTTAGTAGGAATGTAGTATTACTATGATTTGCTGGACAATGGTTTGGGATCTTCAAATCATAATACCCCAGGTTCCTAACATAGTCTCCATAATTGTTACAGAGATTGCTCATTGGTTATCTCTATTTCCTCTTCATATATTTCTTAGACAGCTCTCTGGATGTTAGGGAAATTTGAGATTTCCTAAGGAAAAATAGGGCTGCTTTGGCTGCTGATTTACAGCTTTCTCTAAACCCTTTTACCTGCCTGGAATGAGGAGCCCCTAGAGGGACAAAAGGCTTCTTGATCTAACAGGGAGAAGGTCAATGTGCACATGAGAATACAGCAAAAAACCCCCCAAACACCAAAAATCAAAGACAACAACAACAAAACAGAAAGAGAAGGAATTATGGAAGACTCTGTTGAACTAATTCTGGGTAGTCTAACTTTTGACATTTTTGTATAACACAAAGTTAGTGTTACTTTAAGCCATCTTTTGTTGGTATTCTCTTCCTTGCAGCTAAACACATTCCTCATGAGCACAAAGGCCCTGTATAACCAGGTCTTTGCTTTCCCATTCTTTCTCCTGCATTCTGCTCTGGCTGTAGCCAGAGGCCAGGTGGCCCTACCTTGTTCACAATGTAAACACTGTGAGATGGGTGAAGCTCCTACCCATTCTGACTTTTGTTTCATGCATGTCCAAGCCATCTGAAGACACATCTCTGTGGTCTTCACAAGCTCCTCTCTCTGTCTCTCTGTCTGTCTGTCTGTCTGTCTGTCTGTCTGTCTCTCTCTCTCTCTCTGTCTCTCTCTCCCCCCCCTCTCTCTCTGGAATGTTTTCTTACTCCTTTCTGTTTGTTTGTTTTCCTATTCCTATCTTTCACCCCACACCCCACTGTTACCACCTTCTGGCCTGGCAGGCACCACTTCCTTCACTTGCTTAGTCTCGGTTAAATGTCCCTCTCCTGGGAAGTCATTCACTGACATCCCAAGCCAAGTGAGGAGACTTTGATTTATGTTTTCACAAAGCCCTTCTTTTCTGAAAAAAAAACTCAGCACAGTATAAGCAAATAATTACACACATCATTAAAAGGGTGGCTTTTATTATTCCTATTTGATTGCAAGAGAGTAGTCCCACTCATTTTTGTTCTTTTTTTTTGCACTAGTACCTTGAAGAGTGTGTGGCTTGTCATAGGAACTCAGTAAATAGTTGTCCGGTGACTGTATTTGAGAGGTGATGGATTCATTGT
The DNA here is from genome assembly GCF_031878675.1 of Megascapheus bottae. Taxonomy (NCBI): domain Eukaryota; kingdom Metazoa; phylum Chordata; class Mammalia; order Rodentia; family Geomyidae; genus Megascapheus; species Megascapheus bottae. Next base: position 1,874,627 of record NC_143517.1, read on the forward strand.
AGTCTGTTACATATGTCTTAAATGACTGAGGACTACCAGTAAAGTGGAGAACAAAGCCACCAGATTTATTAAGACTGCAGAATTTTTTTGTTCCAATAACTGGTTGTTTAATTAAAGAATTTATTAACATTGATTTTTACATCATATTTCAAATGATGTGTTTAACAAACAAGTATTCAAGAAGGGAATCTCTATATACAATCACTGGCACTTAGATTTTAGAACATAATCAAAATTAGGCTGAGGGTTTGTATATCATGGATACATATTAATCTATGTAATAAAACATTATGTCTATAGAGTCATAAGTTTTTATGTCTATGTAGTTGTGTTTATATTTCCCATACCATGTCCATAGCATTGGGTATGCGAATATTGAGTCCTCATTCTTGTACTGTTTGGATCTATTAGCCACATATTTAGGATACCATGCGCCTTTTGTTCCTTTGGTCTTGACTTGTCTCACTCAACATGAATCGTTCTAGATTCATCTACTTCCCTGCAAATGCCATTATTTTATCTTGTCTGTTGGCTATGTAGAATTCCATTGCATATATATATATACCACATTTTCTGTATCCATTCATCTGTAAGACTGCAGAATTTTTAGTTTGTCTACCAACAATAGATAGTTGACCTCGAGGGGCTAGTCCCCTGAATGTTTCCAGAAGTATGTTTTTGACCAATGAAACAAGACCTTCATTGGATGGGGGAGGGACGACAATACAGACTGTCACTCCTTGAACATGTTCATTCTCATTTGCTACCATTATTTCCAGCACCAATGCCCAAAGATTATTACAGACAACTCCTTCCAGAGTCCAGGATGGCTTGTCTGCTCCACCAACCTTAAAAGGAATGCAATGTAGTGTTCTAGGGCTGTTCAAAACCACCAAATATCACAGTACTATTTGTTTCATTCTTTGGGGAGAAAATGGGATATGATGAGACATTAAGAAACATTATTTCCCCAAGGTGGTTTAACCATTTGTAAGTCTCCAACAATAAAATATGACTATTTGGGAATTGGTATTATATTTCAATTACTTTTCCAGCTGTTGCTTGCATTCTGGAGCATTCTTTCATTCAGCTGCAAATCTACATCTTATGCACAGTGGTAGGGACACAGCTGGTGGCTGGCTATTTCAGATCTGGGAGCTGGACATAGCGACCTTATTTTTGCTGGGTGAGTATAAGGCTCTCTGCACAGATATGAGGAAAATCAGTCTTGTTCCCCATTGTCTTGTGATTGATTGATTACATTTGGTTTTTGTGAACCTAGGAAAGGCCAGTTATTAGGGTGCCGTTGGGTTGAGGGTTAATGTGACCAAGTTTGTTGGCAGGTGCTCTGATTCTTGAGTCACTTGCTATGTATGCAACATACTAAGGACACATCTGTAATCTCTCCTGGGTGTTTGTGCTGTGATGTTCCTATGTACATATCATCACTGCTGGGCCCAGCCAGAGGGAATAAGTCCCTGACAGCATCCAGGCATGTCCATAGCTAATATTCTGTTTCCCACTTCTGTGTGTGTGTGTGTGTGTGTGTGTGTGTGTGTGTGTGTGTGTTGTAGCACGCCCGCACCAAGGGGGAATTCCACCATGAAGATAAAACTGTATATTTACCCTTTTTATGACTGGTTATATGTTTTTGGTTTGTTTTATATATGTGCCTATATCAGGTCTTGAACTCATGACTAGTGCTCTATCACTTAAACCACACCTCTGGTCTAGCATTTTTCTGCTTACTTGGAGATAAGAGTCTCTGGGATCTTTCTGGACTGGCTTTGAAACACTGTTCTCAGATTTCAGCCTCTTGAGGCACTTGAGCCACGAGAGCCTAGACCATAATTTTTATTTTTACTAGAGTATAAAAATATCATTTAGCATTATGAGGTCAACAAATTTTGTGCTTTTATATCTTACTCTCACAGATCATCCTTTATCAAGTAGTTCTGACTCTGGACTTGAGACTCAGCCCTGAAATTGAGGATTACAGACTGTGATGCGAGGGAGAACTGGGCAAAGACAGCTGACTGGGGGCTCTGAGCATGGAGCAAGTGGTCAATTCTCTTGAAAGCTCCAAAACCCTGTGTCAGGTGGCCCAGTGTCCACAGCGATAGGAACTGCGCAGGCTGTGCCAGAATTGGCCTGGAACTGAGTGCGCATATCCCTTCTCCATGAAGCTCCAGTTAGGCAGACCGGGACAGACGGCGACGCAGACAGCCCTGAAAATGATCCTGCCTGTGATGCAGTGGGAGAATGGAGAACAGAAGGGCAGTCAAGAATCAACAGGTGGGCTGGACAGCAGGAAGGGGCCGAAGCCATACAGCAGGTGGCATAGCAGATGGAGATAGAGAGACGCCTGGCAGGTGGGCAGGGGACCGGGTTAGGGACAGTAAGGCAGGCAGTAGGCCTGGATATAGGGCAGAGCTCTTTGACCCTGTCAGGCTGCATGTGAGATTTGTAGCATGTGGAGGCCAGAGGTGCCAAAGTGCAGTCTGTTCTCTCAGGGTATTGATCTGTTTTGAAAGCAAATGGCTTGGGAAGATTGAAACTGTGTTCACTTTGAAAGGAACAGTTCTCTGATTTCTTTTTCTTGATGTGATTTTTCAAAGTGAAAACGGGAGATCAAGAAGACCCAGTCACTGGGAAGAATCCTGAGCAGAGGAGTGGCCTAAGAGCTGAGTGAAATGAGGTACTCAATTTTTAACAAGGTAATGGCTCAGAGATAGACCTGTGATAAGGTGGACAGATCACAGGGTAGAGTTAGAGCCCTGGAGGCAATCCTGGCTCTTGACCTGCAGCTGGAGTTGGCCAGTCACTAGCTCCAGGCTGGGGTGTTTTCCTGGTACATTTTGGGGAGAGGGCACAGCCTGGGGAAGGAGGCTAGGCTTGGGCTAGCCTGAAATGTTCTTCACCCTTGGCTGGAGCTGGTTTACAGCACAGTTACCTCCTTTTATGCAATGCTAGTCGTGTACTTCTGCTTCCTCATTTATGTTCATCATCAAATTTTTATTGTATTTTGTTGTCAAGATAATGTATGGAGGGTTTACAGTTACCTTCATCAGGTAGTAGGTACACTACTTCTCAAACCTTGATACCCCTTCTCATGTTTTTGTCCCCCTTTTCCTTTCCCCACCTCCTCCTAATCATCTTTCTTTCTTTCTTTCTTTCTTTCTTTCTTTCTTTCTTTCTTTCTTCCTTTCTTTTTTTCTTTCTTTCTTCCTTTCTTTCTTTCTTTCTTTCTTTCTTTTTTTGCTACTACTGGGGCTTGAACTCATAACCTAGTCACTGTCCCTATGCCTTTTGCTCAAGGCTAGTGCTCTACCATTTGTGTTATAGCTCCACTCCTAGCATTTTGGTTGTTGACTTTCCTGCCTCAGCTGGTTTTGAACCTAAATATTCCAGTCTCAGCCTCTTGAGTATCTAGGCATGAGCTACCAGCACCTGGCTCTTTACCCATCTTTATACCAACCTTAGAATGGAAGAAGGGTCAGTCTCCTTAGACACAATGAACCTGTGGCTCAGAGAGGATGAATGCAGGATGCTCAGGTGACGATCTGAATGGAGCTGAGCTCTGTCTTCAGCTTTGTACAGAGCCATTTGCTTGAGTGTTGCAACCCTCGGGGGCATCCCTAGCTATGGTGGCTCCTTCATATGGCACCAGGTCCTAAAGTTGGGGAGGAGGAGCAATAAATGAGGAGGACCACAGAGCTTGTCCTGTAACTGAAAGGCAAATTATATTTGTGTTGAAGGGCTTTCACAATGTGGAGGCCAAGAGGGCAGGAACCAGTAGGGGCTTCCAGTACTCCCGATGGGAGTCAAAGGAAGGGTTTTTTTAGAGGAAGAACAAGACCTACATAAATAACAGGGAAACTCAAAAATGGCAGCGATCATGCAGACAGAAAGGGATTCCAGGGAAACATCATTCTCTGAGATGCACAGTACCCAGAGATCTGGCTGGCAGGGTGGGGTAATGTCTGTGAGTGGTCAGGTCTGCAATGGCCCCTCCCCCGGGATCTATAGCTCATAGGTATCTCAGTCCCTCCTTTTATGTTCAAGTGTACATTTAAGAGGAAAACAGAGGCAAGCTCCTCCGAAAAAGTATCATGTTAAAGACATCTACTATAATCTACCAGCGTTCTTTATAATAGTTCCTGTCTCCCAATCTATTTTATAGTTGCTTGAATTTCCTATGGTGATATACTGTTAAAACCAGATGCAGAGTATCAGGTGTAAGTGACTTTCTCTTATAATGCTAGCTGTTCAGAAGGTTGAGATCTGAGAATCATGATTCACCATTTCAGGCAGAAAAGTCTATGAGACTCTTGTCTCCAGCTAATCACCAAAGAGCTACTAAAAGTGTAGGCATGGATGTAAGTGGTAGAGCAGCAACCTGGAATGAGAAAGCTAAGGGATAGCACCCAGTCCTTAAGTTCAAGCCCCAGTGCCAACATTTAAGGGCAAAAAGGGTAGAGAAAGTGTATTTTTCCTGGTTTTCTCACTTTCTCATTTCTTATTTTGTATAGGCATGAGCTGATACTCAAGGAATAGTTTTTTATCTCTTTTTAATTTTGTTTATTATCTTCAGGTAGTTGTTCAAAAGGATTTCAATTCAACATGTCACTTTTTATGAGTATGCAACATCTTGATTCAGGGAGCAGTTCTTGAACTACCTGCAGTTTCATAATTTCTCTGCAACCATACAGTCCATTTTGGGGATCTTAGAGAGAACAAGAAAAACAGAGAGGAAAAGAGGCTCAGCCTCTGTGCAATCTGGAACTTCATTTTTTTGCACTAAAATTTAAGTCTCCCATCCTTGAGCCCTACCAAAAGAGGAAAAACTAGACTAGGAAACTGAGATCGCCTGATTACTTATTCTGAGTCCCACTGGACTATCAGTCTTTGAAAAAACATCTCTCAGCTCGTGGAATGGTTCCTCGTCCATAAAGCAGAGGAAGTGACTTTAACAGAGTGCCTCTTAGCCTACGCTGTGATCATCACCTTTCTCATCACTTTTCTATTGAAATAGCATTACCCTGAGTCTCTCTCTTTCCTTTCTTTCCTCTGGGGCCTCTAAGCCTCAACAATTCTCTTTTGTATTCAAGGTTTTATGAAATATGGTGATGGAATGTTCGAAAGAGAATCCTTGAGAAAGGAGCCAGCAAATGGGAGGCAATTATTCAAAGAAGGTCTTAACACCCTACTCTGAGAGCTTATAGCAAGTGCAATACAGTAAAGCCTCAGAAGACTTTGGTTTTTGCTAGAGACAAATAGAGACAATCTAATCAAAGAGGCTGGTCGGACTGTTTTTCTGACTGACAGGCTGGTCACCTGCTCCTTGGCACAAGACAGAAAGATACAACTTGATGACATTCTCATTTGCTTCATCATCATCTCTGTCCATCTGGAAATGCAACATATAAAGAGCAAGGTGTCGGTGGCTCAGGTCTGTAATCCTAGATACTCAGGAGGCTGAGATTTGGAGGAGCAAAATTTGAGGCCAGCCTAGCAGAAAATTCGATGAATCTCAATTTTCAAAATAATCATCAAAATACCAGTCCCACAGGGTAATGGTAATGGGGCTCCAGAGAAGCTACTCAGTCACCAAGAATCATAGCGGACCAGGTGATGTCCTGCTAGGCTCCCCAATGTTTATGATACTGTGATTTTCTAGATCAGACTCGGTCTATAGAGAAGCTAGAATTTGAGAGTGAGCACTAGAAGGCAAATGAAGAACAGTGGAACTGATCTTGTTGCTTTCTGGCTACTTACCTTGGCTGATTTCATTTTGTGTTTAATGTAAACAAACCCATATAGCCTGTGCCGCTGAGCCACTCCATAATTAAAGTGTTAATAATTTGCATTTGCATGTAAAATATTTTATGACTAAGGAAAGCAAGTCTGTTGAAGATACTTCTTTAATTTTTGTTTCTTCTTTAATTTTGTTTCTTCTTTAATTTTAATTTTCAGAGACTTTCCTGCTGGACATGGCTTTGAACTGTGCTTCTCAGATTTCAGCTTCCTGAACAACTAGGATCACAGGTGTGAGCAATCAGTACTCGGCTGTTGAAGATTCTTAAGAGTAAAGCCATTCTGGGCTCTAGTGGCTCATTTCTGTAATCCTAGCTACACAGGAGGCTGAGATCTGAGAATAGAGATTGAGAGCCAACTCAGGTAGGAAAGTCCACAAGATTTTCATCTCCAATTAACCATCGAAAAGCCAGATGAAAAAGTTAAAGGACAGCATCCAGGCCTGGAATTTAAGTTCTAGTACTAGAAGAAAGAAAAAAGAAAGGAAGAATAAATGAATGAATAAAAGACAATGAATGAAAGACATAAAGGAGAGAGAGAGAGAGAGAGAGAGAGAGAGAGAGAGAGAAAGAAAAAGAAAAAAGAGAGAAAAGCAAGTTATTTTGAGGTCTCTGAGAATAGAAAGTGCGAATAGCATGTCTGTCCTCATTAACTCTGCTGCTCTGGCCTGCAAGAGAAAAACTACAATCCTACACAACCATATCTGTCACCTCAGTGACCAGGTGGGAAAAGTCCCTCTCCCTGCCACCAGCAAGTAGACACTATGAGAATAAAAGCTATTTCTGCTGGCTGAGAAGACATCCTAAGCTGGGCTCGCTAGGATGATATTCCACAAATGGAACCCTTCTGGGGTGTAAGATACCACCATCCCCTTGGGAGCATGTTAGCTGAGGATGCGTCCCTTCAGTAAGGGGAACCCAAGCAAAGGTGCCAATATCATTTGCTTTGCAGGACACTGCATGGTTTTACTAGGAACTTTTAGTCTCTCTGATGCTCACAGCTGTCCCAGTCCTGCAGACAATACTGCTGGATGCTGTACCATGACTCAGGCAGGAACATATGTAGATGGTAAGTCATGAAAGAATACATACGTAAAGAAAATTAGAAGCTGGAAACTGGAGGTCAAGGGGGATGCAATGTGTGATGGGAATTTGTTAAGGGGAAGGCACATGAATGCCATCTCAGAGCTTCCCCAGGTAATACCTACCTGGAAAACAGAAAGGCAATGTGCCAACTGGAATTCTTGGGGGAAAGAAAGGAGTAAGGTGTGATTGAGAGACACTTACTTCTGCAACCAGGAGACTGTGAGGCTTAGTTCTTGCCCTTAGGGACCTGCAAATCCATCTGTGTCTTGGCTTCTTTCTATTTAGAAGATGGCATCATGTATGTAGAGTAAGCATAAAGAAGAAAAGCACTCATTACATTGCATTGTGCTGTGACGCTCAAGTACCCTATTTTTGCTTAATTCCATTACATTGGTAAAATGTGGTTTTATTTTTCAGCATTCAAATGTGGATAAGATATGGTAAGACTCTGTGTGTGTGTGTGTCTATACAAATGTGTGTGTTTGCTCACCAATACTGGGGTTTGGTCTCAGGGCCTGGCTGCTGTACCTTAGAGGAAATAGCCACCACTCCATCTCCAACTTCATGGATTTGTCTGTCTGGGCTGGCTTCCATTTGCAATCCTCTGATGTCAGCCTCCAGAGTAGCTAGGATTATAGGTATGAGCCACAGCACCCAGTAGTAAGAATTAACTACTGTAATGTGAACCAATGCTTAGAGTAAAAGAGAAGAATGAGAACATTCAACGTAAAGAGAACAAATGACATGGATTAAAAGAAAACCTCAGGTAGGAGATGGGATTAACAAGAGCACCTTTCTTTCTATCACTGACCAGTGTTAAGTCCCAGCCTCCTCTGTCCATGAGACATTTTGCAATTGAGATGAATGAAGAAGGTGTAAGACAGTCATAGTATGCTAAGGGGCAAGCCCAGGTATGAACATGGCTTGAATGCAAGACCAAGGTATACAAGCCTGTGCAGCTCACAGAGGAAAGGAGAAAGTAGGAGAAATATCACGGTGCCTGGGGCAACAGTAAGAAAGGAAAATGCAGGAAAAGAGGGCACGTGTGAACATTAGGGAAGGTGGGAGGTGGCTGCAAAAAATGTGGCACAGCTAGAAAAGTCTATTCAGAGAACTGTCAGATGTAACACTTTTTAAAAATTAAAGTCTTATAATTTGAATGCTTATTTTGAAATCATTTAAATTTTATGGAAAAGGTACCAAGAAGGTATAAAGCTTTCATAAACCCTTCATCCCAATTCTGTTAATATCTAATGTAAGCATGGTGGAAGGATTCAGGATATCAGGATATACATTGAAGATAAAGATAACTCATCAAGGGTATAAGAAAACTTGGAGCTGGTGACTCATACCTGTAATCCCAGCTAATCAGGAGGCTGAGATTTATAGATCAAGATTCAAAGCCAGCTGTAGGAAATTAATCTCCCATTAATCACCAGAAAAGCCAGAAACAGAGCCGTGGAAGAGTGCCAGACTTGATCTATATACTTATCAAAATCACCTTGACAACAAATGACAGGATATCCACACTGAAAATGGCTAACAAAGGAAATATCCTCACTTCTCGTAACGAGATCTCCACCTGTCTTTCCAGCCTATTGAGGAAACTATGGAGACAAACACATTGTTAATTCTCTTTGTGAGAGAGTGGAGGTACACTATAAGGCTTATCACTTCCCATTTTTCCCAGCCATCCTGAATTTCAGCTGATTCAGACTGCGTATGAACACACTGACACGAGTTCTCCCAGAACCCACTGGGCATGCGTCATATTCCTCTCTTCATGTCCCATGACTAGAGAAACATTCCTTAGGTTAATATGAAAGAAATGAATACTACTATTCCTTGAAACTGGAAGTTCCTTTCAGTTTCTTCTTTGGAAAAGTCAAGAGGAAAAGCAAGAGATTCCCAGGGTCCCAAGTTGATTCTTTCCTAGGGATCAATCCAGTACGGCGAATAATAATATACCCAGAGGGTTATATTTTATTCAGCCTTCCCTGAGTGAAAGTTCTCCACTTAGACTGTTTATTTTTGTGCTATTGTTCCTCGAGTGTGTGCTGGAAGGTAGAATGTTGAACTTTTCCACTTCCTAACATTGTTTAGATGCCAAGCCTTTTTTCTCTGTATCTGACCTGGTAGGTTTTAATTTTGGTGTGATACTGGAATCCAAGGCCCAGCATACCAATGGACACAAGCTTGTGACTTGAGGGTGACACAAGCCAGGATCTAATCCCAGCTAGTGAAAACTCTTCAGGCCTGAGCTACCTGGCTGAGGGTACGGTTCTGTGTCAATCCGCAAATCATCCTGCAGGTTCAGGACCAGGCACAAAGCTGGTGAGTTTTTACATGATCAATTTGATCATTTATTTTTCTTCTTCACCATGCACATCGAAGGGATATATCTATCCAACATACAGGAACCTCTTTGCTGTGGTTCGGATCCTAAATGACTCGTAAATGTACGTACTTTAAATGCTTGCTTGCTAGGCTAGAGCACTATTTAGTGATGGTGGGGCCTTTAAATGTAAACATATACAGGGTCATGTGCATGTATACAAAAACATACTACCTAAAGCGTGGTATATTCATGATGTAATCCACTGGCGGAACTCAGTCTGACAAGATGAATACCAGGGTTTAGTGTTTGCCTTTCTTAGTTTGGTCTGCTTCTACCTTGATTGTCTGTCTGTCTGTCTGTCTGTCTGGGGCTTAGACTCTAGTCTTGTGCTCTTCTTCTGCCTTTCTGATCACAAGTGGTGTTCAGTCACTTGAACCACACCTCTACTTGCAGCTTTTGTGGGTTAATTGATGACAAGAATGTCACACCTTTATTTTCCCAGGCTGTCTTTGGGCTTGAATTCTCAGATCTCAGCTTCCTGAGTAACTAGGATTAGAGGCATGAACCACTCAGGCCCAGTTTACCTTTTTTCTTTTTACATTTAGAATTTTACTTTGTGACATTGTATGTTGCAAGTATGCAATTTTCTTTTTTATTCCATAGCTAAGAGTTTGCCATCAGAAGAGACTATGTTTGGGATTCTGGACATTGTTGGAGATGGAATGAATGCATTTGCTATTATGAGATGGATATGGGTTGTCTGGAGGTCAGAAGTAGAAAGACATGGTTTAAAAAAGATGTGCTTGAGTGTCACGTTGACAAGACAAGGTGAGGGCTGTGATTGGTTGTCAAATTGATTAGACTGAGAAATGCTGAGGATAATAGTAAAGCACACCTCTGGGTGTGCCTGTTCCTGGCACTTCTGGAGACAATTAGATCATGAGGGCTGTGATCTAATGCATGAATACATGTCTTGAAGGAGTCATAATATGGCAGCATTCTTGACAGGTGGTGAAATGTAGGAGGAGCCTTGTTGGAAGATATTCATCACTTTGTAGTTATATATTTTTTTTGCCAGTCCTGGGCGTGAGCTCAGGGCCTGAGCACTGTCCTTGGGTTTTCTACCACTTGAGTCTCAGCACTACTTCTGGCTTTTTTCTATGTATGTGGTACCGAGGAATTGAACCCCAATCTTTGTGCATTCTAGACAAGCACTCTACCACTAGGCTAAACTCCCAGCCTGTAGTTATATCTTGTTTGGTCGGATTACTATAGCCTCTCTCTGTGTCCTGTTAACAACAAGGCAAAAAGGATTTCCTATAGGGAGCTTGCATGAGAGCAAACCCATAGACAAGGCCTCTGAAACTATGAGCCAAGATAACTCTTATCTCCCTTTAGCTGTTTATTTCAGGTTTTGGGTCACAGAAACACAAACGCACTTAGGAGATTAATAAAGCACACTGCTGTGTGTCTATGGGGGCATTTTTAGAGAAGATTAACTAAAGGGAGCATTCTGCCCTAGGCACATGACACCGTCCCATAGGATGAGGAACCATTTATAAGAAAAAGGAAAAAAAGTAGAAATCCAGCTAGCATAGAGCGTAATGTCCTCTCTCTCTGTCTCTCTGTCTCTGTCTCTCTGTCTCTGTCTCTGTTCTGTCTCTGTCTCTGTTCTGTCTCTCTCTGTCTCTGTCTCTCTCTCCCTCTCTCCCTCCCTCCCTCCCTTCCTCTCCCCATCCTGTCTCTGTTTCCTGGTAGCCATGAGTTGAATAGCTCTGTCTCATCATGTCTTTCTGCCATAATGGACTGCCTAAGACAGAACTCAAACAATTCTTCAAGTTGTATTGTCAATTATTTTTTTCCGAGCGAGGAAAATTGATTAACACAGTTACCACAAGCTGTTTCTATTTTACTCAGAAACTTAAGTAGGCTAGTTATAGATTCTGAGGGGTGATCCACCATTATGGTGTTGGTTTTTATTTCCCTGAGAGTCTGGTGCCAAATATATCTACATATGCTTACTTATCAGCTGCCCATTCTTATCTTTAACCCATAGTCTAAGTGGATTATTTTTAACCATTAAATTTGGGGCATTTGTTGAATATTCTACATACTTGTTCTGTGTTAGCTATGTACAAATTATTTTCCGACTCATGGTTGCCATCTTATTCTTTTCATGAGGAGTTCTCCTAAAAGAAAAGCTTTTAATTTTGATGTGGTTTGATTTATCATTTTTCTCTTTATGAGCTATATTAGCATTCTACCTCACATTTTTGTCAGTTACCAATAGTAATTTTTAGAGTTGTGGATTTTTGTTACTAATTATTGGCCCACTATTATTGGTATTATTATTATAAATTATTAATTAATATAAAAATTGAATCCTATATTATTTTGTAATAACCCACTTTGCCTCTTGTGAGTTCATTGTTCTGAAATCTACTGATAAAGCAGATAATATCTGACTTTCAAAACTTAATATCTGTCTGTATGCCATAACTTTTCCCATTCTTTTGTATTCAACTTATCTGTGGTTGAATGAAAGAATGCATTTATGTAATCAGCACAGAATTGGAATTTACATTTTTTAAATCGTCCCATTTCCTTATGAATGGGACAATGTCATTCTTTCTGATGGCAGCATAGAATTGTGTATAAATACCACATTTTCTTCATTCATTTATCTAGTGAGGGCCATCTGGGATGGTTCCATATATTAATTATGGTAAACAACTCTGCAATTAACATGGTTGTGCTGGTGGCTTTAGTGTGGCCTTGTTTGTAATCATTTGGGTAAATGCCCAGATATGGGATTGCTGGGTCATCGAGGAGCTCTAGGTTTAGTCTTTTGAGAAACCTACTTTCCAGAGTGATTGAACAAGTTCATACTCCTGCAATACAGTAGCATTCCCTTCTGGCCATATTCCCACCAGTATCCTTGTTATTAGATTTCTTGGTAACAGCCCTTCTAATTGGAGTGAGGTAAAATCATAATGTTGTTTTGATTTACATTTCTTTTATGACCAGAGATGTCAAGAAAACTTCATGTGTTTGTTGGCCATTCTTATTTCCTCTTCAGAGAAGTCTCTCTTTAAGTCTTTCACCCACCTTTTAATGGGATGGTTATTTCTTTGAGGATTTAGTTTTGAGAGGTTTAATTTTTTGAGCTGTATATATATTTAAGATAGGAGACCCTTGTCTATTGTATGGTTAGTGATGATCTTTTCCTACTCTGTGGGCTTTCTATTTAGCTTGCTAGCTATGTTCTTTGCCATATAGAAGCTCTGCACTTTGAGGGAGTCATAATTTAATCTACTTTTAAAAATATTTGTCTTTTAACTGTTGTGTTAGATTACTTATAGTTAAGGTGATCATTTGTATTTTAGTAGTTAGCTTTGCTATTATATCTTTTGTTTTCTCTTCATTTCTGTTGGATTCCATTTTTTTCTGGGGGCTTGTTTTTGTCTTCTAATGAATTGTATAATTTTTATGACAACATATTATCTTGTTTGAATAGTGCTTCTGTGTTGTTTTATTACTGGCTAATTTGGTTTTTAATGTATACATATAGGACATAACAGTATGCTGGTGCTAACTATTTTTTTAGTACTTTAGGGCCAGTATGAAACTTTCACTTCCATTTTAGTCCCTCTTCTATTTCCAGTTAAAATACCATTGTCTTGAATATTTGGCAATGTTATAAGTTTTGTTGTACTCACTAAATTTATAAAACTCATAAGGAAAAGGATCATCAGAAAGGTGAGCCTATTTTGGTGTTTTGTCACAGGGAGAGAAATCTAAAACACAATATCACACATTCAATGTTTGTTGAAGGATTATCTGAATTATTATAACCTTATTATTTCTCCTTCCTTTTCAAATGTCTGATTTTTGGCAAAACTTTTCTTTCTCTTAATTTGTTTTGATTTCTGGTGCTTTTGTGCCAATACTGGAGCTTGAGCTCAAGGCCCCTTGCTCTCATTTAGCTTTTTCACTCAAGGCTGGTAATCCACAGTTCCACTTTTGGGGTATTGCTGGTTGAACGTAGATAAGAAACTCACTGACTTTTCTGTGTAGGCTGGCTTTGAAGCACAATCCTCAGATCTCAGACTCCTAAGCAGCTAGGATTACAGATATGAGCCACAGCACCCAGACCTCTGTTTTGTGTTTTATTTTATTAAAAGTTTTTATTAACACTGAGTTAAAACTGAGGCAGTTTAGAAGTTCCTCAAAAAAACTATAACCCAGCCATACCAGCCCTAGGCATCTACCCTGAGCATCATAAGCCAGGATATGATAAAGACACCTACACAGCCATGTTCATCGCTGCACTTTTCACAGCAGCCAAGTGATGGAAACAACCCAGATGCCCCACTACAGACAGGTGGATACAAAAAAATGTACATATATACAACGGAATTCTACATAGTCACCAGACAAGATAAAATAATGGAATTAAAAAATACTTTTTACTAACACTGAGTTTTTATGTCATATTTCAAATGTAATGATCTACAAAAAAGTATTCAAGAAAACAATCTCTATATGCAATCACTGGCACATATATATAAGAACATAATTAAAATTAAGCTGAGTCTATCATAGATACATATTGATCTAGATAATGTATTAATATATGTCTCTATATATCATATCATAGACTTATATGTTTATATAGATATATGTATATCTCCAAATTCATGTCAATGACCTGGAATACCTGAGTATTGAGTCATCACTCCTATACTGTTTAGATCTAATATCCACATAACAAGGAAACCTTGTGCCTTTTGTTCCTTTGGTCTTGACTTACCTCACTCAACATGATTTGCTCTAATTTCATTCACTTTCCAGTGCACGCCATTATTTTATCTTGTCTGGTGGCTGTGTAGAATTCCATCGCATATATGTCCCACATTTTTATCCATTCATCTGTAGTCAGACCTCTGTTTTTTAATTTGGAAAACTATCCCTTTCATTTCCGTGTTAGAGAGTACAGAATTTAAGATAAGAAGGGGATGAATTGTATTTTTCAAATCATCTTTCTTTCAGGAACTTAATTCAGGAAATATATTCCCTAACTACTTCCATTTCTATACAATGAACAGCGTTTGCACATTTCAAATAGGAAAGCTGAAAGCTTTGATTTGATGAGGAAGTTTCTTCAAGTGAGATGGAGCCCGTGAATAGAAAATGTTTACATCATGATCAGATGGAACTCTGTTTTCTCAACTGTCTCCCTGATACCATGGCACAGCCTAGAGTTTGGAGAGAAAAAGATATTTTTGGTCTATTGATTTTTAAAAATAATGTCAATTATCTTTAGTGATACAAAGGGCTTAAGTCAATATTTCAGTTTGTAACTATGTCTTGATCAATGATACCCCTACTGTTATACTCCCTGTCTCTCCCGACCTCACTTATCCCCTCAAGTTACCTGGCTTATTATATGTACATTCAGTATTATGACTATATTGCCTATTCTTCCTGTCTTCATTTGTCTACCCCTTCCCAATCACCTCCTTCCTCCCAATAGCACATTTCAGAATAATGGTTTTTTGGTTGTTGTTGTTGTTGTTGTTGTTGTTGTTGTTGTTTTTGTGGTTCATGGGGCTTGAACTCAGCCTGGGCGCTGTCCCTGAGCTCTTCAGCCCAAGGTTATCAACCTACCCTTGAGCCAAGCCCCACTTCCTGTTTTCTAGAGGTTAATTGGAGATAAAAGTCTCAGGTCCTTTTGTTCTGAGGGTGGCTTTGAACCTTGATCATCAGACTAATGATATTTTTAATTGCTAAGTTAACTTTCAGCAAGTCATACAATCATATAGTTCAAGCAAACATAAAGGCCATTTAATTTCTCACCAATTTACATAAATTATGCTCAGAAATTTTTATTATATCAGTTGTTATTAAAGGTCTAGTTAAGCAAAACAATAAAATAATATAAACTTTTCTCACTCAGTAATAAATGTGAAATACAACTTGAGCTGTTTCTTTTTATATTTTCCTTTACTAAACCAAGAAAAAATTGTTATGTCATTAAATACTCCATTTATTTAAGAAAATACTTCAAAGAATCTGAGATCAAATCTTTTACAAATCAAATCCTACTTGACATGCATTGATGCAAATGAAAATCTAACTGAAACATTTTAGAATAGGACACTGGATAAAAAAATGTTAGATAAATGCCTTTGAACTGAGTGCCTGTGGCTTAGTTCTGAGTATCCTGGTTCAAAGCCACCTCAGTCAGGAAAGTCTGTGAAATTCTTTATATTGCCAAAAAGCCAGAGTGGAAGTATGGTTCAGATGGCAGAGTGTCAGCTTTGAGCTCAAAGATAATTGAAAACAACCAGTACCTGAGTTCTAGCCCTATACACACACACACACACACACACACACACACACACACACACACACACGCACGCACGCACGCACGCACGCACACACACGCACACACCATAAACACAGAGGATCCCTTATAGAACTCTGTCACTGTTTTTCTGATGTCCTAACACTACCACATGTAGAGTTTGCAACTTAAGCAGGTTGGAGAGACTATACCCCATCTGCAGCAGGTAAAACTTGGGCTCTGGCCAGGCCATACTCTGAAACTTGACATTAGTTGATCCCAGGTCATTTGTTACCTCACCGATCCTCTAAACTAAAAGTTGAATGCAGTGAGTTATCCTTTCATATCTGGGAGATTGGAACCCTTAGCACAGGAACATGGGTTCACACACAACTTACACATAACTTCACACATAATTTAAATCAAGTCTAGGTGACTTACAAACTCTAATACAATCTAGTGTACTACTCTGTAAATAACTGCTACACTGTATTATTTCAGAACTACTACAAGAAAATCCGCATATATTCATTGCAATATTTTCTGTTCATTGTCAGTTGAATCCACAGGTATGGAATTCCCAGGTTTTCCTGGGTTTGTCCTAAACAGCAGGTAAGAGATTAGTCCATGTTTCTGCTGTGTACTAGGAACAGGCTCGTTTTTTCTTCTGACTGTGCTTATACCATGATTTAAGCTTGTAAGGAACAATTTCTTAGAAGGCAGTATTTGTCTCTCCAGCTCATCATTGTCACTTTTGTGGAGTGAAATAGAGGGCTTTTCAATTATGTTAACCCTTGAATCTCTGTCACTCTCTCTGTCTCTCTGTTTCACTCTGTCTTTCTGTGTCACTCTGTCTTTCTGTCAGTCTCCTCTCTCTCTCTTCTCCCTCCCTCCATCCCTTCCTCTCCCACCTGTGGAACATGGCTTATTTCTTTTCAGCACTAGCACCTAATGTGTACAAAGGGAAGTTTTTGAGGAGGATAGAGAAGGGGTGTAACCGAGTTAGAAGACACAGACCCTAAGGACAGTCAGCAGGTAGACCAGCTGTGCACTCAGATACCTAGAGTATGATGATAGAGCAGGAGTGAGTGGTGGGGGTGTAAAGAGAGGCCTAGCCTCACAGCTGTGTCTGGAATGGCAGACAGCATGCCTCAAAGTGCCTTTATGCTTAGGTAGACTTTCCATGCCTCCTCCCTGCTCCACCCTGTTGAATGAAGAGTTTCTTGGCCTTCTCAGGAGGTGAAGCTGCTTTATAAAAGGCATAACTGTAGACTCCCAGCCCTGTCTCTATAAAGGACACAGATGTTATGGGGACTGTCCTGGGGCTGGTGAGCTCCCAAGGCCCCTTTTTTTGATGGACTCACACCTTGACTGTAGTACATGTTGGAAAATTGTAGAGGCTGAGCCATCGGTTCCAGGCCAGTCAGAAAGCCTGCTGTAGGAACTTGCTCTGGCACTAGAGTACCTGTGTCCGCCAACCTGGGCTCGTGGGCTTTCTTTGCTTTCTTTTCAGAGCCAAGAATGTGTCACATAAAATGAAACAGCTTTTAAAATAGGCATTAAAAATCCTTATATCCTTTGTGCCTGCTTCCCTGTCAAAGGAGGTATTGCCTTTGGTGGTTTTAATCTGGGTCTTGCCAAGCCCAGATTTTTTAATGTCATAGTTGTCACCCTGCTCTGATGAGATGGTAAAGCATAGACAGAACAGTTCCTGGTTGCCCTCAAGGAAAGTGATGCTCAAATAAGACATACATGGCCTGTCGGCTAGCAAGATGACTACTCCCACTTTGGAGTGGGCACTGTCTCAGCCAGATGTATTGTGCTACCTTTCCTGGATTTCTGGCTCTCAGGAGACAGACTTGCTTGCTGAAGTCAATGCAGTCAGCCAGTAGGGAGATTCTCCAGGAAGGACGGCTTAGTGGTAAGTTATGGTAGATGCAGTGTGAAATCGCATGATCACGTGCAGACAGAAACAGCAAGCCAGCCTCAGGAATGTCTTCTTTCAGTGCAGGTGGGTTTTGCAAAAGCAGGGCCTGCTTGCTAATGACTCAGAAAATCAGGTGCTATTTGTGGGTTTGTTTCACAGGGCAAGAAGGGACCACCTTTCCTGAGGCTTCTGCCTGGCTCAGCTTCTTGACTCAAGATGCAGCAGGGTCATACCGTGTTCTATAGAAATGACGTTTCCTTTTCCCGACTCTCTGACCAGCACTCTAACATTTTCTAAATTATTAAAGGTTAAATCCAGGATTTACTGAAACTTTTCTCTTCTTTGTAAAAACACAAAACTGGTGAAAGTTCCACTGAGAGTCTTTAGTTCTTTAAAAAATCTCATCCACATGATATTTAAGGAAACAGCATTTTCTTTTTTTTTCTACTGTATTATTTCCATTATAATTCCTGCTCGCTATACATGATAATGCTAGTAATCTCACTGAGTTTTGTTTACTCTCTAAGAGTAAGGGAGAAAATGCTTTTCTACTCTTTTGAATGTTCTCATGGGACATCTACTATTATCTTGACATCAAACAAGAAATGGGCAATAGTGTTCAAACCACTATAGATATTGTAACCCAGCCTACACTCATTGACTTTCCCAGTTTGATGGTCTCATACTAATGGTAAAATAAGATGGAACATAATATTTATGTGAAAAGGACAGACAAAGAAGAAGGGGTTTTGATTCACATCAACAAGCACTCATTTATTATTGGCATGACCATTTTAGGAACACCAAAGGTAAAGCGACTTCTTTTTCAGGAGTCATTTACTTCAGAGACACATGATGCTTCAGATAACATAGGACAAAGAAGACAAATCCATCCGTCCATCCATCCATCCATCCATCCATCCACTCTTTTCCCAGCATCTGCTACCCACTAGACACCAAAGGAACCAAAAGCAACTCAATGTTGTCACACCAAATGTATTTTAATATCTCAAGATTTGTTTTTAGCATTGTTGAGGATCAACCCCAAGGCTCCATATGTGCCAGATAAATCCATGAAGTGTTTTGTGCCAGTATTGGGGCTTGAACTCAGGGCTCTCATTTGGTTTTTCATTCAAGAGTGGTACTCTACTATTTCAGCCACACCTATACTTCCCACTTCTATTTTACCAGTCCTTGGGCTTGAACAAGAGCCAGTTCTTGGGTTTTCTCAAGGCTAGTGCTCTACCACTTGAGCCACAAGACCAATTCTAACATTTTCTGTGTATGTGATACTGAGGAATTGAACCCAGGGCTTTGTGCATGCTAGGCAAGCACTCTACCATTAGGTCATGCTCCTGGCCCCCAGTTTTGATGATTAGATGGAGATAAAAGTCAAAAAGACTTTTCTGTCCAGGATATTGAACTGAAATCCTCAAATCTCAGCCTCCTGTGTAGGTAGGTAGGATTAAAAGTGGGAGACACCAGCATCTGACTCCAGTAGCTTTTCGTTTATTGATAATACATAACTATGTAACATTATTGGCTTGATAAGAAAAAGTAAACTTGGTTGGCCTTGTATATATCTCTGAAATTTTCTCAAAAAGATCACCGACTTTTATGTCTGTAAACCACAGCTCTATAGGCAGATAACTCACCCTTTGTTCCTGTATCACACTTGTTCTTGCTCTTCAGCCAGGAATGCACTGATCATCCTATCTCTGGTATTCTTGAGAAGTCACTGTAATGACCCACCATAACTGAGGGGAAAATAGAGACTAAACTGAGAAAGACAAGTGATTGGAGGGGTGGGGTGACTTAGATGTGGATTTTCTGATTAAGCTTGTTGTTTTTCTCTCTCTCATTTTTTTTAAGAGTGGGAGATTGCTCAGCAGAAGGGGTAAAGAGCTAAGACAAAATCATCGTTTAAATGGGTAAGAGGTGAGTTGTGTGTGTATATACACATATATGCATACATGAATATGTCTGTTTATATATACATGTATATATACATGTATATAAACATGCATATGTGTATGTACACATACATATATACATACACTGGAAACACAAAAATGAAGTGTATATTTACACTGATCCCTTATAGATAACATACACTTTGTTCCTATATGAGTTTCATGCTCTGCTGATGGAGCAAGCTGGGTGGCCACTCTGTTCCTGTATAAAGCAAGCCTATCAATAAAGCAATATAGCCAAAGCTGGATGTGGTGGCTCACACCTGTAATCCTAGCTATTCAGGAGGCTGAGATCTAAGGATCACAGTTCAAAGCCAACCCCAGGCACTAAAGAATGTGAGACTCTTATCTCCAATTAACCACTAGAAAATGGGAAGTGGGACTGTGGCTCAGGAGTAGGGCAGTAGCCTTGAGTTGAAGAGCTCAGGGACAACATTCAGATCTAGAGTTCAAGGCCCAAGACCTACCAAAAAATAGCAATACATCCAAATTAATTGTAATTTCTTCCAAATTGTCACAGAAGTTTAGTTAGGTATGTTTTGGTCATTTATCAGTCAGAATATTAAAATGTCTGTACTGTTAGCAAAATGAACGGAAAGCTCCATAGCTTTTGTTTATGCAGCAGAGTTGATTTGTCTAAAGAGCTCCTGTCTAAGGTGAGTCAGCAAAGAATCTGGCCTTCAATGTCACATCCATACTTGGAATGTGAAATGAGGGATAACAGAAAGACCAGTACATACCAGGACAAGAACATGCACCTTGTTGTCTGAATTTCCATTGTCCCAGAAATCTATCTTAGTTACTTGTAAATTAAATATCAAGTAAGTAAAAGAAAGATCAATATAACTCAAAAGTTATATTCAGTATCACATCAAAGATAGCATAGAGGGAAATTAGACCATGGTGGGACCTTCAGGAGAGCGAGGAAAACCATGTATTTTCTGAAAATCCTTCATCTGGACTGCTCATTGGGCATTTATACCCCCTGTCACTTGGACTATTTCAACACTCTGTGTTTCCCTAGACACTAGGCAATGTCTAGAGACTTAGAAACTACATGCTCAAATTCTAGGGGATTTATCTGTTTCTTCTATTTTGAAGCTGTAAGCATTTCACAAACCTAATTTAAACCTACAAGGAACAAGTAATCCCTTTCAAACATACCCCAAAATGTTGCCAGGAAATGTGGGATTCTACTAATTACAGAGGAATTGTGTATTACCTATGGCATTCTTTAGGACTTCAAGAGAAGTCCTAACGATTTTTGGGCCTATTGATTACATGTATACTACCATTTAGGAAATAATTTGTGCTCCATTTCTGGCTTTTCCTGACCAAGCTGGCTTTGAACTGTGATTTTTTTCAGATCTCAGCCTCCTGAGTAGCCAGGATGACAGATATGAGCTACCTGTGCCCTGTTAGGAAATAAACTGTAATGCAAACATTTCTGTGACTGTCACTGTATGCAACCAAGTATATGGACCTTCAAGCAATTATCTTCATTGCAATTATATGTATGCAGAAGTCCAGGGATACAATCTTCTTTTGCTAAGGTGACTATTTTTTTGCAATCCTGGGGTTTGAACTCAGGACCTGAGAAATGTCCTTGAGCTTTCCCAAGGCTAGAGCTCTACCACTTGAGCCACAGCACCACTTCTGGCTTTTTCTGTGTATATACGGAGGAATCAAACCCAGGTCTTCGTGCATACTAGGCAAGCACTCTATCACTAGGCCAAACTCATGGCCTGCCAAGGTGACTTTCTTGGAATTGTTTGTAGGGGAAAAGCATTCCCATAGGCACAAGCCCACGCCCACTGAGCATTCTCTCCATGCACTGCACTCTTCAAAGCAATTAACTTTGTAAGCTGCAACATGAAAAATCCTGAACCAAACCATCAGGCATGTTTGTAAATGATGGCACTAGTCCTAATATATGCTTTTAAATAATTCTCTGCCATGGCCTTCTCAGAATGGATTATAGCATAGCCAAATAATTCCTAATTTATATCATTTAAACCCAGAGGCATGAGTATCTGCAGGGGGTTGGCTAACACCAGAGTTATTATGAAAATAACCTAAGCTAGGTAACATAATCAAACAAGACTATAATTCTTTCTGTGATTGAAATGATCAGTTTTTGGAACCCAGAGCCTCCTGTTACCTTTGCTTTAACTAGGCATTTGGAGGGCTCTGAGGCCAGACATAAAATGGTGCTCAGAGGACAGGGAGGAAAGGACCCAAGAGGTCTATTGGATAATGACTGAGCCACAGGATGTGCAGAAACTGTCCTTATTTTCCTTCCCATCCATGTCTGTTAATATCATACTAGCTATTCAAAAAACAAAACAAAACAAAAACACCAGCCCAATCTGACCCTCTCTCTTGTTTGTATAAGACTCCCCAGTGGCTCAAGGTCCCTAAAACAGTAGATGCTGTACACAGGACCTGGCCTGCCTGTCTCCTCCACTGCTTCTGTCCCTATCCTGTACAGAGTCTGTGCTCCAGTCATGCTGAGCCAAGATTCTCAGCTTGTCACCCTCTTCCCATGATACCCATCGTACCAGCAATAGATAACTCAGCTCCAACATCTGTCTGCTATGCTATGGGTCTTCCTCTTGCTTCCTCGTAAGCCTGGCTCAGGCTTCTTGTACACACCTTAACTCACTCAACCTCTGCTCAAAGACTCAGATATTTGCTAGTTCATCTAATAACCAAGATTGCCTAGCTCTTTAAATTTCAAACCCGTTTCTCTAGGGATTATCTATCTTACCACATGAACAATACGTGCAACACAAGTGACTAAGCATCTCACCCTAAGTGCATGCCATAGGCCTCAAAAGATGTAAACCTCCCTGTACTACACAGTCTTATTTTCTATAGGGCAAGTCGGCAAAACGGTTGGCATGGGTAGACACATTATTTTAAAAGTAAGAAGATGGTCATAGCATCTCCTGGCCTAGGAATGTCACTCAAGGGGCACCTTGTTTCAGCCCTGTTGGGTCCTTGAAGGTTTAGCTCTGCTCTGCTCAGAGGTCCACCATTCTTAGCTTTATAGCTTGGGAAAAGAAAGAAGGACAATCTAATTAATGACTAGTGTTCCCATTATGATTTCATCCATGGTGCTTATCCTTGATAAACAAGGAATGAGTTTTCCTCTTCTTACCATCCTTCTGTTTTCAGGTAAGAATGGGTTCACCTTCCCCTCCTCACTTAGCTGCACTTGTGCAGCTAAGATGAAATGGATCTACACCTCTTCTTGCAGGTATGTGGTTTCTTTGTCCACCCTCTGCTCTTCAGAGGTTCTTTATCTTTTCCTCTCTGGTTTCTTCCTCACTGTGATAAATGTTCTAGCCTCCTTGGTTCTGACTAGAAGAGAAGTCAGCTATGACTATTCCTGAGTCTCTAGGTCACTGTGTGTGTGTGTGTGTGTGTGTGTGTGTGTGTGTGTGTGTATGTGCGTGTGCGTGTCCACACACATATGTTGCTCTTGAGACTTGAACTCAGGGGTTTGCCCTCTCACTTGCCTTTTTTGCTCAATTCTACCACTCTACCACTTGGGCTACACCTCCACTTCCAGCTTTTGGCTAGTTAACCAGGGATAAGAGTTTCACAGACTTTTCTGCCAGGTTGTCTTTGAACCAGGATCCTCAGATCTCAGCCTCCCAAGTAGCTGGGATTACAGGTTTGAGCCACCAGTGAGTGAGTAGGTCACATTTCTTTAGTGCAGGAACTGACACTTGGAACCAGTGGTAATTCATCCATCCAGCTCTCTGGGGTTTCATTGAGCTGACCCTGCCATGCTTATAGACTGCCCAGACATGAAGACAGGAATAGCTTCAAGGGCTGCTCAATGTCAGATAACTGAAACACATTTGTGCCTCCTAACTTTAGCTAAGCAGTCAATATTTGCTAATGTGAAAATATTTATTTTTAAGACCGAACACTGTACAGAAGGCAATTTATAAACTATTAAGGTGAGGACTGCAGGACTGCCTACCCATAAGCCTGTGTGCTGAATGTCAAGTTTGTTCAAATGTGGGTCTCTGCTAGTTCAGGATAACATATTATGAGAGAGGAATTAAAATATAATTAAAATATAATCAGTGATCCATTCATATATTTTAACATATCTAAATACTCTTTTCTCCTTTCCTGTTAAGAGTGAAGGCTAGCTCCAAAATTTGTTTTGGCCTGGCAGAGTAGATTACCTTAACTGAGATCCAGAAAACAAAAAGAGAATAAAATAACAGGGGGAAGGCTGGAGTCTGCAGTTTGGTTTTACATATTGATTGGATCTTTCTTTAAGTACGTGCTATGGGTTCAATTGTGTTTTCCAGAAATTCCTATATTGAAGACTTACGTGAGAAAGTGTAAATATAGAATTATTGCAGTTATGATTAGGTAAGAAGAGGTAGAGAAGCCAGGGAGTTTCAAAGTTCTGACTTGTTTTCCTCTAAGTGTTCCTGGTTTAAATAATGGCTGATATACAAGAAATCATCACAGCTGAGCACTGGTGGCTCACACCTGTAATCCTAGCTACTCAGGAGGCTGGAATCTGAAGACTGAGGTTCAAAGCCAGCCCAGGCTGAAAAGTTCATAAGACTCTGATCTGCAAGTAACCACCAGAAAACTGGAAGCAGAGCTGTGGTTCAAGTGGTAGAGTGCTAGCCTAGAGCTGAAGAGCACAGGGACATGCCCAGGCTCAGAGTTCACACCGCACAACCAAAAAAAAAAAAAAAGGAAAGAAAAAGAAACCATCACAAACGGCTTCTAACTTAGTAAATGGTCATTCTGTGCTCTGATCTATGATAGATCAAGGGCAACTCTTTTGTTATTTTGTTACTAGCTCTGTTTTATAGAGTAACATCAATTTAAGAGCATTATTTTAAGAGATGTGTTTTTATGACTTGTAATAAGAGAATCAATTATTTACATTTGTGAAAGCCAATGCATTTAAAAAACATTTGCTTGTTGAGTAGTGTTGGTTCACTTGTTTGGGAATTTGGACAGTACAAAATGCTGAACCCTCACATAGGTCACAACTGGACTGGATTAACAAAGACTACTGATGCCATTGGTTTGCATCTTTGTGTCTCCCAGGAAACACTTTGTGCATGCAATATATACATGCACGCACAGAGGCATGCATGCACGAAAGCACTCCCCAGCCTATCACCCTTTAAACACAAATGAAAGCATTCTGCACATGCTCCTTTCCCCCTCTCTTTTCCACTTTTAGGCCTTTCTTGGAGCTTCTTCCACATATGTACACAAGGGATTTTTATGATTTTTCTGGTTTCCTCAAATGGCTACAAAATGTCCAATTTTCTGGATGTCACTTAAGTCACTGGAAAGTTTACATTTGGTAACATTTAATTATTCCCAATATTTCACAATTAAACCAGTATTTTCATGAGTACCTTCGCTATACTTGATTTTCAATGTGAAGAAATAAAACATTTATCTTACAGATAGATTTACTATACATTTAAGATAAAGATAAATTGGTCTGTGAGGTAAAATTTTGGAGTGGGTGAGTACATTACCTGAAATTAGATCCAATACCAACAAAAATTTTTCTCCAGAGAACTGGACCAATGTGCAATTTGTAACAAACATTAATTCCTACATATACTGGGTTGTACACTGTCAAACATTTTGATCCATGTTTATTTCTAAAGTCAAAAATTGAATTTCCAGGTAGCTTTTATTAGTATTTCTCTCACTATGTAACTGAGCAACTTTCTGTATATTTCAGAAATATTCAAAGCATGGTGTTGGTTACTCATGCCAATAATACTACACACATACACAGAAGGCTGAGAGCTGAGAATCAAGATCCAACCTGGGAAGCAGGATGTGAAGGTATAGCTCAAGTAATAGAGTGCTAGCTGTAATTGAAGTCCTGAGTTTCTAGTCCCAATACCAAGAAACACACACAAAACAGAAACATTTGAATGACATCTTTTGTCAACTGTTTTGATTCTTTGATAATCTGTTAGGTTAGAGCATTTTTTCAAATATTAGGAAAATCAATATTTCCATATGGTATGAATGTCGAATATATTCTTTTTGGCTTTTGCTTTGCCTTTTGTTCTCCCTAAAGGATGGGTTTTGAAATTAATAGTGTTTTAGTGTAATTAAATTTGCTTGAGATCTATAAAGGCCTACTTCTTCCTACTTTTTCTAAATTATAGTTTTATACTTTCACTCTTTAAGTGATTGATTTCATGTAGATATTGCTGTGAAGTTAGCATTTACCCCAGTTGGGTATTTTACTGTTTCAGTGTAATTCGCTGATAATCTTACTTTTCTCCTTTGAGCAACATGAAATGATTGCTTTATTACATACAATGGCATGCAGTATTTTCAGGCATTCATGCCTGAGGTTTCAATCCATTGCTCTGTGTCCTATTACATCAAACACACCTTAACTTAAGTGCCATAGTACAATTATTTTCTGAAACCAGTAGTATCCTCTTTTCCTTTTTACTAGAGTTTTGACATTTTTTTCTTTGAGTTTTTTTAAAAAATAAACTCATCGAATTAACCCCTTGTGTTGGTATCTTTAATGGAACACGATAAACTTGAGATTTACTTAGAATGGTCAGCTTTCTAGAGATGTAATCATTTTACAAATGTTTTTATTTTTCCAGTTTCAGGGCTTGAACTCAGGGACTGGGCACTCACCTTGGGCTTTCTCAAGGTTAATATTCTACCACTTGAACCACAAGCACCACTTCCAGCTTTTCTTTATGTATGCAGTACTAAGGAATCAAACCCAGGGCTTCATGCATGCTAGGTGAGCATTCTACCACTAAGCCAAACTTCCAATCCTACAATTGTATTTTGTAATCATTTTGTGTAAATTAGTTTTAGTCTTGATAGAAGAACTGTGGCTTTATATTTAGAATTTCTTTTAGTTTTGTCAAATATAAAATTTACCCTCTGAATAATTTTCTTGGATAAAGAATAGCCAACATATTAAGAAATGGTTTTATGCTCATCCTTCTATCCCATTTCAGGATGGAACAGAGACTCATACCCAGTTACATCAGTAGAGATGAGAAACTCCTTATCAAATGTTGCCTCATTTAATAGGGATTATGTGTCATGACAGCTCATTAAATCAATGAGCAAAGATCAAATTACAGGATGCAAGTATTTATACAATCTGCTTTCTACCACTGGCTGGATTTCCATGGCCATATCCAAACAGTACATACATTTATGAAGCAAAATCTTATAACAATGGCACAACTGATAAGAACAGATCATAAATTAACTTGGACTGAAACAGTTTTTATTTGGTAATAGATACTGGGTGGAGTTTTTGACCTGTGATTGGATGCTTGGTGTCTGTGAAGTTCCCTTGAGAAGGTGTGTAAATTTTTTCTCAGTTACCAATACAGCATTTGATGTCATTCCACCCATTTGAATGTAGTAATTTTCATAAGCTGTAAAAGAAATTGGATCTAATTCAGTATGTTCTTCCTACTGATGAAAAAAGCTATGCCCCAAACATTAAAGCATTAACAACATTTTTAACAATTATAAGTTAATGAATTATTAAGAAATAAAGTCTCTGAGGCAATGAGAGGAAAAGATGGCTGGGACTTTGGCTGAAACATTACTAGCATTTGACTATAAACCAGTAACTCAGTCAAGTCGATCTTCATTTGTAATGCACAAAGGGCAGAAATAATGGTAGACATACGTCCACTGAGTTGATAGGAGAGATGGGGTAAAGTGGATAGGGATAAAGGACTGGAGAAGTTCTTAGAGCTTTGTCGTAGACAAGGCACTCCCAGTAGAGACACATGTTTATGAATTCATGGCAATCAGCAGGGTCTAAGCATTTGCCTTAGGATTAGAGGAGGAGCTTGACAAATTATGTTTGTAGTTGCAGGGGTAAGGGGAGACACTCCTGTCATCCTTTGTGTTGTCTAAAATAAAAAGAAACTAAAATGGTTTCAAATGAATTTTTTTTTCAAGTTAAAGCCTAATTTCTCTGGGTGCTGGTGGCTCACATCTGTAACCCTAGCTGCTCACGAGGCTGGGATCTGAAGATTGCAGTTCAAAGCCAGCCCGGGCCTAAAAGTTCATGACACTCTTATCTCCGATTAACCGCCAGAACACTGGAAGTGGCGCTGTGACTCAAGAGGTAGAGCAATAGCCTTGAGCTGAAGAGTTTAGAGACAGTGCCGAGGCCCAGAGTTCAAGCCCATGGTGGAAAAAACAAACAACAACAACAACAACAAATCCTAAGGTCAATGTGCCAATGTCATGTGTATTATTATTTGGGTAAGATTTCCAATATCTTTACAACATCAGCAGTATAAAGAAAGTAGTAAGGTTTGAGATTACATTCTTCTGCTTGCCTTTCAGTGACATAACATGAGATGTTGTAAAGAAGTTGAAATAAAGAACATGGATTGTAATATTTTTAATACATCAAAGACTATAAAAATTCAATTGATGGCATTTAATGATTGCCTTCCTCTGATAAAAAAAAAAAACAAACACAACCATTTCTTTTACTTTTCTGTTTTTTACTTGTCTTTCTTTCCCTCCTGTACCAGGAGTGAGGCTTGAATTTAGCTTTTCCCCTCAAGGCACATTTCACCCCTTGAACCACGTCTGGTTCAGCTCCATGTCTGGCTTTTTGGTGATTAACTGAAGATAAGAGTGTAACTGACTTCGTTTCCTTGGATTGGCTTCTAACTGTGAAATTCAGATCTCAACCTCCTGAGTAACTAGGATTGCAGGCCTGAGGTACCTGTGCCTGACTTGCAATAATTTCTTAGTAACTTGATGACAAAATAAGAACTCTAAATTTGGCATTGATGAGAGAAAAAAAGGAAAACATTTTATAACATTAAATTTCTCATTAATACATTATTCAAAATCTTTGTGTTCACACCTACAGGAAATATCAGTCTGCCAATTTCTCTTCCAGAATGATGTTTGTGGGTTTGATGAGAAACTTATGTTGCCTTTACAAAATCAGTGATTTGACATTCTCATTTCATACTGTAGACAAATGGTTTAGAAGTTGATGTGTGTGTGTATGTGTGTGTGTGTGTGGTAGGGTAGAGTGTGTGTGCGTGACAGTCCTGGGGCTTGAACTCAGAGCCTAGGTGCTAGCCTTGAGCTTCTTTTGTTCAAAGCTGATGTTCTACCAGTTGAGCTACTGCTCAGCTTACTTGCTTTTTGGTGGTTATTTGGAGATAAGCATCTCATGGACTTGCCTTCCTGGGATGGTTTTGAACCATGATCCTCAGATCCTTCTGAGCAGCACTGGTGGCTCATGTGAGAAGTTTATAAGTGGATTTTTATTTATCCCTTAAGTAGGTAGGAAAAATTGAAGGTGAATGCTGTGGCTAGTAACTATGACATATGGGGGTCCTAAGTGAGTTCTGTCAGTCTTTGCTTCCACATTTATGAAGTTGATTGGGTACCTACCCATCTTCTCTCTCAAACTAGTAGAGATAAAAATGCCTCTTCGCTTTGGATGTAACATTTTTAAGATTTAAAGTGTCATTTAAATGTCATAACTATCCTTCAGAGACTTAGTGCCTGCTTCCTACTGGAAAGAATAAGCAGTGATAGAAAGTGGGGGAAATGATAGGAGGGTGAGCTTGATCAGGATGCAATGCACTCGGTTTAGGTATTTGAGTTTTGTCCTTTTCAAATACTTATGATTATACTTTGAAAATATAATGTATTATGTCAATATTTCCCTACATGTTTTTATGACACTTCAAAAATGATTTTTTATTCTTACAAAATAAAAAAATGCATTGCACTCATAGATTGATATGCTGAATTGAAATCTCTTTGTACTGCTATTTTAAAGATAATTTTTAAAGAAATGAATAGATGGAAACATTTCCCACCTGTATACAGCAGAGGAGTCACAGAAGACATGTTTTCCCTCAAGATGGTGGAGTCAACTAGCCTGGCTGTGCCCTGGTACCCAAGCCTCCACACCCCCCTCCTACATCTGCCAGCAAACATGGAGGCATAGGAGGAAGTACTCTATCCAGGAAAGACCTTGTCCCAATGTAAGAATGTCTGTGAGAACATTTCCATTAAGTCTGAACTCCTGAGTGTTGATGGCTCAGGTCTGTAATTCTAGCTTCTCAGAAGCTACTACAAGGTCGAGATGTAAGAATCCCTGTTTGAAGCCAGCCTAAGCAGCAAATTCTATGATACACTTAGCTAATTAATTCCATGGAGATGTGGTTCAAATGGTAGAACACCAGTGTTGCAAGAAAAAGCTAAGGGATAAGGCCAAAGGCCTTGAATTCAAGATCAAGCATGAGCACGGACAAAAAAAGAACTTTATATTGCTTATTATGACACTTAAACTCAGAGATTGGGCCTCTTGTGCTCAAGGCTAATACTCTACCAATTTAAGTCACAGCTTGACTTCTTGTTTTTTGGTAGTTAATTACAGATAAGATTTCATACACTTTCTTATCCTAGCTGCTTTCAAATTGTGATCCTCAGATCTCAGTCTTGTGAGGAGATAAGTTTACAAGCATAAGCCATCAGTGCCTGGTTTCTTGATTTTTATGACTTTGTTTTTTAATTAAAAAAAAAAGAAGTGGACAAAGAACTTGACTTACCCTACTAGATTGTTTTCCATCTGTGTCCTGGAAAACTTTGACGTTTTTCTTCTAATAATTTCTAGTAAGGCCTTTCTTGATGCTGTCCAGAGCCTGTTTCAGGTGCACAGAGGAATCTTGGATGCCTCTTCTAATCAGCTCAGCCTATCTGGACTCAGCACAAAAGTGGCCAAACCACAGGAGGAAAGAGGTCTGTGGGTACATAGTTAGCTTTATTTCTTTCTTTTTGTTCTTTTTGGTGCCATATTGGAGCTTGAACTCAGGGCTTCTCATTCTCCCTTGACCTTTCCATTCAAGGATGGTGCTATACTACTTGAGCCATACCTCTAGCTCTGTCTTTTGGCTGGTTATTTGAAGATAAGGGCCTCTCTAGACTTTTCTGCTCAGGGTGCTTTAGAACTAGGATCTTCAGTTCTCAGCCTTCTGACTACAGGCTGAGCCTTTGGCACCTGACATATTTAGTTTTTGTGTTTCTCAAAGGCATCCACCTTAATGTCTTTCTCAGGGTCTGTCTGTAGTAATTGCCTTTTATTTATTGCCATGTGTTTTAAATATTTATGGTCCAGCAGCTCAATCCCAGGGTCTTGTCCATTCTGCCATTGAGCTTATTCCCAGCTAGTTCATATATTTGCATCAACCTTCAAACCTTCTTATAAAATGATCGCTTTATATCTCTGAGTTCGTTTTTCAATCATGTCCCAAATAAACAATTTACATTTAAATCCTTGCACCAAGCTTTGCGTCGGGAGTACCCTGAACTACAACTGTGCATTCAACATATTGTCAACTGCCAACTGCCAACTGCCAACAGGCAGTGTCATCTTCCACACAAAGGACAAGGGAGGGCTTTATTTCAACTTCATGCTTAGTAGAAGTTGATTGACTTGGGTGAAGCACTGGTATTCTATTAAGGAATGTTTGGATTGAGTTTAGACTTAATTTTGCTGTGAGTGCTCCATCTTTAAACAAAATGGCAGCTGAAAATTTTCCAAATGGATTGTTTTCAGTAATTTGTAAACTATGTACATATGCAGCTTGCAAAGGAATTTGCTACATAGCCAGAGGTCTCTATGTGTACTGGATAAGCCATACAGTTCAGTTCACCACAGTAAAATATAAGATCCATCAATTAAAGTCCTCACATTTCCATACCCCAAGCCACATTTCCACTTATTGGCTGGAATGTGGCTGTGAAGAAGTATTCCAATGTGCTTAGTTAAAGAAAAGCTAAAGGGAGTAGGGAGGAAAACTCATTCATTCACTTATTCATTTATCCAGTTATTCTTTCACTAAGGAAGTTTTATTAAGCACTGAGAATATCAAAGGTATTTTTTCCCCAAGGCATTGCCATTACAGGTCAGTCTTGGAAAGAAAAAAAATAAGGTCAGACTTCCATCTCAAAAAACAAAAACAAATAAACAAAAAGGCAGGGCAATGTGTTACCTGATTACATCCCTGTGATGTGTAAAATAGGATGTCCTGGTCTATACCAGCCTGTGCAAAATGCTAGACCTTTTCTGACAAGTAACCAGAACAAAAAGGGCTGGAGGCATGGCTCAAGTGGTAGCGGGTATCTGTAGCCTGTAGCCTTGAGTTCAAACTTTAGTACAAGCAACCCTTGTAGAAAAGGGAGAGTCACTTCTATCAGGTTCTTAAGATGAATAATCAAAAGAAAGACACAAGGCCCTCTTAGACATTTAGCCCTTCCTTGGACGATAATAGGAGCCAAGTGGGCAAAGGTAGTTGAGGGCTACCTTGCTGGATACTTGCCCTGACTCAGGGCTGTGTAGCCCAACTGTATGCTTATCAGAATAGGCTGTTTGTTCTGTTCTGCAGTACCCATTCTGGCCCAGATCTCCATTCTGGGAAAGAAAAGTCTATCCTCTGAGGGGCTGTACACTTTGGCAGTTCAACACAGCTCAGGAAGTTGTCACATTCTTGACCATTGCTAGCTGAGGGTCACAGGATGAGAGAACGCAGGAAAGTCTTACATTAGCAATTTTGATATGACAAGGGAGTAAGAAGTGAATTCCATTCACAACTTCTGGGTGGCACAATTGTATGGCTACCTTTACAGCAGAAGGTTGTAAGTACCATTCAGTTTTACTAAAAGTAATTTAAGACAGCTCTTGACGAACACCAGATCTCTCTCTGTGTGGCTGACTGACAGAACAATCCGTCAAGATTCTAAGGCATGTGTCACCATGACAACTGGTTTACAGAGTATGCTTTCATCACTGATTTCAGAAAAGGTAGTGAGTAGGTGATGACCATGTGAAATTCTTGGAGTTATTAGGTCTTTGTGGAACAAGGACCAGAAATAAAGCTATATAATGAAAGGCAAGAGGAGAAAATAAGGGAAGGAAAGGAATAGGGTGAAGATAACTGAGACCCAAAAATCAGAGAAAGGGAAAATGAATGAATAAAAATTAAATAGTAAATAAAAAATAAAAAGATAATTAGAAAGAGAAATCAATACATAAGATATCAGTAGGACAAACCTTAAATTATGCAAATTTATAGACATAATACTAAAATTAAAAACTGAGATTGAAAAATAGGTGATTGAGTAATGAAAATAAAATCTGAATTAAGGATGTTCACAATGAAGAAGCCTACTAATTGCTGTTGCTGTGTTTTTAGGAGTGAACAGAAAGAATCACAATGAAGTAGAAATGGGGAGAGAAGAATGGGGAAAAATGGGGAAAAAGGAAAAGTAAAAGTGAAAACAATGAAAAAAGTAGTAATATTTTAAAAATTATGAGAAAAAATTCTTCAGTTTATTTGGGGAAACTTGTGTCTCTGATTTTCTGCGATAAGTTTTCCTTTGGATTAGTTGGTTTTTCCAATCAGTTTATTTGAATAGCAGAAAAAGTTCTGCCTTACAAACTTGGAGTCTTTGTGATTGTCTTCCCAGGCCAATTTACTGACAGGTCGATGTGTCCCTCAGGAGAAATTTGGCTATTTTCTACAGCTTGAATGTGGGTGGAGTTGTATCCTATCTGGAACTTCTGGGACTCTCTCTTGCCCAGCCTGGAGCCACTGTTTTAGACAGCTCAGCTGGGAGCAGGACCATCTCTGGCTGTGATTACCCAGAGAGGAAAGCTGCCCCACCCTGGAAGGTATTTCTCTCTCAAGGGCAGGGAATGGATCTCCACACTGCTGACACTGGTCGGATTCCTTTGCCCTTTTGAAAAATGGTGCTGCAGGCACTGCAGGCACTGCTTCTTTGGCTCCAATTACCTGCTAGCTGACCTGGCAGAATCTTTGCCAGAAGCCAAGATGGCGCTGTTCTTGGCTGCTGGGGGAGGGTTTATCTCCCCAATGCTGTTTTGTAAGAAGGAGTGAGTGTGTTCTGTGGGGTACTCATGCTTTCCCTTTGTTTTTGGAACCATAACAGTATAATTTTCAAATATAATGTGATACTTTATATATAACCCAGGTGCATTGTAGAATAGCCAACCAGACCAAATAATATATGTATTATATATTTTTACATCACATAGAGTCATCCCTAAGTATCCAGTGAGGATCAGATCCATGATATCCACCTCTCTTCAATAATCCACAGGTACTACAGACTCTGACAGAAAATTATACTGTATTTGCATACACAGTGTACATATTCTCCTGTAGCTAGAAATCATTTCTATACTGCTTATAGTTTCTAATAATATAATTATTGCACCGTTAAGGGCGCGATTGAAGTCTAAATATATTCTCATGGGTTTATTTGGTGTTTCAAATCCTTCTGTGTACACACATGGTCAGTGTTTTCCTTGCATTATTCCACTTTTGCTGGGATTGACCTTGGTTCTAAGCACTCTCTTAGAAATGATCTTAAGTGGGAAGATTTCCTTCCAGTGTGAATGTGGGAGGGTTTTTTGTGGTTTAAACCTTTCTCAGAGAGCTAAAACTCCACAATGTCGAACAGATGTCTCCAGAGTTCAATTGTGATTATTTTTCCGTCCTAGTTCACCTAATAGAGGGAACACAGGCTTTGTTTATTTCAGTTAAGTAAGCATATTTATTATCAATCAACTGTGGGCCTTGAATTCATTCTGAAGTAAACATTATAGCTCACCCATAAAGAAAATAATATAAATTAACAAAGGCACTTTTTTATATTTTTATTGTAATTAATAGAAGGGTTACATTATATTCACCAGATAGTGCATTACTTCACATACATTGATACCCTTTCTCATGTCTTGATCCCCATTTCCCTCCCCTTATCCCAGCCCCTTATCTTGTTTTCCTCCCTTCCCTATCGACTTCAAATAACCAAACACGCATATATACAATATATCAGATAACCAGGTGAAATACTGTAACAATATAAGACAACCAAAAGAGATGAGAGATAACATAGTATCCTGGAGGTCCTTCCATTTAGCGCCATTCTATATGGCCTTATGTATCTAGGTTTTGTTCTATTGGAAATCTCTGCTAGGAGAGTCCAATGCTTCTACTGACTATGACAAATGAGGGAAACCATTGAGCCCATGTTCCACAAAGGCATGATTTATGTGCAACTATTTAGAAAAACTTGGCAGTGATGGCTCAAATCTGGAATCCTAGCTACTTAAGAGGCTGAGTTCTGAGTATCTCCATTCCAAGTCAACCCCAGCAGAAAAGTCTATGAGACTTTTATTCCCAATTAACCAGCAAAAAAACAGACCTGGAAGTGTGGCTCAAGTGATAGATAGAGTACCAACCTTGAGCAAAAAAAGCCAGGTAAGAATGGTCCTGAGTCCAAATCCCAGTACTGGCACACATGCAGGCATGTGATATCACACACACGCACACACACACACACACACACACACACACACTGAAGTATATATTAGTGTTAAAATATCTTCTGATTCCCACAATTAAATGAAAATATCTGGAAGAGACTGGATTGGTTAGGGCAACACTAGAGTGAGGCAAGCTTTAGGGAGGATATTTGGGTT
Organism: Megascapheus bottae; assembly: GCF_031878675.1. Classification (NCBI taxonomy): domain Eukaryota; kingdom Metazoa; phylum Chordata; class Mammalia; order Rodentia; family Geomyidae; genus Megascapheus; species Megascapheus bottae. Next base: position 1,909,708 of record NC_143517.1, read on the forward strand.
TAAAAGTTATAGTTATATCTACCTTGGTATTAAGATTTTCATCTCCAGGACAACTTTAAGCTAGAAAGATTTATTTCTCTGAATCTCACTTTCAGCATATTTTGTAGACCATTTATGTCATGTAATTATGTATATTCTTAAAGTAATTTTATATCAATTGCCCTAGCTAACCTAAATTTTGCACTGACTTGTGCAATGCCTGGTAAGCTGATAGGTTGGGCCTAAAATGTTTTATGGGAACCAGTATTTTCTGACAAAAATAAATCCAGGTATTCCTTGGGATTTTTAAAAATGTGAATATTTAGCATCTGAGTATTTCATAAACAGGACTAGAGAACCCAGTAGGTGGCCTTGGAGTGGGGTACTTATCAGAAACAGGCCTTCCTCACTGGCTGTTATGGCTCACACCTGGCTATGGCAGAGCCAGCGGTATCTTGATAGGATGCTTTCAGCAGCCCTCCGTTCTGTGCCACAAAGTTTGTTTCGGAAAACCATGCCTTGCTGCTAACAATCCCCTTCCAAAATAACTTTTAGCATTTGGCACGGAGTCATTATTGACTTGGGGACCTAATGGGAAAGTTGTCACGGACCCAGCTTGTCTCAAACTGAGCTGCTCTATATTAGAGACTTGTTCATGAAAGAGCCAGAAGATGAAGCAGCACACGTGTGGAAAGAGCCCACGCCAGCGGCCTTCTTCCAGATGGCTCTCAGCAACTCAGGAGAGCAGCTGGACTTACCAAATGGGAGAAAGAACAGGTTCTGGTCTCAAGTTGTGTCTAATCTGTTATTGCAACATTCCTCTAAGATGAATGCATTCGACGGGCCTTCCACCCAGCTTAGACTTTCAGGTGCTGACAACCCAGATGCCCCTCAGTAGATGATTGGATCAAGAAGATGTGGTATTTATACACAATGGAATTCTATGCTGCCATCAGAAAGAACAATATCGCCCCATTTGTAAGGAAATGGAAAGACCTGGAAAAAAATCCTTTTAAGTAAGCCAGACTCAAAGGAACATAGGTTTAATAGTTCCCCTCATTTCTAATAGTTAGTACAAACCTTGGACTCTCCTAGCAGAGGATTACAATAGCTCAAAATCTAGATACATCAGGCAATATAGGATGAGGCTAAATGAAAGGACTTCCAAGATATGGAAACAAGAGCTATATAAGGTGATGATTGTTGTTCTTAATGTACTATGTTATTTCTCATCTCTTTTGTTGTCCTTGGCTATTCTCCTATTGTTACAGTATCTTACCTTGTTATCTGGTATATTGTATATACGTTTATGTGTTTATTTGAAATAGGAAAGGGAAGGGGAGAAAACGAGATGAGGGGAGGGGGTAGGGGAGGGAAATGGGGACAAAATCATGAGAAGGCATATCAATGTGTGTGAAGTAATGCAAATATTACTGTATCTTGCAAATATAACTGTAACCTTTCTGTTAATTTCAATAATAATAATAAAAGAATTTCAGGTGCTGAACGCAAGTAGTTTCACCTTTATCAGTTGTGGAACTTTAAATAAGTTACTTAATTAACCCCATCCATGCATCAGTGTTTTCACCTATAAAATACAATAAGTAAGAACATCTAGTTCTAGATACTCAGGAGGCTGCAATCTGAGAACCATGGTTCAAAAGGAAAGGAAAGTCCTTGAATCTCTTATAGTTAATTAACACCAAAAAACAGCTGGAGTGGGGATGTGGTTTGAGTGACACAGTGAAAAATCTCAAGGACAGTGCCCAGGTCCTGAGTTCAAGACCCATGACTTGGAAACCAATGGTGATGATGATGATGATGATGATGGCATCTATTTGATAAAGTGAAAAGTAGGGAATTATACTGAGCAGGGGTTAATTAGTAATATTATTTAAAATGTTATTTTTGGAAGAATCATATCTCTGCAGTGCTAGTAGATCCTGCATCTCAAGTGCACTCGGTAATATAAATACAATTATGTGTGACATTGCTCACAATTCAGCCTCGGCTGTCAGCCTTAAATACTGATATTACTTATATTTTATAACATTTCAAATTAATGAGATAGTGTATAGTAACTTTTATTTATTACTTTTGCTTAGCCTAATAATCAAATATGCAAACTGCATATACATGCTTTACCTGCAGTTTCTCTGTCATGCTTGTGCCTGCTTAGAGGTCATTCAGAGAGATTTGTTGAGCTAAATTGTATTATTTTTTTTATTGTAATTAATAAAAGGGTTACATGATATGAGCTAAATTGTATTAAATTAAAAGATAAGGCACCATCCATGGCACTTGTATGTAGTTGGTATTAATATGCAATTTAATTGGGGAATTAAAAATGTAAAAATTAATATGGATATGCTGAAATTATTTCTTATTTTATGAATGATCTCGAGAGATCTCTTGGTGTATCACCTCTAGTTTCAGGGGTGATGAAAATTGTAGAAGAAGAAAGAGATGAAAAGAAGAAAGTAAAAGGCATCCAAGTACTTGTGGCTCACACCTGTAATCCTAGCTACTCAGGAGGCTGAGATCTAAGGATGGCAATTTGAAGCCAGCCAAGGCAGAAAAGTCAATGAAGACTCAACTCCAATTAACTACCAAAAAGCCTGAGATGGGGCTGTGGCTCAAGTTGCTAGCCTTAAGCAAAAAAGCTCAGGGTCAGTGAGTGCCATGACTCTGAGGTTCAAGCCCCAGGCCTGCCACACAAAAGAGTAAAAGTTAGCCTAAGCACAGATGCTCCTCTTTCTAGCTCCTTTGAGACCCCATCAACAAACCAGTAGTAGAGGAAAGCAAAAGATTCAATTAGTAAGAGGACAAGGTATGGGGGCAGCACACTAGTTCCTTAAAAACAGGACTGACTCTCCAGTGAACCCCCATAAAGAAAGGGGTGGAAGTGGGAAGGCAGAACAGCTTCACAATACCTGCTAGGGGATGGAGAATCATTCTCAGGGAGACCAGATGACCTCGGGTGCTCCAGCAGCCAAGTGGTGTGAGAGGAAAAAGCAGCTACTCCTGAGATCTCCAAGGTGTTAATCCTGAGTACATAACATTGTTTTAAGACCATCACCATTGCCAATTTAGTATACATGTGTGTCTTCGTATGTGCATATGTATCTATATGTTCAGGCATGTATACTTTCTGTATGCAAAGTTTTAATTTTTGACATTGTGTTTTCAGTAGATGCCAAACCAAAGGCAAAAATTGGACTTCCTTTTTTATATGCATTTTCCCCCAACATTCTCCACTCACAGACATAATAAACTTCAGCCAGAATGTTTTGTTTTGGTGGAAGAATGACTTGAGAGCTAATGGAATTACAGACACAGAAAAATATGTGAGGTGATGATTAAAAATGCTTTCACGTCAAAGCATGAATCCAACAACAGGGAAGAACTGATATTCTTCAACGTACAAGAACTCAAAATTTTTACATTGTATGACTTCTTAGGAAGCCAGTTGAATATGAGTTTCAGCAAAATTAGAAAATCAAACCAAAGAAAAATAAGACACTATATCCAGGAAGTAGCAGATCTAGCCCAGAAATTGTGAGAAATATCTGGTACATACTGATCTTCAGAGTCTGGAAGGCTCTTGTGAGAGAAAAGTAGTAGGGAGGAACCATCAGGATAAGGGAATCTCAGGAGAGAAAGGAAGAATTTTATAAAGTATACACTAGCAATTAAGCTTAGAAAAATCACAGCTTAATACAAAGCAATCGTGCATGTAGAAAAGAAAAGTTATTAGAACTTTAGGAAACACAGAACTTATATGAGAAAGTTATTGTTCACATGTAGAGTGAACAAAAAATTGGAGTGTAAAAGAAGGTAACATTCTTAAAGGAGAAAATCATGACTTTAAGGAAAGAAACAGAACAGTTTGGTCCAGTCATTGAGACATTAGGATAGAAGAAGAAAGAATTTTGTACCTAAGAATAGCTCCTGTGAGCAGAACTTACATAATTGTAGTGCTGTAAAAGCTTCCTGGTGGTTTTAAATCTTTAAGTCACACTATGGATAAAATTGAATAGATTGTGGTATGAAAGTAAATGTAAGGGAAATTATATTGTGAGTACAGGGATGACAGGAGAGTTGGGGAATGGTAGGGGCATTGGTACTTATTCTTAACCTTTTGTGTGAGGAGCCAAGAAATATGGCCTACATACCACATCTGGGTATATACCTAATAGAAGAAAATGACCCTGCCTCAGAAATCCATGCAAATCCACGTTTATTTCAGCACTCTTCACAATAGCTTAACTATGGAATCAGCCTTGATGCTCACCAATAGATAAATGGATAAAATATTTTATATGACCATATACAATTCGAATAAAATGTTATTTGTAATGCTTCTATAATTATTATGATATTTATATATGAGCTTTTATTAGTAGCCATTAAAAGTGAAATTGTCATTTGATCAAAAATGGATTAAAATGCAAATCATGTTAAGTGAGATGAGCCAGTTCCGCAAAGACAAATATTTCATTTTCTCTCATTTCTGGAAGTTAGAACAAATGCTATGAAAATAAAAGGGGGGGCAGTTTAGGAAGAGAGGGGAAAAGAAATGGGAGAGGAAGGAGAAGGTATAAGAAATAGAAGATAGTGACAATAAAATCAAACTTCACTGTATGTGTGCATTCAAATGTCATGATAAAACCCCGAACCCCCCAGGACCCAGAGCCTTACCACCGATCCCAGAGTATTCTATAGAATTCAAGCTCCATAGATTTAATTTAATATGTCTGTTAACCAGGTCATAAACAAGTGAACATACTGAAGTTAATTTTTTTATATTTTAACTCAAAATATCCAACAGATTGACAACTACTCACTCAACGTAATTATTAGACATTTTGTTCATAGGATTTTAGTACTGTCTGATACATTTTTAGTAGTTTGAACTATTCATATTTTCATGTCCCTTAGTCACATATGACTGAGTTTTGTATTGAAAAGTGAAGTCCAGGCAATCTTACCGAAATCTAAACACTAGAAAGTTGAGAAGCAAAATACAGTGCTGGCTGGATTCTTCTACATTACATTTGTCACCAGCATCTAGAGACCTGAAATCCTCCAGGTCAGTGCTAAGTCTAAGACAATGAGGGGAGAAGCTTCAGGTGACAGTCCCCAAGGTGGAGGGCTTTAAACCTTACTTATTATAAGACTAGAAAGTATTATCTATTTTTAACCAAGTCACCTTATTGTGAATTCTTTTGAGGCTGTCAGTGATGTTCACTATCAAAATTTAGTATGTTGTTATTTTTAACTCTTGTCATGATGATTATTAAAACATCTGGAGTCCTCAGAGATGAAAGTAGCTGAAGTATCAGTGCCTCAATTTCTGTAATGTACTCTTTTAGTATGAGTCTAGCTGACAATCCTGACGGGTAGTTTCCTGATACCCAGAATGCTAGTTGGTCCTAGTAGTACATAACGTCAACCAATTAAACAAGCAGATTGTTACTCCATAAATGCAGAAGTAGCTTAGGTTGTCTATTTGGATAAAGAAGTACTCTGGGAAAGGGACATTGAGCATCTATGCCCATATTCCCTGAAGTCCCCTCAGGACAGAGCTATAGTTATGGCTAGTCCCAGAGAAAAGCCTTAAGACCAAATTAGAAAAGAAAAATATGTAGCAGACAGACTCTAGGATTATTGGCACCAATATCCATTCCCACTTCTCCCCCTTTCCTTTGTTCCCCCCTTCACTAGAGTCTTAGAAACCAAAATATCACTTTCTAAGTCATCACAAATTGAGGAGAGTGAAATATACAAAGTTGTGAATAGGCTTGGGAAAGAAAGGCAGTGCATTTCGGATACACCGAGGAGGTGTAGTTGGAAGATAGAAGGAATTTTGTATTATCTTTTCAGAATCCCTAAGTATGTTTTTTTGTTCATTTTCCAAGAAGAATAGAAATGAGTTCCTTCAAAAAAAAAAACCCTAACCCATACAATTTAACTTGCACTAATAAAGCATTTTAATATGAAATCACTCCTACAGAGAATTTCTATAGAAAGCTTTCCAATTAAAATGTAAATTATAAAAATAAATGTAACATAACTGATGAGAAGAGGAAATACCTGTCTAAAAACAGGTAATCAATAGAGGATCTAACATACACATTAGGTGGGTGTGTAAACTGACCTAATTCTCTTGGCTGACATGAAGGTCAAGGAATCTTTTTCTAAAGCAACAAATCAAGAAGCAAAGATCTATGGGAGTAACCATCAAGAGAAATAAGACAACAACTTGACTCATTTAGACCAATTAACCTTAGCAATGGGGTGAGGAGAGCTGGGTGTGTTGGGGGTCTTTCCCTTCTTTTACATATGCCTTTCACATCATTTGATATGGTATGTACATGTACATGACTTTTACAGACAGAAAGGGTGTGTTTTATTGTATTCATTGATATTCCTCTAACTCCAAGCCTTGGTATGATCACTTGACTTGTATTTTCTGCCCTCTATTACATGGCACAGCTCCATTAACTTTTACAATTATTAAAAGACAACATTTGCATTTTTTTCAGATGCCTAACTGGTAAATGAAAAGGTGTCCAATATCACTATCACTCAAAGCCACAAGGGGATGTCACCTTTTTCTGGTAAGGCTGGATGGTATTCAGGAGACCAAGACTCCAGGAATGAACAGGGTATGTGAGATGGGTAAGACCAGTAAGACCAGTACATCTAGCTGCAGGTAGAACCCGTGGAAGTCAGGCTAAAGAGGTGGACCTAGGTGGTGGAGGAGGGAAGTTCAGTTAGGTGGGGTTAGTACATTCTGAGGAACTAGCACACATATTGAAATGTTGAATATTGGAAATCTGCTGATCAAGTAGATTTCCAGTGTTCTTATCAGACACACTCAAAATGATAGCCATAAGATGAAATGATGAATGTTTATTAGTCTGATCTTTTTTTGTCTTTAATAAAGAGTAACACATCCTGTTTCCAAGCTGGTTGTGCCTGTTAAACAAGTAATATATGTAGAGTGCTCAAAGAACAGTACTCAACACAGTCTATACCAACTCTTTGCTTTTAAATTATTATTTCCTTGATTATTTAAGGACATTGTCTCACTTGAACACTTGGGAGGCCACCAATAGGGGAGGATGGGGGGATGAAATTGATTAACAATATGATTATGTGCAGGATTGTTATAAGAAAGCTAACAAATGTATGTGAAGGCTCTGTGTATGTGGGCATGCGCTCACATGCACATACTTCTCACAAGCAGTATGGCTGATATACAGCAGGAATGAGAGTGGGTAGCACAGTGCAGGTTGTATGTGTAAGAGAGGGTAGGGGATGGGCAGCTCCTGTGATGGTATTTTGAGGATACTGTTCACTGGCAACAGCATGCAAGCTCATGTATGAGGACAGGCAATTGAGCCACTTAGCCTGTTGGGGTGCCATATTGAAAGTCGCTGCCTGCACTCATATTGAAATATAATCCCCATTGAGAAGTAGAAAGGTGCAGGACCAGACCAGATCTTGAGGAATCTCAGGAGGAATCCATTTATGGATTACTGGTCTGTTGCAACCCTCTTGGCTAAGTTGTTCTGTCTTACTACTGTGCTCCTTGCTTCCTCAGGACTATGGAGTCCTCACGAAGGGTCTCCCCCAGCAAGAAGATCCTCACCACACACACACACACACACACACACACACACACACACACACACACACACACACACACACACACACACACACTGGATTTCCCAGCCTTCAAAACTGTGAGAAATAATTTCCTTTCCTTTAAAATTGTGGTATTCCATTGTATCAAAAAATGTACTGAGAGAAATATTCTTTAAAGTAGCTCTGATTGAAGAATAAATTATAAAACAATCTCTGTCACAGTGCTGTGTAACTTTGGGAACCTTACATAGCCTCCCTGTGCCTCAGGTTCCCATCTGTCATGTGAAGATAAGCATCTTTCCTATCTGCCAGGGTGATTAGAACGGGGCTTAGTTCACGTTTTATTTGTTAGCTTTGAATTTATCAGCTCCATTGGGCAAATTGGCTAACAGGAAACTCTTCGACTTTTAAAATGAATGTTGGTTTTTGAAGAGCAGTTTTAGGTTCACAAAAAAAAGTCCAGCAGAAGATAAAGGTTAGCTGAATATGCCCTGCCCTCACTCCACAGCCTCCTCTGCCCCTCTCACCCCACCACTGTCTGTCAAGGTCCAAGACCATGTTAAGCTGTTCACACTGCCGCCCCCTCAGAATCTGTATTGTCCAATAGGCTCACTCTTGGGCTTAATTAGAATTATTACAATGTTAATAATCAGCATTCACCAACAAAATAGATTAGTATCAATTTTGGAGTCAAGAAATATTAATTAAAACTAGTGGTAGTTGGGTATCATGCACAATGAATATAATAAATATGTAAAATTAGCTGTTATTGGTACCAATTATTAATATTGATTGCTGATGAACATTTATTAGCAACCAATATTAATTTATCATTCACATTCATGATTAATGTATAATTATTAGTATTAATTCATATGATCATTATGATTTGACAATAATTTCTCTTTCCCTAAAATACTGTGTTCATCTTTTCCTCCTCTAGTCTCTGGGGACCACTAACCTGTCTTGGTGGCTTTGCCTTTCTCAGAATGCCCTGTCATTGGAAGCACACTGGCTTGTTGAGGAGATTACACTTGTGGAGGTTTCCACCACATCTTTCCATGACTTAACACTGCTCTGAAGGACAAAGTTGTGTGGAAGCCATCAGTACCCCCAATGGGGTTCCATGGACTGGCTGTGATCATTGATCTTGCCTAGCCCATTTTGGTGTCCCAATGTGACACTATGCTGTTAGTTCCCATGCCACTCTGTAAAGTAGGGATGGGGAGGGAGAGGCAGTGCAGGGTGCCCAGTTGGGGGCACTGCTCTTCCCTGCGCTCAGCTGTGTATATCAGGAAGTCATTTCTGCATCATTTTCCGCAGAGTCCTGTATGAAATGGTCCTTAAGGCCTTGTTGTAATTGTGTCTGTGTAGGAAAGGCCAAGTTTACTTGGCCTTGAGCATCGCAAGATGAGTAACAAGTAACTAGGAAAAACATGCCTGATCTTTAATCACTGCCATTCAGCTTAGAGGAAGATAGATTGCTCTAACTGCCCAGGGATTCTCATCCTAGTTGCTCTAGTATCTAGGCTGGGGAAATAGAAAAGGAGGGTAAAAACCACAAATGAAAAACGTTGCAAAATGAGGCATTAGTAAGCTTGCTGTATGTATTCTGAAGAACTCTAACCATGTTGGTTTTATACCTGCTCTTGGGGGAACTCAACAGACCTTGACTCTCTGTCCAAGGGGTTGTAGTTCTCTGTAGAAGACAAAGATAAAGACTACTGAAAGCCCGAAGAAGCCAAGAAGCCAAGGCTGGGTGATTGGTAAGGAATCATCTGCGTCCGGCAAGAAGGGAGGGATGCAGGCTGTGGCTGTCCTGAGTGACAGGAAATGCCTGTTCTAGCTGACAGGAACCCCTCAGCATTCCTGCTAAGGGGAAGGGATATTCCTTTCTCCTCCACCCCAGGCAAAGAAAAGAGCCTTTGACATTTTACCAACAGAATGCCTGTTCAAGAAATCACTGAGAGAAAGTAAAGTGGAGGCAGTGATGAAGTTCACAGGGAGGTTATGTTGCTAGTGGGCTAGCTGCCAGTACTGCTCAAGGGCTCTGCTTGCAGAAGCATGGGAGATGGGAAGGGGAGCAGAGCTTGAGCAATATCACTGCCACCCACCCCAGGGACCTCAGATCCAATCAAAAGGACAACAAGCAACTGGAGCCAGTGTTTCGGCCCTCCTCAGCTTGTCTCTGGGGTCTGGAAACTGCTGCCCCTTGGCTAGGGTGCCCTATGGGGAGCAGAGGGAGATGGAGGTGAGGCAGATGGAGAGCACAAAATCCTTGCTCACACCTGCATCTTGCTCTTACAAAAGTCTCCAAACTGGGCACTAGTGTCTAACACCTGTAATCATAGCTACTCAGGAGACTGGGAGATCTGAGGATCATGGCTCAAACCTAGTCCAGGCAGGAAGTCAGTGAGGATTTCATCTCCAATGAACAACCAAAAAGCCCAAAGTGGAACTGTGGTTCTTGTGTTAGTTCTAACCTTGAGCACAAAAGCTTGGGGACAGCACCAGGCTTCAAGTTCAAGTCCCAGGATTAGTTCTTACACACACACACACACACACACACACACACACACACACAAATAAATCTCCGTCTGTCCTCTAGCCATAAGTCCTACTTCCCTCCTCTGTAGAAGTGATGGCACCTTTGAGAATCTGGAGTTTCACAGGGTCTACATATGCATATGTAATGCATGTGTGAATGGTTGGTATATGTGTATAATGTATGTGTGTACATATGTGTCCATATATTATGTACCATCTATGTGTGTGTATAGATGTGCATAAAGGGGGATATCCAGGTATCTATCTGTATGTAGGTGTAAATGTATACATGTGTGCATAATGTGTGCATGCATGTGTTCCTATATACACATATTGATGTGTGTTGTGTACGTTTAGGAAGATATGTCTCTTCTTCCATTCTGGTGGGTTTTATTTTTCTGTAAGAAGCCCTTTATAATCTTGATTCTGGAGGAAGGGAAGCCATGTGCTTACCTAAGCACACAGCCTTTAATGCTCCTAATCCTTGGCAGTAGCAGAGCTTCCTGAATGGACATAAGGGCATCAAACTATCATGCCTAGGTGACAATCCATCCTTGTGACTAGGGCTGTCACCAGCAATCATGTCCTCCCTTCTGGTGGAAGCAGCTGGGCTGGGGAGCACATTCCACACCAGCTTCCCTTTCCACCTGTCCCAAGCCCACAGCCAGGTGTGGGGGGGGGGAGCAATTACTGAGCACACCGGCCCACCTGGGTGGGTGAGTCAGGCAGGACTGGTGACTCTGCCAGCTGCCAGCATAGCTGAGGGTGTGCTCTACAGTGAGGCTGCAGGCAGCTCCTCCTCCTGCACAGTGAAGGATGCCCACCTGTCTAGGGCTTTGGGGTGAGGAGGCACGAGAGGGAATCCCGGCTCAGCCTGGTGAACATATTCCATGTACTTGGATGGCACAAAAAGCTGCTGATTCAGGAGAAATCCATTCGATAGTCCTGAGATTTGTTCCACCATCCCTTCTGCAAAATTAAAGACAGCCAGGTGGCTTCTACCTGTAACTCCTTGCGACACAGGAGGTTGAGAACTGGGGATTGCAGCTTGAAGTCAGCCTGATCATTGTCCTTTTGGCTAACCTTGCAGGCAGGGAAGTTTGTGAGACTCCTCTATCTGATTAAACCCAGAAAAGCAGGAAGTGGTAGAGCAGTAGCTTTGAATGAAAAAACTAAGGGATATCACCAAGCCCTAATACCAGAATGCACACACATGCGCATGCGTACACACACACACACACACACACACACACACACACACACACACACATTTAAAAAAAATAAATCTCCATCTGTCCTCTAATCAGAAGTTCTATTCCCTTCCTCCCTAAGAGTGATGGCACCCTCGAGAATCTAGAAGCCAGAGGGGTCCTGAGACAGCCACTGGGTTAAGTTAGCTTTGTGGATCTTGAGCCCTTTTCTATGATGCATGAGGTTAGTGTGTGTCTTCACTCACCTTAAAGTACACTGTGGTGGAGACTAAGATCTTCTCTAACATTCAGAGCAGTGGAATCTATCCTAATAATTGGAGCTCCAATCTCAGCTTGGCCTCTAATGAGCTTAGCGTCCTTGGACAAGTTGCTCTTTTAGTTTTGCCAGGGAAGAGTATTGTCTTCCTGATGTTCATATTTGTGCTGCCACAAGTTATCCTGTGTAGGCTGGGGGGACACAGACTCTACCCCAGGTTAATGCTAAGCACACAGTGACTCCCCCTCCTCCTCTCACCTAAAAGCATGTCTGTATGCAAGAAGGTTCTATCCACATTGAGCAATTATGACATCAACATTGCTGTTACCATAGCATCCCAGTTTTGAAGCAAGATCTCAGTTTCTTAAGAGAAGAAGCAGTAAAGGAGAGAGAAGGAAGACAAGGGACAGAAGACAGCTGCTGGGGGAATACAAGGGTCTCTGGAAGGTGGAATATACATATCGAGGGGCAATAAGCTCTTTTATCCAAAGGGCACTAGGCCATTGTTAATGTGGTACAGAAGAGATTATGTCTCATATTCAGACAGCATAAGAGGGGAACTACTGTCGCCTATAACTCCACCAGTGCCAATGACATTAGACATACATATGGCCAAAGTTAGATTTGAGTCATTTTTCAGTATCTATAGGGAAAATGTCCAAATTTCTAGACTGGCACCTTATCACCTGCCCAGTTTGTACCTCCAAAGTTCTGTCTTTTGGCTTCTCATCTGCGTTTGGTCTCAGGCATTATTTTTTTCCTGGCCTGGACACTTCTACTTTGTTTTTGCTTCTCAGCCCCTAATTTTCTATGGGAGCTTTTGATCCCAAGGTAACTTTTATTTTATTACATTTGGCAAATTGTAAAGTAATTCCTTGGACTCTGAATTGTACTTAAAAAGCTCATATGTTCAGGGCTTGGTCTCCAGCCCTGTGGCACTGTTGGTAGAATCTTTTGAAGGTGAGCCTAATGGGAGGAAGTGAGGTCCTTGGTGAAAGTCCATGGAAGGTATATTAATATATTATTCCTATCTTTTTCATTGCTTCCTGCTCAGGAAGCAAACAACTCTTCAATGATATATTCTCCCAGGACATAAACCCCTCACCATCCCCCATTACTAATTCAAAGGTAATGAGGCTGGGTAACCATAGTCTGAAACTTTTGAAAGTGTGAGTTAAAATAAAGCTTTCCTCCTTACGAGTTGCCTCAGCTACTTCACCACAGCAACAGAAAGTTGATAGCTAGGTCTTGAGATTTCCTTTCCATCATTTTACCTTCTGAATTACTCTGTACCCTGCCACCTCTTGACTGTGCTTCAGAATAAGGCCAGTCTTCATTCAGAGCCAGTATGCTAGCAGGGCCTGATAATCTGATTTAAGCCACACTGTTCTCACTCTGCCTCTACTTTGTACCTCCTGTTTTTTTGTTTGTTTGTTTGTTTTTTTATTTCTTCTACATATTGGTTCAGTGACACTTGAAACAATCTTTTGGTTACTCCAGTGCTATTTAGTGTACTATAGATGGCCACTAGCCATTGGTAGGTATTTAACTTGATATATAGAAAATGGAATAGAATAAAAGGTATAATTCTACAGTTGACCTGGCCACATTTTCTGTGCTCAATGGCCTTAAATGGCTAATAGCTTAACATAGTGGATGGTACAGGTTACAGTGGATTTTCCCGTTCTTATTAGTTCTTTTTAACATTGTCATGTACTTAAAGACTAATTTATGATGGTCTTAAAGAAAAGCTGGGCACCATCATTCCTGTAATCCTAGCTACTCAGGAGGCTAAAATCTGAGGATCACAGCTTGAAGCTGACCAAAGCACAAAAGTCCCTGAGATTTTAATATGCAATTAACCACCTACTGAAAAGTTCCGGGCTGTAGCTCAAGTAGTTGAGTGTCAGTCTTGAACAAAAAAGCTAAGGAACAGTGTCCAAGGAGAGTTGAAGTTCTAATGTTCAACACATGCACACATACACACTAACAGACACACACACACACACACACACACACACACACACACACACAAAGAAGAAAGGAGCTCAAAATGAAATATATTTCACTTTCCTTTGGGTGGTTTTTTTTTTTTAGTTAACAGAGTGCATACAGATTTTTTTTTTTTTCTGGACATTCAGTGAGCCATTCAAATTTGGGGAACATTTTCACCAGTTATTTTCTTCTTGCTGTTTATCAAACTAAATAGAAAGTGTTGAAACCTAAAAGGTGTTTATGTATTAAGTTCATACTTGGGAACAGATGAAAGTTGTCTCCTAAGAAGTGGGAGATCAAAAAAGAGTGGGGGTCAGGGACAGTACCTTGTTTTTAAAGTTGGAGGAGAAAGTTCTGGTTGTGTTTATCTCCAATTTGTAATTATTTTACTTCTGCGTTAACAGAGGAGCTGAAAGTTGCCCCTTTTAGGGGAAATTGTAATTCATTCCCAGTTCAAAACTCCACAAATGAGAACAGCTGTGTCCATATGTTGCTTAAAAAATGTTTTCTAAACATAACACTAAGATGAAACTTTACATTAAAAAGAAACTTGTGCTGAGAACATCAGGGGTTTCTTCCTTGCAAGCTATGTCTGAAACTGGAGTGTGGAAGAGCCCCCGAGGTGGGGAACTGAAACAAGTGGGCTACATGATACTGGATTTCAATGAGAGGGAGAGGCCAGTTGATACAACGCTAAGTACCAGAATTAATGACATTAATATCACCCTGACATGACTTCCCTTACCAAGAATGGGGAAAAACAAGCTTCTTGAAGATGTTTGGAAAACTAGATTTGTTCAAATTGCATTTGTTATCCCTTTCTTGTTTGTCCCTTCCTTCTTTTTTTCTTCTATCCTTTTCCTTCCTTTCCCTCCCTTCCTCCCCCCTTTCTTTCTTTCTTTGCAGGGGGAGGGGTATCAGTGCTGGCGCTTGAATTAAAGGCAAGGGTGCTGTTCTTGAGATTTTTTTCTCAAGGCTAGTTCTTTACCATTTGAGCTACAGCTCCACTTCCAATTTTTTTGGTGAGTCATTGGAAAGAAGAGTCGCACAGACTTTATTGCCTGAATTGGCTTGGAGCCATGAGCCTCAGATCTCAGCTTCTTGAGTAGCTAGGATTAAAGGTGAAAGCTACCAGTGCTTGGCAGATTGGAAATCTTTGTGTGTGCCTGCATATGTGTGTGTATGCGTGTGTTTGTTGCTAAGGATTACATGTGTGAGTGACCAGTTCCTGGCATTTTATTTTAGTTTTGCCAGTTCTGGTGCTTGAACTCAGGGCCTGGGCAGTGTCCTTGGACACTTGAGCCACAGTGCCACTTTTGGGTTTTCCTGTGTGTGTGGTTCTGGGGAATCGCACCCAGGGCCTCGTGCATGCTAGGCGAGCACACTACCCCTAGGCCATGATCCCGGCCTTGATCAATCCCTAACTCTCCCAACTGCATCTGCTCATCCTCCCTTCCTCCATTCATCTGCCCTCTCCTGCTTCACTTTCTACCTCTGAAACCTCAAGCTCCAGCTTTCTGAGATTCATCTTGCTAGCCTGTTAGTTGTTCACCGGAGTTCCATGGTTGGAATGCTCTCTGTATCTACCATGCTTTAGTTTCTGCATCTATGTAGAGATGTGTATGACTCTGTATATATTTGCATATATGTATAGGGTATTCATAAATTAGCGCTAACTTGTACCTAAGAGAGCAAACATACAGAACAGGATTTTGAGAGGGAGGTCTGGAGACCACACTTGTTTCTAAGCAAAACATCCCACAGAGCCCTGAATGACAACCCTGACTTTGTGCTCCTGAAATTGCTGGATGTGGTTGTGGCTATCTACTTAGGACTGGGTTTAGATTCTGGGAGCAAAGGTTGTGCCCCAAAGAGGTAGGTTCATTCCCATTTTCCTTAGGCAGACTGGGAATACCATTGGCTACTGAAAAGTAACCTCTGTGAACCTCTACACTCCTTAGTGCTTTGTGTAGCTCACATGAATCCTATGAAGACCTAAAAAAGAGATGGGGCAGTGGGGAGGGGAGACAGGTTCAAAACTATAAAAAGTTTATGTTAAAGCCAAGACATATAGGAAATAGCCTTTAGATTCTAGTGGGTGGTTATCTTAACTCCTCTGTTTCCATTTGGCCTAAGGTTACCAAACTACTCAAGACATTGGGAGAAATCGGACTTGGGGGGTGAATCTACTTCCAGGAAGAATGGTGCTGTTAACTCTGCATGCGTAAATACGCAGGGCGATGTTCAGAGGAGGCAGACACAGGTGGCCACACAGCCTGGTCCACCGGAACAATGAAGCTCACATTTTGGCACACAGGGGAGGCCCCCGCGCCCCCCCTCCCCCGGCCAGCTCCCCCTTACTGATGCTGCGGGGTGGGCGGGGTCCGCAGCTGTCCCGGCGCGCTCCCCGCCCCTCCGCCCTCCCCCTCCCGCCCCGCCCCGCGTGGCCACCCTGCGGCCTTTTGTTCCAGGGCCATGTGATCGCGGTTCACCGGGAGGTCTCGGCGGGGCTCGGGCTTGTCAGCTGAGGAACGCGGGGCAGTGCAGGGACTTGCAGGCCGGCCGGCCCGCGGCGGTGCTCTCTGAGCCGGCTTTGTTCCCTGCTGAGCGTCCTCTGGGCCTAGACCGCGGGGCCTGGCGCATCCACCCGGGGCCCGGCTGGCAGGCAGGGCGGGGGCGAGGAGGTGGAGAGGGGCACGCAGGTCCGAGGCCTGGAGTCCGGGTCAAGCGGGCAGCGCTGCGCCCTGGGTAGTCAGAGCCGCAGGTAAATGAAAGCTTGGCGTCTGAGGGGCGCTGGCCTGGCGTGCTGAGCTGGGGTATTGCGTTTCCCCAACGAACGTCCCCGCGGGTCTCCCTTGAGTGGTTTCCTTGAGTGACACCAGCACTGGACCAGGAACCTGGCCCAGGCTGGAACCCCTCAGGACTCCAGGAGGGTCCCAGGGAGGTTTCCAGATCCTCCCCTTCTCCACCGTCCTCTCCCCTCAGAAGGAGTAGGGCTGGGAGTAGGGCAATGTGGGGACCTGGTTTCCACACATCTCCCACTCTCCCTTCTGGATGCTGGCAGGGGTAGCTCACACCTGTAATCCCAGCTACTCAGGAGGCTGGGATCTGAAGATCCAGATTCTAAGTAACCCAGGGCAGGAAAGTGCAATGTGGTGGTTGTCTTCAATTAACCACCGAAAAGCTGGAAGTGGTGCTGTGGCTCAAGTGGTCGAACACCAGCCTTGAGCTAAAAGCTAAGGGACAGGGCCCGAGTTTAAGTATAAAGATAAAGCACAAAGTTGAAAAAAAAAGTAATAAAGGAATTCAAGAAAAATGGGGTTACTGAGTTTGTTGGAAAAGTTGAAAAATAAGACCAAATCCTGTCCAAGTGGAAGCAATGAAGTTCATTTTACAATTCTGCTTTTAAGGATGTTCTACAATGGTGGCCTTCCTTCTTTCCTTCCCTTCTCTTCCCTTCCCTCCCTCCCTCCCTCCCTCCCTTCCTTCCTTCTTTCCTTCCCTTCCTTCCCTCCCTCCCTCCCTCCCTCCCTCCCTCCCTCCCTCCCTCTCTCCCTCCCTTCCTTCCTTCTTTCCTTCCTCTCTCTTACTTATCTTTCTTTCTATTTTTCTTTCATCTCATTCTAATTTATTGAATACTGATTTGACAACCAGGCATAGGTTGGTATAGGAATGACAGGTTTGTTCTGGGTTGTAAGGTTGTTCTGGGTAATTAGGAATATGCCTTGTGTGGAAACTTCCTTCTGAAGGAAGCACTGCAGGTTTCAGGGTGAGGTTTGGGCCAGAGTGTGGCTGATTTGTTACTTGGCCTACCACTGTCTTGGGCTGGGAGGGATGGGAATGCTGCTGGCTAGACAGATAAGGGGCTCTTAAGGCTCAGATTGTTCTGAAAGCAGTGGTCTCTGCTTAGAACCAGACCACAGTCTAAGCTCATAAATGTCTAATCTTCCTGGGGCAAACAAGAAGCCAGCGTTTGCAAATGTCAGCTGACTTTGTGGCCACATCTCTTAGTCAGTTTGAAGGCATGTGGCCCAGGGTATGGATGGACAGGAGATGAAAGCTGAATGTGTTTTTAGAAATGTGCTTATTTTTTGTGTAGCCTCCTTCAGAACTTTTGTTCTTTGCACTAAGTCAGTGGAGGGAGAAGAAATTATTGGTTTTCAGAAAGAGGGAGACAAAGGGCTGACTGCTTGTGATTGCTTCATCTGGTGGATCTGAGTTGTTTTTTTTTTTAATATCTCTTTCACTCATAGTTCAGGTTTAATTGGAGTTCTCTGTAGGCTGAGGAAACAGCCTCTCTCTTCCTTGATCTGTTTGGTATGTAGATTAACATGTTCTGTGTCCTTGTGTTCCAAATCCTCTGAGTAAAATGTTTTTCTTTTTCTCATTAAATCATCTATAACACTCCTCATTAAATGGACTATAACTTGTATTACAATAATGGCCATGCTTATTAATACTACCATTAATCTTTGTTTTGTACTTTTTTTATCTGGAACTTTTCTGAATGTTCATTAGTAACTAAAGAAACCCTTGGATTTAACTCTCTTAACTCTTTTATTACTTTGTAATGAAATGAGAGTGTGGTCTCTGCTCATCTCCAGTGATCTCCAGAAGTAACATCTTGGCACCTACAGGGAGTACCAGGTGAAGGCTATCTACTCCTATACCTAGAAACTAAATGGAAATAGCTGCATGATGCAGAATCTTACAAGCCCACCTCACACCACTGCTATCCTCCAAAACAGGTGGCACAAATGGTGAGCAAATTCTGGCCTGGGTAACACCAGGCCAGCCAGTATTAGTAGGGATACTGGTAAAGATCCCGTTGGCATCTAGAAACCCAAAGGAAAGGCTGTCCTTGAGTAGCTGCACCAAGAAGATCAAAAGAATATTGGAAAGATTGATTTTAAATTACTGTTGGGCCCATAGCCTATCAAGGGGTCCAGGTCCTACATGTGAAGCGAAGGTAACTACATCCTAAAGGGAAGTTGTGAGCAGGACTTAGACACTTCCAACAGAATAGATTAAAAATGTATCCAGGATACACTTAGAATTCACCTGTCCAAAATAAATTTTAAAAATCCTAACAAATTGTTAACCTGACACCAAGCTGGACTTACTAGATGGGTTCAGTAGCAGATTTGACATTAGACATTAGAACCTATGAACTTGACAGATCAGTAGTTTGGTTTTTTTGTTGTTGTTTGTTTTCCCAATGTGAACACATGGGAGAAATGGTCAGGAATCACAAGGAAATTACAAAGAACAACAAACAGACCAAAATAGCCCCAATTTGAATATATGAGTTGCCAGGAGGAAGAAGCTAGGGTGAAGATATATTTAAAGAAACAATAAAGCTGGGCACTGGTGATTCCTGCCTGTGATCCTACTACTACAACCACTCAGGAGACGAGATCTGAGGATCACTATTCAAAGACATCAGGGGGAAGAAAAGTTTGTGAGACTCTCATCTCCGATTAACCATCAAAAAGCCAGAAGCAGATGTGTTACTCGAGAGGTAGAGAGCTAGGCTTGAACCAAAAAGCCAAGAGACAGTGCTTAGGCCCTGAATTTTAGCTCCAGGACAAGAAAGAAAGAGGAGGGGAGGAAACAGAAGGAAGGAAGGGAGATAGAGAGGGAAGGAAGGAGAATGAAGGAAAGAGAGAAAGAAAAAGGAGGAGAGAGAGAGGGAGAGAGAAAAGAGTAAAAGCCAATTTTCTGAATATGAAAGGTAAGAAGCTTAAGTTAGCATTTCAAAAATCTAAGCAAATCCAAATGGAAAAAACCATGGAATACATATAATTAAATGTCTGAAAAGCCTAGGCAAAGAAAAAGATTTGAAAGCGGCCTGAGGGTGATGACTCTTTGCTTTTAGGAACATCAGAATGATTGATAACCAACTTCTTAATAGAAAACATGGGGACCAGAAAGAGGTGACACAACCAACCTTGCGTAAGTTCTTTTTGGAACTGTAAATTCTACAGCTCATAAACATGAAGAATGGAGGGAGAAAATTAAGAGATGTAGGAAGAAAACTAAGTATTGCTCACTAGCAAACCAATCCCTAAAGAGTGGATATTAGGAAATTCTCTACAATGAAAATGGTGTGCAGTATGCAATATTGTAGTTTGGGGCTTACATGTTCCCCAAAAGGACACTGGTGGCTCACACTGGTAATCTTAGTTACTTTGGAGGCTGAGATTTGAGGAGCATGCTTTGAAGCCAGTCCAGGCAGGAAAGTCCTGAGATTCTCATACAATTATCCACCAAAATGTCGGAAGCAGAAGTGGGATTCAAGTGGTAGAGCATTAGCCTTGGGGGGGAAAAAAGCTCAGAAACAGTGTCCAGCCTTGAGTTCAAGCCTCAGGACTGGAACATGTACAAAATTGTTCCCCAAAGACTAAGATTCTAAAATGTTAGCCCTCAGCTTGGTTCCTCTGGGATATGATGGGAAATTTGAGGTGTCTTCTGGTTACTGCATAACCTGGAGGGGATTATTAGGACACATCCACATTCTCATTCTTTCTCTTGAGAAAGCATCATTCATCCATCATGTGTTCCCTTCCAGGATGAAATGATGCTTCACCTGAGACCCCAAAACAATAGACATTATTTGCAAAAACCCATATGTCCTTCAGTGGATGTGTGATTGAACAAATTCAATACTTCATAGCATGGAATGCTTATTGAACAATCAAAGGATGGAACTATTGGCAAAGTTTGCAACTAACATGACTCTCCAGGGAATTTGGTGGTGTGGATACAGCCAATCCCAAATATTACATACTACTTAATTTTACTTTCATATACAGTTCTGTAGAGATGGAAAGATTAGTGATTGTTCAGGTCAGGTAGAGGGGATTGACAGGTCAGAAGAGGAGCTGACTTCACTTAATGATACTGAGCCACAGTATATTGGAAAAAAGACCCTGTAAACCTAACTTTTCTCGAACTCAGGGCCTGAGCACTGTCCTTGGGCTTTCTAAAGGCAAGAGCTCTACCACTTGAGCCTCAGCACCGCTTCCAGCTTTTTTCTATGTATGTGGTACTGAGGAATTGAACCTGGGCCTTCGTGCATGCTAGGCAAGCACTCTACCACTAGGCCGAACTCCCGGCCCTTTCTGATTTTGTAAGAGCATGTCAACTCATAATTATGGTTAAAAAAAACTTTTCAGGCTAAGCTCAATTTTCATCCAATTTCATAAAATCAAAGAACTAAGAGGTTGTAAGGAAACCAAGCAATAGTTGGTTAATATTTTTTATCTGAGAGCCTAATAGAATAATATTAAGTACAACAAATTGAAACTGTACTTCAGTTTAGAAAATTATGTTTTAAATAGTTTTTAATCATGTCCACATTTCCTTGGGCAAAGTACAAAAAATATGTCTAGAAGACAATAATACATTGAACAAGAATGAGGATAGATAAATAAAATCATTGTGAAGATGCTTTGTAAATGTTAAGATGGACCAGGCACCGACTCAAGCCTATAATCTTAGCTACAAAAGAGGCTGAGATCTGAGGATCAGGCAGAAAATTTTATGAGACTGATTTTCAATTAACCAGCAAAAAAACTGAAGTGAAGCTGTATCTCAAATGATAAAGCACCACTCTTAAGCAAAAATCCAAATGAGAATGCTAGGCCTGGAGTTTAGATCCTAGTACTAGAAAAGGGAAAAACAAACACCAAAAATTAAATAATCAACAGCAACAAAACAAGTTCAAATTGTTCTACTTAGAAACATTCATTTTATAAAATGAAAAAAAAATTGATGTGGAAAGTATGCTTGTTTAAAGTGAAATCTCTGCTAAGTAAGGTAAGACCATATTTTCCTTTTTTATTTTTAGCCCCTGACCTTGATTGAAGACAAAGTAAACAAAACATGAACATCATATACTATTAAATATGCAATTCCATAAAGTGAGACCTAAGACAAGAATTTGGCTAGTTCACAACAGTGTATCATTCATGGTGCTTCTAACTATAAGGAAAAACTGGGTTTGTATAGTGATAATTAAGGGTGGGGGATGTGTCTCTACTGGTAACATGACTGCCTAGCCAACATGAAATGATGAGTTCAGCAAGTATCACCAAGAAGTAATAGAAAATACCTAAAAGGATAGCATCTGCTTAACATTAGAGGTTAAGGCTTTATTGCTTTCATATTTTAGGTTTGATGTGGCATTTCTTGTTTAGAAATGGAATCAGAGAGTGGAGGGTAACAGATTCATGAACAAGTGCCGGAGCACAGAGAATTGATCTAGAATCTAGATGCTTCTCTGTCCTACAGGTGAGCAGAGGGACACCACAAAGACATCCAATATTCAAAGTTCACTTAAGGAGCACAAACCATATGTGTTCCACTGACTCCTTTTAATTAGGAATTCTGTATCTGCATGTGTGCACATGCTGATCCTGGAGCTTGAACGTAGTACCTGGGCCCTGTTCCTGAGATTTTCCTACAACTTGAGCCATTGCTCCACTTTTTCTAGTAAATAATTTTGGAAATAAGAGCCTCATGGACTTTTCTGCTCAGGTTGGCTTCCAACTAGGATCTTCACATCACATCCTCTTGAATAGTTAAGATTACAGGTGTGATCCAGTACCCAGCAGATCTAAGTATCATTTTGAAAGTCTTTGTCATGGTAGTTTCAAAAATGACCTCACGTGGTACACGAAAAACAACAACAACAACAAGGACAAATCTTTTATTGGTTTTTTTTTTCCCTTATGGTTTATCCTCTGTTGTTGCTGTATCTGACTTTGGCACCTGGTGTATTGCATACACATTTATCTGATTATTTTAATCAGGGAAGGGAAGGGGAAAAACAAGATGATGTGACAAAGGACAAGGGTGAAACAATGTACTAGCGATATTCACAAGAGAATATGTTTGAAATGCACTTTATAACTTGGGAGAGGGTCGGGGGAGTGAAAGTGGGAGAAAAACATGGAATGTGAATGCATCACCCTGATAATAAAATTAATAAATAAAAAATAGACTAATGTATCAATCAGATTTTTTTCTCAGAAAGGAAACAGCATGTTTCTCATCACAGTCTCTGATTCTCATTCTTCATGTGCAAACCCAACAGAAAAAGTTCCTAAAAAATTGCTTGTCAATCCACTTGGCAAGTGTAAGACAGAAGAGTCATCAGGAGACTCTCCACCTCACCAGAAAGACTTAACAAGAAAAGAACAAAACAGAGAAGTGCAAGGTAATTACCTTTGAGTCATTTAGGATTAAAATACTTTATTATTACAAATTAATTGTCTTTGGGCACAAATCATTAAAGAGTTGAAAATGATACATAGGTTAAAAGTAACAGGCATTGGATAATTGTTCATTCTAATCATCAAATAATTTTTCCTTTGACTTTGAAAAAAAGATCATAATAAAAACTCACTTTTAAGATTAGACTCAACTTGGTGTTTCATGAGGGATTATTACTTCTTAATATTTATTGAAAGGAATGCTATAAACTTTTTCTTGTAGTAGGGCTTGAACTCAAGCCAGAGCACTATTCCTCAGCTTTTTTGGTCAAGGCTAGTGCCCTGTCACTTCACCCATAGCTCTACTTTCAGCTTTTTATTCGTCAATTGGAGATAAGAGTCCTAAAACACTTTTATGCCTGGCCTGACTTTGAATCATGATCTTCAGATTTCAGCCTCTTGAATAACTAGATTACAGAAGGTACTACTGATACTTGTAGATTTTATTTTTTAGAATCTCACATGTCAAGTTTTCATTATTGATAACCTTATATGTCACAATATGCTTATGTAATAGTACTTCTGGTATGCTGGCTAGCCCCAATGCCTTTGTTTGACAATGTCATTGTGTTTGACAGTATCATTTTCTGTGCTTCATAAATGATCATTTCAAGGAATATTGAATTCACGGCTTACATTTCTTCTTGTTCAAGCGCCTAAAATATGTTAAGTAACTTCCTTCTGGTCTTCATGGTTCTAGATGAGGTGCTGTTTTCATCCCACTCCCTGCTCTTTATGGATGAAGACTCAGTTTTCTCTGTTGGCAAAAATTTGTCTTTGCTTTACCTTTTAGATAATTGTAATGCACCTTGGCAGATTTTTCTGGTTTCCTCCCCTCTTCCCCTATGGAGTGTGCTAAGCTTTTGGGAGGCATGTATTTCTGCTTTTCACCTTTTACATTTGAGGTGATTGTGTTTCTTGTACTGTTGACTACTTTTTTTTCTTTTTTCATATATTTTTTATTGTAATTAATAGAAGGCTTACATGATATTTGCCAGATAGAAGGTGTCTTAATTCACATACATTGATACCCTTTCACATGTCTTGGTCCCCATTTCCCTCCCCACCACTCCCACCCCTCATCTTGTTTTCCCCGCTTCCCTATCCAATTTCAAATAATCAAATACAAATATATCCGATGTATCAGGTAACAAAGTGAGATACTGTAACAATATGAGATAATCAAGGGACAGCAAAAGAGATGAGAGATAACATAGTACATTAAGGACAACAATCACTCATTATATGGCTTTTGTTTCTATATCCTAGATGTCCTTTCATTTAGCGTCATACTATATGGCCTTATGTATCAAGGTTTTGCTGTATTGCAAATCTCTGCTAGGAGAGCCCAAGGTTTCTACTGCTAATGGCAAATAAGGGAAACCATTGAGCCTACGTTTCTTTGAGTCTGGCTTACTTCACTTAATATGATTTTTTTCTAAGTCTTTCCATTTCCTTACAAATGGGGCAATGTCATTCTTTCTGACAGCAGCATAGAATTCCATTGTGTACAAATACCACATCTTGTTGATCCACTCATCAACTGAGGGACATCTGGGTTGGTTCCATATCTTTGCTATGGTGAATAATGCTGCAATGAACATTGTTGTGCTAGTGGATTTAGTATGTCCTTGTTTCTGGATGGTTGGCTAAATGCCAAGTAGTGGAATTGCTGGGTCATGGGGAGCTCTATGCTTAGTCTTTTGAGGCACTGCCATACTGCTTTCCATAGTGGTTGAAGGAGTTTGCACTCCCACCAACAGTGTAGTAGTGATCCCTCCTGGCCATATCCCCTCCAGCATCTGTTGTTATTAGTTTTCTTGATCCTGGCCATTCTAACTGGAGTGAGGTGGAATCTTACAGTTGTTTTGATTTGCATTTCTTTTATGACCAGAGATGTTGAGCATTTCTTTGTTGACTACTTCTTTTTGGCAGAGTTCACTAGGGTTTGAACTTAGGACTGAGAAGTTGCTGTAGGTAGACACTCTACTAGTTGAGTTATGCTTCAAGTCCTCCCTAACCCCCTTTTGTTTTGTTGCTGATCTCTGGGCTTGAACTCTGTCCAGCCCTTTTTGCATTTGTTATTTTTTTCATAAAAGGTCTTAGTTTTTTTGCCCAGACAGGCCTGAAATGTGATTTTCTTAGTCAGGAGCTCATATGTGGCTAGGATTGTAGATGCAAACCACAAGGCCCAGCTAGAAACTGAGATGGAGTCTCATGCATTCTTTGCCTGAGTTTGTTTCTAAAGGTTATTCTCCCTGTCTCTGCCTCCAGAGAGGCTAGAATTACAGGCATGACCCAGGCTATTTGAATACCTTTTAAGCTTACCTCACTTAATTCTCAAACCTTAATAATATGAAAGTGGAACTTTTCTCTCTCTAGTTTTGAAATTCTGTCCATTTCTCCAGTCTATTTTTTCTGTCTTTATTGAGATTGGAAAAATTCTATTCATTTGTTTTTAAGTTCATAGATTCTACGTAGAATGTTTTCTCCACTCAGCTATGCAGTCCATTCAAAGTATTTTGATTTCAGTTATTTTATCTTCCAATTTATGAACTTCCTTTGATTTTATAATCTGAATTTATAAAAATTTAAAAAATGTTTTTGCCAGTCCTGGGACTTGAAGTAGACATTGTCCTCGACCTTTTTCGTTGTTGTTGTTGTTCAAGGCTAGAGCTCTACCACTTGAGCCACAGCACTACTTCTAGCTTTTTCTATCTATGTGGTACTGAGGAATTGAACCCAGGGCCTTTATGCATGCTAGGCAAGCACTCTACCACTAGGCTACACTTCGGCCCCTGAATTTATAATTTTCATATCTATCAGTTGACTTTGAAATTTCATATTGCAGCATAGCTATAATAACTATATTCAAATTCTTAATCTTTTGCTGGGTGCCTGTGGCACCAGTAATCCTAGCTACTCAGAAAGCTGAGATGTGAGGATATTGATTTAAAACCAGCCTGGCAGATAAATCAGAGAGACTTTGACTTCTAATTAGTCAGCAAAAAGGTATAAATGAAGGCTCAAGTTGTAGAGTGCCACCCTTAAGCAGGAAAAAGCTAATCAAGAGTGCTAGCCACACCAAATCCATGGCTCATGCCTATAATCCTATCTACTAAGGAAGCTGAAATCTAAGGATCACAGTTTAAAGTCAGCCAAGAGAGGAAAGTCTATGAAACTCTCATCTCCAATTAGCCATCAAAACACTGTATGTAGAGCTGTGGCTCAAGTGGTAGAGTGTTAGCCTTCAGAATAATAGCAAACAAAACACAAAGGTATAGTGTACTGATGCCCCGAGTTCAAGCCCTAGAATAGGCACCAAAAAAAGAATGCAAGGCCCTTTGTTCAAGCCCTACTACAATTCATAAAATAAAAAACAAAGCAACAAGTGTAGTTTATCTTGGGGCTTGTGTCAGTTGTTTATCTCTTCTTCCTCAGCTTGCAATTTCTTTTGCAAGCTGATTTCTGATCATACCCTAGATACATTTTGTCCATATATTGTATATTATAAGCCTGAGTATTACTCAGACTCTTCATTTTATAAAGCAGTGGCTCTGTTTAGGCTTAGCAAGTTTATGGTCTGTGGATTCAATGACAATATGAACTCAGCCTTTGCAGTGTTATTTTGATCTACTGGGACCCCTGTAATCCTGTTAGTGCTTGCAGACTGAGAGGAAGACAGGGTCTGGGCCAGAAAGCCAAGGCTAGGCCTTTAGTCGAGGGAAGGATACCATCTGTCTTTAAGCCAACCCCAGCAGAAGGAAGCTGTGGAAATTCATTCTCCTGTCTCACCTGCCTCACTCTACCTAGCTATATCTCCTGGCTGTGGAAAGGGTAGAGGCTCTATGGCTGGGCTTTGCTGACTAGGATAGGTGGGAAATGGGAGATTAGTTACCTGTTCAGTCCTGGAGAGTACCAGAAGAGGACATGTAAGTGTGAATCTCCTCTGGGTCAGCCAAAAAGATGGAAGGTAGGTTGAGGAGGTCAAGAAGAAGAGTATAATTTGCCATGTATGTCTGATTGAAGCAGGGCAGATGCCACCAAGTGGATTTTCAGTGGTCACGTGGCCAGAAGCAATAGGTTTATTGAAGGAATCTCCTGGACTACATGTTGGCAGTTACGGTGGAGCTTCTGCACAGTGCTCTCTCGGGTATTTGTGAGGGAACTCAGGCAGTTCTTCAAATTCCATGGTCATTGGATGTTTGGACTCATTCTTCTGTCCACTTTCAAGGGCTTGAACTCAGAGCCTGATCACTGTCCCTGAGTATTTTTTTGCTCAAAGCTAGTGCTCTACCACTTGGGCCATAGCTCTACTTTTGGCTCTTTAGCGTAGTTAATTGGAGATAAGTCTCACAGCTATCCTGTCTCACAGCTAGCTTCAAACTATAATCCTAAAATCTCAGTCTCTTGAGTAGCTAGGATTACAGGTGTGAGCCACTACACCTAGGCTTCACAGGCTTAGTTTGTATCATGTCCATGGTCTTTCAGTTGAACTAAGGACAGTTCAGTTGAACTAAGAACAGGAATACACTAAATTTGGAATACTGGGAAGCTGACTGTGGTCCTGTCATATTTGAGAGAAAGGTCTATTCTGTCTTCCTGTCATGGCATCATTCAGTCAGGTGATCATTCTGGAGGATTTTACAATTGTATCCAATCTATAGTTGAGTGGGAGCCTGGAATGGGGAAGCCATTTGTCCAACTGTCTTTATGTGGCGAAGAACATGCTTCCACTTTGCGAAACACAGGTGGAAGGAGAGGCTTTGTAGGCCAAGGTAAACAAAATTTCAACCACAGGCTGAAAAGTTCATGCAAACCAAGATTGTCATAGTTTTATGGACACAGTTGTAGTGAGGAAAATGTTAGTTAAGATGAAAATACATAGGAAACAAAGACTTTTTACTTAGGTGTCTTATGATGGAGCAAGGAGATCAAATTCTGTTTATTTCCTCCCCATTTTTATACTTTATTCTCCTAAATTAACAAAAGTTGGCAAAGCAGATTTTTTTCTGTTTTACTTGTTTATTTATTCATTTATTTTTATAAATGAACTTTTGTATAAAGTAATGTTTGTATAAAGGAGTTGGCATTTAACAAAGCAGTTTCCTTAGGTCTTAACTCTTAACATACAGCAGCTCCAACCACATAAGACTTATGAGAGATATTTACATATGGCCCATTATATCATTATACATTGCAATGCTTGGATGCAATTGGACAGAAAAAAATTGGGAAGATGTAGAGTTCAGTCTCCTTGGCTTCTTGTCTGCTATCATGATCTTCCTATCACACATGCATAGTAATGTGACACAACCATGAGTACCTCACCATATAGAGACAATGCCAACACCACACACCTAAACACTGCAACTGTGAGATACACACACTAATTTTCTTCATAAAGTTATCCAGCTTCAGATATTTCGGTGTAGTAACATGTCCAGTGACATGGAGCTCTGTCTTCTTGTTTTGTCTCTCATTCTACAAGTATTTTTCAGTTTATTTATCCCATATTTTTCTCATTCTTTTGCATCAGGTGGACAATTTCAACATTTAAAATGCCTTTCTGCCAAGTAAAGGACTGAAGTGCTAGTGTTCTAAGTACAAGAAGACATGACATGATTTATAACGCTGTTTGTTGGCTGGGAATGTGGCTTAGTGGTAGAGTGCTTGCTTAGCATACATGAAGCCCTGGGTTCAATTTCTTGGCACCACCTAAACAACAACAACAATAACAATAACATATATATATATATATATATGAGATGCTGTTCATCACAAGTGCAGTGTGAAAATTAATTGTATATATTGAATACGGAATCAAAACAAATGCACATAAGATACAGTAATGCATTGATTTTTCAGTGGATGGAACCAAAGTATGTCTTTCTGTATGGTTTGGGATTCATATGAATGAGAAAAGCCCTCCCTTCCCACTTCACCTCTAGGACTCAGATTCACGTAGACAGTGCTCTGTCCTCGGTACTCTTCACAGAGTGACCACGGCGGTCGGGGTCCTTGTCAAAACTTGGCTTGAAATTTAGCAGTACCACTTACTCTCTCACATAAAGTGCACTGTCTAACATCAAACTAAATTCTAACTATAGAGCATGTGCTCTTTCTAATGCCTTCCTGTTTTTTTCATTTACTATTACTTTATATAAGTGGCAAATGAATTTTACGAGAGTCCACTGTTCCTACGGAATGTACAGACTATAGGCATACTTCACATGTCTGATTCTCAGCTTTTATATGTAGTTAAGTTTCGGGCCATGAGAATTCACAGGAGCCAGCCATTCCCAGAGTGCTCATGAGAAAGGTTCCTCTCTCCAAGGCGACCTGTGCTTCCCCTTTTCTCTCCTGGCTCTTGGATCATGGTGATAGGTTCTTGCAGTTACCTTTTCTGGTGTTGTCCTCGGGGATTCTCCTGTGATCTTTCAACTGATGGTCTCAGCTGGGATCTGAAGGCTTGGAGTTGATTGTACCCAGATCCCTGTTATGCTCCCAGTTCTTCCTGGCTTTCCAGTTTTATTTCTTTTTAACCTCTTCATTTTCCTCTTGCATCTTTATTTCATCCTAATACAGTTTGTGTGTTTATTTGTTTTGCCAGTCCTGGAGTTTAAACTCGGGGCTTGGGAGCTATCCCTTAGCATCTTTGTGCTCAAAGCTACTGCTCTACTACTTGAGCCACAGCACCACTTGTGGCTTTTCCTGCATAGCCCTTTGGAGATAAGAATCTCACAAACTTCTGCCTGGGCAGGCTTAGAACCATGATCCTCAGATCTCAGCCTCTTAAGTAGCTAGGATTATAGGTGTGAGCCACCGGCACCCAGCCTCAAGTTAGAATTTATTGTTCTTTAGATCCTTATCAGAAAAAGAGGCCTTTATGAAATGCACATTAAAAAGTAGCAACCACCACTCCACTTAAAGTATAGTTCTTTTAACAAAGAATCATCACAGTCTTAAATTCAGGTGTCTAATAATTGCTACTAGTACCAAGTTGTCAATGTCAAAATTCCTAGAAAGTAGTATTTTACTTGGTGTGGCATTATCCCAGAAGTGTTAGTACTTCAGATAATAGACCTGAATGTTCTATAAAATTCCCATATCCTATTTTTGGCTAATCATCAGAGGTCACTCTCAGAATAAATTTCCTGATGCAGATTTTCTTGAGACTAGGTTTGTATGAGAGCCAGGATTCAACACTGAACTTGCCTCATGGAGACTTTTGCACCAGGAAAGTAGAAGTTACGTTAGTGATGAAAATATATTGGAGCTTTCCCTGCAAATATAGGTTTCTCACAGGTAAGAGGACACACAAACAAATCAAACTTTAGAAAACTTGGCCCTGGTTTCTCACCAAGTATGTTAATTTCAGGTATGAAAATACTTCATTATAAATAGAATAGAAATAGAAATTTCAGGTGTTAAAAGACAGAGGCTAATGAGGTTCCTGGATTCATATAACACGACAAAGTATATTATGTGCAATCACATGTGTCATTGCCCATTGTTTCTCTAGAAGAACATGCTTGTTTTCACTTCATAAGAAGGCTGAAAGAACATATTCCAAGACAACACATGTTCAGGGCTTGGGGACCCTGGAGTTGCCTGGGGATTTGTTGAGGATGGAAAAGTGCACACTGTCACATGCTGGATTCTCAAAGTATATGATTATGCAGAGAGATGTGTGACCTTTGAGCTAGGAGGATTCTAATAGAGAATGGAGGCTTTCTAATACCTTGGGTTATTTCACATGACTTCCAAAGGCTCTCAATTTCGATCATTCCAGCAGTCTCTATGTGGGAAAGATTTGCATATTCAAATGATCTTATAATCATATCACTGTAATTTTCCCTTTCCTAATGCCATTTACTCAAACATACAGGATATTTTAGGGTGGTGTATAGCTCTTGGCCTGTATATGTAAGGTTTATAATTGGTGTAAAGTGGATTCCAGCACCTTCCTAATGGACAGGCCATCTAAGATACAGGCCAGCATAGGAATGAACAGTTATGATAATGTGACAATAGTAATTAGTAATAGTAATAATATCAATAAGTGCCATACATCATGTACAAATTGTTAGGGTCTAGTCTCCCAATATTAGGGTCTGTGATCAAAGGAACGAGTCTGACACAAAAGTGGAAGTTAAACAGAGTTTTATTCCGCGCCTAGCATCGAGAATCATACTGACCGGTCAGGGCCGTCTCTAAGATGTGAGTGAGAGAGCGACCCCGCCTAATCTTACAGGCTACTTTTATAGGCCGCCAGCCATGTGGCTGGGCTGGCCATACACAGGTGGCCAATGGAATTCAACATAGTTGATTGATGGCTGGGGTAACCACTGACACCTTTGCTGTTTGAAGGGGCCTATCATCTTGGTGGGCTTCTGGTGCACTGCTCTGATGACAAAGGAAAGGGAGGGAGTTTCCTGGCAGGCCAAGAGGGGTTAAGGTGGGGAGGAATTGGGGAAGTCCCTTTCATTCCCCCCTCATTTTGGAAAATGAGTCAAATCTTTGACTCTTCCTCCCACCCTATGTTCTCCTGTCATAAGGTCCATATTGAGTCCTCAGCACTGGCTTTTTAACCACTTCAATTCTCCTTTGTACAAATGATCTTTATGCTGTTTACAATGCAGGGGACCAAAAGCAACATTAGTAGAACTAAGGATTCTGCAATGGCAGATATTTGGGATGTCATCATGGAGACCAGCTAGATAAGCTTTTATACACCATCCTTGGAACCCCTGCTTCTCTCTTGCTCAAGTCTCCTTTTTATATCAAACCATCATGGTTTGCCCAAAGTGACATTCTCTTTCTGTCTCCATCTGGGAGTGATGAATCCAGTAGCTCTTTCCTGCTCCTTTGACAGTGGTTGGAGTCCTGGGTATCACAGTGCAGGTACATCTGAGTGCCAGGATGTTAGAAACCAGACGATGAACATGTCCCCCAATCAACCTGTAAGGCCTGTAAGAACTGGATTGAATCATGGTTAACACTATTAGCTAGTTCAACTTCCCCAAGTTTTAGGGGAAGGTCTCCCTCCAATGGGGAGAACATTACACATGGAGAGTTCCCATTATTAAGACATACCATCTGCTACATACTCATACTCTCTGGAATCTGTCATCCTCCCTTTTCCTTTCTTTTCTAGAATAAACCATTTCTTTAAAAATTCCTTTCCCAAGGTTTCTGTACTGTCCTTTCTCTCTCTTCATTTGACCATAGCCCTCATTCACATTTAACACCTCTCATCCCTAGACTTCTCATCACAGGGTGGAGAATTCCTCTCACGAAGCCATAGGCACCAAGATGGCTATGGCTGCAAAAGGCTAGAACTTTACACTGCTTTTATAGGGAAAGTACAATTACCTGACTGGCTATTTAACTCAAACCACTGGTCGAATCAGAGCTCACATGTCTAACCACTGAGCACCAAGCTGTTATCACCTGGGGTTCAAGTACATGGGCCCTAAACAAGGGAGGGGGTCATTCCCAGAACATGGAACAATCTTGGCACAACATTCCCCCCTTTCCCATGATACTTTTAGAGCCAATCTTGGATCTATCTAGTTAAAATCACACAAGGACCTAAGGGTCCAGCTAAAACAAAAAACAGAGTTATCAACCAAGGGGAAAAATTCCTTCACTTTGCTCCCTTTCCCATTTTAACACCATTAGGTGGAAATGCACAACTATGAGTATTTACCCACACAAAGTCCCTATCCAAATACTGCCCATAACTATTATTGATTTTGGTGGCATAACTTAATTTTTAAAGGGCTACTTTTGGTCCAATCAATCTTCCAAGCTGTTTTGGACAAGGGTTCTATGAAGTCTGGAAATGGATCCACTGGCTTGGCATGGGTGTAATGGATCCAAGAAGCGACTCCGTCTACTTTGAGGGCGGTGGGTGTTGTCAGGATGACCTGAAAGGGTCCTTTCCATCGTGGCTCCAGATTTTCTTGCCGGTGGCATTTCACGAGTACCCAATCACCTGGTCTATAGCGATGAGGCACCAGAGGTGGTTCTGTCTTGTACAGGTCCCTCAGCTTGGGCCAGACTTCTTGGTGAGCCCTTTGCAGGGCTTGGAGTGAAAACAAAAACTCAAAATCACCATCCTCTTCTTTTCTAATAAGATTTTCTTTAAGATTGGGTATTATAGAGGGAGGTCTACCAAACATTATTTCATAGGGGGTAAGTCCTAATTTAAAAGGGGAGTTTCGAACCCTGAACAGAGCATAGGGGAGAAGAGCTACCCAGTTTGTGTCAGTCTCCATGGTCAATTTGGTCAGGATCTCTTTTAATGTTCTATTCATTCTCTCTACCTGTCCTGAACTTTGGGGTCTATAGACACAATGTAATTTCCAATCTGCCCCAAGTATGGAAGCCAGTCCCTGACTTACCTTCGAGACAAATGCAGGTCCATTGTCCGAACCTATCATTACTGGAAAGCCATACCTGGGTAAAATGTCTTCAAGTATCTTCTTAGCCACTATCTGTGCAGTTTCCCTTTTAGTGGGGAAAGCCTCGACCCATCCTGAGAAGGTATCTACAAAAACTAACAAATACTTATATCCGTATTTCCCTGGTTTTACTTCAGTAAAGTCTACCTCCCAATAGGCTCCTGGCTTGCCCCCTTGCTGTCTTGCCCCTAAATTTTGCTGATTTCTCCCTACATTATTTAGCTGACATACTCTGCAACCTGAAATAATCTGATCAATTTTGATGGTTGCTTCCTTAATTCGTAGTCCAGTTTGTCTTAAGTCTTGCATCTTTCTGGCACCAAGATGAGTACTATGGTGAATTTTTTGTAGCACCTTCATCCCTAATTTTTCTGGGAGTACTATGTGACTCCTGGAATCTCTCCACCATCCATCAAGGAGCTGTACCATAGGTAGTTTCTCAATCCATTGCAAGTCTTCCTCCGTATACCCTGGAATCAGTGGTAAGACTCTGGATCCTGGGTCTGGGAGTTGGAGGGCTAGAGCTGGAGTTGAAGATAAGGCCACCTCCCGGGCAGTCTGGTCAGCCAGATGATTGCCCCTGGACACTAGATCTACAGGTTTCTGGTGTCCTGGGCAATGGACTATTGCCAGTTTCTTTGGTTCCCAAAGGGCAGCCCGGAGTGCCAATATTTCCTCCTTATTTTTGATAGTCTTTCCTTCTGCTGTAACGAGGCCCCTCTCTCTGTATATTGCCCCATGTATGTGGGCTGGCAAAAGCATACCGACTGTCTGTATAAACTGTCAGTCCTTTATCCTTACCCAGTCTGAAAGCTTGGGTTAAAGCCACCAATTCCACTCTTTGTGCTGAAGTTACTGCAGGCAGGCATTACTGAGCCATCAGTCTGGGGGCTGTTTGAGAATGCCCTCGATAGTATGAGGTGTTATGACCTTTAACTCCTGTCTCAGGGTCAACTTATTTGCATCCTTTATCATTAGTGCCATGGCTGCAATCATTTGGAGGCAGGGAGGCCATCCAGCAGCCACAGAGTCCAGCTTTTTAGATAATAAGCAATGGGTCGTCTCCAGGGACCCAGGTATTGAGTCAGAACTCCTTTAGCTACCCCTTTACTCATCCACAAATAACTGGAAGGGTTTAAGAACATCCGGGAGTCCCAAGGCTGTGGCAGACAATAAGACTGTCTTTATTTGTTGGAAAGCCTGTTCAGCTTCTTCTGTCCAGCAAAAAGGTTGCTGATCCTTAGTAGCCAAGTACAAGGGCTTTGCTAGTTCCGCAAACCCGGGAATCCATAGCCGGCAAAATCCAGCTGTCCCCAAAAATTCCCGCATCTGTCGTTGTGATTGTGGTCTGGGTATGTGGAGCACTGTCTCTGTGGGCAGCAGTTAGCCACCTTTGCCCTCCTTTCAGTAGGTACCCTAAATATGTTACCTCAGTCTTGCAGATCTGTGCTTTCTTAGCCGAGGCTCGATAGCCCAGCTTTCCTAAGGTTTGTAGGAGGTCCTTCGTCCCCTGGATTCACCCTTCATGAGTCTGTGCCACTATTAAAAGATCATCAATACACTGTAAAAGGGCCAAATCGAGGTGTTTTTGTCTGTACTCACTTAGATCCTCATGGAGGGCCTCATCAAATAGTGTGGGTGAATTTTTAAATCCTTGTGGCAGTCGGGTCCAGGTCAGTTGCTCATTAATGCCCTTTTCTGAGTCAGTCCATTCAAATGCAAAAAGTTCTTGGCTTCTGGGGGCCAAAGGCAAACTGAAGAAAGCATCTTTTAAATCCAAGACTGTATACCACTGTTTTTCAGGGTCAAGAGTACTCAGGAGGGTATAAGGATTAGGCCCAGTTGGGTGTATGTCCATAACCCACTTGTTAACCTCTTAAATCTTGCACTGGCCGATATTCTCCCATGTGCGTACCGGCAGTAATGGAGTGTTCCAGGCTGACCAGCAAGGTCGTAGCACTCCCTGGTCTAAGAGGCGGTGAATGTGAGAAGTTATTCCTACCGGAGCATCTAAAGACATAGGGTACTGTCGGACTCGAGCAGGGTTGGCCCCAGATTTTATTTCTATATAAAGTGTTGGCTGGTGCTTAGCTAATCCCATCCCTCCAGTTTCTGCCCATGCTTCTGGAAACTGTTTGAGCCAAACATCAATTCCTGAATCAGGGGGATTCTGCTGCTGATGAAGGCGATATTCATCTTCCAGTGCTAAGGTCAATATTGTCAGTGGCCTGCCCTGGGAGTTTGGTACCTTAGGTCCACCTGGCAGGAAGTAAATCTGAGCTCCCAACTTGGTTAATAAGTCTCTCCCCAATAAGGGGTAGGGGCTTTCAGAGATGCCTAGGAAGGAATGTGACATCTTACCAGCTCCCAGGTCCACCATCCTTTGAGTTGTCCAAGAATATTTCTTTATTCCTGTAGCCCCCTGCACCCACGATGTAGCTGTGGAGAGTTTTCCTTGAGGCTTAATAAGGACCGAATGCTGAGCACCTGTGTCCACTAAAAACTGGACAGGAGTCCCCTCCACCTGCAAAGTTACCCTAGGTTCGGGGAGGGGATCCAAACCCCGTCTCCCCTAGTCCTCTGAGTCATGAGTGACTAACATGGAAGTTTTTTGTTGCCACTGGTCCGATCTGCTCTTTTTTCTTTTCCGGCATTCCCTAGCCCAATGACCAAACTCTTTGCAGTAAGCACATTGATCTTTGCTCAAATCTCGACCTGGAGTCCTCGAATACTGTGGGCCACGTGAACCTCTTTGTGGTGATCTTCCCTGTTGAACTACAGCAGCCAATACTTTAATCATTCTCTGTGTTGCTCTCAGCTGTTTCTCCTCTGGAGCATCCCTATTATTAAAAACTTTCTGAGCAATCCTGAGTAAAGCTTGGATACTTTTTCCTTCTAAGTCCTCTAATTTATGTAGCTTCCTCTTAATATCTGAAGCTGCCTGGTTAACAAAAGACATAACTACAGCTGCCTGATTTTCAGGGGCTTCAGGGTCCATTGGGGTAAACCGTCTAAAGGCTTCCATTAATCTAAGTACTCAGGAGGAGTTTCTGTTTTACCTTGAAGAACCGAATATAGCTTAGCCAAATTAGTGGGCTTGCGAGCGGCAGCCCGGAGACCCGCCATTAGAGTCTGACGATACACCCGTAGCCTTCCCTTACCTTCTGCTGTGTTATAATCCCATTTATCCTGGGGAGGTCTAGTTAAGGGAAATATATCATTAATCAAATCTGGATTAACAGTGGGCTGCCCATTGTTGCCAGGGACCAATTTCCTGGCCTCCACTTGGATCCTTTCCCTCTCCTCCGTAGTAAACAAGATTCGGAGGAGCTGCTGACAATCATCCCAGGTGGGTTGATGAGTGAACTTTCTAGAAGAGAAATCAAAACTTTAGGGTTATCAGAAAAACAAGCACTCTGGGTTTTCCCCCATCACCTATATTTTACCATCAGATTTTCAATGTCAGTCTGCAAGGAAAAAGGACAAAGATGATCCATTCAGTCCATCTGACCAGGCTTAGTGAACAGCCTTCATGCCAGCTTATTTTCCTTCAACAGCGTGGACTCTCCCTTAGGGCCGTTTCCACCATGGGAACCCAGAGCTGCACCTTAGCCAGTTCACCTCTCACCCCCAAAAATGGTCACACAGGACTATCCTAAGTTTTCCCATCCTTTCTCTTGGCATTTGATTACCTAAACAATTTTAAAGGACAGGCAAAGTTTCTGATATTGATAAACAAATTCACAGTTAAATCTTTAATACATGTCTCCAAACTTTAACTTAAGGAAATAAATTCCAAATTCCCTAATGCCTCTGGGCTAAACAGGATACAGTGTTCATAATGTAAACAGCTCTATACTTTACAATACCAGATTTTTAATGCAGATTTTAGAAACTTTAGAAAGATCCTTTTAAGTAGTTCCTCTTTAAAACAATGCAATGATCCTTTGAGATGTTTGAACTTCTCAAACCTAATGATTTTCTTGAAGTTTAGACTTAGATTTACCCAATTGCGTTTCAAGTTTAAACTCACCCATTGTTTTTCACAGCATGCTCACAATTTAACCTTGAACATGTTCACTCACTCATTCACACATATTCATACTCAAAGATCTTAAAGCATGCAAAGTTAATATTGGCCGTTCGTTTTCCAGAAGCTTTAGTGTCAAGAGAGTTTGCCAATCTTACTCTTGCAGGTGAGAACCAGGTTCAAAACAGAACTTTTACAAGGCAATTTAGTTGAAATTATTATTTGGTGGGAGTCTTCCAGTGCCAGATCTAGCCCCCCTAGAGCATGGCTCTAGTCATTTCCCCTATTTTGACTAGGCCATTTCACATGACAGTTTACAGGACCAAATTTAAATCTGGGGGAACCAAGACTGATGCCTGTGTCCTGCCACCAATTGTCTCCCGATTGCGCAGCTGAGTGGGAGGAGCCATACCAGGCCCCCAGGAATGTCCAAATGGACTTTTTTTTTTTTTTGCCAGTCCTGGGCTTGAGCTCAGGGCCTGAGCACTGTCCTTGGACTTTCTCAAGGCTAGAGCTCTACCACTTGAGCCTCAGCACCACTTCCAGCTTTTTTCTATGTATGTGGTACCGAGGAATCGAACCCGGGTCTTCATGCATGCTAGGCAAGCACTTTAACCACTAGGCCAAACTCCCGGTCCTCCAAATGGACTTTTGCAAAGACACAGCAAACAAGAACCCATTAGGACTGGTACAGATTTCAAGTACAGGACCCGACAATCATCTCAGGGAACCATAAAACAGGGGCAGAGAAACAGGGACCTTTAAGTGAACTCAAATTTTCTCTTTAGAACCTTAAAACATTGCAAAACCAAGTCTAGGGGAAGATCTTCTGTAGATGCCACTTGGCTCATCTCTTTATACACACCAAACAAAAAACTTCCGGGAGGGACAGACAAGGAGTGTGTGTGGGGGGGGGGGTCGAGTTCTCCAGGTCAGACTCCACTTTCTCCTCCTTTTTTGATCCTGAAGATGTGACCTGCCTTAGAGGGAGAGAAACAGTTTTTTTGTTAAGCAGGGCAAGGTTCCTTTGGCGGTCATCCTGTAAAGAGAGTGGCCCATTCCAGCTGGCCGAACATTTAAGTTTTTCTAGGTAAACTTTGTCACCCTACTGGGCGGCCTTGTCTTGGAAATCCTTAAAACGTAGGAGGATAAAGTTTAGGGGCGTTGCGAGCTCCTTACTCTCTATGTGACCCATTTTCCTATCAGGCGGTAAAGAGAAACACCCAACAAGGGGTCAGACACGGACGGTCCTATCAGATCGTAAAGAGAGACACAAAAATGACAACTCCTACAAGACAAAGGACCAGCTCCAAGACACACAAATACCAAGATGAATACAACTGCCGTACAAACACAAAACTACAGTAACACAACTGTCGTACCTGGGAGACTCTTGCTCCCTAATCTACAGATGTTGTGCCCTGGAGAGTCAAACTCCCTATTTCTGCAATGACCCTCTGGAGTGATGGGGCGTCCCCACATCCACTCCGGCCCTGGGGAGCTATACTGCATCCAGTTTCTCCCAGGTGGGCCACTCCCCTGGAGCTCCCCAAAAGAAAGGATAAAACATAAAAACAAAGACAAAACTCACGCTCAAGATCTTACTTCCGGAGGTTTTTGTTCAAATTTCTGATGCTGGCTCAGTCCTTGTCTTTTGATCCTGGACGAGGCCCCCAAATGTTAGGGTCTAGTCCCCCAATATTAGGGTCCGTGATCAAAGGAACGAGTCTGACACAGAAGCGGAAGTTAAACAGAGTTTTATTCTGTGCCTAGCATCAAGAATCATACTGACCGGTCAGGGCCGTCTCTAAGATGTGAGTGAGAGAGCGACCCCGCCTAATCTCACAGGCTACTTTTATAGGCCGCCAGCCATGTGCTTGGGCTGGCCATACACAGGTGGCCAATGGATTTCAACATAGTTGATTGATGGCTGGGTAACCACTGACACCTTTGCTATTTGAACGGACCTATCATCTTGGTGGGCTTTGGCGCACTGCTCTGATGACAAAGGAAAGGGAGGGAGTTTCCTGGCAGGCCAAGGGGGGGGTAAGGTGGGGAGGAATTGGGGAAGTCCCTTTCACAAATCACTTTTCAGACTGTATGTTTCTTAGAATTCAGCAAAATAGACATTTTTATACTTGCTGTATAAATTGAGAATCAAAGTTTCAAGAGTTCAAGTTAATTTTCCATACCTATTATGTACTAAGTCTGTGCTAAGATTAAGTGTTAAATCTGGGTTAATATTCGTGAACTCTATTTTTTTTTAGTATGTGTATGTATACTGGTACAGGGACTTGAACTCAGAGCCTGGTTGTTATCTTTTTAGCTTTTATGCTCAAGCTAGTGTTGTACTGCTTGAGCCACACTTCTGCTTCCTGTTTTTTTCTTAGTTAATTGGATATAAGAGTCTCACGGATTTTCCTGCCCAGGCTGGCTTCAAAATTGTGATCTTCAAAGCTCAGACTCTTAAGTAGATAGGATAACAGACATAGCCATCAGTATCCCACTAAAGCTGGATTTAATCATTTCTGCCTCTTGAAGCTTTCTACTCTTCAAGTCCAGGTTAGCTCCTTTTTTACTTTTCCTTGTTTCCATCCCTTTATTTCTTCCAAACAATCCAGGAATGTTTATTGGTATGTCATTGTGGTATAGACTCAGATAAAAACAGTGGCAGAATTTTATTTTCTTTTAGGTAGCATCTTGGAGAGGAGACATAGGCAAAACAAAAAGATTATCTCATTAAAATATACCAATAGTGAGAGAAATAAATGAAGAGTAGAGCGATGCCCCCCCCACTCCCCCCCACCCCTGCATTAAGGGCCCACAATGCAGAGAAGATGACCCTGGGCGCTGCTGTCTGCACAAGCCCCTGCTCAGCAGAAAGCTAGGGACTACTCAGTCAAAAGGAGATGAATGCACAGCTGCAGAGGAGGCGAGGGAACCAGTAAGGAAAAACAGGACAGACACAGAGACAAAATCAGCCGGGCCCAGTGCCAGCTATGCTGGGGAAAGGAGTTACAAGTGACTCACAGCAAAGTCATTTTCTTCTTGTCATTCAGTTTCCTCACCATAAAACTGAGGATAGTACTTGACATTGATGGCTCGTGCCTGTTATTCTAGTTACTCAGGAGGCTGAGATCTGAGGATCAGAGTTCAAGGCCAGGACAGGCAAAAAAAAAATTTTAAGAGCTCCTTTAATTCCAGTTTACTAGCCAGAACCCACAGTGGAGGTATAGTTGGAGTGGTAAAGTGCGAGCCTTATGTGAAAAAGCCAACCAAGAATATGTAAGGCCCTGAGTTTAAGCCCCAGTATGGACACAAAAACAAAGCAGAAATCTGAGAGTAAAAATAATGATATCCATTGATAAGACTGGAATGAAGATTAAGTGAGTTACCATGACTCCCACAGAGAAATGCCAGAGCATTTATAGAGTCACTTTGAATAAAATCACACACACACACACACACACATCACACACACACACACACACACACACACTGGCACTGATCCTTCACTCAGAGCCTTGGGCACCCCCCCCCACCAGGTTTTTCCCTCAAGACTGATGCTCTACCACTTGAGCCATACCTCCATGTCCGGGCTTTTTGATGGTTAATTGGAAATAAGAGTTTTATAAAATTTCCAACCCAGGATGGCTTTCAGCAGTGACCCTCAGATCTCAGCTTCTTGAGTAGCTAGGCTCTAAAATAAGTCTTGCTGCTTCTGGAGACACGCCATAGGAAATTTGTAGGCTGGGTTATAGACTCACGCATAGTGGTGGATGAAAGGAAGCAAGTTAAAGGGGTTGGCCCAGAGGAGCAGTGAATTCCTTAAGCGTTTTAGAAGCTGTCTGTGGGGGCCTTTTGAGATACTTGGTGGGGAGATGGGAGCAGAAGCCTGGGGAGGCCAGAACAGCATTATTTAACTGACCTTCTTTCTTTTTCTAAGTGTCCACGTGTCCCCAGATGGCCCACTGGAAAGGATGCAACTCTGTGAGCACGTAAACTTAGCTGTGTCTCATTTCCACAGTCCCATCTTCTACTCATGTGGTTTTCATGGATTTCTCTGAAGATTTAGAAAACAAAACTTGCTGTAAAGACATCATTTATCTGTTAGGAAACTCCTGAGGGCTTCAGAGGTCAGCAGAGAATTCAATTGTTCCCACACTGAGAAAGGAGAAAATTCAATTATCAAAGCTTCTCTTTTTATGGTGAGGAATTTTGCTGGAAAAATCCATATTCATAGAGTACAATTTTGTTCTTTAAGTAAATTATCTCAAGTTGGTCTCTTCAGCAAATTATTTCCAAATTAGTTTTCTGGATTTTGTGGGCTCATGAGCAGCAGTTACTCAACGTTCTTTTAATGGGGACCACTTGGGAACCTCACTTGACATTTCCTACAGAATCCACAATTTCTCTTCCTGACATACATTCCCTTATAGAAATGTATTTGCCTTGGCCCTGAGACTTATTCAAGAATATGCCAATCAACTGGGTGCAGGTAGTTGACAAGTACGTTCCTAGCCTTTCAGGAGGCTGAGATCTGAGGATCAAGATTTGAAGCTAGCCTGCGCAGGACAAATCCTAAGACTTTTAAATCTAATTAACCACACAAAAAATCTGAAAGTGGCTCTACCCTTGAACATAAAAAGCTAAGGAACAGTGCCTTGGCTTTGAGTTCAAATCCCAGTACTGGGGTGAATGGACACACACACATGCAACAAAGAAAGAACATGTATTTCCTCATAATAAGCCCTGATTTTCAACAATAGTGATTGCCAAATGGGTCTGTGTTTTCTGGTAGTCACATGCAGCGAGTTCTAAGGAAAACTGGAATAGAATGAACAGCAGCAGTGGGATAAATTACAAACGTAGCCAGGAGCAAGGCAGTATCTCCTATGTGATTCTGTTTCCTTACCCTGGTATTATTAATCAGTACTGTGATTACTGTGGTGAGAAGGGAGATCGCAGTAGTTTGGTAAAGCAAATATGGAGTTTCTGGACCACTGGGATTTGAGTAGTGGTCATTTCTGTTTTTACTCCGATCATCTTTCTTGTTTTTTCTTTTGCTTGCTTTTACTATGTCTGTTGTTTTCTCTCGTTTGTCCCTTGTCTGTTTCTATCCCCACCCTCATA
Source organism: Megascapheus bottae (assembly GCF_031878675.1). Lineage (NCBI taxonomy): Eukaryota > Metazoa > Chordata > Mammalia > Rodentia > Geomyidae > Megascapheus > Megascapheus bottae. The sequence goes on from NC_143517.1 coordinate 1,952,265, forward strand.
TCCATTTCTTTCCTAACCCCATCTCTTCCCCTATCCCATCTCCATCTGCACACTCTCCTTCCCATTCCCCACCTGTGCATCTACAACTATGTATGCCAACTCTCATTTATTAGCAATAATACCCATGTGCTTATGCATATATTTTAATTTTATAAATATAACCCACATATACACTGGAAACTTAGCTCAATTGAAAAATAGTCATTTGGTGGGATGAAAAAAAATCTAATGCTCTAAGGTAGTATAAATGCTTTAAAATGGTTATAATGTACTATGATTATATCCACAGTTTTGGATTCCGATAACAGCATTAGACTCTCAGCTCTTTTGTTTCCTAGGCAATATTATTTAAGGCAGAAAGCAATCTAGTATACTTTGGTGAGCCTATTATATTTTAGAAAAATTGACTAATGGGTAAGAAAACTTTTATTGCTCAGCGTTAGACAATACTGGACTGCAGGAGTGTTCTGTATGACATTCCACTGTGAAGAGCTGCTATAGTAAAACTATGGGCTCCTGCTGTTAGAGGAACCATTCTTCACTGCTGCCTGCAATGAGCACTTTTGACCTAGGGTAATAAACTTTGGATCTCTAAGCCAATACTATTGGATAATAATAATAATAACTAACAACAATAATAATAACTAGAAATGACAGGATGATATGCATTTTGCGTAGCTGGTTTCATGCATTCTCACTCACAAATATGTCCAAATGAAATACTGGCATGATTCAAATATGAGTATTCATTAAGACACATAAAGATTTAGGCTAGAATATAGACAGCTTGTTCTATCTATAAATGAAAAGCAGAGCTTCTCCATAAAGAGGACTTGGCTGTCTCTGAGACAGACTTGGTTTGTTGAATGTTCTCAGTGCTGCATGTCCTGACCACAATTGATGGTGTGGCTCTCTCTTCTCCCTCCCTCTTTCTGTTTCTCCCCCTCCCTTTCTCCCTCCTCCCCCTTCCATCTCCTTTCCCTCTTTTTCCTCTCTCCTCCCCCCTCCCTCTGTTTCTCATTGTTTCTCCATCTCAATCACATCTATCTGTCTCTCCCTACACTATTCTAATGTATGGATAGTCCAATGCACAATTTGTTGGGGTTGTTTCTATGCCTTTATTTTCAAAATGTGTTTACTTATTACATAAATTTTAAACATACATAAAAGTAGAGAACAGTAACATGAATTCAATTTCTCCGCCAGATAGCTCCAACAATTAAAAAACTTATACAGTTTTTTTTTCTATATAAGTGACACTTTCTAACCCCTCTTCCGGCCGTAGTTATCTCAGATGGCAGGAGTGGCTGCTTTCATTTAAAGGGAACAATATATGACAAATGTGTGGAAGGCTGTGCTTTGTTATTTCCTAAATAACCCAAAGTGCATATTGGAATTTCTCAACATGTGCAAAAGTGATAGACATTCAGTGGAAATTCAATAGCGATTTGAAATTTGAGTTTTTCTCTTTTCTCATGCTAGTGATTTGTGCTCTGATCCTCTTATATGGCTGCTTACAAGAGGTATCCTGCTTCAATTCAGCTCACATGCAGGCCTGGACCAAGACAGGCATATGCTTTGTAGACAATTAGGAGTTTGGTCGACTAGGGACATCATGCCATATTCCATTTATGACATCTTATTTTCCCTCTACTTTCCTAATTGGTTTATTGGGAGAAAGCCACTGTAAGTCCAAAAGCAACTGTATATTTTTTTAAAATTCTCCAACAAAAGTAATTTCAGGTGTGTGTGCCAGCATATAAAATTTATAAGTTAGAGAAATTTAAAAAATGTCCTCAAAGATAATGGTTTCCATAAACATTTTGACTAATAGAAAATATGTTTAGATCTTTGTTTGGTGATGATATTGCTACATTCAAGGTGTTATTGACAGGGGTACCATTTGTAGTTGATATGGCTTATACTTGCCCCTCTAGAGTAAAAGTAAATCATACACATTTTATAGGATGAAAAGTTACAAAATCAAACAAATTGCTCACTGCTTCCTTCACAAATATTAAGTGTTCTTTTTCTTATTGTGATTTTTTTTCTCTGAATAGAGTTTCTGTGTTTAAGGTCAAAATTAGTGCCCCTATATTTTCTAAAACCTGGATATTGCTCGGATGTTCATCTTCTTTATTTTCCAGACATGGAGCTTTAATTCAGAGACTCAGGTCCTGAATTAAAGGTGTTCTGTACCTTTTCCTCAAGGTTAGCATTCTATCATTTGAGCCACAGCTACACTTTTGGCTTTTGGGGGAGGTTATTGGAGATAAGAGTCTCATGGACTGGTTTTGATCTGTGTTCTATATATCAGTCAGCCTGAATAGCTAGGATTATATGTTCTGCTTTTAAAAAATCAAAGCAAACAAAATAAAAACCCAAATACTGAAAAATCCTGATTTGATTTGTAGATTTCCAGAACCCTTCCCTTCCCTTCCCTTTCCTTCCTCCTTCCCCCTTCCCTTCCCTTCCCTTCTCTCCCCTCCCCTTCCCCTTCCCTCCCTTCCCCTCCCGTCCCCTCCCCTCCCCTTCTCTCCCCTTAGATTTGGGGTCAAAGTCAGCACTCTTTCACTTGAATCACACCTCCACTTCCATTATTTTGCTGGTCAATTGGAGATAAGAGTCTCATGGGCTTTTCTACCTGGGCTGGTTTTGAACTGTGATCCATAGTTCACAGATCTTCCTCTTCTAAATAGCTAATGTTATAAGAATAAGCTTGGCTCCCTAATTTCTTAAAAAATGCATTTGAGAGTAATTTACTCAAATATAATATTTTACCTCACACATATCTCCTTCAGTTGAAAATATATATCTTTTAAGTAGAAAATGCATTAAAAGTATTCTGGAAACTAAAGCTATTAGAGACCTGCAAATTCTATTTGGCCAAACCTTGGACTTGTAGTAGTTATAGATAATTAGACTTCATGTCAGCCTAGAATTAGATGTTCATTTAAAGCAAACTCTTTTCAGAATGGTGACACAAAGTACAATGAGGTCTTCTGGTTGTGACTTGTTTTCCTTTGACATGGAGTCTCTGTGTAGGTATGGATTCCAACATAAGTTGATTTTACATAGAATGGCAGTGTCTTTTCTTAATCATGGTAATTGGTATTTTCTTTGTAATTGTTTAACTTTGCTTCCAGTTTTTAGGACTGGGGACAATAAATAAATAAAATCCCAAAGAATAGTAGGAGTTCAGTTTCCAGCTCTGGTCAGAGAAGTTGTTCAACAGTTTTGTTGATACATAGGTCATTAAGTATTAGAACTTAAATTTGAAATAATATAAAAGAATATTTAGGGTTCTGAATTTACATACATATTCATGGGAAAAATAAGAAAAACTTCTCTTGTAGAATTTCAGTGCTATTAATATGGCCATTTCAAACTTACACATTCTCCATTGCTGCTTTGAATTTGCTTCTGGTACTCAATTCAATTTAGATTTACTGCATTTGGATGTATTTTATTAGATAGCTTTAGTTATAAAAAAAATCAATCAAATCAGTTAAAGAACACAAAGGTTTATTGGGGGGAAATTACTAATCTTCTCTTTTCTTCCTACAGTCACTGTATTCCTTGAAAAACAATCATGTGAACCTTAGTAAACAGGCTTCCACCGAGATTTTTCTGACGATAGCATGTATGTAGGCATACAGAAACAGTCATATCCATCCTGTTTTCAAAACTAAAATCACATATTGTGCATGCCTCTGCAACTCCAGTTTTAGCTTTACTCCAAGTAGATTTGTTTGACAGCTGGAAAGTGTGCATGAACTGGACACAGGTGGCAAACATCTATATTTCTCGGTACACAGGAGGTACACCGGAATAACGTATTTTCAAGACAGCCCAGGAGAGAAAAATCTGTATAACTTCATCTCCAAAATAACAAGCAAAATGCAGGACTGGGAGTTTGACTTAAGTGGTACCCTGATAGCCAAAAGTGTCTGAGTTCAAGCTCCAATATTAGCACAGAAGGAAGGAGAAAGAGAAAAAAGAGAGAGAAAGAGAGAGGAAAAAGAAGGAAAGAAAAAAGAGAAAGTAAGAAAAATGTAAGAAATCAAGGGGGGGAAGCATGAAAGAAAAGAAAGAGCAAGGAAGACAGAAAAAAAGGGAAGAAAAAAGAAGAAAGAAAAGAATGGAAGAAAGAAGGAAGGAAGGAAGGAAAGATAGAAGGAAAGAAGGAAGGAAGGAAGGAAGGAAGGAAGGAAGGAAGGAAGGAAGGAAAAACTTGCTTGAAAGTGGTAATATCATTAAGGCATAGTCTTTTCATGATTGTTATTTTATCATAAAAATTACGTCCTTACTAATCTCATCTAAATGAAGAAATATCCATTATAAACGAAGTTTTATAGTTTTGATTGCTGTTATCATTCAGTGCTGATGAGTGATTGTTTCACACAGAATCGTAATAAAGATTCACAGATGATTCTATAGCCAAGGTGTTATTCAGCATTCCATGAATTAAATTCATGTGAAAAGTAAGAGTTCCACTGTGAAATAAGATGTTGTGACAAGAGCACACTGCAGATTGTACAAAAGTCACATCATCATTCATTATAGCATCATTTTAAGTCTGGAGAGAAAAACTGGACAGTGTTTTACAAACAGTGTTCTGAGTGGAAAGCAGATCATGTTCAGTTGCTCAGTTTTGGTATGAAAGAAGCACAGGATTACTTTTTATGAGAACAAAAAATAGGCCTCATTTTGGTTACTGCTGTAAGATTAAAATTGGAAATTTGCACTATTTCACTCACATAACAAGCAGTTGCTATTTACTGGGCATTCATTTTGTGATGTGTGCAAGATGTAGGGCTCCTGAAAGAGCAGGTCTGCTGGGATGGGCTGTTTACAGATGGGGGACTGAGCCCTGGAACAGGCAGATGCACAGGCTAGTACAGTACCCAGAAGGCCTTGACTTATCTTGAAGACAACTTGTAGACAGTGATGCCTAAGGAACCTGCAGGAAATTGGAGCTGACTGGAGGAGGAAAAAAATAACCACCAAAAGCATCATCTGTGACCAAAGGGACAGAGGAGGGCTGGTGTCAGAACAGTAAGACAGGAGAAGGCCAGGTACCATAGCACGTAGCACCTGAGTTCCTGTTCAGGTGTACCTGGACTCTTCTTGTGCTTGGTAGCTGCTTAGCAGTGTCAAGAGGCATACAAGGGCATGCTTAATTAGGGTGGGGGTTGCAGTCATTAACCAATTTCTGCCAGAACTGAGAAGTCTCTCCTAGTAGCTTCAGACAACTTTGCCCTTGTATCTCAACAGGAAGTAGATAGTTGCTGATTTGGTTAGCCTAGTCTTAATGTGCTAGTGGCCAGTATTCTCTGTAGGGAATAATCATGTGCACAGGAGGATTGTGGGTAAGAGGACCTGGGGAAGAAAAGGGTCCTTCTTTCTAACACACTGACCTGGTTTGCTCTATGAGCTGGTGGGTTTCCCTCTTTAAGGGGTCCTAGAGTCTAACTTCCATTTCCTGCATAGGGATAGGGGAGGTTTCTTTCTCTTCTCCATTGTTAACCCTAGTCTACTAAAATAAAACTTGGAAAAAAAGTCCAACTCCTTCAAAACAGCAACAACAAAAACACCCAAACCGACTCAAACAGTAACAAGATGGTGCTTTCTGTCCTAGCTCTTTCTCTGAACTTTCTCCTCTGGTGACAATGATAATCTCACATGCTACCAGATGTTGCCACAGCTTCCTGGAGCCTGGCTGTCTGCCTGTCATGGAAGGCCAAGGGCTTTACTTTTGGTAGCCTGTGGAAAACACACAAGGATATTGTTTTCTTTCTACAGAATGATAATGTTCAATATTCTTGTGAAAATTAAGCATGCACAAGAGAATAAAGGCATGTCTTTGGATTTGGGGTTGAGTCTAGACCTAAGGAGAAATGGGAGTTTAAGTCCCCACACAGGACCTGTGACGAGTGAATTTGGGGTCTCCCTGAGCAATGTGACAGGAGTCTAGTTGGGGCTATTCAGGTACTGCTTCTTCCTGAGACTCTTCCCGCATGACTTGAACAGCGATTTATTCTGTGCTTAGTTTTCTGTAAAAGGGAATTATAAATCTGGTGAGCTCCATTTCATAGTATTTCCATGAGAATTAAACAGTTACTCTGTTCAAGTGCCTGTTTATTGGACAGAAGAACAAATGAAAGAAATGATGGAAAAATGATACCAAACACACACTATGTGTTTATGGGTTTGTTTTCTTGATCCTCCTGCCTGGTTTGACACTTGCTATCCATAGAAAACATACAGACACATTTACACATGCCAGACACACCATGTAGCACCACGCCCATAGACGAGCACACATGCCACGTATTCACTGTGAGCATGTACACACATGTACACAACACACATGCCACACGCATGGACACATACCACACACACCATTCTATGTCATGTGTGTCCTATGAATAATCACTTCTCACAGTTGAGACATACTGTTGTTCAACTCAGAACTACAGACGAGGCTCAAGAAATAGAAAGCCAGCCTTGAGCAAAAAAATAGCTAAGGAATAGTATCCAGGTCCTGAGTTTAAGCTCTAGAACTGGCAGCCACAGAAAAAAAAGTACATAAGAGAGAATAAAGATTGCCATGAGTTGTATGACTTTTCACATCTGGCAATGCATAATACAGTGAGTGGGAGGGGGTGGACATGGTGGGCTGTTTTCACAGGAAAAGAACGTGCAGTGCAGAGCCCTCTTTAATGGGTTGTAGAGGCAGAGGTCATATCACTCTATTGAACTTTGGTGGAACTCTTTTATGAGGGGCGTAGTTTAATCTGTCATATGTGATTGGGTAGAAAAATGCCAGGTGACAACAGACTCTTGAACAAGTATACTCAACATCAACATCACACATTGTGTAGTTCTCATACCTGGTGAAAATTATGCCAACTCAACATTGTAGACAATTGCTGGAAGACTTTTTCAAAGTTACAAAGTAGATTATAGCAATGAATGTGGTGGGAAAGGTAACAGTTATGTCTGAAGTTGAACTTGACTCCTCTTCCCACACATGCAGTCATAGACATTGTCTCAGTCAAGTTAGGCGTAATGCCACATTAGCATATTGATAACTTTCAGAATGGAATATACAGGCATTCCTTTCTCTTCGACTCGCACCACATTTCTGTTAATCTAGATGACTGCTAAAATAGTCAACTGATTTTTATAAGGATTTCCTAAAAGAGTATGAACAATGGTTCTGTTAAAAAAAAAAGACATGTGAAAGGGTATCAATGTCTGGGAATTAATGCACCATCTATCTGGCAAATATGTAACCCTTCTATTAATTACAATAAAAAATATATGAAAAACAAGAACAAGAGAAAGACACTTGACCTTGTGTGTGTAGGAGGGGGGGGACTGAGGAAGAAGTGGGGGATACTGAGATTGAACCAGGGCCTTGTATGTGTTAGACTTGAGCTATACACTCCACCACAGGCTGGTCTTTTATTTCCCTTTCTTGTGCCTTGGTATCCAAAGTAAGATGGATTATAGGTATATATTCACCATGCCCAGAGGGAGACACTCTTTAAGGAACATTTTTGGAAGGTAGTAGTGGAGATGACTGTATATGTTTGTCACTAAGAATATTTCCTAAAGTTTGATTAAGGTTTGCAAAGAACTTTCCAGATGGGGTAGACTCCTAGGATATACTAGAAATGTCACAAATACTTGTATAAAGCAAATCTGTCTGGGTGCTGGTGGCTCATGAGTGTAATCTTAGCTACTCAAGAAGCTGAGATCTGAGCACTGTGGTTCAAAACAATCTCAAGCAAGAAAGTCTGTAAGATTCTTATCTCCAATTAAGCACCAAAAAATCTGAAAGTGGAACTGTGGCTCAAGTGGTAGAATGATAGATTTGAGTAAAAAAAAAAAAACTCAGGAACAGTGCTCAGGCTCTGAATTCAAGACCTAAGACTAGCACTAAAAAAGAACAAAAGAAAAAACAGCAGCAGCAACAAAACCAACAAAGCAAATCTGGTAAAATATCCATAAAGAACATCTTGTCACTGCTTTTACTATGGAGACTTTGTGTGTTTATCAGGTTTTGGTTTAGAGGCTAAAATATTTCTTAAATCAATCTATTTTTAGACTTATAAAACATTTATAAATTTCTGTTTATTGTACATAAAATATAACCATTATATTTATAGTTTTAGAATTATAAGGTAGTAATTCTTCATTCCTATATATCTATATGTACAGCTATCTACATGTGTATGGAAATATAAAACATGCATATAAATACAGAAATATACACATATTTATTCTATTTCTTGTTTTCTATATTTACTTTATGAAAAGTAAAACCTAATGAGAAAAAGAAGGGCATAGTAAACCCTCCAGGCTTGCCTCTGAGGAAAAGTTCTGGTGCCCCAATTTTTTTGGGGGGGTCATGGGGCTTAAACTTGACTTGAGTGTTGTCCCTGAACTCTTCAGCTCAAGGCTACCACCCTGTCCTTGAGCCAACCCCCACTTTCCGTTTTCTAGATATTTATTGGAGATAAGAGTCTCAGGTTCTTTTGAGCCCAGGCTGGCTTTGAACCTTGATCCTCAGATCTCAGCCTCCTGAGTAGCTAGAATTACACCTAGCTATCTAGGATTATGGCCCAAATGATTTTTTTCTCTGAGTTGCCCTGAACACTTCATTCTCCTTCTCTGGTGAATGAAGAAAGTTCCTCTCTCGTCATTCACCTCTCCCCTCCTATCCTCTCACTTCTCCCTTACCCCCTTCCCTTCCCATCTCCTTTCTCTTTTCCTTCCTTCTCCTCTCCCCTACACTCCCCTGTCTTCTCCTTTCCTCTCTTCTCTTCTGGGCTAGGTGCCCTCACCAGCTAGGAGAGTCCTTGCCAGTGAGAACCAGGAGACCACAGGCAGGTGTTAGGGCTGCTCCTGTCCTTGGTGGTGTTCCAAAATCCACGAAGTGTGGATGTCTAAAAGGGAGAAATCAGCCACTCAAGTGGAAGGGAAAGTTTCAGGATGTGATTGCATGCAGGACATGGATGCCCAGAGGAAGAGCTCAAGTGATTGTCAAGTTTACCTGTTTACTGGATCAGGCTGTTCTTTCCTTCAAAAGAAAAGAGGCCAAAAAGAACACCAAACAGGTGTTTCTCTCTTTTGGATGGGCAGAGTACCAAATATCCTTTTGTTTTATTTATGTTCTATATATTAAAATAAGAAGATCTCTATTGCCTGTGTAGCAAAACTTATGATGTGTGAAGCCCCCCCCCTCTGTGTGTGTGTATGTGTATGCTAGTACTCAAGCTTGATCTTAAGGCTGTTTTTCTCATTTGACTTTTCTGCTCTACACTTGAGCCCACCTCAATTTCCAGTTTTGTGTATGTATGTGTGCACGTAAACTCAAGGCTTGATTGCTGTTCTGGGTTCTGGATAGCTGGAGGTATGAATCTCTCACATTTGTCTGCTCATCTGCCTTCAAACTAGGATTCTTAAATCTCAGCCTCTTGAGTATCTAGGATCACAGATAAAAGCCCCAAGTGTTTGGCTCTTGTGAAGTTTGTAAAAACTCATTTTCCAGACATCAGTTAAGTGTGTATATTTGTAAGGAGTGAAGAGCCCTTGTCACAATAGAAAGAGAAACAAAATAAATACCAGAATTTATTTTGAGAATTTTTATTTTCAAGAGGAGAACCATTCATTGGAGAACCTGAGGGTTTTCAGGAGTCTGAAGGGTTGGAAAGAACTAGAAAATGCTGGCTGCCCTTTTTTTCTAGTCTACCACCACAGCTCTGTTCTACAGTTTCCATCCTCAAAGGGTCCCCTGTCTTACGTACCTTCAAGAGGCCTGCCGGTGCCTCTTTCCTGGCAGGGAGGAAGCCAGGTGAGTGTTTCCTCTATACCCCTCCCCATCACTTCCCCAGGGAAAGAGAGAGCCTGATCCTCTGCAGAATGGCTGGTGACCTCCACGACCCTACAGGATACTCATAGATGCCCAAGGCGAATCAAACCAGATTCTGCAATGTAAAAACTTCCTGGAGTGTTTCACTAGAGTCAAATGAACTTTGAAACTGCAAGAAGAAGATGTGGTAGACAGCAGGTGACAGATGCCTGACTGAGGAGTCAGAACTATGTGAAAAGACTATGTGACCTGGAGCTTGCTAGGGAGCCAGACTCTGGGTTTCAGATGTGCTCAATGGCTTCACTGGAGGGTCTTGGGAAAGGCTCAAAAGGCAGGACTCAGCCCTGTTGGAGAAGAGGCTTTCTTATTTCTTTTATGCATCTGGCTCTTCCATGACTAAGGCTTTCTTTGAAGACAGATTTCTTTGACCATCTCCCTCCCTTTCCCACCTCAAAAAAAGAATTCTGGGAATATTTGTGGATGCTCAAGACCTAATGTTAAAGTCAGCTATTTTACCCTCACCTCTACTACTCCTCAGACTGTCTCGTGGTAGTTTTGGAATGAAACCACAGATGAAATCCAAAAGGCAAAAGAAATGTCTGACTTTTCTCCCCATGGTGTGTTAGAACCTGGAGCAAAGGATAGGATTCCCTATTAGTGGAGGCAGAAAGGGGCTGGACAGGTTCTGTGGGTGTGTATGCAAATGTCCACACCTGTGATCCTGAGCTAGATAAACATTGTCAGGCTGTTTGTGGCACAGGACCTAAGTGAGTCTCTTAGTACAAATGGGTCAGTTACTTTAATAACCACATACAGGGTGAAAGGGAATCTGCTCCCACTAGATAGAGGAGAAATTCTTCACGAACATAACAAAAAGTATGATAATTGTACATGGAAGAGCATAGCCCTTTGGTGGTAATTAAGTATGAAGTTAGAGCAAGTGTTTTATAAATCAGCCAGACTTGTTTGTGTGTGTGGGGGGGGTGAGTGGGGGTACTGTACTGTTTCTTATTTTCTTTACCCAAGGCTGACACTGTACCATTTGAGCCATTGCTTCACTTTTGGCTTTTTGATGGCTACTTGGAATTAGGAGTCTCAAGGATTTTCCTACCTGGGATGGCTTTGAACCTCCATCCTTGGATTTCTGCTTCCTGAGTAGCTAGGATTACAAGCATGAGCTGCTGGTGATAAAACTTTCAGGACAAATGCATTTGCTGTGAGGCCTAAGCATGGATTATTACTTAACTTTAGTAGAAGGAAATTTTTATCCATTTTCTTACACGAATCTTGTATCCCATGGTTGCATGGGACCCTAACCTCTGTCTGCAGCCTTTACTCCCAAATGAGAGAGCCTTGGGATGAAATGACAGTACATGAAGGGTTGGTTATCAAGGAAACCAGGTGGAGGATGCTGCAATTGAGCTTTCCTCCTTTCCTTTCCTTTCCTTTCCTTTCCTTTCCTTTCCTTTCCTTTCCCTTTCTCTTTCTCCTTTCCTTTCCTTTCCTTTCCTTTCCTTTCCTTTCCTTTCCTTTCCTTTCCTTTCCTTTTCCTTCCTTCCTTCCTTCCTTCCTTCCTTCCTTCCTTCCTTCCTTCCTTCCTTCCCTTCCCTCCTTCCTTCTCTTTCTCATTCTCTGTGTCTCTCTCTCTGTGTCTCTCTTTTTCTTTCTCATGTTTTATGCTGTCCAACTTGCTCTGGGCAAAATCCCTCTCATCAGGCTGTGGGATAAATTCAAAATGAGTAGCAGAAATGACAACTTATCTTTATTTCAACATGGAAATGTGGTTTCACCAGATGTTTCTAATGTTCCAAATAGGGATTTCCAAAGACTAAGCATTGCATCAAGGCTGTAGCCTAAGGGGCTCTTCTCAGTGATGGAGCTTCTGAATAATACACACACACACACACACACACACACACACACACACACACACACACACACACACTTAAGTTGTGCACCAATACGGGTGATCTGAGATGAAACACACTCTCCCCCCACCCCTGCCCCAGCATGGTGACTGACAACAGTTACACACAGATAACAAGCAACAGTCTTATTCGATTCGTAGCACTGCTGAGAGCGTATGAAAGATTCTTAAACAGCCCAGAGCAGTGAGTGGTGGATGAGTCACGCTGAAGACTAGTTTCCAAGACCATAAGGAATCAGACCAGCAGCCTAGAGGAGACATCAAGAGTACACACCACACCACAGAAAAATCCTGTGTGTGTGTGTGTGTGTGTGTGTGTGTGTGTGTGTGTGTGTGTGTGTTCTTTTCCAGCACAGTGAGAAGAGAGACAGAGAGACAGAGAAGCCTCGCAATGTGGAAGAAGGACTTGCTGGAATCAAATACTGTTTGATTCTTTTTTTAAATTTAATTTTATTGTCAAAGTGATGTTCAGAGGGATTACAGTTACATATATAAGGTAATAAGCATATTTCTTCTTGAATATTGTTTCCCCCCACACGTTTTTCTCCCACGTTCCCTCCCACCCCACCACCCTGCCAAATTGTAAAGTTCATTTTCAGCATAGTATCTTGTGAATATCACTGTTACACTGCTTTGCCTTCAGCCCCTTTTTCACAATATTGTGGTTCCTCTTTCTTTCTCTAATTCAAATAAATGTATGTTCAACAAAGTAGGTGCCAAAATCACATGCAGTGACTACAAGGGATAAGCCATAGGGGAAAAAAATGAAAGAAAAAAGAAATAACTTCATATAGTACATTAAAAATAACAACCCAAAAGAAAAACCTCTTGTTTCCATATCCTGGAATTCATTTCACTTAGAATCATCTTATATGGTCATATGTGCATAGTTATTGAGATACTGTGATCGTCTGCTAGCTAAATCCTAGACATATACTAGATATTACAAATGAGGGAAACCACTGAGCCTATGTTCCTTTGGGTCTGGCTTACTTCACTTGATATGATTTTTTCCAAGTCTTTCCATTTCCTTACAAATGTGGTGATATCATTCTTTCTGATGGCAGCATAGAATTCCAGTGTGTATAAACACCACATTTTCTTGATCCATTCATCTACTGTTTGTTTCTTAAATTGTATTTTAATGTTCTCATCAAGGGGAAAGGTGGAAAGAGTCACCAGGACTGGAAACAAATACAAGAATTCAATAAGAGTTTGATTACATGCCACATAGGGAGACAGTCATTTTTTACTTGTCAATGTTCTTCTGTATATGGCATTTTTTTCAGAATTTATATCACCTTTTAAAAATGGTATTACTATGTGTTAATAGCATGGGGTTCACTGTGTTATCACACAGCCTCCTTTCAGCTACCTCTGGCCCCCTTCTCAACCTTGAGTAGGCATTATTTTATATTCTGGTTGATTTATTTTATCCTGAACTTTTACATATGACTGATAGCATGCAGCTCATGTTTTGTTGTGTCTGACTTATTCTGTTTAACATAGTGTCCTCTGATGAATACTCATTTTGCTGAAAATGCTGGGTTTCATTCTCTAAAATCAAACTATAATATAGTTTATATGTACACATGTGGGTACCTCTGTACATGTATACACAATTGTGTCTTTGTATGTGTGTATAAATTGATATGTATATGTGGGTTTCTGCATGTCATTTTCTTTCTATATGTGAGTGCATACTCAGGCCAATTCTGTATCATAGCCATTAGGAATAACGCCACCAAAATAGGAATATGTGGATATCTCTTTGGTATGCTGATTTCCTCTTCCTTGCCTATATACATATCTAGTTGTGAGATAGCTAAGACAGATCATATGGTACCTATGTTTTTAGCTGCTTCAGAAATTTCCATAGTAATGTCCCTAGTGGTTCTACTAATTTGCATTCTCATTAGCAAGGTACAAGTATTCCTTTTCTCTATAACCATTCCAGCACTTATTTTTGTTCCTGTATTTTCAATAGTCATTCTACCTGAAGTGAGATGATAATATATTGTAATTTTAAATTGCTTTTTGCTGATGGCTAATGATGTTGACTTTTTACCTTATGTTTGTCAACCACTTGAATTTCTTCTTTTGAGAAATGTTTTGTCTGACCACTTGACCCATTTTTTAAAAATTGAGCTAGTTGTTGTTTACTATGTCTTCAATATTCAAAAATAGGAAAGTAAATTTTTCCCACAATGAACTAGATCAGGTCTACTTTAGAATAAAAGTCAGTTTTTTTTTTTTGCCAGTCTTGGGCATGAGCTCAGGGCCTGAGCACTGTCGTTGGACTTTCTCAAGGTTAGAACTCTACCACTTAAGCCTCAGCACCATTTCTGGCTTTTTTTCTATGCATGTGGTACCGAGGAATCGAACCTGGGTCTTCGTGCATGCTAGGCAAGCACTCTACCACTAGGCCAAACTCCCGGCCCCTAAAAGTCACTTTTTTAGGAAAAAAAATCTGTTCATTAGTTTCCCGCTTTCAGTAATACACAGGACTATAGGAAAAAGGAGTGTGATCCAGCATGATCAAAGAATTCATAGTCTGATGAGGAGAAAGCAGAAAAAAAAAAGTCTTGTGATTACGGTGATCTTTATAGATCACCTTTTCGATAATGAGCAACCATGTCAAAATTTTGATGTGATTTATCGGGCTGACTGGAATCAGCTGGGGTGTGGCTCATACACTCTCTGGTAGCTTTCATAGATCCAAGATTTTTGATCAATAACAAATCTAAAATCTAGTTTTTCCTGTACTTCTAATTAACATGACTAACTCATGGCAAAAAAAAAAAGCTAAGAGAGATTCTGTATGTAAGTGGATGTGTTTAGGTCCATTGTGATGAGATGTGATGTGACATGGTCTGTGGTGGTGTGGGTGTCTGTGTGCTAGTACTGTGGCTTGAACTCATGGTGCTCTGTCACTTGAGTCACATCCCCACTTCTAGCTTGTTGCTGGTTAATTGGAGATAAGAGTCTGGAGGACTTTTCTGTTGAGGCTGACTACCATTCTCAAATCTAGATCTCTGCTTCCTGAATCACCAGTAGTACAGGCATGCGACACTGCTGTCTAGCTCCACTAAGCTTTTGCAGAATCTGCTTGCATTGGGAGAAGGTTGGAATAGATTCATGGGTCTATTCCTACAACAGCCAGCACTTTCTGGAGACAGACAGGCTATCGCCACCTTCCCTCCATGTTTTCCCTTGACATGGATAATGTGAAACCCAAATAAAGATTGACTTACAGGTCCTTGCTGGGAACCTGGGGCCCATCATTCAGTGTGCAATTCACACATCCTAAACCCTCCAGTTTCAACAAAAGTGTCTGTAAATTCTCCTAACCTGTGCCTTCATGTCAGTCCCAGAAAACAATATTAGCAGAATTTGTGAACATCAGTGGCAATGGTATTTGAGTTAAATGAACTATACAATTCTAATTTTCATTTTCCAGTTTTTTTCAGATTCTTGATACTTGGCTGGTCACACTAGCTCATGCCTATAATCTAAGGCTAAGATCTGAGGATCCTGGTTTGAAGCCAGCTTGTGCAGACAAATGTAAAGGACTCCCTAATTAATAATAAAAAAGCCAAAAATATGAGTGTGGTTTAAGTGGTAAATCAACACTGAGTGAAAAAGTCAAGAGAGAGTGCAAGGCCTGAGTTCAAGCCTCAGTTCAGGCACACGCGCGCACACACACACACACACACACACACACACACACACACACACTAGATTAGTGGTACTCTGAAATATTGTTTTTATCTCTTCAATTGAATAAATTTGCTTTCATTTTTAAAATCACTATATTGCTTAATAGAAGTTGGTAGACAGTAAAGTATTATGAACATAGAAAGAGAACAAAACAATGCCTTGCCCATTAAGTTTAAAAAAATATGTATTGTTTCTGATTTCACAATTGATTTAGGCTTATAAGTAGTTGTACACATTGCATAGAAAGCAAACATCTTCTCAAATTCATTTATCGTTGAAGAGATATATGTCTATTTTTGTGGTCTGTCCATTAAAATGTGATGTCGACATCTTGGTGTGTATATCATTTTGGATAGACAGGTATACCATTACACACCAACTCCTAATAACTTGTTTGATTGTGACCAAGCTAGTATAAGACGACTTCATGCTAAATAAGAGCAAGAAGAGATGACAGAAAGAGGGAGGGATGAATTTTTCCCATCTACTAGACAAGGAAATAATCATGTTTTTAGAGGGGAAAAGTACTTTCATAACTTTTATTCTGAGCATTAGTATATGTAGAACAAAAGTCAGGCTCAAGTTTAAGGGATACAGTAAATACTGAACTTCACTGTATGTGACATGGCCTCATTTATTTGTGGTTTATTGTGGACTGTGTTTACCTCTACCTGTTAATTGTCCCTGTCCCTCCAACCCTTCTTCACTCACAGAGTTGATTATACAGAAGTACATGACAGAGCTCAGTTTGTATACTGGTCAGGCTAATGACCATTTCCAGCTCTTCCTCTTATATTCTGTGCTGATAAACCAAAATCAGGCTTGGATTAAGGCATGGATATATCATTGGTTCTTTAAAAAAGCTAACATCACAGCTGGGGATGTAGCTCAGTGAGAAAATGCTTGCTTAGAATGTAGAAGGCACTGGATTCCATCTCTAACACTGTTAAAAGAAAAAAGAAAAGAATTCTTTATGCTTATTTCCAACAGCCTAGCAAAAGTCTCTGTAAGACAACTAAAATGATATGCCCCATTTTCCTTGAAGGTTTGCACACAAGAAAATGATGCCCTTTCCAGTTTATCTGGACGCCACCTTGGAAAATAACCTGGGCAGTTTCATCCCTTGTTGGCTGGGTAGTGGGGGAGTTGGCATCCCTGAGACATACACACCCACCCAGCTCCAGCCAGCACCCATTGGCAACCACCCAGCCTGTAGCTGTTGAGATTTTCCTAAATTGTAAAAATATGAGAGTTACATTTCAGAAAAGTCTTTTCTTCTAATTCTCTTTTTTTATTGCCTTGTTATTGCCTTAGGAAAACAGTCACACAAAAGATCCTTTTACATCTTTTTAGTTAAAAAAAAAATTCAGAATCCAAGATGGACTTGTCTGTCTACACTGGTAGAGAAATATCTCAGGCTCATGAATGGTCATGCTGCCAGTAAAAGCTTCATGGCAAACGAGTTCATTCATTTTAACATCCAAAGTGATGTAAAAATAAAATAAAATAAAATGTGAAAAAGCAAAAGGCAAGCTCATTTTCCAAGCTATTTAATTTTTATAAGACACCATCAGTTATGTGAGGACTGATTTCTTTGTCTTTCACTATGTAAATAGCCTTTTGCTATGTAGGGGGGTACCCACCCCTTCCCCTATCCACCCTTCCACTTTTTTTTTTGGTAGAAGGACTCAAACTCTGGGCCTGGATGCTGTCCCTGAGCTCCTCAGCTCAAGACTACTGCTCTACCTCTTGAGCCACAGCACCACTTCTGGTTAATTGGAGCTGAGTCTCATGGAATTTAGTGCCCAGGCTGGCTTTGAACTGTGAGCCTCAGATCTCAGCATTCGGAGTAGCTAGGATTACAAGCATGAGCCACTGAGCCTGGCATCCTTCCACATTTTTACCACATAGCCATTCAGCTTCATTTCCAGTTTTCTTGAAGCTCTTGTACTGTGGACTAGTTTGAAAATGAATTGATAGAGAATTTAGAATCACTCAGCAAACATGGTGTTGCTTCTTTTCTTTTTTTTTTCTCTAGAGAAGTCTTGTTGAATGCTTCTTTCCACCAAGTACCTTATACTAACTAACTAGTAAGTATACAGCCATATTGAGGAAAAGAAAAGGGATTCTGACCGAGCACACAGCATAAGACAACATGTATTAGCTGTCATAGCCTTGTTGTTATATTTGCCTCATATTTGATGCCCTTGCTGAGGTCCCATGGTCCTCAGAACATGCACCCCATGACAGTTGAATCAACCTCACCTGAGAGTGTGTCAGAGGGCCAATTAATCCACCAGGAACACTCCAGAAGCTCTGTAGGTGGGACCAGAAGTTGGTGTCCTACCAAACTTTCTGAAGTTGGTGGCCCCTGGAAAGAGCACTATCCAGGCATCACTGATCACTTCCTGGACACCTGCTGCAGTAGATTCCCTCTTCTCATCTCTGGAGGCCAGTGAGACATCCTCTTAATTACAAAGCTGAATGGAGAGAAAGCGCTCCTGTTCTGTCTTGAGAACCCAGAAGGCAGGCAATCACTAGATCCCTCAGGCTAAGGCAGATCCAGGGATCCGAGGAGCCACAGAAGGGATGTCATATCATAGGTCATCAGCATTCAACTGAGGCCACTTGTGTGTGTGTCAGTACAACATGCACATAGTTTATGTGCAAATCCCAAAGCCTAAGTTGAACTACCACAGAAGGAGCAGGGCAGGAACATACACTCTGAAGTCAGCCTCCTCTCAGACAGGCATGGCGCTCCTGTTACACATTCAACACAGTGCTTACCAATGGAAAGCAGACTTGGGAACCTGAACTGGAAGAATAGCCACTACAGTTTGGATGTGAAAGTGGGCAGCCACAGCCTGGGCAGGTGCACCACACAGTAGAGTGAAGTAGAGCCATGGTACATGGTCCCTGTCACTGTGTGTGTGGTCCCTTACAATGGGCAAGAAATTCTTCTGAAAGGCCTCATTGCAGTGCTTGGAGCCCAACCAGCCTCCTAGTGTGGGGACATATAGCTGGGCCCCTAAAGGTGAGGGAGACTTGGAGAAGACTGAATTACAGAGAAAATCAGAGCAGAAAGCAGACAACCAAAACACAGCAATCAGGCCATTGTAGTGACTTTGGTGTATTTATAGATCCTTCCAAGACCCCTTTAGACAAGAAGATCCAGGGATGTGCATGCCCAGCACATGCCTGTAATCCTAACTACTCAGGAGGATCTGAGGATCATGGTTCAAAGCCAGCCCAGGCACTAAAGATCTTGAGACTCTTCAATTAACCACTAGAAAACTAGAAATAGCTGTGGATCAAGGGTTAGGGTGGTAAACTTGAGCTGATGAGCTCAGGGACAGCATTCAGGCCCAGAGTTCAAGCCCTATGACAGAAAAAGAAAAGAAAGGAATGAAGAAAGGATGGAAGGAAGGAAGGAAGGAAGGAAGCAAGGAAGGATAGACTCAAGGATATTCAAGTCCTTTGTATTAAATGATAAGGTGTTTATATAGAACCAACCACATCCTCCTACACATTCGAAATCATCTCTAGATTATTTATAACACCTACTGTTATAAATGCACATAAACAGTTGTAATCTGATATTTCAGAAATAATGGCACAAAATGTTCATGCACATTCAGAAAAGATGTAATGAAAAAATATTTTCAGTTCATAAGTGGTTGAGACTATGACTACAGAGAGACTAATAGAGATCAGTTTTTGGAGAACAGAGTGGGCAAGCAAAGAGGATGTATTTACTTTCACACAAGAAGAGTAGTTTATTTTTCCCTTCTGAATCTATAGAATCAACCATTACCAAAAGCTAATTTTATAGTTTAGCTTTAACTGGGTTAAACTGGGTGTTAATTAGGTAGCTCCCATCTGTTACAGATTAGTTGCTTAGGAGGCTGAGATCTGAGGATTCTTCCATCACAGGCAGGAAAAGCTCATGAGACTCTAACCATGAAAACAGCAGGAAGTGGAGCAGTCACTGAAGTAGTAGAGCACCAGCCTTGATAAAACTAAAGAGCTACACCAGGAGTGACACACACACACACACACACACACACACACACAGAGAGAGAAGAATTATGTTAATTGCTTCTCCTGACCTAGTAGGCAACTGGATTCAAGCGAAACATCATGTCCTTTTCATTAACCCAACTATTGAAATGGATAAGCGACAGGTTTGAGCTTTATTTCTCAGCCATTGTCTCTGCAAGCCACTTAGTGATCATTCAAGGGGCCTTACAACTATCTACAGAATTCCAGAAGAATGGGCTGAATGGATTAAGCTGTTATAACTTGAGTAGCTTAATTAAATCAAGTGGTTCAAGTCATGCGAACACCCTCTCCCTCACCCCCCCCCCCAATCTTTTAGTCACAGCAGCTCGCCTACTCATTGCTATAAATATCTCCCAGCCTCTTCAGAGTCTGCGGACATGGATATGCTGCCATTTCCTCTGCTAATCTCTCATTGTTTGGGGGTCTGGCCTGATGCCACAGAGGAAAAGCTGCCATGCTCGCTGGTCTTCACATGTTGTGTTTCTTACAGAGTAGAGATTACTTCCTGCCTTCCTGCCAGGGCTGAGGGCCTAAGCCCACCTATTGCCACCCATTCACTCCTGGAGTTCCAATTGGTCATATTTACTATGGCTACAAACTAAGCTTCAGAGTTTGCCGCACCCCCCCCCCCACATTCCATATATAAACCTCTCAGGCAAAGAAAATGCTTTCATTTACCTCCTCTGTCTGTGCTCAGAATGCAAGAACAAGAGAAAAGCATCTTTTGGGGGTTTTTGAGAAATGGTTGGGTCCCTAAATGTCAGAGTATTCATTTGGAAATTATTTTTCCACACATGGTTTCCTGTATCGAAACGAAGGACAACTCCTCAGATATGGCTTTTATCCAGGAAAGCCTTATACTTTTGAAAATTATAATTGCCTCATTACACCAGAGTGTCCACATTTTAGTGGGGGAAGACATGGCTGTTTTGCTTGGAAGCCGGCTGAGCCTAGGAAGATAAAAGGCCGGGAGGAGTGTGGGTGTGTGCGGGAGTCACAGCGGCCTTCAGAGGATGAAGCATTAATGTACCGAGGATGAACGCCAGCTGCTTTTCATCTCCTCAGAGAACAGACCAGAGGAAATGGACTGGGGGGGGGGGGGAGGGAGGAGAGCTCAGAGCGTGTCATGGCTCTGAGGGTCCAGGAAGACGAGGACAGAGCCAGAGGCTCCTGAAAGAAATCGAGGCTCACATTTGTAACCTACTCTGAAGGCTGACATCTGAGGATCACAGCTTGAAGTTAGCCTTGGCAGAAAAGCCTGTGAGACTCCTACCTCCATTTAACTAACAAAAAGCCAGCAGTGGAGCTGTGGCTCAAGTAGCAGAGGGCTGAGTTTGGGTGAAGAAGTAAGGTGAAAGGCCCCGAGCTCAAGTGCCAGTACCGACACACACAAAAAAATGACTTGGCTCTAAAGATCATTAATGTCCCTCCCTGTACATTTCCAAAATGATGACAGTGTATAAATATGCCATTCAGATATTTGACTCTAGGGAACATTCTTCATTGTCCTTTTCAGCAAATGTGTTTCTTAGCCTGCAATGGGCTAAGTGTGATTGTGTTGAGTCTCCTTGTTTCTGAGGTGTCACTAAAGGAGCACAGAAAACCCTGTTTGAATTTCCACTGTGCAACTTGTCTGCTTCCTTAGTGTTCACCCACCATCCAACTTCAATTTAAGAAATTTAAGGGTGACAGCCATTGCTGCTATTGCAGAAGTATGTTTCCTCGTGTAAGAGTAGGCACAGATGAAGCATTTAATAACAGGTGGAACTCAAAATTATGATATACAAGGCTCAGTGCAAAGGACTCTGGTAACAGTGATAGTCTTCCTATTATCATTTAAGGAAACTGAGGCAGGTAGTAACTTGTAGAAGGACCTGAGGTGGGAAACTGATGTGGCTGTGATTCAATGACTATAAATATTGCATTTGGATGGGTAAAATGTCAAGGAGACTCTGAGGATGTTCTGCCTAGAACAAACGAGGTGTCCTGGTTCATCTGTATGTACAACTGTACCGCAGGAGGCAGAAGTAGAAGAATCACAGTCAGAGGCCAGCCCCAGCAAAAGTACAAGATTTTGCTAGAAAAACAAAATTAAAGTAAAAGGACTGAAAGCAGGATACCGCCACCCATGAGCAGCTTGCACTCTTCTTGCTATTTCATACTGCCTTCTATCTCTTGAGATAAGTCATTTTGAAAACATTTATGGACATATGTACTATTGTTAAAATTTGTGACTTCAAGCCCTTTCTCAGGTCTTAGCCATTTGAGCCATTTAAGGGAACTACTCTCAGCAAGCACAGAGATACACCAGTAAATTTGTCTGAAAGATCTCTTGGAAATCTAAAAAGGGAGATGTATTGAATTTCTTTTTCATCTCTAAGTTTTTATCACCAGTTTTTGTTATTTTATCAATGATTCATTCAACAAATATCAATGTACTGTGTTGTCAATGTTCTGCGTATGGAGAATTTCTGCTTAAGGATGCTTTGACTAGTAAAAGAAACTCAAACTGTCAAAATGTTGTAATAGACATAATCACAAAAAGTAATGAGTTTGAAAAGTATTTCAAAGTAAGTTACAGTTGAGCCAGGACTTAGGTATTATATTTGAACAGACATCTATTCAAACACAATGATAAAAAAATATTACTCAATATATTTATATATTGCCTTACTATCTGAACTTCTGTTTAGGTCCATGATCCCTTGCTAAAACTAAAGCATGTAAATTAATAAGATTAGGATAGCATAAAATTCAATGTATCACAAAAAGATTACTATTTCTTCACAAAGGTTAGACAATTGAGCAGACTTTCCTCATTAGATAATTAGTGCTTAAGTTTTGGACATCAAGGAATTTTGTCATAGATCTACAAATGCAGAGGATGAATGGAGGAAAAGTGGTTCTTGGAATGCCAACTAAAGTATTCAGCAATGCCAAACACATTCCCATTTTCCCTTTTCAGCATGCTTCTGCATGTCTTCTGGTGTGGAGACTTTCAGATGCCTACAGGCAATTCTTCTATCTTGCATACCCTTACACCTCAATTGTTTCTCTTATTATCCTCTTTATTTTTAAAAAATAAAGTTCACCATGTTTATATACATGGACTTATATATGAAAGTGTAACAAGTAGAATGAGTGTGAGCTCCAGGGGAACTATTATTAGCATTTATTACTGTTATTTGCTAGTGTGTCTAACACTAACTTCCTTCTTTGTTTTGTGTCACAAGAACATTAAAAGAGAAACATGATTCTGCAAGTTGTAATTATACTAGAGAGAAGTGATTCAAAGTAGCAGGAACTGTTGTCATAGTGAGTTTGAAGTCTGAATTCAAGTACACATTCTGGTAATTATCACAGTTCCAGTTATCATTAGGAGTTGTCCTTTATCAAACACACATGCATTTATTAAACATGAACCTGAGAAGGAAGTACATAGTCATGTTATACTTTATCAAGTATATATTCAGTTGTGGGGATAGGGAGGTTGACTCAATTTGTTCAAGTTCCATAAATGGAAAGTTTTTACCTTTACACTATTTAATCCTGATCCTCTTAAACATGCCATTTATACATACCACTTGATGTGGGATTTTGTGTATATGATTGAATTTTCCAACTTGTATAATTTATGGCAAATCTATTTTCTACCTAAGCTTTTCATGCATACTTTCTACTTTTTCCTCTTACAACTCATTAAACAATATTTCTGTTAAGATTCTCCAATTTATGAAAGCAAATTATGATCACCTATGTCACCACCTAGTTTATTCAAACAATTTAAGATCACATGGTGATTGTGATTTGATTTCATAAAGTCATAGAAGGAAGTTGTGGTGAGACTCAAGCACCAAACGTGAGTGAAAAACAAGGCTCCAAGATCAAGCCACGTACTGGCATAAAGTCATATAACATTTGGAAAAGCATTTTTGATTACTAATAAAGTGACTATTTTTAATGTTCTGCAAGTATGATTTTTGTTAACAGGATATACTAGTCACTGTCCCTGTCTTTTCAGGATGCTACAGTGTTATCCTAAGAGGAAGAAGAAAGGATGGCAATTTATTATAACTCTACCACATAAACAACATTTTCCAAGTATAGCACACATCATTGACTTTTTCTCTTATTAAGACAAGAGATGATTCTTTGTATCACATTTGTTACTAATAACAAACCAAATAGTATATGAGCAATATATTTTCAGTCAAAAATGTTTATTGTAAAAAAGGACCTTGAAAAATTATTTTTTCTTAAAAAAGGAACATTGATTTCACAAGTTTCCAAGTTGTATATAGACATAGCTATAGACAACATCTTACTTTCATACAAAACTCATTTGATCATATAAAAATAAACACAAATTTACATGGACTCATCAACTACACAGTTAATCAAAACAGGCACTTGGAGGGATGTTGTATTATTGCATCTGTCATACACATTTAAAATAGTTTTGGTACATTACTGAATGTCTCAGAATCCTCTCTTGCACTTATTCCCATCTTTACTGAATTTTATAAAAATCACTACAATTCTTTTACAAAGTAAGACATGGCGCATGTACCAGGAATGTTCAAAGCTGGTCCTTCCCTCTTCTTCCAAGGCACATATTGGCAAAAATAAAACAAAATGAAACACAACAAAAATACTTTTTAATACATTCTCCTGTGTTTTTTGTTTCTTTCTTTCTTTCTTTCTTTCTTTCTTTCTTTCTTTCTTTCTTTCTTAAAAATACAGTTTAAAGCATTATAGGTAATCAAAAAAAAGGCTTTAATTCAATGATGGCAAATCAGACATCAGACAAGTAATGAAGTAAACTTGGAATACTTTATAAGGCACCTGAGATCGCATCTGGCAGATTCTCTTCCTATAGGAAATTCTATTACAAACTCTATTACAAAGCAATACTGTTCTTTTCAGTTGAAATGTTTTGGCAGCAATGTAAATTTTTGCATTTTTTTCCCCCACAAGGAAAAATGCAATGTGCTTTTCACTTCATCTTTGAAGAGAAAGGTTCTTGTCTTTTATCTTCTCAATCTAGCTTGTCAGCAAAAAAAGATAGTAATTTTCAACTTCACATGAAAAGGATCACCTTTCAACACATGGGTTCGGTGTTTTTGCAGCTGTGTGTATGTATGTGCATGTGCATGTGAGTGCACACACATGCATGTGTAGATGTGTGTCTATACATATTATTTGGTTGGTGAGCACAAGAGAAAATGCCTTTGGACTTTTATTTGTCATTTGGTGTCGGAGTGAAGAAATGCAGTTGTTCGAGTAAACATTGGTTGCATCAATGAGCTACGCAGCAGCCAGATTCCTCGTGTTTGTGCAGAAGAGACATTCTGGAGAAGGTTTTGGAGCAGTTCTTGCACTGGTATTTCTTTACATCAGAATGGGTCTGCAGATGGGCTCTCAGGTTCGACCTGTCTGCAAATGCTCTGTTGCAGTGAGGACAAGAAAAAGGCTTCTCCCCTAGGGAGTGAGAAAAAGAGACAAGTCATCACTTTTCAAGAAAATATAAATTTGCATCATGTGAATGAACACTGATCTCATCTTGCCAAAAGAAGGAAAAGTGGAAAGATTATAATAAAAACGTATGCAAAGCCTTACAAAGAAAAGAATGAAAAGTGACAAAGCCTGATTACATTTCTCACAATCGGTACTTAAAAAAATTAACATCTGGCCCTTTAAGATAAATTCTGCAATTAAAAATAAATCACAGCCAGAATGGCATGTGTGCCGCCAGTTGTGCAGAAATAATTCAGAGTTGTGGGACTTTCTCCTATTAAGGCTCTGTATTAGCAGGTGCAGTTGATCGCAGGCGCCTCCCAACATTTCCCAATATTTCCCCCTTTCCCCTCTTTCTGTATTCTGACTCAGGCAGCTGAAATGCCTTCCCTCCGGCAGGATGATAATGTGCGACTTTTTTTTTTTTTTTAAGAAAATCAGCAACAAGAAAAGGAAAGAAAAGACACAAATCAAATTGAATTCCAACTATCCAACTTTCTAACAGCCGGCAGATCTCACAGCCAGAATGGGAAGTAACAGAAAACTATAGGAAAAGCTTCTATTTACCCAATCAATTAACTAAGATAGCAACATTTGTGTTTGCTGATTACTAGGGGACAATTTCACAGAGCACACATTCAAGCACTTCTCTCCTGATTTTGCTAACTGATCTTTGAGACCAAACCACCCAAATCTACTTTCCAAAGTCTACAGGTTATTTGCAGTCTCGGGAGCAGAGGTTGCTAGTAAGAAACAGAGCACTTGGGGCCCTACAGGAGTTTTTGAGCCGCCAGGAAAGTAGCCCTCCGTGATGAACTGTCAGGAAAAGAACTATGTCACCACTTCCTACAAGCCCAGCAGTCCACCCCACGCGTCGTCAGAGCAGGCAGCCACACTCCTGTCTACATTTTCTCTTACCAGTGTGAGTTCGGATGTGACCTTGGAGTAGCCAGGGTCTGGAGAAGGCCTTGCCGCAGATCTTGCAGACACAGGGTAATGTGTGGGTCCGAATGTGCATCTTCAGGGCTCCCAGGCTCACGTACTCCTTGTCACAGTATTTGCAGCTGAAAGATTTCCTAGACGGTGCATCGCAGTGCAGCTGCTTGTGTTTGGCTAGCCCAGAAAAAGTGGAGTAGGTCTTATTGCATAAATTGCACTGAAACTTCTCGGCTTCAATGGCATGGGGGTCTGAGAGCTTGGATTGGAGTCTTTCCTCTTCATCGCTAATGGGGCTTTCGGAGCCACTGTGGTCCTTGGATGAGGTGTCGGAAGGAGGAGGGGGACTCATTCGCCCCAAGGCTGAGGGGAATCCAGCAAGAGGAGAGAGGCCATTGGGCAGTGGAGAGTGGAACGGGGCTGTTGTAGTCCACACCGTAATAGGGCTGTAGGCCCCTGAGCTCAGGATCTCTGGCTTTGGTATAACAGGCATGGGGTAACTCTCATAGAGATATGGAGAAATGATCACTGTGGGGCGGGAGAAAGAAAGGGAAAGAAAGATAAGATAAAACAATTCAAGAACTAACATACAGAGAGAAAATATCTAGCAACACACAGAGTTTTGTAAAGAAATAGACTTTAGAAGGACCTAAGCGTTTCCTGTCATCCTGTCCTCTGCACAGTTACTGTGACTCAGTAGACTCACACTGTGACAGTCGTCCTGAGCTACCCAAGTTCTGCATTGAGGGACCACAGCCAAGAAGATACCTTTTCCCCAGCCCCTCCGAGCAGGAAGAAACCAAACATTATTTTCCAACATGGTGGGGGGGGGGTGGTGGTGGAAGAAAAACGAACAAACAAGTTGCTTTGTATGTGCCATGGGCAAAAGACATATGCTACAATGGTCTGGCTGAATCAAGTTGCCTTGGGAAGGAAATGAAAAAGTTCCATGAAAAAAAAAAAAACAAACCAAAACCAAAAAGCAAAAGTTCATCACTGGTGTGTGCCGTTGTAGCTGCTGGACGTATTCATTAAGCATGTAGGTACAAGCTTGCTCACCCCAGCTGCCAGAGGCTGAAGGAATCTCCCTTGTCAGCCAGAGGCTCGGAAAGTTTTGAATTAAAACTTCGCCCTATGTGAGCCAGGGACCATCCACTCCAAGATACCCAGCTCCAATATGTGCTCTTTAGTAACAGCCTTGCAAGCGTGATCCATACAGTCCCATGAGCAGATTTCCAGAGACAGAAGCAGAGAGAGAGAGAGAGAGAGAGAGAGAGAGAGAGAGAGAGAGAGAGAGAGAGAGAGAGAGAGAGAGAGAGAGAGAGAGAGAGAGAGAGTTGCATTTTACCCGTGTGTGTGTCCAGTTCGCTGTAGTTGGGCTTCTTGGAGGCGTTGAAATGCTTCTTGACCAGGAAGGATCGAGGCATCTTGCGGGCAGGGGTGGCGGGCGCCGGCGCGGATAACGGTCCGGCGGGGGCAGGACGTGGCCTGGCCGGTCCCTACAGCATCGCGGCCGGCCGGGGGCGGGCGGGCGAGGGCGGGCGAGGCTGGGCTGGGGCCGCGCTCCGAGCCTCTGCAGTCACCGGGCTCCTTTACCCAACTGAGCCTCCTTGGAGCTGGGAGGGTTCTTTTTTTTTTTTTTTTTCCTCCTCTCTTTTGCAAGAAAGATCCAATCACAGCCGAGAGCTTCAGATTTCAGCTCCTCCCCCTGGGACAGCTGAGAACAGAGGAAGAATCTGTTGTCAGACTGAATTATTCTGCTTCAAAATCGGTTGCTTTGCAGAGATTGCAGTAGACCGGGGGTGGGCGGGGGGTGGGGGGGAAGCGGAGAAGTGTTTTCGAAATATTTTCGAGAAAAGTTCAGTTCATTTCTTTAGTTTTGGCCAGCGAGATGCGTGCTTTCCCTCCAAGGCCTAGATGTCCGAAGCTGGATTTCTGCGCCCTCCTCAGGGCCTGGCTTCTTCCAG
This sequence comes from Megascapheus bottae, assembly GCF_031878675.1. Taxonomy (NCBI): domain Eukaryota; kingdom Metazoa; phylum Chordata; class Mammalia; order Rodentia; family Geomyidae; genus Megascapheus; species Megascapheus bottae. The sequence goes on from NC_143517.1 coordinate 1,980,280, forward strand.
ATGTGGGGTGCAGCAGCGGATGCAGGGGTGGGGGTGGGGGGGTGAGTTGAGTGTGGGCCAAGGAAGACACGGAGACACCAGGTCAGCCCCTGGTGGCAAGAGACGCCTATATTTGGAAGTGGTATTTGCAGGGAGTTTCTTTGCATGCATGCGAAAAATGAGCCTCTGATTGCTGAGGAAGGAAAGTGGAAGCCTGAGTTCCACCAGGCACCCCAAAGCTGAGGGCTCTGCACCTGGGAAGAAAGCCATGCAAAGGCTGGGATGACTATGTGCCTCTGTGACGGTCACCTGTAGCCCGTTCAAGGTCTGCCTAGGCCAGCCTCTGGAAGAGAGCAAAGATGAAAAGGAGAATGATAGGTGAACTCCGAATCTCACCAACACATTTGTCCAAAGCTCATCTCTTGTTATGTGTCAGAAGGTATTTTTTTTTCCAGTCCTGGGCTTGAGCTCAGGGCCTGAGCACTGTCCTGGGGCTTTCTCAAGGCTAGAGCTCTACCACTTGAGTCACAGCACCACTTCTGGCTTTTTTCTATGTATGTGGTACCAAGGAATTGAACCCAAGGCTTCGTGAATGCTGGGCAAGCACTCTACCACTAGGCCACACTCCCCGCCCCTTACAACATATTTTAATGAAAAAAATTGCATGTGTGTTTCAGAAATATATATGTTTTTAATTTTTGGAGCTAGTCCTGGGGTTTGAACCCAGGGTCTGGGCACTGTCCCTAAGCTTTTGTGCTGAAGGTTAGTGCTCTGTCATTTCACCCACAGCTCTACTTCCTGCCTTTGGATGGTTAATTGAAGTCTCATAACTTTTCTGTATGGATTTGCATTGAACCACAACCCTCAGATCTCAGCCTCTTGAGTAGCTAAGATTACAGACACTGGACATAAGCACCCAGCCTCATTCTTTGAAAATAATGTGTACTTTGAATTGGTACTGTTTTCTTCAGTGGAAGACTACAAAAATCCCTCTCACATCTTCCACTTTCCTGTATTAAAAAATGAAAGAATTCCCTTGAGAGTAATACTTGCTTAAAGATTTAAGCAGATACTGTAGTAACTGAACAAACACTTGGAATTTGTACGTGCTCTCTCTCACTCTCTTTGAATATGCTTGTATTGTCTTTAGGTATTTGTTCAGAGGGACTTCAACTTGTCAGTTTATGAGTACAATGTGCTTTGATTAATAGGATCCTTTCTATCATTATTCTCCACCTTTTACAAATCCATCCATCGCCTCAATTTTTTTAAGTTCCCTTATCACATATATGCATTGCATGAGATGACTGCAGAAATCTGCTAAGGTGGTCCTTTTAAACCTAAATTTTGACAGAATTTTCAATGACCTGTGTGCATTTCAGAGTTTTACAGCCTCTTGCTCAAGAAGTAGAATAATTCCCCCAAAGACCACCCTACTCTTGTTTCTAACAGGTGCTGGAAGAAAAAAGCAAGAAAACAATAGTGGTGATGTCAAGACTTGTACAAGAAAAATGCGTTGTCAGAGTGCTTAGCTTTGTAATCTTGAGCAGAGAAAACAAAAGCTTGTGTGCACTGTGTGTGTGTGTGTGTGTGTGTGTGTGTGTGTAAGACTTAGGACTTCTTTGAGAGTACACACATAGACACACATAGACAATGATTTTTCATCTTATTCCATCAGTCACTGATTTAAATGTCAAACATAGGAATTCACACAAATTCTTATGTAAGAGCATTATATTGTCCAGCTGTAACCTGGAGGAGAGATAAGAGCCTGAGTTGTGAGCTTGCTGCATTTTCTTTTGAGAGGGTTTGCTTAGATTTGAACACCTGTTTTACTGGGACAGGATTTCTTCTTATCTTTTCCACCTCATTTCCTGAAAAACGCACATTTCATTACAGAGACAATATCACTGAGAAAACACAAATTTTCGCGGCCATGTATCTCTTCCCTTTATTCTGCAGTGTCTATTTGGTGTTTACTTATTTGATAATTATAACAAGGTAACTTGCAAAAGTATACTTAAAAAACCAATCCATTAAAAATGTTTAGCAGTGATTTGCTAAGCTTCAAAGACAAAAACCCGCCTTTGAGTTTGGATCCAACTGATCCCCCTTCCCCTGGTGTAAGGATCCCCTCCTTCCCTTGTAAGGAGCAGGGGTGCTACGGATTTCACAGGAGACATTCCATTACGCAGAGCCTCGTGCTAACTAGTCACACGTATGTCTGTGTGAGGTCTATTCCACTGTCAAGAGGAGGGAGAGTCCGTGCTGATAGAGTGAGTCAGACTAAACAGGTGCTCTGCTCAGACACAGCAGGAGGCATTTGGCGCCAGAATGCTGTGGTTAAAAGCAAGAAGGGAAGTCTAGGGCACACCCAAAGGCCAGCTGTGAGGACTCTGCTAAGACAAGATAGGCACCCTTCTTGCCAGCCAGAGGGCTCAGGTTGGGGAGCTGGCTTGGGTCACTGACTGGGTTTGCCACCTAGAAGCACAAATCTTTGCCCAGGCAACTACACTGGATTTTCAATTTTCGATATTTCATTTTGGAATCAAATAACAGGCAGTGAATGATGGAAAAAATGACCAAAATACAACAGCAGATTTTGCTAGTGTGACTAATCAATCCTAGGCTGATCAAAGGTGTGCACAGATTGGAGTGCTTCTTTATGAGAGACAGGTACTTGTTTAGGTGCAGTCTGGGACAGGTGAAGCCTGGGACAAGACAAGTTAAAGAACAGAAAGCGTAGACTCCACCATAGGCTCAAAACAGTATAAAGCACAAATTAGAAAAGAATAAGATTCTCCCTGTGGTTAAGTCACTCAGATAGTATCTTCTCTGGTGTGCCTTCCATGGAACTGGGGTTTGTGTGGGTTGGATTTCTCATAGGGTCCTAGAATCCATGGCTTCTAATTCAGCTCCCATAATAAGACTTGGTATGGTGGCTTGGGTAGTCTCATTTATTCTGTTTCCTGAAGATGCTAACCAAGATGCCTGGTGGAAAACTTTGCTAACTAGAGCCTTGGGATCTTCTTCCTGGAATCCCGGGGGTTTCTCCTGGACTCAGTTCTAACAAACAAGAGATTATATCAGAATCAAGAGTATTGGGAATGCACACTAGATTTATTTATATATGGATTTTTGGCATATTTAGATATTTAGGCATGGAAATGGCACTACTATCATATTTAGGAAAGGGAGTCAATCTAGTACCAGAAAAAATATTGTGACTTAGAAGATGTGGGTTATCTTTCTGATTCTGGGCCCTGTTGCTTAAAATGACCTGTCCTTCTTTGAGCTTCAGTAGATGGCAAAATCAGGTTGCACTTGGAAGGTGGCAGTGAGGTGGGGGTTAACTTCTTTGAATGAGATGAAGTCATTAAAAGCCATGAAAGTTTGCTGTGGAATCTGTATCATAAATTTGACAATTTAATTTGGTTAAAACAAAAGTTTAGTTATGTATGCAGTTATGCCAGGCCTAGGGATAACTCACAGCCTGAGCTTTTGCACTCAAGGCTAGCATTCTACTATTCAAACAACTCTTCCATTTTCTTTGGGTATTAATTGGAGACCAGAATCATAAACTTTCTTGCCCAAGCTGGCTTATGAACTATATGATCCTCAGATCTCAGCCTCCTGAGTAGTTAGAATTACGACATGAGCCACTGCTACCTGGTAAGGACAAACATTTGTTAAAGTAACTGAAGCTTGAGTGGGTACAGATGAGATGCAATTTTGTGGTTTTGGACACATATGTGTCTGTATATAGAGAGGCATATATTTGTATTCCTAATTTCTAATTTTACTCTATCTTGGATAAAGCCAACCATCCCTTCAATGTAATAAAAATGTCTTTCTTCTCAATACTAGGGTTTCTCTATGTGTTAATTGTGTAATATCCATCTCTAATTTCTCTCAGAATGATTTAGAGACATATGTTCTCTAGCTTAGAAGAGAACGTTGTCTCAGTGGACAGAGGGTCTGCTTAAGTCTTCCGAATTCCCTTAGCCCTCTAGGGTCTCTGCTCCAAGAGAGTACTAGGGCTCTTACACTCACACTAGCATTGAAAGCGATATGTACTTGATACAAAGAGAACCATACAAGAGGGATTGTATGTGTGCACACATATCTGAATTGAGGTACAAAACAATACCACTGATAATGATGTACCAACAGGGCGTCCTCTGTTGTTTAGACATTTCTGTGATTTCCTGTTTGTTCCCAGGGCTGTGCTTACTAGGTTGATTGATAGCCACTGAACTTGAGTCTGTCTAGACTTACTACCGATACTGTTGTCCTAATGAGTACGTAGATGACCAGAACATATTGAAGAACGCTTCAGAGTCTTGTAGAACTTGAGAACTGAATGAAAAGTGTTTCTGAAATCTCACTCTTCAGATTGCTAGCAATTTCCTTTCCCTTTGGTTGGATGTCATATGGACAGAGCATCACACACACTAGAAGATATTCAGCTCTTCGATATGCTCTTTGTACCTCATAGACAGTGGTGATGCTATTATCTTTGAAGGTAAGAAAGACTCCACAATATGAATTTAATGTACAGCTTTTGCAAATGCCCTAGGATACGTGGTTGCCAAGCGACCCCTAGGGGTCAACTTGGAAAGAGCCTTTACTTGCTTTTTTTCCCTTCCATTTTCTTTTCATAACTTCTTAACAAGCTCTGCCACCTAGTGGAAAATAGATGAACTTGCCTATACTATACACCAAGTATCAGTGTCCGATGAACATTATATTGCTTTTATTTATTAATTTGTTCAAAAGTCACAACGCAGTTCCTCTGCTTAGGTAACACATCATTTCCATTGTAGAAAGCAGATGAATGTGATGTGTGACAGAGAGAGGAGTCATGAAGGAAACAGGTGAAGACAACCTGCATTAGTCAAAACTGACTAAGGAGCTCACTTGTCTGACTCATCTCTTGGATTGTCATAACCATGTAGATGGTATTATAGGGCACCAAGCCTGAGTCTGTTTTTCTAGGGGCATCCAGGATACAACAGACAAAGCCAGGATATCTCCTCCACCTGCCAGCCGGCTGTGCCCATTTCCGGTGTTATGCCATGGAGGTGAAGGACAACTTGAGAGTCACCAGCAGACCTCATGCAGAAGCAGAGGGGCTGGGGGAAGGGTGAACCCTTCTCTAGAAATACAGGGTGACAGAATAGCTGTGGCACCAGGAGAGATGAAGAGAATGTGGAGGGAGAAATGTGCTAGTCGGCACGATAATGGAGCATTAGCCTTGAGGCCATGAAGAAAGGCTCAGTCACAGCCTGATACTTTGCATTTTTTCCCTCTAAGTCATAGGTACTGGTTACCATCAGCCTTTGAACAGGGTTCCACCCTCTGCTAACTGAGACTCCATGAAAGGATGAAGAACCCTATCTGGCTGCAGGTTATGGCTATTTTATTTTATTTATTTTTTTTGTCTTTGATCAATAGAAATACCATGTGTATAATTTTCAATGTAGGTTTCTGAATGCTATTGTAATTTTGGCTCTTTACAAAGAAATCCTTATATATATTTCACAGGTGCCAATGCACTACAGAGATGGAAGATGATAGTAGATGTTATACCTGAGAGCTGTTATTTCTTCCTTGGGGAAAATGCCATCCCACTCCTAGAAGAGAGCAAGAGGAGACACAACATGTTTTGGCTTCATTCATTGCAGACTAATTCAAAGAAGGACTTTTGACCTCCACTCTCAAAGGAGGTATAGCTTCTGTACAAGGGAAAACTTACCCTAGAAATGATGAATCTATGAACCTCTTCTTTATGAGATTTTTCATTCTCATAATGACCCTGAGAATGACTTCCCTTTGGCCAGTGACTGAGAGATATTTTGAATTAGCTTAGTTGGTTGAATGAGTAGATTCTTTGGGTTCTCAAATCTAAATTGATAAGTACAACAGTGCTCTTAATGTTGGGTGACAAATCTAGCTTTGGCTGACTTTGAACCAGGCTCCTCAGAGCTCAGTCTCCTGTGTAGTTAGGATTCAAGTGTGAGACACTGGTGCCTGACCTGAGGTGAAAAGTTATTTAATTCCTGCCACCAGTAAGCCTACGGTCTCACAGGAATAAGTAGCTTTCTCTGGGTTGTATGTTGGATGTTGGATTCAGAGTATCCCACAGAGACCCTCATCTTGACTCACTGGAAGGTAAGTGAAACATTTGAGAGTGAAGCCTAAGAGCTGGAGGCTAGGCCGGGAGTTTGGCCTAGTGGTAAAGTGCTTGCCTAGCATGCACGAAGACCCAGGTTCGATTCCTTGGTACCCCACATACATAGCAAAAAGCCAGAAGTGGTGCTGAGGCTCAAGTGGTAGAGTGCTAGCCTTTAGAAAGTCCAAGGACAGTACTCAGGCCCTGAGCTCAAGCCCAGGACTGGCAAAAAAAAAAAAGAGCTGAAGGCTAGTAGCTCATACCTGTAAGCTACTCAGGAGGCTAAGATCTGAGGACCATATTTATTTATTTATTTATTTATTTATTTATTTATTTATTTATTTATTTATTTATTTATATTCTTGCTGGTCCTGGGGCTTGACTTCAGAGCCTCGATGCTATCTCTAACATTTTTGTTTATGCCTAAAATTCTACTGTTTGAACCACAGCTCCACTTCTATCTTATTTTTTACCCTTTGCTAGCAAATTGGATTTAGTCTCATGGACTTTCTTGCCTTGGCTGGCTTCAAACCACTACTCTCGGATCTGAGCCTCCTGAGTTGCTAGGATTACAGGCAGGTGTCAATAGCACCTGGCTAAAGATTGTAGTTATTGTAGTTCGAAGCCAGCACAGGCAGAAAAGTTTGTGAGACTCTTATCTCCAATTTAACCACCAAAAAACCTGAAGTAGCACTGTGCCAAGTGAGAGAGCTCTAGCTTTGAGTGCAAAGAGACCTAGTGGGAGGTCTTCGTATGCAATCCCTTAGGGAAACTTCCCATCTTCTTTTCTCCTGTTGCTTTCAGGCTATTAGACACGAAGAGCTCTCTCCCACCCCCGTGTGCTCTCTAATGGATGTGCTGCCTCACAGAGGCCTCCAAGCTGGAGGGTCTGAAACCTCTGTGAGCCAACAGCAACTTTTTATTTTTACAAGCTGATTATTTCAGCTGTCTATGACAGCAATGCAAAGCTGATGACCACATCAAGAAACTGTAAACAGAGCCATCAAACTTTGCCTATAGCACTCCTCCCCTGAGGTGTCTCCATCAGAGCCTCTAGAAGAATTCATTCTTAAACAAAAATAACAATTCGGACTCCCCATACAACCCAGCCTTCCCTTACCTCTCCAGCCGATAGAGGAAGTTTACTAAGTTACAGGATGTGGGGAGGGGGTGATGTGGTGGTATAATTTCTAATAACCACTATCAGTCACATAGACAGTGGATATTATCATCTCTACATACGAAGACTCAGAGACAAAATGTTCAATCCTTTCAATGACAAATATTCATGTCCATCATGATAGAGATTTTATTCTGGACAAGTGTTACAATAAGCCCCAGGGATTCAATAGTTGATTTGCTTTAATAGTGGTGAAATCTGAGTGACCCTAGTGAAAGATGTTCATGATGACAGCAGGATTTCCTGCCAGGTCAAAGCCAGGTTGGGTGTGTTTGGTAGTGAAAGGCTGCCAGGGCACTGAGGAGCTAGGCTTTGGCACTTCAGAGAATACCTGCGGACAGAATGCTTACAGAGCACATTCACAAACGAAAAGGAAATGAGGGGCCGGGAGTTTGGCCTAGTGGTAGAGTGTTTGCCTAGCATGCACGAAGACCCGGGTTCGATTCCTCGGTACCCCATACATAGAAAAAGGCTGGAAGTGGTACTGAGGTTCAAGAGGTAGAGCTTTAGCTTTGAGAAAGTCCAAGGACAGTGCTCAGGCCCGGAGCTCAAGCGCAGGTCTGGCAAAAAAAAAAAAAAAAAAAAAAAAAAAAAAGAAAGGGAAATGAAACAGCTGTGGAATATCACAGGCAAATCACATTTACTGCTCTGTTGTAGTTAAACCAAGTTGGAAAATGTGCAAGCTGCTTGGGTGTATTGAACACTTCTCTTCTGAGAATAGACTTTGTTTGTACTTAGAATGGAACATGGAAATGTTGGTCTTCTCGCCACCAGTGAGTCAATGGTTTCCCGAGTGAGTTAGAAAGCCATAACTAACCTAGAAATGACAGAAAGTCGTGTGATGGTCAGTCTTAACACTGTCTTCTCAGAAGAACAGTAAATTCTGTATGGTGTAGAGATTTCACCAAACAAGCCTATGGTCATTTCATTCAAATTAAGTATCAACATGACAAAGAAAGACTGATTCTTACTTGGAAAGGTACTTAAGATGACCGTTTAGTAATAAACCTTTATTTAAAAACAACTTACATTTCTTAAATGGTATTTGCCTGAAGACAAAGCAAAGAGGTGAAATCAAAGCTCCTTTTCTGTTTTTACTTTTTATTTGGAAGGATTGGAGTTTGGACTGAGGGCTTTGTATTTGCTAGGTGAGCAATATCCCTAACCTCTTTCTGTTTCAGGTTTTTTTCAGATAAGTTCTCCTATTTTGACCTGGGACCGTGATCCTTCTCTATTGGCTTCTTCATATCCAGGATTATAGATAAATGTTATGCTTGGCTAGTATATGGAGATGATCATTCTAACCTTTTGGCTAGAATAGCCTCAAATCATGATTCTGTACACTTCCACTCCCAGAGTAGCTAGGATTACAGACATGAGCCATCATATCCAGCTCCAAATAAAATTTCTTAAAGTGGTCTTTTTCTTGCAGCTTTGTAGAAAACCCTTCCCCACAGTGTTCCCACAATTCCTTCTCAGAGTCCCGGGTGTGGTGTGAGGAACTAGCATGTCATCTATCTTGACAGATGAATTAGCATCTCTTTTTTTTCTTCTCCAACTCCAAGGTAGATATCTAGTTGCCGCTAGGACTTTCAAACATGCAACAAAACTGACAAAGCCATCTTCATTTTCCAAGTACTTCCACGATGTCCCTGGAGGGTGGCATTCTCTGTGTCTTCGCTCCTGGCTTATTACAGACGCCCTTGCTTAGTCTGCAGAGTGTGTGCTTTAATTCTCTCATCCCCAGACTCATCTTCTTCTCTTCTACACAGATTACTGAGCACAGAAGTCATGTGGCCTTTACTCCTTTCCTACACAGACTATGCTGGTTACTACTACTTTATAGCTTAGGGCAAAAAACCCCAACCTTTCCTGGGTTCAAATGAAGACATTATGCTTGGATGTGTATGCTCTGATTATTTAGCCAAAGGCTCTCTGATCTTTTATGCACACAGACGTATCTCTTGATGGTTGGATGGCAGGATAAATAAAACCCAGGCTCCTCGGCTGCTGAGTGTTCTGCTAAATATACAACTAAGAAGTTAAGAATTAGAGAATTAAAATGGTGTGTCCAGAATTCCTTGGGTGGCTGGTGACAGAGTAGCAACTGGGAGCATAGATCCTCTATGACATTGGCTATCCTCGTTGCGACTTCTGTTTCAGCTTGCAGACAGATGCAGTTTCAAAACTATTGGGTCATTTCCTCATTTGATCAGTGCCAGGTATTCTGAAAGGTAAAACAGTTCTCCATGTAGTCATATTTGAACAACATGAAGGGCCCTGCTTATAGATTCTTCAACCAAACCAGGCACATCCAACAGGTTTATGCAAATTAGGAAAGGGAAAAGAGCTTTGTAAACAGGGTGAAGGATGGCAGATTTGGGTTAGGTGGACGTAATTCTTTAAGTTGCAAAGATGCCATATATTGGATGTCTTTCTGCTGTCTATGTATATATCTGTGTGTACATGTATGTATGTATGTATGCATGTATGTATGTATGTGTGTATGTATGTATGCATGCAAGAATGCATACATGTATGAATATATCTACCTCTATTTACCTACTTGTTACCTATTTTCTATCACATATCTTTAAAAGTGCAGATGTATATGTATCCATTAAATAAATACATATTATACCTACATTGAACCAACTAAGTATATTTATGAATTAAAAATTCTTATAGCAGTCTTTTAAGGCACGGATCATTTATTGCTTTACAATTGATGATAGTGAATCTTAAAATGTATATCTATAATAGTTCTAAGTTTACAATTTATTGACCTCCAATTATTTGTAAGTCACACTCTGATAGCCATTATACACACAGAGGCACTTATAGTTGGCTGAAGACATACTAAAAAATAACATGCCTATAGAACCCCAGAGACCTGTGAGAACTGCAGCTTTGAAGGTTTGTTAGGTTTGGATTTGGATTTGGTTTTCTGACTGAGTGACCCCAGGTTAATTATTGCTTTCCCATGAACTTCTTGCAAAAATGGGAAAATTGGTAATTTTCTTTTTGAGTGGTTGTGAGGACTCGAGATGATGTATGCAAAATTCTAAGAACATAATGTAACAGTAATGAAAGAACTATCCTTTATTAAGTGCTTATGATAGGCTGCTCTCTGTTAGATAATGTAAAAGGTCTTATTTTGGTTCATTCTCTCACACTCCTTTACCTCAGTCTCAATCAAAGTCAGTGTCACCATTTTGAGTGTGCATGGCTCAACTCAGGACCCCGCAGGTCCTGAGGAGATGGTTACACCCAGTTTTTCTAATGAGAACTGGCACTGCCAGTCTTGATTCCTGGAGTATCTTCTACCTTAAGGCCACCAAGCAAAGGAGGTGAATTAATGCTCTTACTGTGAGTGATCACATGACACCACACCCTTCAATGACATCACTCCTCTTACAGAAACATGTAACACAACAAACTCATTGACAATTAAACGTCTAACAATGGCTGCTTTACTTCAGATACATGACGGCTAAATGTTGAGTGCCATGATTCAAAGGTGACTCCAGGTTACATTAGGTTTGGGTTTGTTTAGAAGCATCTTAACACCCGTGAGATGGGGATTTCTACGGAATAAAGCTCTGCCTTGACAGCTACCACAGTTAGTTCCCAGATTGGTGCTATTTATTATTGTACAAGAGGGCAAAGGGTCTGAGCCAACATAAGCTATTGAGACCTTCTGTCAGTCTCCTGCCAGAATTTAACAGCACAGTAGATCCTTGTTATGACATGACTCATCTGCAGATTCGGATATATTGCTGCTCACCTCAAGCCTTCCAAGCATAATAGGGACACCTGCCAAAGGCTTTCATAGCCTGTTAGTTTATGATACAGGTATTAGTCCTGTTGCTTGTGACTTGACTTAAGAAGTATGAAGAAGCAATAACTCTGAGTATGTTGTTCCAACGGATTTTCTTGTACTGCAATGGCTTAAAATCTGTCCCAAAAAGCATATGACTGAGATACTAAACACAGAAAGAGGAAAGAGGATAGCTGTAATTCTCTCTTGACTGTTTCTTTCCAGAACATTTTATACACAAGATATCAGACCTCCTTTAGAAAACTTAATTTATTTCCTACTTTATCGCTTACTCAATAAGTAGTTATTAAATTTAAAAATGGGGAAGACCAGGTTATGTATGTGGAAGGAACAGAAGCAAAACAGATAGAACCTTATCTGAGGGAGACGACACTTTAAAAGGTAAGAGAGTAGTTACTGCCTCAAAAGTATGAGCTTGCTATGTGGTGGCTCACGCCTGTAATCCTAGTTACTCAGGAGGCTGAGATCTGAGGATCAAGGTTCAAAGCCAGCCCAGGCACATAAAGATGTGAGACTCTTAGCTCCAGTTAACCTCTAGAAAATGGAAAATGGGACTTAGCTCAAGAGTAGGGTGGTAGCCTTGAGCTGAAGAGCTCAGGGACAATGCCCTGGTCGAGTTCAAGCCCCAAGGCCTACCAAAAATAAAGTATGACCTGAAGATTGCAGATGTAATGAGAAAAATGCTACAAATCACTTACCAGGAAATGGCTTCCCTCTTAGGGATTCATGATACCATTTTTCCTTGTGAAATATTTGATCTGAGGACAAACTATTGTGTTTGTATCATTTGACTGTATTGGATCACAGGAACACCGGGAAAGGATTTCAGAAGGAGAACGGGCTAACTCTACAGTCTGAAAGGGCTGTGTCAGAAAGACACTAGAAATTTTATATGTGAAAAGGCATGCTTACATTTTGTTCAGATATAAAACGCTCTCTTTTTTGCCAGTCCTGGGGCTTGAACTCAGGGCCTGGGCACTATCTTTGGGATTTTATAAAACTAGTGCTCTACCACTTGAGCCACAGTTCCACTTCTGGCTTTTCCAGTGTTTGTGGTACCAAGGTATCGAACCCATGGCTTCACGCATGCTAGGCAAGCATTCTGCCACTTGGCCATGCTTCCGGCCCCTAAAACACTCTTGTAGTTAGAAATAGGGCACTTTTGACACAGTCAAGCATGAGTAGAAGTCTTTATCTCTATCTCTCCTTCCAAGTTCCATTCTTTGAAATGTCATTTTTCATCATTTCTTTATATTTGCACATATTGTTGAAGATTGCTTCTAATCAGCTTTGGGGTACTATAACAAAATACCTGAGATAATCAACTTACGAAGAGAAAAGGCATATTTGACTTACGGTTTCAGGGGCTTGAATGCATGCTCGTTGGGTCTGTGCTGAAGAAGCACATCACGGTGGAAACATGTTGCAAAAGACGCTGTTCACCTCATAGAAACCCAGAAATAAAGAAAGAAACAGGAGCATCACATTTAAGGGCATACCTGCATATGCCTGGAGAACTTCCCACTATGTGCCCATTTCCTAAAGGTTCTGTTAACCCAAGAGCACCTTGGATTGGGGATCAAGCCTTGAAAACACTGGAGTATTCAAACCACATCCAAGATTATCTTCCTACTTAAACAACAGCCTTAAAATTTATCAATGTTTATCATTGTTTAGCATCAATGTTTGGCTTCCCACCATAAAAGCTGAGCTCTGTGTGTGTGTGTGTGTGTGTGTGTGTGTGTGTGTGTGTGTGTGTATCATTTTATTCTCTCCTCCCCACTAAATATTGGATGTTTAAAATGTATAGCTCATTTGACCTGTTTTACAACTTAAAATTAGAAACCTAAACAGATTCTTGATTTTGGTAGTTACATAGTAAGATAATCTTCAGTAGAGTGGTTTCTTCCATTTTAATACTTTTTATGTTTTTGGTTTTGATTTAACTTATTATAAAACCTTCTAATATAAAGTGTGTGAGTGTGTATGTATGTATGTATGTATGTATGTATGTATGTATGTCAAAAGGGAAAGCCTTACTGTATTTTAATAAAAATTGCATTATACTTATAAATGATATGAGGAAGATAAATATCTATTGCATTGAGACATTAATTCTATAAGCAGGGTATCTATTTTTAGATTTTTTTTGCTATTTTTCTATTTTTTCAACTATATTTTATCCTTTGGTTCTATAAATGAGAAACAAACATTTTTTGTTAAAGAATTTATTAACATTGATTTTTATATCATATTTCAAATGTTATGTTTAACAAACAAGTATTCAAGAATGGAATCGCTATATACAATCACTGACACAGAGCTTAGAGCATAATTAAAATTAAGCTGAGGGTTTGTATGTCACAGATACATATTAATATATGTAGAATAATATATGTAATAAAACATTATGTTCATAGATTTTTATGTCTATGTAGTTATGTTTCTGTCTCCAAGACCATGTTCCTAACCTTGGGTACCCAAATAATGAGTCATCACTCCTGTACTGTTTGGATCTAATATCCACAATTGAGGAGACTATGTGCCTTTTGTTCCTTTGGTCTTGACTTATCTCATTCAACATGATTCACTCTAGCTTCATCCACTTCCCAGCAAATGCTGACTTGACTATAGGCTATGTAGAATTCCATTGCATATATATATATGTATATATATATATACACACACACATACATATATATGTGGAGCTTATGGGATCATTCAAGTATAGGATTATGTAATCTGTGAATAGGGATAGTTTAATTTCTTCTTTCCCTATGTGGATCCCTTTGATGTCTTTCTCTTGCCTTATTGCTCTGGCTAAGGGTTCCAGCACTATATTGAAGAGAAGGAGAGTGGGTATCCCTGTCTAGTTCCTAATTTTAAGGTAAATAGTTCCAGTTTCTCCATTTAGTATAATACTGGCTCTAGGTTTGTCATATATATCTTTAATTATTTTAAGGAATGTACCTCCTATTCCTATTTTTCCTAGTGCTTTCAACATGAATGGATGTTGTATTTTGACAAATGCCTTCTCAGCATCAAGAGAAATTATCATATGATTCTTATTCTTAGCTCTATTAATATGCTGTATTACATTAATTTGATTTGCAAATGTTAAACCAGCCTTGCATCTGTGGAATGAAGCCTATTTGACCGTAGTGTATAATTTGTTTCGGGATTCTGTTGGCTAGTATTTTATTGAGGAGCTGCGTGTCTGTGTTCATTAGAGAGAGAGGTCTGTAGCTGTCTTATTTTTGGATCTTTCCTTGTTTGTGGGGATGAGTGTGATATTAGCTTCATAAAATGAGTTTTGTATGGCTCCTTCTGCTTCTATTTCTTGGAAGAATTTCAAGAGGAAACCAATTAATTCATATTTAAAAGTCTTGTATGAAATTGGTTTGTTCAGTTGGCCTAACTCATCTTAATTCAATGTGGGTAGCCTATACTTATTTAAGAAATCATCCATTTCTACTACATTTTCCTGTTTTTTTAAATATAGGCCCTGGAAGTACTTATTCGTAATGTACTGAATTTCTTGAATATCAGTTGTGATTGTTCTTGTAGGATCTCTAATCTTGTTTATTTGAGTCTTCCTCTTTTTTTCTGATTAATCTTGCCAGGAGTCTGTCAACTTTTTGGTTTATTAATTTTATGTGTAGTAGATCTTATTTCAGTCTTTGATATGTACAATTTTATTTTTGTTATTTCTGTCCTTTTGGTTGTTTTAGAATTAACTATTTCTTGCTCCTCTAGGTGCTTCAATTTCTTCTTTAGGTTATTTACATGAACTTCTTCTGTCTTTTTAATATGGGCCTCTAGTGCAATAAATTTGCCCCTTAAACAACTACTTTTGCTGTATCCCATAAGTTCCTTTGTGATGTATCTTGATTGTTATTACATTCAAGAAAGTTTTGAATTTCTTCTTTGATTTTTTTCTGTAACCCAAGGGTTATTTAGAAGTATGTTGTTCAGCTTCCATGTGTTTGAATGTTTTTTTTTTTACCCTTTACTATGTTGTTTATAACTAGTCTGATTCCACTGTGATCTGAGAAAATGCAGATTATATCAGTTCTCTTTTATTTTATTTATTTTATATTTTTTATTGTAATTAATAAAAGGGTTACATGATATTTGCCAGATAGAAGGTGCATTAATTCACATACATTGATACCCTTTCACATGTCCAGTTCTCTTTTATTTGCTTAAGTTTTCTGTATGAACTATTATATGATCTATTTTGGAGTGTGTTCCATGTGCTGCTGAGAAAAATGTGTAAAGTTTTGCTGTTGGGTGGAAGACTCTGTGTATATCAGTTAAGCCCAGCTGGGCTATTGTGTCATTTAAATCAGAGGTGTCTTTGCTTATCTTTTGTTGAGTTGATGTATCTTTTGTTGAGAGTGGGATATTGAAGTCTCCTACTCTGACTGTGTTTGAGTTTATCTTGTTCTGTAACTCTAAGAGAGTTTGCTTGATGTACTTAGGTGCTCCTGTGTTGGGGGAGTAAAAGTTTATAACTATAATATTCTGGTTATGAATTGTCCCCTTTGCTAATATGTAGTGGCCGCCTTTATTTAATGATTTTACTGAGAAGTTAATTTTGTCGGAGATTAAGATTGCTACTCCTACTTTTTTCCCCAATGCATTGGAGTGGAAAATTATTTTCCATCCTTTCACTTAGAATTTGTTTCTGTCTTTGGCAGTGAGGTGGGTCTCTTGGAGGCAACATATGGATGGGTCTTGTTTCGTAATCCAGTCTGCTGCTTTATGTCTTTTGATTGTTCAGCCAGTTCACATTTATGGAAATTATGGAGCCCTTTAACTATATCAATACTATGGTATATTATTTTAACTGTGCATATTTTTGGAGTATAGTATGGTAATTCGATACATGTATGTAATATGTAATGATTTTATCAGAATAGTTAGCATGTCTACGCCTCATAAATATGTGCAATTTTTATGTACGTAAGGAATGCCAGGCTGCTGATCTTTTCTGGGTTCCTTCAAATGTCATCGTTGTCTTCTCCTCCTCTTCCTCTTCCTCTTCCTCTTCCTCTTCCTCCTCCTCCTCCTCCTCCTCCTCCTCCTCCTCCTCCTCCTCCTCCTCCTCCTCCTCATTTTCTCCTGGGTATTTGTCCAAAAGACCACAAACCAGGGTAAAATAGATCCACAAACACAACCTTCATTATAGCACTATTCACCAAGGTAGAAGGTGAGGGATAAACCAGACAAGTAGGAGGAGGTGGGGGGAGGAAAAATGGGAGAAAAACATGGGAAGGGGTAATAGTGTTCAAGAAGTAATGTACCCACTACTTGACGTAGGTGACTGTAACCCCTCTGTACATCACCCCAACAATAAAGTAAAATAAAAACATGTTATTACAGTGAAAAACATCAAATAAAAATGACTTCAAAGCAAAGTGAAGGAAGTAGTAGGTTCAGAGGGATGAGTGAGACTATTGAAAGGGTGGCATGTATTCATATACTACTTTGTAAAATGTGTCCTCCTTTGTGTAACTACTTAAAGAAAATAAAAATATATTTTAAAAGTTTCCATATCATGGGGCCGGGAGTTCGGCCTAGTGGTAGAGTGCTTGCCTCGCATGCATGAAAACCCGGGTTTGATTCCTTGGTACCACATACATAGCAAAAAGCCGGAAGTGGTGCTGAGGCTCAAGTGGTAGAGCTCTAGCCTTGAGAAAGTCCAAGGACAGTGCTCAAGCCCTGAGCCCAAGCCTAGGACTGGCCAAAAAAAAAAAAGTTTCCATATCAGATTCTAAAAACAAATCCTGGGTCTTTGTAAAGTGATTAGTTGTGACAGAGAGCTTATTACCAAGGATTTCAGGGAAGGAAGGGGATAGAAGTAGTTGTTGTAGAGGTTAGACCCTCTGTTCTCATTGCTATTTGCCAAATACATGTAAGTGAAGAGAAACTTGTAACAATACCTTCAGGATTCTAGCAGAGCTCAAAGAAAGGAAGAATGGCAAATCAGAAAACCTACTGTACTTTTTCTTACCTGGAAAAATTAAAGATTTAAGACAAATCTTCTGATTTTGAACAAGAGACATAAAATCTACTTCATTAAGAGTTAAGTACAGAAATATATATACACATTTGACTTTTTACATCATAACTATATAAATAATACATGCACACATACAAACATCCTCATATATGAGCTCACATGTGTCACTAGATGTGCTAGTTATTCATATATTAGCATACATTTTCTTTAGTTAAACTTTGTAATTTGATTACAATTACTATAAGAATATCAAATGAATAAAAACAGATGAAATTTATGTTCGTAATATTTGATGAATACTGGTGGAAGACTAATTCTGTGGAAGCCTTGTTCCCTCATTCCTGTTCTGAATAGTAGGCAATGATTTTTGGACACATTGGACTGGACATTGGGGGACTCCACCCAATCGAATGGGACAAAAAAAGCTGTCACTCCCAAGACTACAGTGTAGGTGTAGGTGTACAGGGTAGGTATACAGTAAAACTTCATTTTTAAATGTCAGTATCAGTGCCTCACATAAGCTTGTATTATTTGACTTTTTAGCTCAAGGGTGATTTTCTACCACTCAAAGTTCACTCCCACTTCTGAGTTTTTGCTGGGTAATTGGAGTCTCACTATTTTCTGTCTGGATTGGCTTTGACCTGCCATTCTCAGGTGTCTACCTAGTGAGTAGCTAGGATTATAAGCATGAGCCTCCAGCATCTGGCTGAAAAGCTCTACGTTGCTGGAGGCTCCCTCGTGCAGACTCTCTTCCATGTTGGGTTTAAAGAAGTAAGTGGCCCTTGGGAAATTTGTGTGACCAGAATATGAGAGCCACAGCCAGTAAGCAGTGGGACAGGAAGGCTTCTGGGAAACCAGATTTTCTCGAACATGAATGAGCTTGAAAGCACACTGTTAGGCTGATGGCAGGCTTGTAATGGCTAAATCAGAGAACCCAGGTAAAGTGTGTTCACAGTTCATATCTGAAGTCACAGTAAGACGACAGAAGTGTGTTCCTTTCAGTTGCTAATTCTGTGATGATTTCTTATGCAGTCTTTGATAACGAATACAAAACTGTAATGAAATTTGAAGATTTCAAAGTCTAGATTTTCCTGCTGTTTACTATTATCTTCTACAAAGAATTATAGTAGAGCCCATCAGAAAAACATTTGGAGAGACTTGACTTTTGCAATATCATGTATCCTTTCCTTCTTTTAATAAGTCAGTTGCTTTACTTATTAATTATTAGGGACACCAAATTTCACAAAGTGCTTTGAGGAAATCATTGCTGGTCAGAATTCCATTCTGAGTTACAGGACATGTTTCTAGGAGATGTCTAATCAAGATTGTATTATTCATCTTCTAGCATCTTATTAAAGTACACAGTGCTTATCATAAAATTCATTCATTAAAAATGTGTAGCTCAATGGTGTTAGTATCTGTTGTGAAAGCTGAAGTCTCATAGCTTTGGAACATTTTTACCCATAAGGTCTTTAAAGGTGGTCTGTTTTCTGATGTATAGATGCAGGTAACAAGTAGCTTTTCATGAGTCTTCGAGTCTATTTATTATAAATAGAACCTTATCACATGCTGCTTCATATATCTAATTTCTGTCATTCCAAATGAGTGTTTTTATGTTGTCAATCTAATTCCTAATTAGTTGTCAGCTAATTCCTTTTAATTGCCAAGTAATATTTTTTCATGTTAAGTACAAATACATACTAGTCAGCCATTCACTGATATACTATAGGAGGAAGTATATTATTTATTTGAGGTCATTCTTCTTTTCTGAAATAGACCTTGAAAGCTAGGTTACAGAAAAATGAGTGCTATTTCAGCTATGTATTATAATGTCAATGGGCTAGGCTTTTTTTCATTCAAATTTTAATATTCTAGTTTTCCTTGTAGCTTCTTTTCCTACCCATGCATCGCTTAAAATTTTGTTGTTTAATTTCCAAATATTTATGATTTCCCCAAGCTAACTTCCTTGAGGTTAGAACGTATGTGTTGTATGACTTCATTCCTTTGGCATTTATTAGATCTCATCATATGGCTGGGGGTGTGGGTGTAATGTCAGCTAGGGATGGGTCTGTGCAGCTGAAAACAGAGTATGTTCTGCTGTTACTGGAAGGAGTGAGCAGTAGGTGTCAGTTCAAACTGGTTCATCGGGTTCTTTGTCTCTTTCAACTGCTGCTTCTCTGTATGGCCCACATTTTCCCATGATTGCATGTATCTTAAAATGTTTTGAAAAAACAAGAAAAAACAGTGACTTTTGGATAATATAATGTGGCAGTTTTAGAAATCAAGGCCCCATCTTCCTCTCATCTCCCTGTGAAATTTGGATTTGGTAGTTCTTACTCTATGGCTATTATTGTTTTGCTGAGGTCTCTCCTAGACTAAGACCTCACATGCTATATTCACTATTGTGTGTGGCACTGAAGACTGATCTGTTATTTTAATTTTAAAGTAAAATAAATACTCTAAGAAGCATTTTGTCTTATTTTGTTTTTTGATTCATATGACATATATTAATGGAGTTTGGGATGGAATTTCACCACATACATACAGTATCCCTGATTATGTCTAGGCTTTATTTTTAGACCCATTTCAGCTTTTAGAAATCACTTTTCTACATTCAGGTTGATATATTTAGCTTCTACAAATGAGTGAGGAAATAGAAAATAGAATGCTTTTCTTTCTGTGCCTGGCTTATTTCAATAGATGCTTCTGGGCCTGGGAAGGGCTTCGGTCTCATTGGCATGGGACAAAATGGGAGAGATGCTCATTTCATGGAAGCCAGGAATTGAAGACAGGGCAGGAAGAGGGATGGGAGCACCACATAGCCTTCAAGTTCATGACTTACTGTTTCCAAAGAGGCCCTATCCCCTAAGGTTTCACCACATAGCCCATTAGAGCATGAATCAATTCACCTCCCAAAGACTTCACCTCTGAACCCAGCTGTATTGAAGACCAGGCTGCAACTGAAGAGCTTTTAAAGGACATTCAAGAATCTAAACCCAGTGGGGTGTAGTGGCTTAACACCTGTGAGCCTAGCTACCCAGGAGGCTGAGATCTGAGGATCAAGATTCAAAGGCAGCCCTGGTACTAAAGAGTTTGAGATTCTTATCTCCAATTAATCATCAGAAAATGGGAAGTGGGGCTGTGACTGAGGGGTAGGGTGGTAGCTTTCAGCTGAAGAGTTCAGGGACAATGCCTCAGGCACAGGGGTACAGTGGTAGGCTTGAGCTGAAGAGCTCAGCGACAGTGCCCAGGCCCAGAGTTCATGACCCATGATTCACAAAAAACAACAACAAAAAGAATCTAAATAATAACATCTATTGATAGATACCTAGGTTGATTCCATAACAGCTATTATGAATTGAATCATGATAAGTATGTTCTTTTTTTTTTTGCTAGTCTTGGGGCTTGAATTCATGGCCTGAGCACTGCCCTTGGGCTTTCTCAAAGCTAGAGCACTACCATTTGAACCACATCACCATTTCTGGCTTTTTCTATGTGTGTGGTACCAAGGAATTGAACTCGGGTCTTTGTGCACGCTAGGTAAGCACTCTACCACTAGGCCAAACTCCCAATCCCGATAAATATATTTTCAGAAAACTAATTTGGTATCTTTTAAACTAATTTCCTTAGATAATTAGGCCAGTAGGAACTGTATTCTTTTCTTAGGGGCTGTATGCACACCTGCATGTATGTACCGTTGCACATACTTTGTGTGTGCGTGTGTGTGTGTGTGTGTATTCCATAGAGCCTTAAGGTCAACCAGAGGAGACTAGTCTCTCCTGACTATGTCCTGCACATTCAGGATACTTTTTAGGCACTCCTCTCCACTCCCAATCTTCTTTTAGAATCTTTATCTGGACCCCTGTTTGTCCTAGGCAAGCTGCCATGTTAAACAATCACAGGTGATCATTTTCAACAATTGCCCTCCAGATATATATTTGCAGGTTGGGAACTCTGAGTCAGATCCAAGACTGACAGTCTTCTGTGAATGTAACTTTGCTAAGCTGTTGCAAGAAAAGCCAAATGTAACAAGACTGTGAAGGAGCCTAAGCCTGGCCTACGGCTCCTGTGCTGCCTGAGAATTGGGATAGAGTGGCTTAAAACATCACAAAGCTTTGGAGTTCCTGCTGAGGCTTGCTGATTCCTCATGAATAAATGCCCTTTAGATTTTGATATTTCCCTGGTTAGCCTCCAGAGCTCTATAAAGCTTGACTTTGTCCAACTTGTTAGTGATTAAGTGGCACATTCTTGTAGAGATCCGTTTTTCTACTCTGGATGTTGTAATTGACCTCAGCTTTAAAAAAGTCTTGCTAGGTCTTGGTGTTTCATGCCTGAAATCCTAGCTACTCAGGAGGCCAAGATCTGATGATCATGGTTGAAATCCAGCCCAGGCAGAAAAGTCCACGAGACTTGTGCCTCCAGTTGAACACCAAAGAGACAGAAGCGAAGCTGTGGCTTGCTTAAGTGGCAGAATGCTAGCCTTGAGCATAAAAGCTGAGGAACAGTGCTCAGCTTCTGAGTTCAATTCCTTATATTAACACACACACACACACACACACACACACACACACACACTCACAATATACCTCCAACCTATTTTCTTCTTAATATATGTAAACTTTAACTAAGAATTTCTAGTGTATTTAGGATTCATGCTAGTTCAAAGATGAAAGTCACAGCTATACAACAACTAAAACAGAAAAAATTAAAACCACAAAGACTAGAAACATGCATAATCCTAACGTTAGGAGAAGACTTCAGTTAATACCTAACAAATAAATACCTAACAAATAAATACAGTTTGCATTATTCTGTGAGAAAATGAAGGTTAGATCTAAATTATAAGTAATATATTCAAGCATATACTGGATATATTTATATATATATATATATATATACCTAAACATATTAACTAAAGTATGATACATGTAGGAAAGAATCCAATGATGTAAGAAGAAATTTATAGTTTAATAGAATGAATACCAGGAAGCTGCAACATATGTTGTAGAAGATGCGAAGTCAACGGAGAGAGGATAGGTGAATAAAGAGAGGAAGGGTGGCAAATGCAGTCATAATACTCAGTGAAAAGGGCCCAGGTAAGCTGAGAGGATGGATACAGATGGGAGACATGGAAAATGAAGGGAAGGGTGACATTGAACAAGATTCATAGAGTCATAAACTGACAGATTAAATTGAAATTCCTTTATAAAACTAAAAGATTTTATACAATTTTTTTTTGCCAGTCCTGGAGCTTGAACTCAGGGCTTGAACACTATCCTTGGGCTTTTTCCTCAAGGCTAGCACTCTGCCACTTGAGCCCCAGCACCATTTCTGGCTTTTTCTATGTATGTGGCACCAGAAAATCAAACCTGGATCTTCATTCATGCTAGGCAAGCACTCTACCAGTAGGCCAAATTCCTGGCTCCCAAAATTTTTATGATATAAGCTTTTACATTGAACATGACATGAAAAGGAAATGGAGCAACTGAATGTCACAAAAGTAAATCATGAAGAATTCCTTGACAGGCAATTAAAGAACTCTTTTAAGTTAACACCAATATTTCCTCAAAATATATTCAGTGAAACTATGGGAAAACAAATGGGAAACTGAAATAAAATTGTTGCAAAATCAAAAGAACATGAAGATGGAAAGAAGAGAATGTTAACTCACTTTTTAGAGAGGAAGAATATCTAAATTGAAGTAGAGGAGAAAGTAAGGGAGAAAATGTTTATTTATTTTTGCGAATTCTAGGGCTTAAATGCAAGGCTTGGGTACTGCCCTTGGCCTTTCTCAAGGCTAGTGCTCTACCTTTGAACCACAGCACTACTTCTGGCTTTTTCTGTGTATGTGGTACTGAGGACTTGAACCCTGGGTTTTATGCATGTTAGGCAAACACTCTACCACTAGGCCATGTTCCTGCCTGAGAAAACTTTTTCTAGAGCTAAAATTTAATTTGCAGGATCAGAACAGTTCCCTTTTGTGTTGAATTCCACTCCCTTGTCTGCCATTCTTTGTTCTTAAAATGAAATTATAATTGTGTTCAACTCACCACTCAACATTTGAAGTCCCTAAAGGCAAATAATGGTTTTTGGATGTGTGTAAGATTTTGTATCATGAGCTTTTCCAAAACACAGCCTATGTTAGTAGACATCCTCTTACAAATGTATAGAGGAGTTGAGTTTTGGGTAGAGGTTAAGCCTTCATGAATAACAATGTTTCTTTCACTGACAGGGGTCTTGTTGGGGCCTTATCTCCATCTCTGAGGCCTGTTCCTCATTCCGGCTCAGTGGAAAGGGCTTTGGCCAGGCATTCCTCGTTCCTTGCATACCTCTCTTATCTCTGTCCACATGATTCTACTGAGACCCCCCCACAGAGCAGGTCTCCTGCGCTTTCCTGCACTGATCCTGCCCAGTGCCTAAAATTTGCCCCACCTTAGTGATAGCACAATGGCTCTCTTCCTATTGGCTAGCTTCCCAGTTCCCACCTTCTCTTTCCCCCAACAGTATATAAATAAGTGCCTGATGCAATAAACGAGAGATCTGCTGCACTTTCATGGCTGACACAGCTCCTGGCTCAGTGTGGTTTTCTTCCCCGGTAATTGGGGGAGGGCTGGGTCATCGATACTTACCATCTCAATCGGCTCTGGGGGACTTCAGGCTGGCCCTGGGTGTCCCTCCCCATACCCGTGTTGCTCCACAGTAGAACAGGGTCTGAGGTTCAAGACCCCCTGCAGTTGCTCATATCTGCAGTCTCTTTTTTTATATTGCATATTATCTCTTTATTTGTTGTATATAGTTTCTTTTTTATATTTTTTATTGTTATTAATAGAAGGGTTACATTACATTCATCAGATAGAAGGTGCTTTACTTCACAAACGTTGCTACCCTTTTTCATGACATGGTCCCCATTTCCCTCCCCCCCACCTCTGCCCCTCATCTTGTTTTTCCCCCTTCCCTATCCAATTTCAAATAACCAAATAAGCACATATACAATGTATCAGATAACCAGAGGAAACACTGTAACAATGTGAGATAGCCAAGGGGCAGCAAAACAGATGAGAGATAACATAGTACATTAACATAGTACAACTATCACTCATTATATGGCTTTTGTTTCTATATCCTGGAGGTCCTTTCATTTAGCGTCCTACTATATGACCTTATGTATCTAGGTTTTGTTCTATTGTAAATCTCTGCTAGGAGAACCCAAGGTTTCTACTGATTATGACAAATGAGGGAAACCATTGTACCTATGTTCCTTTGAGTCTGGCTCACTTCACTTAAAATGATTTTTTTCTAAGTCTTTCCATTTCCTTACAAATGGAGCGATGTCGTTCTTTCATACAGCAGCATAGAATTCCACTCTTTGTTACAGGCAAACATTTGGGTCAACACTGGACTATCACATTACCATTGTCAATTAGATTCAAGGGCCTGCTTTACTTCAACAAACCTTCCTTCAGCAACATCAAGCATTACAGAGAAGCATTACTCTTTGGGAGCCAGAGAAGAGGGATTTCATGAGACATTTGTGCTTTTCTAGGCTAAAAAAGTATTTGAAGGACCTCTAGCAGCTCTGTGCCCTCAGGAAGGTCAGGAGATGACTTTCTCTTGTAACAACAGTGACTTTCAGTGTCATGGGCAGTCAGTGCTGGTCCTTGTCAAACTGGGCGTGGCTCACAGCAAACTAGAGATCATAGTGGTTATGTTCCTTTTTCCCTATAGCACAGCCATACAGAACCAACGCCTGTACTAGAGCACACAATGACTGTGCTGCAACTCCTCACTTGAGAGGAGGCGGGGTGCTGATGGAGAACGGGGCTCAGGGTGGAGTTTTAGAGAAAATCCTGGGTGTACTATCAGCCAGGGTCAACAAGGGAACTGTGAAAGAGCCCCTCATGAGTATGGACCCAGGGGCTCTGTTGCAATTTGAGCTCTAGCACCAAAGAAATAGGCAATACTGCACAGTAACAGGAGAGAATCTTAAGATCATTGTGTTGTTCAGGTAGTTTTGAATGCATTAGAGCCTATGATAACTCCTGCTATTTTAATGTTTGGATTTTGGGGAGATCATTTTCACCTGTAGTTCACAATCCTCCCACATCATTCCAAAGACTGCAAATTATCTTGCTAATTATTTAAATGGTGATTCTTTGGTATAAGTCATAATAACATAATTTTCTATGAGACAGCTTCTAGATATAATAGGGAGTTCATTGGCAACTGAATATGTGAAATACATCAAAAAGTATCTCATTTCTACAGGAATTGTTATCGAGTACTTAGATTTTTTTATAACTTATTTGTAGATATCATAGTCTTTTATCTAGTTATTTGAACATATTTACTTTTACTTTTTATTGAAAGCTTTATTGACTTTAAGACATTTCTTATCTTTCTTATGCATGTGTGCATATGTGCACCTTTCATCTTTCCATTCTTCTACACTCACTCCCTCTACTAGGCCCAAGAGATGTTGGAGAGATGGGAGGGAGGATGGTTTCATTGTGACAAATTCTGAAACTTTCCCCAGTATCAATGATTTTATTTGTAAGAGACTCTTCAGGACACTTGTTAAAAATTTGTAAGGATTTGAATCACAATATGTATTCTGTTTTACAGAATATAATGAAATTAGAAATCAATAATACAATTTTAGACATTTACAAGTATGTGTAAATTAACACACATCTAGACAGAAGAAATCACAAAAGAAAATTAGAAGGTACTTTGAGATGAATGAAAATGAATATATAGCATATATACATGTTTGAGATACAGATAACACAGTACTTAGAGAAAAATTTATAGATGTTACTACACATATTGAAAATGGAGAAATTTAGGTACAATCTCATCTTCAATTTTCTACAAGGAAAGCAAATTCACAGAGAACTAGCAGATGAAAGAAAAAATATGGGTTACTACTGAATAGACTAAATACGAACAGAATAAAAACAGTTATGAAATCAGAGATATATATTTTTGGTAAAATTAAACAAAAACTTAAGTGCATTGACAAAAATAGACTAATATCAAATTACTAAAAGTAGACATAAAAAGTTTGATATTATTATTTTTTTGTTAATTGTGGGACTTTGAACTCTGGGCCTGGGTGCTGTCCCTGAGCTCTTCAGCTCAAAGCTATTGCCCTACCCTTTGAGACACAGTGCCATTTCAAAGATTGATATTATTATTATTCACTTTACAGAAATAAAATAATCTTGGAATAAATTCTCTATCTCTACACACACACACACACACACACACACACACACACACACACACACACACACCACAGCCAGGTACTTGTGGCTCATTCCTGTAATCCTCAGAGGATTAATTAATTAATTAATCCTCTAATTTCTCTATTAGATGAGATGTATGGATCACGGTTTGAAGCTAGTCTGGGCAGGAAAGTCCACAAGACTCTTATCTCTAATAAACTGTTCAGAAAAACCTGGAAATGGTGCTGAGGCTCAATTTGTAGAGTGCTAGTCTTGAGCAAAAAGAAATTCATGGATAGTGTCCAAGTCCTGAGTTCAAGTGCCACACACACACACACACACACACACACACACACACAGAATGTTGGTGTCATATATGTATAGTCCTAGCTACTCAGGATGCTGAGATCTGAGGATCACAGTTCAAAGCCAGCCAGGCCAGAAAAATCTATGAGACTTTAATCTGCAATTAATCACCAAAAAACTAGAAGTGGATATGTAACTCAAAATAGTAGAGTACTAGCCTTGAGCAGAAAAGCCCAGGGCACAGCAGGCAGGTCCTGAGTTCGAACTCCACAATTGACCCTCTCTCTCTCTCTCTCTCTCTCTCTCTCTCTCTCTCTCTCTCTCTCTCTCTCTCTCTCTCTCTCTCTCTCTCTCTTTCACATGCACACACACACACACACACACACACACACACACACACACAATATTATGTTCAAGCCTCTAGGGACAATGCTCTTATTTGGAAATAAATTCTTTGCCGCTGCTATTAAGATGTGGTCACAGGACAGGCACTAATTTAATATAGTTATGCAATTATAAAAAAGGGAAACTACCATACAAAAGCGGACACCTGAGAAGAGACAAGGCAAGAACTGAAATAGAGACTTGGAGAAATGCAGTTGTTAGCTAAAGAACACTGAAGACCACTACCAGAGTCCAGACAGAGACCACAAAGAATCCTGTCCAGTTTCTGAGGGAGCACAGGCTCTCACACAACTGCCCTGTCTTCTGTTTCCAAGTTCTCTGGAAGCTAGGTACTGGTAATCCTGTCTACTCAGGGGACTGAGATCTGAGGAGTATGGTTCGAAGCCAGCCAGAGCAGGAATGTATGGGACCCTTATTTCCCCTAAACTACCAAACAACAACAACAACAACAAAAAACTAGCAATGGATCTGTGACTCAAGCACTAGCTTTGAGCAAACAATTCAGGGACAGAGTCCTCACCCTCAGTTCAAGTTCCAGGACTCAGAAAAAAAAAAAATTCTCTGGAGCTGGGGGAATTGAGTACTTAGCTAGAATGGTGGCCTGGCTTTCATTCACAACAATGAAAAAAATGATGCTAAATAGAACCACCAGCCTTTAGAAAAAGAAATTTCTCTAATTTCAGCCCCTTCCATTCTCTTTGTGGAATTTTGTTGTAGCAGTCTTGGGAATCTAGTTCATGAGTAAGCTATATGAACAGTTACATGGCATAAAACCAGATCAACTACCTAAAATGATGAAGTCTACCAAAACTGATTCGAGAAGAAATGGAAAAATCTTGGTATACTCATCACAAGGGCAAAAGATGGAGTTAGTGACTTTAAAACTCCCCTAAAAGATAATCCTAGTGAGTCATCACTGGCAATATCTTCTTTTTTTAAATTGTATTTTATTGTCAGGATAATGTATAGAGAGGTTACAGTTACATTCATCAGGTAGTGGGTACGACATTACTTCTTGACTATTCTTATGTGTTTGTCCCCCTTCCCTTCTCCCCTTCCCAGTCATCTTGTTTTTCCCATTTACTTCCTATTTCAAGTAACCATATATATATATATATATATATATATATATATATATATATATATATACAATACACCAGGTAACAAAGTCAGATATAGTAACAACATAAAATAAATCATACGGGGGGGGGAAACAAATAGCTTCACATAGTACGTTAAGAACAACAATCACAAAGATAAACCTCTTGTTTCCATAACCTAGAGTAGATTTCACTTTGTCTCATCCTATATGGCCATACATATATAGCTTTTGAACTATTGTGATCCTCTGATAGGAGAGTCCTAGATGTATACTAATTATTACAAATGAGGGAAACCATGGAGCTTATGTTCCTTTGGGTTTGACTTACTTCACTTAATATGATTTTATGCTACCATCAGAAAGAATGACATCATCCCATTTGTAAGGAAGTGGAAAGACTGGTAAATTCTTAATTTATTTTTTGGGGGGGTCTGGGCCTGGGCATTGTCCCCGAGTTCTTCAGCTCAAGGCTATTGCTCTACCATTTGAGCCACAGCACCACCTCTGGTTTTCTGGTGGTTAATTAGAGATACGAGTCTCATGGACTTTTGTGCTTGCTCTGGCTTTGAACCATGGTCCTCAGATCTCAGCTCTTGAGTAGCTAGGATTATAGTTACTTTGCTATTTAAAAACAAACTGTTATTTTATTTTATTTGTTTTGAGGCTTAAACTCGGGGATTTATGTTCTTGTTTGGCTTTCTAACCTTTCTTGGCAAGAACATTCTGTTCTCCATACAGTATGTTAGGAGAGGAATCATACTGAAACACACTGCATCTATAAATGAAGAGTAAGAAAACAAGATTCCTCAAAAGATGTTGAGTAAAACAGGTAATGGGGATGAGGAAAGCAAGGATAAGTGATAGAGCAATATGATTAAAGTACTGTGTGAAACACGGTGAAATGCTTTTGAATAAATAGCATATACTTTATTTTTAAAAAGACAGGAATGTAAAATCCTGTCCAGGATGTGGATACTGGGTGGATGGAGAAGGACTGATGGAGAGTGAAGAAGGATAAATATGGTCAATATACTTCATATAAATGTGTGAAAATCAGACAATTAAGATTCATTAGATTGATATGGAATCCCATGGAATTTTCTGCCCCAGGTGGCTTCAAAATGCAATCTTCTCAGATCTCAGCCTTTATAGTAGGTAGGACTATAGAAATGAGCCATTAATGCTTGGATGATACACAGAATTTTTATACTAGACTCTAAAACAATATTGTTAAAAATTAAAGCATGGGGCTGGAAGTGTGGCCTAGTGGCAAGACTCCTGCCTACCATGCACGAAGCCCTGGGTTTGATTCCTTGGTACCACATACACAGAAAAAGCTGGAAGTGGTGTTGTGGCTCAAGAGGTAGATCTCTAGTCTTGAAAACTCTCTAGGACAGTGGTCAGGCCCTGAGTTCAAGCCCCAGGAGTGGCAAAAATATTACAGCATGTTAGTCAAAACATACTTTATAGAAATATTAAGTATTGTTCTTTAAATAAGTGAGCTGGGTTTTTTTGCCAGTCTTGGGACTTGAGCTTAGGACCTGGACACTGTCCTTGGACTTTCTCAAGGCTAATACTCTACCACTTGAGCCATAGCACCATTTCCAGCTTTTTCTATGAATGTAGTAGCAAGGAATCAAACCCAGGGCTTCATGTATGCTAGGTAGCCATTCTATGACTAGGCTGTGCTCCCAGTGAGTTTTTATGTAATATAAGCTATATATATATATAGTTATTATATAAGACATATCTATATCTTTATATCCCCATACAAAAGTTGATTACTCTAAAAGCTTTCCCTTCTTTCCTTCCTTCCTTCTTTTCCTTTTCCCTCCCTCCCTCCATCCCTTCCTCCTTCCCTTCCTCCCTCCCTCTCTCCCTCTCTCCTTCCCTGTCTCTCCTTCACTTCCTTCCTTCCTCTCTCTCCTTCCTTCCTTCCTTCCTTTCTTTTCTTTTCTTTCTTTCTTTCTTTCTTTCCTTTCTTTCTTTCTTTCTTTCTTTCTTTCTTTCTTTCTTTCTTTCTTTCTTTCTTTCTTTCTTTCTTTTCCTTCCTTCCTTCCTTCCTTCCTTCCTTCCTTCCTTCCTTCCTTCCTTCCTTCCTTCCTTTCTTTCTTTCTCTCTCTCTCTCTTTCTTTCTTTTTCTTTTTCTTTGTTCTTTCCCCCCTTTCTTCTTTCTTTTTTTTGTGCCAGCCCTGGGGCTTGACCTAGGTTCTGTCTATGAGCTTCTTTTGTTCAAGGCTAGCACTCTACCATTTGAGCTGTAGCTCTACTTCTGGCTTTTTGGTATTTTATTGTAGATAAAGTCTCAAAGACTTTCCTGTGTGTGCTGGCTTTCAACTGCAATCCTCAGATTTCAGCCTTCTGAATAGCTAGGATTATAGGTGTGAGTTACCCACATCTGGCTTGCTCTAAAAGATTTTAGTAAAGAGAAATTAGATATCAATAACTGCCCCCCTAGAATACTCTATATATTTTCTATATGGAAAATTTAGGTTGTGAATTTTTTTTATTGCAAACTCATTCTACAATTACTTAAATGAAGATGATAAGCATTATCATTGTTTCTCTTTATGTACTTCTCAGAATGAGTATGAACCCACGAGTAAGGATACTATTCTGGCTCAGAGTTTGAACTTCTTAGCATGAAAAGGAACTTAGTAATAACTGAAAATTGATGTTGAAATCTAAAAATTTGTGTGCAGTGCAAGAATTGAGTAAAAGCAGTGGCAATTAACAACTGATCCTTGAAGGACACCTCTGGTTATGAAAGCAATAAATAATATCAGACAGTGTTTATGGATAATGCATTATATCATCAGTTCTTAGCTGTGAACTTTGCATACTTTATCTACTTTAATATCCCTTAAGTGCTGTGTAATTATGTATATAGAACTACCCTTTTGTATACTAGGGTTCAGAGATAGTACAGATCTGCTTCACATCTCATAATGCTTGTGGGAGGCTCGGGATTCTTGAATTTATAACTCTGAGCCTCTGCTGTTTGTAAGGTAAAGCCACCCATAAGTCTAGGTAGGCACAGGCATATGGGTGTTGGCTCCACCCATACACATGCATAGGCACCGGTACAAGGACAACAAATAGGAGATGGTAGCACACCAGCAAGGCCAGTCACCACTGC
The DNA here is from genome assembly GCF_031878675.1 of Megascapheus bottae. Lineage (NCBI taxonomy): Eukaryota > Metazoa > Chordata > Mammalia > Rodentia > Geomyidae > Megascapheus > Megascapheus bottae. Next base: position 2,011,662 of record NC_143517.1, read on the forward strand.
CATCACCACACATTTTCTCCACATGCACCATTTTAGTGCTCCTCATTAGACTTCAATCCAGCATGACACCCAGCTGACAGATGTACACATTGAAGCTAAGAGAGATGGAGGAATGAGAGGCAGGGATATATTTAACTTGAATCTAATATTTTTTGATCTAGTTATGCTACAGCAGGAAAAATAATATGATGTATAGCTTAAGTCAGGTGCTGGTGGCTCATGCCTGTAATCCTGCCTATTCAGGAGCCTGAGATCTGAGAACAGAGATTGTTACCAGCCAGGGTAGGAAAGTCCATGAGACTCTTATGTCCAATTAACCACCAGAAAACTGGAAATGGAGCTGTGACTCAAACCTTGGGCAAAAGAGCTAGTCCCATGATCCACCAAAAAAGAAAAGAGAAACTTAGCTTTGATTGCAGCTTTGATATGCTCTCTTGGAGATAACAATGTTTGTAACTCAGTCATCCTTTTCTCATAGTAAATCTAGGTGATAATTAATCGAATGTTAAAAAAGAATGTCAAAAGGAAAATGTCCTCAAAGTCCAATCAGTAAGAGGAGGTGAAAGGCTAGGCAACATGGAAAGCAAGGGTCTTGAAGCCTTAGGCTAAGCCAGCATGAGACTGGGTATTAGCTGGCATGGTCAGGATACACATATTTTCCTAACAGAAATATTCATAGAAGTCCCAGCATGAAAGTCAATGTACTTAATCTTATAACCTTAGGATAGTCAAATAAACCTTTGTAATTGGACACTTAAAGAAAACTAATGGGGGCTTGGTGTTTGACCTAGTAGTAGAGTGCTTGCCTAGCATGCACAAAGATCTAGGTTTGATTCCTCTGTACCATATACATAGAAAGCCATAAGTGGTGCTGTGGCTCAAGTGGTAGAGCTGTAGCCTTGAAAAACCCCAAGGATGGTGCTCAGGTCCTGAGTTCAGTCCCCAGGACTGGCAAAAGGAAAGAAAAGGGACATTAATGATAAAACTTGGGTAGGAATGGCTCATGACTTTAATCCTAGCTGAGAAAGTGGAGCCCTGAGAATCGTAGTTCAAAGCTAGCCCAGGCAGAAAGCGCAGGAGACTTATTTCCAACTAGCCCCCCAAATCTAGAAGTAGACCTCTGGCACCAGTGGTAGAGTGCCAGCTTTAAATAAGGACAGTGTCTAGGCCCCGAATTCAAGTCCCAAGATTGTTGTGTGCATGCCTACCCCGCCCCCCAATCAGTATGTGATGTAAACAGAAGCTGAAGCACAGAACACAATTTTATGTATTTTAGAAAATCTAAAAATGGATATAAAAATAAGCTTTTGGATTCTTTGGTATTCTCTTGTATTGACTTTGGTATCCTTGAGGACTCCTGGTATAGAAATGATGTCTAACAAATAGGCATGTAAAAATAATATTGTAGGGTAAATAAGCAAGGTCATTAAGTTGCATAGAATCACTCCACAGTGAAGTGGCTATTTATTGTATTTGTTGGTAGAGTCAGGTGAAAGAGCTAATTTGCTGGACGCAAAAAGAGATTATTCAGTCAATTTTGACAAAGTGAGACAACAAACTGAAAACTGTAGGACAGCATAGCCTAGGTACTCAGGGAAAAGTGAGCTAAAGGGAGATATGGAGATGAAAATGGCTATTCAGGCCAATAAACACAATGATTTTGTGGCAGAGAGGCTACAACCTCCATACCTGAGAGACTTTTTCCAAGGGGTCGGCATCCAGGATACCGCCAGTCCGCCACGCTTCCCGTTGTTTGTCTCTCTTGGAGACATAATTTACTTCTTTTCCCTTACCCTACACACAAAGCCTTGGAAGAGCATTTACCAAGTTTAAATACCTCTGGAACTAGACAAACAGGAAGAAGTAGTAGCTTGGAAATTTTATTAGATGGAACTGGCAAAGTTACATGAAAATCTCAGACACTTTAAGAGCCATCAAATGTACAATAAGGAACTAATTTTATGAAGTTATATAAACATCCTTGGAGAGATTCTAGAATGATAATAAACATTTTAAAGAAATTGTAAAAGAATATTTTTGTACTGAAAAATTTTGTTTAAAGAGAGGGTAAAAGGAGAGGAAGAGTAGACATCATGTTTCTGTTGCTGGCTCATAATGTTCTGTCTCTCCCACGATGTGTCTGAGACGATGCTCCTGGAAAGAATTCTCTTGTTAGCCTTGACATTTCCCTAAATTAACTAATAAGCATGTGCCACGAATCACTGTCAAGTGTAATTATTCATTGCCATGAATTGTCACTGGGTAGAAATGGCTCTGTTTAAAGGGAATGATTCTACTTGTTGATCAGGAGAAACCTTAAGTATGTGGAGGAGGGCTGTGAGTCACTGGATATATGGGTGTACCATATATCCCTTTGAAGACAGGAAGATGATAGGGGAGTTAAATAAGCTTTCCAGCCTCATGGAATGGAGTAGGGCAGCATCAGTCTATTCTCAGCCTGTCGACTGTTTTTGAGTCTTGTTTACCCAGGCACCAGAAGCTCCAGCCGGCCACACTGATCACACACTGATCTTACTTGTTTTACTCTGTTTCCAAACTTCCTCGAGGATTTATAGTCTTTCATAAGAGAACATCAGACACATTCAGACAAAGACAGCTGTTCATGTGGAATAGTAAATGGTTCTCTCAGCCTGGGCACAGTGGCTCATGCCTGTAATCCTAGCTACACAGGAGGCTGAGATCTGAGGGTCAAGGTTCAAAGCCAGCTCGGGCACAAAAGGACCTGAGACTTTTTTTTTACGGGCCAAAATATAAATTCTGTATTCGTAAATTGATTCTTCTCAGATACTCCTTATAGTGCTAGAAAGCAGATTGACGTTCACACGGATATCTTCCTTGTGAGGTCAAATTGGTTACCCAGTAGCCTCCATATTTGTCCTTTACTTGTCTTTATAGGTAGCTGTGTTGATGTTTGATTACTGTACTTCATCTGCCATGTGCTGTGTGCTCTGTTCCATGTGTGTCTCTAGGGTGGCCATGATCTTCTTTTGCTGTAGACTTTTCAGCCTGCACGCTGGCCAGGATGCTCTCTCCGTTTTCTTTTTTTTTCCATATAATTTTTTATTGCAATTAATAGAAGGGTTACATTCCATTTGCCAAATGGAAGGTGCATTACTTCACATACATTGATACCCTTTCTCATGTCTTGGTCCCCATTTCCCTCTCCCCCAACCCCACTCTCATCTTGTTTTCCCCTCTTTCCTATCCAATTTCAAATAACCAAATACGCATATATCCAATATATCAAAGTGAAATATTGTAACAATATGAGATAACCAAGGGAAAGCAAAAGAGATGAGAGATAACATAGTATATTAAGGACAACAATCACTCATTATATGGCTTTTGTTTCTGTACCCTAGAGGTCCTTTCATTTAGCATCATACTGTATGTATGTATTTAGGTTTTGTTCTATTGCAAATCTCTGCTAGAAGAGTTCGAGGTTTCTACTGATTATGGCAAATGAGGGAAAGCATTGAGCCTATGTTCCTTTGAGTCTGGCTTACTTCACTTAATACGATTTTTTGAGACTTTTAACTTCAATTAACCTCATGGGAAGTGGGACTTGGCTCAAGGGTAGGAAGGTAGCTTTGAGCTGAAGAGCTCAGGGACAGAGCCCAGGCCAAGTTCAAGCCCCATGACCCACAAAAATAAATACAAAATAAATGGTTCTCTCTTTTGAACCTAAAACTGAAAGAATTTATTCAGATCTTCAACTTTCCCTCACATGGAAGCTGGCTGCTCTGTATTTCACTCACAGAAATTTACCAAAGGGAACCAATTCAGATCATATTTTCTTTCCACGGGTATAATTAGACTCATTTAAGTTAATTTTTGTTTTTTTAATCATTTGTTACTTTATTATTTAAGTTATTTGATTTTGGAATCTTTCTATAAGAACAATACAGCATTATAAATACAAATGTACTATATAGGTGTTTTGGAATTAGTTTCAAGAGACTTAAAATCATTTAATTTAGGTTTAGTGAGCTAATCCTAATACATTGTTTGTTTGATGATAGGTGAGGACTGAAAGAAAAGATTATTTTTGTGTGTGTGTGCACCCCGTTTGGGGAAAAAAAAACTCGCTAGGAATAGAGTTTAGAAAGAATGGATTCCCAAAAGTCTTTTCTAATTCATTCCATTTTTATCACTTGAACACATGCCAGGCAGGCAGGTTTTCATAAAAGCATTAACACTGAGTTGCTTCCTTTACTCTTTAAACAAATAAGTAAATTACTGAATGAGTTTCAAGTGCAAATCACTTCTGTGACTGAAGGTACTTCTGAATGTTTAACATGCAAGAATTTATCCTTGTATAAAGGTGGAAAACAGGATCATTTTTATAAGAACAAAAATATTTTAAAAATATTTTTACAAGTATATATTTGTTTTAGTGAGAAGGGAGCCTTCATTACAATATTTCTTTTCACACATACCATGAACCCTGATCAAATTTACATCATGCCTATAGTTGCCCTCATCCCCTTTCCTGCTTCTTAAAATAACTTCAAACGGTTTTATTGTTCTATTTTCAAATATGTACACAAAATACTTCAACAGCACCTCAATCTCCTAAGCCTTCTCTGTTGGCTCTCTCTTTTTCCTGGTATGTATATTCAGAAGAGCCTGTTTCACAGTTCTATCATTCACATTTTTAGTGTGTATTAATTTTACAAAGAGGTTATAGGGAGGTGTTTCACACACGTGCATATTATATTTAAATCAGATTAATCACCCCTATTGCTATATTTTTCTTGTGGTCTATTTTCCCGTATTATTCAACAGCTTTCAGTGAGCTTCCTTATGCCATCTTATGCAAACAATATATCCTCATCAGCATCTGTTGTCTGTGTTCTTGATGATGGCCATTCTGACTGGAGATGAAACCTCCGTGTCTTTTGACTTACATTCAGAAGTAGACATTTTGTTCTAGCCAAATGCTTGCTGCTAATTTTATTTTCATAAGCACATTCTCTGATATGGTATTGTACCATTAGAAAATAGTCCTGGAATAAAATTATATATGATTCACATGAGCAAACACCTCTGTAGCCCTGATACAATTATAAAATTCCAGGTACCAAAATTGGAATTTTTTGCTCTCTGAAAGCAATATATGAGGATATATGTTCAGTCAATGACTTTACCACCATTTAACAATATTGTTAACTCATAAATCATGGTTTAAGATTTGTTTGCTCTGCTTCACATACATTGATACCTTTTCTCATGTCTTGGTCCCCATTTCCCTTCCCCCCACCCCCACCCTTCATCTTGTTTTCCCCCTTCCCTATCCAATTTCAAATAACCAAATACAAATATATCCATTATATCAGATAACAAAGTGAGATACTATAACAATGTGAGATAACCAGGGGACAGCAAAAGAGATGAGAGATAACATAGTACATTAAGGACAACAATCACTCATTATATGGCTTTTCTTTCTGTATGTAACCCTTCTATTAATTACAATAAAATATATGAAAAAAAGAGAAAACATGCACATTTAGCAAAATAATTATGTTTTAATAAATGAAAACGTTATAAATGAAAAAAAAATTTGTTTGCTCTGCCCAGTGCTTGTGGCTCATACCTGTCATCCTGGCTACTCAGGAGGCTGAGGATTGAGGTTCAAAGCCAGCCAATGTACAAAAGTCCATGAGACTCTTACCTCCAATTAACCACTAGACAGCCGGAAGTAGTACTGTGGCTCAAGAGGTCGAGCACTAGCTTTGAGCTGAAGAGCTCAAGGACAGAGCCCAGGACCATAGTTCAAACCCCAGACCAACCAAAAACAAAGGAAAAAAGATAGAAAGAAGGAAAGAAAGAGAGAGACAGACAGAAAGAAAGAAAGAAAATTTTTTGTTCTCTAAAAAGATTTAACTGTTGCTTGCATAATGAACTCACTGGACCTATTTCTCACCGACTAATGAGGTGTGTAGACCCTTTGTCTGCCTGCCTGCTGGCACACTCAATATCAATATTGATCTATAGGAATTCCTCATGAAGAAACTGTTTATATTTTGTTTTCCTAATAATCCTTTTGAGATCTAGAAGATGAGTAGTAGGATGGATTTAATGATTAAATATACATGTCACGGACATTTTTAGACTCGATTCAAATTTTAGTTTAGGTAAACAATTGAATGATAAAAGTTATGTAGAAAATATAGGATAGGACCCTTATTGGATATATGACTTACAGGATATGAGAAGCTTAAAGAAAATTTTCATGTAGATAAGTTCTTTAGCTAATAGCCTAGTCAGGAAGGGAACTAGATAGGAAATATCTGGGTTCCATATTTCTTGATCTCTCATGCTATCAATTATTGCTTTTATGTGTCCTTGTGGAAACATGGAAATGATAAATGTTACTAGTGTCATGAGAATAATAAGTAATATGAAAGACTGAAGCACATGGTTACTGATCAAATTGTGATGATCAATATCACCTTTGTGTTCAGCAAATTTTCATGAAAGATTTAAAAACTTTATAGGCTCAAAAATCATTAGAAAGCTCTTTGTTACAGATTTGTTAAAAGTTATTCAAATTAATAAATAATGGAACAAACATTCCTTGAACCATACTATTTGAGGTAGGATAGTGTTCTAGAAACCATTAAGATAAGAATATTCCTGATCTCTTTGTGAGTCTCCTCTTTCCAGGCTCTAAGTGAATATTATAAACTGAGGTTAATCAAGATTATATAGTAGATACTAATACTGATAATTGAAGTTTTAAATAATTATAATTGATGTCTAATTGGAGCACTTCAACACACATTGTACCTACATTTTCAACCATGTACTGTATCCTATGTTAGTTCCATAAGGACACAAAAATGCCAAGACAGGACTCTTAGCCTCTAACACAGTGGCCAATTGATGGCAAAATGCAAATTGTACTGTACAATACTGTACTATTTTTTGTTTTTAGTTTTGTGGTAGTCCTGGGACTTGAACTCAGGGCCTGGTCACTGTCCTTCAGCTTTCTTAAGGTTAGAGCTCTACCACTTGAGCCACAGCTTCACTTCTGGGTTTTTCTATGTATATGGTACAGAGGAATGGAACCCAGGGCTTCATGCATGCTAGGCAAGCACTCTACCACTAGGCCACACTCCTGGCCTACTGTACTATTAAACTGTACACTATGACTTAAATTTGTTTCCCCAAAAGACTGAAATCTTGCTTGCATAAGTGAAATCATTGGAACTGTTTCTCACTGGTAAAATGTCTGTGTAAACCTATTGCCAATGGAACAGAAAATAGTAGTAAGATTTACAGTATAAGCGTATGCAAATCAGTATCTCCATGTCTATCCATAGAGAGACACAGATTTCCATGTCATGACCCGTTTATTCTTCAAACATTTTCTCTGTGGTTAAGAGAAGTGTGCAACAGGCTCATGGTGCACACACAAGCTTCAGGAGTGATGGGTGGATGATTTACAGATTACAATGAATTTATTATTTATGGAGAAGAAAGAATCCTAGGATCCTAGAATCCACTGTGAGGCAGTCTCAAGGCTTCTTCCTGAGGAGAATGGGGTCTGAGTTACATGTGCCTTACTGTACCAAGCTCAAAGGTCCAGAAAGACAGTTCTCATGAGTTTTCTACCCCAGTTGCCATGAATCTCACTGGACAAGATGCCTGAAAAATCATTGCTTTCAAAGGAAGGAGGGGTAAACTCTGGACAATTCCATCCTAACTCAGTATGCTGAATTCCCCAGTAGCGTGCGAAACAAGTTTCTGTTGCTCCATCTAAGACTTCCTTACCACAGGACATTCATTCCCAGGATCTGCTGCCCTTGGCCTGCAGTTACCTGCAAGAAAGCAAAGAGAAGAATGAGGATCCAAGGCTACCAGAAGAACAGTTGTGCAAGTAGAAATAACTATGACACGCATACATAAAAAGCTCACATTCCAATTCGTTTCCATGGAAACAAAACAGTGAATTTAAAATGCTACATTATATATTCAACTGCTTCCAGGGGCAGTGACATCAATTCATAATTTGTATGTTATTTCAATTAGATCGGTAGTATTTTGCATATTAAAAACATCTGGTCCAGATGTTAAGTATAGATAAAAGCTTCATCATTTGCTTAAAGTATTCATTTGTTTAAGAATTATATATTGAATACCTACTATGTGTCCAGTTTTGACAGCATTTCACTCCCCCACGGACTATTGACTTAGAGGAAAGAAAAGAGTTGACAGTTCCTAACGACCTATTTTGGTCAGAAAAGGTCTAGACAATCTTTTCAACCTGTAAAAATATGTATTATATGCACCTTCAAATGATTTTGTAGTGCTACACATAGTTTTTAGATGGGAAAAGATACATACTATTGTATTTCTTAGAAGTTCTTACCTAAGGTCACAGATTTTGGAACTAAGCCAGCCCCAAATTTGCAAGTCCAGGTAAGCTTGTTTTTCAAAGTACTTTTCCTCAATTCCCATCCCCCGCCTGCCCATGATTCCAGAATACTTTTCAAACTACCTACTTTTGTGGATGCAATGCATTGCCTTATTCACACAAATATATAAAAATCTTCAAAGTAAAATAGATTAAATGGAAATTTTAAATATTTGAATTAAATAAACATTTAAGAAGAATTCTTCCAAGAAGTGTACAAAACAACCCAAAAGATATGTTAAGCCCTGAATGATTTATTTATTGGGAAATAAATACTGTAAACACAGTTATTGATCTGGGAAATAGTCAGGATGTCACATGCCCTTCTAGAGATGGCATTCTATGCCCAGCAGAGGGCAGTATGAGTTTGTAATCAATCTGAATCGCTAAGAGTTGTGAAGTTTCTAGTACCATAAAATCAAAAAGTCTTGCTGTGGCTGACCAAATCTCTACAAGCACTCATACTCATGTTATATCTTTTAGGGGACATAAGGAATTGTTTAGTTGGCTTTAATTGCAGATGTATAGCAGTTGAGCAGTTATGCTTTTTTTTAAATTAAACTTGCTGATCTATGTCTTGGAAAAAAATTAATGAATGAATTTGAAGCAAACATTTTGATTTCTATAAGCAAAATTCATTTGAATCTGGCTTGTAGGACTTTAAGGGTCGCTTTACAAAAGTCACAATGATGTTTGCATTTCTAATAGAACATGCTGTGTGAATGAAAAGGAATAGGAATTTCTTTTTTTTTTCCTACTTTTTTTTTAATTGTAATTAGTAAAAGGGTTACATGATATTTGCCAGATAGAAGGTGCATTAATTCACATACATTGATACCCTTTCACATGTCTTGGTACCCGTTTCCCTCCCCCCCCACACCCCCCACCCGTCTTGGTTTTCCCCCCTTCCCTATCAAATTTCAAATATCCAAATACAAATAAATTCAATATATCAGATAACAAAGTGAGATACTATACCAATATGAGATAACCAAGGGACAGCAAAGGAGATGAGAGACAACATAGTACATTAAGGACAACAATCATTCATTATATGGCTTTTGTTTCAGTATCCTGGAGGTCCTTTCAATTAGCTTCACATTATATGTCCTTATGTATCAAGATTTTGCTCTATTGCAAATCTCTGCTAGTAGAGCCCAAGGTTTCTACTGATTATGACTGATTGGAATAGGAATTTCTACCTTGTATAATTATAGAAGGAGCAAGGAAAGAAAGTCATTTTACTTTTGCAGAACAAATAAAAAGATCAGGAAAACAACACGTTCTTTTCCTGTGTTGATTCTAGCATCAAATGTCATCTTTACTGAATTGAGTGAGTGAAGTTACAGGATTTTCAAGCTCTTAATTACAGCTTCTGAAAGGTCTGGTAGAAAAAATATTAGTATTACTATTACTTTTTTGTGCTTATATTAGGGCTTCAATTCAGGACCACGCTCAGATTTTGTTCACTCATGGATGGTTCTCTACCACTGAACCATACCTCCAGTCCAATCTTTTTGCTAATTAGCTAGAGATAGAGCCTTTTGGATTTTTCTATCTGGGTAGGCTTTGAATTTATGATCTTTAGAGCTCAGCTTCTCAAGGAGCTAGGCTTAGAGCTAAGTATCCAGCAATGCTTTATATTATTTTATCCATATCCATTCTAGACAAATAAATTCTATCCAGACAGGTTAATAAAATTGCTTCTCTTCACTTTTCCATCATATTGTGTGAAACTATATGACAAGCACTTTATAGAAATCATTGATTAGAGAGCACTTGTAGTTTTAATGTTTATCCATCAAATTTTTACCCAAGACAACTTTCAGATATGTCACATAGCCTGTGTGTGTGATTCTAGTCCCCCAAACAGCTATTGTTTAGGACGTAATCCCAATTTTCTGAATTTTTAATCAGCTTACTGAAGCAGTAGAAGGTAAGACAGAAGCAATCTAGGCATGGGTGATGTTTTATTAGAAGCTTGGGTCTTTAGTCTTAAATTTCAAATCTTGAGTTTCATCCTGTTAAACTAGATTACCAACCTGATTCTTAAGAAAATCTATGGGAATAACTATGGCCTGGAGCGTAGCCTAGTGGTAGAGTGCGTGCATAGTTTGCACGAAGTCCTGGGTTCAATTACTTGGTACCACATACTCAGAGAGAGCTGGAAGTGGTGCTGGGGCTAGCTTTGAGCAAAAAGTGAGCAAAAAGTGTCCAGGCTCTCAGTTCAAGTCCCAGAACTGTGAAAAGAAAGAGGAAAAGAAAATCTATGGGGATGCGAAAAATGTTTTGAAATTTCAACCGTGAAGGCTGAGAAGCAGGAGGTAGAATAAGGTTTGGGCTCCCTTGGAGAATATTTTCCAATGATTTCACAATCTCCTTCTGGAGACAATGGATTACATGTTCTTCCTGTCCACAGACCAAGTGAATCAAATGGTCTGAAACTTCCATTCTACCTTAAGGGAATTAATACAACCAGTAAGCCAACCACATTTCTGCCTGGGCTTTGATTAGTTTTTTTTGCTTTTGTTTTTATTTTGTTTTTTGGTGCCAGTCCTGGGTCTTAAACTTTGTGTCTGGGCATTGCCCTTGAGGGCTTTTTATTTTTATTTCAAGGTGAGAATTTTTCAACATGAACCACTTTTTTTTGGTGCTTAATTGGAGATAAGAGTCTTATAGACTTTCCTTCCAGGCTGGCTTTGAGTCATGAACTTGATATCTCAGCCTCCCCAGTATCTGGAATAACAGGAGTGTGCCACCTATGCCTGTTTTTTTTTGATATTTCTATAAATAATTATGTAACAAAAGATCAAGAAGAATCAGTGGGGAAAGATCCATTCAGCTTCCCTTATTCCACTATTATTCACATCCTGGAAATGATCTGTTTTAAATTCCTGTCATTCAAATATTAAGTGTATGTTAGTTGTTAGAAAGGGTTTTCTAGGAGATTTCACCCATGAATATATGGAACTTATATTATTTGTCCTCTTGTTTCCTCTCACTTTCCTCATTTTCCCTACCCTATTATTCAACAGTCTTCACTGAGTTTCATTATGATTATTGTACACAGTGTTGATCACTATAGCATCATAGTGATTTCAGAAGTCAGATATTATCATTTTTGCATTATTGTATTATGGTGTCAGTTCTGAGACTTTTGCCTATCTACATAAAATGGGAGGCTTTGCCATAAAATACCATTTTGTGACAAAGTTTTCAGATAAAATTTCATGAGTCATTATCATATCAATCTCCTTTTCCTTATTTCTTTCTTCTAACAATTTTACAGGTCGCTAAGTACCTCCAGTATTTGACTCAATATCAGAAAGCACATTGAAACATTTAAGTGTTTAGACTATATTTTTCCCCTGTGCTGGTCCTGGGCCTTGAACTTGGGGTCTGAGTGCTATCCCTGAGCTTTAGGCTAGTGCTTCCACTTCCAGTTGTCTGATGATTAATTGGACATAAGAGTCTCATGGACTTTCCTGCCCTGTCTGGCTTTGAACTTCAGTCCTCAGATTTTAGCTTCCTGGACAGCTAGGTTTACAGGTACCCAGATGGACTATACAATCCTTTGAAGTCTAGACAGAAGATTTTCTTTGGTCTGTCATATTTGTTATGAAAGATATCATAGAAAACAAAGATATCTCATAGCATATTAGTTTTTCATAGCCACATTCCTTGCTGAAGCTGTTCTGTCATGAATTGAAGAACATTAGTAGTGATATGAGGTCTTTAACTAGAAATCGTGCTGAGAAGCATTAATTACAATAATCACCATGTTTCTGCCTTTGAGGTACATTGTGGAGTCATGCCTGAGTTAGGGGAGATACTAATGAGAAATGTGTCAGGATTATCTAATCTTATTGCTCATGATAAATGTGACCTGGAGTTTTCCAGGTTTTTACTACTCTAGCTCATCTCATTTATATGTTATACATTCACTATTTAATGTACCACATGGAATAATACAATTTCACAATTTTCCCTTACTTTTAGGGCAGTATATTTCCTATGTTGACTATCCTCAAACTCAACTTTTCAATTTCAATTTTTTTAGTAAGTAGAGGATCAAATGCAATGATAAAAGGTGGGCAGAAACACATTGTATTTTCCTAGTGCCATCCTTTTTCAAGACATACTACAATACCGTAATGTTACTACCAAGCTATGGAGCTAATTCAAGCTTACTATAATCCTAGCTAGGTGAACTTATTTGTGTACATGTGTACTGAAAATTGTATATAATTTTGTTAGCAGTGCAGGTTCACAATCTACCATTAGACCAAGAACTGAATAGTTCTGACACTGAAGATTCTTTGTATTTTATTACTCATTCCTTTTCTTTCTTTGTTTCCTCCCTCCTTTCCCTCCCTCCTTTCCTCCCTCCCTTCCTTCCTTCCTTTCTTCCTCTCTGTTTGCTTGTATTGGTCTTAAACTTAGGCCTTTGTGCTTTCACTCTGTTTTTCTGCTATTTTCCTCATGGCTGGCACTCTACCACTTAAACTATCCTTCTGGTCTGTATTTTTCTGGTTAATTTGTAATAGATTCTCTCAGACTTTTTCTCTCTGACTGGCCCTGAATTTTTACTCCTCAGATCTCTCCTTCCCGAGGAGCTAGAATTACATGTGTGAATCACCAGAGTGCAGTTTCTTTAGCACTTTAGGGCCCATTTTCACATGGAAAGTTCACTCTCTTTCAAATTGATGTTCACCTATATATAACTTACCTGTGTAAGTTATCATATTCTCAGTCATTTTTCAGGGTCTTTTTAGAAGCTTAATTGTTATTTAGTGCAGTGTAAATTTCTTTGGCTTTATTTAATTTGAATCTGGCTCAGCATGTTGGATTTGACTATTTGCATCTCTTCAAGAATTTGAAAAATTTTAAGCAATTATTTTTCCATATTTTTTCCTGGTTCCTCTCTTGATAGCCTGTCCTTCTGGATGTCTCAGTCCCTTCATTTTTTTCAGTTTATTTTTTCTCTATTATTCAGATTGGATGATTTCACTAATTTTTGCCTCAAGCCCACTGAATGTATCCTGTTATCTTTTTTGAAGAACCACTAATTAAAACGTTTTCCAATTACTTTATAGTTATTTGATTTCTATGTAGACTGTTTTATAATATTTCTTATTATCTATTTTTCTTCCCTGAGTTAAATATATTCCAGTAAAGCTTTATTGAGCTGCTTTAAAACCTTGTCACTTGTCCAACTCAGCATCTTGTGATCAGGCTATGCTTATCTTGATTCCTGGTATGAAGAGTGAATTTTTTTTACTTTTATATTTCTGGATTTTGTTTACAGTGCTAGACAACTATGTTTTGTTGATGTTTATATTTTGGCAAACATCCATCTTGTTTAGGTTTAACCATTTTGTTTAGCTCTTCATCTGCTTTGATGGGCTGAGTGATTGATTTGCAGAGTCTTCGTGGTAATGTTTTGGTTTGCTGACTGTGATGGAGGGTAAAAAGATGTGAGTGTAAGGTTGTTGAGTGTTTCTCTCTTGGGGAGGTATACCCTTTGGAAATATTTATGAGTATGAAAAGGTCTTTTGGGACAAATTGCCTTCCAAGATCAAACATTTGCTACAATGGAATTTCTTTTTCCTATTTTTCCTGTCCACCTTGGATTGTGATAGAGGAAGGAGACTCAAAGGTTAGAAGCAGAAAAGAGGCATTCTGGGTTATCTAGAGGCACTTGTGTACCTTTAATCTGCTGTTCTGGAGGATAAAGGGACTGAGCCTTAGTGGCAGAGGAGAGAATGCTTCTCCAGATCACTGTCCTCTTCTGTGTGTCCCTCAACTGGACTTACTTATCAGTAGTGTCAGGCTTCCCTGATACCTTTAGTGACTCACTCCAACGAAGTCTTGATGTGGGCTGTCTTGGACTGCTAACTGAATAGCTAGAAATTTGGTCTCTTCTTCTGAGGGCTGTGAGTCACAATTCATCCTGTCATGGTGATACTTCTTCATACCTGAGGTCCAGAGAAGTTGGTCTTCATCTCATCTTTTCTCTTTGAAGTCCAGTGCTGGTGCAATTTCCTGGGTGGATATTTGTACTTATTATGGAGAAACAGGGGGACTAGAAACAACCTAATTTATTCAGACAGGATAGACCTTTCTTTTGTGAGTTCTTTCTTTTGTTAATTTTGCTTGTGATGGAACCACGGCATTATACATGTTATGCAAGCACTGTGCCATTGGACTATGTCTGTAGCCCTTCTGGTCATTTCTTGATGATTTGTATATTTCCTTTCCTGGTTTGGCAGCTCCTCAGAGGCTGGAACCATGTGCTTCTCTTGTATGTATTTGGCCCAGAAATGACAAGTGTCCAACAGGCATTCACAATCAAGTTGTTATATGAGTGGATAAAATGATGATAAGATAACGGTTGGAAGCAAGTTGGTTATTAAAAGGAGTTTTCAGGGTTGACTTAGACCTTTCAATGCCTTTACTTTGCCTAGCAGAGAACCTTATTAAAAATGGAATGTGAATATAGTTGAAATGACTGTTGCTTCTACAGATTCCTGAGGACATTTGACACAGCTCCTGAGTTATGTTACTGGTCTGGCTGATGTTGAGTTTCTGAGCTAAGAAGTAAATAAATACCTAGAGCTGACCTGATACTAGACTAATTCCTGACTTAAAAGCCGGGCCATGACATTAAGGCCTTTAGGGAAATTTGTGGGGTTGAGATGGAAGCCAGCTTAGAAACTTTCCTTGTAGTATTCAGAGCAGATCACTCAAGCTTGAGCTTCCTTTACTCAAAGCTAAAAGTATCCTGACCTCCCTAGCAGAAATAAAGGAAGCATGAAGTCATATAATTAGATGAAAGTGCTTTCTAGGCTCTAATGTGCTACACAAGATGGTGGCTATTATTTCACTGACGGAGATTGTAGTTGTCTTGTTTCCTAGTCAGGATGCTAATGGGGAGATATGGATCACTAACTGAAACAATTTACACGACTTAATTGAAATGATTCTTTCAGATGCAAGTTTTGGATACTTCCTCATCAATTCCATCTGTTTCTAGAGTTTGCCAGTTTTCTTTTTTGGGAAAGAGAAAAACTCAGCATTCCAAGAGTCCTAGAGGGTATTTCAACTGGTGGATGCTCAAGTTCCTTCATCAAATGGTGGAATATCTGCATAACCTATGCACATCCTATCTTACATATTTGTATTTTTATTTTTAGGGTAGTGTGATGGAACCCAAGGATACAAAAATGCCAGGCAAGTATTCTGACATTAAATGACATTCCCAGTCCAGTAATGCTCCCGTAACTCTATATGACTTACAACACCTAGCACAGTGTAAATGCTAGGACGTTCTGAGCAATGCAACACAACACAGCTCTGCTATGTCTACACAGAGGGCATTAACTGATACTTGACACTCCCATACACAATGGGCTACACAAGGGGTCTCTTTCTTGCCTAAGAGATTTAGAGGAACCAACTTTCCTCCCTCCCTCTCTCTCTCCCTCCCTTCCTTCCTTCCTTCCTTCCTTCCTTCCTTCCTTCCTTCCTTCCTTCCTTCCTTCCTTCCTTCCCTTCCTTCCCTTCCTTCCTTCCTTCCTTCCTTCCTTCCTTCCTTCCTTCCTTCCTTCCTTCCTTCCTTCCTTCCTTCCTTCCCTCCTTCCCTCCTTCCTTTCTTCATGACTAATGGGATGATAGTAATGGAGATGGGTACAAGGTTATAATCCATATCCCAGACAGGATGAAACAAAACACAAACTTCTTATTTAGAAAATTCCCACTTTATATGTTAGGACTGTAGCTGACCAAAGATCAGTGACATCATGGAAAGCAAATCCCTTAATATTAGGACTATTGCATTTTTATAGGGGAACAGACTAGTAGAAAATCCCAATGCTGCTAGCACTCTGATTTCTTTGGTTTTGTGCAGTACTGTGGTTTGAACTCAAAGCAATCTACCACTAAGTCACACTTCCATCTCTTTTGAGAACTGGTTATATATGAGATATGGTCTCACTTTCTGTCTGGGTGTGCGTCTGGACTACAATTCTAACTTTTGCTTCCTATTATTTCTGAGAAAAGAGATGCATGCCACCACACTCCTTTGGAATATCAAGGACATTTCTGTCAATTTCATTCCCTCATGTAGCTCCAAAGACAGGAGTATGCTACCACATATAGCTATGAATTGAGAAGCGGTCTCAGAAACTTTTTGGCCTGGGCTGGTCCGATTCTGATCGCAGCCAAGCAGGTAGCCAAGATTACAGGTAAGAATTATAAAATTTCCATTTTTTTATAAAGATATTGTCTAAATTTAGGAACAACTTTAGAATACCAAGAGAAAAGAAAGAGATAGTGATATGCTACATGAGATCAGCAAAAGCCAATTGCATTTCAACTCAAGTCTTTACTGTTTTGTTAAATAAAACTTCTTTGGTTTCAGTGGATTTTTGCACTTTTGATAGGTTAAAAAGTTTCCAGAAAACAAGATGACTCCTATGAGCAGAGTTGGTCATTTTTCTAGATTATAAGAAAACAGAATACCTTAGAGATTTATGCAAGGTCATGTCAATAAGCAAAACAAGATGGAGTTGTAATTAAAACATATTGAATGCCAGGTGCCAGTGGCTTCATGTCAATCAGGAGCTTGAGAGTTGAGGACTGTGATTTAAAGCCAGGCAGGCAATAAAGTCTGTGAGTCTTGCAATTTACAAGAAAAAAAGCTGCAAGTATAGCTGTAGGTCAAGTGTTACAGCACTAGACTCTAGCGGAAAAGCTCAGGAACAGTTCAAGCCCCAGGGCCGGCATATAAACAAAACCACCACCACCACCAAAAACAACAGCAACAACACCCCTGCTGAAGCTTGATTAACTTTATTTTCCACAAAATATTCTCTTTGAAATCATAAGCCAAGTCCACTGAGGAAGCAGGCACCTCATTTTCAAAGAGTCTAACCTTTGTTATTGTTGTTTGGTTTTTGCCAGAAATATGCCTAAGGGATACACACAACACATGGACCCTGAAATAAAGGATATGACCTTAATGAAAGTGCTACACAAGTGACCACTTCACACTGGGGTGGCGTGCTACTGGGCAGAGTAGCCTGGAGCTCCATTCTCCCAGTATCTGCACCCATCTCTGCTGTCTCTGCCTCCTTGCAGCCCTGCACTCTTTTGGTTGCCATCCAGTTGTGAAGGATCAAAGGATGCTTTGGACTGTGGAAAACAAAGGTTATTGTAGTGCATATGCTGCATAAAACTGAGAATATTAATAAAGTGTTTCAGCTTATAAAATGTATAAATTATAGCTACTACATTTATGTTTCTCTTGTATGTGATTTTAGAATAACTATTTCTACAACAAATTTAGTGGGGAATTTGATAGAATGTGTGCAGTGTTGCTAGTTAATGAAAGATAGCATTGATTTCATACTGTTACACATGTATGGTCCCATTTCTGCCTTGAATCCCCATTCAACCTCTTTCTCACCTTCAAAATCAAACTGTACATTCAAATAAATAGAGGGAAAACAACATAAAACAAATTCCAATTGACTATGGTTATACACACTTACAGCCCCAGCCCTCAGAAGGCCAACACAGAAGAATGGTCATTCTGGAACCCAGTGTGAGTTTCGTAGAGAAGCTTTGCCCTGGCAAAACTAAAAGGACTGTCAGGTATGTAGGCTCAAATTTGTAGTCCTTGGTAATTCAACTATTAGACCCCATCTCAATTAATGTAAAGCTGAACGTGGTGTCATGTGCTTGTCATTCCAGCTATTTATGGAAATTATAAACAGGAGGATCGCAGTTCAGCTTTGTCCTGACCATAAACTGAAGAATTCTACTAAAACAAAGAAACTAAAAAAGATCCGGGCATGTGGCTCATGTGGTAAAATGCCTGCATAGCAACTTCTAGCAACTTCAAGCCCAGAATTCAAGTCCAGTGCTGCCAAAAAACCCCAAAAAACAAAAAACAATGAATTATCAGCCTAACATCATATTCTTCTTTTCCTATGAGGTAATAAAGGAAGCAATTAAATTGGAAAATTCTGATTCCGAAACGTACCATAATTTTTTTAGTACCTTTTGTAGTCAGATTAAAGATCCTGTAACCAAAGGTGCAGACACATTTTGCTAATGGAGGACTGCTAGCTTGGGGAAGCATAAGTACTTAACCTAGATAATCTAAATTTCAGTCTTTTCTAGTCTTCGTAACCCAAGTGGCTGGAGTTCCAGGATATAGCATGATGTTAGTCCTCCTTCCATTGACTTCCAAATTTTTTTTTCTAGTTTTCTTCATATAAGAATATCTTTGCTAATTGAATCACTCCAAAACTAATCTTCAAAGAGAGTCTTCTCTGAAGAAGAAACAAAAATGTCCTATAGACACATGAAGAAATGCTCAACATCTCTGGTCATAAAAGAAATGCAAATCAAAACAACTCTAAGATTCCACCTTACTCCAGTTAGAATGGCCAGGATCAAGAGAACTAATGACAACAGATGCTGGAGGGGATGTGGCCAGGAGGGATCACTACTACACTGTTGGTGGGAGTGCAAACTCATTCAACCACTATGGAAAGCAGTATGGCAGTTCCTCAAAAGACTAAACATAGAACTCCCCTATGACCCAGCAATTCCACTTCTAGGCATTTACCCAATTGTCCAGAAACAAGGACATACTAAATCCACTAGCACAACAATGTTCATTGCAACACTATTTACCATAGCAAAGATATGGAACCAACCCAGATGTCCCTCAGTTGATGAGTGGATCAACAAGATGTGGTATTTGTACACAATGGAATTCTATGCTGCTGTCAGAAAGAATGACATCACCCCATTTGTTAGGAAATGGAAAAACTTAGAAAAAATCATATAAAGTGAAGTAAGCCAGACTCAAAGGAACATAGGCTCAATGGTTTCCCTCATTTGTCATAATCAGTAGAAATCTGGGGCTCTCATAGAAGAGATTTGCAATAGAGCAAAACCTAGATACATAAGGCCATACAGTATGATGCTAAATGAAAGGACCTCTAGGATATAGAAACAAAAGCCATATAATGAGTGATTGTTGTCCTTAATGTACTATATTATCTCTCATCTCTTTTGCTGTCCCTTGGTTATCTCATATTGTTATACTATTTCACCTGGTTATCTGATATATTGTATATATGCTTATTTTGTTATTTGAAATCAGACAGGGAAGAGAGGAAAACAAGATGAGGGGTGGGGGTGGGGGGAGGGAAATGGGACTAAGACATGAGAAAGGGTATCAATGTTTGTGAAGTAATGCACCTTCTATCTGGTGAATATATTGTAACCTTTCTATTAATTACAATAAAACACATGAAAAAATAAAGGTAACTGCACAGAAAAAAAATCTTTGTCAGAAAAACCCAACATTGGATACATTTAATTTTTCTTGCCTTTATTTTTCATTCAGATTGTGAATTTCTGGTTTCATTTAAGTTGATTGACTTAAGTATGCTATCCCAAGAACTCAGGGGAATTGACATGGCCAGGAGCACAGCAGCTAATCTTCCAAGAAGGTAAAGATGGGAAGTTGTTGAGGATTTAATAGCATATAGTATAGGACAAGATTTGAAAAAAAAAAAGGGAAGACAACTGCAACCTTTCCACAGTCACTCCTTCCCTCTGGCCCTGTAATTGCCTTGGGTCCAGCCCCAGAATTTGTGTCACACCTGGGCAGCTTCAGAGTATGGGAACTGAAGCAAAAGGAAGAAGAAAGGAATATCTACATATACCCTTATTAGACTCAGGAATGCCATGGCTTTTGGAGGCCTGGAGCTATGAGGCAATAGGAGAATAAAGAAAAACAGAGCTCATGCCTATAATCCTAGTACTCAGGAGGCTGAGTTATGAGGATCATGGTTCAGAGCCAGCCTTGTCACGAAAGTCCAGGAGACACTTACTTCCAATCAACTACCAGAAAACAGGAAGTGGCGCGGTGGTTCAAGTGGTGGAGTACTAGCCTTGAGCTGAAGAGCTCAGGGATAGAGCTCAGGCCCAGAGTTCAAGCCCCACCATCCTGGGGTGGGGGAAGCAGAGTTTTGTTAGGACACCATTACAAGAAAGATCAAGAGGGCAAGTAGGCAAGATAAAGTTTAGTATATTGACATAGGATCGACAGTAGGGCTTGTAGCTTGGGTTAGGTTACTTTGGCTTTTTCCTTTATGAGGACTTTCATGATTTATTCCTCAGAGCATGGCTTGAAGTTTGCATGTGTAGGAACAATTTTTATGAGCTTAGTTTTTATGTGTAAATTCTATCTAGTCCATTTCCTTCAGATGACCCATTTCTGTAATTTATTTGGCCCAGATTTAATTAAAGTTTATGTTTATTCAGCCCTTGGTGTTTTTTCTGTCCTTTAAATCTCTTTAAAAGGGGGCCTTGCCAAATGCCAATGGCTCATGCTTATAATCCTAGCTAGATAGGAGGCTGAGATCTGAGGATCAAAGGCAGTCTAGGCAGGAAAGTCCACAAGACTTTTATCTGCAATTAACTCTCTCCATCTTACACACACATACAAAAGTCAGAAGTGGAGCTCTGGCTCAAATTTTAAAGCACTAGCTTTGAACAAAAGATCACAGGGAAGTGTCTAAGCTCTGAGTTCAAGCAGCAGAACCCGCACATACATACATATATACTTGCATACATAAATCTATCTATCCCACAACCATAATTTTTCTAACTCCATCAGAAATTCAACAGAAAAGAACCATTTAGAAACCAAATTAGCATTGGATGGACTCATTGTGGGACCAAGAAATAGACTAATTAAACTTAAGTGTCAGAATCAGTACAAAACTCTGACCTCACATTCAGTAATGTGTGTTGGTCTTCTTTCCTCTTGTGAGACAGTGGTCTATAAAACACAACCAGAACTACACACATTCATACTGAATGTGGTCCATGACAGTCCCAGAGGGATTTATCTATATTAAGGAGGCATCTGGGTGGTGCTCAGAAGTGGCAAACAGAGAACAGATGCTCCAGAAAGGAACAAGACTACCTCACAGCAATGCAACCCCAGAAGGCTTTTCCATCCACTACGCAGTGGCTTTGGATATTTGTTTTTTTAGAGATTCTCTAAAAATCAAGGCACTTGGTCTAAATATTCACAAGTAAACTTTGCTGTATTTTGTACCATTTTTCTCTATATTACCTCACTAGACCTTTTAATACCTAATTTTGTTGACTTCTTTAACCTGATTCTAGTTATTTTTTTTCTTCTTCAGATATTTCTTATACAAGCCAAGTTTGCTGGGGACTAGCGGGTCCTTCAGCCTCAAGCTGATGAGTGCAAGGATTCCATGCTTCCGCCACAACACATTTCATGTTATTTATATATTTTATACTTTTATTTTTATTTTATCATCACTTATTTTATTTTGTATTATTATTATCATCATTATTTATCATTATTATTTTTGGCCAGACCCAGGATTTGAATTCAAGGACACATGCTTGTCAGTTTGCTTAATTGACATTGACACTCTACCACTTGTGACAGGCGGCCAACCTAGCTTTTTCTCTGGCTAATTGGAAATATATACTTTCAGATTCTTTCCACTTTGATTGGCTTTGAACCATGATCCTTGGAGTCTCAGACTTTTCAGTGGCTAAGATTACAGGCAAACCATCAGCACTGAGCTTAATATTCAACTTTATTCATCTCTTCTCTCCTATTACTATTGTCCTCAACATTTCCATTCTCTTTAGCTCTTAGTCGTTTAACATTCACTCCTATTTTCCTTTTTTATCACCCTTTCCACCATCCTTTATTGCCCTCATTAGTCCTATTTTCTTTTTTTCTTCCTATAACTTTAGTTGATTTTTTTTGTTTCCTTATTCCTCACAACTCTCATTTTCTTTATCTACCTCCTCTTCCATTCTTGTACTAGCACACATCTTGTACTATTTAACAGCATTATGGCTCCTGTCTTCTCTTTTCTCATATATTTTTATTGTAATTAATAGAAGGGTTGTATTATAATCAGCAGATAGAAGGTGCATTACTTCACAAACATTGATACCCTTTCTCATGTCATGGTCCCCATTTCCCTCTCCCCCTCCCGCTGCTCATCTTGATTTCCCCTCTTCCCTATCTTATTTCAAATAACCAATTAAGCATCTATAAAATATATCAGATAACAAGGTGAAATATTGTAACAATAGTGCTTGCCTAGCATGCACAAATCCCCGGTACCACATACGCAGAAGAAGCTGGAAATGGTGCTGTGGCTCAAGTGGCAGAGAGCACTAGCTTTGAGAAAGCTCAAGGACAGTGCCCAAGCCCTGAGTTCAAGCCCCAGGACTGGTTAAAAAATAGGCTTATCTTCTTTCTCTTCTTAATTAGTATATTTTTAGTATTATCATTTTTGATTTTTTTCTATAAAGGTACTGGAGTCGTGGTGGTAAAATTTCCTGATTAGAGATTACTCTACTTTCATGATGGATATGCCAATCAACTATGATTGGTTCTGCTGCCACTTTTCTCCATGAATTGAATAGAGAATGGTAGGCAGCGTCTTTGGGAGTGTGGGTGAGGGTTTGAGTCACATCTCCAGTCTAGTAATGAGAAAATATACTAGAATCTGACACCTACTCAGTCTTTCCCTGAACATCGTGAATACTTCAACTGGAAGGACACAGGAAATTAAAACCACCAACAAAACTTGGTCTCATATGTATAAATCTCAATGGGGCGGCATGGTAAATGAAAAAATTGAAGTACCATGATACTTGCAAAACTATATAATTCCAAAATAAAGGACTTGAATGATGGTGAAGTGAATAAGACCAGAAAGGAACATCTCCAAGGCCCATTATGGCTAAAGCACTAAAGACAGAAAACAAGCAAAGAATAGTAAAAGCTATAAATCATACATAAAGTGAAAATTGCCATTATAACAGCATATTTCTCAAAATAAATACTAAGGGCAAGCAGGAGAGGTTTCAAGTTCAACTGCCAAGCTCAATTACTGTACTCAGTTATTCTATTCCTCATAATTGAAAGAAAAATAAAAAACCTTCCATAATAAACAACACTACAGGAGTTCATGCTAGTATGCTAGCACTAATGTTGTGAGAAAAACCACCAGGAGAGACCACACAGAGAGCAGCCAATAGAAAGTCTTTATTGCTGTCTGGGACTACCTAGGACAGTTGAGTGACTAAAAAGTGCATTCTCAAGTTTGATTTCATGGCCTCTTTTAAAGCAGAAAACCCATTTCCTGATTTGTCCAGGGGAGGAAAGACCCTAATGGTGATTGTTTCTTGCAGGTGCAAGCCAAGTGTGAAGTTACAGAAGCTTAACAATACTGTTAGCGAGTGATGGGTGAGGGCCAAGACCCGTTAGTATGATTGGTTCTATTACCACTACTATGAATGTTACGAAACAGTGACTACATTTATCTTTAAATGTCAAACTATAAGGAACTAGTCTCATGGGTGGGCCTGTAGTCTATTTTTTAAGATGGAGTCACCAAGACAAATGGCATGACAGAAGCTAAGAGTAAACTGTAAGATGGTGAGGTTTGATAAACCTTATTTCACTACAGATTATGCTTATGCTTACAGCAGAGGAAGTAGAGACAAGGTGTAAAGTGTCAACTTCTTTTTTGAAGTAGTAGAGTTTTATTGTTGCTTTATTTTTTATTTTTTATTTTTTTGCCAGTCCTGGGCTTGTACACTGTCCTTGGACTTTCTCAAGGCTAGAGCTCTAACACTTGAGCCTCAGCACCACTTCCAGCTTTTTGCTATGTATATGGGGTACCGAGGAATCGAACCCAGGTCTTCATGCATGCTAGGCAAGCACTCTATCACTAGGCCCAACTTCTGGCCCTATTGTTGCTTTATAGAGCAATAAAACTCCAGATATCTGCTGAGTACAGTTTTTTTTTTTTAAATTTTCCATGGTATTCATGAGAGGACCAAAAAGGAGATACTTCCTAGAACACACCTGTTGCTATTGCCATTCTATTTGAAAAGTTCCTTCCCTGAGTGCACTAGTATGGGAGGATTTAGGCAGCACAACGGTAAGACTCTCACCATGAACCTTTTGCGCTCATCAGCCAGTTGGCACAAATATTCATTATTGCCAGATATCATTTGCACAAGCTTTCTGGGAAGATACTGTGTTGTCAAGCATGTCTGTGAGATAGCTATGTGAACCATGAAAGTAAAGTAACTGTTCTACATGTGCATTTCATAGAATACTTATGGAACTCCAAAATTTTTTTTTTACCACACACTGAACTTGTTCAATTTTCTTAACTCCTATTCAATGTAGTATTTGAATTACTATCCAGAGCAAAAAGTAAATAATTAACTGGACATAAATAAGAAATAAATCCAGTTTTGTGTACCTGAAGATGATGTGAGTCTATTGTTTTTTGGTGGACCTAAGGATTTTAATAAAATTTCTTAGACAGCTGGGTGCTGGTGGTCCAGGCTTGCCAGCCTAGCTAGTCAGGTGATGAAGATCTGAGGCTTGTGGTTCAAAGCCAGACTGGGCAGGAAAGTCCATGAGTCTTTACTTCCAATTAACCACCAGAAAACCAGAACTAGCTATGTGGCTCAAAGTGGTAGAGTGCTAGCCTTGAGCAATATATCTCAGGGACAGCACCCTGGTCCCAAGTTCAAGCCCCACAACTCACAACAACAAAAATACCAAACAGCAACAACAAAAATGTCTCCTAAAATTGATGATTATTTTTGTCAAAATATCATGATGTATAACAAAGAAAGTGAGATTTTTTTTTGCCAGTTCTGGGGCTTGAATTCAGGGCCTGAGCACTGTTCTTGGGCTTTCTCAAGGCTAGAGCTCTACCACTTGAGCCTCAGCACCACTTCCTGCTTTTTCTATGTGATACCAAGGAATTGAATCTGGGTCTTGGTGCATGGTAGGTGAACACTCTTACCACTAGGCCAAACTCCCGCCCTTATTGTATATAAAAAATAAGCAAGTTTTTAGCTCTTCTATGTCAACTATAACCAGGCTGGGGAAGAAAAATGACAACAATCTCAAAAATAACTTAAAAATAATGAAACCTCACAATGACCTAGGAACAAACCTATTTAAAACGTTGAATGAGACTTACAATGAAAACTAAAATAACTTTGAAAACCATGGAATAGACATTAGAAGATGGAAAGGCGACCTTTGTTTATGGATTGTGAGAATTTATATTGTGAAAATGGCGATACTAGCAAACACCTGCAGATTGAATACAAGTCTAAAAGACCAAAAGATCCCAAATGATTAAAGCAAACAGTGGCCAAAAGAGCATTGAGGTAGGTACCCAAGTAACAAAATAACATGATATTGGCACAAACACAGACATGTAAACCAAGGGGATAAAAGACAGATAAACCCACATGGTAACAACTCTTTCTTGACCAACGAACCAAAAACATATATTGGAGACAAGAAAATCTCTTCAACAAATCACATTGGGAAAACAAGATAGATATATAGCTGTACTAATTGTACTAGATGAAAATTAGTAAAAAAAAATCAACTAAAAATAAATCAAAGATCTTAATTTAAGACCCAAAATACAACTATAAATGTATGTATGTATCTTCTATTTACATACCATCTATTTCAATATATGTATATAAATATACACATAAGTAATATCATTTAGCCATAAAAAGAAAGAAATTATGTTGTTTTCAGGAAAAATTATTTTCAGGCTTGTCATGTTGAATGACAGAAGCCATGTTCAAAATGACAAATATGATGTTTTCAATCAGATGTGGAATCTAGACATAAAATGATGATGATGATAATAATATATGACAGTATTATAAAAGTGGGACTATATTTTTTGTATGTGAGTCATGGGGCTTGAACTTGACCTGGGCGCTGTCCCTGAGCTCTTTAGCTCAAGGCTACCATCCTACCCTTGAGTCAACCACCACTTCCTGTTTTCTAGAGGTTAATTGAAGATAAGACTCTCAGGTTCTTTTGTTCCTGGATTGGATTTGAACTTTGATCCTCAGATCTCAGCCTCCTGAGTAGCTAGGATTACAGGCATGAGCCACCACCCGGCAAGTGGGGCTATTTTATAGGCGAAATTAGCAGAAAGAGGAAAGGGGAAGAGAGAAGATGCAGAGAAGATAAATAAGGTCAAAGTATATTTTGCAAAGCAAAATTCAAAACATATTGAAAAAGAAAAAAAGAGAAAGGGAGTTCAAGAGTAGTTAGAGTGGGTAAATTTGATCAGAGTATATTGTACGTAGATGTGGAAGTACTCTAATGAAAATCCATTGTAAAATTAATTGACACTAATAAAAATAAGTGATTTCTTGGTCTTGTGTATGACAGATGATTTTTCCCATTGTATTCTGTCCATTTTTATAGCCATGTTTGGAACCTTATTCTTATTTCAGAAGGTTCCAGAATGATGCAGATTGTATCCTTTGAACAAATCTCTGAAGAAATGGAAAATGAATCCTCATCCTTCTTCTTCTTCTTGTGCCATTAGTCACTCTATGCATTCTTAGTAACTATAATCAGCTTCATTATTCTTATGTTCTTTTATTGAAAGCTTTTTTCCAGTCTTACATTTGTACGCTTAATTAAACAAAAATCCATTCCTCTGCCATAGCTCAGATCTCTGACGATCTACACTTTTCTCTGTTAGATTGAATGAAAGTGATGGGTTCAGTGATCCAACCCAGGAAATACTCAAACCAGCCATTTTTAACAAATGTTTTCAAGAGGTAGTGGTAAGTACTTGCTGAAAGGAGACAAAATAATGTCATCTGTAAAAGTATAACCATGTGCTCTCTTCAGAAGAATCATTGCTTTGCAAGATTTCCAAGACCTTTATTTCACAAAAATTTATTTGATAATATTTCAAACTTCTTGAACAAGAGTCTTCAAGCCTTCTTGTTATCTTTAGTGGATTGTTATAACCTCACAAATGTAATGGGGTAATGCTCATTTTTTCAAGTTCTGTGAAGAGAGAGGCATAGTAATTAAAAAGTTCAGGTGTTTTCTTAAATCTTTTAAAAATAGTATTCTGGATTTATAAGCAATAAAATATAAAGAAAATACATAGAATTCCATTATCATCAGAATTCTGATATTTTGTACTTAATTTAAATAACAATTTATATTAATTTAAATGACAATAAAAGTGTTCATTTGTATTTTCAATTTAAATAACAATAAAACGATTCATTTTCCATTTCTTCAGAGATTTGTTCAAAGGATACAATCTGCATCATTCTGGAACCTTCTGAAATAAGAATGTGCTAATTGTCTAACACTGGCCATTGAAATTGAAGTTGAACCTGTAATCCTTCAGTGGATTTAGAACTGGATTTTGAGTTAAATCTTCTACATAAGTAGCTTATGAAAAGACCTTAATATTACTCGATGCTGACTACTGGTTTTTCATTATGTTGATATGGCTTACTATTTGAAGATAAGAACAGTAATAACAGTCATACCAGACAAAAGACTGAGAGACCAAAAGAGAAAGTTCAGTATCTTCAGTAGGTAATTTTGACTGTATTGTGTAGTTTTTCCACCTTAATCTTCAATGACAACCTCACAAATGACTTTTATATCAACGCTTTGTTACTATATATAGCCACTGGCAGTTTAATTCATGCTTAGGCAGACATTTGTGGGTAATTTGATTACCAAAATTATTTGTGGTCTTGTGTATTAATTTCTTTTTTTATTGCTGGGATAATGTATAGAGGGATTACAATTACATTCCTTAGGTAGGAGGTGCATTACTTCTAGAACACTGATACCCCTTTTCATGTTTTTGTCCCTGTTTCCTTTCCCCTACCCCCTCCCTATCACCTTGTTTCCCCCCTTCTCTTCCCTAGTTCAAATAATTGTGTATTAATCTCTTAACTACATTGCTATGCCTTATTTACTTGGCTATCATTCAATTTACATACTCAATTTAAAATGGAATTTATGAGCTTGCAGAAATTCATTGGAGGAATTTGTAAGCACTGAATAGTTTGATGTATGACATAGAGACTTTATGAGTCAAAGTAACATTAGTCAGCTCGATGCTGTGACATACTAGAGGCATGGTTCTCTAAGATCAGGCAGGAAGCAGAAAGGGCTATCTGGTGACTAAAAATATATCCTTGCCGGATGGTGTGTTGTGCTAGCATCATAGGAATCTGAAGAAAGTATATATCCAATTACATCTATAAAGAATAGGGTGGGCATTTAGAGTATATGTCTTTGGGAGGAAGGAGGAACAGAGAGAATGGTTCGTTGTGACTGAGAGGTATGTTTAAGAGAAAATTTCCTTTTTAGAGAGGTACAGTCTAAATGTATCAGATGTGAAAAAAGGGCTGAGAGAAATGAGATGACTCTTACTTTCCTAGGCAGTTTTGGGTAGAGTTGATGGCTCTTTTCTTTTTGACATTCTTTTCTTTGCTTCCTGAAAATGTTCTCTATGCAAGGTTTAAGTGAGTTGATGGAGTGTGATTTCTCTATTTTCTTGAACTTTTGGCCCTCATCTCATTTATTCTGACTCCTGCTTTCTGACTCCTGACAGGTGACTGGCTTACTGAATGAGTGAGGCAAATCCCAAAAGCTTATAATAAGAGAATTATGCATTCATAAGTTGAATAATTCAACTTTCCAGAAAATATAGTGATTCTTTTAATTATGGATTAATAACTAATTAATCTAAGTGTGTTGGTGGTTGGATTAACTAAAGCCTAATATATGTAAAGCATGCATTAGGAATTTTTCCTCTAAGCCAGGTATGGTGGCACATACTTAGAAGATAGAGGCAGGAGGACCTTGAGTTCAAGGACAAATAGGGAAAAGGTAACAAGAACTTACATAACAAACCAAAGCAAACAAGTGAGAAAGCAAGAAAGTGAACAAACAGAAATACAATTTGGGCCAGGAGTGTGGCCTAGGGGTAGAGTGCCTGCCTAGCAAGTATTCCTTGGTACCACATACACAGAAAAAGCTAAAAGTGGTGCTGTGGCTCAAGTGGTAGAGTGCTAGCCTTGAGATAAGGACAGTGCCCAGGCCCTGAGTTCAAGCCCCAGGACTGGCAAAAAAAGAGAAAGAAAGAAAGAAAGAAAGAAAGAAAGAAAGAAAGAAAGAAAGAAAGAAAGAGAAAGATATCAACTAGTAGATAACTTGCCTAGCACATTCATAGGGATGTACTTAATAATGTAAAAAAAAATACCCAAAGGATCTTCAAAAGAAATTTTAGATTTCATCTTCACTTGTTGAATTAGTCAGCAAGCTGACTAATCCATAGCTTAAAAGATTAGTTCACAATTAGCTTAAAAGGCATAGCCTTACTTCACATGGTTCAGGAGGCTCGAAGTTCAAAGTCATGGTGCCAGTTGCATGGCTTTCCACTGAGGTGTATCCTTGGCTGGCAGGTGGTGTCATCTTGCTGCCCCTTCCCAGTTTGTCCATCTTTCCCTCTCACACTTCTGCTGGTTCCTCTTCACCCTTCTGCTTGTGCTTCTCTGTGTGTTACATCTATATTCAGTTCAGTACAAACCTGTCCAAGGTCCTGGCTTGAAGTGGCATGAGAGTGAATGGCGCTGACGACTTTAACATTTTTATCTACACTAGATGGCTTACGGTTATCTTCCGTGGGAAACCAGTGGGCAGTGGGGCCTTAGCCGGCCCGTCCATCCTGACAACCTGACACTGCCCTCCAACCTCCTTCTCCCACACTCCTTTCTACCACTCTTGTCCTTTGGGACTATCACAAATGATCACTAGCTGCCTGCCCTATCTGCCTCTGATCAGGTAACATGGAGTTTGGATCTCAATCATAGCATCTTCTATTTCCCCCAGAAGAAACCCTCCCATCCATATCTAAGTCACAGGGACTCTAGTGTGTGAGTGCTCATGTCCCTTGAAGCTTTCTCACTCTTTCTGTCAGCTCTTCTTTTGACACTTTACTTAACCCCTGGGCTCATCCAACCAGATGGCCCTTGCACACACTGCAGCTAATGAGTGGTGTCCAGGGATTCTCTCTCCCTCTCTTGTTCACACAGCTGGTCCACACACACCAAATATTTCCTTCTGGTATCTCTCCAATCATCTCCATCCTTAAGCCTCTCTAAAAAGCTCATGAAAGACAAACTGTCTGATTTCCCCTCTCCACTTTCTCTCTCTCTCTCTTTCTCTCTCTCTCTCTCTCTCTCTCTCTCTCTCTGTCTCTCTCTCTCTCTCTTTGTGTGTGTGTGTGTGTGTGTGTGTGTGTGTGTGTGTGTGTGTGTGTGTGTACATATGAAGATAAGGGTCTCATGGACTTTTCTGCTTGGCCTAGCTTTGAACCATGATCTTACATCTCAGCTTCCCTAGTAGGTAAGATCACAGGTGTAAGCCACCAATTCCTGACTCATACCAGATAATATACCTTTATCAGATAGTATGTTTTATCTGTTTCAAATATGTCATTTTGGATATGTTAACAGCTCTGAAGTCAGCATTTTCTCATAATCCATAGCATTTTAACTAATCAATTATGTGATTTTTCTTTCTTTGTTTCACCTTCAAAGACTGCATCTTAACTTTAGTGAAATTGATGTAATGTCAGCTTTCTCCTACAGAGAAAGATTTTTGTCATTTTCCTCTCTTTTATCCCCAACAACTAATGTAAACCTTGACCTACTATAAGTGATTAATCCCTATTCTGTTGTTTTGAAAAAAAATATTCAAAATGTTTGTAGAAAGCTTGCTCCAGGAGAGGGAACACGAACTCATGGTGACAATTAGATGGCTTTTTATGGTCTAGGTGACAGCAAACAGTCTCAAGTCCAACTGAGGGAGAGGAAATGACAAGGAGGTGGGGCCCATCTAGACAAGTACAAGTTGACTGTATCTTGATCTCCAGTGTGCTGAAATAAATGAAGCTATGCCGTGAATTTGAGGTTAATTGGAACTACATACCTAGCATACCGTCCACACCCAGATTTACTGGGTTTGTAATGCAGTCACTCATACTCAGTTGTTTTGAGGTAGTGACTATCCCTTGCATGAGTACTTCCCTTCCAGCTAGAAGGCTGCAGAGTAGGCCATGCAGATTCCCTTTCCTCATGGTCACAACCTATAGGGATTTGGTTTTATCATTTCCATTTTAAAAATTCACATACATTGTTCCAATTACATTCCTGTATACAATTCCCTGGGACATTTTCTGATTATTTTTGGTTTATGTCCTACTGGATGTCTAATCCAGGGTTTTAGTGAACTAACCAAGCTATTTCCCTAGCACATCAAGAGGTATTTAAATACACATAGATACAAATTCTCAAAAGAAAACATCACCCCTTTGCCTACAAAAATCTTACTAAAACCTGGGCATTGATACTAACTACTTAGGACACTGAAATCTGAGGATCGTAGTTCAAACCCAGTCCTGGTAGGAAATTCTGTGAGACTCTTGTTTTCACTCAACTATTTAAAATTAGTTTACTTAAGAGTCTATTTAAAAATAATTTTTTTTCTTTTTGTGTGGGCCTGGGTACTGTCACTGAGGCTACCACTCTACCCTTGAGCCAAGTCCCACTTCCCATTTTCTAGATGTTAATTGGAGATGAGTCTCAGGTCCTTTTGTGCCCGGGGCTGGCTTTGAACCTTGATCCTCAGATCTCAGTCTCCTGAGGAGCTAGGACTATAGGTATGAGCCACTGTGCCAGGTGTAAAAATACATTTTAAAAATAATTTAGTGGAGGTAAGTTGACATAGTAGCATGGCATGCCCAGCAAGCACAAGGTTCTCACTGTAGAGCTGTCTCTTAACTCTGCATTCCCATATGTCCTCACAGCAGGCACTTAATACCTACAGTGTTGCTTTTAATAGCTCCTGGAATTTGGTTTCATGGTTGTACCCTAATTTTTAACCCAGTTTCCATTGAGGAACATGGAGGCTGGGTTTTCCTTCATTGTTCTCATTATTTATTGGTTGATTTTGTTGCATACATGTGATTATATTGCTTTTAATAGCTCCTGGAATTTGGTTTCATGGTTGTACCCTAATTTTTAACCCAGGTTCCATTGAGGAACATGGAGGCTGGGTTTTCCTTCATTGTTCTCATTATTTATTGGTTGATTTTGTTGTATACATGTGATTATATTGGTTCTATAAGTACCTGGGCTGGATTGGTTTATCAAAGAAGATTTGCATTCTGTGATTATGACTACATTTCTTCCCAAAGGTGACATGTGTATACAAGACAGTCTCTTGGTTCTATTGCTGCTAGCATTGTACATATTAAAGCATTACAGTTCTTCTAGAGTAGTAAGTTAAAGTGATTTGAGAAAGAACATGAATGCCCTTAATTAATGATTAGTTTTCCATCCTGGTTTTAAATACAGGCACACTTCGGTCAGTAAAAATTAAGTTAATATTTGGTTTGCTACATAAAAAATACTGTAAACAGAAAAATAAAAAACATTTTGCATTATTTTTCTATAATTTGGCTTTTTAAAACATTTTGTGTGGACAGGTTTATCAAAATTTTTGTAATTTTGAGAGTCATATCAGTATCATAATTATAATATTAAATAACCATAAGCATTTAAAATGTTTAATGAGCATGTATTAGTATTTAAACTAATAAAAGATTTACTCAGTAAAATTTTAATTCTTTTAAAGTATAAATATAAATAAGAAGTAGCAGCTGAACTACAGAGAACTACTTAACTAAAATTTTTGTAATCTTAACTACTCAGAAAACTGAAATCTGAGGCTATGGGTTTGAAGCTAGCCAGGGCAGGAAGGTCTCTGAGATTATCTCCAATTAACCGTCAAATAGCTGGAAGTGGAGGTATGGTCAAGTAGTATAGCACCAACTTTATGAGAAAAAGCTATGCGATAGTGCATCGGTCCTAAATTGTAGCTTCAATATTGGCACAAAACAAATAAAAAATAACTTTAGTGATGTATTTAAATTTTCAGAAAATAGAACTAAGGAAAAATAAATATTGTTGTTGCTATTTCTTCAATATAAAGACCGTATCATTTGACAAGCCTTTGCTGTTTAAATGTTGTATTGGGAATTTTATTGATTGGTTAGCTGTAAGTCCTCTGGGCAACCAACCAACTATGGCTGAAAAATATTAGAACAAATCTGACTTCAATACAGAACAGGTACATTTCTGAACAGTATATTTCTTTTTGAACAGTGTCACATTTTTCCTCACTTTCTCTCAGTTTCTGCCTCCCATCGCTCCCCCCAAAATTATTTAGTTTGTGCTCGACATAATATATAATAAGTATCACTGCTGCATTTGTTACTCTTTATTCCACCATTTCTGTGCTCCTTCCTTACCCTCATCAAAGCACAGATACATTTACAGACAATATGAAAGGTACAAAATCAAAAACAGCAAAAAAGGGAATTAAACCTGTTCATTTCAATATCATTTTATCTGATCATATATTCACATAGCCATTGTCTTTATGATTGTTTCCTAAGAATATCCTCTTTTGGTCTCATTGTGTGAATGTTTAGAGACTTGCATGATTTATTGTGTCTGAGTGTAATTTTTTTTTGTTGGTTATGGGGCTTGAACTTGGGCCCTGAGTGCTATCCCTGAGCTCTTTTGCTCAAGGGTAGTACTCCACCATTTTGAGCCACAGCACCACTTCTGGTTTTTGAATAGTTAATGGTAGATAAGTGCCAGAGTCAGCCCACAACAAGTCGGGATTTCTGATTTAGGGGGTGAGAACTAGAAAAGAAAAACTCAAAAAAACAGATGGGGTCGGTAGGTCTACAGCTTAAGTCAGCATCCCAAGGCTGAAACCTAAGGCTGTAAGCTTAAGACTGTAGCCCCGTTTATTTCTAGTTCCAATCTTTAATACTTTTCTTAAAACCAGGGAACTGCCAGGGGTTACATTCATATGAAATGGTAATCAAGTCACAGATCTGTTAAGCAGAAAGTGACAAAGCCATAAATGTTTACAATACTGGTGATATAGCTCATATGACAGTCCATTTTTTTGTGTACTTAGCTCTAATCAACAGTGCAGGTCCAAGGTCAGTCTGACCCCACACTTGGCCTCCAACAGATAAGAGTCTCATAGGGACTTTTCTACCTAGGCTGGCTTCAAACTGTGATCCTCAGATTTTAGTCTCCTGAATAGATAGTATCACAGACATGAGCCACTATTGCTCAGCTCTAAGTGTAAAGTTTTTGTATTTTACCATTTAGTGTGTTTATTTGTAGATTTATAGTTATGGAAAATGAGAAAAACTATATAATCCATGTTTCTTTGAGTTTGGCTTACTTCACTAAATATAAATTTTTCCAAGTCTTTCTATTTCTTTATGAATGGTACAATGTCATTCATTCTTGTGGAAACATAGAATTCTCTGTGTGTATGTGCCCACACATGTGTATACCACACTTTCTAGATCTATTCTTCCATTGAGGGGCACCTGGATTGATTCTGTATTTTTTTTATTAAAGAATTTATTAACATTGATTTTTACATCATATTTCAAATGACGTGTTTAATAAATAGGTATTCAAGAAGGGAATCTCTATATACAATCACTGGCACTTAGATTTTAGAACATAATCAAAATTAGGCTGAGGATTTGTATGTCATAGATACATAATAATCTGTATAAAAAACATTATGTCTATAGAGTCATAAGTTTTTATGACTATGTAGTTTTGTTTATATTTCCAATACCATGTCCATAGCATTTGGTTTACAACATTTGAGTCCTTGCTCTAGTACTGTTTGGATCTAATAGCCACAAATTAAGGATACCATGGGCCTTTTGTTCCTTTGGTCTTGACTTATCTCACTCAACATGATTCGCTCTAGATTCATCCACTTCCCTGAAAATGCCATTATTTTATCTTGTCTGTTGGCTATGTAGAATTCCATTGTATAATTATATATATATATATATATATATATATCATTTTCTGTATCCATTCTTCTGCAGTAGGGCATCTGGGTTGTTTCCATTGCCTGGCTATTGTGAACAGTGCAGAGATAAACATAGCTGAGCAGGTGTCCTTATCCTATCTTGGGTTATGATGTTCAGGGTAGATGCCCAGAAATGGTATGGTAGGATTGTAGGGAAGGTCAATTTTCAGTTCTTTAAGAAACTTCCACATTGCTTACCAGAATGGCTGAACTAGTTTATAATCCCACCAGCAGTGCAGTAGGGTTCCTCTTTCTCCACAACCCTGCCAGCATCTGTCATTGTCTGAGTTCAAAATCTTGGCCATTCTTGTTGGGGTAAGGTGGCATCTTAGTGTGGAGCACGTCACATCAAGGGTAAAAGGCCTACCTCGTGGCCCAGTGCTCACTTCCTGGTTTTGGAGATCCAACCTGCCTGTCTCCTGGTTGGGAGGTTTGGCTATGGTTTTTGATGTAAAATAAGCCTACCTCAAACCCATGGATTGGCCCCACTGCTCTCTCTGACTGCACCTACCTCCCCCTGTCCTACCTACTTTTGTTAATAGACAATCCTACTTCTTACTTTAGCCCCTGGTATCTTCCCATTAAACAAGTTTGCTGTGACATTCTCCCTGGTGCGTCTGTGTCTTCCCTCTGGAGAAGGGAGGGCTGGGTGAAAGTGGCCAGCCAGCCCTATCCTTTCTCAGTCTCGTCTTGGGGTGTGTTCTCTTTGCCCTTCCTGCTGGTCAGGAGGCAAAGAGTGCTAAAAACCCTGACATCTTAGGGTTGTTTTTATTTACATTTCCTTTATGGATGCTGAACATTTTCTCATATGCTTTTCTGCCATTTTAATCTCTTCTTTTGATAAGTCTCTCTTTAGTTCCCTTGCCCATTTAGTGAATGGTCTGTTGGGTTTGGGAGGGATTAGTTTCTCGAGTTCCCTGTAGATACTGGATATTAAGCATTTGTGTGATGTATTATTGGTAAATATCTTTTCCCAGTTGTTTGGCTGTCTCTCTACTTTTGTGACTATTCTTTTATCTGTACGGAAACTTTTGATTTTTAGATAGTCCCATTTATCAAGTCTCTCTCCAATCTGTTGTGACTCTGGGATTCTGTTCAGGAATATTTTGCCTGTGCCTATGAGTTTCAGTGTCTCTCCTACTTTATCATGTAGCAGTTTCACAATTTCCAGTCTGACATTGGGGTCTTTGATCCACTTTGAGTTAATGCTTGTGCATAGCGAAAGGCTAGGGTCAATTTTTAGTTTTCTGCCTATGGCTGCCCAGTTTTGCTAACACCAATAATTGAATAGACTGTGTTTGTTCTACTGTATATGTTTGACCCTTTGTCAAATACAAGTTGCTTATAGGTATGTGGTTCTATTTCTAGATCTTCTATTCTGTTCCACTGATCTTCTGGTCTGTTTTTGTGCCAATACCAAGCAGTTTTTGTTATGGCTCTAGAGTAGAGGTTGAGGTCTGGTATTGTAATACCACCAGCATTGCTCTTTTTGCCTAGAATTGTTTTGGCTATTCTAGGTCTTTTCTTGTTCCATATGAACCTTTGGATTGTATCTTCTATTTCAGTAAAGAATGTCTTTGGGATTTTGATGGGGATTGAATTGAATTTGTATATCAATTTTGGCAGTATAGCCATTTTCACTATGTTGGTTCTCCCCATCCATGAGCATGGGATGTCTTTCCATTTCCTAGTGTCTTCTTTAATTTGTTTTGTTAGGCTTTTATAGCTTCATTAAATAATTCCTTTACATCTTTGGTTAAGTTAATTCCTAAGTATTTTTTTCTTTTGGGGACTATTGCAAATGGGATCATTTTCTTGATTTGGCCTTCTGTTTGTGTACTGTTGGTGTACAAGAAGGATCCGGACTTCTGAAGGTTAATTTTGTATCCTGCAACTTTGCTAAAGTTGTATATTAATTCTAGGAATTTGGGAGTGGAGCTTATTGGGTCACTCAAGTAGAGGATCATGTCATCTGTGAATAGGGATATTTTAATTTCTTCTTTTCCTATGTGGATCCCTTTGATGTCTTTTTCTTGCCTTATTGCTCTAAGAGTTCCAACACTATATTGAGAGAGTGGACATCCCTGTCTAGTTCCTGATTTTAAGGTAAATGATTCCAGTCTTTCATCATTTAGTATAATACCAGCTGTAGGTTTGTCATATATGGCTTTGACTATTTTAAGGAATGTACCTCTTATTCCTATTTTTCTAGTGCTTTCAATATGAATGGATGTTGTATTTTGTCAAATGCCTTCTCCGCATCCAGAGAAATTATCATATGATTCTTATCCTTAGCTCTATTGATGTATTACTTTGATTGATTTGTGAATGTTAAACCAGACTTGTATCTGTGGGATGAAGCCTACTTGATTGTAGTGTATAATTTTTAAAATTTGTTTCTGGACTCTGTTGGCTAATATTTTATTGAGGAATTTTTCACCTGTGTTCATTAGAGAGATAGGTCTGTAGTTTTCTTTTTTTGTTGGTCTTTCCCTGGTTTGGGGATGAGAGTAATATTAGCTTCATGAGTTTGGTATTGCTCCTTCTGCTTCTCTTTCTCAAAGAGTTTCAAGAGTATAGGTCTTACTTCATCTTTAAAAGTCTTGTAGAATTCCGTAGTAAAATCATCTGGACCTGGGCTCTTTTTGATTGGCATTTACCTGATTGCTTCTGCAATTTCATTGTATGAAATTGTTTGTTCAGTTTGTTTACCTCTTCATTGTTCAATGTGGGTAGCCTATATTTATTTAAGAAATCATTCATTTCTACTAGATTTTCTTGTTTCTTTCAATATAGGCCCTGATAGTACTTATTTATAATGGACTGAATTTCTTGGATATAGGTTGTGATTGTTCCCGTGGGGTCTCTAATCTTGTTTATTTGAGTCTTCCCTCTCCTTTTTTTTGATTAATCTTGCCAGAGGTCTGTCTATTTTGTTGACTCTTTCAAAGAATCAACTTTTTATTTATTAATTTTGTGTATAGTGGATCTTATTTCGATCTCTGATATTTCTGATTTTATTTTTTTATTTCTGTCCTTCGAATTGTTTTAGAATTTTTTCTTGCTCCTCTAGGTGTTTCAATTTCTTTTTTAGGTTATTTACATGCTCTTCTTCTCTTTTTAATATGCGCTCCTAGTGTGATAAATTTGCCCCTTAGAACTGCTTTTGCTGTGTCCTATAAGTTCCTTTGTGATGTCTCTTGATTGTCATTACATTCAAGAAAGTTTTGAATTTCTTCTTTGATCTGATCTGTAATCCAGGAGTTATTCAGAAGTGTGTTTTTCAGCTTCCAAGTATTTGAATGTTTTTTGACTTTTACTGCATTGTTCAGAACTAGTCTGACTCCACTGCGAGCAGATAGAATGCTTGGGATTATATCAGTCCTCTTGTATCTGCATGTTTTCTTTATGAACTATTGTATTATCTATTTTGGAGTGTGTTCCATGTGCTGCTGAGAAAAATGTAAAAAGTTTCGCTGTTGGGTGGAAGACTCTGGGTATATCTGTTAAGCCCAGCTGGGATATGGTGTCATTTAAGTCGATGTTGTCTTTGCTTAACTTTTGTTGAGTTGTCCTGTCATTTGGTGAGAGTGGCGTACTGAAGTCTCCCACTATGATTGTGTTTGAGTCTGTCTTGTTCTATAATTCTAAGAGAGTTTGCTTGATGAATTTGGGTGCTTCCATGTTGGGGGAGTAAATGTTTATAACTGTAATATTGAGGGTTTGGATTGTACCCTTTATTTCTATGTACTTATTTTCCTGAGAAGTTAATTTTGTCAGAGATTAGATTGCTACTCTTGCTTTTTTGCATGGTGCATTGGAGTGGAATATTCATTTCCATCCTTTCACTTGGAATTTGTTTCTGTCTTTGGTAGTGAGATGGATCTCTTGGAGGCAACATATGGATGAATCTTGTTTCTTAATCCAAGCTGCTGCTCTGTGTCTTTTGATTGGATTGTTCAGCCAGTTCACATTTAGGGAAATTATGAAGAAGTGGTCAGTGTCTTTTGTCAGTATTTTTTTTACTTCTAAGGTTCAGTTTAGTATTTTGAGTAACCCCCGTACTGCTTTCCACAGTAGTTGAACTTAACCTTTCCTTAGCTCTGCAACAGACAAAGTCCTCAAATCTAAATATAGTAAGAGCTCAAAAAACAAACCCTCTAAAAACAACAATCCAATTAATGAATGGTCTAAAAAATTAAAGAGGGCCTTTTCAGAAGAAGAAGTAAGAATGCCTAATACACACATGAAAAGATGTTAGACATCTCTGGCCATGAAAGAAATGCAAATCAAAACAGCATTGATATTCTACCTCACCCCAGTTACAATGGACATTATCATGAAAACAATAACTTAGGCTGGCAGAGATGTGTCCAAAAGGGAACTCTGCTACATTTTTAGTATTATTTTTTTAAGCAATTCAGTATAATTATTCTCATACCAATAACATTCTAGCAGTTATAAGTAATGTAAAGATTCTGTATAGCATATACAAGATTATGTATAAGTCTGTATGTAAATGACCATTTCATATAAAGAATTTAAGTTACCCATGTATGAAAGTGTGATAAATATCTAACACTGCCAATGATTAGAAACCTTATAAATCTACCATTCCTGTTGCAAGAAATCTTAGTGACTTAATTCTTCAGACAAATAATAACGATTTTAATAATCTGTGTCATTTCAACTGGGCAAATGTAATAAATCATCCCAGTTTTGATCTGTTTCAACCCTGTGGCACAGTAGTGTTTTTGTGAGTTAAATTTATTTTCTTAGCTTCTTTCAACGCATATTCAGCATCTTATCTTGAAGGTTGAAAGGTGTCTTTGCATGCATTTATTTGCTGTAAATAGCCACTTTATGTATAGTACACTGGATTACAGAACCAGCACATTAGATATATGTGAGCCACACCACCAGTTTCCTCTACAGGTAGGAAGAGAAGTGCTGGTATTGTTTGGATCTGGAATATTCGCCATAAGTGTACATGTTAAGTCTTTTTTTCTCAGTACTGGGAGATGGGAAGTTTAAGAAGTGTGGCCCAGGGAGACATCTAAAGGTTATTTGTGTGTGTGTGTGTGTGTGTGTGTGTGTGTGTGCCAGTCCTGGGGCCTGAACTCGGGGCCTAGTCACTGTCCTTGGCCACTTGTTGCTCTGGGTTAGTGCTCTGCCACCTGAGCCACAGTACCAATTCCAGCTTTTTCTGTGTATGTGGTACTGAGTATTCAAACTCAGGGCTTCATGCATGCTAGGTGAACACTCTACAACTAGGCTATGCTCTTGACCCCTAAAGGTTATTTTTCACCAGGACATTGCCCTTGAAAGTGTTGTGTTACTTTGATTGCATTTTATTTCTCTTTTTCACACCTTGTAGATGAGGCTGTGCTTTTTCATGTGCTTCTGCAATGCTGTGCTACCTCAAAGGATCCGGCTACTCTAACATGGGCTGACACTTCTAAAGAGACAAAATAATCATCGTCTTTTAAATAAGTTAATTATCACAAATTATTGTCAACAATAGAAAGCTCATTAACATAGATAGGTTATCATATTTGTATCTATTTTTATATTTTTGGTATTGTT
Source organism: Megascapheus bottae (assembly GCF_031878675.1). NCBI lineage: Eukaryota > Metazoa > Chordata > Mammalia > Rodentia > Geomyidae > Megascapheus > Megascapheus bottae. Next base: position 2,052,632 of record NC_143517.1, read on the forward strand.
TTGTGTATAACAATGCATAGCATACAACTAGTTAGCATTGAATATGTGAATTCATGAATGATTTCTATATATTAGAAACATATGCACATACTACATTCAGAGTCCCATTCAGAGTACAGTAGAAATCACTTTTTGTATAATTCCAGAGGAAATTTCTGGGATTTGGTGTGGAATTATCTGGATAATTACCCTGCTGTAACACTTCCTTTTGCATACATGACTTAAATGTCAACGGTAAAGGTTGAAATCTGTTTCATCATGATGACTTCCATTCACTTTGAAGTTTTGTGGAATGCTATGACAAATACAAAGGGAAAATGTGCTAAAGAGATTGGATTTCCTGGTCATTGAAACCTGGACACCTGAGTATATTGTATTGTAACATGAATCACGGTTCTCCCCAGCAGTTATTGGCAATGGTGTGGATTCCTGATACTGGATTTTTTACTGGCAAGGTCATTTGTATTTTACCCTTGCATAATGAAGCAGATCTTCACTAATATTAGCAGGCAAATCCTTAGTAGAAGCCATGATGCCAGAAGGGAGAATTGTGCTGAATGAGCTGGGTGTAGAGACTCACCCCTGTCATCCTAGCTACTTAGGAGACTGAGGGCTGAGCACTGAGATGAAAAGCCAGACCTGCTGATGACCAGTTAAGCGAAGCTTATCTCAAGTTAACCAGTAAACGCCGGATGGATGCAGGTGGCTCATGCTTATAATCCCAGCTGCTCAAGAGCTGAGATCTGAGGATAACCAATGGAACCCAGCCCAGGCAGGAAAGTTTATCTCCAATAAATTCCTCAGAAAAAGCTAGAAGTGAGGCTGTGGCTCAAGAGATAGAGCACTAACTTTGAGCACAAAGCAGCTAAGGGATCACACCCAGGCCTGGAGTTCCAGCTCTAGGACTGGCAAAAAACAACAACAACAACAACAGTAAAAGTAATATTAGTAAAAGCACCCATCAAAGAGGAGATCTAGCTCAAGTGGTTAAATAAAAAAGCTGAGGAAGAGGAGCCTGAGGCCCTGGGTTCAAGCCATATTGCTGACGGGATTGCCCATCTCTCTACCCCCCGAATAGTGCTGAATAAAGAAACTGTCAACCAGGATTCTCTGGGAGACAAAATTACTCTTCAAAAGACACCAGTTAAGGTAATAAATTTCAGAATGTAAACATAAAATGCTATGGTGCTATTATAATTTGAAAACCCACTCTGAGTTTCTCCTATGACTTACAAGTACATAAAAGTAATTGTGAGTCTGTGTTATGTGGAGACAATCCATCTAGTGACAGTCACTGGGCACACATTGAGGGGATGAGTGGAGACAGGCTCTCGGGTTAACAACTCCTCCAACACTGCCATTTAGCACTTTCCCTTTAGTGCCCATAAAAAGCCATGGAGCTTCCAAGGAGTTATTCAGAGCTGACTTTCTGTTAGTAGTTTTTGTCCCAAATCATCTTTGTTAATGTTTTTGCACTTTATTTCCTGGTGGTTAGTGTGCCTTTGCATTCATTTCCAGAATGATTTTTAGCCTCAAGAAAATTTAGGAAGAATCCAATGTGGCATTTATGTATTTTAACCGATTACAGTGGAGTTGAGAACTTTTGTTTATTGTTTAAGAAATAAAGAGAAGGCTTATCTTTAATGAAAGGAAATATAAGTGTCATTGAAGATGAGAGTTTTGAATTGATTAATGGCTTTTTTGTTTCAATAGGCTGTCTTTCCCTTTAATATTGCTTATACTGCATTTTCTTTTTTTTTTTTTGTAACCCTTTGCCCCCAGAACACTTAACTAATGATATCTAGTGGTCTCCAAAAGGGAGACTTTAGAGATAAAGCAAAAATTCTCTATTATTAAAATGAATCACCACATGAGAACCTACCTTTTTCCCAAGCTCCTCCCCTTATTCTTACAATGGACTTTGAATTCAGGACCTTGTGCTTGGTAAGCAGACACTCTGCCACCCGGGGCAACATCTCAATCCCTTTCGATGATTGTCCAACTTGCCTGGACCAGGTTGGACAAGGATCATCTCTTCTTCGTAGATATATTCATTCTTTTGTTTTTGTTTTTCTTTTACTGTTACTTACAGGGCCCTAGACATGAACATTCCGAGGCCAAAAAAGGATGTGCATAGGAGTAGAAGACAAATGCTCAATGGCTATGTACTGATGATTATATAAAATAATATTTTATGGAATGAACGCCAAGAAAAAGAAATGAGACATCTTTTATTTGCCATTGTTGCCGCTTTTGTTTTCTTTTCCTTTTATCTAGGTGGTTAGTATTTGGGAGGGCAAAATAGGGTACATAAAACAAAGGTGAACCAGTATAGAAGTGAGACTCACTGTGTGGGAAATAAACTGGATTTCTTGTGGGTGGGGACAGAAGGGCGACATGGTTCAAAAGGAATTGTATTCGTTACTCATTTCCTGACTCATGTAACTGTAACACTTCTGTACTTCTGCTTGTTTTTTGTTTGTTTGTTACTTTTTGCCAGTCCTGGAGCTTGAACTCTGGGCCTTGGCATTGTCCTTGGATTTTCTCAAGGCCAGCACTCTACCATTTGAGCCACAAAACTACTTCCAGGATTTTCTAGTGCATGTGGTACCAAGGAATTGAACCCTGGGCTTCGTGCATGCTAGGCAAGCACTCTAAGCCATACTAGGCCATGCTCCCAGCCCTCTTTTGTACTTCTTAACTGGAGTTACAAGCATGCGCTGCCACCCTAGCCGTTGCTCCCATTTGTAATGTGCTCTAGTTCCAATTTTTTTCTCATTAACATTTCTCATTTATTTTTTTTCTGTGATTAAAGGCAACTCCATTATATTGATTACTTAGTTATCTTTTGTCTAATGAGTATAAAATATACTTTTATTTACAATTGAGAGTGTAGGACATGGATTTACAGTTTGTTATTGAATAATAAATTTGGAAACTTGGCACTTTAATGTTCTTTAGAGTTAATGGAAAAATATAAGTGAAATCTCATTTATCATATTTTTCTTTACTGATGATTAGTTTGACCACATTCGTAGTAGATGTAAACACATACTGAAACATTTTTCCAGTATTAGAAACTATATTTTCAGATATTATTTTATATAATATCTATATAGCCTATTGTTATTTGAGAGATTGTTTAGATCCTAACTTCTCTTACCTAATTTCTTGCACTTTGCATTTTTCTGTTATGCCCAAATGAGCTAAAGCTTTCTTTTTTCTCTGTCTTAGTATCTCTGTCTCCACTCACAAAATTTTTCTTTAACTCTAACGTGTAATTATTATTTCATCTAGTGTTGTTCAAATCTTTTGTTGAAATAAGAATAAAATCTATTCCTAGGATAACACTTCTGAAAAGAGAAAGGAAGAAGTCATTAAATAAGCCATCTCCGCCCACATTTCCCAATCCAGTTAATATACACCTAAAACACTCAACCCAAAGACACTATCACTGTCCTAGGAGCAATGCATCGTCGACTCCACATTTTTCTTCTTTTTCCTATATGGGTAGTGTCATGTACCCTCACTTTAGTACCTGAAACTAACTTTGCCTACAGGTATAGAGCAATTTGCCTCTCTTGGGAAGCCAGTGATCTGTAGAACCAACCAGAGAGCGATGGAGTCTGTACTGGAGGAGGTAGAATTGGAGTGCTTCCTTTTAAGCAGCAAGACCATTCACTTAGATGGTGTATGACTTTGCCAATGATGAGCCTTCAGTTTCATCATTTATAAACCTGAATAAAAATGAGGTTGTTTGAAAATTTAATTAAATAAACTATGTAATAATATATTTAGAACACTGTTTGGCACAGAGTATATATCCAATGAATGTTATCTACAAATATTATTACTGATATTAGTGTTTTCTCTGGCCATATGCATTATATGCCGACCAATTTATTTCTCATTGAAATTGTGATTCCCTCTTCTCCCAGGCTTTATCAAATAAACGACAAAACAAATAAGTGTCCAGCCATTATCTCAGAGCTGATTAGCTATAAATCCAATGAGTAGGTCCTGAAGAGAAATGGAATTATGGAACAATAGTCTTTCTATTTCAAAACAGTTATTTGTGATGCCAACGTGAAATTGGTCTTTTGAACCGTGCCTCAAAATATATAAGCCCTAAGAAAATAAGCAAATAGGTAAATTGTACTAAATCAAATCATTACTCAGGAATGAGAAACATCTGAGAAAAATAAAAGGCGTACCACAAGCAGAAAAAAAGACATTTTCAGCTGGGCGTGATGGCTCACGCCTGTAATCCTAGCTACTTAGGAGGCTAAGGTCTGAGGATCCCAGTTCAAAGCCAGCCTAGGCATTAAAGTCCGTGAGAATCTTATCTCTAATTAACCACTAGAAAACAGGAAGTGGCTCAAGGGGTAGGGTGGTAGCATTGAGCTGAAGAGCTCAGGGATAATGCCCAAGCCCAGAGTTCAAGCCCCAGGACCACCACCACCAACAAAAAAGGTATTTTCAATTCACTTACAGAGTATCAGTGTCCTTCATATACAGCCTTATGGAAAGTAGAAAATGGCCAACAATCCAGTAGATTGTTTTTGGTGGTACTAGGATTTCAATTCCGGGCCTCACATTTAAGTGGTAAGCATCCTGTTACTCAGCCATGTCTTGATCCTCTTTTTGTGTGGATTATTCTCAAGGTATGATCTCAGTTTATGCCTGGGCTAGTTCCAGATGACATCTTTCTACTGCCTGTTGCTGCGGATGACAGCTGTCACAGCTCTGTCCAGCCACTGTGCTTTCCCCGTAGCTGGGATCACAGGTCCACTGCCGTGCCCAGGCATTGGTTGAAATGGAGTCTCCTGACGTCTGTGCCTCAATTAGCCTTGTAGCTAGAGTTACAGGCTTGAGCCAATGAGGCTGATGTTGGCATTTAGTACATTTTTTAAAAAAGGAAGTGAAGTTTTAGAGCACGGAACACGCAATGGGTCTGAAGTTAAAGGATTCCCAATGTCAATAGGAAAGTTCTTGTTAGACTCTCACTGAAAACCGACCTGTCGCCCATAATATTTGTGGAATATTGAGTAACGATAGCCCAGTTGTGAGAGGCGTGATTGGAATGTAGAATTCCAAACAGCACTGTTTCCTCATAATGCCAGCCTACTTCACTGATGCCATGCCACCTTCTGAATAACCTCAATGTTCACTGCTTGGCTTCAGTGAACATATGCAGTTTTACTTTGTTTTGGGGACACACTTGCTTTTCTAGGAGGCAGACTTTTTTCTTGGAAACAGTTATCAGCCAACACACACAATTCATTCAAACACAGCTGACCTAATTCAGGGCTGACCGAAAGTGTCTCATCATCCCTGCACTACATAATACGTATATGTGAATTTACTATTTTTTGCTTCTGAAATTGCTTCTTGTTTCAAATTTGTTTTAAAAATGTGTTTTTTTTTAAAAATTACTGCACTGAGTAAAACTGCATGGAATAAATCTAAAATAAGGTAGGCTCACTGTATTAAAAAAATAAGAGTGACAAACAATTCTGTCTGTCTTTTTACTTGGTTGCCCCATACTGCATATATAGGTCCTAGCTCCACTGACTTGTGTTGTTTTCTTTCTTTTGTTTTTCTTCAGACTGTAAGTCTCTAATTGTCAATTCCTCAAATATTAACTCTTCAATTTGCTCAAATATGAGGCCTTCTAGTGATTATTTCCAACTATAGCCATTATATACACTTACCTCCAAAATTTCCTATATGTTCTATTAATTGCTTTTTACTAGTACTCTTATTTTTTTAGTAATTATTTTCTAGGTTGCCTTTAATTTTTTAAATATATTTACAAAATTTGGTTTATAATCTTTGTCCATTACATCTAATGTCTTTCTAGGGATGTTTTCTGTTGATTTAGTTATTTGTATTTTGGCAGAAATTTCCATTCTTGGCTTGCTTTCTCCTTTTCCTCTCCCCCCCTCCCCTCCTCCTTCTCCTCCCCCCTTCTTCTCCCCTCCTTCTCCTCCTCCTCCTTCTTCTTTCCACTTCTACTTCATGGTTATAAAACCTGGGTCATTTTCCTAGAGTTTCAATGAATTGGTTTTAGTCATTTTATTAGTTTGTCAGTGTTCCCTTGGAAGGACATGGGTTTGTAGTTGCATATTTTGACAGCTCTGATGGAGTTTTCTTAGTAAAATAAACAGTGACCTGTAGTCAGAAACCTCATTGGGGAAGGGTGTAGCTCTGAACCCTGACCAGCCTGAACCATTAATATGTCCCATTGCAGAGCCACAAGGTACATTCATATATCAGTCTGCTCCTAAACTTCTCCCATCACAATAGCTCCAGTAGCTGTGTTTTAGTGCTGATATAGTACAGTAAAGAAGGCAGTAGAGGGAGAATAAAGAAATCTTGCTTTTGTACAGTGTCATCATGGCCATGATACATCTCTGGGCCTTGGTGTCCCAATGTGAATAAAAAATTAAGACATAATGATAATGATCTGCTCAGGTAATTTATTTCCAGGCTGCAGAAACTATTATACTTTAAAGTCATGGGATCTGCTTTATTATACAATTGGTCAATGTTAAAGCAAACCTAAACTCATTCAGTTGTGAGTTATTTAGACATCAGTAATAATAACTGATTGAACAACCAGGTAATACACAGTGCATCCTATTTACTGGTGGTTCTCATATCTTGTAAGTCACCAAACACTGCATCAGCAGATACTGAATAATGGTTCCTAGGGGAATTACAGCCTTATGTTTCTGTGAGCTATTAGTGGCAATATTCTCATCAATCATTACTTAAGTTTGTCATTTTGTCTTATTATTTGTATTTTGGTTTAAAGACACCTTATTTAGTATGTACTATTAATTCACTAACACTGAAGTAGTTAAAGCACAATAACTTATGCCTAAGCAAGGCTTATTTTACATGCATGATTTTTTTTTTGCAAGGACATTTTTGCTGGGTTCTAATTACTTGAGTAAACACTTTTGTACTATGCTTAGAGACATTAAAGTAAGAAAATGGAAGAAAAGTAAAAAAAGAAGTCAATCATGGCAATAAAAAGCCTAAAGAGCACACTAATTTGTTATAAGAGGTGAAACATGTAAAAAGAATATCACCAACTTTAACTTCACCTTAAAAGGTGCCATTATATGACTCAGGCTATATATGTTCACAAATGATCACAAAATCACCATTTGAGTAATATAAATTAGTCTTTTTTATTATTAGGTAGTGAGGTTTGTGCTCACAGTTTCATACTTACTTGGCTTGTTTGCTTTCTCATGGCAGGCATTCCATCACTTGAGCTGTGCCTTTAGCCAGGCTTTTTGCTGGGTATTCTGGAGATGGAGTTCTATGGACTTTTCTATCGGAGCTGCTTTTGAACAGAGATCCTTCAGATCTTAGTCTTCTGAGTAGCCAGGATTATAAGTGTTTGCCATTTGTGCCAGGTGTATAAATAAACATTAACAAATAAGTACATTCACAAGTATGGAATCTATGAACTATGATGATTGGATATCCATTATAGGACAGTTTCACTCAGTATATAGAAAAATTAACATTTTCAAGATAAAGAAAAAAAAGTTAAACATTGGTCTGTGGTCTGATGGTGTAGAACCAATAACTATCTTTTCATGAGTTTAAAAATTAAATGACTTATTCAATGTATCATTTGGAGTCTCCTAGCTGTGACAATATGTGAGAGAGAAATTAACATAATGGAGAAAGAGTTTGTTTTGACTTCTGACCCCAAAGGTTTCAGTACAAGGTCACTTTGTCCCAGCAGTGTGCCTGTGGTAAGAATAGCATATGACAGTGGGGAAGCATCTGGTAGAGGAGGCTTCTGACCTCATGACAGCTGGAGAGCAAAAAAATATAGGACAGAGATTGGAGCTAGGATTCTAACATGCCTTCCAAAGAAGACAAGCCCCCACGAAATGACTTCTTTTCACTGGATTCCACTTGCACTTAAAGGTTCCACCACCTTCCTCTCAACAGTACCATAAGCTGGAGGGGACGCCTTTAATAGATGGCCTTTGGGGAACATTTACAATTGAAACCAGAGAGACTTGACTTAGCCTGTTATGTCTGAATAATGTGTTTAACCTGATTTAAATATTACATGATATATTGAAGGATCACATGCTACACATAAGTATGTTTGTGCTCTATGTTTTGTGTGTTCACTAAAAAAAAATCTAAAATGAAATGACATATTTTTACCATTGGAGTTAAAAGTGATTCCATGAGGTGTTGGGCACGTGATCAAGTACTTGCATGTATGAAGCCCTGCGTTTGATTCCTCAGTACCACATAAACAGAAAGAGCTGAAAGTGGTGCTATGGCTACCATGGTATAGTGCGGGCTTTGAGTAAAAGAAGCTCAGGTACAGTGCCCAGGCCCTGAGTTCAAGCCCCAGGACTGGCAAAAATAAAGTGATTTCATGATATTTTTACCTGTCAAATTCTTCCAATGAAAACATTATTTTATAAATAAGTATATTAGACATTTGCTTATATGAGACAATTAGGAACCATTTCTTTCTGTGATATTACAAGGGGTTGTTTTTTGAGGATACAAGTGATGAACATTGCCCAAATATTGACTGGATACATTTGAAACAATGAACTTTATTGAAGTAAACTTTTGGAAGAAAATTAAAGATCGTCTTCTCCTCTGATTATATAAGTATATGAATTACTATTCATCAATTACTTATTATGTTTTTTTTTTTGCCAGTCCTGGGCTTGAGCTCAGGGCCTGAGCAATGTCCTTGGACTTTTTCAAGGCTAGAGCTCTACCACTTGAGCCTCAGCACCACTTCCGGCTTTTTTCTACATGTGGTACCGAGGAACTGAACCTGGGTCTTCATGCATGCTAGGCAAGCACTTTAACCACTAGGCCAAACTCCTGGCCCTTACTATGATTTACTGAGAAGTTAGTGAAAACTACCAGAATGTTCCCATATAACACTTGCTTTTCTTATAGACATTTCAAATTGATACCCTCTGGAGGGGCTCACAAGCCAAGAGAGTCAAGGTTCTTGACTGTATCTGGTAGATTTTATTGTATAGTTAACCATCCCCAAATATAGTGCTTTGAAGAACAACCTGTTATTTCACTCATGAAACTGTGTGTTGGGAATTTGTGCTCGGTTCATCCTAATGGGTTTTTCTTATCTCTCCTAACTGCAGTTAGCCACTGTGTCTAAGTTATCAAACCAAGAACCCTTCACCTCTGGTCTGCATTGTTGCCTGCTATTTAGCAGCCCATTCCTGTCGTGGAAAAACAGAGCCTTCTTGTGACAGACTTGGAAGTGGGGATTTCATTATCCCTGATAGTTGACTTTTGTTTTATATGACACAGAAAGGAAATGTTTGTTTCAAAGAATGGGGGAAAAGATTCCATTTTGAAATAGTAAGAGCTAAAAATTTATGTAGAAGGGACATCGATGTACCAATGTGAAAAACTGAGCTTTCTATGCCAAGATCAATCACATGTGTCAAACAGAAGAGATGAAAGTTGCTCTAGTACTCAGTGATTTAGAAAACACAAGGTGGGTTGTGCAGGCAAAACTAAAATAAAACTCTCACCACACACTCAATCTGATAACAGCCCATCTACTACTGACCACTAGAAGCTGTACTGGTGTTACCTCTTCTGATGATGGCACTTTTGCCATCATATGCACGAGGAATCCCGTCTAGATTGCATGCTCCCTGTCTTGGACCCGATTGTGTATTGGATTTGCTCAATTGTATCAATTTGTCTATGTCCCTTAGATGAAGAGGACCTTTATTTCCAGATAGAAGAGAGTTGTTATATCTAAATAAGAAAATGAGATGGAGAAATTTCATAAAAAGGGTTCAGGTATGGACAAAAGAAGAAACACAGAGTAGTTAAGGTATATTTCCTTCAATGAAATATGAAAAGATGGAAAATGAACCCTGAAATTGTTTATAATTTTGCTTGCTTTTGATCTCTGTTTGTCTCATTAGAATTTGAAGCATGCTGTGCTCACAGTATGCCTTGGAGATGAAACATTTGAAGTCCAGTTAGAGAGGCTCAGAGGAGTCACAGTCCAACGGTGGCTTCATGTGGCTGCAACAATAACTGCTTCTGATTTCCGTGTGCGGTCTGTCATTGGATACTTCTCTCTTCTGTTTCTCCATTTCTAGAGGTAGCTGAAGAAATTACACAAGACACAGTGGGTTTTAAAGGGTGTTTCCGTTTTGCAGTTGAAGGGAGTTGGGTGTGATGTGTGTTGCATTTGTAGGTGTTTAGGTCATCTATGAGCTGTGCAGAAAACCAGCTCAGTCCCATTAAATGGTAGAGACAATGGCATTTATCTCCTAGATCATGGCAACAATAAAAGACAAATGATGCATGCCTGCAAGGAAGCAGTCAACGGATGCTAGTGATGATCCTACTTCTGGAGACTCATTTAGTTATTGGCTAAGAACTTCATGTCAGGATGCCATAAGTCCCAAGGGAAATGTATACATTCATTTTTTATTTTTGCCAGTCCTGGGCTTGAGTTCAGGGCCTGAGCACTGTCCTTGGACTTTCTCAAGGCTAGAGCCTCAGCACCACTTCCGGCTTTTTTCTATGTATGTGGTACCGAGGAATTGAACCCGGGTCTTCGTGCATGCTAGGCAGGCACTCTACCACTAGGCCAAACTCTCGGCCCCAACATTCATTTTTATATGAAGAATATTCTTCTTTTTGAAGATACTAAATTTCTTTTTAGAAGGAAAGAATTTTTAACAGCGTCAACATTTCTATGGCAACAATAGCATCTGTTGCTATTGTTTCTTAACTATTACAATCATTTTCCATGGAAGGTATGGTCTAGCTTTTCAATTACACACCACCTCTTCCAGTCAGTATAGCCGCTACCAGCAGTTCTGCTCTCACTATGTGTGTCAGGCTCTTCACATGGAGATGTTCATAATTCTTCCGTGGAATGTGTAGGGTAGAGACTTAAGATGCAGAAAGGTAAATTCAACTGTCCCAATATTATGAAGCCAACCAGTGTTAGGTTCAGGATACAAGCCAATGTCTGGTAGTCATACCTGAAGCAGCTTTTGTTCTTCAAACCAGGGAATTATTTCAGGACCTTAGGACCTCTAGACCCCAACAGGTGCTTGCCAAAATCGCGCATGCACATGCACACACACACACACACACACACACACACACACACACACACACAGGACCTATACAAACGATGTTCGAGGCAGTGCAGGCAAGTTTCTATATGAAAACAGTGATAAGAAGATTCTGGGTCAACTGCTCTCAAAATAGATGTGTCATTTTGTCTGGCATGTGTCTGTTGCTTACTTCTACTGGGAGGACTCTTTGAAGAGATCATTTCTGTGGAAAGTGGGCATTGTGCCTTCTACCTGCAATCATTGGCTAAGAGATTATAAAAAGTCTGTTTGCAGAAATTCAATCCTCTGTTCACACATGAATTTCAGTGGTGTGAGCCAGGTTATATTTCTGACCAAGGTAAGACATTAAATCTGTTTTGAGTAGCCATGTGAAGGGAAATTATTTTGGCTTCACTCACCAGGAATAGATTATTATTAAGCTCCAGGAAAACCGTGACTGGGCTAAGGCCTTGCTCTTTCCTAACACTATGAAGATGATGGGCGCAAGAAGACTAAATATCACATGACCTCACTTATGTGTACTAGATGCTTGAAACTGTGAAACAAATAGGTTTTAAGTAGCATCAGGACAAACATTAGCTTGTGAAGAAATGAATGTGAAGCATGATTTAATTATTCCATTATGTATATGTACTTCAAAACATTAGGTTGTGACCAGGGGCATATATAATTTCAATTTGTTGTTTTATACAATGACCCTTAAGAATGAAGCTTATATTAGGACGGTAGCCTTGAACTGAAGAGCTCAGGGACAGCACCAAGGTCCAGAGTTCAAGCCCCATTATCCACACACACACACAAAAAAAGAATGAAGCTTATAGCCTGTGGGGTACCTCACATCAAGGAAATGAAATGCTGTAAAAGGCCTACCTCGTGGTCCAGTGCTCACTTCCTGGTTTTGGAGATCCAACCTGCCTGTCACTTGGTTGGGAGCCTTGGCTATTGGCTCGGTACACTTCCACCCTCTCTGACAGCACACGCATCCTACCTATCCTGCCCACCTTTGTGCTGATTGGCTCCTTCATCTTATTTTAGCCCAATGTACTTCCAGAATAAACAAGTTCTGCTGTGACAGTCTCCCTGGCGTGTCTTTCTGTCCTCCGGTAAGGGACAGGGGTGTGTTCTAAGAAGGACTAAAAACCCCGACAATAGCCCATTCCAGTTTTTACTCAGAATATGGGAACACTAAACTTTGTTTATTTGGCAGTATTACTGGAGTTTGAATTCACATCCTCATGCTTGTCAGACTGCACTTTACCATTTGAGCTATACTTTAGTCCTTTTGCTTTTAGCTTGTTTTCCTGACAGGGTCTGGCTGATTTTTCCCTTCTGGCCTTGGAATGAGATCCTTCTGCCTCTGCCTCATGAGCTGGTGGAATTATAGGCATATTCTACTGTTGTGCCAAGATTGTCCCATGTTCTGGGAATGACCCCCTCCCCCCTCCTTGCTCAGAGCCCATGTACTAGGAATCAAAAACACATGTTCGGGGAACTAGCCTGGACTTGAACCCCAGGTGGCAACAGCCCAATGCTCAGTGGTTAGACACCTGAGCTCTGACCAATCCTGAAGCAACCAGTGGTTTGAAGTTACCAATCAGCCAATCAGGTGATTGCAACTATGGTATTCCCCTATTAAAGCTGTGTAAAACCTTTGTTCGGGGCCTCTTAGCGTTGCCGGCTATGGGCATGTGGAGGTCTGAGTTTGAACTCATAATAAACAACCCTTGCTTCTTTGCTTTGACTTCGGCCTCTGGTGGTTCTTTCAGGGTCCTAGGAATTTGGGTACAACATTTGGTCCAAGGGCTGGGAACCCCCAAGCCCACCCAGATGCCTAGTCAACGGGTCATGGAAAAACCGTAGTAAATAGGCCAGCTTTGTCTGTCTCTGTGTCTCTGTGTAATCTGTTAATTTGGGTTGCCTGCAGGTTCTGTATCTGGGCCGACAAAGAGTCTTGGCAGACGCGCTATAAGACTGTCAGTGGGGCTGGTGGGAGACGTGCCCCAGACCCCATCTGGGGCTATCTTCTGTATTTATCATAGCCTGTCTGGTCAGGCAGGGATTGGCCTGAAGCACGATCGCGATCTGAGTCTGTGTCAGTGTCTGTGTCTGCATGTTCTGTTAACAGTTCCACTTTCAGATTGCAACAATCCTGGACCGAGAGGGAGAGACTCCACTCATACCTGACTCTGGGCCCCTTGAGTGGAGTTATTCACCCTTTCAGACTGTTGCAGGAGACCCCCACTCCCATGCCTCCCCCCCCCCAAAGCCACTGCCACCCAGAGCATGAGAGGGAGGGTGTGGTGTGGTACAGCAGCGCCTCTTGCAGTTTGGGCGCTCCCTGCCGAGATGGGTCAGGCTCAGAGTACCCCCCTTGCTCTCCTAATGGAACATTTTATGTCAAGGGCAAAGGCTCTGACTTGAGCGTGGAACTCAGGAAAGGGAGACTAATTGACCTCTGCCAAACAGGGTAGCCAGCCCTTGAAGTTGGGTGGCCCCCAGAGGGCACCTTCAGCCTCCCCATAATTGGGAAGGTTAGGGAGAAAATTTTCTTACCTGGACGATCTGACCACCCTGGTAAATTTGGGGTTTACTTAAAGGTCTCTGCTTCACTGCCCCTGTTTTATGGTCCCCTGAGGTGATTTGTCTGGTGCTGTGTCGTTCTTGAAATCTGTACCAGTCCTAATGGGTTCTTGTTTTCTGTGTCATTGCCACTATCCATTTGGACATTCCTGGGGAATAAGTCTCGGGCCTGGTATGGCTCATCCCACTCAGCTGCGCAATCTGGAGAAATGAAAAACTCTTGACCCCTGATAGCAGATTTTGCAGGTAGGATGGCCTTGGCCAGCCGGCTGCCAGAGAAAGGAAATCTCCATGGGGAGGCGCCCCCTGAGAGTTTTCAGGGCCCCAGGTGTCTTTCTCACTCTGACTGCTGCCAGGCATGCCATCAAAACTTGGGGGTACTTAAAGGTTTCTGCTTCTGTCTTGTTTTGTGAGGTATTTCTGGGCTTTGGGCCTGGTATGGCTGCTCCCCCGTGGCTGCAGTTGTAACAAAGTAAATTACCTTGTAAAAAGTTTTGTTTTGAACTTGATTCTCACCTGCAAGAGTAAGATTGGCAAAACTCTTAAAACAAACTTCTGGAAAATGAACAGCTGATATTAATTTTGCACGCTTTAAACGCAATTGGGTAGAGCTGTTTACATTTGTAAATATTGTATCTTGTTTAGCCCAGAGGCAAAGTTTTAGAGATTTAAATGTGAATTTGTTTATCAATGTCAGAAACTTTACCTGTCTGTAGAAATCTGATGGTAAAATGTAGGTGATGTGATTAGTCTTACACTGCCCCCTAAAATGTATTAAATGAGGAAAAAGGGTTTTAAAGGTTTATCTTCCTATGATTTAGTTTCATGCTACTGGACTGAAATTGAATGTATTTTTAGAAACTGTTATTGGCTGGGCAGTAATCTAAACTGCAGAAAAGAAAAGGGAGTGCCTTGAGCCCTAGGAGGCCTGGAGACAAAGGAGTTTCTTGAGCCCTTATAAAGCATATGGAGGCATGTATGTGGTGACCTCAGGCTATGCTTAAACACAGATGGAGGAGCCATTTCACTCAGTAAGTCAGTCAACTGGAAAGATTTGGAGATAGGAAAACTAAGGAAGAAGTCAGAAGGATTTTGTTGTAGGAGCTAATGAAATAAGAATTGTTGGGAGGTATTAACATTCATCTGGAGAGGCTTCACAGGCAATTACATAGCCATCAGAGGCAGCCCAAACTTGCCAGCCTTGTGCAACAGGGCTCCTAGGATTGTATATATGTGTGCACAGAGAGATGATCAGTAAAAGTTTTAAAGAACATTAGAAATGGGTTTCTGAACAAAATTCGAAAATGTTTGTTCCAAGATAAAGGAAAATTAGGGCTAACAAAATGATTGTTTAATTGCTATTTCAATTTGCCCTTGTAAGTTTGTAACAGTTTCCAGCGGGGCCCACAGAAAAGAACAGCAGGTCCTTATTTAGATGTAATTTTAGCCCTTACCAAATTCCAGGTAAGATCATGCCTAGAGACTTATTTCTATGTTGACCACCTTGTTGCTTCTAATTGGAGTAACGTGGCCTTATAAAGGACTCATTGATCTGAAAGCTGCAGTTTTGAGCCAACCCCGGGCAAAGCAGAGTCCCTGTGAGACTGTAGTGTCTAATTTGGCAGCAGAGTGCTAGTGAAAGCAACCTATCAAGATATTGGGGAAGAAGTGGCTAAGGTTTGTCACTGTCCTGGCAGCATTATGAAATTATGCAAGTTTAAATTTAAAAGACAATTTTGAGTACAGACCAATATGAGTGCCGATTGGAATAAACTGAGCCTCAGGAAACTGAAGTAGGGAAGGCCAGCACAAAGAGGTTCATGTGGCCCACAACCTTCGAGGCCCCCAGGTCGAAATTTGACAAAGATCAATGTGCCTACTGCAAAGAGTTTGGTCAATGCCCAGAAAAGAACAGGTCGGACCAGTGGCACACTCATGACATGGAGGACTAGGGGAGACGGAGTTCGGATCCCCTCCCTAACCTAGGGTTACTTCGCAGGTAGAGGGGACTCCTATCCAGTTTTTAGTGCTCAGCATTAGGTTCTTACTAAATACCCCTGGACAACTCAAAGGACAGTAGACCTGGGAGCTGGTAAGGTGTCACATTCCTTCTTAGTCATCCCTGAAAGCCCCTACCCCTTATTGAGGAAACTCCCCACAGCTACATCGTGGGTGCAGATACTTATTAACCAAGTTGGGGGCTCAGATTTACATCCTGCCAGGCGGACCTAAGGTGAAAAACTCCCAGTTTAATACTGTTAATACTGACCACTGTTAATACTGACCTTAGCACTAGAAGATGAGTATCGCCTTCATCAGCAAAGACTGAAGTAACCTATTTAGGGTACCTACTGAGAGAAGGACAAAGGTGGCTAACTGCTGCCCGCAAAGAGACAGTGCTCTGCATCCCCAGACCACAGTCACAACGTTGGAGACAGCTGGATTCTGCCGGCTGTGGATTCCTGGGTTTGCGGAACTGGCCAAACCCATGTACTTGGCTACTCTGGGTCAGTAATGCCCGACTCACTCATTATTGTTAAACCCTCTCAAGAGGGTTTTTTCCCAGAACTGGGGAAAAAACACTGCAGGCTGACCCACCATTGCTTCTCATCAAAACTAAGTAGTTAGTACAACATAAAAAATCCGAGTACTTAGTTCATGAAATTTACACATGATCATATATACTTATTTTAAGTAACTTTATGGTTGGTATTTTAGTATTCCTGGAACCAGTGTGGTAGTGTTGTACCCGAATTCCTAGGCCCCTGAAAGAACCATCAGAGGCTGAAGTCAAAGCAAAGAAGCAAGGGTCGTTTATTACCAGTTCGAACTTGGACCTCTGTGTGCCCTTAGCCGGACCTCCATGTGCCCGTAGCCGGCAACGCTAAGAGGCCCCAAACAAAGGTTTTACACAGCTTTTATAGGGGAATTCCACAGTTACAACCACCTGATTAGTTGTTTGGTAACTTCGAACCACTGGTCGCTTCAGGATTGGTCAGACCTCAGGTGTCAAACCACTGGGCATTGGGCTGTTGCCACCTAGGGTTTAAGTCCGGGTTAGTTCCTGGAACATGTGTTTTTGATTCCTAGTACATGGGCCCTGAGCAAGGCGAGAGGGAAGGGGTCATTCCCAGAACATGGTACAATCTTGGCACAACATTCCCCTCTTTCCCATAATACTTTTAGAGCCAATCTTGGATCCATCTCTGCATACCATAATCACACAAGGGCCTAAGGGTCCAGCTAAGGCAGAAAACAGGGCTGTCAACCAAGGGGAAAAACGCCTTCACTTTGCTCCCTTTCCTGTTTTAACACAATTTGGTGGAAATGCACAACTGTGAGTATTTGCCCACACAGAGTCCCTGTCCAGACATTGCTCATAACTGTTGTTCCCACCTACACTAGGAACTATTATTGGTTTTGGCGGTGCAACTTAATTTTTAGCGGGCTGCTTTTGGTCCAATCTATCTTCCAAGTTGTTTCAGCCGAGGGTTCTATGAGGTCTGGAAATGGTTCCACTCGCTTGGCGTGGGTGTAATGGATCCAAGAAGCTACTCCGTCTACCTTGAGGGCTGTGGGTGTTGTCAAGATGACCTGAAAGGGTCCTTTCCACCGTGGCTCCAGATTTTCTTGCCGGTAGCATTTCACAAGTACCCAATCACCCGGTCTATAGCGATGAAGCACCAGAGGTGGTTCCGTCTTGTACAGGTCCCTCAGCTTGGGCCAGACTTCTTGGTGAGCCCTTTGCAGGGCTTCGAGACAAATGCAGGTCCATTGCAAGTCTTCCTCCATATACCCTGGGATTGGTGGTAAGGCTCTGGGTCCTGGGTCTGGGAGCTGGAGGGCTAGAGCTGGGGTTGGAGATAAGGCCACCTCCTGGGCAGTCTGGTCAGCCAGATGATTACCCCTGGACACCAGATCTAGAGGTTTCTGGCTATTGCCAGTCCTCTTTATTTTTGATAAACTGTCAGTCTTTTATCCTTACCCAGTTTTAGAGCTTGGGTTAAAGCTACCAATTCCACTCTTTGTGCTGACGTTCCTGCAGGCAGGGACCCAGCCCAGATTACTTCAGTCTCTGAGACTACTGCAGCCCCCGCATACCTCTGGCCTTGGTGCATAAAGCTGCTTCCATCAGTGAACCAGACAATCTCTGCATCTGGCAGAGACTCATCTTGCAAATCCTCTTCATGCACTTGGGCTAAAACCTCAGCACAGTCGTGAAGTGGGGCTTCCAGGTCTGTATCGGGCAGTCGAGGCCAAGTTAAGGGCAGTTGGAGGCTGAGCACTGATTTGGGCTTTTTCCTCAAAGCTAGTGCTCTACCACTTGGGAACCTGGATAGGGTTGTTGAGACCCAGCTGTTGGCTAAGCGTAACCAGGCTGAATCATTCAGACACCAAATTTGTGTAGGCCAAAACTGGTCATTAATGTAATGATATCTTTAAATGACAATCTTAAATGACAGAGGAGACTCAAGAGCCCAAATGTCTTATTGTCTCTCAGGCCTACTCCTCAAAGGCCTGAGACCTCTATATCTGAGGCTTCCCTGCCTCCCCACCCCCACAACTCACACATCCAGTGCTGAAGGCTATCTGCTCATTGCACTGCAGATGTTGGTGTTTCTTACTGAGCTATAATAGCAGGTTATCTTCCTTCCCTATTTACATGACTGGTCCAAAGCATGGAATAGGAGTAAGAGAAATGGAGGGGAGGTTATATAAAATGTCCAGGAGCAGGTGCTGGTGAGCTTGTGGGAGGTGAGCAGTCCTTACTGAGGCACTAAGTAGGAGCATTTCTCCCAGGAAGTCTCTATTGTGGCAAGCCTTTGTCATATGTTTCAACAGCATATGTCTCTTATTATGGTTACTGCACTAGTGACAAACATGATATCACTGTGCATAATCAATTGGGGAAAAGGGCACGTTCCAGCTCTGATAGCTGCACTGTTGTTGTTATTATTATTGTCAGTGCTTCAGCTGGCTACTATCTCAGAGATTTTATTAAGCCTATGGTTCTATCACTTGAACCACACTTCTACCTCTGGCTTTTTTTGGGGGGGGTTGGGGAGCAGGTGCAAATCTCACAGACTTTCTTGTCTGGGTTGGTTCGAACTGCGGTCTTTAGATCTCAGCCTCTTGAGTAGCAGGTGTGAACTCCCAGCACCTGGTGTGTCATTTGATTTTTATGGCTTATTAATTGTAAAAGCATGATGGTACACTGTTAGTTCCTCTGTAATACATGCAAAATCCATGATGCTCTTGATAAGAGATCTGCTTTGTTGGCATCCCTTCTGGACGACATCAGGTGCTTATGTGAGGTCACTAAGGGAGGAGTGTCTCTGTTCTGCTTCCCTAAGAAGCACACTTAGGAAAACCTTGTGCCAGACCAAGGCTTACCACTGAACAGTTGGCTTCCCAATAATAATCAGCTTTGAAAGCCACTAGTCACTTCTAGAAGTGGACTTTGAGAAGAAACATAGGACAATTATGTAAGAGTTTTTTTTTTTTTATATATTGGTCACAATATATAAACCAACTGCAGGCCACAAGCCATAGTATACACCCATAATTCCAGCACTCAAGAGGAATAAGCAGGAAATAGAGAGGAAAGGACAGTGAGTTCAAGCAAATAACAAGATATTATCTCAAACAGTATTAAAGAAACTAACAGTTCCATACTTCCTCTCTCATTCAAAGGAAATTTGACTCAAAGGATGTGGTTCTAAAGCAGTTTTGTAAGTGAAAATCAGGGCTCTACTACTCGAAAACCATCTGTGAAGGGATTAAAGGCCAAGGCAGGAAAGGGAGTGGCTGGGGAGATGTACACACCTTCCAGTCTTGGAATAAATATTGCTTTCCTGTGCATATACATACATAGTTTATTCTGGTCATCTGTACCAATAACATATCTTAGGAATGAATTTCTCCTGTATGCTTCCATGTCTATTATTCCTGTTATTAAATATTTGTATCACAATCTATCTTCTGTGCGTGTGTGTGTGTGCACACACATGTGCACATGTTCACAAATATTGTGGCTTGGACTTGCAAGCTTGGACCTTAGCTTTTTGCTCAAGGATAGTATTCTACCACTTGAGCCATACTTCTGCTTCTGGCTGTTTATTGGTTAATTGGACATAAGTCTTTAGGACTTTTTTGGCTTCAAATCCTCATCCTCAGATTACAGCCTCCTTAGTAGCTGGATTACAGGTGTAAGCCACAGTGCTTGACATATAGTCATTGATTGTCAGGCATATTTTCCTTACTTCATGACAAATATCTTCATTCTTAGATTATTCCCCCCTAGGGAACATAAATACTTTTTTTGGTGGGTTATGGGGCTTGGTCTCGGCCTGGGCACTGTCAATGAGCTCTTCAGCTCAAGGCTACTGCCCTACTCTTAAGCTAAGCCCCATTTCCCGTTTTCTAGAGGTTAATTGGAGATAAGAGTCTCAGGTCCTTTTTTTCGTGGGCTGGCTTTGAACCTTGATCCTCAGATCTCAGCCTCCTGATTAGCAAGGATTATAGGTGTGAGCTACCGTGCCTGGCTGGAACGTAAATACTTTAAAACTAAAACTTCTTGATCTTTTAGGAGCTTGTCTGGCATGAGAGTCCTCACCAAATTTGAAATTATGTTGTGAGTTTCCAACTACATTCCATATGTATCATCTTATTTACCCATGTATGAAGAATTCTGACCACTTAGAGGGGACTAGACTTTTGGGAATAAAGAGCCATCTTTGGACTAGGTTTTTCAATTTGATCACAATAAATGAGCCATTTTATTGTCTTTGTGTCTGGATAAATTTTGGTCATGACTGGAAGAAAAGCTGACATCAAACCAATGACTGAGATTCAAAACCAACCAAGCAAACAAAAAACCCCCAAACTGCCTTGTAACTAAATGCAGAGAGCTCTTTGGGGCTTGCTCCTATGAACCAGAAGTGCTTTTAAAGAAGAGAAATTGTATGGAAAATTGTTCTCCCTTTAATAGTTCTATTACTTATATCATATTTTATCTTTCAGTTAGTAAAATTGTCACACAGTAGAAAACTAATAGGAAATAGTCATGAAGGGAAGTAAAATTGTAGTCTCATCAATATGCTGCGCTATTTTTTTGTTCTAACATTTTTTGAAAGTGTTAGAACCACTCTAAGTACTCAGTGGCTGGCGACGAAACAGTGTCATGTAGGCTGGGAGGGTGGACTAGTGGTACAGTGCTTGCCTAGCATACACGAAGACCCAGGTTCAGTTCCTTGGTACCACATAAGTAGAAAAAGCTGGAAGTGCTATTGTGGCTCATTTGATAGAGTGCTCATCTTGAGGAAGGCCTAAGGACAGTGCTCAGTCCCTGAGTTCAAGTTCCAGGACTTGCAAAAAACAAACAACAAAAAAACAGTGTTATTCAGATATCTAGAAAAATTAGTAGGATACAGTTAAACAGAAGAGGAAATTGAGAAATAGATTATCATCCTAGAATCAGTGTCCTGAGCTTACTTACAAACATCCACAAACAATTGGCTTTCTGCTTTTGGCCATGAATGATAAGTCAGACTGAGGCAAGATAGATAGATGAGGACACAGGAAATGAAATTATATTTGTCAATAGGGCCAGACTCAGAAATTATAATCAGGAAATAAAATGCAAAAGAATAGTTAAGTTTTTTTATTCCATACCTCTTTTAAAATTGTTATTACCTGCACGTAGCTGTACAAAGTGGGTTTAGTTCAATATATCAGTTTCTGAGTATCATGTATCTTGATCCATGATCTAAATTCCCTCTGTTCCTACCCTACTCATTTCCTCGAGTTACCCAGTTCCATTTTCACATATTGAATACCTTCTTTTTGAGATGAAGTTCTCAAAATGGGAGATTTACAGGGCTATTTAAGCCAGTCTTCTTTGAAATGGTAAAAAGCTTCAAATTCTTCATGAATGGTATAGAGACAAAATGAAAAGCATGTCTGGCAGAGGGAAATTCTGAATGCTACACGCTTTGAAGGTAGATTTCAGGAAAGAAAGAAAAGGAGGAGCAAGGCAGCTCAAGTCATGTCAGGAGGAAGCAAGTGTGGGCTCCACGACCTTGCCAGGTTGAACTGTAGCAGGGTGGTTTGAAGGTGGAGCCAGAGACAGTGTTCTGGGTATGAGGCACTGACATCAGTCTTGGCACCAAGGAAGAGAAGACTTTGAAAGGAGGCCTGAGAGTGGCAGGCTGCTGCTGAGAGCTTTCCTTTGGTATCAGTAGAAACAGCCTCTGCCACCTCTGGCCTCCAGGTGTGGAACACAGAGATTTGGTGGGCATATTGCCATGCTCCCAAATCATTTGGGGAAAAGTTAGAAGCATATGAGTCTTAGCAGCCTAAGCTTACAAGGACTAAATTAAAGCTGATTTACTTTCTGGTTGGTTTGGAACCCAGAGCTCCCAGAATCCTCAGCTTACCTGGTGTGGTCACTGGGTGAGAACAATCAAAGAGTTAAAATGTGTGAAATTATGTAGACAGCAGAAAAAGAAAACAGCAGTATAATGGTGAAGTAGAAAACTGAAATTAAAATGGCACTTGTTTTCCCAGTATGCAGATTTTTTTCCTAAAAGAAAAATGAAGCGATTATAACATTTTTTATTTTATTAACTACTTCAAGGAGCATAGCACAAATGACAACAGTCACGCCATTTAAATTAATCATTTTTTACATTAACTTTGAGAAACAGTAGTTTTCATTATGAAGTGATAAAATGAGCTGCATCTCAATTTTCAGATTTAGAAATCATTATCTTCTGAAGTTAATGTAAAAGTAATTTGAGGTCTTGAATATGTTCTCACCATGGTATAAAATAACATGAAATAGTGAATAAATTACTTGATCTATTACAGATCATAAACCCAGGCTTTCTCTGAAGCCTTGGTTGGATCTGTATTTGTTCAGACATTGTAAAAACATTACAAAGGGTGACTCATAAAGGTAAAGTACAGTTACTAATTACTAATCACTGACTATATTCCTATTATTCTTCTAAAACTTTTAAAAGCCCTTTGCCCATATTCTTATTGAAATTAGATAATTATGTTGTTTACAGTTTTATAGGAATTCTATGTGGGATACATATTTCTTTCTGTGCTTTTAAGTTTGGGAATATGAAGTGCAGTATTTTCTGTTGAGTGACATCTCAGCTAACTCACCTGACAGCTAATCACTAAGCCTGGGACGGCACCTTTCTCAAGGCAGATCCTAGGACTAACTCTGATGGTGGTGGTAGTGGTGGCTATGCATAAACACCATCTCGTTACAAGAGGTTAGCCACAGAAGGAAATCCAAAATACATCAGAATCTATGAAAGTAATTGTTAAGAATTAATGTTCATAGGCTCAATGGTTTCCCTCATTTGTCATAATCAGTAGAAACCTTGGGCTCTCATGGCAGATATTTGCAATAGAGCAAAACCTGGATACATAAGGCCATACAGTATGATGCTAAATGAAAGGACCTTTAGGATATAGAAACAAAAGCCATATAATGAGTGATTGTTGTCCTTAATGTACTATGTTATCTCTCATCTCTTTTGCCATCCCTTGGTTATCTTATATTGCTACAGTATCTCACTTTGTTATCTGATATACTGGATATATTTGTATTTGGTTATTTGAAATTGGATAGGGAAGGGGGGAAAACAAGATGAGGGGTGGGTGTAGGGGGGAGGGAAATGGGGACCAAGACATGAGAAACGGTATCAATGCATGTGAATTAATGCACCTTCTATCTGGCGAATATAATGTAACCCTTCTATTAATTACAATAAAAATATATGAAAAAAACAAAACAAAAAATAATTAATGTTCATTAAAAATAATTTTACCTGGGTACTGATGGATCACACATGCAATCCTAGCTAGTCAGGAGGCTGAGATCTGGGGATCATGGTGGAAAGCCAACTCAGGCAGAAAAATTCATGACACTCTTGCCTCTAATTAATCAGCAAGTAAACATGAAAGTGGAGGTATTGCTCAAATGGTAGCATGAAAAAGCCTTAAGTGAAAAGCTGAGCAAGAGCACAAGTCTGGGCTCAAACGTCAGTACTAACACATTTTTTAAAGATGCTTCAGACATTTAAATATGAATTTTAAAAGTATAAATTTATAGAGGAAAATATAGGAACATATCTTTGCAACCCCAAGAAGATAAGGTTAAAGCACTTGAAATACATTTTTTTAAATGATCAAATTGACGATAAAAAACAATTTTGGCTCATTATAAGTTATTTAGAAAGAAATACTTGGGCTGATGCAAACCAACTATGTCTTCATTGGACTAGAACTTACACTGGCGTACACATCTGCTATCAGAAATCAACCATTGTGTGTACATTATACATGTCATAGAATATTTTCTTTACTTTAGCGTTAGTGAAAAACAACTGTTATTTCCACTTTCTTCAACCATAAGTACAAATAACTATTATAATTTTGAAAACATAATTCTTAAGGCCAGATTTAATTGGAGTAGAAGGTCCTAAGCATATCCTCTAGGGCAAAATTGAAGAAAACTAATATTCCATAAACATCTTTGCACATGGGATGGGGTTTTTGTATGTTGTGTATTATCTGTAGCAATCTGCTGATGGCTGACGATACCAGCTCATGGAGATTAAAGAACTTGACAAAGACTACGTGGAATTTAAGCTGAAAACACTTGTTCAGTAACTCTTCTGTTCACTCCATCATACCCCCGATTCTTCTTTGCAGACTATTTCCCTAGCAAAAGTAGTTTATCACAAAGGAAATCACACAAGCATCCCTACCCTCTCATAAAACAGCTTCCCATTCTCTCCTGCTACATTGGAGGAAAAATGTGCAGATATGGTTGATGAGTTTTGGGAAAGATTGTGACAAGAAATTGAAAGCTCATGATCACCATCAATAGCCATGTGTTCACATGTGTCAGTGACAGATGCCGTTCTCTCCATTGTGCTCCTGACCTTTTCAGGCAAGCTCGATATAGACTTTGACGGTGGGTGCTATCTAAGCCTGACTGGAGCCATCACTCAGTTGCTGCCCACTTTCAAGTGTCACTTGGAAACCTTAAGGTGTTTGAAACTATGTGTGTGCTTATGTTGAGTGCCCATGTGTGTGCTTGTGGGTTCTTGTCTAGGGAATGGTATTATTGTTTTCTCTTGTGATTGACTCTTGGTTCTTGGACAGTTCATTACTAGTTTTGAAGGATGTAGAAAGCAAGTGTTGTATTACTTTCCTCCATCCACTCTATTACTGAGCATCCTCACTGCATTTCACCGGAGTCTCCTGTCGACATCAGTCATTAGCTTCCATATCGAAGCTAATAGTTTTTACACTGAAGCAGTCGATTCCTCCTCCTTCTCCTCTCCTCCCCCCTCTTCCTTCTTCTCTTCCTCCTCCTTGGTTTCTCCTTCTCCTTCTTCCTTTTATTTGATTCTCCTTTCCCCTTTCTCTTCTCCCTCGTTTCTTTCTTATTTTTGTCAACTTTTATCAACCAGACCCTATGCTTCTGAAAATTTTCCTCTTTTGCAATTTCACTGTGGACTCTATTTCTTGTGCTCAGCCCAGCTCTTCTGCCTGACTTCTACCAGGTTGGTATGCCGTGGGCTCAGTCTTCCACTTTCTATGTTGTTGTTCCATAACACCCGACACTCATATATCCATTAAATTGGCAATATCTAGAAATTTGCATCCCTAATTCTAGCTCTGATATCTTTACTGATTACAGGAGCCCATTTCTGTCTACACATAAGGGCACAAATGAGAATCCCAGGTCTCCATCTCATGACATTCAAGACCCCAAACAAAATTTTCTGTCATCTTTAGCTCCATTCCAGTTGCTCATTTGGAGAAATGAGCAAACAGCCAAGGGAATAACTCTTATTTATTTTTACATATCATTTAGACTCCCTTAGAGATACTGTGCCAATTCTTCCTTAAAAGCCCAACATTTAATTTCTACCCCCCCCTTAGCTAATCTTCTAGCTTTTTCACAGAGACTTAAAATATCCTCGAAATTCATGTAGTTGCTTCAATTTTCGATATTTTTCAATGCCTATTCCACAGAACAGCTGGGAATACTTTTTAAACATGAAAATAAGATTGTCACATTTTCATTGAAAATGCAAGCATACTTTCGTACTATTTTCATAAATAAAATCTGTTGAAATCCAATCCAAGTCCTTGACTAGCTTTATGCAATCAGAACTAGTTCTCACTGTTTACTTAGTAAAAATCATGTTTCTTATCACTCTCTCCTGCTCTCCCTCTTGCTGGCTCAGAACACAGCCTTCCCTGTTTCCAAGCTTTGCCTTCCCTCAGAGAACCCCCCTTGTTCTTCTTGCCTGGCTATTGCCTGACATTGATAGCCTGAATCAGTCTGCTCCTTTGGTCAGGCAGACTAGCTTCAGGGGCTATCTGAATCACTGTGTCTAGAGTAGATGTCTTTCCCACAGTCTTTTCCCTTAGTTCATTTTATACACAGCACATTTCCTTACCATAAATTTTATTACCAATTTATTACTTTGCTTGAGTCTATGAGATTACAAACTTTGTCTTGTTAACTTCATAACAACTTCTGGAATATTGTATATGCTAAACTGTCTTTACATGCTAAATGAACAAATGAATGAATTCCTACTGTCTTTTCTGAAAGCCTACAGATATTTTATGGATATGAAGGATTTATAAAGAGAGTTTTGATGTTTTATTAATACTCATAGAACGATATCCTCACAAAAGGATGATGTATGAATGATAAGTTCAAATGTTTGCTTGATGTCAGTAAGTCCCTACCTACTCATTCTGTGGTTCAGATTGAGATATAGAATTCACACGACCTTTAGAATACTAGGTGAGTGCCCACAGGTTCTTGGAAATAAAAACAGGAGTACAGTGTCTGACAAGTATCACCAGTCCTATAAATAGTTGTCACATTGGCCACATGTGACACATTTGTCCATCTCTTAGTCTGTCATTTAATGATGCAGGAGTATCTGATTTCTAAATAAGGAAATAAGTTTCTCAACATTATTTCAGAACATGGCAATTAATATTTGTGAACTTGATATTTAAACTTAATCTCTCAACTTTAGAAAAATGTACCATTTATGTGAGCTATGGAGCTGATAGTACTGTTCTCTAAAATGACAGGTTGTACTTGAGAATGTACTTGGAAAATCCTAGGCAGGAATTTGTCATATAGGAAAATATATGAATTTCTTCGGGAGTCTTCCAACATATGCATTACTTCAATATACGAACATTCTTTATTGTGACTCTTGAAAGGATTACAAAGTGCTTCATTTTATGATCTCAGTTGTTGATGAAATATTCATAGACTCTTTTATGAGTCAGAATGAAGCCTTTTGAATTCTGGACAAAGAGTATTCATAAATATTCAGGGAAAAATCATAAACATTTCATCCTTTGTATGGAAATTTTAATTAAGCAAGAGTTAAAATATTTCAGTATACACTCGTGAAGGAGTGAATTCTGTTACACTTACTCAAAACATGTTAGAGATTATATTTTATAAAATAAGATCACTAGCTTGAGATCATCGTATATATGAATTATATCAGGCATGGCAGACAGGGTATGCTTCTTCACTTAGCAATTCTCAGTTAAACCTCAGATCAAATATGTCTCAGGGATAACTTCAAAGACACTTCATAGAAAGGAGAGCTGTGATCAAGGGTAGGTAGTCTTAATGGAGTATACTGAAGAAATCCCTTCTACTCTTCAAACATAATTTTGTACTCCCATGACCCAGTTTTAGCAGACACCTCCCCTGGGAGATTGCAAAAAGAGGATGAAGAGAATACACGATCTTTCTATTGATATCGAATGCACTATTAGGGATTAATTGAAGAGTAACAGGAAAACACTAATTAGGTTATATTGGTTACACACAGTATAATATATTATGCTTCTCTTATTAATGCGATGAAGTCCCATGTGTAACCCTGAAGGTTGTGTAACTTGCTAATTATGTTTTCACATGGAGAACATATGCAAATCTCCCTATATAATAAATATAAAATCTATTTCTTCCTTTCTTACCTTGATATATTTAGATAAATTATGGGAGCAGATGAAAGGAAAAAACTAAGGTGAAACACTGATATCTTTAGCACTAATTAAGTAAGTACAGGATTTGGTAGTGTGGGTAGAGGTAGATAATGACATACTGAAAGGAATATTGTCATTCTTGGGCCACAAAAATACTACATATGTTGTCATTTGCAGGGAAATGGATGGACCTAGAAAATCTTATGTTACAGAAGTCAGGCTTAGAGAGACAAAGACTTCTCTCATACATGGAAGCTAGATTTAAATTACAAACTTATTTGAAGAAATATATAAAGAGTCAAATTTAAATGTAAAGAAATTGACTAGAATCATATGTAAGCAAGGGCAGATTCCAGTGGTGTAAGTTCTTCAAACAACTAACTTATGGCATAATTAAATAAATAAGAATGTGGTATCAGTTTATGGGGGAGTGGTTAAAGGGAGAGAATGTAGATAAGTGGAGAGAGGAAGGGTGGGTAAATATAGTCAGAATATTCAATGTATATATGTGAAAACAGAAACAGGTAACTTGAGAGGATAGGCAGAGTTGGAAGATATGGAAGAAACAACAGATATTAAAATGCAATGTATTCATAAGCTGAAATGTGAAATTAAAACACCTTTGCACACTTAAAGATACTGGTAATACAGGGGCTGGGAGTTTAGTCTAGTGGTAGAGTGCTTGCTTAGCATACACAAAGAGCCAGGTTTGATTTCTCGGTACCACATACATAGAAAAAAGCCAGAAATGGTGCTATGGCTCAAGTGGTAGAGCTCTAACTTTGAGAAAGCCCAAGGAAAGTGCCCAGGCCCCGAGTTCAAGGCCCAGGACCAGCAAAAAGACATATGGGTAATATAAACAACAAAATTGAATTGATAAAGGCACAAAATATTTGTGCAATTAGAAGAGAAGGATGCCAGATGCTGGTGGCTCATGAATATAATCCTAGCTACTTAGGAGACAGATCTGAGGATCAGCGTTCAAAGCTAGCCCAGAGAGGAAAGATCAAGAGACTCTTTTCCTTGGACTTTCTCAAGGCTAGAGCTCTACCACTTGAGCCTCAGCACCACTTCTGGCTTTTTTCTATATATGTGGTACCAAGGAATCGAACCCGGGTCTTCGTGAATGCTAGGCAAGCACTTTAACCACTAGGCCAAACTCCCAGCCCAGATCAAGAGACTCTTATCTTCAATAAACTACAGAAAAATGCCAGAAGTGGTACTGTTGTTCTAGTAATAAAACACTCTCTTGAGCAAAAGGAGCTCAAGGACTGCACCTAGGCCCAGAGTTCAAGCCCAGGGCTGTAAAAAAAGAAAAAAAAATTTAAAATGATAGTGCCATAGATTGAGGCAACTCTCTTCTTCACAAATCTTTTACAAATGCTTCTCTGCAGATGTCAGGCAAAGCTGTTAAGTACAATACTATGTAACTACTAAATACAAATACTACTTGACTACCTAAAGTAATATATTTCCTTGCATGGTTTTATGATTGAGGGTACGTGTTTGCAGGTATATAGATATATTTTTACGTTTATGTGCATGTGGCTAACATCTTTCTATGGTCATCTATTCATAAATTGCCTTATACTACTAGTCTTAATTATGGAGTATTCTTATGATGCTATAATTTGTTTGTCATCCAAGTGAATTCTATCATTTCTATTATCTGCCTGTGAAAAGTCTGCCAACGTAATACTTAAAATTTT
This sequence comes from Megascapheus bottae, assembly GCF_031878675.1. Taxonomy (NCBI): domain Eukaryota; kingdom Metazoa; phylum Chordata; class Mammalia; order Rodentia; family Geomyidae; genus Megascapheus; species Megascapheus bottae. The sequence goes on from NC_143517.1 coordinate 2,082,159, forward strand.
TGTCATATATAATATCACAATATATATTTATATAACTATATTGTTAATATACATATTTGTCAGTCCTGGGGTTTTAACTCAGAGCCTGGACATTTTCCTTGAGTTTTCTCTAGTTTATTACTTTACCACTTGAGTCACAGTACCACTTCAAACTTTTTCAGTATTTGTGACTGAGGAATTGAGCCCAGGGCTTCGTGCATTCAAGGCAAGCTCTCTACAACTGGGAAACACCCCTGCCTCTCCTTTTTATATTTTTAAATTGATTATTAACTAATAATACAACTAGGTTATATTTTCCTAAGTCCACTTATGTGATAAGGGTCACAATCTTGACGAGTGTCAAGAGTGTTTTTCATAGAATGACAGCCATTGGCACATATTGTCTTCCCTCAACTGAAGTTTGGGCTACCTGATGAAAGTTAATACCTCATTAGATAATTTAGCCCTTTTTATTTTCATAGGAAATAATAATAGATAGGAAATAAAAATAAACCAGCATTGAAAATTTTACCCTTGATTAGGAATAAAAATTGAAAAGTACAATAAATTTGCTGCTGCAAAAGTTGTTTATGCGCATCAGACTTTTAATTTCAAATAAATTAATGACTCGCACATGTTAGGCTGACAAGTTCTTTGTTAATTATAGTTTGATTTTTAAAAATGCATCCTGTGTCTTCTATTTCTAAACCTTATTGTGTCCGTGGTTTTAATCCTGACTATAATGTTCTTCTGTGTAAGTTTAGTTGACAGATAAAGAAGAAAAAGCTGACTACATTGTGTGAAATTTTGTGTTGGGAAATACAGATATTCTGTGCCAGAATTAGCAACGGCTATAGTTATGGGTAAATTAGAGATGAATCAAAATAGATATAGTTGAAGATATTTTACTCAATGGGCAATTTATAGCCTCCCAAAGTTTCATTTATCATATATTTGGTGTCTGAAATATCTTTTGTCTCTAATGATTAGTCAGCATGATATTATGATGTAATTGATAAACTGCAGGGTGATTTGGACAGAGGGTGCTGGAAGCCTTTTTACCTCAGGCCAGAATAGACTTCTCATCATACAGCTTAGGGAACCAGCAGTAGAGCAGAGAGGTTATTTTTGGTAGGCAAGGTGGTGTCTTTACTGGTAAATGTGGTATTGATGTTCATTTTACATTCTGAAAGAATGGTGTGCATTCTTCTGAGTCACGATGCTCATACCATAAAGAGAGCATTAAGTTATCTCAATTAGGTTGGGCTTTACTTGTATATAAGTGGTGTTCTTATAAGAAGAAGAAATTTGGGTCAGCACCAATGGCTAATGCCTGCAATTCTAGCTCCTCAGGATGTTGAACTCTGAGGATTGTGTTCAAAGCCAAAACAAAACAAAACAGAATACCCCCACCCCACTCACAAAAAAGTAAAGAAGATATTTAGATAGACAGAGAGAGACCAAGGAGACCAAGAGACCAAGAAGAATTGAACCCGATTGACTTCTCCATTTATCAGTCTATTTTAAATAAATTCATTGTTTGGTATTTTATTACAGCTTCCCCATGGAAATTAATACTTAGAACAATTGTTAAAACATTCACCAACAGTATATTAAGTCCTTGAATAATGGTGGAAGGATAAACATTGGCATTTACAGACTCATAGCTGAGGTCAGAGGACATAGCAGCTAATACTAATATATCATGATCTAGTTGTTAGTGAGTGTTGTTGATACCCTGGAAAAATCTGTGGAAAGAGGAGATTAAATGTTTATATCAATGTAAGAGAATACATGAATATGAGGTGAACAGTAAGTCAGATCATTCCTTGATAGGATATAATATGATTATTATCTCCTTCCTGAAGGTAAATACTAGAGATACATCTGAGGCTTAAAACTGAGAGATGATTGAATTCTCAACTCTGGCAAACATGTTTCATCAAGGGAAGATTCCTGTTGTGGGATAGAAGTGACATTCATACAAAGAACTCAGTGGAAACTTCTAAAACAGCTCGCTCCCATACCACCGATCGTTTCAACTCCGTAGTTTAAGATAATGCATTTTAAGAAATGGTATTTGGGGAACCATCACTGATACAGATGGCATTTTTAAAGATAAAAGAAATGCACACATAAGAGTTGTCATTTAGTTTACCTTTGTGGCTTCTGTAATAACTAGTATCATCCTGGAGACAATTGTACACTTCCAAATATTCCATCAGTGCATTAGCAGCTCTCACTGTGTGGCTTCTACATGGTCTCAGGTGTTAACATTTTATAGCCACCGAGCAGAAGGAAGCCCAAGCCTAGTGGTTCAGTTTCCAAGGAGACAGACAACCTTGAAAGTAAACCAGTCTCTCACATCACACTGCTCAAGCACCTTGTTGTACAGGAGGTTGAGAAATATAGCCTCTACTTGGGAGGACTATATTTAGTGTACTCTAAAAGGAAAAGGAAAGACCAGATACCAAATAGAAGCAATTTTCCACTGTCTCTGAAGGAAGGTACAAACACACAGCATAGGTCAATCACTTCACATTGGGCCCACTGGGTCTGTGGGTAACTCACATTTAGCTGTAAGTCTTCATCTCTTCCTGTCCATGACTTGTGTTAACAGAAGCTTTTCTGGTTGTGTGTATTAACATTTTGTGTCTTTTAAATCTAGGTTTTTTGCAGGGTAGTTCACCAAAACAGCAGTAGCTGTCAGTACAGAGTTTACAAGAACATTTGGTATGTTCTTTTAACATCCTGTGTAACATATGTATCATATATTATGTTCTGGTAACATAAAGTAAGAATATTTTTTGAAAAAATAGGATAGTGGGAGCATATATGAGCTGGGGGCTTGAAATCCCAGTCTCACATCTCTCAAGAGGCATGAGGGCCAGGTACAGTGCTGAATATAATGTAGTTGTTTTTCTTTTTGCCTATAGTGGAACTAAACAGGTAGCTTGTCAGAAGGCAAACTGCTTACATTCTAGAAAGACCTAACAGAGCCAGTTGCCCAGTTCTTAGGAGTGTAGTTCTGGTCATTTTAGCTCTTTTTGCCCTGGCAGTTCCAGAAGTGAATTTCCTTCCACATCCAGGGTCAGGGATTGATTGTCCAGAGGAGACCAAGGCGGGGTTGGGATCTCTTTTGGAGAACCTGGCCTATAGAATCATTTAGTGTCTATAGTTCACAAAATAGATTCCTACCTATTTTACTATCTTCCAGATCTGTGCTTTCCAGGTTGTAGATGTGAAAAAAAAATACCAAAGTTTGTTGCTTACAATTTCCTGCTTTGGCCTGGTGGCTTGGCTCTTAATAAGGAAAAGAGATACTGCTTCGGGATAGAAATACAAGAAAGGTTCTTAGCATATTTATAACATAGATGAACTTTCTTTCTGATGTACAATAAAGAGGGCTGATAGATTATAAAGAGGATCCCTGAGCTACATAATAGTTTCGCTTAGAATGTTTCCAAAGTTATGGTGGTGTGAAGTAGGAATTATATATTGAATTTACCTCTTTTCCTGGCAAAGTATGGCACCAGACAGCCACATGAGTACGAACCTGCATATGGAATTGTGTACTAGGCTACAAGGCAATAATAGTGTAGTCACTTCATTTTTGACTTAATGATATTTACAATGTATGAGTTTATTGGGCTTTAACTGAATTATAAATTGAGGTACACCTATAATTAATTAAATAAAGTAAATAAGTAATTGGATTGTGTATATTGGAAATTGGATTTCAAATGAAGTTGGATATTATTATTCTCTATGGTATATGTATTAAGTGATCTATTTCAGGAAATTTTCTTCATAGCAATTTTGAAATCAAGCAGTCCTCCAAAAAGGATTATCATACCTTTTCAGAGACCTATTCTGGAATTATTTACAACATTCATTTTTTGGGAATGATTTATCTATACTTAACATGACATGTTTGTTGATTGAAATGACAGTGTATTTATAATCTTTAACATCTTCTCTTTCCACTCACATACTTTCTAATTCCAGACCAGAACAGGTATGGATAACTTAGGATTCTTAATGCAGCTAGATATTGTGCTCATATAACCCTCTTGACCAATTGTCTGTGACATCGCATGAATTATTTGCAAGTTTAACTGTTGTTCACACAATGAATATCCATGCCTTGGAAAATAGCAACCCAATATTTCATGATGCATCCAATGTCAATAAGTTGAGGAAGAGTAATGGTATCTCATAAATGATAGATCATCTTTCAGAAAGGTTACACTTGGATTTAATTTGTATTTACTCTTTTAAATCTCTCTTTCTCTGCCCTCTAGGGAACTATCTTGAAATGTGTCTAAAGAGAAAATGCACACTACAGTCCTGATTCCCCTGTAGTTTATCAGCTTTTCAACAGAGCTGGACAGTTTCTTCCTTTGTTACTATTGAAGACAAATGTGAGAATAGCTTAAGTTGAGGAAACATAGTCAGAATGCACTTTTGGTAACTTTTTAGACATTGAAAAATAACCTCCAATTCCAGAAGTTAACAATCAAAGTAGACATTATGTCAATAGGGCATAGAAATCTGAACTCTCTTATTTTGACTTCTGTTTTGGTGGGCCTGGAGTTTGAACTGAGAGGCCTTATGCTTGCCAGACAGGGTCTGTACCACTTGAACTGTACCACTTCTTTATGTCTTAGTTTATATTTAAGATAGGATTTTATGATGTTTGCTCAGTATATCCTCAGGCTATCATCTTCCTCTTCTTTCTGAATAATAGATACCAGGTATTGTGCTGATACACTAAGCCCTTCTTTTGGTTTTGGTTTTGAGATAAGGTCTCATTACATATATCAGGTAAGGTTCATTCTGCTTCTGTTACCTGTGTGCACTACCACACCTTGTTCTATGATATCTTAATTATTAATTAAGAATGAAATTCTTGTTTCCATGCAGTGAGAAAAGTGTTGGTTTTATTACATTTTTAGAATACAAATCACACACACACATACTTGGCACACACACATATGTGTGTGAATATATATATATACATATATATATATATATATGGTTAATGCTGGGCATTGCTGAGTCAAAAATAAATAGAAAAAGGTAATCTGCTTTTCCAGTCATTCACAATGTAATGTATAAAATAAGTAAATGACTCAGTAAAATGTGAGTAACAAATAATTGAAAGTATTAAAAATAGTGTGAAGTAAGAGTAATATTTGAAAACCATCATACTTCTAGTTTAGAGAGGTAAGGGGTGATATTAGACAGGTATAAAACCGATGGAGAAGAAGCAGAGCAACTGTATTTAACCCTCTGCCATTAGCCTCAAAGTGGCAACACCGAATATTTACAGGAAGTTCATAAATGTATTAAGAAATTATGACACACACATATATAAATACAATGGAGCATATATATATATCATACTATTTAGCCATAAAGAAGAGTGAAATTATGTCATTTTCAAGGTAATGGATGGATTAGACAACATGACATAGAGATATATAAACTAGAGGATAAAGGTTTCATATTTCTCTTCATATATTTGGATGTTAGACCAAATATAATTATAATATATGTTCATGTGTGAAATATCATGATAAATAATATTATGCACAGTTGCAAAAATTGGTACTGATAAAGGAAGGTAAAAGCAAAAGGCCACTCAAAATATATCCTTAGTTTTTATATGAACCTATCCTATGCTTTTACATGGATATCTTGTTTTTTACTTGAGTACCCAAATCTACTACTGCTGGCAAAATCTCAGGATAAAATACAGTATTATTAAGTATAGTTCTCGAGCTGTCTGTTAAATCTATACTTCTTATCTGTCTTACATAACTATGACTTTTTACTTAGGACCAACACCTCTCCTTTTTTTCTTCTACTTCCCCATCATTGATCATTTCTCAAATATAAAATGTAGCTAGAATTTGATCTCAAAATGAACTGAGTCAATCAAGTGGGGGGAAAAAGCCTACGCAAGAAACATTAAAGTTAGAGTAAATTATTTTTTATTACTAAGTAGTACTAATGTAATTTTACACTCTTCCCCAGATTATAACTCTATCATTCATCTTGGAATTTCTAGCTCACTATCTATCTGGCTATAACATTCTACTTGATTCATGCCTTTCCTAGAAATCCTTCAATGCGCCTCAGGGCTGGCCTTCGTTCTGCTGTTCCTGCATAGCTGTCTTGCACCATTGTGTCTATGGGTTTGTCTAATCTACCCAGCTGGGCCTCAGCCAATCTGTGACCTACCCCTTGGTGCCAGGCTAATGCTCTGGTTTGCATTTTGTATCTAAGGAGAGACACCCGGCTTCCTCCAGAATCCAACGCTTAATTGTAAGTTGTAACACTCAAAGGGATAAAATGAAAACAGAGTCAAAGCCAAGACCTCCCTAACTAAAGCCAAACCCTATTGCTTAACTTGACAACTGAGATGGGAGGTCTTTTACACTGCTAGAGGACAGAAAGCTAGAGGACGTTCATTCCTCCTTTCCCTGGCTGTATGCCACCTCAACCCAAATCAGCCAGGGCTTGGTCTCCACCCAAGCTGGTGTCTAATATAAGGTATGCTCGAGTGGTGCAGGTCACACCAGCAGCCCCTGACGGGGCTTTCTCTTCCCTGCTGGTGCTGACACAGCTTCTTTCCAATTGCTATATAAGTAGTTCTTCAAAATGTGCATTTTCTGAAGAAACTTCAAACAATAAATATTTTAAGAGATCACATTGAAGAAAACAAATCTGTGAGTAACAACAGCACGCATAGATTAACATATTTTTCCCTTGACCTTTGGATTGGTTTAGATAGAGTGTATGTATTGTATGTATTTGAGTATCTAGGGTTTTCTTTTCCAGCTAAATGTGTTAATTGCCTTTTTGTTTATGACTACAGATTTGACTGCAATTTCATGTAGCCTTCTCAGTTCCTTGTACATGTAGTTACTAGCTGATTGATAAATGATCTTGCTTTGCAAAAACCCGTATTCATTTTGTAGAAGGTGAAGGAAAATCCTCACTGATAACCTGGAAGTCTCTCCTGTGGTTAGAGAATTGCAGATTGCTGTTCACAGTATCTTTGACACTAATTCAGGAGTAAAGGCATGGCATCAGTTCCTTCTATCGGTTGTCTTCTAGCCAAAAACCAGTATTATCGAAGTAAGTTGTTTCATCAGTAGAGAATATGGGTTAAGGAAATGGATATTGTTGGTGGTTATTGTTGGCCAGTGTATCATGGCTAGTCTTGCCAAAAGTATTGTTCACTATTGGGAGAGAGGGTATAGCTCTGCCCACCATTATTATCCAGGCTAATGTCTTTATTTGGCCATATTGTACCCATGAAATCATAACAATTATAAAGTTCATAATTTGACTTTAGTTCACATACTCTGCATTCTATAAGACACACTGACATTTGCATAAATATCATTCAATTTTTGTTTTGAGGATAGATTGGATAGCATGATTCTTGTTCAAAAATTTTCTACTGTTCATTTTCTGCTATGGAAAATAGGCCAGCCTCTTTTTTTTTTAATTTATCTATCTTATTTAACTATCTCTTGCCTTAAAAGCAGAAGAGAAAATTGTAAATTATTTTAAGAGATTGAGAAATTTCATAAAATGAAACAAGCATATCAACCAAATTGAGCCTTACTGAAGTGTCTATGTCAATAAACTGTAGAAAACTCTTACTTCAACTATTTATAAAGTAATTAGAAACATCTGTGTATATATTTTTGCAAAGAGGTTAATCTATACTTTTAACTTGTTATTATATCAAGAAAAAGTATTTTTATATTGGAGTCTTTTTCGTTGAGATAAGCTCTTTTTGGCCTGGAACTCGCTACATACCCCAAGCTGCCCTCAACCATTTTGTCTTATAGCTTTAGTCTCTGAAGTTCTGGGATTACAGGCATTTGTAACCCTATTGGCTATATTGTGGTCCTTGAAAAGATTTATCTGTTTAAAAGTATAATAAAGGTAAACAAAATATCCTCATAAAATAATTTCTTAATCTAATAAACTTGATGACTGTTGTAGTTTTAAATATATACACAGAAGATCTAAGCTAGACAAATAGATTGATATGTAGATACAAAAGTATGCACTAATTCCTCCCTTCCTCCCTCCCTCCCTCCCTTCCTTCCTTCCTTCCTTCCTTCCTTCCTTCCTTCCTTCCTTCCTCCTTTCCTTTCTTATTTTTGCTGGTCCTACTGCTTGAACTCAGGGCCTGGGCACGTCTTTGAGCTTTCTCTCAAGTCTAGCACTCTACCCTTGAGTCACAGCACTACTTCCACCTTTTTCTGTGTATGTGGTACCGAGGAGTCAATCCCAGGGTTTTGTGTATGCTGGGTCACACTACTGGCCCCCTGAGTTCCTTTTCACTCAAGGCAAGCACTTTACCAGTTGAGTCACAATGATACTTTTGGCTTTTATTGTGACTAATTGGAGATAAGAGTCTCCTGCCAGGGCTGGCTTTGAACCGTGATCTTCAGATCTCAGCCTCCTGAGTAGCTAGTATTACAGGCATGAGCCACCAGTATGTATTGATTTTTATCTCTGAAGTTTTTGAGCTTTTTCAGTTGTTTTTATTCATTTTTATTGGATGATATTGGTTAAAATGGGAATTTGTTACAGCTCTAAACATGTGTAGACTGTATTTCAATCAATTTCATCTTCAATTTCATTCTATTTTGACAGTATTTTTTATTTTGTATCTCTAGATATAGATTGATAGGAGCTATAGAAGCTTTTTCAAGAATAGATTTGATCAATTGATTCATGAGCCCAGAGTAAATTACTTCAAACGACCTACTTAAGATTTGGTATATTACTACTATGTGGTGCTTGTCTGTTTTCCTTTCATTTCTTTATTTTTGTTTCTCACAGAATCCAGTATTTCTTCAGTCAGTTCATTATGTAACTCAGATTCTATTAACTTCATAGAAGATGACAAATCTCTGCAAGGTATTACTTTCCTTAATATCAGTGTCACTGATGTTATCTCATTTTGTTTATTATATCTCAAATTTGTTTGATGGAGTTTACTCTGAATTCATTTGATAGGGCTCCCGGAAGTGACAGAACCCACCTGGTGGTTTAAATCTTTTTTCAATTCCGAGCCTGTGCTTTCAAGTGTAAGAAGCAAAAATGTACCTAGTAATGGGTGAGTTCGGACCTCTTTAATGAAGGCATCTCTTACTTTCCCAATCAAACAATGCATATGATAAGGGTTGTGCAAGATTTGTGTTAATATGTACTTCTGCCCTGTGGATTATGAGGCTTGGGTATGAAGCACAGTGGAGAGATAAACATGGCCCATAGCAAGTACTCTCCCTCCCCACTCGGGATCTCAAGATGGGGCTATGAGCAAGGTTTGAGCACATGTCCTAATGCAAAAGTCATACGGCAGGTTTGGAGTCATGGACCGGCAATGAGAGGCAAAATTCTAAATTCCTCTTTCCAATGCCTTCAAGAAAAGACTAACCATAAGCTAATTGATTTCCTAGGTAGCTTTGGTAGCTGCCCCTCTCCCCCCAAACCAGGTTTGACTAGCCTCTCTGTGGTGTCAGTTACTTTATAGCTTCAACTGCTGTGTTTGTGAATAGCTGCCTCCTTGTGTTTTAACTCTACTACATGGGCTAGAGAACTTTTTAAATTTTTTCTTACTTTTAAATAGTTGAACAAAGAAGTTGCCATTTAACAAGGCAGGCTATTAATACAAATACATCTTGATGAGTGTCACTTCTTTCAACATTCTCACTCATTCCTTCTTTCCCCACTACTTGCCTTACGCTTCCTCATTTTATAGAATGTAGGTTGGATTCCTGATTGCATTCTCCTCATATGCTCTTCATTTGTTGACTTCTTTCCCCTTGACACACCCTATCCCACCCCTTTTGGAGTACTTGCTTCCTGGTGTTTTATTTTGGTGAACTTTGCCTTTGCCTTTTTACATTTATTTTTCATTGTATGTTATTGTTGGGGTAATGTATAGATTAGCTTTCTAAAACTACTCATGTTCCACTGTCTTTCAGTGAGCATTGTGTACTAGCTGACTGTTCTCTCCAGCACTCATAGTTCATTCTGACAATCAACAACTCTACTGCTGAGGTTCTCCAGATGTGACTCCTACTCAGAATACCACCCACCCAGAAGAAACTTCTCCACTTGTCAGAAGACAATCTTTGCAAGGTCTCATTTATGAGTTGAGATCACAAAACCACTGATATGGTGAAGACTTTCAGCTTTGTCCTCAACAGTAAGATCACTGCAGGCAATGTCAGTTACTTGGAGACTATTTGAAAAATGTGTTATTAGAGACATGTGCCTTTTAATATAATGCTTGCACAGATGTTGTGATTTATAAGAAGTACCTTTTACTATACATACTGTTGTTACTTCGATATCCATACTATTTTTACTGCTTTAGGTAAATTATGCTGTGTATGTCGATTTTATAATGCGCTAAAATCAAGCATCATGATTTTGAAGTTACAAATATCAAACATAATCCTTAAGGACATCCATTGTTGAATAAGGCTGGGTAGTTTAAAATTTATGATTTTAAACATTTAACAGTATGGGAAATTAAAATGATACAATGCTAAGATAAAATCCAGTATAAAAGAGAACACAGGCTGTGACTTTGGTTGTGGATACAACTACAAGTGAATACAAATACATTGGAAGAAACCATAGTATACCAGAATGGTAATAATGAATACTTCTAGAAATGGTATTGTTAGTAATTTAAATATATTTCTTGGTATGTTTTTCTGTATGCTTAAATTTTTTAATATGACAAATTTTGTGAATAAATAGAAAATAAAAAAATGTTAGGATATGTTCTTCTTAGTATAAGAAATACAAACATTCATTATTCCCATGTTTCTTTTTTATATTAACATTGGATATATAGTAGTTATTGACTTTTACTGAAAAGTAAAACATGGGACATAAATGTTAGAGATGTTGAACTAACTTGGAGTTCAAAGTCTCCACGGTTGCCTGGCAAATGTATGAAACATCAGGTAGAGCACACTATACAATCATGAGAAAGTATCAAGACTGACTATTTGTATTGACTGACACTTCTCTAAATGGTTTGCGCATTTCTCGTTTCTCAAACTTTGTGTTTCTCTATCTCATGGCTGTCAGTGAAGGAATGGAAATTCCACTGTAGTCCATATCATTATTTATATCATGGCTTTCCTGGGGATTGCTTACATATATGGGTTTTATTTTTAGTGTTTGTTGAAAAATTGAACAAAATAAGAGACACTGTAGGTAGTTTTGGAGAGGGAACACTAAACTTTTGTCAAAGAACAGTATGATCTGGGAAGCATTTGAGTAAAGATAGAAAAACAGATAAAAGACTAGGACAAAGATCTCCACTGTGCAAAGGTTCAGACGTGAGCACTGACCAGCATAGTCAAGGGAGAAACTAAATGTGTCTCAGCAGACTGAGCCAGAGAGAAAGAGAGGAGCCCGAGAGAGAGGAGGATAGAGGAGATTAGATCTTTCTCTAGGTCACATGGTCAACACGGTTTCTTTAACACCTGTTTAACACTTAGCCATAATGTCAACTTATGGAATTGTTCCTTATTCTCCTCTCTCTCTCTCTCTCTCTCTCTCTCTCTCTCTCTCTCTCTCTCTCTCTCTCTCTCTCTCCCTCTCTCCCTCTCTCGTGGTTTTCTAGTGGTAATTGAAGAGAAGAGTCTCACAGACTCTTAAAGCCCGAGCTGGCTTTGAACTTCCATCCTCAGATCTCAGCTTCCTGAGTAGCTAGGATTACAGGTGTGAGCCAAGGGCACCTGACTTAACACCTTCTTTCTTGACTTGTAAAATAGAGGTAGGAATATTTGCTAGTAGGCTTGTTCTGGAGATAAAGACTTTGATCTAAAGTGCCTGCCACAGCTACTGACATGTCCTCATTATTAAGTTGCCACATAAAGCATTGTCCCTGTCTACTTTGTATAAATCCTTAAGAGACTAGCACTATGGGTTCCTACACTCAATCCATATTGAGTAAAGCCTAATATTTTCATACTCAACAATCACTATTCCTCCTTTAAAGTGTGAAAGGAATAAATCAACATATGAGGCTGAGGACAATGGGAATTCATTCCCAGAGCGGCAGAGGGAATGGGGTTTACCAGATACACAGCTCTGCTGGGAAGGAAGAGAACAAATTTGGTGGGTTACCTATAGTTTCTGCTACAGGGCATTGCTAATCTGTACACAATCCCATATTGCTTGTTGCCAAGGTGATTTGGGGGAAGTATACTTTGAACTTGTCCCCATAGACCAATGGAAAAGTATTTTCTTATAGCACCGAAGGAGAGAAGTCCAGAATTAAGAGGTTTTGGGGCCATGCTCTTTCTAGGGAAGAGTCATCTTTCCTTCTTCTTCCCAGCTTCTGGCATCTCTAGCAATGTTTGGCTTGTGGTTGCATCAGTTCATTTCTTTCCTCATCTGCACATTGACTTATTCTATGTGAGTATCTTGATGTGTCACTGAAAATTCTTGTTTTGAAGGCTTCTTGATTTCTACACAGATTTTTTTTTTGTTCAGTGTATATAGGAGGGAGTGTGGGAATCCGCAATTTAATTAACATCACAGATGATTCTTATAAATGCTGGCAGTTAGAACCATTGCCATGAGGGGGGGGACATCTGCCTGAAGTCAGATGCACTAGCTTGATGTACATGGTTGGTGGCTAAAGCAGGAAGAATTCAAGTTGGAAGTCAGCCTAGGATATAGAATAGAGATCTGTCAAAAATATTCTACTTTTTTTGCCTAAAAGCACAGATTTATGTATTATCCTATAATATTACTTGGGGAAAAATTGAAAATGTAAACTCTAGATTGACCGAACTGCACTGTGTTTCTGCAGTTTGCCATATACTGATAACACTGAAGAGAATAGGGACTGTGATCACAGTACTGATACAGGTAAGATGTGGTCAAAAATCTTGTGCAGGTAGCAGTAGTTCATACTTGTAATCCTCACTACTTGGGAGGCTGAGATTTGAGGTTCACAATTTGAAGCCAATCCAGGAAGGAAAATTTGTGAGACTTATTTCCAATAAACCAGATTTTTACAGGCTGAGTATATGGATTGTGTATTTCATATAGTTTCCATTTTAACCACTGATTATTAAAAATTAATCATTTTAATTGAGAGGAAAAATAGATTGCAACAAAACAGTAAGTTGTGGGAGGTTCTGTTTTTATTTTATATTATCAACGAAGTCCTGTTTTCTTGGGTTACTCAGTGAGTTTCCTAAAATAGGTTATCACATTGACATTAACTTTGTTTACTCAAAGATACATTTTTGCCAAATTATAGTTAATTACTGACCCATGTATTTTGTAGTTTTCAGAATCCTTCAGTGCTGTAGCTTTTATATTAATGTACACTAATATGGCTGTTTTGGAAGTGTGAAAGAAGCTGAATTTTACATATGATTTCTAATCAAACATACTCTAACCACACATAGTAGTTTGTGTTTCATAGTGGTTATGAACATGCACGAACACACCCATACATATATGTGTGAGTATGGACAGATAGACAGCTAGTAAAATAAGTAACTTGCAAAAATATAATGAATAGCTGGTCATTAGTGGCTTATACTTGTAATTCCAGCTACTCAGAAGGCTGAGAGCTGACAGTTGTGGTCTGAAGCCAGGCCAGGCAGGAAAGTCCACGAGCCTATTATCACCAATTAATCACCAAAAAGCTGGAAGTTGCTGTAGCCTTAGCCAAAAGCACAGGGACAGTGCCTAGGCCCTGAAATCAAGACCCAGGATTGGAAAAAATGAAGAATATTTCTGGAAAGTAATATTAAAGTGAGTTTATAAAATGATTAAAATTTGAAACTGTTCCTAAGGATTATCTTACAGTTTGTCAGGATTTAAGATGGAAAAAAATGAAATGTCATCTGATTATTTCTATATCATTTCATCCAATAAACTAGAATGTGTATTATTGCTTCCTTTAAAAAGTAGATCACAGATAAGTATTGGTATTTTAGTTAAGGTATATTTTGCATGCTTTCTTTTTTGCCAGTCCTAGAGCTTGAACTCAGGTCCTGAACACTGTCCTTATGTTTTTTTTTTCTCTCAAAGCTACTGGCCTTCCACTTGAGCCACAACACCACTTACAGCTTTTTTATATTTTTTTCTATGTATGTGGTACTGAGGAATCGAACCCAGGTCTTTGTGAATGGTAGGCAAGCACTCTACCACTAGGCCAAACTCCTGGCCTCAGCATTTTATTTTTATTAGAAAGGCAATCAATAAGAAAATCTAGCTAATTAAGAGATGTTCCATGGCCCCAGAAGCCTGGAGATGTAAATATTCAAATTGAGTGTTGAGAACTGCTATCTATCTTGGCTTGGTTGTCCATATTAAATGTATCAAGGGCTTGACAACTTCTGCTCATGTTATATAACATTATATGTAGAGGTTCCACTGACAGTTTTGCTGAGGACTGATGATTGAAATTATTCTAAAGAGTAAAAATTACTAGTCAGGTCACATAGAATAGATTCAAGTAATGAACTCATGGAAATTTAAAAACAAGTTTTAGGAGTGTAATTCAGTTGGAAAGCTTTTGCATAAGTATATGTGAGGCCATAGGTTTGAAACCCCAGCATCACAAAACAGACAACCACAGAGAGAAAAAGAATCATAGTTTATGAAAGCTGACTTCAAAAATCTAAAAAATGATGCCAGGAGTTTTGCCTAGTGGTACAGTGCTTGCCTAGCATGCATGAAGACCCAGGTTCGATTTCTGGGTACCACATGCATAGAAGAAGCTGAAGGGATGCTCTGGCTCAAGTGGTAGAGCTCTAGCCTTGAGAAATTCCAAGGACAATGCTCAGGACCTGAGTTCAAGCCCAGGATTGGCAAAATAATTCTAAGAAATGATCTATTGAAGCTAAACTCAGGATCTGAAAATCTCCCACTGCTTGTGGTATGCTCTTTTAGACAATGGCAATGCCATTTCATCACTACTAGCCAGTGGTAAGTTATCCTTGACACCTTCTTTTGTGTCTAATTCAACAACAGGTTTTCTCGGTTTTATTTCCTTAATGTTTCTGAGATCTTTCAACTTAATTTTTTACCCCACTGATACTAACTACATCCAAGTTTCTATCATTACTATCCTGAGATACTTGAACTATTTCCTGATAAGTTGACCTACTTATTTTTTTGTTTCATGTATCTCCAAATAGATGTTACCTACAGAGTTGTCACAACCATTTCTACAAAATGTAAATGTAGTATTACTCCGTGATGTATTCACCCTCTCATTCATTCTCTCTCCCATTGCCATGGATAACATGTCATGAATCACGTGACAAGATGTCATAAACTTTTGATGGGAATACAAATTTTATAGTTAGTGGAAAATGGAAATCCATACGAAAGTTTCTCAAAAGAGTAAAGATAAAATGATTGTGAGATCTTGTTGTACTACCCCTGGGCACATCTTAGAAGGAATGTAGGTCTGTATATAGTAGAGAAAGCTACCCATATTCATTGCAGAACTATTCACAATTGCTGAACTTGGGAATCAGTTTAAGTATCTATCATGTGACAAATAGCCAGAGAAATTTGGTGTATAAAGACAATGAAGTATTGTTCTGCCAGGAAGAATAAAATTATGTCATTTGGGGGAAAATGTAGGAATTGGAAATCATCATGTTAATGAAATAAACCCAATCTCTCATCTCTTTTGTTGTCCCTTGGTTATCTCATATTGTTACAGTATTTTACCTTGTTATCTGATATATTGTATATATGCTTATTTGGTTTTATGAAATAGGATAGGGAAGGGGGGAAAACAAGATGAGCGGCAGGGGTGGGGGAGGGAAATGGGGACTTAAGATATGAGAAAGGGTATCAATGTTAGTGAAGTAATACATCTTCTATCTGGTGATTGTAATGTAACCCTTCTATTAATTACAATAAAATATATGAGAAAAAAGAAAAAGATAAATGACAAATATGTGTTTTTTTCTCAAATGAGGGATCTATAACTCAAAAATTAAAAAAGCACCTAATGGCAGGATTGTAAAACAGAATAACTGTTTGGGATACAAACCCATGGGGGGCTGAAAGGAAAAAGATGTTGATAAATATGATCGACATAATTAAAAATTATTCATGAAAATAAAATAATAAAACATGGTTAAAAACTGTGTGCAACTGGTACTGGTGGGTCATGTCTATATTCTCAGAGGCCAGGTGTGTGAGGATCACATATGTCTTTGGGATTGTGATCCTAAGCCAACCCAAATGGGAAAATCCATGAGATACTTATCTCCAATTAATCACAGAAAACTGGATGTGGAGGTGTGACTCAAGCGGTAGAGTGCTAGCCTTGAGCAAAAGAAGTTCAAGGACAGTACCCAGGACCAGAGTTCAACCTCAGGCCAAGCAAAAGAAAAGGAAAATTATACCTGTTTCACTGTAAAAAGAGAGGCAAAATAAAATTATCAATTTTGTCACATTTTATTGTTCAAATCACATGCATTGATGATCACCATGGAACTTCTTTGTATACTTAACATAAACTAATTAAAAATGAATGTTGGTGGCTCATACCTGTAATCCTTCTACTCATCTGGCTGAGATACGAGAATCACAGTTTGAAACCAGCGTCAGTTAAAAGGTCTGTGAGACTCTTATTTGCAATAAACCATTCAGAAAATACTGGCAATGAGTGTCCTTGAACAAAACTAGTTCAAGATAAGCACCCAATGCCCAGAGTTCAACCCTGGGGACAGGCAAAAGAAAAGGAAAATTATACTTGTTTCCTTTGTAAAAAAAAAAAAAGAGTAACAAAATAGAATAATCATTTTGTCACATATGTGCCTTCCACATTTAAAGTGGTAGTATAAAATATTTACAGACCATGAGGATGTCATATTTAGTTTCACTGCAAGTAATGAAATCCCATTTCTACTCTTTCTGTATCATCTTTGCTCTATATTTTGGCATCCACAAATGTTCATCTCTTCTGATTTGTTTATTCTGGAAATTTTACACTGGTGCACTGACATGACAAATGATCTTTGTGTCTGCATGTTTTTAAGATTTTCTTTTTTGCCAGTCCTGGGCTTGAATTCAAGGCCTAAGGCCTGGGCACTGTCCTTGAACTTTCTCAAGGCTAATGCTCTACCATTTGAGTCACAGCACTACTTACATCTTTTTCAGTGTATGAGGTACAAAGGAATTGAACTCAGAATTTTGTGTGTGCTAAGTAAGCACTCTAACACTAGGCCACACTCCTGGTCACTGTGTTTGCTTCTTTTATGTGGATGTGTATCCTGTTGTTAAATATATCAGTCCTTCAGTCCTTTTTGAATAATGAACATTATTTTTATTTGTAGGCTACTTAGGCTGTTTTCACTTTCTCTCTCTGCTAACTAATGCTGTAAAAAGCATGGCTCTATCAACAAGTTGTGAATAAATGCATTCATTTTTCTTGAGTGTACACCTTGCAATAGAAATGCTGAGTGGGTTATATATGAATTACATGTGAATTTTTTGAGGAATGGACAAGCTGTTTTCCAAGTGTCCCATAAATTACCACTCCCACTAAAAGCTTATGTCCATTCATTTTTTTTCTCATCTTTCTAACATAGCATCTTAGTGGAGTCGAAATGGTATCCCATTGGGGCCTTTATTTGCTTTTCTTAATGACATTATATTGAACATTGTTTAATAAACTCTTAGGTCATGAAAACATAATTTTGAATCAGTGGATTTTCCTAAACTGAGATGTTTTTGCATCATTAAGTTGCAAGTGTCTTATGTATGTTCTGTTTACTAAACTCTTATTAAATATTTGGTTACAAAATAATCTCCCCAGAGCCAGGCACCTATGACATTAGCTCAGGAGGCTGCAATCTGAGGATCTCAGTTCAAAGCCAACCCAGGCATGCAAGTCAATGAGACTCTTAACTCCAATTAGCTTCCGGAAAACCAGAAGTAGTGTTGTGGCTCAAGTTGTAGAGCCTTAGCATTGAGCTAAAGAGCTCAGACAACTCCCAGGCTCAGAATTCAAGCCCTACCACTGACAAAATAAATAGTCTCCCTGTTCATGAGTTACTGTTTTTTGCTATATTGCTGATGTGTTTTAAAGTTCATTTTAATAAACTCCTATGTACTCAATATTTTTCTTTTTTGCTTATATTGTTACTTATGCATCTGAGAGAGTTGTTGTTGGGTGGACATTTATACTTATTTCTTCTAAACCTGTACAGTGTTCTTGGATACTTCTTGAACATCCATATATACACACTAGGCCTTCTAGAGTACCTGGAATCTATTATATTCTTCACAATCCCCATCGATTTCTTTCCCCAGCTTTCCTTTCAAGCTTTGTGGTATCCATTGTTATTATGTGACCATAGGACATTCAGTAATTACCTTTAATTAATTCATTACAAACCTCTTAAGCCATGGATGTTCACACTGGATGAGCTCTGAGTTGGGTCAAATAAACATGCTTCGAGAGCAAGATCTTTCAGAGAATCACCCAACAATCCAAATATAACTATGTTAAAGAAGCTTAAATCCTGTTGTACCTTCTCCAATAACAGCTAGGCTGCTGGTTTTGATTGATGGTATGGTGCCATTTTCTGAGGCTTCGGTGGAGTGAAGACTGTGGGAAGTGCTGCAAAGCTGAAGCTTGAAAAGTTTTATTTTCAGCATCTTCCCCCAGAATGTTAGTTGTTTTCATGAAAGACAATAGTTCTAGAGTCCTTTGTCGTTCACACTAATAGGACTTGAGGACATGCAAACATGCTATTCTATAAAAGGTCTTTTTTGGCATTCAGGTTATTTTTAGGTAATATGAGAAACTCTTCAAGACTCAGGAGAAGTTGTGACAAGAGTAGAATATATGCTTTTGGAGATGAAAAATTGCATTAATAAAGGGAATCACTGCGTGTATGTCACTCTCTGGAAAAGGAAAGCTCTAAATCGTTCCACCCTTCTTATGGGAAAGGCACTCACTTAAAACTGCACAGCAGATATCAGCTTCTCTTACTTTTCTTTTCCCAGGCATCAGCCACTCTTGAACTTCCCCAATCTCTTTCTTTGAACTCAGAGGTACTTCTTAGAGGACTATTTAAAGAACTGTGTGTATATGGAAGAGATATGTTGGTAAATGTCTGCTGCATTTTGTCTTGCCAATCTGACATTGGTTACCAGGTTCTGTCTAAACTAAGAACTAATAAGATCAGAAAAAAAGTAATTTTTCCTCCTCTACAATCAGCTTTCTTTTTGTTTACATTTAATTTTTTAATTCTTGATATTAATCTAATTTTGACTTTCATTTAAGCCAGTTATTAATTGGCTTAGATTACCATGGAGATTTTGCTTTTATATCTCTTGTAACCTTTGTTTCACCTCCTTTGTTAAATACAAGGACATTGGCTCCACAGTTCTGGTTTATGACACACCTCCAGGGACATACAATGTCCCATTGAGCCTAACTCTTAAAGTTTAATATCCTCCCATCTAAACTTTAGGTTAGGAATACACTTTTATTTAATAGGCCTTTAGTATACACTGTAGATCCAAACTACAACACTCTCTTTTATCATGATTTGTTTTGAGGGAGGGGATGGGGGCTTCAAGGTACACTTTTTTGCAAGTCAGCAGGTGACCACTTTCAGTACAAACATCTCTCCTCTACACATGTTTGTAGATATGTCGCTCCTTCAACAGGTAGTTTTACTCCATCGTGTTTCATTTCTTTGTCTTCCCTACTTTCAGAGATGACATTTTAATCAAGAACGAGGAAAATGCTTCTTGCCTGTTGGTGATGCTGTAGGAAAGGTTGATGGTTCTTGTTCATCAAGGACCTGTTTATCTTTTCTGAAGTCCATGGCAAAGGCATAATCTCTGAGCATGTTTCTCATTTTCAGCTTCATTTTTTTTCTATCCTTTTGCCTTTCTTTCCTCATATTTATTGGCACGCACGCACGCGCGCGCACACACACACACACACACACACACACATATCCTCTTGATTTTGCTGGAGATTGGTTTATTCTTGTAGATATCTTAGATGAATTGAAGGAGAAGTAATTCAAAGTCATAGTTGATAGTATACTAAAATGGATATATCTAGGCCAAACTTGGATTGTCTTCACATAATAGAAAAAAAATAATTAAGCTTTGCAATTGCAAAAGACATATGTAATACTAGTGGCAGAAAAAAAGTCTGAATGGGCAATCAGGGCAAACCTTTTCTCATACAGTGTCTTCATCTCGCCTCCTGGCCTTCAACAGTCCTGTGTTCAAACTTCAAGGTATCACATCACCATGGCCTTGATCTGTCACACATATGTGTCCTGGGGCATCACATCATGGCCAGTTTTGCCCTAGGAAGACTTGCACATAAATGGTGGGCTGATTGGACTCAGAGGCATGCATTTAAAAGGGCATCGGTTCATACATGCTAAAGGAAGCATGAAGAACTTGAGAAGGCTGCAGGAGCCTGCCTCGGGACATAGCCCACACCCCGTCCAGTCATCTTCAGAGTCATGCAGCTTTGTCCTAAGGACACATCTTGAATCCCCACACGTTCCCACACCCTCACAAACAAACCCTGGAACCCCTTTGTCTAGTGGGGGGGTCTCATCATTTTCTTCAATATATATTTGCCATTTTATTTTTCCTGTGTCCATTTATAGGGGTTATAGAAACAGAATACCCAATCTTGGTATTGCATTTTTTTTTCAGTGTCATTATTACCACATTAGAATGAATGCTTAATTTTTTCACTGCATGATTAATTATTGACTATTTGCTTAAAGTATCTGACTATATGCCATGCAACTAATGACAATTATTTATATGGCATGATTTTCTAAGGCAGAGCTTAAGGCTTTAACTGAACATCTAGTTAAACAATGTATACAACAACAGTGATTTGGGATTTCTTGAGATGGTATCAAATGTAAAGAAAGCTGCTCATACAGTGGACAGTGTAACAAGTGCCATGCCCAGATTAGCTGTATTAAATGAACTATTTAAATGTATTATAAAGTACATGATTTTGCTGTGCATTGAAGGCTCATGCCTATAATCCCATCTGTTCAGGAGGCTGAATTTTGATGATCTCTCTTTCATGCAAGTCTGCACAGGTAGATAAGCTTCTTATTTCCAACGGGCCGCCCAAAAGCTAAAACTAGAGGCATGGCTTCAGTGGTAGAGCACTAGATATGAGCAAACGAAGCCAAGTGAATTCAAGCCCCAGTATTGGAATCAGAAAAGAAGAAGATAGAGCGAGAAAGAAAACAATACATGCTCTAAATAAGAGGATTACCCATTCAAACACATTTTTTTTAACCAATGGAAGTTTCTCAGTTAAAAAAAGTTTTTAAAATGTCAGAATCTAGTGTGCACACTTGAAGGAAAGCAGCAGAGCTTTATTTACAAAGAGATACCTTCTACTCCATCTTTTCAGAAAGCCAGTGTCACACAGACCAGCCTGGAAGATCAATAGTAAAGGTAAGATTTCTTCATATCATCTATGCAAACTATAATGTAGTGATGAGGTTATTTTTGGAAGAATGGAGATTATTCCTTTTTGAAAAGACAGATCTGGGCCTTGCTTTCACAAATACTAGCTACGTGATAGCAAACTACCGACACTGTGAATTCTATGTACTCTACTATAATGTCACAAGGGTTTGCAATAGGTACTTAGAAACTGATCTGTTGGAAAGTATACACTCCCCACCTGGGCCTGCAATTATGTACAAGTTAACTTAAAGCAAGAGAAAAAATGAATAACTCTGCTTCCATTTTGCATCTGTCTCCTTCACTGTCTCTCTCTGTTTCCTTCTCCCCATCCCTTTCTCTCCTTTCTTACAATCACTGATGGATAAAACCTTTAAAATCAGTCAATGGAATTTTCCCACAAAGCAAAGAACAGATCATGTTCTGGACCACTACCCAACTGGCAACAATGACTTGCTAATCCTGGTCGGAGGATACAGCCAGATAAGAACACCAATAAATTTCCGGGAACCCCGCTTTCTCCAGAGTGCATTTATGCCCAAGACTTCACTGTTGTAAGTAATTTTTGTCCCGATCTCAATTCTTTTTATATTCAAGTCTAAAGCTCATGTTTGTACAGCCAAGATAGTCTGAAGTGCTTTTTTATCCTGTCCTATCCACATGACAGGTGTAGCCACTCTCTGCAAAGTGCTAAATAGAAAGTTGAATAGTGGTGAGTGCCAGAGAAAGATGTATTAATTCAAAGGAAAACATAGTCTGCCACACAACGGAGGAAGAAGTAAGCTTTCTTATAGGGCTGCTAGAGTGACCCAAGTTTTACCACCTGTCATAGGGTTGCATTTTTTTTCTTTTTCTTCACCACCCCAATACACTTTTCTATTTTTAGCCATAATTGAGTTTATACTCAGGGCCTCACTTAAGCCATGTTCACAGCCTGAAGTTGGCATTGTTTTATGTTAGTTTTCATTATCTTTAATCAGTGAAGTTGGCATTTTAAAGAAGTCCTTCCTTGTTTTATCCTTTGTTTGGTAGGCACTGAGGTTTGAACTCAGGGCCTCTCCCTTGCTCAGCTTCATTGCATATGGCTAAAACTCTACCATTTGAATTATACTTCCAGCCTAGTTTTATTTTTATTTTATTGTTTTGCTATTTACTTTGGAGATGGAGTTTTTTGAACTCCCCCCCCACTGGTTTTTGAGCCTCAGTCTTCTAGAAATCATTCTCCTGAGTAGCGAAAATTACAAATGTGAGCCATGACAGCCCAGACCTTTCTCTTAAGAAGTTTTATTCTCATGAAAGTGGACAATTTGTTTTTGAATTATCATGGTATTACCCTACACTTGGTGAATTTTCCACTTTAAAAAAGAGTACAAAGACAGGGATGAGTTCATTTCAATATGTACTGGTACTTCAGGGCTCCCATGAGGAAGTAGCATCAGAAAAGAGGTGGCAGAAAACTACCAGAAGTAATTAACCAAAACATTCCATAAAAGCCCATTTAGCTCACTAATAAAGACATCCTGATTGAGTGTTATCATCCATGTTTTTTCCCCCATTTGAATTAGCAATCCAGCAATCCAATTCAGGTCATCTCCGTGATTCCCAGAAGTGCTTTACAAATGGAGTCAGCTTGCTTTTGGTGGTGATGGTAAGAGGTAGTCCTGATGTCTAGACAGTTCTGAACGATGCCCAACTTGAATCTATTAAAAATCTAGTTTTGAGCCATTCTCACAATTATTAAATTCAGATTATGGGAAGCCATTGACTTGAACTGGACTCCTGCAGGAGACTCATAGTCACTATTGGTAAATGTGGTATAATCAAGTGCAAAATTAAGAAAATCACAAAATTACCAGTAAGCAAAATTAAAACAAACAAAACAAAATGATTTACAGTAACCATTCCAAAGGGGTGTATCTGCCTGAGAAAATAATCTTTCTCCACTTAAATCTGTGAAGGGAAAAATAACCTGATAACACCTCATCTGCTTCTCGTACACTGCAGTTTAGTTCGTGCTGGAGCTGTCTCACAAAGGCCATGGTTCTCTCACACTAGGGGGCAGGCTTTCTCTTCTATACTGGATAGTGCCAAAGTCACCCATCTGTAACACCAACTGCAAGCCAATCAGAACTAGAAGAGAGAAGTCAGAAGGTTTAACCACGAAGAAATAACAAATGTTTAAAGAGGCAGAAATGTTAATCAGCTTGGCACAATTATTCAACATTGTAGATGTTGAGTGACCAACTGTACTCCCTATATATACATATATATATATATATTTAAATCCACAATTTAAAATCCACAATGTGTTGAAGTCGCATTCTTTGACAAATAGAAAAAGGATATTTTCAAGTCCTTTCTTCAGCCCTTTCCTCCCTTTTGTAACAATCTCAAAATTGGGTTTATGTTGGTACATTTTCCCCTACCTTTTGGTAAACAACGCTCCACTTATCCTTCCAATCCTACACCATCCATATTTAAAATGGAAATGCTTCATCTAAACATTACAATTTTGGTTTGTCCTGCTTTCCAAATGACATTGCTGTTAGCATGCTAGGTGATTGAATAGGTGGGAAACTCCTGGGGTGAAATACTATCAGCAGTTTTGAGACTATAATGTATGCATTACACTCGTTATAAGTAATAATAATAAGCTTGCATTCTTTTTCTAAAGAAATATTTTACTAATAAATGACAAGGTAGAAACCTAATGCATAATCTAAATGCAAAGTTAAATTGGATGGCCTATTTAAGTTTTTAGTAACAAGGTGCTATCAAACACACACACATGAATTGGAGACTTTTTTTACAGAAAACTGGAAATTGGATAATTAGTTTAATTTGTGGTTACTTCATCTGCAGTTCATCTTAAAACTGTTTTTTTTGCCTACCTTTCAAATATAAAAACTTGCATCAGTACTTTTCAAGTCACTTCTTACTTAGAATAAAGAAATGCTACTTACATGAATGAGGGGAAAAAATTAAATCAGACATTGATTATCTTTTTGCCCATGAGAGCAGGATAGCTAGTGTAAGGTGACAGGGAAGTTACAAGATATTTAAAATACTAAGCTAAGTTCTGATGCTGAAACAGAACCAGAAAATTAGTTTGACAAAACATCACCAGCCCTTGGTAGGAAAGTGTGTTAGGAAAGGAACTATCTTTCAATAGACTAAAAGTGGATAAGCTTGAGAGTGAGGACTACCTGAAAATGATAATTTTTACATCAATTCCTTCCTTCTGAAAACCAAACATTTATCTTTTTTTTTCCTGGTTCTTTTCCTTTTTTTTTTTTTTTGCCAGTTCTGGGCTAGAACTCAGGGCCTGGGCACTGTCCTTGAGCTTTCTCAAGGCTAGCACTCTATCACTTGAGCCACAGCACCAATTTTGACCTTTTTCTGTGTATATGGTATCCAGGAATTGAATCTTCCTGCATGTGAGTCAAACACTCTACCGCTAGGCCATGCTCCTAGCCCCAGAGGTTTTTCTATATCTCACTTTTAAAGCAAAGTTATGAAAATGTAATTTTGTATGCATTTGACATAGTTTTTCAACAATGAATAGGTAAAAATATTGTGACAAAAATCATGCATATTTTAAAATAGTTTGATGTGCTGCAAAAGGGACTCTTAGAAAATATTTCTCCAGCTGGGCACTGATGGCTCACACCTGTAATTCTACCTACTCCAGAGTCCAGAGATCCGCATATCCCGGTTCAAACCTAGTCCAAGGCTTGAAAGTCCAAGAAAATATTATCTACAATTAAATCGCCAGAAAACGGGAAGTGGCCCTGTGGCTCCAATAATAGAGCCAAAGCCTTGAGCTGAAGAGCTCAAGAACAATGCCCAGGCCCACAGTACAAGCCCCATGAACGACCAAAAAGAGAAAATATTTCTCCATTCTCCAGTTGGTACACTTCATTTTCTAATTAATTAATTAATTAACCAGTCCTGGGGCTTGAACTCAGGGCCTGAGCACTGTCCTTGGGCTTTCTCAAGGTTAAGCTCTACCACCTGAGCCACAGCACCACTTCTGGCCTTTTCTTGTATGTGGTACCGAAGAATTGAACCAGGGTCTTTGTGCATGCTAGGCAAGAACTCTAGCACTAGGCCAAACTCCATGCCTACATTTCATTTTTTTTTTTGAGCAACACTTTGAATGTCTTTCCTTGTTAATTTTTTTCTTCATATATTTTTATTGTAATTAATAGAAGGGTTACATTATATTCACCAGATAGAAGGTACATTACTTCATAAATATTGATACCCTTTCTCATGCCTTGGTCCCCATTTCTCTCCCCCTACATTTCATTTTTTAAAATCTACTTTTGTAATGGGGTACAGAGATGAGCAAGTTATGAGACCACTCAGAACACTATTGGCTTGTCAAAGTTTATTGAGCAGGGAAAGAGCTGACGCTGCAGGATTGCATCCCAAGGTCGGTATCTCGGAGTGCAGCCCCGACTAACAACAAATGAGGGCTTTTATACCCCCAAATGGGGTGGGAAGGGTCTTGTATTAAATGCAATCTTTCCAACTTTCCTATATTATACAAGCTAAACAAGATACAGATGCAGAATACAGAAGCAGAATACCTGATTGTCATTAAGTGCCAAGCTCACTTCTCAAAATAGGCTGCCCACACTATATCCAGTACTTGATTTGTTGTGGTGGTTGTTTCTGGGGGTGGCTGTCACAAGTCTATGTAGCCATTTCTTGCCATGGCATCCCAGAATCACCTTGCCTCTTGCCATGGGTCTCAGGCCCTTTCATGGCTGCTCTTAAGCTGAGTCCCTCATTTCATTTTAAGCTGGGCGGAGCTATTGTGTTCTATAAAGCACTGTTCATTAAACCTAAGTTCTTAGCAACTGGGATCCCTACTCGTTTGACAGATACATTATTCTTAAAAATCTTAATTTATTGAGCTATAATAATTGTAAAGTCCACCCTGGGAGGACACAACTCCCCTAACTCACCCCCCTCCACCTTCCTGGCTATGTCTCTGCCTAGTACCTTAGTTACTTAGGTAACTGGAACACCTGGAGGCAGTCACCTCCTCCTTCTCCGAGGTCCTATCCTGGACTCCACAGCTCACTCCTAACCCATCATTCCATGTTGGGTGCCCCCCCTACCTTCCACACGTGGGTCAGTGGCTACATGCCCTTTCTACCATGTGCCTCCACCGTGCACTGGTGCAAGCAGCTCAGAATACACTTTTCCGTCCGGACTGAATACCTCATGGTGTTCTTTTCATCAGCCTAATTTAACTTGAATCTTACATTAATCTGCTTCCGATGCTTGTTGGGACTACAAGAAAGTCTATTATTGTATTTTTCCTCAGTTTAAAGATTAATTTATTTTGAGTTTTGTGTTTTCTTTCATCAGTTTAAGATTCAGTTTATGTTTTTTTTCCCCCACAGGGGAAATTTTCTCCTCATTTCCCAAGGATAATTGAAAATAAGTTTTTATTTTAGGACATCTGTTTTCTCAGACAATATCTGTTTTCCCTCTGTAGGCTGGATTCCTTCTTGTACTTGGTACTTCCATGTTCAGATGGTTCTAAATGCTTGAACAAATCACGGTAATATGAAAGCTTCCTTCATTATTGTATTTTCACCCAGTTGCCTGTTATTTTGTTTTGTTTTGTTTTGTTTGCTGTGGTTGTTGCTTTCTTCCTTAAAAGAAAAGAGCACCTATTCTTATTTATGTAGTCATTGCTATGGAACCAGCAAGAGGTAGGCCTTTGGGCTTGGGCCTGGTAGATGGAAACAAATATTCCTGAAATGAAAGTCTGAAGTCTCACACACACCCAGAAGACATGTGCTGAATCCAGAAGCTGTGCAAGGCAGAACTGGAGACTGACTTGTCCTTCTATCTGAAAATTGGCAATGTTTTGAATTACAGACCACATGTGAAATTGAAACTTTTCATAATGCACACTAGTCTGCTATTTTTATTTTGGAGATTTTCTTTTTTATATTTTTATTGTAATTAATAAAAAAGTTACATGATATTTGCCAGATAGAAGGTGCATTAATTCACATACATTGATACCCTTTCACATGTCTTGGTCCCCATTACCCTCCCCTCCACCCCCCCATCTTGGTTTTCCCCCCTTCCCTATCCAATTTCAAATAACCAAATACAAATAAATCCAATATATCAGATAACAAAGTGAGATACTGTAACAATATGAGATAACCAAGGGACAGCAAAAGAGATGAGAGATAACATAGTACATTAAGGACAACAATCATTTCTTATATGGCTTTTGTTTCAATATTTGGAGATCTTATTTCAATTTTTAAAGTAGCTGTGTTTATTTTTCCCTTTCTTATATTTGAAGTTCTATTTTTTCAAATCTTTCTATCTGTTTTTTTTCTAGAAATTTAATATATTTGTACATATGTTTTACTTTGTCATTTCACAGTGTACACATGTGTGATCTCTTATATGTATACCTGTGGATTCCTATATGTGCAGGGAGACGGAAAGAAAGGAGGAGAGACAGAGGTAAGGAGACATGAAGTTGTAGAACTTAGCTTCTACCCAGTGAAGCAAGACAAATATTCAGGAAGGCAATTTCTAGGGAGTATAATAATGATATGTGTTTATAAACACATATAAAATGGATGTTTAAGTAGTTGTTCAAAGGAGTTGCCTTTCGACAAAGCAGGCTATGAATACAGTGCATGTTGTTCAATGTTACTTGGTTCATCATTCTCCCTCAACCCTCCCAACTCTCCCCCTTTCTTTAATTTCCTTAATTTTGTACCCTATACATTGAACTTTATGATGTCTCCTTTCATTTGTCTACCATATTCTCTTTGTTCCCTTTCCCCCTTTCAATTACACCTTTCCTGCTGTTTATTTTGTTGCATTGTGAGTCAGCCCTTCTAAGGCATTACACCATTTGTGTTCTCCTCCAAATCTGCCGTATTTTAGTTAATGTGCTTACATATGTAAATACCATCCTCAAGTGTTTACATATATATATATATATATATAAATTAATTCTAGGTTCTACATATCAGAGAAAACGTGCAATGACTTTTGAGAACCACGTTTTACCAATCTATTAGCAAGGTATGCAGACCCATTTCCCTTCAATTCACAAAAACAATTGTCATGTCGGAGAATCACTGTGTAGAGCCATCTAGGGAAGGAAAGTATGTGAGACTATCATCTCCAATAAACGACTCAGAAAATGTGGTGTTGTGGCTCAGGTAGTAGAGTGCTAATCTTGAGCACCAAGATGCTCAGGGATAGCATGCAAGCAATGAGTTCAAGTCCCAGGACAGGCAAAGAAAAAAAGGAATAGCAAACAACAACAACAAAAAGTTGTCATGTGACTACCCTTCAAAATTGTGATTATTGTAAAAGACATATATATATATATATGTATATTGCTTGAACTCAGGGTCACAGCACTGTCCTTGGGCTTTCTCAAGGTTAGTTCTATAATACTTGAGCCACTGTACCACTTCTAGATATTCTATGTATGTCATTACCAAGGAATTGAACCTGGGTTTCCGTACATGCTAGGCAAGCATTCTACCAGTAGACGAAACTCCTGGCCCCTGTTAAAGATATTCTTAGTGTTTATATTTTCATGTCCTGACTAGTCAAGCTGACCCATTATTCATATTCATGTTATGCTTTTTGCTAACTTTCTATTTAAATCATTTATTTATTGTCAATTGGTTGAAAATTTTTATAAACACTTTTGAAATATGATACCCTCCCCAGATAGCTGGTGCTCAAATATTGTCTCGGTCTCAAGCTTTCTTCTTTTCTATTTCTTATTTTCAGAGTAATGTATAGAGGGTTACAGTTACATTCCTGACAGCATCTGTTGTTATTAGATTTCTAACTAGTGTGAGGAGGAATGTCAAAGTTGTTTTGATTTGCATTTCTTTTATGGCCAGAGATGTCAAACATTTCTTCATGTGTCTATAGGCCATTCTTATTTCTTCTTCAGAGAAGTCTCTCTTTAAGACTTTGGCCCATCTTTTAATGGGATGATTGCTTCTTTGAAGATTTGTTTCAGAGTGATTCTATTTTTTTGAGCTGTTGATGTATTTTAGATATGAGGCCTTTGTCTGTTGTATGGTTAGTGAAGATATTCTCCCACTCTGTAGGCTTTCTAGTTAGTTTGCTAGCTATGTCCTTTGCCATACAGAAGCTCTCCAGTTTAATACAGTGCCATTTGTCCAAATTTAGGTAATTTGTTGTGTTTCTGGGTCTTTATTAAGAAAGTTTCGACCTGTGCCAAAGAGGCCTACTGTATCTACTATTCCTTCTTGTAAAGTTCTCAGTGTATCTGCTTTTACCTCGAGGTCTTTGATTCATTTGGGGTTAATCTTGGTGCAGGGTGACAAAGAAGGATCCAACTTTAGTTTTCTGCAGGTGCTTAACCAGTTCTGCCAGCAGTACTTTTTGAAGTCTTTTTTCCATTCTATTCTTTTTCTGCTCCCTTGTCAAAGATTAGGTGGCCATAGATCTGTTGGTAAATATTTGGGTCCTCAGTTCTATTCCATTAGTCTTCAGGCCTGTTCTTGTGCCAGCACCAAACTGTTTTGGTTGCTGTAACTCTGTAATAGAGTCTAAAGTTTGGTATTGAAATTCCTCCTGCGCTGTTCTTTTTGCTAAGAATTTTTTTGGCTACATAGAATCTTTTATTATTCCACGTGAAATTTTAGATTGCTTCTTCTATTTCGTTAAAGAATGACATTGGGATATTGATAGGGTATTGCATTGTATTTGTAGATAGCTCTTGACAGGATTGCCATACCAAGTTTCTCGAGCTGACTCGAAACTGCTTTTCTGTATGCCGACAACGAGAGGAGTGAGGCAGAAATCAGGAAAGCAAGTCCATTTGCAATAGTCTCAAAGAAAATAGTGCACTTAGGAGTTAACTAAAAATGTAAAGGGTGTTTATGATAAACTTGAAAAACCTGAAAAAGGAAATTAAAGCAGAACTGAGGAAGTGGAAAAACCTCTTGGATTCTAAGAATTATCACCCCCCCCCCCTTTCTTCTTGTTGGTTATTTTAGATGGTTTCCAGATCTTTATAGAGGTTTAGTTTCAGGTCCTATATGTTCTTCTTTAGGTGGGCAGTCATATTTTCATTGGCATCGTTTTCCTTCTTTTGGAGTTCATCTTTTTTTGATGTGGAATCTATGAATTCCTCTGTTAAGTTTTGTCTAGCTTCATCATGTTCATGTGCAGGGATTCAATCATTTCATTCAGCATATTTACCAGCAGTGTTTTAGAGCCATATTGAGAGCTATCCACTAGATCATTCCCTGACTACTCTCCTGCCCCTTCATTTTGAGGCAGAGTTGAGGTTAGTTGATTAGCCATGTTTCTAGTGTTTCTTTGGTTAGATTCCCACCCATTTGGAAACAATAGCTTCTCCAAGGCTACAAGAGAACACTCTTTTAGGACAGGAACCAATCCAGCACTCTGTAGTTGTACAGACCTTACAGGTTCAAAATCATGGATAGGTATTCCCTTATTTGCTCCCCTTTCTCTCTGTTTGGAGATGGTTGTTGTAGTTCTTCAGTGGCAACTGTGTATAGCTGTAACCAGTGAAATGATCTGTTACTAGCCATGAACTTTACAGGTAACAGGGTGGGCTTGCTCAGTCAAAATGAAGCCAAGTACAGGTTAACTCAGATATAAACAATTAGGGATTTTGGAGCAGAGAAAGATTAGGAATGAAAGGAAATGAGTTAATCTCTATTTTTGTTTAATGAAAAGTGTCCATATTCAAGCCTGTTTTATAAAAAACAAACTTGTCCAGAAAGAGAAATTCTTTTAAGAATTGGATTAGTTTGATCTCAATCTATTTATTTTTAATTTATTTTTATTTTTTTACCTTTACAAAAACTTAATTGTATTCTCAAAGAGATATACAGAAAGGCTACAGTTACACATGTAAGCTAGGGAATATATTTGTTCTAGAACACTGATACCACCTCCTACATTTGTTTCTCACCTTCCCACCCCTCAATCCCTCTCCACTTTGTAAAGTCCATTTCCAACATATTACCTTCTGAATATTGCTGTTGCACTGGTTTGTCTTTTGTCCTTTGTCTCACAATTTTTTTCCTCTTCTCTTCCCTAATTCAGGTCTATTTAAGAGAGAGCTTTTAAATCCTGTGAATATATATATATATATAAATTATGATCTGTATCCATGACCCAAGAGATGACTTTATAATTTAGTATCATTTAAATGTATTATAAATATCTACTGATTATATTTTTCTCTTTCCAAAAAGCATGGAGATGAAGGGACATTGCATTTCTTTGATTAAAAATGCTTTCCTTGCTACTTAGGAGGCTGATATATGAGGATTGTAGTTCTAAGCCAGTCTGGGAAGAAAAGTCTCTAAGACACTTATCTCTGATTATCCAATCCAAACCACAAGTAGAGCTGCGACTTGAGTTGTAAAGCATTAGCTTTGAGCAAATACATTAGGAGAGATATTGTCCAAGGCCACTACTGGGCTACACACACACACACACACACACACACACACACACACACACACACACAAACACAATTTCCTCTACAGGCAAAATATCAGAAATGATGTTTTGAAATGAGGTCCACATTTTCTAGTAGTCAACCAGATAAAAAATTCTAACATATATTCCTCATCACTCTAACCAAAATGAAATGTGCTGCTCACCGCAATCCTATGTCTACTTATAACCAAGTTATCCATAATACTCTTTACTTTTTTCCTACCTATTAAATGTTCTATAGGCAACATATATTCCATAAACAGCATCTGTCCTTCAACAATATTGTCTTGGTTTCTACACTTTCATTTCATGTTTCTACCTCCCAACAGTATTAGACAAACCATACCTGGCTAATATAAGATCTGACTGGTAACCCTTGAGGTAACTGGCTTGTCTTATCTTTTGTCATTCCTGTTTATTTCTCGGACTCTAGAATCATTATTGCTGTCAGTGGTTTTAAGACTTGTGATCATATGTGAAGTTTTTGGGTTAACACATGAGGATTCATTCTGTAATCCCCCTTCCCAAATACAACAACAACCTAAATGTAAGCATGTATTTTGTAGACTCATCATCCTCTCATTCTTGATTTTCTACTCTTTGCTTGATCCAAATATAGTATATTTGTATATTTTATATGGAAATTCTTTGTAATAAGCCTATAATTTATTGCTGTGATTATGTAGTTATCAAGGCTCAATCCAGAAAATCTAGAAGGCTTTCATTATATAATGAATCTGAGACTTAGGGATCTTGTAGTATTATATATACAAAATACGTATTTCTTAAGAGGAGATTCTTTAAAAACATTATGTTCCAAGGATTTAGAGCACAGATGTTGTGTATTTATTGATTACAGAAAGGAAAAAATAAACAAAACTCAACAACAACAAAACAGATGAACCTAGGAGCAGAACTGTTTACTGAATCAAATAATGATGAGGATTTCTATGCATACAACATGGGAATTCGGTGCAGTATTGTAAAATTCAGAGCAATTAACTTAATAATGTGATTGGATGTCCACAAAATCATGTCTTTGAAATTATAATTTACTTTCATGGTGCTTTGTAATTCTTTAACTTAATTTATTCAGAGTGATCTCTTCGTATTTCACATCATTCCATGATCATTTGAACAGTAAAATTCCAACCATAATTTTGCTGTTTCACAGAATTCTGGTAGGGTAAAGTTCCTAAAGACTATTTACCTTAAAATTTATTTTACACATTATGGAATTTAGAGCCTTTTAGATGTTTTGTTGAAGGTCAAATAATGTATTAGAAGGAAAACATAAGTACCTGAGAGCTAACTCTGAGCTTAGGGCTCTTTCCAGATACTAGAATGCCAACTCAGAAGACTAATTCTTTTTTTTTTGTTTGTTTCTTTTATTTTAATATTTTTATTGTAATTAATAAAAGGGTTACATGATATTTGCCAGATAAAAGGTGCATTAATTCACATACATTGATACCCTTTCACATGTCTTGGTCCCATTACCCTCCCTCCACCCCCATCTTGGTTTTCCCCCTTCCCTATCCAATTTCAAATAACCAAATAAAAATATATCCAATATATCAGATAACAAAGTAAGATACTGCAACAATATGATATAACCAAGGGACAGCAAAAGAAATGAGAGATAACATAGTACATTAAGGACAAAAATCATTTATTACATGGCTTTTGTTTCAGTATCCTGGAGGTCCTTTCAATTAGCTTCATACTATATGGCCTTATGTATCAAGGTTTTGCTCTATTGCAAATCTCTGCTAGTCGAGCCCAAGAATTCTACTGATTATGACAAATGAGGGAAGCCATTGAGCCTAAGTTCCTTTGAGTCTGGATTACTTCACTTAATAGGATTTTTTTCTAAGTCTTTCCATTTCCTAACAAATGGGTCGATGGCAAATTTTCTGACAGCAGTGTAGAATTCCATTGTGTACAAATACCACATCTTGTTGATCCACTCACCAACTGAGGGACATCTAGGTTGGTTACATATCTTTGCTATGGTGAATAATGCTGCAATGAACATTGTTGTGCTAGTGGATTTAGTATGCCCTAGTTTCTGGATGGTTGGGTAAATGCCAAGTAGTGGAATTGCTGGGTCATAGGGAAGCTCTATGTTTAGCCTTTTGAGGTACTGCCATACTGCTTTTCATAGTGGTTGAATGAGTTTGCACTCCTGCCAACAGTGTAGTAGTGATCCCTCCTGGCCACATCCCCTCCAGCATCTGTTGTTATTCGTTTTCCTGATCCTGGCCATTCTAACTGGAGTGAGATGGAATCTTAGCATTGTTTTGATTTGCATTTCTTTTATGACCAGAGATGTTGAGCATTTCCTCATGTGTCTATAGGTCATTTTTGTTTCTTCTTCAGAGAAGACTCTCTTTAAGTCTTTGGCCCATTTTTTAATGGGATGGTTGTTTCTTTGGAGATTAGTTTTGGAGTGATTCAATTTTTTGAGCTGTTGATATATTTTAGATATGAGGCCTTTGTCCGCTGTATGGTTGGTGAAGATCTTCTCCCACTCTGTAGGCTTC
Organism: Megascapheus bottae; assembly: GCF_031878675.1. Lineage (NCBI taxonomy): Eukaryota > Metazoa > Chordata > Mammalia > Rodentia > Geomyidae > Megascapheus > Megascapheus bottae. Next base: position 2,116,775 of record NC_143517.1, read on the forward strand.
TTCATTAATTTACTAGCTATGTCCTTTGCCATACAAAAGCTCTGCAGTTTAATGCAGTCCCACTTATCCAGGCTTTCTCTGACTTGTTGTGATGCTTGGTCCTTATTAAGAAAGTTTCTACCTGCACCAAGCAGGCCTAGTATATCTCCTATTCCTTCTTGTAAAGTTTTCAGTGTGTCAGCTTTTAGAATCCAAAAAAACTATAGAAACAATCACAAAACAAGGAGTTGGTTCTTTGAAAGAATTAATAAAAATGACAAACTCTTAGCAAATCTTACCAAAAAAAGAAGAGTGCATATCAAAATAAACAAAATTGCAGACGAAAATGGTAATATCACGACAGAAAATACCAAGATCCAGAGTATCATGAGGGAATACTTCTCAAACCTTTACGCCAACAAATTTGAGAATTTATAAGAAATAGATGAAGTCCTAGCCAATATTAACATACTCACACTGAACCAAGAAGAACTATCCCAACTAAACAGGCCTATTTCAAGCACTGAAATAGAAATGGCAATAAGAGACCTTCCACCTAAGAAAAGCCCAGGACCAGATGGATTCACAGCTGAATTCTATAAGGTCTTCAAAGCAGAGCTCACACCAATACTCCTCAAGCTCTTCAACGAAATTGAAAATGAAGGTTCTTTACCAAACTCATTCTATGAAGCCAGTATAATCCTCATCCCCAAACCAGACAGAGATTCAGCAAAGAAAGAGAACTATACACCTATTTCTTTGATGAAGTTCGATGCAAAACTTCTCAAGAAAATACTGGCCACCCGTCTACAATAACTTATCAAAAGATTATACGCTATGATCAAACAGGATTCATCACAGGGATGCAAAGCTGGTTCAACATACGCAAATCAATTAATATAATTCAACACATCAACAGGAGCAAGGACAAAAATCAGATGATTGTCTCAATAGATGCAGAAAAGGCATTTGACAAGGTCCAATACCCCTTTATGTTAAAAGCTCTGGAGAAACTAAGAATCCATGGAACATTCCTCAATATAATAAAGGCTGTGTATGACAAACCCACAGCTAGTATTATACTTAATGGCGAAAAGCTAAAGCCATTCCCTCTAAAATCAGGAATGAGACAAGGATGCCCACTCTCTCCAGTCCTCTTTAACATAGTATTAGAATTCCTAGCCAGTGCAATAAGGCAAGAAGCAAGCATAAAGGGGATCCAAGTAGGGAAAGAGGAAGTAAAACTATCCCTCTTTGCAGATGACATGATTCTGTATTTAAAGAATCCTATAGACTCTACTCCCAAGCTCCTTGAGCTGAATCAAAACTTTGGAAGTGTAGCAGGCTATAAAATTAACCCTCAAAAATCAACTGCCTTCCTCTACGCCAACAATGAGAGGAACGAGGCAATAATCAGGAAAGCAACTCCTTTTGCAATAGCCTCAAAGAAAATAAAGTACCTAGGAATTAGCTTAACTAAGAATGTAAAGGACCTTTTTGATGAAAACTTTAAAACCCTGAAAAAGGAAATTAAAGCAGAACTAAGGAAATGGAAAAAACCTCCCATGCTCCTGGATTGGAAGAATCAATATCGTGAAAATGACAATCTTGCCAAGGGCTATCTATAAATTCAATGCAGTATCCATCAATATCCCAATGTCATTCTTTAAAGAAATAGAAGAGGCAATCCAAAATTTCATATGGAATAATAAAAGACCCCGTATAGCAAAAACACTTCTTAGCAGAAAGAACAGCGCTGGAGGAATTTCAATACCAAACTTTAGACTCTATTACAGAGCTATAATTATCAAAACAGCTTGGTACTGGCACAAGAACAGGCCTGAAGACCAATGGAATAGAACTGAGGACTCAGATATTAAACCACAGACCTACGGCCACCTAATCTTTCACAAGGGAGCCAAAAAAATAGAATGGAAGAAAGGTAGCCTCTTCAACAAGTTGTACTGGCAGAACTGGTTAAGCACCTGCATTAAACTAAAGTTAGATCCTTCTTTGTCACCCTGCACTAGAATTAACTCCAAATGGATCAGAAGTCTAATTCTTAAAAACAATTGTGCAATACAAATCTAAAATGCTACATTTGTTGAGTTATCAGCATAATTTTACAAAAAAGAGATTTTGGTTATTATGTCAATGACCATGTCTTTGCACTGTGTATCCTGAAAATATTAAGTAATGCATCCATGAATGAACAGATTAATTGACCTTTTTTGCCAGTCCTGGACCTTGAACTCAGGGCCTTGGCACTGTCCTTGGGCTTTCTCAAGGTAGAGCTCTACCACTTTAGACACAGCACCATTTCTAGCTTTTTTCTATGTATGTGGTACCAAGGAATTGAATCTGGGTCTTAGTGCATGCTAGGCAAGCACTGTACCACTAGGCTAAACTCCCAGCCCCTAATTAACTTATTATTGATTGATAGACTTAAAATGATTCTAGTTTTACAGAAAAATGGAGTGCAAACTATGCTGGGAATGACATTTATAACTTGAGGGGAAGGGGAATTTGCGGAGGAAGTGAGAGAAAACTAGGCAGAGGCTAACACTAAATGCATTCATTACCGTACTCATGTCACTCTAAAACCCATCTATACATCATCTTTACAAAAAAAAGTTTGGTGTCCGTTTGTTGTTGCAACTAATTGCCACAGGTTGTATGGGAGAAATGATAAAAAAAATTGTTGTTTTTGTTTGTTAGTTAAAAGTCAACCGTCCTCCTGAATGTATGGATTGTGAACATGTGCCACATAGCTAGCTTTGCACAGTAATATTAATATGTATGTGCCTATAACTCTTCCCAAGCTTTCTCTGTTTATAAGGATACAAGATCGCAACTCATTCTTGAAAAGCTCACCTAAATGATTATAATTGTAACAATACTATTTTAAAGTTACACTACATCATAGGTTCTGAGAATTAGGACATCTACATATAAGACTTTGAGGGACACAATTTTTATAGACTTCCTCATCCCTTTCAGTTAATTTTCCTTAATATTAACACCTTTTTCTAATGGTGCACATGTGTTACAAATGACAAGCCAATACTGGCACATTATTGATTAAACTCATTGTATTAGGGTTCACATTTTATATAGTGCCTTCTATGACTTGTGAGGATTCAAATTGCAAGGTGTCATGTAACTATCTTGTACAATGAAGTGTTATACCTCCTTTCCTCTACTCTTTTGGTAAACACCAACTTTTGAATAATTCTTCTTTTCCTCCTTTTCCTCCTCCTCCTCCTCCTCCTCCTCCTCCTCCTCCTCCTCCTCCTCCTTCTATATTAGTACTGGGATTTGAACTTAGGGCATGGATGCTGTAAATTAACTTTTGCTCAAGGCTAATGCTCTACCACTTGAGCCACATCTCCAATTTCAGCTTTTTACTGGCTAATTAAGCATGTCAAAAGTGTGATCTGCAGATCTTAGACTCTTGGATTACAAGTGTGCCTGGCTTGAATTCCTTTTATACTTTTGCCATTTCCAAAATGTCATACGTTTAAAGCAAGACATATTTTCTTATACTGATGTACTTCTATATTGAATATGCATTAAAATCTCTGCATTTCTTTTCTTTTATTTATTGCTAAATAGTATTCCATTGTACAGATACAGCACAATTTACCTATTTACCAACTGAGAAGCACAATTTCTTTTGTACTCAAGTCTTGTTCTGATGCTGGCTATTTCTCTTCAAACTTAAAAAAATATATTGAGCAATCCTTGTGCTGACACACTGAAAACTTTACAGGAAAGAATAGGAGATACACTAGGCCTTCTTGGAACTGGTCGAAACTTTCTTAATAAGGACCAAGAATCACAACAAATCAGAGAAAGGCTGGATAAGTGGGACTGCATTAAACTGCAGAGCTTTTGTATGGCAAAGGACATAGTTAGTAAATTAAATAGGAAGCCTACAGAGTGGGAGAAGATCTTCACCAACCAAACAACGGGCAAAGGCCTCATATCTAAAATATATCAACAGCTCAAAAAATTGAATCACTCCAAAAGTAAAAGTAACAACCATCCCATTAAAAAATAGGCCAAAGACTTAAAGAGAGTCTTCTCTGAAGAAGAAACAAAAATGGCCTATAGACACATGAAGAAATGCTCAACATCTCTGGTCATAAAGAAATGCAAATCAAAACAACTCTAAGATTCCACCTCACTCCAGTTAGAATGGCCAGGATCAGGAAAACAAATAATAACAGATGCTGGAGGGGATGTGGCCAGGAGGGATCACTACTACACTGTTGGTGGGAGTGCAAACTCATTCAACCACTATGGAAAGCAGTATGGCAGTGCCTCAAAAGGCTAAACATAGAACTCCCCTATGACCCAGCAATTCCACTACTTGGCATTGACCCAACCATCCAAAATCTAGGGCATACTAAATCCACTAGCACAACAATGTTCATTGCAGCATTATTCACCAAAGCAAAGATATGGAACCAACCTAGAGGTCACTCAGTTGATGAGTGGATCAACAATTGTGGTATTTGTACACAATGGAATTCTATGCTGCTGTCAGAAAAAATGACATCGACCCATTTGTTAGGAAATGGAAGGACTTAGAAAAAATCATATTAAGTGAAGTAAGCCAGACTCAAAGGAACTTAGGCTCAATGGTTTCCCTCCTTTGTCATAACCAGTAGAAACCTTGGGCTCTACTAGCAGAGATCTGCAATAGAGCAAAACCTGGATATATAAGACCATATAGTATGAAGCTAATTGAAAGAACCTCCAGGATATTGAAACAAAAGCCATATAATGAATGATTGTTGTCCTTAATGTACTATGTTATCTTTCATCTCCTTTGCTGTCCCTTGGGTATCTCATATTGTTACAGTATCTCACTTTGTTATCTGATATATTGAATTTATTTGTATTTGGTTATTTGAAATTTGATAGGGAAGGGGGGAAAACCAAGACGGGGGGTGGGTGGAGGGTAGGGGGAGGGTGATGGGTACCAAGACATATGAAAGGGTATCAATGTATATGAATTAATGCACTTTCTATCTGGCAAATATCATGTAACCCTTTTATTAATTACAATAAAAAATTATAAAAAAAACAAAAAACAAAACAAAAACAAAATCCCAGAAAACAAAAATACCCCACAGGGACAGCATCCAGGCACTGAGTTCATGCCACAGAACTGGCAAACACAAACACACATACCCCCTTTTCTATAGTAAGATCCCTAAGATTTTGTGGATATTAGAAACCTGATTAGTTGACTAAGTTTCTGAGTTGCTCATTGTGTTTATTGTTTCTGACTCATCATATAGTGCTATGTAATGGAAATGCAGATCTCATGGTGTTCTGCGTTTACTTCTGAGTGACAAAGAGCTTGAATAAATGAGGTATCAATCACATATTTCAGGAACTAATATGTAGTGCTTGAGAATGAAGAAATATTCTGACCAGTTAGGAAAAGTATCTTAAAGCAAATGATGATTAAATCTGATCCAATAGGTGAATGAATTAAAGGAAATAATGCTTACATCTGATAAAATAAGTGACTAAAAATACATGTTACAGAAACGTTGGTGAGGGCCTTAGGTGGTTGTGGGAGGAACAAGCACATCTTAGTTGTCTAGCTTTGTCCTTAGTTGACAAAGTGGTTGCTCATGTTGCTGGGGAGCTACAAAATTTTGGGGTTGACTGAATCCATTTCAGCTTTCTATCTTTTTGTAATCCTTTCTTCTTTTTCTCTCAGCAGTCGTGCTTTTCTCAAAACTGTAATTAATTTCTTTAATGGAGTTGTGGTAGAGTGGATGGATAATAATAAGCTTGATATTTTTATTAAACATACTTTTTATATTTTCATTAACTGGTATCATGTATTATGTGGCCATTACATGTGTTTTCTATGTTGTGTATTGACTTGGGCTGAATTTGTTCCCTATTTGGCACAAAATGAGTAAAATTGAATTAATTGTTCTATTAGCTCAAAGTACTTAAGAAAAGTACTCTATGGGTAGATAACCACCTATTTTGTCTCTTTTAAGTGTATTAGTCAGATACTTGATATTCTTTGTACTTACATCTTTTATCCACTTCCTTTGTAGGTTTAAAATTGAATGAGAATAATTTTATGTAAGTGAGATTTTCTGAATTCCTAGTTACCTGTTATTTAACACATAGCAGCATGAAAAATAATTTAATGACATATTCACTCATTAATTTTACTGAATATTTTATAAAAATGTTAATGACTTCAAAAATGCTCAACTTTTCTATTTTTTCTACCTTGATTTAAAATTTATTTCCCTCTCGGGCCGGGAGTTTGGCCTAGTGGATAAAATGCTTGCCTAGCATGCATGAAGACTCGGGTTCGATTCCTCGGTACCACATATAGAAAAAAGCCGGAAGTGGTGCTGAGGCTCAAGTGGTAGAGCTCTAGCCTTGAGAAAGTCCAAGGACAGTGCTCAGGCCCTGAGCTCAAGCCTAGGACTGGCAAAAAAAAAATTTATTTCCCTCTCATACTAGACTATTTTATTATATTCTACATTATTTCTAGGCTGCTCTTCATGAAACATAAGCAATAGATGGCTACATTAAAAATTTAGTGCAACTTAAGTTTTGAATTTCTTTCTTTTAGTTTTAATTTTATTGTCAGGGTGATGGATAGAGGATGTAAGGAACATTGTTACATTCTCTCATGTTTTTCTACCACTTTCCTTCCCCCAACCCCTCTCTAAGTTATAAAGTTCATTTCCAACATATCATCTTGTGAGTAACATTGGTTCACCCTTTGTCCTTTTCTCATCATCTTGTTCCCCTTCCTTCCCCAATTCAAATAAACAAATAAACATATATACAATATGCCAGGTTCCAAAGTCAGATACAATAACCACAGAGACTAAACCATTAGGAAGGTAAAAAATAAAAGAAAAAAGAAATAACTTCACATAGTACATTAAAAAAATAGCAACCACAAAGACAAAGTTCTTGTTTTCATATCCTGAAGTTTATTTTGCTTAACATCCATCATCCAACATAGTTATATGCAGGTAACTTGGTGATGTACTGTGATCTTCCTTATTATCAGTGTTATAAGTAGTAACTGTGGTATTTTTAGTCCTATTTGGTTTTTAACTTAGGGTATCATGTATGCTAGGGCACTGAGTCATGCCCTGATCCCTTTTTAATGCTGGTTATTTTTTAATATAAAATCTTGTTTTCTGTTTATGTGTGTCTTTCCTGGCCACAACCCAGCTATTTTAGGCATCCCATTTAAATGTAATGATGAGTGTGAGCCACTCACTCAGCTTCTTCTGTGGCAATAGTCACGTGTACTTTTCTGCCTAGGGTTCACCTCCATCTTTTCTATCTTAGTCCCCTCAAAGCTAGTTTGACATGTATGTATAATGGCACTGAGCTAAAGATTGAGAAGAAATCTCACGAACGTTTTTGCGCAAACCACGTTTAAATTTTGAACTTCCTACACTCAACATTTCAAATTGTCAAGAGTTTTTGCATGAACCACCACATCTGTAAGGAATTTTTTCCAGTTGCTTTCTCATGGTTATTTTTCTCTGTATAAACAGTGCAAATGCTTTCTAAGCTTTTTATTTTATAATTGCCGTTAAGTAGTTGTATGACTGCATTTGTTCACATTTTCACTCTTCATTCCTGTGATTCCTCTGTCTCTTTCCCTAAATGAACATCTCCATTTTCTGGTATCCATTTTGAAAAATAACATTTCAGTTGGTTCAGAGGCGTTACATCTTTCTCTGATTTTTATCAAAGCAAAGGTAAGACAATCAATGCATACATATTGATATTTGATGGTTTTGAAATATTTGAACTTTATTTTTCAGTGGTGGGACATGAACTCTGCACCTGGGTGCTGTCCCTGAGTTCTTCAGCTCAAGGCTACCACCCTATGCCTTAAGCCACAGCGTCACTTCCAGTTTTCTGATAGTTAATTGAAGATAAGAATCTCACAGACTTTAGTACCTGGGCTGGCTTTGAACTGAGATCCTAAAATCTCAGCCTCCTGAGTAGCCAGGATTAAAGACAAGAGCCACCACACCTGGCTATGAATATTTTATTTTATTGCTTGTTACCAAGAACATTATACATCTATTTTGTAATATTATATATCATAGAAAATAGTATTACAGAGAATATGGTATTAAATGTTACATTGTACAAGAATATAATACTCAGATTTAGAGTCAATTAGCACTCATTCAGTATGTACAGGGGTAATTGTGTTTAATTTTTGTAGCTTAATGTGTAAACATAAATATCTGAGATGTTTACAGTTCAAGAACCAAGCCAACAAAAACCTACAGCCTAAAATATTGAAATATGAATTAGTATCCTAACCTCAAGTGTACATGGCATGCCATAAGCAGATAAAATATAAACATGATTCATCATTGTCTCAACTGGAGAGTTACTCTCTGAAGCTGTTTGTGTAAAAATGTGTTATTCAGTGTAGCTATAACCTTTGTTCTATCATTTGCTTCTATTCTTTTTACTTATAGAGTATTTTTGCCGTGTTCTATCTTCAGTATAGAGAAAACTGTATTTGAGCCAGGTGCAATGGCTCATGCTTGTAATCTTAGCTACTCAGGAGGCTGTGATCTGAAGATCAGGGTTCAAAGCCAGACCGGGTAATAAAGTAGAAAGTCCGTTAGATTCTTATCTCCAATTAATCACCAGAAAACCAGAAGTGGTGTTATGGCTCAAGGGGTAGGCTGGTAACTTTGAGCAGAAGAGCTCACGGAAAACACCTGGGCCCAGAGTTCAAGCCCTGTGATGACAAAACAAAAACAACAGAAACAGGAATAAAAGGAAGCTCTATATACTTTAGAGGGAATGAAATACTATGATCATCTGGGTAGAATACTGATTGGAATTTTATAGAGAAGAAAGTTAGAGTATATGTAATGAAACACTTTCATACTCAAGCACAGAAATTTATTTGTATTTAAGATAAATCCTATCATGTTGTCCAACAGACTGATGCACCAGCCACTGCTGCAGTTTCCTGCTTAGTTGTCATTCTAAGTTGCTGTCACTTATTTAAAATCATGGATTAAAGGACAAAAATTAGGTTGACTGATAAATTGATGTACCAATATAAACTGCTCAATTTAGATATAAGCCAGGCATAACAGACATATTGATGGAAAGATTATTACCTGAGAATGCCCTGGATTGGTATTGTAGTCTTGTAATGAATATTAATTCAATTTTAGATAGATACAGTAGTAATTTTCTCTAAAACTAGGCCACATGGAAACATTGGTGGAAAATTGTGAGAAGATAGATAATAATCACAATAACAGTGTTGCTTTGGGGGCTTATTATGTTTAGTACTTCAATAGAGTTGGATGCATTCATCTCTTATAAACTTATTGAATTAATAAAATTATTGTAAGTGCATGTTTTGGAATTATAGGATGAATTGGTGTTTATGGCTGTTTATGTTTTAAGAATTTTTTTAAAATTCCAAAAGCCACTCAGAATGCATTCTCTCCCTCTTGCTCTCTCAAAGGGAAGAGAAGAACAATTATCAATGGCAAGTGGCGATTGCAAGAAAGCAACACCAGAAGTCAGCTTCAGGGTCAGGAGAGAATACTATGTCTCCTCCTTGTGGTTTTTGGTACGCTATCTAGAAATTATCCCTGAAAGTATAGTCTTTGTTTTGAGAATTTTTGTAAATCAATTGACAATTATATTTAATATTGTCAGCAAATGTTACTTTTAATTTCCTGCACAGTCACCACATACACTAAATAATTGGAGCCTTCCCAAAAGGTTCATACAATCATCTTCTTGTTGACAAATCTAATATTAAAGTTACAAGTTTGAAACTAGACCTGAGGTTTCAACGTACACACAACCATAAATGTTAGTCTGTGAAGTACTGTTTTCTTCTGTGTGTGTGTGTGAGTGTGTGTGTGTGTGTGTGTGTGTGTGTGTGTGTGTGATGAAAAAGAAGAGAAGACAGAAAAGACTGAAACAAAGAGGGGGCAGAAGAGGAATGAGGAAAAATTGGTATCATTCTATACTGCTTGGGAACCAGAGAACTTGAAGAAGAATACATACAACAGAAGACATAGTGGAGTGTAAGCTGAAACTTGTAGGGCTGTATAGTGGGGTACTAAAGTCTTCGGGGCACAAATGACACTATCAAGCATCCTGGATTCTGAGTATTCAGTCATATAGTGTGCTAAAGTTAGGTCTTTCCCCACTCAGTTGTTCCTTAATACTTCTGTGTTTCTCCTTTTCTTTTACTGCCAGTTCTGAGGACTGAACTCAGAGCCTGGACATTGTCTCTGAGGGTTTTGTTTTTGTTTTTGCATTTTCTCAAGGTTCTGTTCAACCATGTAAGTTGCAGCTCTAATTCAAGCTCATAGTTCATAAAAAGACTTTCATGAACTTTCTTGCTGGGGCTCTCTTCGAACTATGATTGTCAGATCTCAGCCTCCTGAGTAGTTAGAATTACAAACAGGAGTAAGGGTGCCAAGTTTATTCTCTGCAAATGAATATATTTACCTAAAATCATTTTCTCCCACAGTATTTAGCTTTTTTAATTTTACTCAGGGCATGGCTTATAATAAATATTACTTTTGAGAAAATTTTGTACTTGATATTTTATTATGTTGATTTGAGACAAGGTCTTATTATGTAGACCACGCTGAATTCAGTCCTCCCACTTCTGCCTCCCAAGTGCAAGAATTATAGGCATGAGCCACCACATCTGGATGTACTGGGATTTTGAACAAGTCTGGAGCTGTGAAGACTTTGAGAACAATTCAGGCTGGGCTAACTGCATTTTGCATTGTGACTTCAGGGCTGGGAATGGAATCTTATCACACGGAATCTTAATTGCCTCGGAAAATCTATATGGTAAAGGCCTCATTGATAGCCTGTGAAACTATTGTGAGGTATTGAAACCTTTAAAAGGTGATGTCTTGTGGGAAAAAGTTGTATCACAGAGGATGTTCTCTTCTTTTTCTCATATATTTTTATTGTAATTAAAAGAAGGGTTACATTATAGTCATCAGATAGAAGGTGCATTACTCCACATACCTTGATACCCTTTCTCATGTCTTGATCCCCATTTCCCTCCCCCACACCTGCCCCTCATCTTGTTTTCCTCCCTTTCCTATCTGACTTCAAATAACCAAATACCCACATATATAATATATCAGATAACAAGGTGAAATATTATAACAATATGAGATAACCAAGGGACAGCAAAAGAGATGAGAGATAACACAGTACATTAAAGACAACAATCATTCATTATATGGCTTTTGTTTCTATATCCTGGAGGTCCTTTCATTTAGCATCATTCTATGTGGCATTAAGTATCTAGGTTTTATTGTATTATAAATCTCTGCTAGGAGAGCCCAAAGTTTCTACTGGTTATGACAAATGAGGGAAACCATTGAGCATATGTTCCTTTGAGTCTGGCTTACTTCACTTAATAAAATTTTTTCTAAGTCTTTCCATTTTCTTACAAATGGGCGATGTCATTCTTTCTGACAGCAGCATAGAATTCCATTGTGTACAAATACCACATCTTGTTGATCCACTCATCAACTGAGGGGCATCTGGGTTGGTTCCATATCTTTGCTGTGGTAAATAGTGCTGCAATGAACATCATTGTGCTAGTGGATTTAGTATGTCCTTGTTTCTGGACAATTGGGTAAATACCTAGTAGTGGAATTGCTGGGTCATAGGGGAGCTCTATGTTTAGTCTTTGAGGAACTGCCATACTGCTTTCCATAGTGGTTGAACAAGTTTGCATTCCCACCAGCAGTGTAGTACTGATCCCTCCTGGCCTCACCCCCTCCAACATCTGTTGCTACTAGTTTTCTTGATCCTGGCCATTCTAACTGGAGTGAGGTGGAATCTTAGAGTTGTTTTGATTTGCATTTCTTTTTTTTATATTTTTTATTGTAATTAGTAAAAGGGTTACATGATATTTGCCAGATAGAAGGTGCATTAATTCACATACATTGATACCCTTTCACATGTCTTGGTACCCGTATCCCTCCCCCCCCACACCCCCCACCCGTCTTGGTTTTCCCCCCTTCCCTATCAAATTTCAAATATCCAAATACAAATAAATTCAATAAATCAGATAACAAGGTGAGATACTATACCAATATGAGATAACCAAGGGACAGCAAAGGAGATGAGAGACAACATAGTACATTAAGGACAACAATCATTCATTATATGGCTTTTGTTTCACTATCCTGGAAGTCCTTTCAATTAGCTTCACATTATATATCCTTATGTATCAAGATTTTGCTCTATTGCAAATCTCTGCTAGTAGAGCCCAAGGTTTCTACTGATTATGACGAATGAGGGAAACCATTGAGCCTAAGTTCCTTTGAGTCTGCTTACTTCACTTAATAGGATTTTTTCTAAGTCTTTCCATTTCCTAACAAATGGGGCAATGTCATTCTTTCTGACAGCAGCATAGAATTCCATTGTGTACAAATACCACAACTTGTTGATCCACTCATCAACTGAGGGACATCTAGGTTGGTTCCATATCTTTGCTATGGTGAATAGTGCTGCAATGAACATGGTTGTACTAGTGGGTTTAGTATGTCCTTGTTTCTGGGTGGTTGGGTAAATGCCAAGTAGTGGAATTGCTGGGTCATAGGGGAGTTCTATGTTTAGCCTTTTGAGGCACTGCCACACTGCTTTCCATAGTGGTTGAACGAGTTTGCACTCCCACCAACAGTGTAGTAGTGATCCCTCCTGGCCACATCCCCTCCAGCATCTGTTGTCATTCGTTTTCCTGATCCTGGCCATTCTACCTGGAGTGAGGTGGAATCTTAGAGTTGTTTTGATTTGCATTTCTTTTATGACCAGAGATGTTGAGCATTTCTTCATGTGTCTATAGGCCATTTTTGTTTCTTCTTCAGAGAAGACTCTCTTTAAGTCTTTGGCCCATTTTTTAATGGGATGGTTGTTACTTTGGAGGTTAGTTTTGGAGTGATTCAATTTTTTGAGTTGTTGATATATTTTAGATATGAGGCCTTTGTCCATTGTTTGGTTGGTGAAGATCTTCTCCCACTCTGTAGGCTTCCTGATTAGTTTACTAGCTATGTCCTTTGCCCTACAAAAGCTCTGCAGTTTAATGCAGTCCCACTTATCCAGCCTTTCTCTGATTTGTTGTGATTCTTGGTCCTTATTAAGAAAGTTTCGACCTGTGCCAAGGAGGCCTCGTGTATCTTGATTTGCATTTCTTTTATGACCAGAGATGTTGAGCATTTCTTAATGTGTCTGTAGGCCATTTTTGTTTCTTCTTCAGAGAAGACTCTCTTTAAGTCTTTTAATGGGATGGTCAGCTTGGTACTGGCACAACACAGGCCTGAAAACCAATGGAATAGAACTGAGGACCCAGATATTAAACCATAGACCTATGGCCACCTAATCTTTGATAAAGGAGCCAAAAAAATAGAATGGAAGAAAGACAGACTCTTCAACAAGTGGTGCTGGCAGAAATGGTTAAGCACCTGCAGAAAACTAAAGTTGGATCCTTCTTTGTCACCCTGCACCAAGATTAACTCCAAATAGATCAAAGATCTTGAGGTAAAAGCAGATACACTGAAAACTTTCCAAGAAGGAATAAGAGATACACTAGGTCTCCTTGGCACAGGTTGAAACTTTCTTAATAAGGACCAAGAAACACAACAAATGAGAAAAAGTCTAGATAACTAGGACTGCATTAAACTGCAAAGGTTCTGTCTGGCAAAGGACATAGCCAGCAAATTAACTAGAAAGCCTACAGAGTGGGAGAAAATCTTCACTAACCATACAACAGACAAAGGCCTCATATCTAAAATATATCAACAGCTCAAAAAATTGAATCACTCCAAAAGTAATCTCCAAAGAGGATGTTCTCTTTTAGAGGATATTGTTTTGTCGTCTCTTTTTTCTCTATCTTTGCTTCCTCTCTGCCAAGAGCAGAACTGCTCTTCTCTACCATAAGCTCTCTCCATGATGCATTGGGCTGCCATAGGCCCATAGAACTATAATGAAATCTCTGAAACTGAGCTAAAACAAATGTCTCTTGCTTTAATTCACTTATTTTATCCTTTTGGTAGGCAGCTGATAACATACAACATCATCAGTTCCCTGATTCTCTAGACAAGTCCAATGTCTTGATCAGATTGCAAATGGTTAAGTTCCATGACTCTTGAGAAGTTGAATATAATCAGGAAAAATTTAGCAAAATGCACCGAATAGCCTTAGATTGTGTTGTCAAGCTGCTAGTGTTTCATGTATTTGTAGATTCAACTATTATGGTTTATACCTTTCTTATTTTTTAGATGCTGTCGTACAAAATGAGTCTCTAGTGCTCAGATGCTATCTGATATTAGGGAAAGCACAATCCAGTTCAAATTTATATTAAAAGTTTATGTGTCTCATAGCTAGTAAATTAATTAGGAAGCCTACAGAATGGGAGAAGATCTTCACTAACCACACAACGGATAAAGGCCTCATATCTAAAATATATCAACAGCTCAAAAAATTGAATCACCCCAAAACTAATCTCTAAAGAAACAATCATCCTATTAAAAGATGGGCCAAAGACTTAAAGAGAGTCTTCTCTGAAGAAGAAACAAAAATGGCCTATAGACACATGAAGAAATGCTCAACATCTCTGGTCATGAAAGAAATGCAAATCAAAACAACTCTAAGATTCCACCTCACTCCAGTTAGAATGGCCAGGATCAAGAAAACTAATAACAACAGATGCTGGAGGGGATGTGGCCAGGAGGGATCAGTACTACACTGGTGGAGTGCAAACTTGTTCAACCACTATGGAAAGCAGTATGGCAGTTCCTCAAAAGACTAAACATAGAACTCCCCTATGACCCAGCAATTCCACTACTAGACATTTACCCAATTGTCCAGAAACAAGGACATACTAAATCCACTAGCACAATGATGTTCATTGCAGCACTATTTACCACAGCAAAGATATGGAACCAACCCAGATGCCCCTCAGTTGATGAGTGGATCAACAAGATGTGGTATTTGTACACAATGGAATTCTATGCTGCTGTCAGAAATAATGACAGTGCCCCATTTGTGAGGAAATGGAAAGACTTAGAAAAAATCCTATTAAGCGAAGTAAGCCAGGCTCAAATGAAGATAGTCTCAATGGCTTCCCTCATTTGTCATAATCAGTAGAAACCTTTGACTCTTCTAGCAGAGATTTGCAATAGAGCAAAACCTAGATACATAAGGCCATATAGAATGATGCTAAATGAAAGGACCTCTAGGATATAGAAACAAAAGCCATATAATGAGTGATTGTTGTCCTTAATGTACTATGTTATCTCTCATCTCTTTTGCTACCCCTTGATTATCTCATATTGTTAAAGTATCTTATTTTGTTATCTGATATATTGGATATATTTGTATTTGGTTATTTGAAATTGGATAGGGAGGGGGAAAATAAGATGAGGGGTGAGGAAGGGGGGGAGGGAAATGGGGACCAAGACATGTGAAAGAGTATCAATGTACGTGAATTAATGCACCTTCTATCTGGCAAATATCATGTAACCCTTCTATTAAAAAAAAGAAAATATGGAAAAATGTCAGGAAAAGGCAAGAAATGTAGGAACGACTTTGTGTGATTCAATCCTATATAACACAGAAACTAAAATAGGGCCCAGCAAAGAGATATTTAGGAACAAATTAATGTGCTCTTAGACAATGAGGGAAAGGAGGACAAAAACATGAGGAGGGATAGCAATGATTGTTAAGGAATGTACCTTCTATCTGGTGAATATTTTGCACCCCTCCTATTAATTACAATAAAAAATAAAATAAAATAAGGTCCAGCAAATAAATATTTAGGAACAAATTTTAAAAAAAAGTTTATGTGTATTTTTCATGTCCTCTCTACTTTGAAGCTTCTATTTTTCAGTTTCTAAAGTATTGTTGAATGTGACTTAAATTTTTATTGGAAAGATCATAAATTATTTTTACCCAATCTTTACTTTTTTCACATATTTTTATTGTAATTAATAGAGGGGTTACATTACGTTTACCACATAGAAGGTGCATTACTTCACAAACATTGATACCCTTTCTCATGTTTTGGTCCACATTTCCCTCCCCTTACCTCTGCCACTCATCTTGTTTTCTCCCCTTCCCTATCCTATTTCAAATTACCAAATAAGCATATATACAATATATCAGATACCAAAGTAAAATACTGTAACAATATGAGATAACCAAGGGACAACAAAAGAGATGAGAAATAACATAATACATTAAGGACAACAATCACACATTATATGGCTTTTCCTTCATAATTTTTATAACCACTTGTTTGATATGTATTGTTTGAATTCTGAAAAATTTGAATGAACAGATAATCTCTACTCCAGGATGTTCAATACCAATGATTGTCCCATACAATTCTTCTTCATAAGGTCAGAAGTGTGGAGAGTGTGTATTTGTTGGAGAAGATATTAGGGCTAGAACTCTTTTAACTATGTAATTGAACTGGTGTTTATGTGAAAGGATTCAATTCAATTCATAAGTCAGTGTCTTAAAAAAGTACATTCAATTGTGCATTTAATATAGGTATGTGCTATGACTCAGACATTATTCTTTTTTTCATATATTTTTTATTGTAATTAATAGAAGGGTTACATGATATTTGCCAGATAGATGGTGCATTAATTCTCATACATTGATACCCTTTCACATTCAGACATTATTCTTTATTGCATAAATCTTCCCAGTATGAGACTGAGCTATGATTAAATAATCACAGAGAAAATATACAAAGGTACATTTTCAGGAAACATGCTTGGAAGGGGAAAACAGAGAAAACCTTATTCAGGTGTTAGGTCACTCCCTGGAAGGGGTGTTGTGACATTTTTCGTTTCAAATCATTTATTGGGAGAAAGCTCTCAAAAAGAGTAAGGAGCTTAGACAGAGCGGGGAAAGCATTGGAACAGGAATTGTACCATATGTTTGTTCTTTCTTTGAATTAGTGAGGTAAAATTTGTACATGTGTTTGTTAGTCACTGCCCCTTGACAGTCTTCGCAAGGAATGCAGCACTGTAGACTCTCCTGCTATGACAGTAATTTGAAGCAAGAAGACTTGCTTTGGAGAAGGGGGATTGTAGGTTGGTTGCTAGCAACTGACATACAGCCTCTGTAGAACAGAATAGCATCCCAGAAAGAAAAGTAAGGCAGCACTGACACCAGGCCCCCCCTTGAACAATGGCCATGAATTTTACAGGTGATTTTATTAAATGCAAACTGATTTTACCAGATAAGAGTCAGTATAGGATGAGCCACAGGAGAGAAAAAAGAAGGTTATTACTAGAAACACAAACACTTCTAGGAATTTAACTCAGCCTAAGAATAATGAATCAAATATCTTGATTATCTTTGGTATTTCTTAAGTCTCAAATATTTTGACAGGCATAAAGCTCTACATATTTTTTATTCTTCAATTCTCTTCTAACTTGGCAAGACATTTTAGTATATGCTTTTGAACCTGTAATTACTACTTAGCACTATGAGTGGTATTCAATACGTTCTCAAGTGTGATTTGGAAAGAAATACATAATGCTTATGTGGCTACATTTTAATTTAATAGGTAGCTTAAACACTGAGTTCAATAATGAATGCACATCAATACTTGCACAGCAAGTACTAAATACATTTTTCATAGATATTTGTTAAAATATGTCTGTGTAGATAGAGTCATCAACATGTCAAACTCATGCTGCTTTGAAAAACAGCCTACAGACTTTAGGCTATAAAACATATAAGTACTTTCCTTTTTTGCTCACATTCAATCTCTGTAGTGTGATTGCAGTAGTCCCAATTTACAAAACTTTCACTATGAGACAGAAATGGGTGGACTATTCTTTGTGTGGATCACTTGTGATTCTATGACAGAGAGAGGAAAAAGGACACTGACATAAATGTTTATAACTTCTGAAGGTGATTAACAAATCTCACTTCACACATAACTGGTAAAAGTAGGTAGAATGACTCAGGCTGGTGGTGGAAAAAGATAATTCTCCCCTGGGGAAAGATGCTATATGTTTGTGAAAAATGATTAAATTTTATGCTAATTGAGTGATAGATACTTATGAATGTTTTCTTAAAATTCTCAGAATTGCACTCTTGGAAGGTTGTGACCCAATTAAATCAAGAAACATGTTAATGTTCAAGAAATTATTCATCTGATACATAATACAGTGTTATGGATATTAAAGAATTTATATGATGGAAAAATCTCACATAGTGTGCTTAAAGTTTTATATAAGCTGTTTTAAATTGGTATCATTTTTATATACCTAGTCTTTTCCATATACCCAGTCTTCACATACTCAGTCTTTTATGGGTCTTCTGTAGTTTTTCTTAGCTGAAAATATGGAACCTGGTCCAAGGAGAATTGTCATAATGCTACTTTCTTTATTTGACCATACGTGGAAAACTCTCTCAAATAAACATAGTTCAGGTACACATAGTGCTATTTCTGAGCTTTTCTTCTCTTCCCTTCTACTCTCTCCCTTTTTTCCTATTTTCTTCCTCCCTTGTCTCAAATTCTTTCTAGTTCCAACTACAGGTTCTTTATAAAATTTTATTACAGCTTCTTTTCAATGGCAATATTCAACTGTAATTATATCACAAGGGTTGAGCATAGTTTCTAAGTCTTAGTCTGTAAGAAGTGCTGAAGGAACAGCCATGTGAGGGTAACTCTGGTATCATCTAACTGAGGAGGAAGACATATGCTCAAATTCAATATTAGTAACAATGTTCTATCAGAGAGCTATTGGTGACATAAAATATGATCACAAAGGAAACAAGACTGGATGAATTGCCAAAGATTTGATGAAAGAGATAATATTCAAGTTGAATGTGAATAATAAATCAAACTCTTATAGATAAAAATAGAGATGAAGACTTTATAGTTGATAGTCAATTGTGTCTGGAACACAATGAATGATTCCAAGAGACAAAAAGAAAAAGGAGCTGAAAAGGTAGAGTAAATAATGACAACAACTTTGAATGACAAGAATAATGAATTTTCTACTTGGAAGGCAGAGAAAAAGATAATTTCAGTGAGAAGCCAACCCAGACACAAAGCATAACCCCTATCTCAACAAATAAGCTGGATAAGGTGGTTTAGATCTAAGGCCCCAGCTAAGTGGGAGACTATAGGTTGAAGGGGTCATAGTACCTGTCCTGGTTAAAATGACAAGTTCTTACCTTAAATTAATCAATAAATCAATAAAGAAATTAAACAAAAATGGGTTGCATGTGAGCCCCTATTGCTAGAGCATAAACTCTGGAGTTCAAACTCCAGTACCACCAAAACATACTGGATTTTGTTATCTGTATTATTCAGATTTTTGTCACTGCGGCAAAATACACCTATACATTCTAAGTTGGAGTTCGAAGTTGCTTAGTTCCACTGCTTCATTGTGTGTGGATAGGCAGCATATCATGGAAGGAACATGCCGTGTGCTGAAGCAAATTGCTCAGCTCAAGGGATGAGGTTCCAGTGTCCTTTCAATAACACAGCCCCCAGTGACCTTACTTCCTCCCTGAAGGTTTCATCTCAGACAGGTTCCTATGCCAACCAATAGAGCCCTCAAACAGGGTGAAAACATTCTACTCATGGACCTTTGGTGTGCAATTGTCTAAGCCACATCACAAACTTATGAACTAGAAGTATACTCTATACTCAATTATAGTTATGACTTAGAAAGAGAAAATGCTGGTATTTCTGTGGAGGCTGAATTGAACAGGATTAAATAAAGAGACATTAATGAGTCTTTGTCCCCTGTTTAAGCAATTATATAAAGAGAGCACTATCTCTGGATTAGAGGATAAGTTTTCAGGCAGTGAATCTGAGACAAATACAGAGAATATGTGATAAGGTGAGGGACAAAACAAAATAATAAGAAAGCGAATGAAATATCAGAATTGTTTTAAGTTACAGTGTACTCTTCTGTTTTTTACTTATTTTACTTATCACTATTTCTTTTTTGTCAGTCATGGGGCTTGATCTCTGGGCCTGGATGTTGTCCCTGAGCTCTTCAGCTCAAGGCTAGTGCTCTACCACTGGAGCCACAGCGCCACTTCTGCTTTCCTGGCTGTTAATTGGAGATAATAGTCCCGTGGCTTTTTGTGCCCAGACTGGCTTTGAACCTCGATCCTCAGATCACAGCCTTCTGAGTAGCTGGGATTACAGGCATGAGCCACAAGCACCTGGCCCATATCTATTTTTTTTTTTTTTTACTGTTACTGGGGGTTGTATGCATGGCATGGAATTTGCTTTTTTGCCTTCTCAATCAAGACAGTGCTCTACCATTTAAACTACAGTTTTACTTCTGGCCTTTTGCTATTTATATGGACATAAGTGTCTCACATGTTTTTTGGCTGGGGCTGGCTTCCTACGGAAAATCCCCAAATCTCAGCTTTCTGATCAGCTAGGAATGAAAGCACTATCTACTGATATCCAGTTAACATTTCACTTATCCTTTGGCAGACAAAGCAGTAGAGAAATGAGTTTTATCTTTTCCATCCATAACATTCAGTTTAATGAGCAGAATCAATGATCTCAGAATTTGAAATTACTTTTGGAAAATAGGTAAATTCAATTTTGAATAGGTTGGCATCTAATTGGAGTATACAGTAGGAAGCTGGAAATAAATTTCCAAAAGTCCACTATCTATTATGGACATGGCTTCCAGCAGAACCAGATGGAATCATTTAGCACCCAAAGCTACCAAGTGATAAATAGTTGCACTTGGAAATGTGGGCTTGGGAATGATCTCTTCAGTGTAAAAATGGCTGGATTGGTACTAAGCCCTAAGATGAACTCCTGGGAACTATGAATTGTAGGGGTTAGGCTGGTCCAGGGGATGTACTTGAGAGAGGGGATCGGTGAAGTAGACATAGAAATGAAAAACACGTTGTTATGGAAACCAACAATGTAGTGTCATTATGGCAGTCACAAACAAACATCTTAGTCCCTTTTCCTGGTACATATTTGTCCATGAATGTGTATTGTTGTTAGAAATTGTTACTTAAAATGTGACTTCAACCAGTTCAAGGTGGTTGGTATAGCAATCTCAATCTAGCTCATTCCCCGTCTGTCCTATGTACTGCGACCCCAGCCTCTACCATGGGTCAGCAAATCTGAAGCGGTCCAATGGTATTCTTTTCCTTGACAAGTTGAATTACAATGTATGGAATGAGGTAAATAATGAGTAGACAAACACAAATAAATGTGAAATTTCAAGGCCTTGGGTCTTGGTCTGAGAGGATGCCAAAGAGCCTATCTAACGATAGAAATTCAGGCTACCACACACTTCAGGGTCTCTGAAATGGCAAGCTTTTCAAAGTGATAGTTGCTGACTCTGAATTGTGGTCTCATGTTGTATATAAAATATAGGCTTCTAGGTACACACAGAGTCCGAGCTTATTGAGACTATCTGTTCCTTTGCATTTTGACATGTAATGTTTTCTTTTTTAAAACACACTAGTCCTCTACTCTATCAAATATAAAGAATTCCCCTCTCATAATTGCGTTCCTCCAGGTAATCTGGCCAATTACCTACATATGACCTGAAAAATTGCAGTTATGATCTCTTTCATCGATTCTTCTACTATCAGTAGCATTAAGTGTATGTGCTTTAATGTTAATTTTCACTGAATTCTAAGAGCAAATAAAAGATAAGGATATGAACATAACAAAAAATTTATTTGATTAATGAATAGTCAAAGGTAAAAGGAGAAACATGTTAAATATAGAAAGTTCATGTTTAATCCTGTCATGTTTCCCCCAAATATTGACCGTCCACTTGAAGGCTTGTCTTTCTCTTCTAGGAGAAAATATTTTTTAAAATGTTAACATTCTCATCACTTAAAGCTCTCATCATAGAATCCTGTCATTCTGCCTGTCAGATTAGGGAAACTGCAGCAGCACATTTCTAAAATTCTCCAAAATAAGACAGTTAATGACTCCACGTGTGTTTGGGCTGGAGATTGGGGAAGGGTCTCTTACTAGTCACATAGAAGAACACAGAATTTTTCTGGTTTCTTAGCAAGAACCCTTGGAGAAAAGCAATTAGTCCTTCAGTTCTGCAAAGTGGGCATACATATGCTTGATTATTTCTGGATTAAAAATATTCAAAAATTGTACTTTCCAGTGCCAGTGGATCACTCCTATATTGCTAATTACTCAGGAGGCTGAAATCTGAGGATTGTGGATAGGAATGTGTGAGAGACTCTTATAATTCGATTAACAAGCAATGAGTGATAGAATGCCAGTCTTGAAGCAGCTTAAAGGGCAACACAGAGTACCTGAGTTCCAGCCTCAGGAATAGCATGAAAAATTGACATGCATCAGCCTTTTCCTTCTCATTATTCTGTAAGCATTACAGTACAACAACTATTGGAGTCATATTTACATTGAATTATGTATCATAAGTAATCTCAAATTAATCAATGTACTTAGAGGATGTACCTAAGATATATGAAAATATTGCTCTACTTGGGGAAGAGACTTAATTAACATCCACAGATTTTGGCATGAGATGTCTGTGACCTAACTGCCCACAGATACTGAGGAATGACTGTGTAAACTACAATTTAAGAAAAATCACTAATTCTCAGGTACAGTTTACATATTCCTTAAAAGTAAACCTTTTCCTAAATTAATAATATACAACGATTTCCAAGTTCAAAATAAAAATAATGCACTAATAAGAAGGCAAAAGCAAACCAATACTACAAGGAGGAGTCTTCTCACTTTATTAACAATGGCTACTATTAAAAATAATGCAAATATAAAAGGATGTAGAAAAAAAAGTCACTCCACACTGTTGGTAAAGCCATTATGGAAAACTACTTGGTGGTTTCCCAACAATTGAAAATAGAAGCACCGTAGGGTCCATCAATCCTGTCAGTGGGTAAACTGCTATGGAAATTGATGTATTTGGAGGACACTTCTGCACATTTATTTTCTCTGTAGTACTATTCACAATAGCCTAGAAATGGAAAAAAATACAAATTTTTTTTTTTAAAAAACCTTTGCATTGACTGATGAATGGATGTGTTTTTCAGATCCTACAGGTATGACAGAGTATCTAAGAAAATCAACTTAAAAAGAGAATAATGTTTGACTCAAAATTTCCAGAGCATTTACTCCACAGTTGCTTTTTGGGCCATTGGTGTACTCCCATGTAAGGAATACATGGTGGAGAAAGCTGCTCACTTCATGCTGGCCAGGAAGCAAAGACAGAGGAGGAGGAAGTGGAGGCCCTGGCATTCTATTATCTTGTAGCAGAGCCAGCAGGCTGGGGATCAAGCCTTCAACTCATGAGCTTTTAGAGGATAACTAAATCACCACACCTAAGAAAAGTGTGGTACATGTACAGTTTACAATGGAATACTGTTTAGCCATAAAGACATACATTTCTGTTATTTATTCCATAAATTGAATTGGACATCACTATATCATGTGAAAGAAATGAGGTACAGCAAGAGATACATGCAGTATTTTCCCACTTACATGTAGAATTTTAACATAGTTTATCTCATAAAAAGGGAGTATAGTGCTGGTTACTAGAGGTAGGGGAGGGTGGCTGTTAGGTAGGTTTGGGGAAATATTGCTCGATGAGTGTTTGTTTCACTGGATTGTTGTAAAATTCACAGTAGAGTGAATATTGACTAAGATTGTGTTCAATACATAAAATTACTAGAAGGAAAAAACTTCCAATTTACCATAGAGAAGTGGTAAATATTTAGAGAAATAAAATATTTATTTAAAATGCTAAAATTAAGTAAAGGAAGGAGAGGGTATAAAACCTTACAATATTTGGAAAACAAAATAGCAAAATGACAAATAGCTCCAGGATTAATACTAATTATATTTTAAACAAGTGAATTAATCAGTGGAGGATAGAGAATAGAAAAATGGACTAAAATATAAATATTATTTTGTTGTTTGCTCACAAAAGGAACACTGGGTAAATTGAACAGGTTCAATGTAAAAAATCAGTAGGCTATACAAATAATAATAACAGCAATCTAACAAGTGAAATGGCTCCAGTAATACGAGACTAAAAACTTAATTGGAAAGAGAAGATACCACTTTTCAATTATGAAATAACTGATACATCAGTTATAAGTATAAATGTACCCAGAGTACACCAAAACACATGATAGAACCGGAAGAAGAACTGGAGTCTTAATAATAGTTCCAAACTACAGTACCTTATATTAATACTGGTCAAGAACTATACAGAAGATGTACAATGAAATAGGCCATATATCAAGTAGACCTAGGTTCTACCTATAACACATTTACCCTTTGGCCAAGGAGGAAGCATATTCTTTTCTTTATTCTTGAAATTATTCAAGAGTAACAACATTAGGCCATAAAACAAGCTTCTGTGCATATAAACATTTAAAGCAATTTAATTTAAAAATCCATGGCAAATGGAATTTTGAGAATTTCCCAATTTGAGAAAAATGTTAAAATATAGTAATGAGTGGACCAAATGAGAAACCATTAGAAAAATTGTAAAAATGCTTTTCATTAAAGAAAATGACAATAAATATAAAGCTTATGGGATGAAAATTATGGAGCATCAAGAAGGAAATGGATAGGTCATAAATGTAAGTAAAAGAAAGAAAAATGTTAATGATGTAGACTTCTACTTTAAGAAACTTGCAGAAACAGAGCAAACAGAAAACAATCCAAAGCAATACTATAATTAGGAAATAAAAGACATAGAAAAAAATTGAGGACGTAAGTAAAATTACAATCACATTTAGATCTTGAAAAATAAAATGACAAATCTGTGACTATACTTGACAAAAAGTTTATTACATAAAAAAATTTAAAAGCATGACATTGACTTCAGAAACTAATGAAGAATTATAAATTGAGTTTATGAATTGATATTACTTAGGAAATACAAAGGGAAAAATTAAAAACTCTCCAACATAGCCTCTGAAAAATGTGAGGCAATCATATGTGTTAACATTCATATAAAGAACCACATGACCAAAACAAGATAAAATGGAAAACATTTCTATAGAAACAAAGATGAACAAAATTGGCTCAGGAAAACAGCAAGAAATCTAGTCATATAGGTAGATATGTAGAATTATTACATTAATAGAATTTTTCTCTTAAAGATCCAAGGCAGAGGGTTATATTGGCTAATAATATAAAATGCATAAAAATTAAGTCAAATTTTTCATAAATATGTCTAAAATATAGACAATAAGAGAATAACTCCTAACTCATTCTGTGGGACTTGATGTGTCCTGATATTAAACCCATAAATATCACAAGAAATTAAAACCAAAGCATAATATCTAGGAGACATTCAATAGAGACTACTTACATGAAAAACACTTACAACCTTACTTTTATAGGGATGACTTCCCATGTATAAAAGTACAGACAACAAATACTTTTCTTTCTTTTTTTTTAAATTGTATTTTCTGGGTGATGTACAGAGGAGTTACAGTTACATACATAATGTAATGAGTACATTTTTTATTGAATATTGTTATCCCTCCCTTTTTTTCTCCCACTTTTCCTCCCTTTATTCTCACCCAGAGTTTTCTATGAATTGTCAAAAGTGTTGATGGAGAGGTAAAATATTGGAGCCTTCATTTATTACTGATGAATTATGGCTGCTATTGGCCAGTTCCTATGGCCAATTTCTATGTGATCTAACTACGTAGAAAATTCTACAGATTCTGCAAATGGTATACATTATCTATCAATTTTAATCATATATATATATATATATGTATATGATCACACACATACTTCGAAGTGAAATAGCATCCCGTGTCCACATTTACTCTTATTTAGTGAATGTATTCAAGTGTTCATTGAACAAGTTCACAACAAGTAAAACTAGAAACTATTTGGATATTCAGCAGCTTATATGTGGTTTAACAAGTGATGCATCCATCCATTGATATAGTAATCATCAATGTAAAGCAATTAAGCCATAAAATATGCCCAAGATGAGCGAGGCTTTAAAACAACAGGCTTGTCCTAAATTCTACAAATATAAAATATAACATTTGTGTCAATTATGCAGTTTGACAAATTCATAGAAACATGAAGAAGACCCCTGGTTCCCAGAAGTCTGTGGAGGTGGGTATAGGGAATAACTACTATGGAATCTAATTGTTCTGTAGAGTCAAATGTTTTTGTACTAGTCCTGAGCTTAAATTCAGGGCCTAGAAACTGTGCCTGAGCTTTTTAAATAAGACTAGTGCTCTACCTCTTGAGCCACGGATCTACTTCTAGCTTTTATGGACTGGAGATAAGACTCTCAAGGATTTTCCTGGCTGTGTTGGCAAGATCTGTAAATCTCAGCCTCTCCCCCACCCCCAGTACGTAGGATTACAGGTGCAAGCCACCAGTGCCTGACTGCAGAGGTGATTTTAATGTACAATTTTAGAGCTTAGTTGGTGGCACTTCTCAATGTCTTTATTTTAAAAAGCACTAAGTGGGACAGTGTTGATCGTTTGATTTTATGACAATATCCCCAGGAAAACCTCATGTTTCCATAGAGTGACTCAGCGAAGGTCTCTATTGTGGAAAAATTAGATGATTCAACTATTATGGTGTGGGGCACGTCACATTACGAAAATGGGCCGACCTGCCTGTTGCCTTTTTGGGAGGTTTGGCTGTGGTTTGTGATGTAAAATAAGGATAACTCAAACCCTGGGATTGGCCCCGCAGCCCTCTCGGACCACACCTGCCTCCCCTTGCCCTGCCCACCTGTATGCTGATAGACTTCTGCATCCTACTTTAGCCCTTTGTACTTTCACAATAAATGAGTCTTGCTGTGACAGTCTCCCTGGTGCGTCTGTGTCTTCCCTCTGGAGAGGGAGGGCTGGGTGAAGGCAGCAGCTGGCCCTAACCTTTCTTGATCTCATCTTAGTCGGGGCGTGTTCTTGTCCCTCCTGCAGTTCAGGAGGCAAGAAGTGCTAAAAACCCTGACATTCTGGTGCCCGAACGTGGGACAGGAAATGAAAAGAACACTCATCAGAAGCAGAATTGTCGGCGAGCCGAGCCAAGAGGGTACAAGGTAAGGGTCTCCCTGAAAAGATGGGCCAATCTCACACCAAGAATGAGGACCCGGCGCTCCCAGCGTCTAGATTTAAAAGCAGAGGTTTGAGATTTCAGATCCCCTGGCTGAGAAGGTCTGGGAGGCCTTAATAAGCGCCATGTTAATGGCAGCCAAGCTTTTCAATTGGGCCATCTGGGAGCATGTAGAGCGCCTGGGGAGGAGGAAGATTAACTTGGGAGAGGACCCTCCCCTCGGGATCTCTCTGATCTTGTCTGCCTTTATGGCCTGCTTCTATCCTGGCTCAGTTGCATCTAGGGCCAAGGAAACTTTAATTGAGGAGAGCTCAGAGTTGTGGAGAGTTGGCCCTCCCGCTGCTCAGGAAGAAAAGGGTTTTGAGCCTTGCCCTGAGGAGGGACTTTTGGGCCCCTTTGATCCTGGGATCGGACCCCAGAGCCCTAAACCATGTGCTCCTGCCCCGGAATTTGTGGCAGACAATTGGGGTGCAGAGGGACCTCTGCCATTTTACTATCCATCTTCCCATGCTTCACCACCTCGTGTTAAACCGGAAGAGGATGTTAAGCCACCATACAGAGGCGGCTCCACCCCCAAATCAAAAGCACCAGTTAAGCCGCCATTTTACTCCTCCCTACCATGCTTGGCAAATGCTAACCTTGGGGGCAAGAGACCTGCCCTAAAAGACCTTAAGAAAGCAGTCTCCAAAGATGGGCCCTGGGCCGAAACCATCCTCCAAGGCCTGGCTCACCAGCAGTGCACCACCCAAGACTGGAAAAATTTAACTAAGGCTGAGCTTCCTGGCCCCCTGTGTCTCAAATGGTGTGCCTTTTTAAATGAGGAGTGCCATGCCAGGCTGAGAGGAACCAGGCTCCAGCAGGCTGCTATCCCTGCCCCCTACCAAGAGCAGGTGTGGGCTTTGAGATTGGCTGCATGGAAAAAAAATGGAAGAAGGCCCCTCAGAGCCTTCAATAATTACTCAGAAGGCTACCGAGGACCTTGCCACCTTTATAGTAAGAGTAGAACGGAGCCTCCAAAGAAAGTTCCCCTCAGGGCCCCTACGAAAACTGTTCATGCTGGTCTGGGAGGGGATGACTACAGACCACAGACTGGCCTGTGCAGGAACGAAGGAAAGATCTATGGGGAGGTGGATAGTTGTCACTAAGGATGTGGACACTCAGGCCCACCAGTCACAGACGCTGGTTGCGGCCCTACAAGCCCAAAAGGCCTAGGCGCTTTCTACTGCTCTTACGTCTTTCAATGGGGCTGGAAGAGGAGTTATGGGTGTGGCCAGCAAGGCCATTTTCAAAAGAGATTGCCCTAGGGGATGGATAAGACTTGATTTCCCCCCCCCCCCCACAGAGACGTCTTTCAGGCCAGACAAAAGGCCTAACTCCACCTAAAATACCCTGTCCCTGAGGAGCTACAATCACCTGCCTCTCAGGCCTTAAGTTCCCAGCTCCTAGAAACTGCCACAGGCCCCAGCTCCTGGGCACAGCTGGCCTAGCAGCATCTTAGCATTTGGCATGCCTCCTGTCCTGGCCAGAGCCATTCAGCAGCTGCTCTTAAAGAGGACCAGCCCTATAATCTCTAGGGAGAGACAAGATATGGATGTTGTGGCATTCTATGATGACGGCATTAGTTATGAAAAAACTGGCATAGAACTGCTTCCCCAATTCTAGGGGCCATAGTCTAATCACATGGCCCCACAGTGGCTTATTGGTGGGAAAAACAATTGGAGCTACTAAAATTAATAAGGATCAGGCAAATACAAGTTTCAAATACAGGTTTCTTCATGATCTCCCTTCAGTAAATATGCCCATGGGGGCCACCCGACCAGGGCTCCCAAGTCTTTCATCAATTCCTAATAATTTGTATATTTATGCTATTGAGATAAAAGATTGCTTTTTTCTAGAAACAGTGGTTTTCCTTTAACAACCTTCTTTTGGAAAAGACCCTCAGGTTTAAAGTAAAGGCCTCCAGAGGTAAGTAAAAATCGGCCGACCACCCTGTGTGTCTGTCTAAAAAGTGCACTGTGGGCCAAAAAAAAAAAAAAAAAAAGGTGGACACAGCAAGCTCTCTAAGGCCTGGGTGGTCAAGGGACGCCTTGACCCCCTTCTGGATTTCTTGTCAGTAACAGGGCATGCCTGAGAGTCTCACCGGCAAGACATGTCTAAGTCTAAGTAAGTTCTTTGGTGAGAACATTCATCTGAGTTCATGTTTTTGTGTTAAATGTATCCGGTTGAGTCCCATTTTCTGTTGTAAGTCAATGTCTGGTTCTGTTTGAGAGTAGGTTAGGATGGCCTTCTGCCAGCCAGCTACCAGGGAATGGAAATCTCCGTAGGGGAGGTGCCTCCTGAATTCCCGATTTCAAGGCCCCATGGTCTTTCCGTCACTCTGGTAGTTTAAGGCCAGGCATGCCATCAGAAGTTTAGGAGTCTCTTAAAAGTCTCTGCTTCTCAGTCTTGTTCTTGTTTTTCCTTGGGTATCTGTTTAATTATTTCTGGAAAACAAAGGTTTTGGCCCCACCTGGAGTAGGTCTAGGGCCTGGTATGGCCCCTCCCACTTGGCTGCAATTGAGGTGAGCCTAGGCCAGACAAAGCAGCTGCAGGCTTAGTAGTGACAGTTGGTGGCAGGGCGCAGACTTCAGTCTTAGTTCTCCTCAGTTTAAGACTCCCACACAACTTTCATCTTCAGTGTCTTAGAAAGCAGGATCAGGTAAAGCTGTTTAGCTAATGATGGTCTGGCAACAATATGCTGTGCTACGAGATGGCAGACTGGGAGCCCTATGAGGTTGGCCCTGGCCCTTACCAGGATGTGCAGGTGTACAAAAGGGTTTCCTTTGCTGACGTTGGCCACCCCCCCTATTTCAAACCTCCGTTTGGGTCTACCAACCCTATAGGTAAATTGCCTGAAGTGCTAGAGTGGTAGTCAATGACGGGTAGGATCCCCAGAGGGGGACAACCTAAGACAGGCACACTTCTGGAGTAAGGCAAATACCTGCTTAATAAAACAAAAGGGAGGAGATGTGGGGCAAGTCACATTAGGAAAATGGACCGACCTGCCTGTTGCCTCATTGGGAGGTTTGGCTGTGGTTTGTGATGTAAAATAAGGATAACTCAAACCCTGGGATTGGCCCCACCGCCCTCTCAGACCACATCTACCTCCCCTCGCCCTGCCCACCTGTATGCTGATAGACTCCTGCATCCTACTTTAGCCCCTTGTACTTTCCCAATAAAGGATTCTTGCTGTGACAGTCTCCCTGGTTCGTCTGTGTCTTCCCTCTGGAAAGGGAGGGCTGGGAGAAGGCCGCCAGCTGGCCCTAACCTTTCTGGGCCTGGTCTTAGACAAGACATGTTCTTGTCCCTCCTGCAGGTCAGGAGGCAAGAAGCCCTAAAAAATCTGACATTATGGGAACTAGACAAATAGTAAAACAAACAAACAAATAAAAACACATCTATTTCAGATCTTTTGCAGCCTTTGTTGCAGTTACTATGTTCTAATCTCTGTATGGTAACTACAGTACAATATGTAGAGACTGATAATCTAGTGTATGTTGTCTTTTTCACGTAATTGCTGAGCTAAACCTGCCCAGTATCAGTTCCCCAAAACTCTTGGAGATAATGAGGGGCAGGAAATTGATTACTAGAATAGATGTTTTGTGGGTTTTTTTTTTTGTTGTTGTTGTTGCCAGTCCTGGGGCTTGAACTCAGGGCCTGGGTATTGTCCTTAGACACTTTTTTTTGCTCAAGGCTAGCACTCTACCACTTGAGCTACAGCATCACTTCCAGTTTTTTCTGTGTATATGGTACCATGGAATCAAACCAAGGACTTCATGCCTGCTAGGCAAGCACTCTACCACTGGGCCATGCTCCTGGTGTCACATTTGTGATTTTTAGGAACATACTTAATTTACATTTCTTGTCCCTTATATATGCAACTGCAACTCCTCTGTACATCACCCTGACAAAATTATATTAAAAATAAATAAAAATAGATATCAGTGCAAGAGGATATGCTTTGATTTAAAACCCATAGTTTTTCTATACATGCTTTTCCTGTTAACAGAGGCTTCCTTTCTAATTTCCACTGAAAATTCCACTAAATACTCTGATACTCAAAAGTCAAATGTCATGGAGAGTCCTGTCTTACTGATAATCATGCTCAAACTTGGCATCTTAAAAGGATACCCAATAAATGGCTCAGAAAGAACACTCAACTGTAGTAAAAAATATCACTTCAAACTCCCAAATCCCAGCACTGACTGGTATTTCTCATTGGTAATCTTAGTTATTCAAGAGGCTGAAATCTGTGGATCATAGTTTGAAGACAGCTCAAGTAGGAAAGTCTGTGAAACTCTTACCTCCAATTAACCATCAAAAAGCTGGAAGTGGATCTGTGGCTCAACTGGTAGGAGCGCTATCCTTGAGCAAAAAGGACAGTGCCCGGGCTTTGAGTTCAAGCCACAGCACTGGCATAAAAGATCTCTTCAATTCCTGCAAATTCTGTGCTTTGTTCTCAATGGTAACTCAAGGTATAATAATATATTTAGGAACACTGTATCCTGGACACAGCACCCAAGTGCTCATCTCTGAGGCTTATTTCCCACTGGACACGCACATTTCTTGTTAATGCCATTAAAATCACCACACGCTAGGCCCCTTGTGATGATCTAGAAATCAAGAAGATCAATAATCCTTTGAGATCCACTATGACAGAATTGAGTTGTGTAGTGCATTCCTGCTGCTGTTTACATACTGTGTGTGAAGGCTTTAGTTTGTTTCACTTGCTTTGTGTTTGTTGTGTGGCCATTAGCTGTCTAACATATAGACACTGATGGTTTGTTCCATGAGGTTATCACTTAAAAATATTGTAGCCACAATTGTTTCCAAAGCCTCACCATTTTCTGAACTGCTGAAGTTGGTTTTTGAATGAAATGAGCATTTTATAAAACTAACTGTATGGGTGATTTATAAAAGTGACATTTTTCTACTCTTTGAAGGTTGCACACAATTTTAAGGAGTATGGTGCTAAATTGTGCTTATTGTTTACACATGGGAAGGTGAAGTTTCTGCTTTCCTTTCCTAACTTAATACATCGGCTGTCTTTCCAAAATTCGAATATGTACCTGCTCACTATAGGCCTTGTGAAAATTATATTTCATTACTTGAAATGGTTCACATTATTTTGCACTTCAAACAAATTCACAGGTGATTGAATTTATCAACTCAGATTGCTGTTACAAGAAAAATCACGGTCTGGGAAGCCAAAAGAGTGCTTATTTCCCTCAATTGTGGAGGTTGAGAAGTCAAACATGAATATGTTCGAATTCATTTCACCTAAAAGCTCTTCCTGACTTCCATATAGCCTCCTGCTTGCTGTATCCTTACAAGAAGGAAATATAGCTGGGTGCAGTGGCTCCTGCTTATAATCCTAGCTACTTTAGGAGGCTGAGCTATGAGGGTGTGGATTCAAAGCCAGCCCAAGCATTAAAGATGGAGAAATTCTTATCTCTAGAAAAGGGAAAGTGGGGATGTGGCTCAAGGTGTAGGGAGATAGACTTGAGCTGAAGAGCTCAGGGACAATTACCAGGCCCAGGGTACGGTGGTAGTCATTAGCAGAAGAGCTCAGGGACAGCTCCCAGGCCCCAGAGTTTGAGCTATATGACCCACAAAAAGAAAGAAAGAAAGAAAGAAGGAAAGAAAGAAAGAAAGAAAGAAAGAAAGAAAGAAAGAAAGAAAGAAAAATATATCCTTTGTCTTCTTCATAAAATCCATATGCCATTGTGGAGGTTATGATTTCTAAACATGATAATTTTCCAGAAGCCTCATCTCCTATCATCATCACTGAATAGGCATCAATGTAGTAGTATTTATATGTTTTAGTGGGAAGGGTGATATTTAGATCTCACTGGTGATGATGCTGATCTTTTCTGCCCCATCAAAGAGTTTATGAATACAATTACCATCAATATTTTTGAGAGGCTGGATTTAGGACCTCCTTTGGGTACTAAAATTTGAGGATGCTCAAATCCTTTGTGTAAAGTGGCATAATATTTCATATAACCTATTAATACCTTCAAATATACTTCAATTCCTATTAAGATTACTGATACCTAATACTAAATAAGAGTTATCTAGTTGCTATTCCACCATTTAGGGAATCATAAAGAGAAAAGAGCCAGAATATATTCACTATAAGGCAGTTATAGAGATATAGAACCTGTAGCTATCATAGCCAGACTGTATAATATTCTAAAAAATGTATTCATATGTTCTGGATATCTCTGAATTCTGACTAGAGTTAACCTAGCTGTTGCTGGCAAAGTCAGACAATGTTTCTAATAATTATTTCTGGATTTGAATTTGTTCCTTTCTAGAATATGTGCACACTACTAAAAATTATTAGCTTCTCTGAAAAATTCTTAGAACAATAATTATGTAAGCACTTCTCACCTGGCTTCAAGGATCCTTTGCAAGCTTTCACACGTAGGCCTCATCATCCTAGCCTGAGACCAGTGGAGGCCTAGGAAGGATGGACCGACAGGAAGATGGTGAGTCCTGCCTGTGCTGCTCAACGTGACATTTCTTCTCATGTTGTCCACATACAAACATAATGCAGGAAACCTGTTAAAAATCAACCATTGCAACAAACACTCTAGGTCGTTGAAATGTGATGGGAATATTTTCTTTTGAGAAATTATTTTTTTAAGTTTTTTTTTTTTTAATTTTTGGCTTAGGTCCTTAATCCCAGTTGCTTGGGAGATTTGAGGCTATTCTAGGCTAACTTTGTAAGTTTTCCTAACTTTATAAGTTAGCCAGGATCCAGCATTAAGAAACTGGACATGGTTGTGTTGAATATATGGTTTAGCTATATGCGAGGATCATGTTCTGAGGATCTGGATCTCTGGCTTATCTTTGTCAAAAATAAAAATAAAAAAGATAAGTAAAATACATGATCTTTACTGGAAAGAAAGGTAGAGAAAAGACTCAAACAGTAGAGTACTGGCCTAGCAAAAAGTGAGGCCTTGAGCGCAAACTTTTTTTTTTTGCCAGTTCTGGGGCTTGAACTCAGAGCCTGAACACTGTGCTTGGGCTTTCCTCAAGGCTACCACTTGAACCACTGAACCACTTCCAGCTTTTCCTATGTATGTGGTACTGAGGAATCTTTGTGCATGCTAGGCAAGCACTTTACCACTAGACCAAATTCTTGGCCCGAGCTCAAAGTCTTTTAACCACAAAGAAAATGTCCCCTTGAAAGGAAGAGCTACTTGCTTTACAATTTATTGGTGATTTTTAGTCTATTATAAGTAATAAAAGAGAAAATAAATAAAATATTTTCATCCAAGTATTAAATACATTGAGCTTAATGAGGCGACATTCCCTGTATCTCAAATTACACATGCTTCTGAGCTTATTTATTTTTAGAGGTTTATTGAAGTGTGTAATTGGCTTATAATAAACAGCATATACTTGAGAAATTTCATAATTACTTGTGAACATCATTGGAACTTTCACTTTTACCAGGTAAGCAGATATGATGTCCAAACTTCCTCAGATACCTTTGTAACAATATTGTATCCCCTGACTCTTCCCAGTCCCTAGGTAGATACTGACCTAATTTCTAGCACTATGGATTGAATTACATTTTTCTCAGTTTTATGAATAAAGAGCCATTTTAGAATTGGGGCTGAGAGATTTTTTTCCCCAATTGACATTGTTAAAGATTAATCCATGTTACCCCAGGTACTATTTTATTTTTATTGAGGAGTACTATTCCATTGTGTACCAATTCACAGCTTGTTCATTCACCTGCTTGTTGGCATTTGAGTTGTGTTCAATGTTTGTGCTCTTACAATGCTCCTAAAACATTTGGATACAAATATTTGTGTGAACATATGTTTTATGTATTGTCGATAAACACCCCAGAGTAGAATTTATAACTGTTAGATCATTAAAGAAATTTCCCAGTTGTTTTTCAAAGTAGATGTAACATCTTGTATCACCGTAAGCTATGTGTGAAAGATGTATTTCCTCTGTCCATCATCAACATCTGTTTTATCAAGCACAGGAGACAGTCCACTGGGTAAATTGTGGCTTATCATTTTGGCTTTTATTTATGTTTCATGAGTTATTAAGGACAATAAACATCTTTGCATGCACTCAGTTGCCACCACAACAGCTTATTGTGCTGTAATGTTGTCCATATATTCTTGTACTTTATCTATATTAATGAGTCATTTAATTGAATTTTGAGAGTATATACCTATCTGAATATATATATATAATATAAATATTTGTGGTTTGCTTTGATCAGATATATCAACTGAAAATATTTCAGTTCATTTTTTCTTCTTACTATTTTTTGTAATATCTTTATTTTCACCTTTGTGCCAATGCTAGGTTATGAGTCTGGTTATGAAGTCAGGTTATAAATACAAATCAACTTTGATCAACCTCATTCTTTCCATTGTCTTTTCCCATTCTTTTCTCTCCTCTCCTAGTCCTCAAGTCATATAGTTCAATTTTTACATAACATAAAATGACTATAATGACTGTGTTTGTTCACTCTTCCTCCCTCCATTCATTCGCACCTCTTCCAATACCCTCCTCCCAGAAAACATGTTTCACCCTCCTTGTATTCATTTTGTTCAATGACTGTTTAACAGAATGTTTGTTTCTATATGTATATTAGTATATTTAACTAGTTCTTAATTTTTAATCAGTATGCTGAGGTAATACAGCATGAGAAATAAATATTTTGATTTGATTATTAACTACCAATTCTTCTGTGAAAAGTTTGATAAGATCCTCAATAATGAATTGGGTGGCTTGCAGTACATAGCAAAAATATGTTCTGTACTTCCTATTGGAAGCTGAATATGAAAACACATCTTTATCAGCATTATTACATTATTATCCAGTTATTAGAGCAGCAAACACAGCTACAGAAATATATGGCAGATCATATAAGATAAAACTTTAAAGATGTACAGACCAAACAATCACGAGAGAGAGAGAGAGAGAGAGAGAGAGAGAGAGAGAAAGCAAGAAGAGAGCGAGAGCCAGAGAACAAGAGAGAGCATGACAGAGCGAGAGTGAGAAAGTCTACAATTTTCTCAGAGAGCACCAGATGTTCAAGGGAGATAGGAGAGAGGAAAGAAGGGAAATATTCTGATACAGATAATTTGTTTAGGTAGAGCAGTATTTGAGGCTTTACTAAATGGGAATTTCAAGCACAGTACTAACAATTGCTAATATTTCTTCAATGATTCCTTAAATATGCAGACATGGATGACAGCATTTGGAAATCACAATGGAGCAAATCTTCTGTCAGCTTTTAGATTCAAGACATGTAATTTTGTTCCCTTATCTCTTTGAATGTGTGTGTTAGTTTTATTGTGATTACATATGTTGACTTAACTGAAATATTCTAATGAAGATAATTATTAAAGTACTCATTTGTTTTTCAATAAGAATTGAGATGTGTATTGTAGAATACTGATAATCAGCCAATAAATAACTAACTTAATTAGCTACACAGTCACAAGCAGCTTAACACTACTAAGAGTATAATATTTTTTTACTGTAATGTATAGTGGGGTTATAGTTATATTCGCCCGATAGTAGGTGTATTACTTCTCACACATTGACACCCCTTCTCGTGTTTTGTCCCCATTTTCCTCCCTCCACCCCTCCCAATCATCTTGTTTCCCCCTTCCTTTTTCTATTTCAAATAAACAAATAAAGGCATATACAATATGCCAGGTAACAAAGTCAGATACTGTAACAATATGAGATTAATCAAAGGGCAACAAAAGGGAAGAGAAATAACATAGTATATTAAGAACAACAATCACACAAGATAAAGCTCTTGTTTTCATATCCTGGAGATCCTTTCATTTAGCCTCTCCTATATGACCTTATATATCTAAGTTTTGCCATTTGCAAGGAAATGGAAAGACTTGGAAAAAATCATATTAAATGAAGTAAGCCAGTCTTAAAGGAACATAGGCTCAATGGTTTCCCTCATTTGTAATCATTAATGTATACCTAGGACTCTCCTAGCAGAGGATTACAAAAGTATTAGGAGATTTTATCATTACACAGGCACCTTAGAATTGCTCAAGCCTAGACATCAAGCCTTCTCTGACACTCTGTGACAAACATAGCCTTCTAAGTCTTGAATTTTGGCCTTGATAGGAAAGTGACAGTTGTATCAGGTTGCTATTGATGTAACAGGGCATCTTCTTTCCCAATAAATATTGTTTCAATAAGTAAATAGAATGTTCACTAAGATGATAAAATAATATTGTATAGTCCAATTTATGAAGAGTAATACTAGAGTTTTATGCAAGTGCCGTGCATCATAGAGCATGCTGGTTTTCTTTTCTATATCCCTGTAGTAGCTACTGACTGTTTTTTAACAACCTAGAATTATTTGCATTTTATTTTGTTGTTTCTCTGCTGTGTTTGAAATGCCTATATGCAGACCCAAGGATATCATTTCCTTCCACAGATCTGAGATGTAGTATCTTAGCCAAAGCTGTAGTTAGTGTTAGAGTAATTCTTTCCACAGGGTCTCCACTCAGGTAACTTATTGTCTACATGTGTCAGCTGGAATTCTGAGGCTCTCTAAGCTCTGGCTTCATTGGTGTATCTCATCAGTCCCAAGACTTGCCAGTTGCTCTGTAAGTGTTGTCTTCAGATCCAGAGCCCTTGTATCTATGTCCTATCTTCTTTCCTTTCAGTCTCTCTTGTCCTTATTTCTGCCTAGTACTTAGTAGCTGTGAGAGCTCAACTGCCAAACTTTTTGTACATTATTTTTTAATCTGTGAAGAATGGACAGGTGATCATTTATTTTCATTTTTAGTCAAATGCATGGTGAGTGTGTTATTTCAGTATAATGATTAAGTAATGTCTACTTTTCTCAAATAGATTATGACTTATATTTTCAATGTATACCTGGGGAAGTAGTGACATTTCAGCATTTTCTGCAAGGACTGGCCCTTCTTGTATGCAAGCTGTTACCCTTGTCCTAGACAGATCTGATGGTCAATCTTGTCCAAGCTTTGCCTTTGTGTCATATTATCAGAATCTCTCTGAAATCCATCCCTGAGTTCCACTCTCTGGCTCACTTGTATGCATTCCTTTTTACTAGATTACTGATAGGGCAAGGTCAAGGAAGGAGAGTAGGCAAATGGAGAGATGAAGGGTGGGTGGATGAAGTCACAATAGTCAATGTACGTATTTGAAAGTGGAGCAAGGAAAATTGATCAAATAAGAACTACTCAAGCGTCTATGAGATTTCTTTCACACCATAAGAGTGAACAAAATATTTCATCTTTTATTTTCTTCATACATCATATTCAGTGTCTTCCCTTCTGACAGATTTGGTGGGATATCACTGTCTTGTCCCAGCTGAGTTCCCCATGGTTATGTGAAGTATGATCCTACAGGGGTCCATACTGGTATCACTGTACCCAGAGCTTCAGTCAAAGGATGGTCACTACTGTATAAGGCTTCTCAAGTTCATGGCCCTACTGCTCCAAGACTGTTTAGAGTCAAGTGAGAATTTGGAGACCAAGATATCATATTCCTATCTTGGCCCATAGCAATTCCCTTTCAGGTCCTTTGATTAAAAAAATATGGGCAGGCCAATTGTGTATTTTAAAAAATATCTGAGACTCTGTTACTTCCAAGTGGAGAACCATTCTCAAATTCACTGTATATTTTTTGCACCCTTTTGTATTCTAAATACAGTCTTCTTATATGTATAATGATTCAGATCCTCACGAAAGTAATTATTTAATTGGGCTGGCTGTGAAGACACATGCTGGGAACCCCAAGCTGAGGAAGATGGAGCCTGGCTTCTGGATCAGTGAGGCTTACACAGCAAGGCTGTCTCAAAAAGAAAACAAAAGAAATTTCTGTGGTGAACATCTGAAAATTCTGCTATATTTATGTCTTTCCACATACCTCCATAGGGCATAGAAATTTATATGATAGATAAATGGGCCAGATGATGGAATATTCATTCTTTCTGATATTTCTGTTATATAACAACCCAAAACTTATTATATTTGTAATTATTTGGTTACTTGCTGCTCATTGACCACTTAGCATATGTCAATGAGACCCATAAACATTTTAACTATATCTTACATAGTGATCTGTAACACTCCTACAAGGATGATTATGTTGCTAGGATGTAAACTGAGATATCAAGATGTGAAACTATGTGAGATGCCACAAAGAGCTGTCAATGATGATTAAATCATGGCTTTTCAATTTGAATTCTTTTTTTTTTTGCCAGTCCTAGGCTTGAACTCAGGGCCTGAGCACTGTCCTTGGACTTTCTCAAGGCTAGAGCTCTTCCACTTGAGCCTCAGTACCACTTCTGGCTTTTTTCTATGTATGTGGTACTGAAGAATTGAACTCGGGTCTTCGTGCATACTAGGCAAGCACTCTACCACTAGGCCAAACTTCCAGCCCTCAACTTGAATTCTTACAAACTTAAATACTGTACTACATAAAATACAAATGACATTTGCATAGAGGTGGGTTCCTGCCTGGCAGGATAATAAAACTACTACCCATATATTTCTAGATGAAGCCCTTCCTTACTTCCTTTACTATGAGAAGTGGGAGTTTGACTTGAAAGTTCCTATTTGCATGTTCCTCAAAATCCTTCTCAAGACCTTAGGCATTGTAAGTGTTCAATGTTCATATAAATGCATAAATGTTTTTCTTGAGGAACCATCTCTACTGATGGCTAACTCACACAGAATTTCAGGCTATTTGAGTCTCAACAAGACAGGTCTAGAGGAAAGAAGATGAGTCTCAACGAAGCTCTAAGAGGATGAGTCTCAAAGAAGCTTCCTTGAATCTGGCTTATCCTCCAGACAATCATGTCAGGCTCCTTGGCAGTTCTAAATTACACTTCAGCTGTGTGAAACAGAACAAATAATTCTTGTGTATAAGAGTATAATGAGAATTGAATCTCAGGCTTTTCATGCCTTTGATAAGTAGCCACTGTCCTGGTAGTTTCTTTTTCCTATTCCTTTTTGTCCCTTAGTCTCTCCTTTGGACAGTTATATCTGGCCATTTGCAATCAAGTAGATTGTCTGAACAACTTGAGCTTTCATGTGTTGTTAAAATAGGTCTCATTGTCTGATAATGCATCATCAGGGTGTGAATTCTTTCTTCTTTTCTTTGATTCCCCAATCACCTGTTATTGAGAACAAGATACATTGTGTAGATTCTAGGAGGAAACTTAAAAAATGTAGTCATCCAGGGATGTCACTGCTCAATGATATACAGTCTGACAGACACATGAAAGAGATTTATTTCAGTACATGAATGAGTTTAAGTTGTGAAATATAAATATCTAACAGTGAGGAGAGACAAAAGTCTTTGGAGAGTTCACTAATGGTTTTGTGGTGACATTGACCTTCAGGCTGAATCTTGAAGAACACATACGATTGGGGAGAGGTCAGAAAAAAGAAAACTTTATAGTAACATGTAACTCTAACGGGTAAAACTATCCATTTATGTTGAACTACATACGCTCGACAATATAAAGTCAACCTTTATAAACTAAACAGTTACCATTTACATCATTTCACATTACCTCGTTCTATATGGAGTGCAGTTCTGTATTGAATAATGACATTGTGCCAATAGCAAAGACACCCTACAAGAGTACAATAGAGCTGTGAACCCCCTAGAAAACTCTATATTGTGGTGGTGATGCCATAACTGTAGCACAGTGCCTTATGCATGTGCAGTGGTGCTACTATAAACATCCCAACTGCATTTCCTGACAGATAAAAATATTGCACACATCCCTGCACAGACAGTATGTAGTACTTCAAAATGATAGTGAACAATAGTGTTGCTGGTTTACATATTAACTAAATGAGAAATTCTATCATTATGTTACAGTGTGCTTAGGCACATAAAATTGTCAATTGTACAAAAGTATGTGGCCTGAAAGCAGCAGTAGCTTTGTGCACCTGACCCACTCTCACCTCGTGCTTGCACCAAGAAGCCATGGCAAGTGGTCTACTGTAGGCTTGTGTTCTAGTACTCTCCTTTGCCCACAACACACCTGACAAACTGCACCTCTCTCAAGTATGGTCTCATTCTTAAAGAGCACAGTATCATTTCTCACCATCATTGATTCTGCTTAAAGTTAATTCATTGGAAATGAGATTTAGTCTCTTTTCCCAGCCAAACAGGCCATGTTGTCCTTAAAACATCTTCTGGGAAAGTGGATTTCTCCTTCAAGATCTTCTGATAGGAGCAAAAAGATTCAGACCCATTTTCTTTGAAAGCTAGTGTTTTGTATTAAGCATATATTAGTCACGCAAAGAAGTTTCATTATGATATTTCCAAACTTTTGATCAAATTCACTTCCTCTGTCCTTTTTTCTTATCCTCCTACTTTTAAAAACATTCTAGTGGGTTTTATTATTTGATTTTGATACATATATATAAGGATATTCAGCTCTTCACTCCTCTTTCTGCCCTTCTCTCTTATTTATGCACCCTATTTTATATGGGATTTACTTCATGTTAGGTCTAGATTCTAATACTACAAAGAACTTGTGGGGTTGGAGGCATGAGTCACTTAGTAGAAGGCTAGCCAATAGCATCCTGGAACCAAATTCAAGTCCTGATCTCAGATTTAAAAAAGAAAGAAAAGAATAGAAACAACATGTGAGGTTTGTTTGTTTTTAAGTTCCAGTTATGTAGAACTAGGATCTCTTGGAAGGAATTGGATGGAATACAAGAGGAGGAATACAAAAGAATAGCAGACAAAGCAAGAGTGTGGTGTGAGTAAACTCAAGCCTTGGCCTTTATCCAGGAATGGGGAGGTTGTGACAGGTTGTTGAGAGCAGGGGTTACAGTGTAGACATTCCACCTAAGGAAAGTTGAGCAGGCTGTGTGCTGTAATAACAAATGTGGATGCCTAGGGTGTATATGTTGATAAGAAGGGATCTTAGGTTGATATGAACATAAAATAGGTTTTCCTGGCTGCCCTCAGAAATGGGGAAGTCTTTAACGTAAGGTGTGTATATGAAAGTGATCATTCAGTATTTGTAGCTTTTAGGTACTGGTGTGCTAAGGAGTAGAGGAAATCTGAAAAGTCTAACAATATCTATTGTATTTGTCTTTAAGTGTTCAGTCTTTTATGATTCTCATATCTACTCTACCCAAGTGAAGCTGTTCCAAGATTATTTGGTTACAAAACCCCGGAGAAATCACTAGAGGAGGTGAGGAAAATACAGGATCCACAGTTTCAGTGTGAACATACTCAGTTTTTTTTCTTTGTGTCTAAACACAATACACCCATACCAATACACCCATGGAATTTACATTATAGTTAGTGTTCTAAGTAATGTAGTAATAATTTAAAGTATATGGATGATGTACACAGGTTATATGCAAATGCAATGAAATTGTAAGGAACTTGATTAACATATTTTGATATCCATTTAGGTTCTAGCAACCACTCTGCTTGGATGCTGAGATACATCAATTACAGAAGAGCAAGAAAGAGAATAAACACTAGATCAATGGCTGCATGTCTAGCTTGTGGGGCTCTGTTAATCTTCTCTACCAAAATTATCTGGTTGAAGAGCTCCAATTGAATATGACAGGTTTCTGTCTCATCTAGTTGTATCAATGGCCTCATATTTTTAATTTCCTTATGAGAAAATAATGAACATCTAATAGCATTTGCTCATATCTTAACTGGATAGATAAAAGAGATAAAATAACCCAGAAGATATGAACATAGCTGTTATTTCTCTGACCATATATGCAATACTATAGGCTACCTTGGCTGAAGGGTAAGGTGGTAGCCTTGAGCCAAAGAGCTCAGGGACAACACCCAAACCCAGGGGGTAGGGCAATAGCCTTGAGCTGAAGAGCTCAGGGACAGTACCTAGGCCCAGAGTTCAAGAGCCATGATCCACCAAAAATTTTTTCATATCTTTTTATAGTAATTAATAGAAGGGTTACATTATATTCACCAGATAGAAGGTGCATTACTTCACAAACATTGATACCCTTTCTCATGTCTTGGTCCCCATTTCCCTCCCCCCATCCCAGTCCCTCATCTTTTTTGCCCCCCTTCACTATCCTATTTCAAATAACCAAATAAACATATATACAGTATATCAGATAACAAGGTAAAATACTGTAACAATATGAGATAACCAAGAGACAGCAAAAGGGATAAGAGATAACATAGAACATTAAGGACAACAATCACTCATTATATGGCTTTTGTTTCAATATCCTGGAGGTCCTTTCATTAAGTTTCATACTATGTGGCCTTATGTATCTAGGTTTTGCTCTATTGTAAATCTCTGCTAGGAGAGCCCAAGGTTTCTACTGTTTATGACAAATGAGGGAAACCATTGAGCCTATGTTCCTCTGAGTCTGGCTTACTTCGCTTAATGATTTTTTCTAAGTCTTTCCATTTCCTCACAAATGGGGTGATTTCATTCTTTCTGACAGCAGCATAGAAATCCATTGTGTATAAATACCACATCTTGTTGATCCACTCATCAACTGAGGGACATCTGGGTTGGCTTCATATCTTTGCTATGGTAAATAGTGCTGTAATGAACATTGTTGTACTAGTGGATTTAGTACATCCTTGTTTCTGGACAATTGGGTAAATGCCAAGTAGTGGAATTGCTGGGTCATAGGGGAGCTCTATGTTTAGTCTTTAGAGAAACTGCCATATTGCTTTCCATAGTGGTTGAATGAGTTTGCACTCCCACCAACAGTGTAGTAGTGATCCCTCCTAGCTGCATCCCCTCTAGCATATGTTGTTATTAGATTTCTTGATCCTGGACATTCTAACTGGAGCGAGGTGGAATCTTAGAGTTCTTTTCATTTGCATTTCTTTTATGGCCAGAGATGTTGAGCATTTCTTCATGTGTTTATAGGCCATTCTTATTTCTTCCTCAAAGAAAACTCTCTCAAATTTTTTTAAGTGAATAAACTGACTTTTACAATCTACTGTAGAAGTTCTATATCGTTTTATTGA
The DNA here is from genome assembly GCF_031878675.1 of Megascapheus bottae. Taxonomy (NCBI): domain Eukaryota; kingdom Metazoa; phylum Chordata; class Mammalia; order Rodentia; family Geomyidae; genus Megascapheus; species Megascapheus bottae. Next base: position 2,160,972 of record NC_143517.1, read on the forward strand.
GGTTTCTTAAAACACATTTATACCACTGGAAAGATGTTTATGTTTATATCCTTTAAGAGAAAGTTCATCCTAGACTTGTGTGCCTTGCAGAGATTAATAGAACAAGAGATTATTTAAATCAAGGCTGCTTTACAGATATGGTTTAACAGCAATGTAAAAATAACTCATACATCAGCCAGACCACAGTGAACAAAAGCATAGCAAACACAGCAGCTGTTATTTCACTTCTAGGGAATTATGCTAGAAGGAATAATGAGCATTTTTTGTCCTCATGAGAAACTGCAGACAAAGAACAAGTATCATTCGTAACAGATACAGAAAATTTTAGTTAAGTAGACTGATAGATATCTGACAGAAGTAAACCAAAGTATTTTAACATCAAAGTCTTTATTTTATAGGTGTAGAACTGAGGTCAAGAGAGATTGCATCTTGTAGCATAGTAACAGGACTAGTTAGCGGAAAATAACGAATATCTTCTTCACTATCCATGGAATTTACCTGGCAAAAAAAGTTACCTTCATAGTCTTCCATTGGGATAGTTTTGTTCCCTACACTAAACAAGGAATTTGAGCTGAAAGTCCTTTTAGATAGAATTTTAAAACATTTTATCTACGTTTAGTTGGCATATGAAAAGCTTACCTAATCATCTGTAAGACCATCTCCACACAAAAGTAACGAATGTTATATCCAGCATTGCCCAAAAGGTCTTGCTGCCTTCTTGCTTGTCTTTCCTTCTGTTCATTTTTGTAAGTTTGCATTTTTCTGAATTGGATACAGAATATATAGACTGTACGTACTCTCCTTTTGAACTGGTTTCTTTAACTAAACTTACTTATCTTGTGATTAATTCACTGGTTGCTTAGTCTTTTTATATCACTGAATAGAATTCTCTATGTAAATATGCAAAAATTATTTATCTGTTCATAAAATTTATTCATTTTCTATTATTGAATTTAGAGACTTTGTCCTATCAATTATCCCCAAAATTTCATATATTTGAGTTTAAACTGTACTTTGATTTGCATCAGATAATTGCTTGATTGTCTTATTGTTTTTTGGCCTTCTCCTGTTCAATTGATCTGAGATTTACCATATGAATGTAACCCCCAACAGTTCCCTGATTAACCATCTGGATGTAACACCTGGCAGTGCCCTGGTCTCAAGAAGGGATATAAACTTTGAGTTGAGAATAAACGGGGCGCTGCAGTTTTTGCCTGGGCTGCAGACCTCCCGGACCCGATGTGTTTGTCTCTCTTGTTTTATGCTTTGTACCCAATAGATATCAGAAGATCTAAATCCTCTCTGTCCACATGGGGAATTAGCAGTCTCCCCGGGAGGTAAAGTCACAAGTATTAGTTGTGCTAATTTTTGACCGGCTGGGATCTATACCACGTGTTTCGGGGCAGAGGCCATAACTTTGATTTCTCCAGTAAAATCCTGGTCAATTTTGCCAGGTGTAATCTGTATCCCTTTAAGGGCTGAGCTACTTCGCCCTAACAGCAATCCAGCCACTCCCGGGGGAAGGGGGCCGAAGACCCCCGTGGGGAGAGCTTGTGTCCCCATCTCTGGGGTCAATACTGAGCAGGTGGAGGAACAGAGGTCCAATCCTGCACTGCCTGGGGTGGCACGGAGGAGGCTGGAGACTGATCTTGGGGGGTTGTTAGAAGATGCACTTGTGGCCGAGAAGAGGGAGGGACTGCCCCATGGTTTTGCGGGGCCAGGGGCTTGGCCCCTTCTCCAGTTTCCCGAAAACGGGCGGCCATTGCGATTTGTTGCTGACTTGCAATCTTTAGCCCAGTGCTTCCCTTTACCCCAGCGTGGACATGTGCCAGGTGATTTTTCTCTCTTTAACCTGGCCTGGCGTGGGCATTGAGTCATCCAATGTTCTATTTGTCCACAAGAAAAGCAACGCCCTGGGGGTCTAGCATCCTGAGAATGCTGCTGACCTCTGTATTTTAGAAATTCAGTAACAGTCTTTCCTGGAGGAGCGGCGGCTAAAGTAAGGCCTTGTACATGGGAGGGTCCAATATCAGCACACAGTGAAATAAAGTACGTGATTCCTCCCTTATTCCTATGGGGTCTGATAGCCGCCTGACGGCGGTGTTGGCATTTTCATAGGCTATGTGTCTAACTATAATCCTCCTTGCGTTCTCATCTTGTACTAGGCGGTCTGCAGTTTCCATTAATCGAGACAAAAATTCTAGATAAGGTTCATTCGGTCCCTGTTTAACTTCTACTAGATTTTTTGTACGATTGGAATTGCGTAACCTTTTCCAAGCCTCTCTCGCCGCAGCATTTATTTGTAAATAGGCCTCCTTTGCATAACCCAATTGATCTTCGGTGTTTTTATAGGTTCCCTCTCCTAACAACTGATCAAAAGTGTAAGGCAGGTTCTTAGACCCATTTGTTTCAATTTTAGCCCGACACTGTGCAGTGAACTCTGTCTCCCATAATAAGTACTCTCCTGCACTAAGGCATGCTCTGGCAAGCCGCTTCCAGTCATTTGGGCATGCAATACCAGCACACGTGGCCTCCAATATTACTTGAGTAAAAGGGGCAGTTGGCCCATATTGGGAGCAGGCACTTTTTAAATCCTGTAATAGTTTAACAGGAACAGGTTGATGGTATACTTGTTCATCATGATCAACTAAACTAGGGAAGCATCGAGGCCCTGAAATATCTTCCCTCTCTCTAGCAGCCTGAGTCAGGTTTAATTGCGATGCACTGTGCCTGGTTGTGGTGCCTGTTAAAAGGGACTTGTTGCTAGGGCCTTTAGGCTTGCCTAAAGGTTGAAAAAGGGATTGAGGCCGTAAGGCTGCAGCCGGTGGCGGTGGGTGTGAGGGGTAAGGTTTAGAATCAGACACCATAGTGGCCTGAGGGTCATCTTTCTTTCCTACTTCTGGGGGGGCTCTCTGCTCCATCCCCATTTTCGATAGAAAATGTAGCATTTCTTCTAACTTCTTCTCCACCATAGCCATCCGGCCCTCCATTGACTCATCATAACTTTCCTCCTTGATATTCAAACCTGAATTCTGATACTCAATATCTACTGGTTGTTGTTCCCTTTTCAAGATCTCACTTAGACTCTCTTGGGCTGCGGCATATGGCTCAGCCTCAGGTTTTTCAGAAGGGTCCTTTAACTCATAAATTTCCCTTAATTCAAGATTAAGTTCAGCATTCTCATGTTGAGGATTTATGCATTCATTTACTAGATTCCATACATCAATAGCCTCTACTGGGGTCTTTTCGGGGCCATATACATTATAATATTCTTGAATTCTTTTTCCTATCTGCTGCCAGGTTTTTTGGAATTTCTCCTCTAAAAACCTCGGGCATGCCTCCTCGACAAACTGTAGGAAGCTCTGAAGCACCCCTTTTTCCACCCACGTTCCGTGGGCTTCAAGTAGGTCTGTTAAGATCGGTACAAATGACCTATGGCTATTAACTTGACCCATAATTTTTACTCCTGACTATACACTGTCTTAAGATCCTCTCTTAATAGTCCTACGATGTGTTACTCACCACAGCGGGGTCCTCCACCGTCGTCCCAGATTTTCAGGGTCCCTGTTCGGGCGCCAGATGCCGGGGCCTACCGGCAGCAAATTGGGGTTCCTGAAATAGGGGGCAGGGACTGGAAAAATTAGAAGAGAGACAAACACATCGGGTCCGGGAGGTCTGCAGCCCAGGCAAAAACTGCAGCGCCCGGTTTATTCTCAACTCAAAGTTTATATCCCTTCTTGAGACCAGGGCACTGCCAGGTGTTACATCCAGATGGTTAATCAGGGAACTGTTGGGGGTTACATTCATATGGTAAATCTCAGATCAATTGAACAGGAGAAGGCCAAAAAACAATAAGACAATCAAGCAATTATCTGATGCAAATCAAAGTACAGTTTGATTCCACTCTGCTCCCGACACAACTTAATGTGTATGAAAATCTACTTAAATATCATATAAATATACATTATATGCCATACCATTGTTATATGTATATGTAATATACATTATATACTGTAATCCATATAATATACATTATATGGATTATAATACCCATGATATTATATATGTATACAATATACATTGTATTAGATGTGTATAACAGACATTATATATTATATGCATATAATATATATTATACAGTATATGTATATCATATACATTATATATTATATGTATATCATATATTGTGGGGCATATCACATCAGGGAAATGGAAACCTATGCTGTAAAAGGAGGCCTAACTTGTGGCCTAGTACTCATTTCCTGGTTTGGGGACCCAACCTGCCTGTTGCTTGGTTGGAAGGCTTGGCTGTGGTTTGTGATGTAAAGTAAGGCTACCTCTGGGATAGAACCCCCAACCCTTCTGCCCTTTCAGCACCGGATTCCCCTTCTTTACCCACCTCCCCCGCTCTGCCCACCTTTGTGCTGATAGGCTCCTGCATCCTACATTAGCTCAATGTATTTCCTCAATAAACAAGTTCCTGCCTTGACAGGTCTCCCTGACTTGTCTGATTGTCCTCCAGCGAGGGAGGGTTGGGTGGGGGCGGTCAGTCGGCCCTTTCCTTTCTCGGATCGTCCTGGTCGGGGAGTATTCTCTCTATCCCCTTTGCAGGTCGGGAGGTACTGAGGACTAAAATCACTGACAATAGATACATGTATATATACTATATAATGATATGATATATAATGTATATTTATATAATATATAAATAGATTTTCATACACATATTAAGTTAGGAAAGACAAAATAGATCATAGTCAAATATCAAACTATATATCATGTATATAATGTATATGTACATATACATTATATATTATGTATCATATATATATAATATATCATGTATATATTTTGATATAGTTTATATCTATCATGTCTGCATACATTAGAACATTTGTTAAGAGGACTAGCCATTTTCTATAGCTGTCTTGAAAAAAGACTATCATGTTAAAAATAAGTAGACTTTGTTTTTTCCTTTCTTTTTTCTCTTTCCCTCTCTCCTTTCTTTCCTTCCTCCCTCTTCCCTTCTTCCCATCTTTCTCTCTTTCTCTTTGTTTTTTCTTTCCTCCTTCCTCCCTTCTTCCTCTGTCTGTCTGTTTGTTTGTTTGTCTGTCTGTCTGTCTGTCTGTCTTTCCCTCTCTCTCTCTTAGACTATTTTTCCTAAGCTGGTGTCAAACAACAATCCTCAGATCTCAGTTTCTCAAGTAGCTAGAATTATAGGCATGAGCCTTGGAACCCAGTTCAGGATTTTTTTCACTTCTTCTATTTCCAGAAGTAGACATACAAAACCTCATAGTTAGCCAGAATTGTTTTCATCTATCTTCTTTGATTATTACTGAGTACAATTTGTACACTTCCTGGTGTGGCAGAGAGCCTTGTATGTGCATCTGTAATCTGCTTTCTCAGGATCAGAGTAAGAGCTTTCAAAGCTCATCTGGATTCTCCTTTTCTGCCCTTTCCTTTGAACAAGTGCAAATATATGTAAGTTAAACTTACCTGATATTTAAATAACTATTTTTTGGAAAAATGTACAAGCAATTACTAAATTTAAAAAATTTACAAAACATACTTGAAAATAAAAACAAGATCTTATTATAAAATACTAGTAGAAAACTGTTTATAACATAACAATTCCATCAAGAAAGAGAAGAAAGAGAATTAATACCATTCTCCATTAAAAAGATTCAGTTTAAGGTTTGGAGCAGTCGAGATAGCTTGGCCATCTAGAACAGAAGGGAAGGGAAATCATAGAAATGATGAGACAAAATGTGACCCCTAAGTAACAGCCATGCGCACTAGACACTGTTGGATATGATCTTTACAAAACATGAGAGAGAAGAGTTAGGAGAAGGAAAAGCAGGTGAAATTGGGGAAGCTGGGGACACTGAAAAGAAATGTCCTCATTACCACCAATCCAGATGCCCCTCTGTTAATGAGTGGATCAACAAGGTGATATTTATACACAATGGAATTCTATGCTGCTATCAGAAAGAACGACATTGATCCATTTGTAAGGAAATGGAAAGACTTAGAAAAAATCATACTAAGTGAAGTAAACCAGACTCAAAGGAACATAGGCTCAATGGATTCCCTCATTTGTCATAATCAGTAGAAACCTTGGGCTCTCCTAGCAGAGATTTACAATAGAGCAAAACCTAGATACATAAGGCCATATAGTATGAAACTTAATGAAAAGACCTCCAGGATATTAAAACAAAAGCCATATAATGAGTGATTGTTGTCCTTAATGTTCTATGTTATCTCTTATCCCTTTTGCTGTCTCTTGGTTATCTCATATTGTTACAGTATTTTACCTTGTTATCTGATATACTGTATATATGTTTATTTGGTTATTTGAAATAGGATAGTGAAGGGGGCAAAAAAGATGAGGGGCTGGGATGGGGGAGGGAAATGGGGACCAAGACATGAGAAAGGGTATCAATGTTTGTGAAGTAATGCACCTTTTATCTGGTGAATATAATGTAACCCTTCTATTAATTACAAAAAATATATGGAAAAAAGAAATGTCCTCATTACCTTCTCTTTTATTTTTGCTAGTCCTGGGCTTGAGCTCAGGGTCTGAGCACTGTCCTTGGACTTTCTCAAGGCTATAGCTCTACCACTTGAGCTTCAGAACCACTTCTAGCTTTTTTCTATGTATGTAGTACCGAGGAATTGAAACCAGGTCTTCGTGCATGCTAGACAAGCACTCTACCACTAGGCCAAACTCCTGGCCACCTCATTACCTTCTTTATGTAACTGTAACCTCTCTTTACATGACCTGGACAATAAAATTTAAAAAGCTCTATAGATGTTGTCATAAGGGTAAGCTGCAGAGAGCAGGAAACCCAGGAGAGTTCCTGATGGCTTCTAAAAAAACAGAAAGAAAAGATCAATAAAACTTAAAGCAAGCACAGCACCCTGAGTTCAAGCCTTAATACTGCCAAAATAATAATGCAGTACTAGACTACAACTCAAAAATACTTAAAAATGCAATAGCACTAACAAATATGACTACATATGAAAAAAACAAAAATAAGTAAGAAAGATGTGATAATTCCTATATAGGAGAATTTAAAATAATTTGTGTATGTGTAGTCTGTCTTCAAGTTGGAGAAACACAACTCTCAAAATTCCACAGCTGTGTTACACATTGTGAAGTTTTCTGAAGTATACAGTATGAAACATGACACAGAAGGTTGTTCCCTCACAAATGTTACCTGCTCCAGGGGCCTGAGGTTGGCATCCCTGCTGACATTGGTCCTTTGAGTAACCTGCTGAAGAAAGAAAGGGCTCTTATTTCTGTGGATTTACTCTTGAATTCAATAACCTAGATTTTTCTTTGTTTCTTCATTTTAAAAATATTTGTATTATCTTCAAGTATTTCTACAAAGGAATTGCCATTCAACAAAGCAGTTTATAAATACAATGCATCTATCTTGATCAATTTCACCCCTCTTGTTACTGTCACTCATCCCTTACAACCCATGCCTTCCCTCACTTTTCTTAATTTGTAAGATATATGTAGGCTTTTTTTTTTTTTGTCGGTTGTGGGGCTTGAACTCTGGGCCTGGGCACTGCTCTGAGCATTTCAGCTCAAGGCTACCACCCTACCCCTGGAGCCAAAGCCCCACTGCCCATTTTCTAGTGATTAATTGGAGATAAGATTCTTATGGCCTTGGCGGGGAGTTTGACCTAGTGGTAGAGTGCTTGCCTAGTATGTACAAAGACCCAGCTTTGATTCCTCAGGACCACATACACAGAATAAATTAAATGCTGCAAGTGGTGCTGCAGCTCAAGTGGTAGAGCTCTAGCCTTGAGAAAGTCCAAGGACAGTGCTCAGGCCCTGAGTGTAAGCCCAGGACTGGCAAAAAAAAAAAAAAAAAAAAAAAAAAAAAGAGTCTCACATTCTTTAGTGCCCGGGCTGGCTTTGAACTGCGATCCTCAGATCTCAGCCTCCCGAGTAGCTAGGAGTACAGGCGTGAGCTACAACATCCGGTTGCTTTTCTTTTTTCTTACTGTATTATACTCTCCTTTTTTTCTTAATTCATCTATCCCACTCACCTTAATTATACCCCACTATTTTCAAGTACCCAATTCCTCGTGTTTATTTGTTGAACTATGATTTTGCCTTTCTAAGGAATTACTGTTGGAATTCTCTCCTGAATCTACTGTGTTGTTTTATTCATGTTGAAGCTAGAATAAGTTTACATAAATTTAAGTAAAAATCGCATGTGAGATGCAAGCATACACAAAAACATTAGTTGGAATACAGTATAACCCAGGTTTTCACAAGAAAATATTTGATAAATACTAAATCTGACAAAATGATCTATCAAGGTCAAGAAAATCAAGAAAAATATCTGATAACATCTCACAGATGAAAGAGGCATACGGAGATCTGACAAGTTGGTATTATTATATGTTTCAGGATCTTGTAAGAGGAAAATACAACAGGCATGATTTTACACAGTGTGTAAAGTACTTTGTCCTTCAGCTAACAACAGCCACAGCACTATTATTTCAATGAAGCAAATGCATCATCTTAGTACATTAACAGACAAAACCAGTTAAGGTGTATGGGACTTCTGTCTTATGGTACTCTCTTGCTGGCATTTACTGGGTCTAAAACTTAGGGTCTCACACTTGCTTGGCTTTCTTGCTCACACCTGGAGCTCAACCATTTGAATCTCACCTGTAGCCAGGCATTTTCTTAGTTATTTGGAGATGGAGTCTCACAGATTTTCTTCCCAGGCTGTCTTCTAACCATGATCCTCTGGATCTCAGCCTTCTGAGGAGTTAGAGTTGCAGGTGTGAGACACCAGTGCCTCACTTACAATGAATGCACTCTATAAATCTAAAAATGACTTCAAAATTCATGCTACTAAAAATTCAATCTGCTATATGATCTCATTTGGGGAGAAAAATGTTAACTATATCACTCTAGTGAATGCTATCTGCTGGATTTTCCACATTTTTCCTTACAAAGCTTTACTACTTCCAGTTTTTAAAGTTTCAGGTTTTCTTCTTAAAATGAGCCATATTACATTTATTATAATAATACAAAGTAGTAAACTACTTTAAAACTCCTTAGGCCAACTATAAAAAGTTGCTTCCTTGCTCTACATCTTAATAATAGTGTTTTCATAATACAGTACCTATGACTGTCCTCAAGAATCAAGAAAAGACTTTTTGCTACTGTTATTTTCATGTTGAATCATAAGTCATAATTATCATTTGGAGCATTTTATTGCCTCTAGTCCTTTTTACTTTATCAGCAATAACATTAAGCAGCTTGTTTCCCACTGGATCTTGCCTGTAAACAGGAAAGCTAAATAGGTTAGTGGCTCTTGGGCTTGGGGGCAGTCTTTGAAAAGAGAACATGCATGATGTTGCTGTTTTAAATTACTGAAAGTATTCTTTATGGTTTTCTAATGGTAGATGTTCTTTTCAAATCTTACAGAATTTGCAGCACACGCATATGACTTAATGAATGTAATTTTGATAAGAAAAACACTTGTGATGGGGGGGTCTTGGGATGCAATGCAAGATGAGTAAAGGAATGAGACTGGCTCAGCAGTATGGCTCATGAATGCATGCCCTGAGTGACTCTGGGATCAAGTGGAGTCTGTCAGATGAAGGGCCCTGAGAATGGTGCCAAAACATTGTGCTTGAGTGGAAAATGTGTCTTCCACAGCAGTTTGTCCCCCAAAACATTGCCCATGGAAATGAATAATTATATAAGTGGACGGGTTTGGTAAGGCCAGGGTGCTCACTTTGGGAATGAAAGGGGAGTCATGAGAGAGAGAGGTGGCTGTCACACCCTGTGATACAGGACTGGTGCATTTTGAGGCACTAATGTGCATTTAAGTATGAAATCCAGAACGACACATACTGGCGTATACATGCCATGGTTTTAGAGATGTAAAAACATACAGCTGTGACCTCCCTCTACCAGAGGAGGATTTGTCAAGCAGTGCTAATCCAGCAACCCTAGCATACTTGGGCCTCAGATACTAATTTCCAAAAACATTTCACTGTTCAGGCAGCCAAGGGTTATTTCTTTATTTTCTGTTCCGAATGGTCACATTTGTTTCTCAACTAGAGTTTGTTTTACATTGATGACACCTGCATTTCCCAGAATAAAGATATTCTAGCTGCTTCATTTCAAATGATAGAAGATTTATTGTCTATATGCAATCTTATAGATATTAAATATATAATACATACATTATATAGACTATCCTTTTCATATTTTTGTTGTATAAATATATGCCCATGTTAAACATATATTCAGCACACTCAGATATACATGTCATTCAGACATACATATATTATTCCTTCAAATATTGATTTACATATACATGCATATACACATTCACTAAATACATCAAATGGACATATATAATGTATGTATTCTATATAACCACATACACGTTATTCATATGTATTCATTTATATATATATTGTGTTAATACGCATATATTAAATGTGTGTAAATCACATTGACACATACACACCATATGTATAATGTACATGCATGATACATATATGATTCACATACTATTATACATACATTATATAGCATATCATACATTATGGATATGCATGTTTTTCAGAAAATTATGTTCTGTTTAATAACCTTTCTCACAGACTTCAAAGTAAACTAAAATATACTTAAATTATGTGCCCTCTGTCAGTGACTCATACCTATAATCCTAGCTACTCAGGAGATTGATATCTGAAACTGGGTTCAAAAACATCCCAGGAAAGGAAAGTCCATGAGATGCTTATCTTCAATTCACCACCTTCCCTCAATTTAAAGCTGGAAATGGACCTGTAGCTCAAGTAATAGAGCCTTCTAGCCTTGAGCAAAAATACTCTGAGACAGCACCCAGGCCCAGGCTTAAATATATAAATACTAGTTTTGGTTTGTTAGAGTCTTGATTGCATGGGGACTGATTGAGATGTGACAATGACGTCTTCTAGTGCTCAACTGTTGTTCTTTACACGACTGATGGTTATGTGAGGGAAGATGTGCTAAATATAACACTGAGATCATCTGGGACACAATTTGCACCTTTTAAAGTAAAACATATTATCCTATGAAATGGTGTTCTTGATTGAGTGAGAAGAGCAGAGCCATAGCAAGAGTGTACAGGTTACCTAACTCTGGTAAGTTCACCCACGTGGACATGAGGTTACAATAGCACTGAAGCAAAGTTGCCGCATGGTAGATGCTCTGTCATCAGTCTCCATCCACTCCTGCCAGTGCAGACACACATCTGCATCCTGTATCTTCATTGAATGACTAGATATGTCCTTATACTGCAACCACAACCATTATTTCCAGATTTGCCTGCTCTTTTCTTGTATGCACAATGAACTTAAATAGTAATTGCTTCACCTCATGGGTAATTTGTTAAAGTTTCGAAGCCAGAGCTTGTGTTAACATTTTCCATTAAGCCCAGTGGAGCAGCAAATTTCACAATCAGGTTGCATGCTCATGGGTCGTTTAATTCCAAAATTGTCAATTTATCATTTATGTTTATTTGATAGGTTCTACAAAACATTGTTGTTTTACATCATGGAAAATGTTGTGTTATAGATTCATTCAATCGTGGAATGAGAGTTTATTACATTTATGATTTAAAGCAGCATGGCTTGCTAAGGTACAATCAAGCAGCATAACTAAATGTTACAGATAGGGTGCAATAGGAACAATATATAATAATGCTTCTACAGCAAGAGGTAGAAAGCCAGTTTACATTATTACAAAAATAATCTTTCCCTTATGAAGGGAAGGATAAGGGATAGGAAAAAGAAGATCATAAATTATATTTAGATAGAGGGAAATTTTTCTGGCTTCCTATGACATGGTGTACAGTTAACTATTTCCAAATAACCAGAAGATAAGCTTTTGAGCACTATCACCACAAACATGTGATAAATATTGAAGAAATGGAGATCTAATTATCCCATTTTAACCACAAAATAATACAAACATGTATCAAAGCATCACATAGCCCTCGGGAGCAATTGTTATCTGTGAAGTGAAGTAAAAATTTAAAAGTGGAATTGATCAAGGTCCATTGTGTTCAAAAACTGCTTTAATAAATGAAATTCTTATTGACAACTACCTAAAGATACTAATTTAAAAAAAAAGAAGATGTGGGAGGCAGTAAAAAACAGCAGAGTATTTTTTTCTAAAAAGTAAATAATATTACCTGAATTTGCAGTTTCCATAAACTTTCACCTGTAAAATATTTATATGTGACATCTACTAGGCTTGGTAAACAAACCCAGTAAGGATTTAGGATACTTGTTCAATGTACAAAAGCAGGTAACATTTTTATATATTACAGTAAATGGCTGAAAATATAAATAACATTTTCACTACAACAATGAAGTAAAAAACTGAGATAAGAAGCCAAACACAGTGGCTCACACCAATAATGCAAGTTGCTTGGGAGCAGAAGTCAGGAAGATTGTGATTTGACAATGACAAAAGTAAGTGAAACCACTCCCAACAAATAGGCTGAGCCGGGGATCATATCTCTATGTCTGGAAACAGTGGAAATATTGTAAGAGGGTGGGGATTACAGCCTGAGGCTCATTAGGGCAAAAAGCACAAAACCTTATCTGAAGAATAACCTATGGCTAGAATGAATAGAGCATGGTTCAAATGACAGAGTACTTGCCAAGCAAATACAAGATCCTGAGTTCAAACTTCACTGCTTCCAAATAAAATCAGAATAAATCAATGCATTAACAAAAGCTTAAAAGGCTCCCCAGACCAAAAATGTGAAGAGGTAGAAGACCAATAGAAAAGAAAAGCATAATTTCAAATATTCAAGGCATAGTTTTTTGGGGGGGGCATTATAGCTCTTGGACATGCTCACAAATAGTGTTGTTTATTCTTTGATGACTTCAAGTAATTATTTAATTTAAATATGGTCACAATGTTCCTGTTGGATATAAATGCATAAACTAATTAATTGAGTTTAATTTTAGGTGTACTGTTCTTAATTTAGAGATAATAATTGTGTGGAATTCTGGGATACAATGTAAGATTTTGGCCTATGTAAATGTTGTAGAAAGATTCCATCAAGCTAATCAAAACAAAAACCATCTCTTTATGACTTCTCATTATTTTTATGGAGAAATTTTAAGAATTTGTTCATTTTTGATATATCTACTCATTGATGACTTTTACTAACAAATGCCCACAGTATCTTAAGAATAAAAGCAGAAGTTATGATTATTATATGTCTTAAACTTTCAGGTTTTTGATAGCTGTGGTAAAAATCCCTTATTAAAATAAGCAGCCAGGGGTAGAAGCTCATACCTATATTCCAAAATAATAATGAGGTGAAGATTTGGAAAAGACTATTCTTGGCAGAACCATCAATAATGCCTCCTCTATACAGGAAAAGCTAGGCACAGTGGCACCTACCTGTTTTCCTAGCTATTGCTAAATGTATAACTGGAAAGATAGCTTTTCAGACTGGCTAGGCAAAAGCCAAAAGCAACAAAAGTAATAAGAGCAATTGGTAGAGCTTAAAGCATAGGTCAAGTGTTAGAATGTCTGACTAGCAAGCACAAGTCTCTGTGTTCAAACTCGAGTACTGCCTAAACAAACAAGAAAATCAGTCAAAAACATGATACTTTCAATTTTTGAGGCTTGATTTTTTTGTCACTATTTCAGACTCTTTTTTTAATTGGGTTTTATTTTGGAGGTAACATATACAGGGATTACAGTCACATTCATAAGGTAGTGGTATATTACTTCTTGAACATTGATACCCCTTCTCAGGTTTTTGTCACAATTCCCCTCCCCCTCCCAATCATCTTTGCGATTTCCTTCCCTGATATAAATAAACAAATAAACGTATATACAATATACCAGATAACAAAGTCAGATACAGTAACAACATGAGATAAAACCATAAGGGGAAAAAAGGAGATAAGAAATAACTTCACATAATACATTAAGAAGCTACTTCACATTCTAAGATCTCAATCTTGCTTCATGACTACATAAAACAGAAAATGGATTTATATGGATGGTATTCCATTATGCTTTTGAAAGGATGCCACATGAATTGGCCAAATTATAGGACACAGTCTAGAGAGATGTAAATGATTCCCCAAACACCTATATTAGTAAATAAGCAGATATGTGCAAACTTGTGTGTGTATATATACATATATATATATATATGATAAAACAATCTGGTATTCATCAAGAATAATAGCTCTCAAATGGAGAAGTTTCTCAGAAACCAAAGGATAAACCCTGGACTCTCCTAGCAGAGGTTTACAATAGGGCAAAACCTAGATATGTAAGGCCATATAGAGTGAGGCTAAATGAAAAGAACTCCAAGATATAGAAACAAGAGCCTATAAGGTGTACCTGTTGTTCTTAATGTACTACGTTATTATCATCTCTTTTGTTGTCCCTTGGTTATCTCATATTGTTACAATATCTTACCTTGTTATCTGATATATTGTATATATGTTTATTTGAAATAAGATAGGGGAGGCAGAAAATAAGATGACAGGAGGGGTGGGGAAGGAAAAAATGAGGACAAAAACTTGAGAAAGGATAGCAATGATTGTTAAGAAATGCTTCTTCTCTCTGGTGAATATAATATAACCCTTCTATTAATAGCAATAAAAATATTAAAAAAAAATCCCCAAGCACCAAAAAAGAACAAGTAACAGAAATGCATTGCCATTTTTTTTCTTACCAGAAACCTAAGATAGATCTTGTTACTTTCTCATCATAAGGAACAGAAATCATTATATTCTGAGATTAAATATCTTAATCCCAAATATTATTAGAATTAAGTAACTGAATAAAATACCCATTGGCTCTATACGAAGTTGCAGCCCCTTTTCAGTCAAGTAAATGAACTGTCTGATTTTTGTTTTGTATTCCAGTTTCTAAATTCATTTCTCATAGGCAAGCTGGCATATGGGGAAAATGTAGGAATGTGCACTGTATTGGCCCTCAGCCCTTGCACGTTCACAGACTGTTCCTGCTGTTCTATGTGGCCCCTGTTTTGAGGAGGGTAGGGCTTTCATGGCAGCCTTTCCCATCATCCAGGCTGGAGAGCTGCTCCAAAGCCCAGGATGGTGTAGTAGTCCCACAACTAGTAGATAGGAAGGATCTCATTCACAGCAGTTTGGTTTTTTCTTGGTTCAGCTCCTGATAATATTCTTTTAAGTTGCTGTTTTATGGGGCCAAACAACAGTGTTAGAATTTGTATATCTAATTATTGATTTACAAGCATGAAAGACTATTACAAACCCTTTAAAATCAATGCCAATGTAAAACAGCTTTGGAGAAAACCTTAAACTTGGATTTGAAATGTAACAGCTGCTTGAAGGGCTGTCAATATTGGAAGTACTGAAAATGAAATTGTATTTGATAAACAGCACAGAGGCTCAACACACAATTGACTTTAAAATACTACCATAGTCTAGAAAAATAAACACTCAGGTTAAAAGCATGTCTCTTAGTTACAGCAGTTTTAAAAGATGGAGATCTGGTCTCAAAGAAAGAAATATCAGCCACAGGAGGTATTTACAGCTGACTATAAATTCCCACAACAGAATGGAACATATTGTCTTGAGGCCTCCACTAATCTTCTCAGTCCCACTCAGGTGGACTATGACAACAAGACGTCCCATCAGGGGCCTGGAGTTTGGCCTAGTGGTAAAGTGCTTGCCTAGCATGCATGAAGACCTTGGTTCGATTTATCGGTACCACATACACAGAAGAAAGCCGGAAGTGGTGTTGAGGCTCAAGTAGTAGAGCTATAGCCTTGAGAAAGTCCAAGAACAGTGCTCAGACCCTGAGTTCAAACCAAGGACTGGCACACAAAAGAAAGAAAAAAATAAAATAGATGGCCCATTAAGAAGAGAAGGGCTAATGATAGCAGGGTTTGGACAGAGGGACCAGCTGAAAGATTTGGGCATGGAGAAACCAAGTCACAGACGACTGAGACAACCTGCCTGGAACAAGAGGCCAACATTTGCACAAAGGAAGTCTACAACAATCCCACACTCAGTTATCTTAAATGGATATGCATTTTAACTCCTGCTTCACACTTGAGCACTCTAAAATAAAACAAGCCACTGTCTTGGAAACCCAGATGTGGAGAATGTCCACAAAGATTGGCCCAGTGTTAAAAGAATGGAACAGTTTTCTTCTTTATGTTTATCCCAGGGAAAATGTTAAAGGTCAGCTGAAATTCCTTATGCTGTATTTTCTGGCTGGGCTTTGGGTTTGTACCTGGACTTGGATGTGTGGCTACATAACATTACATGCACACCAAACAAAACCTAAGAATGCTACCTAAGGTAGATGCTCCCTGTGCCCTATACATCCAAGTATCTATTAATTAGCAGCACTAGAAATCAATCCATCTTCTGCATCCTCAACAAGAGATGATGAGGCTTCTATTTTGAAATGTATTTCTGGAATGTCCAGATATCTGTGAATATCCTCAGCAATTACTATAATGCCATTAGCTAAAGATAAGGATAAGTTCATGCAGCTGGGAACAAGTGGCTCAGGCCTTTAATCTTAGCTACTCAGGAGGCTGAGATCTGAGGATCAAGATTTGACACCAGACAGGAGAGAAAAGTTCCCATGAGACCTTTTCTTCCGATAAATTACTCAAAAAAGTTGCAAGTGGCACAGTGGCTCAAGTGGTAGAGAGCTAGTTTGAGCACAGAGAGACTTAGAGAACGCACCCAGGCTCTGAGTTCAAGTCCCAGGACAGGCAAAAAAAAAAGAAAAAAATATATGTACATGTGTAATACATGTACATGTACATATATTCTTTTTCATATATTCATGTATCTATATCATGTGTGTGTGTATGTATGCGTAGGGCGCATATGCAAATCTGTAAACTAGAAGAGGATGATATAAATGAGGAGAGTCCCATAAGACTCTATTTTCAATAGGTTGCAGTACATGGATGGTGATACACCTATCTTTTTTTTTTTTTTTTTTTGCCAGTCGTGAGGCTTGAACTCAGGGTCTGAGCACTGTACTTGGACTTCTCTCAAGACTAGAGCTCTACCACTTGAGCCACAGCATCCCTTCCAGCTTTTTTCTATGTATGTGGTACCGAGGAATCGAACCTGGGTCTTCGTGCATACTAGGAAGGCACTCTACCACTAGGCCAAACTCCCGGCCTCATATACACCTTATCTTTTCAATTGCCATACTTGGGGCTGGGAGTTTGGCCTAGTGGTAGAGTGCTTGACTTAGCATGCATGAAGCATGAGTTCGATTCCTCCATACCACATACATAGAAAAAAGCTGGAAGTGGTGCTGAGATTCAAGAGGTAGAGCCCTAGCCTTGGGAAAAAGTCCAAGACAGTGTTCAGGTCCTGAGTTTAAGCCCCATAACTGGCAAAAAATGCCATACACAATAAATTGTGAGCTGAGGACCCCCATCAGTTTAGTTGAATCGCATCTGACGATTGGCTATGGCAAATCTTGCAGAGTATAGGTTGGTGAGGCTGAATAATCAGCTTTTCACACAAGATGACTGCAAATGGACTTCAGCTTTAGTGTGAATAACATTTGTTTGGTTTGGTTTGGTTTTCAATGGAGGCTGTATAGAACTCCTCAACATAATCTAAACACACTTTGGCATTATGATTTATATCATCCCAAAGCACATACAGCTTTGTGGCAGTCAAGTAGCCCTCTGTGTGCCATGTGGATTTATGGAACTTGCTAAGAAACCATTTAGTAACTGCTTATTTCCTGACCCAAATGAGCTAGCTTGTTCCATTAATCATCTTAGAATATAGCCTATACTACTTAATGAACACATAAGACTGTGATGATACCATTATTCAGACTCTACAAGACTCGGGTGAGATCTAGTCACAAATGCACTGATTAAAGCCACCATCCAAACTCCATCATTGTGTGAGCTTTATTTACATCTTCACTGATGTTGACGATATTAACACATGAAAGCAGAATCTAGAAAGGCAGTGTTTTATAATCTAAACCAGGAGGTAATTTATAAAGTATGTATGAAAAACAATACTGCATCAACATTTATGAGAAAGATAGTTGAGAATTCTAGTCAATCCAGAAAATGAAAACATTGGTAATACCCAGCTCTACCTACTGGTTTTGTCAACCTGTATACTCCTGAACAGTATAATTTATGTGTTAGATGTGGTCAGGAATTGTCAACAGTAACAGAAATTAGATAGAAATATTATAACAGCATACTACAATATAATTGCCAGTATTAGTACACTTGTGCTTTGAAATCATTAAGTATACTACTGCTAAATAAAACACTAATCTACTGAGAAGAACACTATATACTGAAGAGCACAGTATACAGTGTTGAGATGCTATAGGAAGGAAGATTTGTATCCTGAGAAAGACAGAACAGGATGGTATGAAATTAGCAACTCAGAATGGTGCATCTGACACAGTTCATTTTAACTTTGGTTCTGTCAACATCCTACCTGTACATATGAAACACACATATTTTTGTACAACACATATTTTTAGGGTTGTCTTACAGAGAAGCTTTGGCCCTTGGATTTTTTTTCTCACACTGTGTTTTTAAATTCTTTTTATTGGTGTATGGTACACATAGAAAATAAAAAGTTTCATTTTAAGGTAGAGGATCTAGTCCCAGACAGATTATCTCAGACTTTTCAAATACAAAACCTTACTGACCTACAGAATTTCAGCTTCTAGCCCAGATACCTGTTTCCTGCTCTCAATTTCTATAGGGATGGGATTACCATCGGTGAGGGTGGAATGGTGGAAAACTAATGCTAATCTAAATTCATTGTACACATAAATGGAATTGAACAAGGTGCATTGTTGAAATCCCTCTGTGTAACTGTTTAAAAACAATAAAAATGGTTTTCCAAAAGAATTATCTTTAAGATGTAAATCAAGGCCCAACACAGCAGCTCAAGTCTGAGATCCCAGCTATTTAGGAGGAAGAGATTAGAAGGATGGTAGCTTGAGCCTTCAGAGCATAATTTAGAAAGACCCTATCTAAGCCAGTAAGTCTAATTTGTGGTATGTTCCTATAAACCCAATTGTGCAAGAGGGACAAGTAGGAAGATAGTGGTCCAGGGGGGTGGGGGTGGGGCTGGGAAAAATAGATGAATAAAACCTCATCCAAAAAATAATGAAAGCAAAATTGCTCTGGGTTCTGGGGTCCATGACTCAGTAATAGAGAAAATGTCTCATAGTAAGAAGTCTCAAGTAGAAAACGTAAAAACACAAGTTAAAAGAATCTAAAGAATCTAAGTAACTCCTGACTCGGAGTTATCTGTTTGAGTTGTATTAAAGATCTAAAACTTTCCCATGATACATTTTAGAGAGGTAATATTTCTGTTCTTTGAGTGTGTGCATGTGTGTGTGTGTGTGTGTGTGTGTGTGTGTGTGTGTGTGTGCACATGTACATGCTAGTGCTGGTGCTTGAACTCAGGGCATGGACATGCTCCCTAAGCTTTATTTCTCAAGGCTAGTGCTCTCACTTGAGCCACAGCTCCATTTCTGGCATTTCAATGATTGATTAGAGGTAAGTATCTCACAGGCTTTTCTGCCTGGTCTGCTTTGGAATCACAATCCTCAGATCTTAGTCTCCTGAGTAATAAGATTATAGATGTGAGCCACCGGTGCCAAGCCACTACATTTGTTTTACCTGATGTATTTCTTTTATTTTTTCCCTCTTTTTGTGTTTATATTTTGTAAAAATTATCTTGAAGTAGTTGTACAAAGAAGGTGCCCCATGAAGCAATACATCTTGATCAGTGTCACCTTATCTCTTGAATATACTCATTTTCTGGTGTTGATTTTTTGGTCTTTGATCTAGTCTTTCTGAAAGATTATACTATGTGAGCTCTCCATTGGCTCTATCATGCTTCAGTTTATTCATATTTAACCTCTGTATACAACCCATCCCAACTGTTTACTTCTAAATTTATAGGCACATTCTATCTATTATAAATTAAGGAAAATATGCAACTTTTGTTTCTCTGGGTCTGGCTTACTTCATTTAATATACACTTTTTTCTAAGTCTTTCCATTTCCTTAACAAAGGTTGAATATGATTCTTTCTAATATATGAGTAAAATTTCCATTGTGTATGTGTGTGTGTGTGTGTGTGTGTGTGTGTGTGTGTATCACATGTACGTAACCGATAAGTACGTCTTGCCTTTTGCTCCAATTTGCCATTCTGTGACTTCTAATTGGAAAATTGAGTTTTGTTTGTCATAAAGTATTTTTATTTGTTCATTTCTTATAATTGTTAGCTACTCTGGATAGAGTTTTCTAGGTTTGCAGACAAAATACATCATTCAAAACTATCTTTACTTTAAAAGTTTCTGTTGAGAACTATGCTATTATTCTAATAAGAATCCACTAACAGCTGGAGCCAGTCAGAAAACTTTTGTCTTCAATTATTTCTAACAAAAATGAATGCTCACTTTATAAATTCGGTTGATATACAGAAATTGTCATGTTTTCCTGCCTTGATAAACTTTCTTAATAATCTAACTAGTAATTATAGTAGAAGTAGTCTTTCTTAGTATTCTAAAGTCAGGAGAACTGAAGTAGCTTAGAGAGAAAGAGGATCCAGAAGAATTATTCTTTTATGACCTTCATGCTAAAATATGCTTAGCTTATGATCAAGTGTCATGTGTATCATAACTAACTGACTACCTTTTATACTGGTGAATACTGGGGATAAAACATGAGAAGGGGTACCAATGTGTGAGTAGTAATGCACCTACTACCTGGCAAATGTAACTGTAACCCCTCTATATATTACCCTGACAATAAAAAAAAAAGACTGGCAAAAAAAAGAAAAAGAGTACGCAAGTTGGATTTTTGAGAGGGCCAATCATTATATCTCTTGTGTCATTCACATGAAGATGGGAATGACCAGAGACTGAAGAGTGCATTCAGCAAGAGCGTAATTTCTGTGGTCAGCTGTGTTTTCTGAGTGTGACGTGTTAGATAGGCTGAATCATCTCCATTTGCATCCTGTGAATTGACAGTGTGTATAGTACATTATGTTTACAAATTGTCATGCTATATTATAGCTATATTGCAAACTTCCCTCACCTGATAAATTACAAATATTCTCTAAATAATCCAGAGATGTCTGAGGAATGAAAAAGATACTGTCAAAAAGGGAGAAGGTGAAGAGTTAGAAAATCATGAACATATGACTGTTCAGTATTTCAAAAAGCATTCCCAGTGGGAAATATCAGAAAAGACTGTTTCATTTTTTCCCCAACTCTATCTTAATTAAGTGAAGAAGTCTCATAATACTGAAAATGCAAAGGATAAATATTATATCAGTTTTGATGCAGAATGGGAATTTTGGTATCATCTCAGAATTTAGATTAGGACATTGTTTATTAATTTATTTTTATCAAACTGCTACTATTTACGAAAATAACATTAAGCATGTAGCCTGTTATAAACACAATGTCTTTCTTACACAGCATTATGGCTCCTTTTTCTTATTCTTTATTTTTTTTAAGCTCACACTTCTGTTTTTTCTCTCTAAAATCCCTGCACTCAGTAAGTGGATGTGTATACATGTAACCATTATGATACTCCGAATTGTACTATATATTGGAATAGCATGAGAAAATACAGCTGATTGACACTCAGGGTATTCAGAATGTAGGACAAACTTCATAAAGCAAATGAAAACTTAAAGAGCATTGTGGAAGTCAAAAATCTCCTGAAGACTAACAATCCCTTTCCTGCTGAGTAACCACCCATTACTTCAGAGCAGGCCTTAGCTTCCAAATAATTTGTCTTGTTGCCAAACAATTCACTTTAAGAAATTTTGTTTAAACGTCAGAGTCTTAGTGTCTTTATGGGTAGTTTGTATGAGTGACAGATATGTATCTCCTACATCATCACTTAGCTCCTGTGATATCTGACTCTTAGTAGTTTACTAACTTCTTAGTAACATAGCAGCTGCTAAGGACTGATGGAATCAACTGTCATTTGCTTATGTGTGTGATTTAAATTCTGTATATATATATATATATTTATTATATCTGTCTGTGTGGACAAATTAATATACAAGGTGAGAAATAGCAGGTAAAGTAATAATACGTATAATAAAAAGTACAATTCTACTTAAATCAAACTATGTAGGTTCTTTATGGTGAATAAAAGAATGCCAATTGTTTACCTTTGGATAAGGGACAATGTAAACGAGTTTTACAGTTTAGCATTGGTAGGTAAGACACATGAAACATCATAGTTTTTATGTTGAAATTCTTATATGGCGCATTCAAGTTTTGGTTCTAAATTCCCAAATGATAGATTCCCTGGATCTCCCGCTCCCCTTTCTGGCCATGGGGATTTGAACTCAGAACCTATGAATTCATTTGGCTTTTTTGCTTTTGGCTGCTGCTCTACTGCTTGAACCACACTTTCATTCTGGCATTTTTGCTCATTAATTATGACATGGAATCTTGAAGACTTTACTGCTTAGACTAGCCTTGAACCATGATCTTTTTTTTTTTTGCCAGTCCTGGGCTTGAGCTCAGGGCCTGAGCACCGTCCTTGGATTTTTCTCAAGCCTAGAAGAGCTCTACCACTTGAGCCTCAGCATCACTTCTGGCTTTTTCTAAGTATGTGGTACCAAGGAATCGAACCCGGGTCTTCCTGCATGCTAGGCAAGCACTCTACCACTAGGCCAAACTCCCAGCCCTTGAACCATGATCTTTTAGGTCTTAGCCCCATGAATGGCTAGGATTATAGGCATGGGTAGCCTCCCAAAACTATTTCTTTCTTTTGAAAAGTGACAACAAATATACTCATAATTAAAAAATTTTGAGATATTTGGTTATAGTGGTTAAATTAACCAATTGTTTAAAAATATATTTCAGCTGCTGATGTATATTTTGAAAATAATAGTCTATTCAAAATAATTATCTGTAGCTACTTCATTGTAGGAATTGAAGAAATAATTATGTAGCACTTATACTATATCCAGTGTTATTCTATGCACTGTCTATGTGGTGTTAATTTGCTAAAGGTGATAACAATTTGGGGAGACTCACATTATTATTAAGCTACTAGATAAAGGATATCTATGTTTGTAGAATTTATTTTCTATGAGTATCTGGCAGTAAGAGCCTGGACTCAATCTAAGTAGTCATTGCCTGACTATGTTCTTACAGATTCCTTCTGGGAATACCTGAAGGCCCTGAATTCTGAAATAGTCCTTCTTTATAAAATGGTTGTCTAATTTAAAGTAATTTCAGAAGAACTTGTTCTTATAAACCAGTCATATAATTACTTCCAGTGAAGTGCTTGAGGATGAGATGCACTCTTCAAAGTTTCAGTTTGAAGCCAAATAGATCTAGATGCATTTCAGTTCCAGAGAACAGCAGACCCTTCCTTTACAAAAGGAAATCCAAGGTCATTGCAGGGCTCTGGGTCAAGGTGGAAGAAGCAGAAACAGTGGTGAAACACAGGTGGCTTCCTGTGACATATATGGCAAGAAAGTACTCATGGAATGATTTTATGCTCATGCTAATGGTACATGCTGTCATTTCATATAGGTCCAAGCATTTTAAGTAGCAAGATTCTGGCTACAAATAACATCTTAAATGGGAATTTATATTTGCTAAATAATAACTTTGCTAAAGCTTTTATTTTGTGACAATAATGTGCCTTGTTATATTAGAATAAATTCCATGGCATCCAAGGAGCATCATATATATAGATATATATGTGTATGTATGTATGTATGTATGTATGTATGTATGTATGTATGTATACTGATTTCATTAATAATACCAACTTCCATTTAGGTGTTTTCTTCTATAAGTCTGGTACTGTTGAAAGTAAAACACTAACATATGAAAATACACATCATAGGAAACAATTTCTAAGTATTATCATTGTAGTGATTGATGCTTTCTAGCTTGCATATTGCACAAGAAAGGTTCATTTCACACCTTCTGCAGTGGGATTGCTGGTCCTATAAATCCATACTTGTGCAGCATTTTTTTTTGTGGGTCATGGGGCTTGAACTCAGCCTGAGCACTGTCCCTGAGATCTTCAGCTCAAGGCTACCTACCCCTCTTCCCTTGAGCCAAGCCCCACTTCCTGTTTTCTAGAGGCTAATTGGAGATAAGAGTGTCAGGTCCTTTTGTGCCCAGGCTAGCTTTGAACCTTGATCCTCAGATCTCAGCCTCCTGAGTAGCAAGGATAACAGGCATGAGCCATTGCACCCAGGTTTGTGCAGCATTTTTATCCATGGTTATTGCCCTATCAGTTGACCCCCACCTCCCGTGGTGCATTTTGCAACATTGCATTTTGTTAAGTAGATATAGAGATAAGTCTAGCTTAATATTTTTGTGATACTTTACTATTCCTTCCCTCTCTTAGTTTATAAAATTCAGTCACACATAAGAAGTTCATTACTTAATGAAGAAATTGATGTTCTGCAAGATTCAGTGGTTTCCTCTGCAGTGATAAAGTATTTACAACCTAGATTTCTAACTAGTTTTGCCTTTACACCGGCACGTCATTGAAATAATTTACTCTCATTATGTCTTTGACTGAAGAGGAAGGTTAATGTATTGCCTACAAATCATTCATTCCTAAAGACTCTGAATTACAATTATCCATGGATACCTCATGTTTTCCCTTTATATCTTAGCATCTTCAAAATACATTCACTCATTTTTTAATATTATCTTGTTCTAAGATGCCATGAGCTAATGCACTTGTAGACTTCATAAAAAGACAAAGTATTGTTTTTGAAAGATTACATATTTAAATAGCTATTAAAGATGTTAGTGTTGAAGGTTTCAAGAGTTTAATGTCTTCATTTTAAAATGAATTGAACCACTAGGAAGATAATAGAGATTCATACTACAAGGGCTAAAATGAATAGACATCTATAAAAACACTTCATCAAATAATCTCATGATGCACATTATTTCCATATGTACCAACAACATTCTCCAGGATAAATTGGGCTAAGCTATAAGAAAAATCATGATGGATGCCCATGGCAACATACCTGTAATTCTAGCTACTCATCAGGCTGAGATCTGAGGATCATTGTTTGTCAGTGAAACACTCCCTTAAAATAACCACCAAAAAGCTGGATGGAGTGGAAGCTCAAGTGTTAGAGAGTTAGCCTTGAGCACAAAAGCTTAAGGATAGAACTCAGGCTCTGAGTTCAAGCCCCAAGACTGCTATAATAACAATTTTAAAAATCTCAATACATTTAAAATGATAAAAAATAATATGAAGTAATTTTTACAACTGTAAAAATGTAATTAGAACTCAGTAACAGAAAGATTTGTAATCTCAAATATGTGTAAATTAATACCATATTCCAATGAACCAATGGCCAAAGGGAAAATAATGAGATGAACAAAATTAAGAAACAATGGACCAAAACATACAAAAACCTTTGGAATTTTGCCAAAGCAATGCTTAGAGAGAAATTTATCTTTCTGTTAAATGTGTTATGAAGCAGCCTTCATACATTTTAAATTAGGGCTAGATTTTTCTTCATAAAGAGTAAACTGTCATCTAACTTAATATGTAAATAAACTACCCTTACTCTTACAATAAGTAGCTGCATCTCAGCCAATTTCAAATGGCCAGTTCTTAAAACCATATTTAAATGAGACATAGAAATTGTAAGCCACTGTGCTATTTATACCTCTTTCTGTGTTTTAAATGTAACTATTTTCTTTGTTTGGTTTAGATACAATGACCCTGTGTGAGATGGTCCAACCTACTGTCTGATTCTAAAATTTGAAATAAAGCCATCTATGATCTCTAAAAGAAGATTTGTGACCATTTTTTCTTTTACACTTCAAGTACCTAATTTTAAAAGAAAAATCTTTTTTGTTTTTTTTCATTACTTTTCCTTTTTTATTTTTTATTTTATTGTGAAGGTTATGAAATAATGAGTTCATTTCTTTTTTAAGTGTTCCCTTGTACTCTCCCATGTTCCTTCCTCTATATTTTCTCTTCCTACCAAGTTGTGAAATTCATTTTAACATACTGTTTAATATCAACCATCAAAGGGTTTACCCTTCCTTCCACTATTTCTGGGATTCCTCTTACATCCCCAGATCAGATAAACTTATATAAAAGATAAATGTACCAAAATGAGAAATATTGACTACCAGGAATAAAAAATACATTAAAATCCTCATTACCATACTGTGTAGATCATGTTGATTAGCATTATTTTATGTGGTCATAGACCCATTTCTTTGATGAATATTGATGCAACAGTTCTCAACAAAATACTGGCTAACCCTCTTCAGCAATTCATCAAATAATTATACATTATGATCAAACAGGATTCATCACAGGGAGGCAAAGCTGGTTCAACCTATGTAAATCAATTAATATAATTCAACACATCAAGAGGAACAAGGACAAGAATCACACAATTGTCTCAATAGATGCACAAAAGGCATTGGACAGGATCCAACACGTTTTATGATAAACCTCTGGAGAAACTAGGAATCCATGGAATATTCCTCAGTATAATAAAGGCTGTATTACAAACCCACAGCTAGTATTATACTTAATGGCGAAAAGTTAAACCCATTTCTTCTAAAATCAGAAACGGAACAAGGGTGCTCATTCTCTCGACTCTTCTTTAACATAGTATTAGAATCCCCAGCCAGAGCAATAAGGCAAGAAACAAGCATAAAGGAAAAGAGGAAGTGAAACTTTCCCTCTTTGTAGATGACATGATTCTGTATTTAAAAACTCTATAGACTCCACTCCCAAGCTGCTTGAGCTGATTCAAAACTTTGGCAAGGTATCGGGGTATAAAATTAATCCTCAAAAATCAACCGCCTACCTAAATGCCAACAATGAGAGGAATGAGGCAAAAATCAGGAAAGCAACTCCTTTTGCAATAGCCTCCAAGTAAATAAAGTATCTAGGAATTAACTTAACTAAGAATATAAAGGATCATTTCGATGAAAAATTTAAAACCCTGAAAAAGGAAATTAAAGCAGAACTAAGGAAATGGAAAAACTTCCCATGCTCCTGGATTAAAAGAATTAACATCGTGAAAATGGCAATCTTGCCAAGGGCTATCTACAAATTCAGTGCAATACCCATCAATATCCAAATGTCATTCTTTAAAGAAATGGAAGAGGAAATCCAAAATAAAAGACTCTAAAGCAAAAGCAATTCTTAGAAGAAAGAACAGCACAGGAGGAATTCCAATACCAAACTTTAGACTTTATTACAAAGATATAGTAACCAAAACAGTTTGGTACTGGTACAAGCACAGGCCTGAAGACCAATGGAATAGAACTGAGGACCCAGATATTTACCTACAGATCTATGGCCACCTAATCTTTGATAAGGGAGCAAAAAAAAAATAGAGTGGAAGAAAGACAGCCTCTTCAACAAGTGGTGCTGGCAGAACTGGTTAAGCACCTGCAGAAAACGAAAATTGTCTCCTTCTTTGTCACCCTGCACTAGGATTAACTCCCAATGGTTCAAAGACCTCGAGGTAAAAACAGATACACTAAAAACTTTACAAGAAATAATAGGAGATACACTAGGTCTCCTTGGCACAGGTCGAAACTTTCTTAATAAGGACCCAGAAACACAACAAATCAGAGAAAGTCTAGATAAGTGGGACTGCATTTAACTGCAGGCATGGCAAAGGACACAGCTAGCAAATGAAATAGAAAACCTACAGAGTGGGAGAAGATCTTCACTAACCATACAATGGACCTCATATCTAAAATATATCAACAGCTCAAAAATTGAATCACTGCAAAACTAATCTCCAAAGAAACAAACATCCCATTAAATGATGGGCCAAAGACATAATGAGAGTCTTCTCTGAAGAAGAAATATGAATGGCCTATAGATATATGAAGAAATGCTGGACCTCTCTGGTCATAAAAGAAATGCAAATCCAAACAACTCTAAGATTCCACCTCACTCCACTCAGAATGGCCATGATCAAGAATTCTACTAACAACAGATTCTGGAGGGGATGTGGCCAGGAGGGATCACTACTACACTGTTGGTGGGAGTGCAAATTCATTCAACCACTATGGAAAGCAGTGTGGCAGTTCCTCAAACGACTAAATATAGAACTCCCCTATGACCCAGCAATTCCATTACTTGGCATTTACCCAATTGTCCAGAAACAAGGACATACTAAATCCACTAGCACAATGATGTTCATTGCAGCACTATTTACCATAGCAAAGATATGGAACCAACCCTGATGCCCCTCAGTTGATGAGTGGATCAACAAGATGTGGTATTTATACACAATGGCATTCTATGCTGCTGGCAGAAAAAAATGACATGGTCTTATTTGTATGGAAATGGAAAGACTTAGAAACAGTCCCATTAAGTGAAGTAAGCCAGACTCAAAGGAACATAGACTCAATGATTTCTCTCATTTGTCATAATCAGGCAAAACCTTGGGCTCTCCTAGCAGAGATTTCCAATAGAACAAAAGATACAGAAGGCCATATTTTATGACGCTAAAGTAAAGGACCTCCAGGATATAGAAACAAAAGCTATGTAATGAGTGATTCTTGTCCTTAATGTACTGTTATCTCTCATCTCTTTTGCTGTCCCTTGGTTATCTCATATTGTTATAGTACTTCATCTTGTTATCTGATATATTGGATATATGCATATTTGGTTATTTGAAATCGGGTAGGGAAGGGGGAAAATAAGATGAGGGGCAGGGGTGGGAGAAGGGAAATGGGGACCAAGACATGAAAAGTGTATCAATGTATGTGAAGCAATGCACCCTCTATCTGGTAAATATAATGCTATTACTTAGCATAGTATTTGAGCTATGATTCACTGCAGAGTACTTGCTTAGCATAAAGTCTGGGTTTCTTTCCTAGCACCACAAGACAAAAATAAATTTCAGAAAAGAAAAGAATAGTATAGCCGGGAGTTTGGCCTAGTGGTAGAGTGCTTGCCTAGCATGCACAAAGATCTGGGTTAGATTCCTCGGTACCACATACATAGCAAAAAGCCGGAAGTGGTGCTGAGTCTCAAGTGGTAGAGTTCTAGCCTTGAGAAAGTCCAAGGACAGTGCTCAGGCCCTGAGCTCAAGCTCAGGAATGGAAAAAAAAAGAATAGTATAGAACAATAATATTCATGAATATAGAATCAAAAGTCCACATAAGCCTACTAAATCAGATCCAGAAACATATGTAAAGAAATATAAACAGTGATGAAGTGGTATAGTGGTATTCATTTCAAGAATGCTAGACTGGTACTCTCCTGCTGAGCCATGTCTCTAAGCATCTGCTGATGGCTCATCCTACAATCATAAATATTCAGGAGGCTGGGATTTTTGCATCAATTTGAAACAACCCTAGGCAGACAAAACCTCAATACTCTTATCTTTAATAAATTCACAACAATCTGGAAGTGGAAGCACAATTCAAGTGATAGAGTTCCAGTCATGAATAAAAGAAGCCAAAAGAAAGTGTGTGGGTTTGAGCCCTATTTCTGGAACACATATACAAACACACATAGACACACACACACACACACACACTTCAAATTTATTTAAGCTTCTGAAAATAAATCACTATAATACACAATGTCAAAAAGAAAAGTAGAAACAATATAATCTTTGTAGCTGTAGAAAAATCATTTTCTTTTTTTCTTGCCAGTCCTGGGGCTTGACTTCATGGCCAGGGTACTTTCCTTGGGCTTTCTCAAGGCTTGTGCTCTACCACTTAAGCTACAACACCACTTCTGCCTTTTTCTGAATTGAAACCAGGGCTTCGTGCATTCTAGGCAAGCACTCTACCACTAGGCCATGCTCTGAGCTGAAAACAAAAATATTTTCAACTAAAAAAAAATTACCCATGAAAATATTTAAAATCCATGTATTAATACTGAAAGACTAGATGTTTTTCTTCAAGCCAAAGGAAAAATATAAATATGTACTCTAAACAAATTGTATGTAATATTTTGCTACAGTTTTTATCCAAAATGTTGGGAGAAGGAAATAAATAAAAATTTTTATTGTATCATGGGAAGAAGTGAATTATTTCTGTTTGTAGGTAATATGCAGTTAGCAAGTCATTATAATTCTGTAGAGTTCAGTTCAAACAAAGTAACCATTAAAATGAAGTTATGTAAAACTGCAGAACATAAGATCAATGTAAATATCAGGAGTATTTCTGTACATTTCATAACAAATAAAAGTAAAACTAGAAGAATAATTTTATTTACACTTGAATAAAAGGAAATAAACACTCAGAAATAATTTTAAAGTAAGAGATAGGAACCTTCACACTGAAAAGTATAGATCATTGATGAGTAGAATTAAAGATCTTCGTAAAATCATACTATGTTCTTGCATCAGAAAACTTCAGGATATGGAAATGTCAAGTGTTTCTTGCTGAAACTCAGATTTGACAGAATTCTTATCAAAATTCTATTAATGTAGAAATTCAAACTGGGTTTTGAAGTTTGTGTGGAGTTTCAAGGAATATAATTCTGAATTTTTTTAATAATAAAAACTATTTTCTTCACTTATTTTTGTATTGTAACAGTCCTGAGGCTTGAATGTAGGGCCTGCATGCTGTTTCTGAGCTATTTTCCTTAAGTCTAGACCTCAACCACTTGAGCCACAGCTCCACATTTTTTGATAGTTAATTGGAGATAATTCTCATAGATTTTCTTGCCCTGCTTGGCTTCAAACTATGATCCTCAGATCTCAGCCTTCTGAGCAGCAAGAATTAATTATAGACATGAGCCATTAGTGTCTGGCTCAAAACAATCTTGAGTAATAATTATTAGGGACTCAGGAGATGATCCGTGTATGCTAGGTATGTGTGGGGATATTACATTGAATTGCACTAATATATGAAATTGGTATATGTTAATAAAAAATAACATTTAAAATCATGGAAAAGACTAGCAAAGCAGGCATATGTTCAATTCCTAATTTCATATCTTGATCACTGCTGTGATTAAAATATGGCATAAAGGATAAATTTCAAATCAACAGGCCAGAATTAGGATTTCAAAAATACAACATGTGTCAAGCTGATTTAGTACAAAGATGCTAAGGCTATTTCATGAGAAGAATAATCTGGGACAATATCCAGTTGCTAGCATAGTTTTATACCAATTATATTTGACAATTAAAGTCATCTGCTTACTTCAGCCTATATACAAATATAACCACAAATGAATTAAAATCTATAACTACATACATATTTGTAAAAACTGAAGGACCTAACTCATGATAAGTTTAGTAAAAAGATACTTAAATAGGGCACAAAGCAGAAGAAATCAGAAAAAATGTAAGTCCATTGGGAGTCATCAAAATTAAGCAAGTTTGTGCTTCAAAAGGTGTCAAAAATAAAGTGAAAAAGCTTTAAAGAAATGGCTTCTAAGTAATGACTTTGGTGAGAGAACTTTTTGTCAGTTGTGGGGCTTGAATTCAGGGCCTATGTGCTGTCCTTCAACTATTTTGTTTAAGTCTACCATTTTGAGGCCACGGAGCCACTTGTTTGTTGAGTGATTAATTGGAGATAAGAGTCTCATAGGGACTTTTCTGTCCTGGCTGGCTTTGAACCATGATCCTCAAGTCACAACCTCCTTACTAGCTAAGATTATATGTGTGAGCCACCAGTACCAAGCTGGTGAGAGAATTTTATCTAGAATAATATGTCAATAATTCTTATACCTAAATAGTAAGAAAAATAACACAAAAGACGAAAATGAGAGCAGCAAATTTGTTTTCAAGAAAAACATAACCAGTCAGAACTGTACCGTACATACCTGTAGTTAGAATTGAAGAGGCAAAGGTAGGAGGTTTACCTGTTCAAAGTCATCCTGGACTAAGTTGCACCGTATCTCAATATACCAAAAGGAGAGGGAGACAAAGGAAGAAGGAGACAGAGATGAAAGAAAAGAATATTTACTAACTCCTGCTAATTACATGAAAGTATACTCAATGTCACTTATCAAGTTAACTCATAATGAGATATTACATCATACCTATCAGTATGTTCAAAATCAAATGAGATTTAATTATTGGGAAAACGTGAAGAAATTAATATTCTTATGCTCTTTTTTAACTTTATGCGGTTTTGATGGGAGCCCAAACTTATATATGCACCTTGGAAAACAAGTTGAGAGTTCCTCAAATGATTAGATACAAAGTTACTAGATGATTTAGAGATTCCACTTCTTGATATATAAATAAAAGAAATAGAAACATGTTTACTCTTAATCTGAAACATGAATGTTCATGACAGCATCAATTGATAATCAAAATGTATAAACGATAAAAATGACTTGTCCCAGAGAAATTGCTGAGAAACATCAAATGACGTGAATACTCAATGGAATATTATTCAGTCATGAAAGGAACATATTGATTTTACACTAGCAGTCTATCACTGAGAGTAAGTGGATGCCGAATAAATCAACTCCTATATTCATACACCATATGATATTATTTATACAAAATTAGCAAAACAAAAAATAAATCTATAGAGCCAGAAAGTACATGAATCATTGCTTAAGGTTTGGAGGTAGTGGTTAGATAAGGGGGAAGGTGCAAGACTTGTTTTGGGAGGATAAGAGTGACAACAGTGTTGTAAAATTGACTGTACTGCAGGTAGCACAACTTGTTAATGTATTAGCCCATTGATTTCCATACTTGAAGTGGTTTTCCTAACATGGGAATCACATATTTCCAGGAATTATTAAGTATACTGTAGCAACTTGAAGAGAAAAGACAACCTCTTGAAGAAGGGGAGGATTTTCTCTCAGGGAAGCAGAGGAGTAGCTGAGATGGAAGAAGAAGTAGGGAGGGGACGGCAAGCAAGCAGACTCATACTGTGTAGTCATAGCTATAGACTCTATTCTGAGAAGAAGTAGATAAACTAAAGATTTTAAATGAGGGAATGACTTTACTAACTTAATGTTTTACCACAAGCTTAGGCATGAAGAATGAATACAATGTGGAAAAGGGTATAAATTGCATAATAGAAGTGAGAAGAGATGAGGGCCTAAATTCAGGCCAAGGGCAAGGGAGAGAAACAAGTTAGATACACCTAAGATGCATTATAACCATCTCTGAGAGGCTTTGAGGAAGACTGGGAAACAAGAACTCTCAGGACAATAACAATAACAATCTGATAGCTCACACTTATAAACCTAGCAATTAAGGAAGCTGAAATCTGTGTGTCATGGCTAAAAACCAACCCAGAATGAAGTCCTCTGAAACTGATTTCCAACTAACCAAGCAAAACTTCAAAGCAAAGGGGCAGTGCCAGCCTTAGGTGAAAAGGCCAAGCCAGATGAACAGGATCTGCATTTAAGCCCCAGTATTTACATTAAGAAAAGAAAGCTAGAAGGTGCTGACAGTCGATGACAGCAATGTCTTGACTACTGTGTGTCAGCTGGGAGCAATAACACACTATCACCATTACACTTCTTCCTGAGGCAAAGGAAATAATCAGAAATTCTCATCTGTACAGCCTGATTGATCAGGAATACACGTTTTAGATGATCAGAGAGGAATCCAAAAGGAATATTACTTTAATTTAGCTTCAAATTATTTCAGGAAGTTTGGAGTACTAAAAATAGCACCACAAATTAATGTTAAATTAGCATCTTACAATTTTTTTTGCATACATCATTTTAGTAATTCAAAGAACAACTCGGGTATGGTTATAATGAAATATTCTCTTCATTACCTTCCTTCTTTCCTTCCTTCCTTCCTTCCTTCCTTCCTTCCTTCCTTCCTTCCTTCCTTCCTTCCTTCCTTCCTTCCTTCCTCCTTCCCTCCCTCTCTCCCTCACGCCTTTCTTTCTCTTTCTCTCTCTTCCTTCCTTCCTCCTTCCTTTCCTCCCTCTTCCCTCCCTCCCTCCCTCCTCTCTCTCTCTCTCTCTCTCTCTCTCTCTCTCTCTCTCTCTCTCTCTCTCTCTCTTTCTTATTCTCTTTTTTGTCAGTCATAGGGCTTGAATTCAGAATCTGGGTAATGTCCCTGAGCATTTCTTCTTAAGGCTACCAATGTACTATTTGTTTCAGAGTTTCACTTCTGGTTTTCTAGTATAGTTGGAGATGAGTCTCACAGAATTTCCTGCCCAAGTTGTTTCACCATAATCCTTAGACCTGAGCAGCTAGCATTACAGGCATCAGCCACCACTGCCCAACACATTGACACATTGCCTTTTTTAAGAATAGGAAACTGAGGGCAAAAAAAAAAGATAGGAAATTGAGAATTGAAGCTAATGCAGAATTGCAACTACTATGTGTGAAGGTAGCATCCAGTGCCCATTTCTTTAGGCTCAGATCCATGTTTGATGGCCTTTTTTTGTTGTTGGTATTTCACTGTTTACCTACCCATCCTGTGTTCTTTGTATAGCTAGAAAATATTTGCTTCTTCTAAATAAGTGACTACAAAACATATCTGCTTGTTTTTTATCTTTTAAAGTTATTGAATATAAAGCTTCTCCATTTATTTATTGATATCTTATTTAAAAGTTTCATAAATACTATTTGTGAATGGAGACCACAAAGCAGGTGTCTTTTGCTTTCCTTAAGAAAGCCGTAATTAAGACTGTTGTTGCTTATGATCTGCCCTCTTTCATTGTGTAGGCAATGAATTGAACTCTTGGTATGAGGAACAATTTTCTATGGACATTAAGCTGTTGTCTCATGGATGTTTTGTAGACTAAAGGGCATGTTGGAGGCAACACATTGATGAGAGAGGGTCCTTTCCTGCTTTCTCTTTAACTAATTCCAATGTACCATGTTTGGAAGATAACAAATGTTTTCAAGGTTGGATTTCAAAAGTTTCTGTAAAGGTGTTTTTTTTCCTTCCCTCAAGAATAGGAGTTAAAATTGTTGACCTGACAGCTATAAGGCATAGAGGATGCTAGAGATAAAAGTAAAGTTGGTTCCCCAAAATGTGGAGAGAGTTATAAATGTGGAAGTAGATTCAACCTGTGGCACAGTCATGTGACACAAAATGATTTTCTAGTCTGCAACAGACCAATATAAAATGTGGTTCCAGAAGGATAAGCTGAGGAAATCAGTAGCCATGTCAATGATTTAGCATAATCCTCACGTACTTATGGTGACACTGATGTGAACAGACCTGCTCTCCTGCCCAGCACAGAAAAGGGAGGGTTACTCAATTGTGCATGGTGCATGCAGCTATGTTCCTCATATATCCCATACTACATGGTACTTGTAATCTTAGAGTGTGCTTTTACTTAATAGAAAAGATGTTATGGTAAAACCTTCTGTAATGTCACCTGAGCAGGCCCCTCACACAGCTCATGCCATTGCATTTTAACATATGTGGAAGGGTTGACTCACACTTCTGTGTTTGCACAAGGGCAGTTTAGGAGGTAACCTGAGGACATGTGCCTTAAAAGTGTACCCTAACTTACCCCTCAGGTTTCCATATCAAGTTCAAACTAGCCAGATTAGGCCCAAAAATAAACCAGTAACAATATCCAATCTAAAGTATGAGATAGCTTTACATCCAATCCAAGACAATGATTTTTACTCTATTTTCTTGAGGGTTTCGGGGAAAACTCCTTTTATTCTGTGTCTCTAAAATTTGTGTAGTCTATATAACATTAGGATTTCCCTACTAGGGTCCAATAGTCTGTATACTTTATTTTGCATAACACTTTGAAAAGTCTCATTCATATTTTTGTATTTATTTATTTTAATGTATAAAGGGGTTACAGTTCCATTTACTAGATAGTAGTGCATTATTTCTCACACATTGATACCCCTTCTCATGTTTTTGTCTCCATTTCCCTCTCCCCACTCCCTCCCAATCATTTTGTTCCCCCTTCCTTTTCCTATTTCAAATAAACAAATAAATGTATATATAATATGCTAGGTAACAAAGTCAGATACAGTGACAATATGAGATTAACCAAAGGGCAACAAAACAGAAGAGAAATAACATAGTGAATTAAGAACCAACAATCACACAAGATAAATTTTTTGTTTCCATATCCTGGAGAACCTTTCATTTAGTCTCATACTATATGACCTTATGTACCTGTGTTTTGCACTATTGTAATCCTCTGCTAGGAGAGTCCTAGATGTGTACTAATTATTACAAATGAGGGAAACCATGGAACCTATGTTCCTTTGGGTCTAGCTTACTTCACTTAATATGATTTTTTCCAAGTCTTTCCATTTCCTTACAAATGGGGTGATGTCATTCTTTCTAATGGCAGCATAGAATTCCATTTTGCATAAATACCACATCTTGTTGGTCCAATCATCTATTGAGGGGCATCTGGGTTGGTTCCATATCTTTGCTCTGGTAAATAGTGCTGCAATGAATATCATTGTGCTAGTAGATTTAGTATGTCCTTGTTTCTGGATATTTGTGTAAATGCCAAGTAGTGGAATTACTGGGTCATAGGAGAGCTCTATATTTAGTCTTTTGAGGAGAAGCCATACTGCTTTCCATAGTAGTTGAATGAATTTACACTCCCAGCAAACGTGTAGCAGTGATTTAAAAAAAAGAAATTCAACCCAAATCAGCAGAGGCAGACATGACAGAAGATGTTCTTAATGTACTATGTTATTTCTATTCTCTTTTGTTGCCCTTTGATTAAGTTAATCTTGTTGCTGTATCTGACTTTGTTACCAAATATATTGTATATATGTTTATTTGATTACTTGAAATAGGAAAGGGAAGGGGGGAAAACAAGATGATCTGGGTTGCTTCCATATCTTCACTAAGCTAAAGCATGCTGTAGAGAACATTGTTGTGCTAGTGGCTTTAGTATAATAACAGAAAAAAATGGCCATTAGGATGAATCCTTGTATTACATTTCTATCCTTGCCGATTTTCATTTCCCTCATTTTGAAAATTGATGGGAAGAAATCAGAAAATATTACACAGTTAAGAAATTCAATTTTGGCTCAGTGCAGTGGCTCACACCTGTAATTCTAGCTATTCAGGAGGCTGAGATCTGAGGATTAAGGTTCAAAGCTAGCCCTGGAGTAAAAGGACCTGAGACACTTTTCTCCAATTAACCTCTAGAAAATGGGAAGTGGGGGTTGGCTCAAGGGTAGGAATGTAGTCTTGTGCTGAAGAGCTCAGGGACAGTGCCCAGGCTGAGTTCAAGCCCTATGACCCACACAAAAAAATAAATTCAATTTTACATAGCAATTTGCTAGATATTTGATACTTTTACTTATAGTTCTGAAACTCTTTGAGTAAAAACATAAAAATTTCAGTATACTTCAAAAAGAAACAGTTTGAACAATTGAATTGAAATCAAATGTGAAAGGTTCTATTTTAGCTTCTTAACTCAGAATCATTGTGTGTGTGTGTGTGTGTGTGTGTTGGTCCTGGGATTTGACCTTGGTGACT
This sequence comes from Megascapheus bottae, assembly GCF_031878675.1. NCBI lineage: Eukaryota > Metazoa > Chordata > Mammalia > Rodentia > Geomyidae > Megascapheus > Megascapheus bottae. The sequence goes on from NC_143517.1 coordinate 2,198,429, forward strand.
GGGTGCTATCCTTGACCTTCTTTTGCTCAAGGCTAGTGTTTTATAACTTTAGCCACAGCTCCACTTTTGACTTTTTGGTGGTTAATTGAGCTGGATTGATATTGAACCATGCTTTTCCAATCTTAGACTCTCAGCTTTGCCTCTGTATCATTTGTAATCAGCTTTACCCACGTTCCCAAGTGACTTCAGAGCTGCCTCAGGCCCTAGGCACATTGATGGAATGCCCAATATGAAGTGGTCATATGGGAAATCTTTCTACCTATCTTTCCTTTCTCTTTTGTTTGTTGTTGTCTGTTGTGAGGCGTGAACTCATTCAACTCAGGGTCTTGATGCTGTCCTTGAGCCTCTTTGTGATGAAGGCTAGCAAGCCACAATACTACTTCCAATTGTTGAGTGGTTAATTGGAGATAAGAATCTGCCTAGGCTGGCTTTGGACCATAATCATCAGATTCCAGTCTATTGAGTAGCTAGGTTTACAGGTGTGAGCCACCTGTGCCCAGATCTTCCTTTCTGCTTTTTAAATCATGCCTATTCAGTCACCCAGAGTGCTACCCAGGTTTATGACTGTATCTCAAAAAGTGTGTTAATATACAGAAATTTCAGATCTTACCTATGATACAAATCAAAGGTTCAGGATATGAAAGTAATAATGAACAAGGAGCCACTGGCATTGGAAGATATGCAGTATGCACTAGAAAGAGTGAGGCAACAGTAGAGGCATCCCTTTAGCCTTTCCTGTCAGGTATTGTGGATGAAAGATGGAACATGGCACACAATGAACTTTCCTTGCACAATGGAGTAGTATCACAGGAAAATAAGCATAGAATTGAATCTTTGCTTTGAAGCCATGCATTTGCACAAGTCCCCAAGACAGGCTGTACATGAATTAATTTCCAGCCATCTTCTATGGAAGCTGTCACTGACTTTCCTCATTTACTAAGCATGGTTTAGAATGGAGCATTGGAGTAGGTATTGTGTGGTTATCTCAGACGTGTTCTGTTAGTGTGGTCTGCAGGTATATTTTACAACACACAGTAATCTGATTGATTCCCTATGTTCCTCAGAGAGCAATATCACTACTTCTGCTAATTTGGTTCTAAATGAGATGCATGCAAATTTTTCCTCTATGTCAAAGTTTAACGATTTTTTTTAGTTTCATGGTTTCTGTTATATAGGCTTCTAGAAAAATAGCTGTCTAATAAAATGCACTTAGTTTCAATATTGATCCTTTTCCCTAAGTAAATGTGAAGTCTATCATATTGCAGTAGAACTTCAGTGCATTGTTAAATTGACACTCTCCTGAATCACCCTAAGAAGCATCTTGTTTTCAAAGCTGTTCATTACTAAGTAAGTATATTGCAAATCATTCTTCAGAGCAAGGCCTCTTAACTCAGACTGCTGCTGGAGAAGCAGAGCATTGATGGGTCCAGAGGCTGCAATGAAACTCACTGTTCTAGATAGGTAAAAAAAAGTGTCCATTTATCTCAAAACAGGCAGCAAAGGTTTCCAGTCTTACAAGCCTGAGTTATTTACAGTGAAATTTTATATTGCTTGGGTGTTTCACACCTTTTCCTGAAATATGTATTATAATCTACTATAAAAATACAAAAAGTTGGAGGGGATAATTTATATTCTAGAGGATAAAAAGTCTTCAGTTTGATTCAATACCATTTTTCCAGCCTTGAATGCAGCCATAAACCTTTCCTTTGTCTCTCTTTTATTTTTAATTGTATTTAATGTCAGGATAATATATATATATATAATATAGAGGGGTTAGTGTTACATTCCTGGAACCTTGACCTTTGTCTCCTTTTTATCTTACATGCTTTTCCCTTTTGGTGTTTTGTTGTTGTTGTGCATTGTTTTCTTACTTCCTGATTCTTTTCATTCCTTCCTTTCTTTTTGCTTCCTCTGATTTTTCATCTTGTACAGTTGACATGATGTTTAAATCACAGGAGAAAAACATTATATTGACATTTGACTTTCCTGAATTCATTTCACATTTGATGGTGGCATAGAGGTGAACATAAATACTAAATTGTGATGAGCCAGATCTGTAACTGCAGCACTCCAGAGTGAATGCAGGAGAATCTGGAGCTTCAAACATAATGGATGGCAACATAGTTCAGGGATCCAGCACTTGCTTAGCATGCCCAAGGGCTTGGGTTTCATCCACAGAAATACACACAAACACACTGAGACCCATAGACACAGATATACACACACAGAAACACACACACAGCAAATGAATTCTACCACATTTTCCCCTCCTGACCCTCCTTTTCTCCCAAGATGTAAAGTTCATTTCCAAAGTAGAGTTCAGTGAATATCATTGTTTAATTGATTCACACTTTGTCCTTCATTTTTGTGATTCCCTTTCCTTTACCCAAATCTGATAAATTTATATACAAGACAGAGATTACAGAAAGAAAAAGCAGTGACAAGGAATAAACCAAAGGGGAAATAAAGAAAGAAAACTAGAAATGCCTGTAAACAGTACAATAAAAAAATTCTTTTTTTTTTCCAATTCTTGGAGGTCTTTCAATAAGCATCATTTTATGTGGGGTAGCTCGGAACCCTGCTGCTTGCTATCTGCCCCTTAGCACGTACACACTCAGTGACACAAGCAATCAGGAGCTAGATGGCGCCCGGCCCCACCTGCTTGGAACAGGTGGGGTGTGTCTCAGGACACCATTGGCTGATGGTCCCCCCTATTTGATGACGTGGCTGCAACAGCTGGATCTGTATTTAGCAAGCACATTTTGTGCAATAAAGTTAGATCTGCACCGAGAGTCTGATCTACGGAGTCTGTATTACTCATGGGCTCTGTCGCCATCTTACCCCCTGAGTGGACATGCGAGAAGGACGACAACATCTGGTGCCCAATGTGGGGCACGACTAGCGGGTAAGTGGACCTCTTCAAGCAACTATGTGGAAAGGAATCTTGGAGAGCAGGCATCTTCACTTTTCTCATAGAAAGCTTGAGCAATTTTATGAAACTGTTCTGTCTCTCTGCTTGTGGGTGATTCCAGGCAAGATACAGGCTGAGTCCATGTGGGACTCCCCCATCAAGGTGGCCATTCTGAGCTGTTCAGCCACCTTGGCTCTGGCACCAGTTGCCTAGACCGGGGCCCCCCTGGAACAATGCTCTCTCTGCCTGTGGGTGATTACAGGCAGGATAAGGGATGAGTCCACATGGGACATCCCCATCATGGCCACTTTTCTGAGTTGCCCCTAGCGTTCAGCCACCTTGGCTCCGGCACTGGTCACTGAGACCGGGATCCCCTGGAAGAATGCTCCACTGCCCCTGTACATAAAGGTGCGGGCCAGCAAATTTACCCATTTCTGATCAATCTCAAGCTCAACAATGAAAGCAGACCTCCCCCACATCCTGGTGGGCCATGACCCTCGGCCTCTTCAGGAATCCCCTGGGGTGGGGAGCCCTTCCCTCAGTAATTGTTACTAATCTGATGGTAAAATGGGTGATGTGATTAGTATTTGTTAAACTTTCCCCCTAAATTGTATTAAATTGGGAAAAAGGGTTTTAAAAAGAGTAAAAAGGAAAATTAAGGCTAGCAAAATGATTGTTTAATTGTTATTTCAATTCGCCCTTGTAAGTTTATAACAGTTTCCAAAGGGGGCCCATGGAAAAGAACAGCAGATGTAAATTTGGCCCTTACCAAGTACAGGTAAGATTATGCTTAGAGAATCATTTGTAAGCATGCCATGCTAATGCCTGTGTTACTGGGCAGGAACTTGTAAGTGTAACAGTGGGTAGTTTACAATCCTAATTTTGCTCTAAGCCCTAATTGAGCAGATTTTGGGTTGAAACCAGCCACAAATTCAGGAAAGAAGCTTGTGAACCTGAGGCTATGTGCCTATCAATCTGTAAAATAGGCTAAGCTTTTAGGGTCCCTGGTCAAATATAGAGACAACACCCCTGAGTCAGCTTGAAGTTACAGAAGATGGACCTTCGCCCAGATTCCACTCCTGGGAATTTAGCTAGCCTACTCTTGGCCATTGGCCCCCTTAGAACAAATAAAAACGGGGAGATACAGGTACCTAAGGCATTAAGCCTCAAGATAAGCATGTTGATATTTTATTTACATTGAACCTTTTAAATTTCGATTCTAAAGGATTTTCCCCTGCTTATTGGGGGACCATGCTACTTCACCTAACCCCCCTGCCCCTTGTCCGATGGCAGAACCTGATCACTAATACCTGGGAGGAGCCAGCCCCTCTTGACAATGCGAGGGTTTGCTTGTGTTTTCCCAGACAGAGCAGAGAAGCCTATCTTGGATTCCCGGCTGATATATATGCCCCTACACAGCCCAGGGAAATGGAACCGGTGCAACAGGCACTGCAGAAGATGAGCCTGATGGAGATGATCCCTGAAGCCCACCTTGAGGACAGCCCTGAATCAGAAGCCCGTCAGATTACCTGGCAGCGAGGGAGGCAGGGATTTAAAAGCCCTGGTTAACTGTTAACTCTCAAGTTTCAGGACTAGGCAATCTACAAGTTCCTGCCACCACGAAATGGCCTCTCGGCGACACAGCCACCAGCTACGTCCAACTGACCTGAGTCCTGCCTCCAACTTTGTGACCTCGCCAGTATGGCCCAGGACACTGACCTATCCAGAAAAACCACCCTAGACTGCTCTGCCAGACATGGATGCCACAGACTCTCCCCAAAGCTACCTTATCCTATGTCTACTCTGGCATGGGAACCAGAAGAAAATAGGAACCATGGAGGCCCGGAGTAATAAACTTGACTCCCAAGCAGGGGACCGTGATATGATTATGACAATTATCTTCCCTCGAAGCTAGGGAGGACATGGGGGCTGTGTGTCCACAGCAGCAGGACCCATGTTTTCCTTAGCTAAATTGGTTAGGCCCCAGCCTAAATTCCATTATGAGTGTCCACAAATAAAGAAAAAGCGGGAACAGTGCAGTAGCTCGGAACCCTGCTGCTTGCTATCTGCCCCTTAGCACGTACACACTCAGTGATGCAAGCAGTCAGGAGCCAGAGGGAACTCGGCCCCACCTGCTTGGGACAAGTGGGGAGTGTCTCAGGATACCTTTGGCTGATGGTCATCCCTATTTGATGACGAGGGTGCGACCTCTCGATCTGTATTTAGCGAGCATGTTTTGTGGAATAAAGTTAGATCTGCACTGAGAGTCTGATATCTGGAGTCTGTATTACTCGTGGGCTCTGTCGCCATCTTACCCCCTGCATGGACATCCAAGAAGGACAACAACAATTTTATATGGGCATAAGCATATAACTATTGAATCACTGTGATCTTCTCCTTAGAATATCCTAGACATATTCTAGTTATTATAAATGAGGGGAACCATGCAATCTGTGTTTCTTTGAGTCTGGCTTACTTCATTTAATATACTTTTTTCTGAATGTTTCCATTTCTTTATAAATGGTGCAATATCATTCTTTCTGATGGAAGCATAGAATTCCATTGTGTATACAAACCACTTTTCTTGATCTAGTCATCTGCTGAGGTGCATCTGGGTTAATTCCATTTTTTAGCCATGGTAAATAATGCTACAATGATCATGATTGTGACTGTGGCTTTAGTTTAGGCTAGTTTGTGGTAATTTGGGTAAATGCTCAGGACTGGGGTTACTGGATCATAGGGAAACTCTATGTTTACACTTTTGAGGAACCTCTATATTGCTTTCCAGAGTGATTGAACTAGCTGATATTTCCACTAACAGTATAGTAGCATTGCATTTTGGTGATATCCCACTGGTATTTTATAATTTGATTTCTTCTTATGGCCATTCTAACTATGGTGAAGTAGAATCTCAATTTTTCTTTTTGCCAGTTAGGGGGCTTGAACTCAGAGCCTAGGCACTATCCTTAAGCTTTTTCAAGACTAGCAATCTATCACATAGGCTGGAGCACCACTTCAGGATTTTTTATGTAGGTGGTATCTAGGAATTGAACCCAGGGCTTCGTGCATGCTAGGCAGGAACTCTACACAAGGCCAAACTCCTGGCCCCTCAATGTTGTTTTGATTTGCATTTCTTTTATGGGGAGAAATGTTGAACCTTTCTTCATATGCCTACTGGCATTCTTATTTCTTCTTTAGAAAAGTCTCTATGTCTTCAGCCCATCTACTTATAGGCTAAATTTATTTTTTCTTTGTGAATTGATTTTTTGGAGGGTTTAATTTTTTTGAGTTGTAAGTATTTTTTAGATATGATGCCCTTGTGTGAGATATAGCTAATAAAGATCTCCTATTCTTGAGCTTTCTAGTTATCTTGATAGCTATGTCCTTTGCCATACAGGAAATCTTCAGTTTGATTCAATCTCCTTTTCCAGCCTTTCTATGGTTTGTTTTGTTTCTGGATCTTTACTTGGAGAGTTTCAAGCTGTGCCAAGAAACCCAAGAGTTTCCTTTATCCATTCCTGTAATATTTTCAGGGTATCTCGTCTTGAGGTCTTTGAACCAATTTGAATAGATTGTATTTCAGGGTGATCTATAAGGATCCAACTTCAGTTTTCTTCACATATATAACCAATTCTGCCAGCACCATTTGCTAAAGAGGCTGTTTCATTTTGGCACTGCTGGTAAAGATGATCTCTCTTATTTAGGATCCATCCTAATCTCCTGAAATATTTTCCTTTATTAAAAAACATGAACAGAAAAATCATACACCAGTCCTGGTTCTGAAATTCAGGGCCACAAATTTTAGCTTGGCTTTTTCACTCAAAGCTGGCACTCTACCACTTGAACCATATTGCTACTTCCAGATTTCTCTTGGTTAACTGGAGATAAGAACTTTATGGATTTTTTTTTCTGCCTGATCTGGCTTCTGACTGCAATTCTCAGATCTCATCCCCTTGAATAGCCAGGATTTGATGTGTGGGCCAGCAGTATAAAGCTTGTTTCCCATGATTTTTGGCAGCAAGAGTTCTAGGTGAAAATTAAATTTTAATACAGTTGCAACTTGTGCAATTAGAATACTAAACTAAAGAAGAGTATGCCTTCTGCTGTTTTCAGCTATGGGTCAAGGTCTATTTGGTTTTGTTTATTCGTGGTCATTTGGATTTGCTTTTTTCTTTTTTTTTTGCAATAAAATGTCCAGTGACTCATTTCTAAGTGTGAAAAAGGAAGTTACTACACTCAGATTTTGCAACACTGACCACCTGCTGGTATGGGAGCAGAACATGTACCTGTAATAAGATGAGGCTCTGAAATTCTGACCTTTGATCTCTGGTTCTTAATTAACAAGGTGTGTTCTATAACTCCAGTGCTCTAATAGTACCTTCACCACATCAAAATATGATGTACTAAATGGTACTTCTGATAACTTAGTGTTGATAGCCTCTCAGCTTATACTCTGGTCACACAATTTTTCTAAAGCTTTTGTAAGCACAAATTTGGTAAGTCCTATTCTTCATTAAATAACTATAGTGAATTATATTTCTGGTACAAAATTGGATTAATAAACACATTTGCAAAAATAACTGAATAATATTGTGATAAATGAATATCTGTAGTAATCATCTATCTAGACATGGGACAAAGTGGTAAAGAATTAAAGGCAATTCGATAGTGAGAATCTGACTGCCCATAACACAGTAAGAAATCAATTCAAATTATTTTAACTGTTTATCCAGAAAATCTCCTATTCTATGGGAAAATTTAGGAGACTTACAACTGGAATAGAGATGAAACCTGAAGTTTGTCTAGGATTAACTTTGGAGGGTTAAGATGAAAAGACATTCACATGAAAGATAGAAGGTAGGAGATTTTGTGAGGGCTGAAAACATTGGTTTCTTGGGACTAAGACTGATGTGTCAAACACAAATACTGCCCAAATTGTTAGAATGAATAAATGTTGTAGCCCACAATGGCACCTGAGAATACAATTTATCTTTTATTGCAAAGTTTTTTTTTTTGGTGTCAATTTCAGGACTTGAAACAGCTAGCTCTCCACCACTTAAGTCACAACTCTACTTCCCAGCATTGTGATAGTTTATAAGAGAATGTCTCAAAGGCTTTCTTGTTTGGGCTTACTTTGAACCATGATCCTTTGATCCCAGCCTCCTAGTAGCTAAGATTGCAGTCATAAGCTACTTGCCTGGGCCTTCTGAATAAGTATTAAATAGAAAGGATAAACTATTAATCATTACACTGTGCTAGTAAAACTAAGGGAAACTTTTCAAATCGAAGTAAAATGGAAGATGTCACACCAACCAACATGAATTCAATCAAATATGGCTATTATAACCTGAAGGGAACAACAGGTTTCCTTCCTTGAAATGTACTTTTTGGATATGTTTTTAAGTTCAGTGTGCAAGCTTTGGTAGTACCACTGTTGGTACTACCAAAATGTTCTATATATCATTACTTCTGTCCTTACATACCTGACAGTAGAATAAATGAGGCTGTGGTACAGAGTTACAAAATGAATTATACTATAAAGCATGATGGAATGAATATTTAGCATGTCACTGGTTGGAAGATGGTAGTTGCTGAGATTGGCATTCTACCTAAAAACTTGGCTTCTCTCCTATGACAAGAGAGTACTGGAATACTGGCTCAAGAAAGTGGCAGTAAAAATGGTACCTGCTACTATGATACGTAGTGATCTACATGCAAGAATTTCCCTTTCTCCAGTCTAAAACTTAGGTTCTACAATATTTGAAATTTGGATAGCTAGGACTAGAAGAAATTATAATAACTGTATAGAAAGAAATTCTAATGCCCTGGACCAATAAGATTCTGAAGACTTGCCATTCAACACAGTGTCTCGAGGTAAGAATAGAACACTACATATTTAGAATATGTGTTCTTACAATCAAAGAGGTTGCAGCAGCACTTTTGTAAATGATGTTCATATTTGTTATCATGAATGTGATAATGGTATATTGCCTAGACTGACTAAATTGTATATATCATAATATAGATATTTTTGCCAGTCTTGGGCTTGAACTCAAGGTCTGAGCACTGTCCTTGGGCTTTTTCAAGGTTAGTGCTCTACCACTTGAGCCTCAGCACCACTTGCAACTTTTTCTGTGTATGTGGTACTGAGAAACTGAACCCAGGGCAGGGACTCTTCTATTAGGCTATGCTCCTGGCCTCCATGTAGAATTTTTAAGAACAATTATATCTCCCTAAAACTGGTCTTCAAAGGTCATTCAATAGCAAAAGGACAGCATTCTGAGCAAATAGGACTCTAAAATTTAGATATTCATATACAAAATAATAAAGGGATGGAATACTTTGATATTCATATACAAAATAATAAAGGGATAGAATACTTTGTTGTCTTATGCAAAATTTAAAAAGGAAGGAAACAATTATAATATACACCATGATCTATATCCAACGGGAAATGGACATATTCCTTGAAAAATAAAACCCAATATGCCTGTGTGATGAAAGAATAGAAACATTGAACAGATCATTAATGAGTATGTAGATTGAGATTATTATAGAAAAGGACCAAACTTAATGGTTTCAATATTGAATTCTACCAAGTTAAATAAAAGAACTCATGTAAATTTGCCTGAAACTACTCCAGAAAATTAAGAAGAACTTTTAGATCTTTTATACCTAACAGTATTGTGTTCAAGATTGACAAGGACACAAGAGCAACATTCAAAAACAGAACATATGTGGAATATTATCCAGAAGAATATTAGCCAGCTCAATTCAGCAGTACATTAAAATGATCACAATTCACCATGAAGAATTTATTCCTAAAATAAGAAAATAAGGACCTGGGAGTTTGGTCTAGTGGTAGAATGCTTGCTTAGCATGCATGAAGACCCGGGTTTGATTCCTGGATACCACATACATAGAAAAAAGCTGGAAGTGATGCTGTGGCTCAAGTGTTAGAGTACTAGCTTTGAGAAAAAAAAGTCCAAGGACAGTGATCAGGCTCTGAGTTTAAGCCCCATGACTGGCAAAAAAAAAATGAAAATAATTTCCTCGCTACCACATACTTAGAAACACAAAGCCGGAAGTGGTGCTGAGGCTCAAGTGGTAGAGTTCTAGAGTTGAGAAATCCCAAGGACAATGCTCAGTCCCTGAGCTCAAGCCCAGCACTGGCAAAAAAAAAAAAGAAAGAAAGAAGGAAAGAAAGAAAGAAAGAAAGAAAGAAAAGAAAGAAAGAAAGAAAGAAAGAAAGAAGGAAAGAAAGAAAGATTCTATCGCTGAAATGAAAGCCATGTGGGATTAGCCCCACTCTGACACGATATTTGTTGGTAAAGGCTGGAAATTCAGAACTGAGAGAAATGTACTCATTTTCATCACATATATTCAATAAGAAATTATAATCCCTAGCCTTAATAATTTTGCAAGAAACACAAAAGATAATTAATTTATAAAGGAAGAAGTTAAATAATATTTGCATTTAACATGATTTATATGTAGGTTTATAAATATTGCTTTAAGGTTCTTAGAACTACTAAATTCAGTAACATCAAAGGCATAGTACCAACATAAAATAACTTTTGTTTCAATACATTACAATTCAGTATCTAAGAAGTAATTGAAAATATAACCCCCATTTAATATTGAATCAAAAAAAATAAAATAAACTAGGCACAGTAAATCATACTCATAATTCCAGCTATTCAGGAGAAAATTGGTGGATCATGGTTCAAGCCCAGTTAAGAAAAATATAAACAGGACTTCATCTCAACAATAACAACATAATTTTGTGAGGGTACATGCTTATAGTCTCAACTACATAGGAAGTATAAATATGAAGATCTAAGTTCAGACTAGCTCTATAAAAAGAAAAAGAAAAGTAAAAGAGAAATGTAAGACAGTATATCATAAAACAGCTATAGCAGAAAGGGCTGGAAGTATGCCTTAAATGGCTGAGCATCTGGCTTTGAATTACAAATCTAGTTCCATATTTAGACATAAAATAAACAATGAGGTAGAAGACATATATTTTGAAATATATAAAGCATAATAATATGAACATATAAAATATAAAAGTATAGTATATAAGATAAAAACATACAAAATTTAATTACAAAAATGTAAGGCTGGGGGCTGGGAGTTTGGCCTAGTGGTAAAGTGCTTGCCTCGCATGCACAAATACCTGGGTTTGATTCCTCGGTACCACATACATAGAAAAAGTCAGAAATGGTGCTGAGGCTCAAGTGGTAGAGCTCTAGCCTTGAGAAAGTCCAAGGACTGTGCTCAGCCCCTGAGCTCAAGCCCAGGACTGGCCAAAAAAAAAATTAAGGCAGAGCTGGGAATGATGCTCAGTGAATAGAGTGCTTGCCTAGTATGCATGAAGCCCTGGGTTCAATTCCTCAGTAGCACATAAATAGAAAAGGCTGGTAGTGGCACTGTGGCTCAAGTGATAGAGTGCTAGCCTTAAGCAAAAGAAGCTCAGGGACAGTGCCCAGGTCCTGAGTTCAAGCCCCAGAACTGGCAAAAATATATAAGGCATAATATATATTATCAAAAGCTGTTATAGAAGACATAAATAATTTAAATATAGGATATATTTATGTATTGAAGGATTCTATTTTTAAGCAAAAGTATACCCTATAGGCTTAATGTTTTCTTCATCAAAATTTCAGTAGAATATATCCAAAGAATCCTATTTAATCAGCTACTACATGTCAACCAAAACGACTCAAAAAGAAGCAGTAAGCATTTTCCATGACAAGCCCATGTACTAATAGATGTTATTATCTCTTATTTATTAAAGTTGAACAGTATTTCTACATATATTCACACATTTCCTTATCCATTCATCTCTTGGCAGACCAGTATGCTGTTTCCCTATATTGGCTAGTGAGAACAACAGTGCAATTCTCTGAAGAGGTATTACAGAGTAACATGATAGTTGTGTTTGTATTTTGATAAAGCTTCATGCAGTTTTTCATAGTCATAAGTGGCATTCTCATTCTTCTGAAAAGTGTACAAGGATTTCCCTTTTCCACATCTTTACTTGCCATGTGTTGTCTTTTGGCGTTTTGATGTAAGTAAGCTAGCAGATTTGAGATCCTGTCATATACTAGTTTTGATTTGTATTTCCCTGGGATATTGGAGTGTTTTCATAACCTACAAGTGATTTTATTTCTTCCTTAGAGAAAAACTTAGATCTTTTTCTCTTTTTAAATTTGCTATTCATGCGAGTGAGTTTTGTCAGTCTAATGAGTTAGTTTGGTCAATCTTATATAATTACTACAGAGATAAAAATGTTGTGGAAGGAGGGAACATAGAAAGAAAACCAACCAAGTGAGCAAGTAAAGAAACAAAAATCCTAAAAAATTGTATTTCCTGAGGAAGAGAAAGGTGGATAAAAGATGAGCTCTATCAAAGGAAAGGAGGCTGGGCCATTTCCTCTAATCATTGGCTCTTGCTGTCTCCCCTGTAGTGTTTAGTTTGATTTCCTCCATGCACCCAACTACTTATCCTTTAATTTCAATGTGGCCATATAAGGTCCTGTGGGCTCTCGCAGACTCAGAGGGTAGGGACGATCAGGGACTTGATCCAAGGTGAGTTTTACTTCTCAGAGCAATCCATCTATGGGACCTATTGATTTTTTTCCCCAAGGTTTTATGTGGTGCCTTTCTCTGTCTTTCTGAGACAACAAACTTTCCTACTAGCCACCTGAGACTCTATTCCATGTTCGTGGGGATGCAGGCAGGTGGTGGGTGGTATTAATCTGCCATCTTCACTATCCAGCATTGATTGAGAAGCATCCTGCAAACACAGTTAACTGTCTGATGTTGGATTCAATTATCTACAATTTTGTTGAGGATTTTTACATCTCTATTCACAAAAATATTGGCGTTCAATTTTCTCCTCTTGTGATACTTTGGCTTTGGTACCATGGTAATTTTGGTCTCATAAACTATTGTTAACCTCATTTTGCTTTGTTGGAAGAGTTTGAAAAAAACTGACATTTTTATTTTTTTAATATTTTATAGAATTCACTGGTAAAGCCATGTGATTCATATAATATTATATACAATATATATTGATTGTGGTGGTATACACAGGGGTTGCAGTTACATAAATCAGATGAGTACATTTCTTTTTGAATAGTGTCTTCTTCCCTCATTTTCTCCTAGTTTTTCCCTTCTAACTCCTTTCACCCTTACAAGTTGTATAGTTCATTTTCCATGTAGTGTCTAGTGAGTATCACTGTTTAATTCATTCACCCTTTTTCATAGCATGTCTATGCTCCAGCTTCCACTCCACAGACAGATAAATTTACATTCAAGACAAAAAGTGCAGAAATCAAAAAGAGCAAAAAAAGGAGAAATTAAAAAAATATATAAACTTGGAGAAACCATACTTACTTCTTCCTATCAGAACAAGTAGGACCAAGCCAATTTTAGCATGATTGAAAGACCATTTTTAGAATAATGGATGCTAAGTGATGTTGTCTGTGTTACTCTGGGGCTATTTTAGCAGATAAGGAAGGAGCTTCACAGGCCATGAAAGAATTGCTTCTGCCTATTTCACTGCATTCATGGAGTTCTGATAGTTTATAAACAACTTCCCCTGTACCAGACAGCATTTTAAATGGAAGGCATATGTCTAGCATATTTTCTGTCTTTATACTTGTATAAATTAGGGTTGCCAAAATAGCTCTCATTTGCTTTTTTTTAACTAAAGTCTGGTCAAAAGATGTACATTAGCTGAAATTCTGTGCAGTTACATATGAAATTATATTTCCAGACAAATTATTATAAAAACTAAAAATAGAAGTTTATAATAGAAAGTGCCATTTGAAAATGCAGAATGGCATGGTGAATGGAGGCTCAGTATATGACAGCCAGTAGAAGCACAAAAGAAAGCATCACGGGAAGCAGTGATGGGAGAGTAAGGGGAGCAGCAAAGAGAGCTTTTCCTCTGGAAAAGCCAATGTGTTTTGCTCTTAGAACCATCTTTCTACCAAACACTTCTAGAATTTCTGTTAAGTTACAGATAGCTAAGAAGACAAACGATATATAGATGTTGAAAATGGAAACAAACCAGACTATACTAAAAGTGACAGAAATGGTACTGCGGTTTTCAATGGCTAGAGGGTAGGAGTTATTTAAAGATTAGGCACAGTCATGATACTGGTTCACATCTACAACCCTAGATACTCAGGAATGGTGTGAGCTGAGAACCTCAGATCACAACTAACAGGGTAGAGAAGTCTGTGAGAATCTTATCTTCAATTAACCATCAGCAATTGATCAATTTGGAGCTGGGCTTCAAGTGATAGTATGCCAGCATTGAGTGAAAAAGCTAAAGGACAGTTTCTAGTCCCTGAGTTCAAGCTCTACTACTGGCAGGCCGGCAATGCAGGTAGGCACACCTGCATACACACACACACACACACACACACACACACACACACACACACAAGCACACACGCACACATCCACATACTCAGATTGTTTTCCACTTTATGTACAAAATGTACGTGTGCCTAGTATTTTTACTCATTTAAACATTTAAGTGTTGTATGGGTTCTCAAGAACTCACAGGAGGTTTGTAGCTTGATTTTCAATGTGAAATGTACAAATATGAAGTCTATATGTTGAGAAGCATGGCAGTAGGATACTGAAACATTGGAAAGAACATTTATGGACCTGAAATTGAAAATACATGTCTAAACAGCTGATTTTCCTTGTTTTGATATTGGCGAAATTAATGTTTACTGTTTGGAGAAGAGAGTTTCCTGTAATATATTGCTGAATAGTACATTAACCTAAGTATAATAGTATTGTCTTTGCTTATTTTTAACATTGATTCTACACCTTACGTTATTCTTTAGCATATATCCAACATTAATTGGGCATCTGTGATTTGTCCAAGGTGGTGTGACCTGAGCTGATGTCAGGCCATTTAGATGTCACAGCAATGACCTTGTTACTTATTCAGTGAAATAGATTCCTTTTTATGCCAATTTTAGCATGAGTTTGATAGGTGATGGGATTCAAATACATCTGTGGTGAAGTAAGCATTGAAGGTCCTTATTTGTTTTCTACTTGCATTTTTTTTCAGATTTCAGATTTCAATATTCATATTCTCTTATTTTACATTTCTAGAGGACACTTACACCCATTATACTAGCTTGCCATTTACTTTCCCATCCTTTCATTAATTCCAAGTCCACTGAAAAACTTTGATGAGCCTTGTTCTGATACGGTACCTGTATCGTCTCCATATGTATTCCACTTAAAGTTTTTTGGATATAAAATGCTATCTGAAAAGAAGTGCAAACATGCCATTTAGAAATTAAGATGAAAAGTTAAGGGCCTGAGACCACACCTGGGAAAGAGTGGTTGTCAGGAAGCCACATTTGTGGAGCTGACATGAACTTTTTGTCATGGAAGATGAACCAAAGGGGTCCGATTGTGCAATCTGTACTTGTCTTGGGCATCTTTTATGGTTTTCCTTGAATTAATGAATGAATTCTTTTCAGATTAAGATTCTTTTATTTTATTGTCTGGTCTTCTTTAGGGGTACTGTATTTTGTTTTATATTACCATGTAAACTTTTCCTTCCATACAAATATTTATCTTAATTTTCTTTACTCCAAAGTCTTGTTCATGAAATGTGCTGGGAAATTGCATGTGGATTGGCATCACAGCGAAGCTGTTAGGTTTTCTTGTGTAAGAGTGATCATCATTTTCATGTACAATAATCCTCTTTCCTTTTCTTTTCTTTTTTTCCTTTCCTTTCCTCTCTCTTCTTTCTTTTCTCTTTGCTTCTTTCTTTCCATCTTTGCAGGTACTAGGGCTTGAACTGAGGGTCTTTTTTTTTAAAAATTTTTTATTGTAATGAATAAAAGGGTTACATGATATTTGCCAGATTAACTGAGGATCTTTTTTGTTCAAGGTTGGTGATTTACCACTTGAGCCATACATAGTTCCAAGAGCTTTCCTGCCTAGATTGGTTCAAACTGCAATCCTCCTGAGTAGCGAGGATTACAGGCATGAATCATGTGCACTTGTCCCAGTAATCCTTCTTTACTGTGCCCTGCAGTGTTGCACTGAGGAAGTCACAACTACCCATTACACTTGCCTTGACAATAAATGTGAAAGAAAATGATGATTGTAGTTTAGAAAGAAGTATTCAAACAGTTCATGTGATTCCATGTTGTCCTTTACTATGTAATAGAACAATATTCTTCAAAAATCCCCCTATTCTAATCCCCAAACTGTATGTGGTATCATATAATAACGTTAATGAATTTTAAAGAACTAATTATGTGTGATGATAATGATATAAGGAGATTGTCCTGGAGAACACAATTGTAAATCTGCAAAAGCAAGGAATAATTGTTGACTGTGGCCAGAGACAAATGCTACTACATGAGACAGAGGGAGATACCAGTGCCAGAGACTGCATCTGCCATTGTTGCCTTTAAGTATGGGAAATGAGGGCAGCAAACCAAAGAATGTACCTGTGTTCATCTCTTAGGACAGTTGTAATCACACATGACAGGATTAGTGACTTAAAACAGTGTTAATCTAATCTATCACAGTTCCATATGCTAGAAATGTAAAAATGTGATTCAAAAGAGCTATGCTCCTGCAAAGTCTAAAAAAGTGTGATTCCTCAGTTCCATTTTCTGGTCACTGCTGATTTCCTTGACTTGTAATCCCCTCATTTTATAGTCTCTGTCTCTACGGTCTTATCGTTTCATAAGTAAGCCTGGTAAACTTTCCAGTTTAGTGAACCCATAGGTAGATAATTCAGGATCAGTTCCTCATTTCATGACTTTAACTTAACTACATCTTTTACCAGATAATATATCATAATTGGTACTGTTCCTATATCTTGGAAACTAGAATGTAAACACGCATCTGGGGACAACCATTCAGCCTCCTACAGTGGGATGACCTCAAAAAGTCAAGAAAAGCAAAGGAACAAACTCCCTATAATCTCTACAAGCACCAGAGTCTTGATTATCCTTGCTTTAGTGAGTGCAAACATAAATGGAAGATTTGTGGTGTTAACTCATTAGTTTGTAGTGCTTTGTTACTATGCAATGTAGAAAATTCCAGCATAACATGACTATGTTTTGGGTGGAGGCTGTTCCAAGTATTGCCATATATAGCAGAGGATAATATAGAGTTGCTATGAACATTTGATATGAGCAACCACCTTTTGTTCTAATCTCCTGAGGTGTTTTATGATTGCCATATAATTTAGTCTATTCCAAATGTCAAACTTCTTTTATTTATAGCCTTTCCAAGGCTTGGAATTGAAAAGACAAAAGAAACAGAAAGAAAACATTGGGGCTTGAAAATAGATCTAATTTCATAATGGATCCCCTATTGTCATAAAATATTAGGTTAATATCAGTCATTTTGATAACAGAACTTATTTTTTGACATGGCAAGGTTATTTTTATTTATCACATTAACAAGAACACCAGCAGGATAATCAAGCTTACCATAGACTTTGAAGTGTGAAGCAAAGAAAGAATAAATGCGGAGATAATCTAAGTAGGTCATTTGTACTTCTGGGCAATGAAATCACAACTTTTACATTCACGTTCCTACTGAACAGAAAATGACAGTCATCTCTTAGAATAAACTGTACATGTTCATAACATAATATCAAGCAGATTTGACTCTGGTTTAAAGAGTTCAAACAAAGATGGACTGTAGGCCTGGCTCAAATGGTAGAGCACCTGTTCAGCATGCACAAGGCAGAACTTATTTTTATAAAGTAAAAATAAAAAAGAACTGAATATTCAGTTATGTTTAATTCTAATATATATTTGTAGAGAGGGAGAGAAGAAGAGAGGAAGAGAGAAAAATGCTCATGCTGGTCTTGGGGTTTGAACCTAGGGCTTAGATGCTGTCACTGAGCACCTAAAAATGCACCTAAAAAAACAAGCACTTTACTACTTGAGTCACAGTTCTACTTACAGCTTTTTTCTTTAGTAGAGATAAGTATCTCATGCGCTTTACTGTCCAGGCTGGCAGATCCTCAGATCTCAGTTTCCTAAACTACCTAGGATTACAAGCATGAGCCATTGGTATCCAGCTTCATCCTAGTATTTTAAATGAAATATTATATTTAAATTTGTATGCAAGTAATCACTATTTCTCATATTGATGGATTTGTTTTCAGTACTGGAGTTTGAACTCAGGCCCCCACACTTACTTGGTAGGCTCAAGCTATTCTTTGAGCTGAGTCAAAAATTAATGATATTTTAAAAATAATAAATATTGTCTAAATTCTTCTTTTCAACTTCTTTCCTTGTCCTTGCCATTACCATATTATTAATCAGCAGATTGTCATTTAACTTAGTGCATTTCATAGGGTAATTTCATTCTTGTCTAAATTTGCAATCCAGCTAAACTCTGCAGTAGTGTTACACATTTGATTTTATTCTGTTTCAGATATCTAGCATGTCCTCTTAGGAGTGCTATGAAATAAAATGCAGAATATAATTTATAAAGAACAAACATTATGAGTTAGCTTTCCTTTATATATAAGCCTTAGGAACATTTTGTGATACAAGGGGATCTCCATGCATAAGCTATATGACTTTCCTCTTGTACAAAATGGGAAATTTTTATTTCTTATAACACAGGATAACATTTCTGCTATCAGTTCTTTATTAAGTGCATTATTAAGGATGCAAAAAGTATCATTGACTATAGCAAAGAAAATATGATTTCCTATCTGTGAAATTATTATTATATGTTTCCTTACATATAATGTTTGATATGCTATTGTAAAAAGATAAAGAAAATAATGTATTTTACTTATAGCATCATCTATAAATATGTAGGATTGTGCATAACAAAGCTAGTTTTAACATGTACTTTGATTTAAAACTTTAAAGGTATATTCATCTTTGTAAGGATATGAAGATAATATTGTATTGTTTTCAATTAATATTATAAATTCTATGTGAGGGTGTTCTACACACATATGTATATAAGAATTTAGTAAAAATGAAAAATTTTCTTTTAACTTTCTTGAAAACCTAAAGGCAATTTACATTGCATAAGGTTATTCAGATGAGAATATATGTATATATATATTTGTTTTGCTTTTGTCTTTATTTGTGATATTTTTTATAAATTTCTTCAAAATATTACTGTTGATAATTTAAAACCATGAAAACAGTAGCTAGAAAAAGCAAAATAGGCCTCTGAACTAGCAAATTTAGCAATACATCTCAGGAACAAAATTCATATGAATAATTCTCCTTTGAATAACTAAGTGACAGTTTAATAAAATAAATACCAAAAATCTGAAACATGTGTTGTCAGGAGGGAAGGACATCAAGAGATAGGGAGGCAGACAAATGGTGAGACAAGTATGTGACTACAATTAGAATTCAACATATATACAAAGGTAAAAATGGAACCAGGTTACTTGAGGAAATTGTTGGACTTGGGAGCGATGGGGCAGAATAATGGAAGGGGTGACATTGACCAAGATATGCTATGAAATAAATTGATGAATTGGAATCCCTTTGTACAACTATTTAAAGATATAAAAATTAAATTAAAATGTCATATCCTAGAAAAATATATGAAGACAGACTGAAAATGTGATATTGTTAATAAATAGTAAATTTATTTACTTTGTCTCAACAGAGTTGAGAAAGTAGCCATTTTGGAAAATAAGCTATAATACCATGTGAACTTCTCATAAAGTTGTCTGTTGGAAAATAGTTACTTCTGGGCCGGGAGTTTGGCCTAGTGGTTAAAGTGCTTGCCTAGCATGCATGAAGACCCAGGTTCTATTCATCGGTACCACATATAGAAAAAAGCCGGAAGTGGTGCTGAGGCTCAAGTGGTAGAGCTGTAGCCTTGAGAAAGTCCAAGGACTTTCAGGCCCTGAGCTTAAACCCAGGACTGGCAAAAAAAAAAAAAAGTTACTTCTAATGAAATGTTATGGAAAACCTATCAATTTTGTATTTCCCATAGAAGCTAAATATAACCAAAGCATGATTAATTAAGAGAATATTTGTGAACAGGTGGTTGCATGGAATGTGGATTGATTATTAATATCAAAATAGCAATTGGGATAATTTAATTATATGTCAACAGGCTGCTCTCTGAAGCATTCAGATACCTATTTAAATGTTCTAGCTTATGCTTTCTTTTATGTTATTTCATTAAATTAAAGTGAAGCAAAGTGAGAGGGTTAAGAACTGATTATGCATTTTTGGAAGCTGTTACATCCTAGTAAAATGAATCGTGTAACTGTTATACATTCCTGAAAATACATAATATTTTCAACTATCTACACAAGCCACAAAAGTATGTATATTTTGCTATTATCTGTATTGTTTACTGGTATAAAATAAATTAATTGGGCCAGGAGTTTGGCCTAGTGGTATAGTGCTCGCCTAGCATGCAGGAAGGTCCAGATTTGATCCTCAGGACCACATACATAGAACAAGCCAGAAATGGGGCTGTGACTCAAGTTCTAGAGCTCTAGTCTTGAGAAAGCTCAAGGACAGTGCTCAGGCCCTGAGTTCAAGCCCCAGGATTGGCAAAAAATTAATTAATCTAGGGGCCAGTGGTATGGCTTAATGGTAGAGTGCTTGCATCACATGCATGAAGCCCTGGTTTTGATTCATCGGTATTATCACATACACAAAAATGCTGGAAGTCTTGCTGTGGCTTAAGGCACTAGCCTTAAGAGAGCTCAAAGACAGTGCCCAGGCCCAAAGTTCATGCCCCAGGAATAGCAAAAACATTGATCTAAAAGTACATTAAAATTTTCCCACAGGTTGGCGGTTTCCTTTTTTTTTTTTTTTTTTTGAGTGTTCAAGTCTTGGAGTTTTTATTAGAAGGCTCTGGTGGACTCTTGTCTCAAATACCAATAGCCAGAAAATACGCTTATTACAGTTAGGAAACAGGCCAAAGAGGAAAAAAAAAAAGTAAAACAATACCAATAACCTGACTCAGCTTCGATGGAGAGCTAAACTGGGATTAGCATGTTGACCAGAGAACATCCAGGAGACAGGAGACAGGACACAAACATGGAGACATGTGGCATGGTGCTGGAGTTTCCTTTCTTACTGCTTAAATGTCTATCAATAAATTCAATTGAGGCTTTTTCTAGAGGACTGAGTAGTGGTAGATTTCTTAAGGCACACTTAAAGGGTGCTTATTCTGTGCTATAAGTACAAATATAAACTTTGGGAACAAAAATTCTGAGCTGGTCTATGACTAGTGGATTAACTGACTTGAACATTAGCTTTCACACAATATGAAGACCTTCCTAAGTGAAGCCATTCACCTTCTTTCTCTCAATAGAGTGCCCAGGCATTGTGTGCCAACTTCAGTGAAGATAGAGCAGTACTGTTGCAGAAGTAGGCTAGGACCAGATTTACAAAATATATCCAGGCTGTACAGCCCTCATGTAGAAATGGAATGCTCAGTAGATTGATATTTAGTATGAATATCTGTATGTAGGTACTTGTGTACATTGTGAGTTTTCTGCTGCCATTTTTTATTTTCTTTTCCTCCTATGGCAGATAAAAGGAATAATGATCTCACCCATCTCCAGTACAGATCTATGTCAAAATAACCAACAAAAATGGCCTTGCCTAAAAGCCATTTGCCATGAAAGGAAGAATATGGACTTGTTTTTCTTTTTATTCTCTGCCTTGTTAAAAAGATAGAAGTATGGGGAAATGAGATTTCCTCCACATAGATTGAATAGTCAGAGAAGCAGTATATTTGGCATTGATTCTTTCATTTCAAATCACCCTAATACATTGTCTGAATTTCTGGGGCAATTGAGATAGCATATGTACTAACCTCTAGAATATTCTGAATTAATAGGGTTACTAAGTTCATGTGGAACAGCAGTGTTACATTAAGAGGACTATAGTTAAATAAAATAAAAATACCTTTTAAAAATGTCTAGCGTAAGCTGGACGCTGGTGGCTAATGCCTTATAACTCAAACCACTCAGTAGGCTGAGAAGAAAGATAGATGAACAGAGAGCTATGAGATCCTTATCTCCAATAAACCACCAAAAAGCTGGAAATGGAGTTTGGGCTCAAATGGTAGAGTACCAGTCTTGACCCAAAACAAAAATCAAAAAAACTAAGAGACATTCCTGAGTTCAAGCTCCAAGAAAAGAGAAAAGAAAAATGTCTATTGTATGAACTTCTAAGTTTCCAGAAATAAATTGAAAATGGTATAATGACAGAATCACATGGCCACAAGTTATGTTGTCTAACTATGAACATATGAATAATTTTCTTCTCCTTTACCTTTCTGTGGGGTTCAGGATATGCATCTGGTGTTTTGAGCACACAGCAGAAGAGCAAGTCACTATCACTTTCTCCTCCTCCTATCTTCTCTGCTGAAGAAAGTCGTGAAAGAGTGCTCTCATTTTTGTCTAAATCAACTCATAAGATCATCAGTCCAGAAATCCCTTCCATGTATGAGAAGGGACCTTCATACAGTCAAACACAAAGGCACATGCGGGAGAATCTGAATTCATTCACTCTTCCAGGCCAGCAGTTCATTTTATTGTTGTGGGACAAGATTGTCCTGTCTTCTGCTTGGCATAAAAATGCATAGGCTTTTAAACTGAGGGGAAAAGAAAGAGGCTTTACTTTTAAGGTCTTTATATCAGGTAAAAGCTAAATGAAACAAAATGAATTTTGTGCTTCCCTCCTTCAATTTACCTTTTACTATAGATATCCCAACCCTGTATCTTGTGAAGAGTAAGTAAATAGTTTTACTTTTTAATCCTCCTCTTCTTACTAGATCTTGCACTACTGTGATGAAATATCAGATATGAGATATTTTGAGGTAAAGAGATTTGATATCACTTGTAGCATTGCAGGCTAAGAATCTCCAACAGTTTTAGCTCACCGAGAACTAAGGCCAAACCTTGTCTACATAAACTCATATCCAGATGGCAATGACAGAAGGGTGGGTAAGGAGAAAGCATGGAGTCCATGCCAGAAGCAAGATGATGGGCTTGAAGTAGGAATAGATATTGAGATTCATCCCCTCTGAAAGCACATCCACAATTACTCAGCACCTCTCACAAGGTTTCACAGTTCAAAGACATACAGCAGTTCTTAATATCACCATTAAGTGGCAGACCAAGACTCCCCATGGATTTGGGGGAGGCATATCCATATTCAAACCATAACACTCCTACAGCCCCAACCTCCTTATATTATTTTATATTGCTGATTTTTTTTTGGTACTGGGATTTGAACTAAATGTTTCACACATGCTAGGCAGATCTGAGTATGAACTACTATCTATATGTGTTAGGCTTCATGTTGCTGGAATTAAAGGTTTACAGGCACTAACTTTGTCCACTGAGGTGGAATCTTGAGGGCTTTTCTACCCATCTGTCCTTCAAGGATAATCCATCCTTTCGGACTTCCCAACTACCTAGGCATGAGCCCCTAGTTCTCAGCTCTTACTGAGTATTTTAACATAATTTGAAGTTTCATTTAGCATATAAATATTTCAGTATATATCTCTAAGGGACAATAACATTTAAAAATAACATGTCAATACTATTATCACACCTAAAATTAATAATGACAATATTGTTTAATATCCAATCATATTCCAATCACTCCAATTGAATTAGGAATACAGTTTTTGATAGAATTTGTTTGAATCAAGATAACAATAAGATCTAAAGTTTGAATTTGGCTTGGATGTCTACCTCTTTCTCTTTTTTTGGTTTTCATTTTTTTAGACATTATGCCACTATGTAGACAAGGCTGGGTTTGAACTCACAATTTTCGTGCTCAGCCTCCTCTGTGCTTTGCCTCTTAAGCACTTGTTCAAGTACAGTTACATATCCTTGCTTGCTTCCCTTTATTGATTAAGGAAATTGGATCATCTCCGTTGAAGCATTGACTTTGCACGTGTTCATATGGATTGGGTACCCTTTGGCGAAGTTTTTCTTCCTTTGCAAGCTGGTGGTGAGACCCAGAGGACTGGCCAGAAACTTTGCAGATAGCTCTGTGTTCCTCCTATGACCTCATGGGAAGAATCCTGTGTCTCCACAATATTTAAGTCAGTCACACAATCCAATTCAGGGAGTGACAGGACAGCTTACTGCTCACTACAAAATCCTAAGAGATACAGGAAAAATCTAAATACATGTATCTGAGATCGAGGCTTCTGGAGACAGCAAGACCAGAAAGACAAGATTGTAACACAGTCTACCTAGAAAGAAGCGACAGAAGCCTTTTATAAATCTAGTACAAGAGAACGAATTTGAGAACTGGACTGAACTAGGAAGAAGAAATATTCTCCTTGGAATGATAAAGAAAGTAACAAAGTTTCAAAAGACTAAGGCTTAGTCAGAAGGCAACATTAGCTTTTTATTATAATTATTATGGATGGGGGAATTTGCCATATTTTGAAGTATCCTCTTTGATACTGGCTCCGAAAGGTAGAACAAAAGTTTTAAAGAAATAAGAATTAAACTTCAGGACATATCTGGGAGAAAGCCAGTGCCTGTGTGTATACTGATGTCATGTGGAATTTCAAATCGACAGTGCAAATGGAACTAGCCAGAGTGCTAATAGAAACCTATCAGATGTGTAATGCAACTGGGGTCACATTGTCTGTTATCACATCTCAGGATTCACTCCCTACTTGTGTCTGCTCAACAAGGAAGAAAATGACATAATTTTGAATTTGCTCATACAAATATCTAACATTGATTTAATTACTAGACAAGGAATATGATGATTGGGAGAGGGTAGGGGAAGGGAAAGGGGGACAGAAGCATGAGAAGGGGTATCAATATTCGAGAAGTAATGCACTCTATTTGACAAATGTAACGTACTCCTCTACACATTACCACTAAAATAAAATACAAAAAAATAGGAATATATGACAACTAAAACTTATACATGTAAAGAAAACAAATAGACCCAGAACTAATTCAGATGTTAAATTTGAATCAATGACTTCACATAGCTATAATTATGATCAATGCAAATAGGAAGATGAAAAATACATCCCAGAGTGACTGGGGCCAGGAGTTTGGTCTAGTGGTAGAGTGCTTGCCTAATATGCATGAAGACCTGAGTTTGTTTCCTTGGTACCATATACATAGAAAATGCTAGATGTGGTACTGTGGCTCAAAAGAATACATGTGGCAAAAAAGAATACATCTCAGAGTGACTAAATTTACTACATAACTAAAACATGTAAAACTCCATTGAAAATTCTGGGATTTAAATATGGATAGTAACTAAAAGTATACACAAAGCAAATTGATTTAACAGATTGGATATAAGAATATGCCATTTGCAAATAAATCAGATGATATGTAGAGATTTTCTAAATTAAGGCACACAGCAATGAGACTATATATATATATCTTATTGTAATTCACATATATAATATGAATTATATTATATATAAAATATACAATATGTATATAGTAGATTATATATTATATGTAATCTTTGCAATATAATACATAAATTACAATAAGAAATATGTGGAAATTTTTTTAATTCTGTAATTAAGATATCAGAAAGTTACTCCATCAAAATTCTGCAGAAGATAATGGATAAAGGTTTGCTAAACTATTGAGTAAAACTTAGCTGAAGGCTGAGAATGTGACCTACTGGTAGAGTGATTTCCTAGCATGCAGGAAGCCCTGAGTTTGTTTCCTTGGTACCACATACACAGAAAATGCTAGATGTGGTACTGCGGCTCAAGTGGTATGGTACTATCCTTGAGAAAGCTCAAAGACAGTGCTTACGCTCTGAGTTCAAGGCCTAGGCCTGAAAAACTGGCAAAACAAAAACAAAACAACACACACAACACACACACACACACACACACACACACACACACACACACACTTTGATAAATAAGACTATCCACAAAATGAAGTTACCACCATCCCAAGTAAATATTCAGAAAATAGCTATCTCATACATGAAACAGTGCTAAGAGGCATATTTTATACTCCTTTTTAAGTTAAACTGAGCACTGATGGCTCAAACTTTTAATGTTAACACCTCAAAAGGCTGAGATCTATGGATAACAGTTTGAATCCAGCCTGGCCAAATGAATCTGAGGGACTCTTATCTCACTTAACCAGTAAAGTGCCAAAAGTGAAAATATGGCTTCCATGGTAGAGCATAAGCCTTGAGCAAAAAAGCTAAGCAAGAATGTACAGTCCTAAATTTAAGCCCCAATACTGACAAAAAAAACATTAGAGGAAAAATATAACAAAATAGATCATTGGAGGAAGATGTGACAACTCAAAAAGAAATCTATTAGCATTTAAAGATGAAGCATTGAAACAATCAAAGTAAAAATATCTTCAGAAAAATGAAATGTGGAAGCTCTAAAGGCACAAATTCAGGTGGGAGGAGAGAAATGGCAGAATGGAATGCAGAATAGGTAAAGAAATCAGCAGACAGAAAAAACAGTGTCTACATCATATTAATGAGGTCTCTGCACTTCAATTATCTGTAAAGTATTATATAAGTCATGGGAGGAGTGAGAGAAATTCAGTTTAAATATTATACTACTATCAGGGAAACAAATAAAAAAACAACTTTAAGCTGTAAGGATCACTACAAAAATATAAGTATATATTACACTGGAAACAGATTTAATTAGTAAAGTAGGAAAATGGAGAAAATGAATGTTGCCTAATGTAACTATGAAAAGGCAATTAAAAATCAACTGCAGTTGTAATAAAGAAATATTAAGCTACTTAGGAGATGTTTGCAGCTTATAGAATAATACTGTCTCAATCTTGGACAAGGACAAGAAAAACAGTAATCGTAAATTTAAATTGCTATTTCCAAGTCAAACTTATGACAATGCATTTCTAATTCATATTTTATTTCAACACTTTTCTTCAGCTAAAAATTTCATTCTTTAATGGTTTCATAATGAATGACATTTTCATAATTTCAGAATAAGGCTATTTTTACTGAATTTAACATGGTGAAAAAGTCTCAAAATTCTTTACGCTTCTATTTATTTTTGCCAGTCCTAGACTTGAGCCCTGGGCCTGAGCACTGTCCTTGGGCTTTCTCAAGGCTAGAGCTCTACCACTTGAGCCTCAGCACCACTTCCGTTTTTTCTATGTATGTGGTACCAGGGAATGGAACCTGGGTCTTTGTGCATGCTAGTCAAGCACTCTACTACTAGGCTAAACTCCCGGCCCCATACACTTCTATTTTTAAGGTGAATAAATTACTTGTTAGTACACATAAAGACATTTGAAAGAACTGTTCTCTGTATGTTGTGAGCTATCAACATTTTCTCCTGTTTTGAAGCTTGAATTTAGTACCTTCAACTTGTTCATGATTACTGTTCTACCACTTGAACCATGGCACCAGTATGACTTTTTTGATGCCTCCCCAATAAGAAACACAGTCTCATGTCCTTTCCTGCTTGGCTTTAAGTTGAGATCCTCTGGATCTCGTGTGTGTGTGTGTGTGTGTGTGTGTGTGTGTGTGTGTGTGTGTGTGTGTATTTCTGTGGCTTGAACTGAGGGCCTGGTCACTGTCTACCAAGTATTTTTGCAATCTATTCTGTACTTAATAAGTAATTTCAACTTAGATTTTTACTTTAGTAATGTGTTTCCTTACCAGAGTTTTCCTAGTGGTATTAGCATATGTGCTATTCAGCAGCTTCCCTTTATCTTTGAATATCATCCTGCAGGTGTCTCCAGGGAAGCAGTGGGAAAGTTCTAGGTAAGATTGTCTTTGAGGATGCTCTCTGTCAGTGAAAAGAGAAAGGATGCTGTTGCCATGAAGAGACTATTGTTACTAGCCATTAAATGCAGTAGAGTCTGTTTCAAAATTGTTCAATTAAATCTGTTACACCAGAACCTTTACTTTACACAGAACACTGCCAGGCTTCATCCATAGCAAAGTTATTCTCTTTTTCTACACGGTTTTTTTAAAATTGTATTTTATTGTCAGGATAATGTATAGAGGGGTCGTAGTTGCAGTTGTCAGGTAATGGGTTTTTTACTTCTCAAACCTTGACACTCATTCTCATGGTTTTGTCCTGCTTTCACTCCTCCGCCCCCATCATCTTATTCTACCCCTTCACTTACCTATTTCAAATAAGCAAATTAACTTATATACAATATCCAGGTAACAAAGTCAGGTAGAATAGCAACATGAATTTAACCATAAGTAGAAAAAAAGAGAAAATAAATAACTTCACAAAGATAAACCTCTTATTTCCACATGCTAGAGTTTATTTCATTTAGTCTCATCCTATATTACCATATGTACATAGCTTTTGAGCTATTATGATTCTCCGCTAGGATAAGGCTAGATGTGTACTAATTATTATAAATGAGGGAAACCATGGAGCCTATGTTTCTTTGGGTCTGGCTTTTTTTACTTAATAGGATTTTTTTTCCCCAAGTCTTTCTGTTTCATGAAAAATGGGGCAATGTCATTCTTTCTGACAGCAGCATAGAATTCCATTGTGTATAAACCACATCTTCTTGATCCAATCATCTACTGTGGGGTATCTGGGTTGGTTCCATATCTTTGCTGTGGTAAATAGTATTGCAATGAGCATCATTGTGCTAGTGGATTTAGTATGTCCTTGTTTTTTGGCATTTGCGTAAATGCCAAGGAGTAGAATTACTGGGTCATAGGGGAGCTCTATGTTTAGTCTTTTGAGGAAATGCCATCCTGCTTTCCATAGTGGTTGAACAAGTTTATACTCCCACCAACAGTGTAGTACAAATACCTCTTGGCCACATCCCCTCCAGCATCTGTTGTTATCAGATTTCTTGATTATGGCCATTCTAACTGGAGTGAGGTAGAATCTCAGAGTTGTTTTGATTTGCATTTGTTTTATGGCCAGAGATGTTGAACATTTCTTCATATGTCTATAGGCCAGACTTATTACCTCTTCAAAAAAGTCTCTAAGTCTTTAACCCACCTTTTAATGGGATGGTTCTTTCTTTGAAAATTTGTTTTTGAGAGATTCAATTTTTTGAGCTGCAGTAGGTCTCAAATATGAGGCCCTTGTCTGTTGTATAGCTAGTAAAGAACTTTAACTTGCTAGCTATACCTTTTGACCTACAGAAGCTCTGTAGTTCAATGCAGTCCCATTTGTCCAAAGTTCCTTTAATTTTTGTGTTTCTGGGCATTTATTAAGAACTTTTAGACTTGTTCCAAGGAGTTCTAGTGTATCTCCCATTACCTCCTGTAAAGATTTCAGGGTATCTGCTTTTACCTCAAGGTCTTTGGTTCATTTGGAATTAATCCTAGTGCAGGGTGACAAGGAAGGATCTGGTTTTATATTCTACAGGTGCTTAACCAATTCTGACAGCACCATTTCTTAAAGAGGCCGTCTTTCTTCCATACTAATTTTGGCTCCCTTATCAAAGATTAGGTGGCCATAGGTCTGTGGGTTGATTTCTGGGTCCTCAGTTCTATTCCACTGGTCAGGCCTGTTCTTGTGCCAGTACCAATCTGTTTTGATTACTATAGCTCTGTAATAGAGTCTGAAGTTTGGTATTGATATTCCTCCAGCACTGTTCTTTCTTCTAAGGATTGCTTTTGCTATACGGAATCTTTTATTATTCCATATGAAGTTTTGGATTGCCTCTTCTATTTCATTAAAGAATGAAATTGGAGTACTGATGGGTGTGGCATTGAATTTGTAGATAGCATGGGATGTTTTTCCACTCATTAGTTCTGCTTTAATTTTTTTTCAGGCTTTTAAAGTTCTCATTATAAAGATACTTCAATCCTTCGTTATTTTATTTGAGGGTATTACAAATGGAGTTTCCTTTCTGATTTCTGCCTTAATCTTTTCATTATTGGCATACAGGAAAGCCATTTATTTTTTAGAGTTAATTTTATATCCTGCAGCTTTGCCAAAGTTTCAACCAGCTCAAGTAACTTGGGAATAGAATCTATACAATTCTTCAAATACACAATCATGTCATCTGTAAAGAGGGAATGTTTCCTTTCCTCTTTCCATGTTTAGATGCCTTTTATTTTTTTATTCTTGCCTTATTGCCCTGGCTAGGAATTCTAATACTGTATTAAAGAGGAGTGGAGAGAGTAGACATACTTGTCTCACTTCTGATTTTAGAGGAATTGACTTTAGCTTTTCACCATTAAGTATAATGCTAGCTGTGGGTTTGTCATACATAGCCTTTATTATACTGAAGAATGTTCCATGGATTCCTAGTTTCTCCAGAGCTTTTCTTTAGCCTTTCTTCTTGAAAACTCCCAAGTCCAGATAGTATACAGTGTTCTCTGCTGTAAGCCATATACTGGAAAAATTACCAGTGGGTTGTCATGTAGACATGAAGAAAGTAGAGTTTCTGTGTGTTTCTCTGGATTCCTTGTAGAAGCATAGGTTCTTTTCATCTTCTCATGTATATATTTGTTTGTCCATTTGTCTGTTTCTAAATATTATAAAACCCCTCTTTCAGGTCACTTCTCATAACTATGTGTGTTTGGGGAATGTCTATAGACATCTTGCTTCACGTCCTATGATGATAAACCAGAGGGGTGGGAATTGGAGAAATTTGATCATAGTCATTTTGAGCTGAGTTTACCATTGCTGGCCTCTCTCTGTATGGGTTTACATGTGTGATGGCACTGCACATAAACATTGAAAGGTGTTAACTAGAGAGGTAAACAGTTTGCCAAAATTTAATTTCCATACCTCACAATTTGCAGTTGTCCCTTGGAAGTTAACAGCAAAATACAAACTATTACATTCTTCTGTATGTCAAAATCTTGAAAAGAGCTTATGATATTAATTCCCTTTGATCTAATAAAAATTCTGTGTTTAATTTTAGTGTAGTATGACCTCAGTGTTTTCCTATGTAAAGCTGTTAGTCATTATTAACCACAAGCAAAAAGTAAACACTGGGGAAAGGAAACTGCACGAGAGATCAAATAAAAGAAAATTGTGTTGGAAAATCGTGTGAAGTAAACTTTAGCAAAGCTATATAGAAAACTTTCCAAACACATATGTTACCTCTATTCTTAAGAATATAAAAACCCAAAATAATATAAACAACATCAACCAAATTATCTTGTCCAGCTTTCTTACAATCTGACCATTCATAATATGATAATGTATAATTGCTAATAAATTGTCAATATGAAGAGTGAAGTGGATATATAAAACAATAAATATCCAAGTTGTTAAACTTTGCCATTGTGTCTTTATAAAATAATCTATGACTATTAAGCTTCATATCATAGTGCAAAATTAACTTACATCAATTATTCTTTTTCTAAGTCATGGGGCTTGAACTCTAGGCCTGGGTGCTGTCCCTGAGCTCTTCAGCTCCAGACTTCCACCTTATTCCTGGGCCTGGGTGTTGTCCCTGAGCCCTTCAGCTCAAGGCTACTGCCCTACCCTTGAGCCAACCCCCACTTCCCATTTCTAGTTTTTAACTGGAGATAAAATCTCATGGACTTTAGTGCCCAGGCTGGTTTTGAACCTTAATCCTCAGATCTCAGCTTCCTGAGTAGCTAGAATTACAGGTGTGAGCCACCATGCCCAGCTTAACTTACATCAATTTTGATGACCTTTATTAGTTATATTAAAACATTATGAGAACTCAGATTTCTACATATTTATTTAAAGTATTCAAGTAAATAAAAGGAAATATTATTATAAATCATCTATCAAAGGGTAAAGAACATTATTACAGTAATGATCACTAAACACTCATGGAACTATGAAAATATATAAGCAGTATTTGTTTCAGTGCTTTGAGGAGAAACTCGATCCTGGCCTCTATAAGTCTTTGGTCGTCATGTGTTTCTAAAATCTGTTGTAGGTGATAAGGAATATAGGTTGATTAAAAACATCATCATATAAAATTGCACTTAATAGTAATTTCTCTTCTTTTATAGGCATTACAAAACTGTAGGCAGTGATTGAAGCAAGGGATGCTGCAGCTATTTTATTGTGTATAGAATATATGCTCCAATCAACCACCGGCATTTGTAGTAAGGCTGCTGAAAACCACAACGGAAATTATTGTTTTTCTTTCTCTCACATCTTTGTTCATTCACAATCAGAGAATATTAAAAACCTGTTTTCCATTTCTCAGAGTGCTTTGTGTATATGTGCTTATACATTGGAAGAGAGAGAGAGAAAGAGAGGGTCAGAGAGAGAGGGGAAGAGGTGAAAAGAAAAGGTGGAGTTAGAAAGGCAAAGATGAAAGGATGAACAGAAAAGGATAAGTTATGAGTGTCTGTGTGTGAGACCATCATGATTGAAATATGACATATTCAGGTGAGAAATGCCACAGTAGAGCTCATTTGAAAAATGAACATGAAATATGAAATACATTCTGTCTTTGTTATGGGTAGGAATGGGAGGGTGAATTGAGGAAGCAAAGGATGATGAATATGGTCAAATATTGTTTATTATTATTACACTTAATATCTGTTATATACACTATATTATATAGTGTTCATTTATGTATGTATGTGAAAATGAAACAATTGAAGCTTGTTGACATTAGTTTGGGACAAGAAGGGGTAATGAAAACTATTGGAAGAGTAAGATTGGTCAATGTACATTGTGAACATATAAGGAAACCCAACTGTACAAATAATTGTTTCTAATAAACTTTCAAATATTGACTTTTCTAATTTTAATTTTTTTCATTTTGACAATAAACTTATAACTAATAAACAGAACTAATATATATTTTATACAAACAAAGTTCTCATAACACACAAGAGTAGATTCTACTCATTTATTTCCTCTCATGATACAGGGAAGATATTTTGAGTTCTGAAAATAACTCAGTAGTCTCTATGAAGGTAACAGTTATATAAGAAAAAGTGAAAAGAATATAAGTATAAAAGTTATAGACTCATCCTAGATGTCCCTCAGTGGATGAATGGATCACGAAAATGTGGTATATTTGCACAATGGAATTTGATTCATTCTTTAGAAAGACTGATATTGCATCATTTGCATAAAAAATTGAAAGACCTGAAAAAAATTGACCAAGAAAAATTGACCAAGAAAAAAATATTGACCAAGAGTCGCTGCATTCATAAAATATTTGTTGAATGACAATTTCTTTCTACAACTATTTAAAGATAATAAATATACTCATACTATAATTTATAGAGAAAAACAATAATTTTAATAGCAAAGAATCTTGATGCAATTTCCTGTTCTGAAAGATTAATTTTTCAAATTAATACATCTATTGTTTATTACCTGCATTTCCTGAGGACTGGAAGAGATTTCCACAAAGCTAGTTAGAATGTGGAATGATGAAAGAAAGCTATTGTTCTTCAAAAGCTGGTCAATATGTTGTAAAAGGATATGTAAAATTGTCTTACAAATGTTCAACATGTAAGTGTTTCAGTTAGTGCAATAATATACCGTTTCATACATTTAAAAATGTAGAACTAGTATTTGAAAAAGAATGTATATGTTCCAACATTCACTCAACTTTTGCCTTAATCTGTAAATCTAAAACACATAAACAGCTTACATAACTTTCCTATTCCTCATAGTAAATCTAAGCAGCCACTCATTTGTTTATTATTGCTACAATTGCTAGAGGGTAGAAGTCAGATTCAGAAATAAGAGAAAGGATGGTCAGGTCTCTGGAAGAAAGGCAATGTTTTCTTCATCAGGCAGACAGATTTCTTGCAGTCAGCTTTAATACAGTCATATCTTAATCTGATAACCAAAGCAAGTAAATATTTCATAACTTCTCAAAAACCCTTTGTCCAAAGTATGAAAAAAAATTAATATAAATAGAAGGATTGATAAATAATGAGAAATTGAGTTCATTTCCACAATGTCATTGAGGTGGGCCAAGAAACAAAAACAATGGGATCAGATAATGGTGTAGTTATCCATATGTACACCAAGAGATATAAAGGTAGAACGACAGGAAGGATTTTACTGTGAGAGACTGTATGATGTCATTATTGTGGCTGAGAAGTCCTACAACCTGCCACCTTCAAGCTGGAGATCCAGGAGAACCAGTGATATGGTGTTAATCTTGTTCAAAGGCCTGGAACAAAGGGGCTATTGTTCTTTCTCCATTCTTTCTCTCCCTGTGTTGTGCTTCCTTTTCCCTCTGCCTTTCCAGTGTATACATGCACACACAAACTATACACCAGGGCAAGCGACTGTTTAATATTTCTTGATTTCAATTTATAAAATGTGAGAAAAACAAATTTGCATGTATCAAATATGATAGTTCTCTTTTGAAGATTTTCCAGCTTTTCTCTTCTTAACTGTTGTCCAGTGTAGATGAAGCCCACTACATTTGTCAGAGGCTTCAGTACTTTCTTTGATTATGTATCTTCACATGTAACCTTAGTAATCAGTTTTATGGAAAAAAGGATATATTTTTCATCCTTACATTTCATCCTTACATTTTATCCTTACCTTTCCTTTTTCTTGGCTAGGAGGAAAAGAAAATAGTACAAAAAGATCATAAAAGAAGCACCCTCAAGAAGCATCATTAGTTAAAACATTAAATCTTGAGATTGAGAAAAAATCTGACTGCTCTAAGAGAGAGTGCTATATAACTTACAATGGTAAACACATCAGAATAATGGCAGATTTTTTCAACAGAAACTTTAAAATCCAGAAGTGCATGCATAATATATTTGTAGTATGAAAAAGAAATTATTTTTGAGTAAACTATCCAACAAGGATATCATCCAAAACTTAAAGACAAATCAAAACCTCTAATGATAAACAACAAAACAACTGTCCAAAAAGAAATGCACTCATTATCTGAGCTAATGGTAACTCCTCTCTACATCATCTTTACAATAAAAATAAACAACAGCAACAACAATTTAGGACTACCTAATAAGCACTATATGCAAAATAGAATGAAAAATGTAACTACAGAAATATGGGAACAAATAAACTTTATAAAACTTAAGAGTCAAAATACACAGTGAAACAGCACCACACACACACACACACACACACACACACACACACACACGCATACATGCACACACAACAGACAGGCAAACCAAGATGACAAAATTCACTGATGACATTTTTATTTTTTTGCCAGTACTGGAACTTGAACTCAGGGCCTGGGCCTCTCTTTGAGCTTTCTCAAGTGCCACTACCTGCTTTTTCTGTGTATGTTGTACCAAGGAATCAAACCCGGAGCATCATGCATGCTAGGCCAAGACTCTACCACTAGGCTACGCTCCTGGCCCTGACATTTTTATAATGCCAATAAATATTATCTAAATTTACTAATCAAAAGACATAAAATAGTGAGTTGGATTAAAAATAATTTGTTGCCTGCCAGAATTCAATTTACTGAAAAAAGCAAGCAGTGTCTCATAATGAAAAGATCTACCCAGGAAATGAACCCTTAAATCATACAGAAGTATCAACATATAAAAAGGAGATAAAGGAGATTTCAAGTCAAATTTCAGTCAGATAATACAATTAACATCACTATGTAATAATAAAGGAAACCATACCTCAAGAAGAAGCAACAGTCACTATCATCTATGTGCCAAGTTTTATTGTGCTCAGATTCTTTGAAAACAAATATAGAAAGATCTAATCTAATTATACTGGGGATTTTAACACCTCCTTTACACAATAGACAGGTCAGCAAAACAAAGAAACCTCAACATTAAATGGCACTATTGCCTGAATGGACTTGAGAGACATCTATAGTGTTTCATTGAACAGATATATTATATATTCATATCAGTAACCAATGGAACTTCCCCCAAACAGATTATATTTCAGTACATCAAAACAAGCCTTAGCAAATATAATAGAAACAATTTCCTGTATCTACTAAACCATAAAAAAATAAAATGAGGATACAATAGCAAAGGGTACTGTAGTAAATATGCAAACACACATTAAATAAGTAACAAATAGTTGAATGATGAGTTGTCATTGAAGAAATGAAAAGGGATATCAAAATTTCCCCAAAACCTAATGAAATGAGAGCACCATCTACCAAAACCTTTGGAACAACCAGAACAGTCTTAAAAGGAAAATGTTTAGCTTTGAGTGCCTACATTAAATGAAAGAGTCATTTCAAACAATTAGCCTAATAGTGTACTTCAAGCTCCTAAAAAAACAAAAATTAGAGGTTGGGGAGTTTGGCCTAGTGGTAGAGTGCTTGCTTAGCATGCATGAAGACCCAGCTTCGATTCCATAGAAAAACGCTGGAACTGGTGCTGTGGCTCAAGTGGTAGAGCTCTAACCTTGAGAAAGTTCAAGGACAGTGCCCAGGCTCTGAGCTAACACCCAGGACTGGCAAAAAAAAATAGTCCAACACCAAAGTAGAGGATGAAGAGAAATAACACATATTAAGGCAGACTAAAAAGTTCTATGAAGTTGGGAGTATAGCCAAGTGGTAGAGTGCTTCACTAGCATGCACAAAACCCTGGGTACTACATACTCAGAAAACTCAGAAGAGGCACTGTGGCTCAAGTACAGAGTGTTAGCCTTGAGCAAAAAGTGTCCAAGCACAATGCCAAGACCCTGAGTACAGTTCCAAGGACTGGCAAAAAAATACATGAAAAGTCTATGCAAAGGATCAATGCAAAGAAGCAGTTTACCAGCAGCTTCTGGGTGCTGGTGGCTCATGCCTCTAATCTTTGCTATTCTGGAGGCTCTGAGGACTGAGGTTTGAAGCCATCTCCAGCAGAAAAGTTCCCATGTGATTCATCTCTAACCACTCAATAGCCAGCAGTGGCTCAGTGGCTCAAGAGTTCAAGGACAGAACTCAGGCCCCAAGGCAAGCCTCACAACTGACCAAAAGTATGTAAAATATTTTTACATACTTCACATATTGTAAAGCCTAAATAATCTGACCAAAAGGATGAGGAAAAAGACACAAATAAGTAAAAGCATAGGTAAAATTACAAATGTCACAGCAAATACCAATGATATCTAGAAGATTAGGAGAGGAATAACTTCAAAATAGATATTTTAAATAAACGAAACAATCTATAAAAATGATACATTTCTACACTCACTTTACATACCAAAGCTGAACCAAGTGAACTATTTAGATTTATTTAGAACTTCTTAAATAGATTTATGTGAACTGTAATTTAAGCAATAATATAAATTGTCTCAACAAAAAAACAGCCCAGAATCTAGAAATTCATGGTAAGGAAACATCACAATTCCTCAATATTTTCTGTGAGGGATGGATACAATGAAGTCAAGCTAAAAAGCCAATATTTTACTCATTCCAAAGCTAGACAAGAATCACATCAAAAACAAGAGCAACAAAAGATAATTATAGACCAGTCTCATTGATAAACATAGTCATGAAAGATTTTAGTAAAGTATTTGCAAGTTTTTTTAGCATAACACATAAAAACCATACATTATTATCAATTTTGCTCCAATCTAGGTATGCAGTTTTGGTTTAACATATAGAAATGAATAAATTTAATATAGCTCATAGAATCCAAAAAGAAAAATAGCACCATCTCAATTGATGCAAAATTGACAAAATTTAGCATTCTTTTATGGTAAAAGAGAAGAAACTAGAAATTTATTAGGTATCTTAACATAATAAAGGCTATAGATAACATATTTACAATCAATATCATACCAATCAGAAGAACATTGTACTAAATGGAAGAAGACTTTAATCATTTCTCCTAAAATAAAAAAATGAGACAAGTGCCAGGCACGGTGGCTCACACCTGTAATCCTAGTTACTCAGGAGGCTGAGATCTGAGGATCAAGGTTTAAAGCCAGCCCAGGCACCAAAGGCCTTAAGACTCGTATATCCAATTAATCACTAGAAAAGACGAAGTAGGGCTGTGGCACAATGAGTATGGTGGTAGCCTGGAGTTGAAGAGCTCAGGAACAGCATCCGGGAGCAGAGTTCAAGGCCCATGACCCGCAAAAAAAAAAAAAAAAAAAAAAAAGAGAGAGAGACAAGTGAACTAACTTTCTACATTCCTATTCAGTATAGTGCTAGGATCTTCATCAGAGTAATAAGAAAAGAAAGCAAAAGAATAACCAAATAGAGCAAGTATAAGTCAAATTATTTGTACTGAAGATATGATTCTTAAAGTACACTAAAATCACTAGACTTGTTATGGACCTTTGTCAATGTAACAGGTTGTAGAACAGTAACAATCTATACTCCAACATTGAACAGGGGCAGAAAGAAACCAGGATAATAATTGCATTCATAGTACCCTAAAAGAAATTTCTATGAAAGAAATATAAAGTAAGGAGTGAAAGGTTTCTACAATAAAAAATAATAATAAAATCTTGAAAAAAAATTGAAGAAGCCACAAGAAAATGGAAAGACCTCACTGCTTAGGAACTGGAAGATTATTGCGCAAACACCAAAAGCAAACTATAGATTCAATGCAATTTTCATCAAAATCTTAATGCTTTCCTTTGCATTCATAGGAAAATAAATCCATAGATTTATATGGAAGCACAAAAGATCCGAGTAGCCAAAACAGATGAGCCAATAAAGCAGAGCTGCAGATGACACAATACCATATTTCAAACTACACTACACAAGCGTAGTCAAAGACAGTATTAAACTGGCACAAAACAGGCATGATAACCAATGAAAGAAACAAATAGACTCAGAAATAGATCCATTCACCATGATCAAGAAATTTAATAACAACAGATGCTGTTGAAGATGTGGCAAGGAGGGATGACTACTAAGCTGGATGAGTGCAAACTCATCCAACCACTATGGAAAGCAGTATGGCAGTTCCTCAAAAGACTAAACATAGAGCTCCCCTATGACCCAGCAATTCCACTACTTGACATTTACCCAATTGTCCAGAAACAAGTGCATACTAAATCCACTAGCACAATGATGTTCATTACAGCACTATTTACCATAGCAAAGAAATGGAACCAACCCAGATGTCCCTCAGTGGATGAGTGGATCAACAAGTTGTGGTATTTGTACACAATGGAATTCTATGCTGCTGTCAGAAAGAATGACATTGCCCCATTTGTTAGGAAATGGAAAGACTTAGAAAAAATCATATTAAGTGAAGTAAGCCAGACTCAAAGGAACTTAGACTCAATGGTTTCCCTCATTTGTCATAATCAGTAGAAACCTTGGGCTCTACTAGCAGAGATTTACAATAGAGCAAAACCTAAATACATAAGGCCATATTTTATGATGCTAAATGAAAGGACCTCTAGGATATAGAAACAAAAGCCATATAATGAGT
The DNA here is from genome assembly GCF_031878675.1 of Megascapheus bottae. Taxonomy (NCBI): domain Eukaryota; kingdom Metazoa; phylum Chordata; class Mammalia; order Rodentia; family Geomyidae; genus Megascapheus; species Megascapheus bottae. The sequence goes on from NC_143517.1 coordinate 2,237,605, forward strand.
GATTGTTGTCCTTAATGTACTACGTTATCTCTCATCTCTTTTGCTGTCCTCTTGGTTATCTCATATTTTTATGGTATTTCGGTTATCTGATATATTATATATATATGCATATTTAGTTATTTGAAGTTGGATATGGAAGGGAGGATACAAGATGTGGGGCAGGGTTGGGGAGAGGGAAATTAGGACCAAGACATGAGAAAGGGTATCAATGTATGTGAAGTAATGCACCTTCTATCTGGTGAATATAATGTAACCCTTCCATTAATTACAATGAAATATATATGAAAAAAGAGAAGCTAGGTTCAGAAGAAGGAAAGTCTCATGTTCTCTCTCATATGTGGATACCGCACCTTAAAATTACACACAAAGGATCCTGAAATATATATATATTCATATATATAACTTGTTTTCTTAAGTGCTGTTGTTGTTTTTGGTTGTGGGGACTTGAACTTATGGCTTGGGTACTGTTCTCAAGCTCTTTTACTCAAGGCTAGCATTCTACTACTTGAGCCACAACACTTCTTCCATTTGTATACATCTAATGTTTGTAGTTATGAGACAGTATTAAAACACAAAAGGGTTGATATAAAGGAGAGAAAGAATGTTAGAGGCTGAACAATACTGAAATGCATTGAAATTATAAATGAAGACACAAAATGAAACTTACTAAACCTTGAATAAGAAAGGGTTGTAGTGTTGGGGAAGTTCTAGTGCATGTGTCAAGTCACTGGGTCAATCTGAATGAAGTACTATGTGTACATGCATGAAATATCATGATGAAACCCATTTGGACAATTAATATATAAATGAAGACTGTAATTTAAAACAAGAGGAGTATATTAGTGGAAGGCAAAAAGAATGGAAAAAGTGAATAAAGATAAATATAATTAAAATAGGTTATATACATTTATTAATTCTGTTGAGAGTCACTTGAGAAAAGAAGGAGTGTGTTAAAGGGAGAGTCTAACCAAAATAAATCTTATGTTAGTGGCTTGTTCATATAAACCATTTTCCTAATAATAATGAATATTTCATGTTTGTTATCACTCCAGTGTCTTGTTATGGTCTACACTGATTCATTTGCCGTTTTTTTTTCCACTTTGCTTCTACAAAGAGTTCTAAGGGCCTCCTCTCTTACCAGGAAGAGTAGATCTTTATCTATGCATGGTAACTTTTCTTTCGGCGTGTCAGCACAACTCCAAATTTCCCTCTGATTGAGCTCAGGAATTCTATCAGTGTATCCAGCTTCCTCCCAGGAAATAGTATATTTGCCATGATTCCATCTTTGTCAGCTTATATTCTGAGTCATGTACAATTACCACTTCACAACACACTCCATTTGTACATTTCTTTTTACTTTGTGATACTCATTACTAGCCGTCATCACATCATCATTTAAGATTCAATTATTTCACAACTGGCTGTTTTCCATTTTTGCTTCCTTTCTCTCAGTATCTTTCTCCCCATAAATATTAAAACATATTCTTTCCCACAGATATTCTCAGAGGATATAATAAACACCTAAGCCTTATATTCATATTTATTCCAGATATATTTAATCATGTTTTCCTCTGTTATTTCTTTTATATTGCACATTTCTACATTAATTAATTTTGTATAGCCATTGATATTTTTAAACTTTTTTGGGATCTGTATTTGCAGTCCATCATTAATACAGTAAGTATATACTAGATATTTCAGTTTTTAATATTCATCTTTATAAAAGATTTCTCCTATGACAGCCTAAAACTTCAATCAAGGAACTATTTCAATAAATATTGACTAACTGAAATGTACCTAATGAGGATTCTTTTGAATTGCATGTGAGTCAACAAGCAAACAATGAATTCCATATTGGTCTCTAAAGTAGTGATTGAATTATCCTCCCATTCATTTTTCTTGATCTTCATTTTCCTCTTATGGCAAGAGGGCTATCACACTGGTTTCTCACATCTTCTCCTTCTATGACAGTATTAAGTGGTATGATATTAGAGGAGTTAATTTTGTTTAAAATCCTTTTATTTTGAAATCTAAAATTTTGAAGCAATTTCAGAAGTAAGGTGAAGTGCTTCATTAGCATAAAGGGGATCCTGTGTTTGATCCCCAGCACCTCCCAAAAAGAGAGAGAGAAAGAGAGGAGTAGAAGGAGGAAAAAGAAGGAAGAAAGGAAAAATAAAGGAAGGAAAGAAGGAAGGAAGGAAGAAGGGAGGAGAAAGAAATAAAAAATAAATGAAGGAATGAAAGAAGAAACAGAAAGAGTAAGAAAGGAAGGATGGGAGAGAAAGAGAAGAAAAGGAAAAAAGGAGAAACAACAATTATAATTATTATGCAGTCCTAGTGTTTCTATGAAGCTTAGAATATTCACAAGTTGATATATGAAGATATGAGGCTGATTTTATCCTTAAATAATTCACTTATTAGTGTTTTTATTAAAAGAAATGAAAACAATTCATCAAAGAGACACAATTCACCGCTTTTTTTTTCTAGTTTAAAATGTATAAACAGAGAGGTGAAAATTAAAAAACTTTTTTTCTTTAAAATGTTGCTTGTCCTGTGCCTCAAACTCTGGGCTTAGGTGCTGTCCCTAACCTCTTCCTGCTGAAAGTAGCACTCTACCATTTGAGCTGAGGCACTACTTTTGGCTTTTTCTCTGATTAATTGGAAATAAGAGATTCCTGGTCTTTCCTGGACTGGCTTCAAACGAGGATCCTCAGATCTCAGCCTCTTGAGTAGCTAGGGTTACATGTGTATGCCATTAGAGCCCAACTCATTTTTTTAAAAATATATTTTTATTGTAATTAATAGAAGGGTTACATTATATTCACCAGACAGAAGGTGCATTTCTTCACAAACATTGATACCCCTTCTCATGTTTTTGTCCCCATTTCTCTCCTCCCACCTTCACCCTTCGTCTTGTTCCCCCTTCCCTATCCTTTTTCAAATAAACAAATAAGCATATATACAATATATTAGATACCAAGATAAGATACTGTAATGATATGAGATAAACAAGGGACAACAAAAGAGATGAGGAATAACAGTACATTAAGAACAACAGTCGTACCTTATATGGCTCTTGTTTCTATATCTTGGAGGTCCTTTCCTTTAGCCTCATCCTATATGGGCCTATGTTTGTAGGTTTTGCCCTATTGCAAACCTCTGCTAGGAGAGTGGAAGGTTTCTACTGATTATGACAAATGAGGCAGACTATTGGGCCTATGATCCTTTGAGTCTGGCTTACTTCACTAAATATGATTTTTTCTAAGTCTTTCCATTTCCTTACAAATGGGGCAATGTTGTTCTTTCTGATAGTGCCCAACTCATTTTTAAACAAAATAAGGCACTAAGAGGGTTATAAAGTTTGGATAAGAAGTTTTACCAATCTATTGTCTTAGTTTCAATGACTGAAAATTTAATGAAAATAAAAATAATCACTGGTTGTATTTTTCAGAACCCTCCCAGGCCTGTATTTTTACAGTCCTTTCAATCTTTGTACCTGTCCTAAATTAAAGCAAAATAAAACAAACAAAACTATCCCACAGTCCTCCTGATTTTGCAGGAAGAAACTTGAAAGTTTGTATGAAAACAATACCTTAGCAAGTAAGTGGGGGTTGCATACTCCTTGTATATTCCCTGCTGTTGTTACTTTAAGTTATTAGTACCATACTAGTATTGTTACAACATCAATTAATATTTTGCTATGGAAAAATTCATGTCTTTACGTCAAAACCGAATTCTTGTTTTGCATGTTCCAGTTTTTAAAAATAGACTGTTGACAGTAAAAGAGGATAGTGTATGTCAAAAATGAAAAAGTATAATTCTTTCCCCAGTAAAATAATAGCAATTAAAGTTGAAAATAACATAGCTGTTATATACTTTGACGAGGTGTCCGTCATTCTGAGGTCATCAAATTGTTCATTCTCTTTCTTTATTTGCTTAGAGAAGCTCAGTCGGTTCCAAACGATTCATTTTAGTTTGTTTGGTCACATTTCATTGTCCAATGAGTGAAAGATTTTAACATAATTATGTGTGAGAGTCGAATATTCCATCCTCAGTAACTACATATTACTTTGAGGAAACTGAAATAGTCAAGAAAATATTATTAATGGGAAGGGAGATATAGGGGCCCATCATGACCTGACTATAGCCAACTTGTTCATAAATGCCATTTTCTTAGCCTAGTAAACATTTATCCTAAACTCTATAGGACAAAGTGCTACAGAGAGTTTGTTTGTTTGTTTTTTTATCTTAAAGCACTTTCCAGATGGGCATCCCAGTTTTCTGATCCAAAAGTGAATACAGAAATATACTTATTATAAGCAGAAGATTGAAATGATAAATGAGACTAAGGGTGTAGTTCAATGGCAGAGTGTTTTTATGCCTGAGGATCTGGGTTCAATTCCAAGCATTGAGAGACAGGTAGGCATATGGATTTAATAAATAGGATTGGTAATGTTCCTAGGTTCCTTCATCTAGGAACCATTTCATTCTTTGGAGAGCCTATACCATAACCACATAGGGCAATAGAAATGTACTACACCTCCTAGAATCTGAGAATCTCCCATACACATGGCTTCTCAGACAAAACTGGAAAGATAAATTATATAGCTTCAATAACTCTATGATGCTGGCGTTGTGTTTCATTCCTATAATCCCAGATTTGTGGGAGATAAATACAAGAGGATCTTGAGAAATTAAAAGCTAACATGGATAGAGAGCAACATTCATCTAAAAAAAGTATTTTCTAAGATAAGACATTTAACCCGAAATATAGCACAATACATGATGCAAAATAAAGGCTACTTAATTTTATTTTCTCCTTGAAACATGTTTAGTATTCTATAAAATGATTTTTAGACAACACTGTCATTGGTCCTTGACAGCAATATAGTGGAAATTGTATAATCGGTGGCATTAACAGTTAGGGAACATTAGAAGTTTCTGATATTCAGCAATTTCCCTTCAGACGTAATTTATTACTGTCACTTTGCAATATAGTGTTGTGCCTTTGAATCATATTTCTTTGAAGTAACACAGACTATTCTGATCTGGTAGCAATTGGTGGTAATTATCTAGCTAAGTCATACTCAGTGTAAGCTCCATTGTCTTGTGTCAGGTGGGATTTAAAAGGCTGATGAGTTAGACATGAATAATTAGTTCAAATGTCCCTAAGACACAGAAGTATTGACACATTTTTCTTATCATTATTGCCAAACAAACTTTGCAGAATTTCAAAGAAATATAAACTAGACTTTGTTGGCATTGTTATCATTTTTAGAATTTGGGTCATCATAACTTTCCCTTTCCCCCCTCATAATTGTTATCTTGGTTTCAAGACAGTGCGAAAAAGGCTCATCACAAATATCAGCTAAAAACAAAAGGCCATAAAAAAGGGGGAAAGACAAGAGGGTAAACTGGACTAGCCACAAAATTAAAAACTATCTTATAGTAACTGAGAACTGATTAGGGCACAGGCAAAAGAAAAACACTATGAACTGTAAGGCTGATGATGTCAAAAAATATCACTCGTCAAAACTTAATGTATTCCTAGTACTTTAATAGATTATGATGCATGCCTGAAGCCTGAATACCACAGCTATGGAAGATCAGAATAGGGTCTTTAAAAGTACTTGACCATCAGAACTATGTGAGGCCTTCTTGCTTACTAAGGCTGAGGTGCCAAGGCCGGGGATTCCTTCAGCCCGGTAGCACTGCCAGCAAACAGAGCTACCTTCTAGGAAGTTGAGCTTACCAGATCCAAACTCAAAGAAATTAGTTTCAGAAACACTAGAGTCTACAGAGACCCCCATCACTATTCGTAAAATCTTTAAATTCCTGGTGCGTTTATTTGTATGTTAACTTAGTTTTTTAGCTTGCAAAATGGAGGGACACCTTTCATATTGCCAGATTCTTTGGAAAAGCCCATAATACAAATCATGAAATTGTCTTCCTGATATAGAAATTAGGGCAAGGAAAGCTTTAGGAGTTCTGTTTCATTCACTAGTGATGCATGCTAAAGACGGGTTACATCGAGGAACCTTGAGAAGAGTTGTCTTGGGGCTGGGAGTTTGGCCTAGTGGTAGAGTGCTTGCCTAGCATGCACGCATGAAGACCTGTGTTCAATTCCTCGGTACCACATACATAGAAAAAAAAAGCCGGAAGCGATGCTGTGGCTCCTGTGGTTCAAGTGACAGAGTGCTATCCTTGAGAAAACCCAAGGACAGTGCTCAAGCCCTGAGTACATTCCCCAGGAATGACAAAAAAAAAAAAAAATAGTTGTCGGTTTTTTTTCTGAGTAATAAAGCAAGAACTATTGAATAACAGTAGTAATAGTTTTATTGCCGATTTTCAGAAGAATGTTTTCAGTTTCACCTACTTTGTATAACATTTTTATTCATTAATTTTTATTAGTGATCTATTATTTATTTATTTCCTCCTATTTCTAATTTGGGCATGCCTTCTTATTCTTTTGTTTCCTTTCTAAGCACTTTTTTTTTGTCAGCCTAGGCACTGTCCCTGATTTTGATCAGTAGTACATACACAAATGCAAAACCAAAGCAAGCAAGAAACAAAATTCAAAAATGTCTTAGAACAAGATTAAAATAATCTATAAATGATACATTTGGTATAGGGTTTAAGAATTTCCAAGGTATGGGGACTATTTTCTTAAATTTTTCCAAGTTTTACTATTCTCGATTTTTGGTCAATTTACCCATTCTTATATTAGAGGAAAATAAAAATACTAAAAATTAGTTTGCATAATTACTTCAACTTTTGCAGTGGACTAGATTATAAATGCACACTAATATAAAGGAAAATCCAATATTTTGTAATAATTTATTATTTTGGTTTAGGAAACACATAAAATCTTTCACAGTATAATGGTAAAAGATTACCTTAAAGGGGAAGTTAGTAGATACATTTTTCTCAAAAAATGTTTCACTTCTAAAATTCCTTTTATGAATCAACGTATATCATAATGGAGAAGTTTGCACTTAGTTTATTTCTAAATATATATTTACTGAAGAAAAGTTGTTTCTTTAACTTGTAACATAGAAGTGTGTGATTAAAGGACAATCTTATTCATATTCATATTCATTATAGCTAGTTGATTCTCTAAGTTAATTGCAATCAGTGACATAAAGTGTGTGTGTGTGTGTGTGTGTGTGTGTGTGTGTGTGTGTGTGTGCATGCACTGGGTCTTGAACTCAGGGCCTGTACATTTTTAAACCTTTCTTGGTCAAAGTTCACTTCACACTCTTATCACTTGAGCCACAGCTTCACTTCCAAATTTTTGCTAGTTAATTGGAAATAAGTGTTTCACAGGCTTTCCTCCCCAGGCTGGATTTGAACCAGGATTCTCAGATTTCAGTCTCTTGAGAAGTGAGGATTGCAGGTGTCAGCTACCAGCACCCACTGGGCTAGAACCAAATATCAAAGTCCAAGTATTAAACAGAAAGAACTATGGATTTATGTAACAACTTCCTTTAAGTATAAACTATCACTTGAGTTACTTTAGAATTGTTTTCATTTTATTTTATTGTCAAGGTGATGTACAGAGGAGTTACATATTTCTTGTTGAATATTGTTACTCCTTCCTGCATTTTTCTCCCGCTTTCCTTCCCATCCAAATTCTCACACTCCAAGTTCATTTCCACAATATCCTCTTGTAAGCATTGCTGTTTTACTGGTTTGAGCTTTGTTCTTTGTCTCAGCATTTTCTTGTTACCCTTCCCTTCCCTAATTTAGATAAAAGGATATACAATACACCAGGTACCCAAACTAAATACTGTGACAGAGGATCACAGTAGCTCAGTAGCTATATAATCATATAAGATGATTCTAAGCAAGATGAATTCCAGGATATGGAAATGTGGCTTTTTAATGTTCTTTGTGAAGTTATTTCCTTTTCTCATTCATTTTTTTCCACCTGTAGTTTATCCTCTATTGTCATTGTATTTGATTTTGGAATTTTTGACTCAGAGCTCTGCAAACAACATTAGATTAGGAATTAGTAAGTCACAAATTGCCTCAGTGCTGTTTATAAAATATTAGAGACGAGACTGCTGAAGAGCTTGTGAGATCCTACATCCCATTCAAACACTCAAACTAACTCTGCAACAACAAAAAACAATTATGCAAAATTTATGGAAAAGTTCATTTTACATAACATTAGAACTGAAGTAGTAGGAAGCCTAAATAATGCCTACAGTATTGAAGTTTAAGTATTTATTCATAATAGGATGCACACAAATACAGTTAGCAAATGTTTTGTATGTATGTGCATTTTATATAAACATAACATATAATAGATATGTTATATAATATGTTAATTATAGCATATATTTGCCATGGTATATTAATATACATTATATACATATCCACATATATGTACATACCCATATACTATGTATACACATATATGACCATGTGTATACATAGTATATTCATGAATATATATCTATCATCTATCTCTGTATTTCTCATATGGAATCAAAGCATTTGAATATCTTACTACCCATTGCTTACTTGGGCTTTTGTGTTTATGAGTAGCAATGAAAATGTTTAGATAGGCCAAGACTTCTCTAATAAGAAATGAAATCATTCTTCATGTTGTAGAGATCAAAGCGGTTCAAAAGGTTTTAAGGAAGTTAACTGTTTCTAAATGAAGTCATCTGCCATGATTGTGTGATTGTCTGAAGGATAAACTGACGGTAAAATGTTTTTTGTTTGTTTATTTTTATCCTAAGATCGGTATTCAACTTTTTTTAAAAATTGTATTTTGTTTACGGGATAATGTATAGAGGGGCTACAGTTAGGTGGTGGGGACATTATTTCTCAAAACTTCATAACCCTTCTCGTGTTTTGTCCCCTTTATCTCTGGTTAATCACTAGAAAAACAGGAAGTGAGGCTGTGGCTCTAGGAGTAGGGCAGTAGCCATGACCTGAAGAGCTCAGGGACAGAGCCCAGGCCCAGAGTTCAAGCCCCATGACCCATCAAAAAGAAAAAAAGAAAATTGGTCTGTACTTAATTTGAAGTCTAAAATTGAACAGTTGTTGGACAATGGTGGCTTATGCCTGCGATCCTAGTAATCCTATCTATTCAAGGTGCTCTGAGGATCAAAGTTCAAAGCCAACCCAGATAGCAAAATTTGTGAAACTCTTATCTGCAATGCTGACCAACAAAAAGTTGATGGTGGAGCTGTGGCTCAAGTAGTAGAGCTCCAATCTTGAGTCAACAAATTTCAGGAACAGCAAAAGATCCCGAGTTCAAGTTCCAGTATAAAGCAACAACAACAACAAAAATAGCCCCTCCTCCCAATTTTTAAGATCACAAAGGAAAAGACATGCTATTATTTTTTTCTTTTAAGCAGAAAGTGAGGAGCTTCTTTTGTAAGGAAACTTAAGTTTCAAAGGACAATTTCTCCCCAAACTTAAATGTCCAAAGCAGTACATATTTAACATTCTAAACCAACATTCACAAGGTTACAGGCTGGAATCCACCAGAAAAGCAACCCAAATGTGATTCTAAATACCAATTCCTTCTTTTTGAAATGGGTTATAGTTTACTTTTTGTTTCCAGGGAAGTTCGTAAACCTAAAAGACTAGGTGTAGCATTTTATATAAATTAGAAGATGTGGATACAGAAGCATTTACAAGAAACTAATTTTCCCTATCTGTAAAATGCAAATCATACTGTCTACTTTATTTGGCTTTAAAACAGATAGCATGTTGACTTCTTTGAACATGGCTAGCACTTCATGTGAAAAATAAGTTATTAAGGTACCATCTCTATGATGAAGTTGGCAGAATGATATTGCTTCAGCAGGGTGCCTTATCTTTTCCTTCTTCTTCTATAGGACTAAATTTACACCTGTGAATCTCAAGAATTCCCTCCCCCACAAACATTAATTTCTGTTTATGATAGGTTCTGTCTCAATGTCAGAGAAAGCAAAGCCCCTTACCAAGAGGTTACTGAACTACGAGCTATATTTTTTTCAGTGAATAGAACAAAACAAAAATCCAAATACTGCCCAATTTGGGACCAACAAAACAAAAGTAAACACTATTTCCTTCAACACAAGAGTATTGAAATAGGAGAATAAACAAATGTAATGTGTCACCAATTTTTTCCTTGTATTAAGAAGCTGAGCAATGAAGCCTCCCGAGACTTGCTCTTCTTTCTCCCATGCAGTTTCTGATGGATACATTCCATCACGGTGATTAGTGCTTTCTAGGGGAATGTTCAGGAAGGCAACTTCCTTGCAGGTAGGTCGCAAATAGTTTTCAGAAGGGGCTGGAACTGTCATAAGCCTTTGGCTAGGTGTTAAGAGGTGGGTCCACTGCTCCCTTGGCTCTGTCTCTTAGAGCCCAAGTCTGTTCTTGGCTGGCTGTGGTTTTTTAAGAGCCCCTCAAGAGATGCGCTATTTAATAACCCATTTGTTCCCCGGATGCGGCAGATCATACATTCCCACACTCCCCAGCTGCATAAACAACTGACTGACAAATCTGTGACATCCTTAAAGGAGGCAAACAATTTGTCATTCAAGACCATCTTGAAACCTTGGTTGTAAATAATGGTAAAATGCTCAGAATTGCCAAGTTCATCATATGCTGTATCCAGCTTCTTAGACGGTCCACTACTTTTTGTTCCATTGGTCCCAGGGCCCGGTCTGGTCTCTGCTGGGGCCTGCCGGGAGAAACCAGGTGCCCAACAGGTTGGGGTAGGTGCAGTTGGCCAGAATGTCACTGCCTCCACAGAGGAGAAGCAGCAGGGCGGCCAGGGGTAGGAGAAGGGCTGAGGCTGCATGGCTAGAGGATGGGAAGGCAAGGATCCACTGTCATTATTCAACTTTTATCTTAAAGTAGGTCAGATAAGTGTTGCTAAAGGAAGTGTGTGTGTGTGTGTGTGTGTGTGTGTGTGTGTATTAGAGGGATGAGCATTAAAAAAAGAAAGCTAATTAGCAGCACATCTACATTATGACCAGTCCAGATCATTTCTCCACAGGCCACATTGTGTATACTAGATCTGTGATGTTTTCCAGAACCAAGAGGAAATGCGTGCTTCAGTATTCTCAATGAAGAGAACAGATAAAGCAGAAGAATGGAGAATATTGGAATTTTCTGGTTTCAGCTTTCCAGATCTCCAGTGTAGGTAGCGAAAGCCTTGTAAGCAACACTTGGTCTCGTCAGCCAGTGCTGAGGTGACATTCCAGCAGCCTGAGTGTAGAAATGAAGACAAAGTGTAAGCTTTGGAGCAACTCCCGGAGATGAGAGACTTTCTAATCTTTTCATAAGGACTCAGAAGGGTTTTGAGAAAAAGAAAAAGAAACCACATAAATAAACTCAGCTGCAGGAGCTCAGAAATAATTTTTTTCAAATACAAACTTAATGTAAGCCTTTTTTCTAGATTAATGAATGCCACACATTTATCACATATAATGCCTATGACTGCTGGATATCAACATTACAGTATGAAGAGTAATGGGCCTAAGGTCTGACTAACATTCCAATTGAGCAAAATAGACTGTGTGGGGACGTGCTCTAAACAGACATGAGAGCAAGGGAGGCAGACGTGTACAGCTCTATGTAAGAGTACGCCACAGGGCCTGACACAGCCTCTATATAATGCTAAGAGTGTGGACTAAGCGCATTTCAGTGCATGAGAGAGAACTGGATATAAATCGTGTCATGAGAGAATTTATTTTTAGAAAAGCATCATCAAGCTAGGGTTATGCAGAATTACAGTGATGAGAAAGAAGGCAGGTTGGTGCCGGAGCCAGCCAGCAGCAAATGGGGATTCCTGACTTAGGGGGTAGGGACTTGGAAAAGAAATAGACAAGAGACAAACAGATGGGGTCCGGGAGGACTACAGCCCAAGTCAGCAGCCCAAGAAGGCTGTGAGCTTAAGACTGCAGCACCTTTTATTTCTCGATCCAATCTAATATACTTTCTTGAAACCAGGGAACTGCCATTCTTACAAAGAGGTAAATCTCAGATCAGTTCAGCAGGACAAGGCCATAAAACAATAAAGCCATAAAGCAATAAATCGATAAGGTCAGGGAGTTTACAATACAGACAATGTAGCTCAAAAGTTCCTAGGCATGGCACCATAGATGACAGCTCATATCTTTGTTTGGTTATCTTACTGAGTTATGCAGATTCATGGGTCAGTCTGACTCCACACTCCGGCTCCCAACAAGTTGGTACTGTATTTTCTTCGGTGTACTTTATGACAGGGCAAATCCTTTATTGGCAGTAATGATTGTAGTGAGCCAGCTCATGTAAAGCTCAGAGATGGTGATCCTCTGTGGAATATTAGTGATTTTACAAGAACATTCCTAACTTCCATGCAGCAAGGCAGGTAGAGAACACCTTATAGTCATGTTTGGATGAAAGTAAAAATACAAAGTGTGAAAACCAGAAGAAATGATTAAACATGTCTGTTTCAGTCATTTTGGTCTGCTCCAACAAAACACTTCATGCTGGTTGATTTTTAAGCAATAGGAACTTATTGGCACTGGCAGTTTCTATGTCTACAGAGACCCCTCCCCCCTCCTCCTTGGCATAAACGATTGTTTTCTTACAGCATGCAGAAAGACATGAGAGCTTTCTAGAGCCTTTACAATAGCACTGATCTAATTCATGGAGACTCTTACCCTCACAACCTGGTCACCTCCCAAAGACCCAATTCTCAATATCAATATTTAGGGACTATTTTTCAGTATAGGGCTTTTAGTAAGACAGATCTCAGGCAATAACAACCTCCTTCTGGAATACCTTGCTGTTCTTTTACCAGTTCTTCCATATCATACTAAAAAACTGCTGAATAGATACTTATAAAAGTAATGCCCTACTGACAGATCCTTTGACTCTTCTTTCTAGTAATTTAATCTCATGTTGGAATCCCCAACAGTTCTTCCCGACACACTCTTGCAAAAATGTTGCATGACTCTCTCATGCTCAGCAGTGGAATCCTTAGCTGAATAAAGCTCTCCAGGTCCTCTGTCCAGGCATGATCAGTTTGAAAAAAAATGATTCAAAACTGTTCTGATGACTGCACATACACAAATACATGAGCTATGGCTAAGCCATACCCCTAAGTGTATTGGGTTTGTAATATGTATTTAAATATTAAACATAATGAAACTCTAATTAAATATATTAAGTTCATCCAATCCAATAGCTTTGTTCTCACAAATAAATGTTCAGCTTACAAATAAGATAATAGTAGGAAAAATATGAGAAACTTACTTAGGAGTAGATATACTAATCTATAAATGAGCTGAGAGTCATGAGTTCACTCCCAGATGCCATGCTTCATATTGTAGCCCTTACTGTATTCTCCTGGTGTGGTTGGTAACTTACTCCAGTTTGTTTTGCAGAACTAGTTGGGACAAAAGCATTAGTGAAAATCCTGTTCTTTGGAACAAAAGTTGATAGGCATTCGTGTCTCATGCCTCTCAGGAGGATGAGATCCAGTGACTGGGAATCAAAGCCACACCCAGGCCGAAAAATCTATGAGGCTCTTCTCTCAATTAGCTAGAAAAATATTAGAAGTTTATCTGTGGCATAAGTTACCACATTAACCATGAGAAAAAGTCCAATTAAGAGCATCATATCCAGGATCTGAGTTCAAGACCCAGGACTAGCATACTAGTACACACACACACACACACATATGCACACACACACACTCACTCACGTAAGTTTCTATTTTTGTTTTTACTTATATTTCTTTCAATCACCTAGTTACTTTTAACTGTATCATAAAAATTTCTGTACCACAGGTAGTGCTCAATGAAGAAAGAAGGGCAACAGTTGGTGGAGATCACCAGAAAGGAATTGATCATTTATTCTATGTCCAAAGTGAAACTTAATGTCCAAATGCTTAAAAGACAGGGGTTCATTACAGGCTTAGATTATTCACTCACAATTAGTAAGTCTAGTTGAAGATGATTTTGCTATTTTGTGCTAAGAAAAGCCAGGGAAAGGTAGCTCAAGCATTTTAAACTATCACTCATTCATTTCTGTACATACTCCTTGAAGGATCATGTTTCCTCTTCTTAACTTCATTTCTGCCTCTTATGACTAGTCAGAGGAGTGCTCTTCTTACTTTGTCTCCTCTTTACTCAGGATCTTACCTAAAAACCATAGCTGTCCCTGAAATTCTAGTATTTTTCCATTTATACTACATATAAAAATCCTTGAACTTGTTTCCTACACGTAGACGTGTTGAATTTGTGTTTTCTTTCTTTTTTCATATTTTTAGTGTAATTAATAGAAGAGTTACATAATATTCACCAGATATAAGGTGCATTATCTCACAAATATTGATACCCTTTCTCATGTCTTGGTCCCCATTTCCCTCCCCCCACACCCACCTCTCATCTTGTTTTTCCAGCTTCCCTATCCTATTTCAAATAGCGAAATAAACATATAAACAATATATCAGATAACAAGGTAAAATACTGTAACAATATGAGATAACCAAGGGACAGCAAAAGAGATGAGAGATAACATAGTACATTAAGGACAACAAGCACTCATTATATGGCTTTTGTTTCTATATCCTGGAGGTCCTTTCATTTAGCGTCATACTATATAGCCTTTTGTATCTAGGTTTTGTTCTATTGCAAATCTCTGCTAGTAGAGCCCAAAGTTTCTACTGATTATGACAAATGAGGGAAACCATTGAGCCTATGTTCCTTTGAGTCTGGCTTACTTCACTTAATATGATTTTTTTCTAAGTCTTTCCATTTCCTTACAAATGGGGCGATGCCATTCTTTCTTACAGCAGCATAGAATTCCATTGTGTATAAATATCACATCTTGTTGATCCACTCATCAACTGAGAGGCATTTGGGTTTGTCGGGGTTTTAGTTCTCGGTCCCTTCCCACCCGCAGGAGGGATTGGGAGAACATGCCATGACCAGGACAAGCCGAGAAAGGAGAGTGCCGACTGTCCACCAGCACCCAGCCCTCCCTAGCTGAAGGACAATCAGGACAAGCAGGAATTCCTTTATTGAGGAAGTCCAGTCAGCTAACATAGGATGCAGGAGCCTATCAGCACAAAGGTGGGCAGGGTGGGGGAGGTACTCTCATTGAGGAAGTAGGATGCATGTGCTGTCCAAGAGGGTGGGCAGAAGGGTTTGGGCCCTATCCCAGAGCTGGCCGTACTCCAGGAGGGGGAGAGCCTGGTCCAACAGGGTGACAGGCACCATCTCAGTCAGGTGTGGTCCCAAGACCAGGGAATGAACACTAGGCCACGAGTTAGGCCTCCTTTCACATGGGTTGGTTCCATATTTTTGCTAAATCCACTAGCACAACGATGTGCACTGTGTTTTCTTTCTTTAAAAACAGTGCTACCTCAATCCAGCTTTTTCTCTGAGAAAACACAGACCAAAGCCCTAGTGTCATAGCAATGGCATAATCTACTCACAGTTTAGACCAGTTAAGACCCTTTCCAGTGTATGTTTTCCTCTCAGTCACTGGTTAGACTACAATAAAATTAATCCACATGTTGCAGTGTATTTGACTGGCACTCTATGAGCACCAATATCATAAATTTAGCTGAAAGCTCTCAAACTTGCATTTTTTTCAGTCTGGATTGAAAATAAATAGGGCTTTAAATACATATCTAGGACATTAAAAGTCTGAGGTACTATCCTAAGAAGATGATCAGATACAAAAAGAGAATCAGATAAGTAATGTGCAAGATATTAATTTCTGCATTATTTATAACTGTCTGACTATTATATGCAAATTAGCAGTAAATAAATTGCTAAATAGTTTCATGCTATAAAATTATGAGCTTATTAACAGATTACTCTGTGAGATATTTCATTTCTGCTTTTTTTCCAAGTCCTGTATACTCAAACCAAAGAATATTGGTATAAGTTTGAAATACCTAGAGGAAGTGTGAGGCCCCAGTTTTTCATCTCTAGTAGTACATAAACAAACACAAGACAAAAGCAAGCAAGAAAAAAAATTCAAGGATATCCTAGGATGAGACAAAACTAATACTTAAAGGACAAATTTGGAATACAGATTGAGAATTTCCAAGGCATAGGATAGGGTCTTTGAATATTTTTACACATTTTTCTAATATTTACAATTTTATAATATTCAACATGTGCTCTAGGTTCACAAAGAAGGAACATAAAGTGCATATCATGCAAAGTATAAATGGGGACATGAAGGTCAATGGATATCCAACCAACAAGATGCCATGTGATGCACAAATATACTCCAAATTTTATTTAAACATTTTAAATGGTAAATGTATTTAGTAGGCTTTTTGCAACTTTGGTGGTAAATTGATTATTATACTGTATATTACATGATATTTTCATGCAAGGAGGAAGAAATTATCATGTCAATCTTGACTTTTTATTTTAAAGAATGTATCTTTCAAGCAATTGTAAATTCACAGAGGTATTGACAAGAAGCTATAGAGAGTTTTCATTCATCTCTTACCCACATTTCAAAGCCTTCACCATTATCATCACTCCCTACGAAGTACTTTCACCAACTAACTTATATTGACATATCACAATCACATACAGCTCATCAATTATATGAAAGGTTTCTAATTCATGGGTTTGCATAATTTATAACTTTCAAGAAAAAATATAGATAAATGCCTGGGAGACACACACACACACACACACACACACACACACACACACACACAACCACACTCCAATATATAACATTATGCATAGACTTTTGGCTTTTTATTACAAAAACTATTACATTTTGTTGACTAAACTTAAGAAAAATACATTATGAATTTTCTTTATGCATTTTTGACTTGGAGAAGAAAAAATATCAGGTGCTTGGGTACTTGAAAGTTTCACAGCAGAGAATGTTTTCTCTTTGGAATGGTCGGATAAACAATAGAAAAGCAGAAGCAGAGGTGGCTTCAGGTAACTGTATTTGATCCTTTTCAACTCTTATAGCGTGGTTTTCATTTTTGCTTTATCTACAACTATTTTATTTTTTAAATGATCAGAGTTCTGTAAGCCTTTTATTATTTATTTACTTGTTTATTTATTTGTCAGTGGTGGGGCTTGAATTCTGGACCTGCTCTAGGCTAGCTCTCTGCCACTTTGAACCACTGCTCCATTTTTTTGCTTTCTGGTGCTTAATTGGAGATAAGAATCTCATGTCATTCTTTCTAACTGCAGCATAGAATTCCATTGTGTATAAATACCACATCTTGTTGAACCACTCATCAACTGAGGGGCATCTGGGTTGGTTCCATATCTTTGCTATGGTAAATAGTGCTGCAATGAACATCGTTGTGCTAGTGGATTTAGTATGCTCTTGTTTCTGGACGATTGGGTAAATGCCAAGTAGTGGAATTGCTGGATCATAAGGGAGCTCTATGTTTAGTCTTTTGAGGAACTGCCATCCTGCTTTCCATAGTGGTTGAACAAGTTTGCACTCCCACCAACAGTGTAGTAGTGATCCCTCCTGGCCACATCCCCTCCAGCATCTGTTATTAGTTTTCTTGCTCCTGGCCATTCTAACTGGAGTGAGGTGGAATCTTAGAGTTCTTTTGATTTGCATTTCTTTTATGGCCAGAAATGTCAAGCATTTCTTCATGTGTCTACAGGCGATTCTTATTTCTTCCTCACAGAAGACTCTGTAAGTCTTTGGCCCATCTTATAATGGGATGGTTGTTTCTTTGGAGATTAGTTTTGGAGTAATTCAATTTTTTTGAGATGTTGATATATTTTAGATATGAGGCCTTTGTCCATTTTATGGTTAGTGGACATCTTCTCCCACTCTATAGGTTTGCTAGTTAATTTGCTAGCTATGTCCTTTGCCATACAAAAGCTCTGCAGTTTAATGCAGTCCCACTTATCTAGACTTTCGCTCATTTGTTGTGTTTCTTGGTCCTTATTAAGAAAGTTTCGACCTGTGCCAAGGAGGCCTAGTGTATCTCCTATTCCTTCTTGTAAAGTTTTCAGTGTGTCAGCTTTTACCTCCAGGTCTTTGATCCATTTGGAGTTAATTCTAGTGCAGGGTGACAAAGAAGGATCCAACTTTAGTTTTCTGCAGGTGCTTAACCAGTTCTGCCAGCATCACTTGTTGAAGAGGTTGTCTTTCTTCCATTCTATTTTTTTCAGCTCCCTTGTCAAAGATTAGGTGGCCATAGGTCTATGGTTTAATATCTGGGTCCTCAGTTCTATTCCATTAGTCTTCAGGCCTGTTCTTGTGCCAGTACCAAGCTATTTTGATAATTATAGCTCTATAATAGAGTCTAAAGTTTGGCATTGAAATTCCTCCAGCGCTGTTCTTTCTGCTAAGAGGTGTTTTGACTATGCGGGGTCTTTTATTATTCCATATGAAATTTTGGATTGCCTCTTCTATTTCTTTAAAGAATGACATTGGGATATTGATGGGTATTTTGTTGAATTTGTAGATAGCCCTTGGTAAGATTGTCATTTTCACAATGTTGATTCTTCATCGCCCCATTTGTTAGGAAATGGAAAGACTTAGAAAAAATCATATTAAGTGAAGTAAGCCAGACTCAAAGAAACATAGGCTCAATGGTTTCCCTCCTTTGTCATAATCAGTAGAAACCTTGGGCTCTCCTAGCAGAGATTTGCAATAGAGCAAAACGTAGATACATAAGGCCATATAATATGACGCTAAATGAAAGGACCTCCAGGATATAGAAACAAAAGCCATATTGAGTGATTTTTGTCCTTAAGGTACTATGTTATCTCTCATCTCTTTTGCTGTCCCTTGGTTATCTCATATCGTTACAGTATCTCACTTTGTTATCTGATATATTGCATATATTTGTATTTGGTTATTTGAAATTGGATAGGGAAGGGGGAAAACAAGATGAGGGGTGGGTGTGGGGGGGAGGGAAATGGGGACCAAGACATGAGAAAGGATATCAATGTATGTGAAATAATGCACCTTCTATCTGTTGAATATAATATAACCCTTCTATTAATTACAATAAAAATATATGAATAAAATAAATGACTTACACATAAGACTAATATAATAAAATTGACTGTGGAGAATAAAAAAGTCCCATCTGATAGCACTGGGAATATCAACTTATGGTTTGGACAAATATTTCTGGTACTGGGTTCATTTTAGAAACAGATTTATCTTCTTTTAATTATCTTACCTGATAAATTATTTCAGTAAGACCAAAGTAGGTCAGTAGTAACTCTTTGCACTGGGAACTATTTCTTAGGAGTAATTAGCTTGAAACTTTCTGCTCGACCTGTCAGTCAGAAGTAGTTCAGAACCCTGGGGTTGGTTCTTGATTTAATGTATTTTAAAAAAGAAAATTGATACTTGTGTCTGATAATTGCAATGGCTAGTTATGAAATTGCCTGGGTGCCTAATATTTCCAGGTCATCAGTGCAAAGCAAGGAAGAGGGCACAGGTGTAAGAGCAGATGCAACAGGAGGCTACTAACAGAAAGGAACAACTTAAATTATATATACCTATGTGTATATATTTGCTTTATAGGTGTGTTTTATAACTCTTTATTGTTATTTGCCCTTTGCTGTTGTTGTATTCTGAATGTATCACTCAGGCACCATGAGCAAAATTATATTGGTTTAATTGCTAAAAAAAAAAAAAAGAATCTCATGGCCCACCATCCTCAGATCTCAGCCTGAGTAGACAAGATTACAGGTGTGAGCCACCATATCCAGCTATTGTTATATTTTACTGCCAAAGAGTTTTAAATGAGTACCTAGACCATTTTTTTCCAGTCCTAGGTTTGAGATCTACCACTTGAGCCTCAGCATCATTTCCCCCTTTTTTTCTATGTATGTGGTACCGAGGAATGGAACCTGGTCTCGGTGCATGCTAGGCAAGCGCTCTACCACTAGGCAAAAGTCCTCATCCCCCAGACCATTTTCTTATTAAGGGGTGTGTATATACGTGTGTGTGTGTGTGTGTGTGTGTGTGTCTGTGTATGCACGTATATTTCATATTTCAAGTCTTAGTAGAAACTGAAAAGAAAGAAAAAGAGAACTAAAAAGAGAAAAAAATTACCCAGCTAATGAAATTGAGCAAATAAAATTGAGCTTCCTAGATGTGAGGGTTAAAAAACTGTCAGTTCATTTCCTTGGTGATATCAATCTTTAGCAAAAATAGCAGAATTGGGCCCGGAGTTTGGCCTAGTGGTAGAGTGCTTGCTTAGCATGAATGAAGACCCGGATTCCATTCCTTGGTACCACACACTCAGAAAAAAGCTCGAAGTAGGCTGAGGCTCAAGTGGTAGATTTCTAGCCTTAAGAAAGTCTAAGAACAGCAGTGCTCAGGCCCTGAGCTCAAGCCTAGGACTGGCAAAAAATTTTAAAAAATAGCATATATATATATATATACACATACACACATATATATGTATCCAAAAGTATGGGTGATGTGTGTATATAAAGAATTATATTATCACTACTCCTAGATTAAATACAGGGAACACTTCAAAGTGAAGTACAGTCTTTTATAAAATATGTTAGAAGTAACAATTGAAATGAAGTGGAATGGAAACATTTGATAGCTCTCATTTTAAAATTTCACTCTTAATCTCTTATCAGTCACAACAGTTATGTTTATTGTGGTCATTTCTTCATGTATGTGAGTTTAATAGCCACAAATAGTCATCATGTTTGAAAATGAATATATTTATCTATATGTACATCTATACTCTTTTCTTTTTTGCCTGAAAAATGCATCACTTTAATGCTCAGTAATTGACAGAAATAAAGTGACAGTTTTCTTTTTTAATTTTTTAAATGGTGTTGGTGATATACAGAGGGGACATAGTTACATGTATCAGGTAGTGGGTACTTCTTGAACAATGTTACCACTTCCCATGTTTTTCTCCCATTTTCACTCTCCCACCCCTGAAAACTCACCTTGTTTTTCCCTAACCTTCCCTTTTTCTTTCTTTTTTGTAATTTTGTAATGTATAGAGAGGTTACAGTTATATTCTTCAGGTAGTGGGTGCATTACTTCTCACACATTGATACCCCTTCTCATGTTTTGTCCCTGCTTCCTTCCCCCACACCCTCCCAATCACCTGGTTTTCACACTTCCCTTTCCTATCTCAAATTTATACGTACCAAATCATTGCATTAAAATATTTGTACAAAATATGGTAATATTTGAGATGAGCTTTTAAATAGCACGAGGTCATGTTATATACAAGAAGAATTTACAGTAATGCTAAATGTGGACTATATCCTCCCTATAAGACCAGTTTAAAAAATAAAACATTGTATGATGGGTGTTGTCTATTCTGCCTACTTCTCAATTAAATTAGATATTTTAAAGTTTTTTTTCTTGGTCCAATATGTGTGGTTATGGGTGTTGTTTTCCTTTAAACATAATTCAAACTCATAAAATTGGATTTACTGCATTTCCTTTATGATAAACTGTGAACATTTTTCATGTGGTGTGTTAATTTATACACTTTAGTGTGGATCCCTAGGAAGTAGGAAACATCATAATCTCTTGAACACTGAAGTTTTTATCCTGTAACAAAGACCAAACACAAACTAAATGTTGTTTTATTTATTTTTTTATTTTCATATTCTTTTTTATTATAATTAATAGAAGGTTACATTATTTAAGTCTAGCAGTATCATTTAAAGAACTTTATTGGAATTCCAATGGAACATTATAAGAGACTGTCTCTATGGATAGATCTGGTACAAGATTTCATTCTTGGCTCATTGTAAAATGAGTTTTAATTGAAAATGCCTGTTATGGAATCTAAGTAAACTTGAATACTTTATCATTTGAGAATAAAAGAGGATTTAAGGAGTTATCCTTGTAAATCTTTTTAGCTTTTTTTCAAATGGAGATAAAGCTTGTCATTTTTGTATCTATTCTTTTTTTACTTCTAATTGAGAAAGAAAGGGGAAAAGGAAATTATTAAATGCAAACTAATAGAATCTTTTGTAAGAATTTAAATTAAACTTTTCATTCAGGGTTAACATAATCATCTTTCTAAAATTATGTTGCCCATATGTTATTTTCTAAATAAGTAGAGTTTGAATAGTGACAATGAGAACATGTGATAATACCAGTTTCAATTTGACTTCAAAATAAAGGAGATTAATAGAAGTTAAAATCAAGTAAATTTTGATATAACAATGTTTCTAAAAATAGAGAATTTTGAAAAGTTAATCTTCAACTTAAAAGATATTTTCTATATTATAATTAAGTTATATAAGCTTTAACTATCTCACATTATGTACAAGGAAGAGATTAAATGTGCCTACAGTGAATTTATTCTTAGAGAACACAACTCCATGAACTCAATTAACTATCTTTTGAAAGATGTGTTGATTATGGTGTCACTGTGGTATGTGGCATAAAAATGCCTTCCTTTTCTGTGACCATGACAGAAACACTACGTTGCATTGTAAGGCAATTGATGTTGGCCAAGCCGGTTTTTAGATCAGGTCATGAACTTGTGGTAAATCAGAAATAGTCACTGTAAAAAGAGTTAGCAAAATGATTTAATATGATTTTTTCTAAGTCTTTCCATTTCCTTACAAATGAGGCAATGTCATTCTTTCCAATGATAGCATAAAATTCCATTATGCATAAATACCACATCTTCTTGATCCATTCATCTACTGAGGGGCATCTGGGGTGATTCCACATATTAGCTATGGTAAATAATGCTGCAGTGAACATCGTTGTACTAGTAGCTTTAGGGAAGTAAGCCAGACCCAAAGGAACATAGGCTCTAAGGTTTCCCTCATTTGTAATAATTAGTTCACATCTAGAATTCTAACAGAGGATCACAATTGCTCAAATGCTAAGGACATATGGTCATATAGTATGAGACTAAAAAAATGAACTCTAGGATATGTAAAGAAGAGGTTTATCTTCGTGACTGTTGTTCTTAATGTGCTACATGATGTTATTTCTTTTTCTTTCTTTCTTTCTCTTTTTTTTAAGGCCATGGGGCTTGGACTCTGGGCTTAGGCATTGTACCAGAGCTCTTCAGCTTAAGGATATTGCTCTACCCTTTGAGCCACAGCACCAATTCTGGTTTTCTACTGGTTAATTGGAGACAAGTTTCTCATGGCCTTTTGTACTTTGGCTGGCTTTGAACCACGATCCTCAGAACTAAGCCTTTTGAGAATCTAGGATTATAGGTGTGAGCCACCGTGCCCGGCTGTAAAGTTTTTTCTTTTCTCTTTTGTCCTTTTTATAGTTAATCACATGTTATTATGGTATCTGACTTTGTTACCTATTATAGTGTACATACATTTATTTGTTTATTTGAAATAGGGAAGGGAAGGTGAAAAACAAGATGATTGGGAGGGAACATGACTGGGGACAAAAACATGAGAAGGGTATCAATGTTCAAGAAGTAATGTACCCACTACCTAAGGAATTTAACTATAATCCCTCTATACATTACCCCCCATAATGAAATACAATAAAAAAGAAAGAGTTATTGATAAACTTTTCTAATAAATGGATATTAAAAGATACTAACAATAGCTATTAAAAATGGAGCTGATGGCTTCCAACCATGCTTCTACACACCTGTAATCAACAATCGCTGCACTTGAAAGGCTGAGGTGGGAGAATGGAGAGAGGCCAGTGTGGGTTCCACAATAATAGTATCAAACAAACAAATAAACCTAAAAGAAACAATCAGAATCCATAGTTTTCTGTTTAAGAAAGGTTTGAAATAAGTTGTATGTTGATATTAAAAATTAAAGGATAAACAAAATATTATTTCAGAGTTATATGTAGAATAATGTGGAAAGTAGTTTGAAACCCACAGAGTGACATAAAATGTATTAACAAATCTACTAGTAATTTATTAATAATGTTAGGTGGCATGGAACCACAGTTCCAGAAAAAGGTTAGAAGAGTTGATATTATTGGACCATAATGTTTGAATCTGAACTATTATACAACTTTTTTAATGTAGTTAAATTTCCAATTTTCAATTTCATTTCCAGGGAGATAATAATGCTAATAAAGATTTTGAACATGATTCTCAGGAGAATAGAATGAAAAAGCTTATTAATAGCTTCCAAATACATTTTAGTCCTCTGTTACTCTACATCATCAGGCAGAAATGAAAAGAAATAAAAAGAATTGTATTTAATATAATTAAATCAATTTCTATAAGAGAGTCTACCTACACTGCCTTCGTCAACTACTAACTAAGGCTTAGTGGCAAAGTGATTTGTCTCCTTTCACATGATTAGTAAGTGATACAGTCATCTGGAATCATGCTACTTCTCACTGTGTTTTAAAATATTATGTTATTGTTATTATTAAGGTATGGTACAGCAGTGTTAGCATTGTGTAAATCAGATAATGAAAGCAGTTCTTTTTGGATAATGTTCCTCCTTCCTTTGCTTTCCCCCAATTTCCTCCTCCTGACTCTACCAACAATTACATAGTATATTTAGGGTATTGCTCAATAAGATAATAAGCATAAATAAAAATTTATGGACTACTACTTGCACACAAAGTTATGTCTTCAAATTTATGGTTGATTATTGATAGGAACATGCATATGTACATATTATAGAATTTGATAAAAGAATATGGCAGAGTTATTATACATTCCTGAAGCTATAGGTTAGGCATTCAGGCAGAATGAAGCACATACACAGAAAATCTCAAACAGAAAAAGGTCCCAATGAAAATAAATTCAGTGCGTTCAGTAGACATCGGATAGATATATCTGAAATGAAGCTTAAGAGGTGTTTGCATAAGTAAAAGCTCAGGTGGGTTGTAATGTTGCACTTGGGTTTCACATTGCATGCAGTAGAAACTGCTTCTTTTTTCATATATATATATTTAATTTTTTTCATATATTTTTATTGTAATTAATAAAAGGGTTACATGATATTTGCCAGATAGATGGTGCATTAATTCCCATACATTGATACCCTTTCACATGTTTTGGTCCCCATTTCCCTCCCCCCCACCCCCATCCCTCATCTTGTTTTCCCCCCTTCCCTATCCAATTTCAAATAACCAAATACAAATATATCCGATATATCAGGTAACAGTGAGATACTGTAACAATATGAGATAACCAAGGGACATCAAAAGAGATGAGAGATAACATAGTACCTTAAGAACAACAATCATTCATTATATGGCTTATCTTGTGTGTTCAAGATAGGGACACAATGGAAAAATGCATTTTTATGGAATTAATTTTTTTGGATGAAAAGAATGCCTACCCTTTGGGGGTAAATCATGATTTCTCAGGCCAGTAATGATAATGCCCTTTGTTCTGCCTTATAAGTAGGCTATCTCTTGGAAAAATTTGAGGAAGAAAGAAAGGAGCAATAGAAAATAGTCCAATGACAGACTGATGCAGAAGATCAGTAGATAAATCCTAGAAGTAGAGCTTTGGAAATATCACTAAATGCCTCAAACACAGGGGAAGGATTAATGTCGGGCACATTCTTTACTCTTATGGCCGGGAGGATGAAGCCATTTAGTTTGGGTTGATTTGTAGAGTCCCTGCTGTAAAGATCAAGGGGTGGAGAGAGGAAGATATTTCTTTCATTATATTTGGGGAGAGAGGTGGGGAGTGTTGAAATGTGAAGCAGAAATGGGACACTTGTTTCAGAGTGAGAAACAAGGCCTGAAAGAAATAGTTCCAGATTATAAATGCAATTGGGGAAACATTTTCAGAATAAAATTTTATCTTGTAGCAGAAACCATCTGGCATCCTGACAGAAACTGTCAAATTTAACAATTGTAAACATCTCGAGATCAATAAAAGCTTAAATCAATGTGAGGAGCATTTATCAGAGGAAAGCATTGAATCTTGGTGATACGAGGTGATTCATGACTTCTTAATTTCCCCTACTTCCATTCATTCTCTACACAAATATTTATTTCGCCCAAACCCATAGCTTTGTGCTTAAAGGACTGTGAAAACCAGGGACCAAGAAACAACTGCAGAGAATCAATGGAATTCCACGTCCCCCAAAAGTCCAATCCAAGAGAATCTCAGGACTTGTTTATTTGACCTAACAGAGCCCAGCTTATGTCCTATCCTTGGATATTTTTGAAAAATATCATCACATGTTTAAAATTACAGCTATCTAAAGTGGCAATTCAAGACAGCTTTCAAAGAGCCCCCTAAAATATCAGAAGAATAAGTAAATATAAATAAAGTTGGAAATGCGATGTCCGGGGAGAAAGAATAGGGGTGGGTAAGTAAAAACTTGATATGCTTATTGAGTATCTCAAATGACATGTGCTCATATATAAAACTGTGCTCATGCTCAGAAACATCCCATGATGAGCTTAAGCTCTAACCTTTGCCTGACCTTCAGATCATGTTCAATCAGAAAGTCAATATTAAGGCAGCATTATAACTGTCTGCTAGAACACTGTAAAACTAACTAAATATGCCTGAACAGCCACTTAGCAAGAGTTGGAACATTAAGTAATTCAAGGTATTTTTTTAAAAACCCTCATTCATAGTCATTAGCTAATTTCTAAGCATAATTATCAGGGAAATTAACAATTAGATCTGAAGAATACACAGTACAAAATAATTATAGGGTGTAACTAAGAGCAAACAACAACAAAGCATAGTGTTACCAGGAATTTAGAACAGCTAAACTGACCTGAGTCCTTGTATCTGGTAAGAGGATAATTCAGGCAAGACACAAATATAGTAATGATGATAGGAAAGTTCATTAGAAAAGAAATATTTCAGAAAGCTTATTAGAAAAGAAGTATTTCAGAAAAAGAGAGGACATGGCATAAATATGTCTTGGGGAGACAACATTTTTTCCCATTTCAGATGTCTGCTGTCTTCCAGTTTACAGAACTTGGCCTTGAGTATCCTTCTTCTGAGAATGCTATATTTGCTCTGATTTTTATCTTGGTTTACATAGTTTAGGATTAAGCATGGGTGATTGTTCATATGCGGTTGGGTGAACACAGACATAATATTTAATGTTCACACATGAATATGGAATCTGGTAAACAGAGTAGGGGTAAGGTTGTGGTACTGGTGGAGAATGATGGAAAAGTGGACATTGATAAAGACGTATCATACTTACAAACTGAGCTGTTGAATTGAAATCGCTGTGTACAACTACTTGAAGATCATTTTAAAAAGAAAAAGGAAAGGAAAGCATAGGTGATGTATGACTACGAGGCTCATGAGTTTGGGGTTCTCTCTCCAGGTCTACTGACTCATGTCGCTGGAGCACCATTTATTTATTCTTCTTGTCATTTGCCACAAATGGAAAATGAAGGTTAATGTAGGGTAATTTCTAGGCTAATCTTTTGTGTTTCTTACATGTGTGGATGTGAGTATCTGACTTAAAGAGAGTAGCCTTAGACAAATTCTTGAATCATTTCTCATAATTTTATTCATATTAAATGAAAGGTACAGACACAAAAGGTACAAAAGCTTGGTCTTTCAGTAATGATTATTATAAATGAATGAAACATTCCAAATAGTGTCAAAGTTATAGTGTCCTGATTTATTACCTGGCTGAAAAGTTTGAATTGTTTTGGAATATGGATTTATGATGTTTGATGTTATTTATTTAATATACATCAAAGTAATTTTTTCTCTCCTGATAATTCAAATTCTGGTGTTCTGTGGAAAAGGATTTTCTGATCCTTGTTTCTAAAAATGCCTTTGAGAGGACACAATAGTTGAGCCAAGTCCAAGCTGTGATTCCCTGCAGAACCAGAAATTTTATCACCATTTGTCTAATAGCCAGAATAACCTCAACTGGCAAGAATGTTGCAGAAATAGAGGGGAGTAGGTCTTAAATGTTCAATTATTTTTAACATTATAATCTTGACTCAGAAAAGCCATTGTGCTTTGAAAGGAACAGTTTAAATAATAAGAATGGGCTCTCCTATTTGCTTTCTCCTCACTAAGTGTATTTGCAGGAAATATATATTTGTGGCCGTACCGTTGGATCACACATTTACATCTATGTAGTGACCAGGGTTCTGTAACTGGGAATAAATGAAAACACAAGCAATTTAAAAGAGTCAGAGGCGTTCAGATCCAAAAGAACTTCACAATGAAAATCAGCATAAGTATCATCTCAGTCATGAAATTTCAGTTCAGCAGAACTTGTATTCTCAGTATCTCTGAAAGCGATCTTAGGCAGAATGTCTGCTTTTTCCACCTGGCCTCATCACTGCTTAGAAAATGGGAGGCAGCTGTTGTTTCTTTATTCTTCCAAGAGCAAGACTTAACTGGTTGCACTTCACCATTAACAGTTCAAAGGCAATCCTTACGATTTTGATTTTTCCATTAATTACATTTTTCTTCCCCTCTGTTTTGCTCTTGATGTAACCACATTATTTCCTATTTTGAGAAATAATAAAAGTTTTAGAAATAGAAGTCACTAGAGGGCCCTGGAAACTCACAGATAGCTCAATACTTGGAAAAAAGTGAGAAACTGTCCTTTAACTCATTTGAATCAAAGTGGTATATACAGAGTTATTCGTAGTTACATAAATACTCATATATCCACAAAATTATAGCGATATGAATGTATAATATTTTTTACACAAATTCTTTCACTCAGGTAGCCCTAATAAATAATGATCATCAAATGATAGCTTTAATGCCTTCTGGAGCTCCTGATATCACAAGTCTAGTGGCTTTCCTTCATGACTGTTCATCCTTGACCTGGGAGGAATATGCAGTTGTCCATAACCTGTCTGCTTCTGAGCATCCAGTCAAACAAATTGAAGCAATGCAAGATGAATTAAAGCTCTTGGCCAAAGAATTTTCTGGGCTTTGAAGACAGCCCTACAAGAGCCATCCCTGTGATCTACAACACTGCAAAGGGACCAGTTCTTTTCCTTCTGAATAGCAGAATATACTTGGCCACCTTTTATGTTTTGGATTCTCATCATACACTGCTCTTCCTTGGTAAAAGAATAAATACACAATGTTTCTCATTTCAGCCTCAGCCTTGAAGAACAAACAATAGGTAACATTAGTGTGATAATCTGGAAATATCTGGTTACTTGTCTCCTGTGTGTACTGTCTTTATTCTCTGTAGAGATAAACATGTTTGCTCAAGATGCAAGTGTTCTTCTGGGAGAAATAGAAATCAAGGAAGTGTTTGCATTGTGATTGAGAAGGTATGATAAAGAAAGCTTGTAAGACCTCAGTGCTATGGTCCACTTTCCCTGAGAACTCACTAAAACCAGGAACCGCAGAGGAGCCAAGAATGGAAAACTTCCATTTCCTCCATGAGATCTTTGTCTACTTTAAACTACGTATGATGAGAGGCTGAAGAAATACTTAAGCTAGATTCCAAGGCAGGGATGGCTCTCTCATATCCTTTCCTATTGGAAGGGAACCAGACTTATCATAAAAACATGAGATCAAACTCTGGGGATTAGGAACATCACAGGCTTTCCATTTGACAGGTTTTGGAGACCTTTGCTTTCAGTCTCCTGAGGAAGTAAGATTATAAGATGGCACCTGGCAGCTCGCTAATGAGTCAATACTTGCTGACCAGGAAGCTTCTTTGCATTTGTTGATTTGTTTCTTCCACGCTTGTGGATAGAGTGGATCACTAGATTTCTTCCAGGTTTGTTCGCTGCTTTGCAGATGACCTTTACTGTGATTGGCTGCTTAAGGATATAAATAGTGTGGGGTTTCTGGGGAAGGTGGGAGAAGGGAGAAAAGATGAGAGAGGAGAAGAGAGAAGGAGAAAGGAGAGAGGCAGAGAAGAAAGGAGAAATAAAAGACCTCTGCTTGCAGCGATTTGAGTCTGTGATTATTCCCAGTCCTCCTCCGAGTGACCTGTTGTTGTGGTGGGCAGCGACAACAGGAATGAAATAAATCCTTCCCTCTATCAATCCATGATGAAGTTGATTATTCCCTTATTTGTTTTCTGTTAGCCAAAATAAAAGTGGTGAAATATGTTATCTGCTACCTGTAGAATTCAAAATATTATTTTGTCCTAAAATCAGCAGGTGCCAGTTTTATAGATGGGCTGTTCTGAGAAGCTATTCTGAACCAGCCATTTCCCTGTCTGCCAAATGTCCTGTCACTACGCCTACCTATAAAGCTCTGACGATCTGAAGCAGGCAACTGCTTCCTTTAGTACAGTCAGCTACAAAAGAACAGGTTTTGTTTTTCTCATGTGGATATGCTTCATTTACTTCTATAACAAAAATTATATCAATGTATTTGATGAATAAGAAGAGTAAGAAGGGCCAGGTATGGATGCACAGGCCTTCTTGAAGAAGCTACTTTTAGATAAGGTGCCTGTAATCCTAGGTTCTTGGGAAGCAGAGATTGAGAATATTATCTTTCTAGGTCAGCCAAGGCAAAATTTTTGCAAGACTATCACAACCAATAGACTGTGTATGGTGAAACATTTGTCATCCTAGCTATATGGGAGTCTGAAATACAGAAAGTCATGTACTATCACAAAAATGAACCTATCTCAATAAAAATCAGTCAGGTCTTAAGTAGTTCAGTGTCTGCCTCTCAAGTCCCCAGTACTTAGTTCTTACTATAATAAAACATAATCAAAACAGAATTAATTGCTTTTTCTAAACAGTCCTGACTCCTTACTTAAAACACAAGTTAACTTGAAGTAGAATAATAGGAGCCTTCATGTTTGTATGTCTGCTCTGAGCAGTCACTTGGAATTCACTGTGGAATTCAGGAAAATATGACTAATCTATAACATCTTATGATGAGAGCTGAAGCTTCCCCAAAGGCAAGAATGACTCCTTATCCAGACCAATTCTAATCAACTGGATTAAATTTCTGAGTACTTACCACTTGGCCATACTTGACCAGTGGTGTTTAATAGTTATGCATTCTTCTTGTCCTGCCATAAGTCTTCTATTTAAACTTACAGTTTATACCTATTTCCAGAGTATGAGTTGAAATCCTTTCTGCTCACTTTCTGCAATATGAATGAGACACTCTAATATTTTATTTAGTATATTAGAATTAAATGGCTAGGACATGTATATTGAAATTTCTCTTAGCTAGACTCCCATTTACATATTTTAATCACTTAGGATGTTGAGATAACAAGTCTGCAGTGTCGAGGCCCTTTCTCAAGATGAAACAGAGAAAACAAAAAGGAAATAATGAATACAATTGTAAATGATATAAAAAAGACAAAAGAGGAGGAATTAAGAAAATAATAGTGCAAAGGACAAATGAGAACACAACAGAAATGGCAATGATTACATTAGATATTACTGAACATAATGTAATTCAGATTCAAAACCTCTTCAGAAAGGATTACAAAAATAAGACCTGTAAATATTTAAATAGAAATAGACAGGAATTAAATATAAAGACAAAACTTAGACAACATAAAGAAAAATATAAAGGCAAAAATAATAAAAAGCAGAAATTATCTTGATCATGAATAAAAGACAAGTATTGAATTTAATAGACATGTACCTAATGACATGATATTCTAAACAAGTTGTTATCAGTAAATTTGATTACTGGGATAAAGTTTTAAGCTTCAAACAACAGTTCAAGTGACAGGAAAACAAAGTGAAAAAATTAAAACTTGCCATAATAAATAAAGACCTTGAAGTTGCAAAGAAAAGTTCCTTCAATGTACTCTCCATTCCAGATGTGTTTTGCAAAATGAGGAAAGAATTGCATTTAGGAGTTGGCATCAAGTGGAGTGCTTGCTCTTCAGGAGCCGAAGATCTGAGGACTGAAGTTGATAACCAGCCTAGACAGGAATGTCCATAAGACCTTTATCCCTAAGTAACTGCCAAAAAACAGTAGTAAATTATTATCCTGTAGCATAATAGCTAAATTGAAGCAAACTAAGCCCTGATTCGAAGGTGGTTTTTTTTTTCTTTTTGCCAGTCCAGGGGCTTGAACTCAGTGGCCTGAGCACCGTGCTTGGGCTTTCTCAAGGCTTCACACATTCTGGGCAATCACTCTACCACTAGTCCAAACTCCCAGCCCTAAGCTAAAGTTCTATAATGGCAGAATAGCATGCGTGCGTCCACACACACACACACACACACACACACACACACACACACACACATGCTACGCTTAATTCATACAAATTTTTCCAGAGTCTAGGAGAGCCCAGGCCCCAAATTCTCATGTCATCAGTGTAATTTATATTTCCAATGCCATGATATTTTGAAAGACAGAAAAACTGATATATTGAATTTATTTGTATTTGGTTATTTGAAATTGGATAGGGAAGGGGGGAAAACCAAGACGGGTGGAGGGTGTGTGTGTGGGGGGGAATGGGTACCAAGACATGTGAAAGGGTATCAATGTACGTGAATTAATGCACCTTCTATCTGGCAAATATCATGTAACCCTTTTACTAATTACAATAAAAAATGCAAAAATGCAAAAAAAAAGAAAAACAAAGAAAAGAAGGATGCAACTGGAGGAATGAAAAGAAACACAGAAAGGAAATAAAAGAGACAAAACTCTCTGGATCATGATGCTTTAAAATCAGCAAACTCAGAGTGCACATATGATCAAAAGTTTATTTAAGAAATACAAAATTGGGGCTGGGAGTTTGGCCTAGTGGTAGAGTGCTGGCCTAGCATGCACAAAGACTAGGGCTCAATTCCTCAGTACCACATACATAGAAAAAAACAGAAAGTGGTGCTGTGGCTCAACTGGTAGAGCTCTAGCCTTGAGAAAAGTCCAAGAACAGTGCTCAGGCCCTGAGTTTAAGCCCCATGACTGGCAAAGAAAAAAAAAGTACAAAATTGATCAATTGAATGCTAAAGCTGAAATTCAGCATATTAGTAGTGAAAAGAAAAGAATTCGTATAATCATTTTAATAAATGCAGAAAGTCTCAATAAATCAAATTTAATAACTCTAAGTAAAATAACATTCTCACAATCACAATCCTTAGCATTCCTCTTTTGGTATTCAGAATACGTAAAATCAATGATCAGATCCTATTTCAGAATGCAAAATTATAAACTGAGCTGTCACCATAAACTAAATCTATATAAATTTGATCAGACCTAATTTATATATCTCATCCCTGATAACTAGTTTTCTGTATGTTTCTATGCTTCTCATTTTATTATTCATGTTTTATTTCCTTTATAAGTGAGATTAGGTATTATTTTTCCTTCTATGTTCCTTCTACTTAGGGCAAAGTGGTTACATAATTAAACCTGGAGTAACTAGGGTTTTAGTTGTGGTTCTTGTTCTGTCTTATTTTCTTATTTTCAACGGTAGATTAATGTTAGATGATAGTGTTACTTTGGTGATGTTCATGCGTGGATACTTTACTATCTTCAAATGTAAAAACATTGTAATTTATTTTACAAACTTATTGTAAAGGTGATGTACTGAGAGGGTACAGTTTCATAGGTAAGGTAATGAGTGCATTTTCTTGCTAACAGTGTTGCTCCCTCCTTCATTTTCTCTCACTTGCTCCTCTTACTCTTCCCCCCAGCAAGTTATATAATTCATTTCCAATATAGTGTCCAGTGAATGTCACTGTTACATCAGTTTACCTTTTATTGAATCATTTCTTTGTTTTCCTAAATCAGAAAGACTTATATACAAGACCAGGGGTACAGAAATAAAAAACAGTGACAACAGTGAATAAAACAAAGAGGAAAAAAAGAAAAGAAAAAGAAATAATCACAAACAGTACAATTAAAAAATAAACCTCTTCCTTCTATTTCTTGCAGTTCATTTCAATAAGCATCATTTTTATATGGTCACATGAACATAGCTATTGAGCCATTGTAATCTTCTTCTAAGAATATCCTAGACATATTCTAGTTCTAACAAATGAGGGAAACCATGAAACTTATGTATCTTGGGGTATGGGATACTTTGTTTAATATTTGTACCCAAATTTTCTTATTTCCTTACAAATGGGGCAATGTTATTCTTCCTGATGGAAGCATTGAATTCCACTCTGTATACATACTGCGGTTTCTTGATCCATTCATCCACTGAGGGACATCTGGGCTAAATCCATATCTTAGCTATGGTAAATAATGCTATAACAATCGTGTTTTTGTTGGTGGCTTTAGTATAAGCTCATTTGGATAAATGACCAGGAATGAGATTTCTAGGTGATAGGGAAATCTCTATGTCTAGTCTTTTGAACTACCTCCATACTGCTTTCCAGATTGGTTGAGCTACTTGACATTCCCACCAATAGTGTAGCAGCATTCCATTTGGGCCACATGCCAGCCAGAATCTGTTATCTCTTGTTTTCTTGATAATGGCAGTTCTAACTAGGGTGAGGTGAAATCTCAATGTGGTTTTGAGTTGCATTTTTTTTTAATATATTGAACATTTCTTCGTTTAATGACTGGCCATTCCATCTTTTTTCCTGATAAATCTCTGTTTAAGTCTTTAGCCTATGTATTAATGGAGTTTTTGTTTTTTTGATGACTTTCTCTGGGAGGTTTTAAGTTTTTGAGATCAAAGTATATTTTAGACATGAGGCACCTTGTCTGATACTTAGATAGTAAAGATGTTCTCCCATTCTGTAACCTTTCTATTTATCTTGTCAGCTATGTCCTTTACCATGCATAAAGTCTTCAGTTTGATGTAATCCAATTTATCCAGCCTTTTTTTTTTTGGTTTGTTGTATTTCTATTCTTTTATTTAGGAAATTTTTTCTTTTTTTTTTGTAGGTAGTGGGATTTGAACTCTGGGCCCGGGCATTGTCCCTGAGCTCTTCAGCTCAAGGCTACCGCCCAGTACCTTGAACAGTGATAGTTCTGGTTTTCTCTTGGTTAATTAGAGACAAAAGCCTCACAGACTTTAGTGCCTGGGCTGGCTTTGAACCATGATCCTCAGATCTCAGCCTACTGAATAGCTAGGATTACAGGTGTGAGCCACTATGCCAGGCTTTATTTAGGAAGTTTTGAAATGTGCCAAGGATCCCTAGTGTTTCCCTTATCCTTTACTGTAATATTTTCAGGGTATCTGATTCTTTCATTGAGGTCTTTGGTCCATTAGGTACAAAGTGATCTATAAGGATCCATCTTCAGTTTTCTGTTTGTTTATAGCCAATTCTGTCACTACCATTTGTTGAAAAGACTGGGTTTTTTGGTTGTTTTCCATTCTATGTTTTTGGATTTATTATTAAAGATCATGTGACTACCAGTCTGTGGATTTCTTTCAGGGTGCTTGATTCTATTCCGGTGCCTGTTCCGGTGCCACAACCAAGCTACTTTTCTTACTTTGACTTTGTAATCATTTGAAGTTTGGTATTGATATTCCTCGGGCATTGATCTTCTTGATCAAGATTAATTTTGCTACTTCAGATCTTCTGTTATTCCATATGAATTTTTGGATTTCTTCTTCTATATCATTGAAGAACATTGTTGAGATTTTGATGGATACTGAAATACCTTTGTGGATAGCTTTGGGAAGTTTCTATATTTCCATCATGAAACTTCCATCATGGAAGTTTTTCCACTTCTTTTAATCTGCTTTAATATCCTTTTTCAGGTTTATAAAATTTTCATCACATCTTGATGAAACTAATTCCTAGATATTTTTTTTTTGAGGATACTACAAAAAGAGTTGCTTTCCTGATTTCAGCCTCACTCTTCTCATTGTTGGCATACAGAGAAGCTATTGGTTTTTTTGAGTTAATTTTATACCCTGCTACTTTGCCCAAGCTTTGAATCAGCTCAAGTAATTTAGGAGAGGAATCAATGATTTTTTTTTAAGAAAATATGGGATCAGGTCATCTGCAAAGAGAGAAAGTTTTATTTCTTTTTTCCCCTTATTTGGATCCCCTTTATGTTTGTCTTTTGTCTTATTGTTCTATATTCTAGCTAGGATTTCCAGTACTACATTGAAAAGGAGTGGAGAGAGTGGATATTCTTGTAATCTTTCCTGATTTTAGAGAAAATGACCTTAACTTTTCACAAATTAGTATAGTACTGGTTATAAGTTTGTCATCTTCAGTCTTAATTATATTGAGGAATGTGCTATGAATTCCTAGCTTCTTCAGAGCTCTTATCAAAAAGGGATGTTGGATTTGCCAACTGCTTTTTCTGCATCTATTGGTTCTTGTTGTTCCTTCTGTTGATGTGTTGAATTACATTAACTGACTTGTGTATACTAAATCAGCTTTGTATTTCTTGACTGAATCCTGTTTGATCATAGTTTATGATTTTTGATTTATTTTTGAAGTCATTTGGCCAGAATTTTATTGAGAAGTTTTGTAACAATATTCATTGAAGAAATGGGTGTATACTTCTCTTTAATTGATAGGTCCCTATGTGATTTTCAGATAAGGGTTTTTAAAAGTTTTTTCCATATATTTTTATTGTAATTAATGGAAGGGTTACATTATATTCACCAGATAGAGGGTGCATTATGTCACATACATTGATACTCTTTCTCATGTCTCCCCCCACCTCCACCCTTCATCTTGCTGGCTTCATAGACTGAGTTTGGTAGTGGTTATTTTGCTTTCAATTTCTTTTTTTTATTTTTTTATTTTTTTATTGTAATTAGTAAAAGGGTTACATGATATTTGCCAGATAGAAGGTGCATTAATTCACATACATTGATACCCTTTCACATGTCTTGGTACCCGTATCCCTCCCCCCCAAACCCCCCACCCATCTTGGTTTTCCCCCCTTCCCTATCAAATTTCAAATATCCAAATACAAATAAATTCAATAAATCAGATAACAAAGTGAGATACTATACCAATATGAGATAACCAAGGGACAGCAAAGGAGATGAGAGACAACATAGTACATTAAGGACAACAATCATTCATTATATGGCTTTTGTTTCACTATCCTGGAGGTCCTTTCAATTAGCTTCACATTATATGTCCTTATGTATCAAGATTTTGCTCTATTGCAAATCTCTGCTAGTAGAGCCCAAGGTTTCTACTGATTATGACGAATGAGGGAAACCATTGAGCCTAAGTTCCTTTGAGTCTGGCTTAATATGATTTTTTCTAAGTCTTTCCATTTCCTAATAAATGGGACGATGTCATTCTTTCTGACAGCAACATAGAATTCCATTGTGTACAAATACCACAACTTGTTGATCCACTCATCTACTGAGGGACATCTAGGTTGGTTCCATATCTTTGCTATGGTGAATAGTGCTGCAATGAACATGGTTGTGCTAGTGGGTTTAGTATGTCCTTGTTTCTGGATGGTTGGGTAAATGCCAAGTAGTGGAATTGCTGGGTCATAGGGGAGTTCTATGTTTTTGCTTTCAATTTCATTGAAGATTTTTGAGGACTATTTGAGTGAGTTCTCCTTTGAAGGTTTTGTAGAACTTGGCTGTGAATCCATCTGGTCTTGGACATTTCTTCGATGGAACACCTTTTATTGACTTTGTTATGGATTTTTCCACTCTATGTCATTTAATTCTGATTTAATTTTAATAATATGTTTCTGTGTATTGGTTTGGGATCTGGCTTGGTGCATTTTTTCAAGGAGCTTAAGGTATGTCAATTGTTGGTTTGAGATTTTTCCAATTTGTTGATGTAGGCACTCAGAGCTGTACATTGTCCTCTGAGAACAGCCTTTACTGTCCATTCTGATATTTTCAATAACCCATTGGTCATTTAACCAAGTATTGTTCAGTTTCCATGAGTTACTGAATTTTCTATGATGGGTTGTAGTTTTGAGATCTAACTTTATTCCATTCTAGTCTGAAAGAATACAGGTAACGATTTCAATATTTCTAAATTTGCATTGATTTGTTTTGTAGCCTAAAATGTGACCTGTTTGGGAGAATATTGCATTGCTGCTGAGAAGAACAAATGCGTATTCTGGTGCTATTACATTAAATATTGTGCAGAAGTCTGTTAAGACTAGTTTCTGGCCGGGAGTTTGGCCTAGTGGTTAAAGTGCTTGCCTAGCATGCATGAATACCTGGGTTCGATTCCTCGGTACCACATACATAGAAAAAAGTCGGAAGTGGTGCTGAGGCTCAAGTGGTAGAGCTCTAGCCTTGAGAAAGTCCAAGGACAGTGCTCAGGCCCTGAGCTCAAGCCCAGGACTGGCAAAAAAAAAAAAGACTAGTTTCTGTATGCAACATTTAGTTCTAATATTTCCCTGTTGAATTTTTTTCTAGGTTGATCACTCTTGCAGTGATTGTGTTGTGGTAACGTCACCAAAAATCAATGTGTTCAGATTTATGTGTGTTTTTAGGTTAAGTAGTATTTGTTTGATGAAGTTTTGTACTCCAGCATCTGGTGTATAGATATTTAGAATTGTGAAATTCTCCTACAGGAGATCTCCCTTTATTTACATGTAACGTCTTCTTTGCTTTTCTCACTAATTTTTATTTGAGGTTTATTTTATCTGATATTAGGATTACAGCATAGGCTTGTTTATAAAGGGCATTTGCTTGACAGACTTTATTCCAGGCTTTCACTTTCACAATATGTTTGTTTTTGTGGGCAAGATGTATCTCTTAAAGACAGCAGATGGATGCATTTTTCTCTTAATGATCTACATTGATTATCTATGTCTTTTAATTGGGGGATTTATTTCATTTTGAAAGTTAGGATTGAGAGGTGTTTGGTAGTTTCTGCCAAGTTATTTATCTTCTTAGGGGTTGTGACATGTCAATTCTTATTGTAATTATCTGGTTCTTTATTTAGGGGCCATTTCTCTTCCTATGTGTAGAATATCTTCAAGTATTAACTGTAATGCTAGTTTGGTGGAGATAAATTGTTTCAATTTTTCCTGCATTTGGAAAAATTTTATTTGTCCCTAGTCTATTAATGAGAGCTTAGCTTGGTAGACTATTTTTAGTTGGTACTTGTCATTAGAGAATGGCATATCTCATTCCAGGTTCTCCTGGCTTTCCCGGTCTTTGCTGAGAAATCTTTATCTATTTTGATGGGTTTTCTCCCTGACAGCTTTTAAGATTTTTTTCCTGGGTTGTTCTTTATCCTATTACTATGTGGATGTTCTGTTCTGGTGTTGTCTGGAGTTCTGAAGGCTTATTGTATCAGAATGGGACTATTTTTTGGACGTTTGTGAAGTTCTATGCAGAAATCTGTAAAATATATTTTCTAATTCTTTAGGTTCCTTCTTTTTATCCTCTTAATACCTATTAGCTTTACATTATGTCTTCTAATTGAATTGTGCAGACCCTTTATTGACTTACCTTGTTTCTTGTATTTGTTTTTAATCATTGTTTTTTTCTCTATAAAATTTAGAATATCAGGCCAGAGTGTGGCCTAGTGGTCGAGTGTTTGTCTAGAATGTACAAAGCCCTGGGTTTGATTCCTCAGGACCACAAATTCAGAAAAAGCTGAAAGAGATTTTGTGGCTCAAGTAGGGATAGCCTTGAGCCAAAAAAAAAAAAAAGAGCTAAGGACAGGGCTAAAGCCCTGAGGTTAAGCCCTGGGACTGGCAAAAAAATCTAGAATCTTCAAGATATTCCATCTTCTGTGTTATAAAATCTGCTGTCTCTGCCATTTTGTCCCTGATCCTTCTGGTTGCCACCTCCACAGCAACTACCACCACTGCTGATGGGTGCTTAAATCTGCCTCCTTTAAGCAGGCTGCTTGTGACTTTCTAGACATAGATAATTCTGTAAAACTCTGCTTCTTTGGAGAGAGCTCTGTCAGTCCTCTGTTCATTTTCGGCTATCATCACTATCCTCTTCCCATTGTGATCTTAATATTGTACAATTCCTTTGTACAAATACTTAAAGATAATAATAAAAATATTTTTTATGGGGCTGGGAGTTTGGCCTAGTAGTAGAGTACTTGCCTAGCATGCACTAAGACCCAGATTCAATTCCTCAGTATCACTTACTTAGGAAAAAGCCAGAAATGCTGCTGTGGTACAAGTGGTAGAGCTCTAGTCTTAAGAAAGCCTAAGGACAGGGCTCAGACTGAGTTCAAGCCCCAGGACTGGCAATCACACACAAATACACACACACACACACACACACACACACACACACACACACACACACACATATATATTTTTACAAAAGAATGAATAGAATTTAGCTCCGCCTAGTTCCATATTATTTCTGACTGAGAAAATTGCCACACTTTTAACAGGGTAAGTAGACAGACTCATTCTTCATTAAAGATATCATGGCTAAGTGTAATTGAGAGTTGTGATGTCTTAGGAAGTGATATGGGAAGGAAGAATGAGGGCCTGAGAATGAGAGATATTTAATGCTTTAATCCAATTAGTACGGTGGCATTCCTATTGCACAGCTAACATTATTATCCATTTGAATTTGACTTCTTTCATAGCATTTTCATGTGTCATTAATTATACTTGTCAATTTCTCTTGTCAATTTTTGCTATGATCTGGGCATGGAGGCTCACACCTGTAATCCCAGCTACTCAAGAGACTGAGATCTGAGGTTTGCAGTTCAAAGCCAGTCCAAGCACTAAAGACTGTAAGACTCTTATCTTCAATTAACCACTAGAAAACCAGAAGTGGTGCTGTGGCTCAAAGGGTAGGGTGGTAGACTTGAGCTGAAGAGCTCAGGGATAATGCCCAGGTCCAGAGTTCAAGCCCCATGACTGGCAAGAAAAAGGAAGAGAGAGAGAGAGAAAGAAAGAAAGAAAGAAAGAAAGAAAGAAAGAAAGAAAGAAAGAAAGAAAGAAAGCAAGCACATGCCCTGCACATATTAGAGAACTAATGAACTTTTTAATAATTGATCAAAAATGAACCAGATGTCAATAACTCACATCTGTAATCTGAACTACTCAGCAGGCTGAGATTCGAAGGGACTCCATCTACAAAGTAACCAGCAAAATGCAGAAATGAGTTCATAGCTTAAGTGGTAGGATATCAGCCAAACTAGGAATCTCAGAAAGCATGATGCCCTGATTTCAACTCCAGTACTGCCAATGATAATAGTAGTAGAACTATGCCAACCTGAGTCAGTTCTGAGTCACACCAAAATGATATATTTTCAGGTGTAAAAATCTTTTACATAGAACAATTCAAACATGATAATTCTGATCATGTGATTTATGTTCTAAATCAGACATTACTTAAAAGTTTTGCACTTGTTATAGTTATAAAGGATGATAGAATGTACATTTTAGCAACAGGTTTACCTAAAGCTCCAATGTTAGGCCACTCCTTCCAAAAAGATATTTGGCTCTACTTTGAAGAAATTCCAAGTTCATGGAAATCAAATCAAATATAGACTTTTACACTAACAAAGTAACGGAAAGTCTGCAGTAAGAAGAGAAAACTCT
The DNA here is from genome assembly GCF_031878675.1 of Megascapheus bottae. NCBI lineage: Eukaryota > Metazoa > Chordata > Mammalia > Rodentia > Geomyidae > Megascapheus > Megascapheus bottae. The sequence continues at coordinate 2,278,820 of NC_143517.1, forward strand.
GGATCTTCGGTGATTTCATATATATCAAGAAGGAGATAGGACCCCTTGTAAGTTCATTGTAGGCTGAGAAATGGCTTCAGTTGCTCATGCTTTTGAGAGTTTGCTTAATGTAGGTGACATGAACAGATTTCTAATCCACCCAATGACCAAAAGCCCATCTGGGGGTGGAAGAAAAAGAGGACAGTATGATAAGATCCATTCTTCTTTTCTCACAAAGTTGGTGGGGTGAGGGACAAAGAATCCTTGAGAAGGATCTACAGATGGGCTGCTTATACAAAACGTTGGATGGCATTGTTTCTCATCCCCCCTTCCATGTGTTCTACTCAACTGAAGAGTCTCAGGGTCACAGACAAGGAAGCAGGAGCCCAACATGTTTAAATGAGTTTGTCAAAATCATTCATTTTCTACTTAGAAATAGAAAAAAGCCATACATTATTGAATAGTTTGCAAATATATATGTGATGTTTTCAAATGCACTCATGTATTTTTCATTTTATATATTTAATGTGTATTACATTAAGTGCATTTAAAGTGATTATTACTGTGATTGTTACTGTCAATTAACATTTTTATTACCACACATCATTTCTGCTTTTTAATAGCCAGTATCTAAAATATATCAGTAAATTGTGTTCTGCCATAAATAATGATTAAGTACAGATATCAGTGTGAATTAGTTCTATCCAACTCCCACTTTGTATCATCTCCTTTTGATACCCCAGTCTTTCTAGCCATCTTTCTATATTTACTTTCTATGTATCTTGTTTTATTATTTTTTCCTTTTCCTTTACTGTCATTGTTTCATGCTTGAACTTAGGCTTGAACTCATGCTTGAACTTAGGGCTTGAACTTAGGTCTTAGGAGCTGTCCCTGAGCCTTTCTGCTTAAGAATAATGCTACCACTGGAGCAACAGCTTCACAGTCTCACTCCAATTTTCTGGAAGTTAATTAGAAATAAGAGTCTCACAGATTTTCATTCCAAGCCTGTCTGATCCTTAACTTCCTGATTAGCTAGGATTACAGGAGTAAGCTCCCAGCACACAGTTTTACTATTTTTTTAATTCCTTCCTCTTATTTCACCTAATGTTCTTTGGTTTCAATTATGTTCTTACAAGTGAACAGATCTCTTTCTTTTCTAAAGCTGAATAACATTCACTGTAAATATGGCACAATAAACGATTTATGTATGGATGAGTGTTTTGGCTCTTATGCATAGTGTTGCTGTCATCCTGGGAGTACAGTTGCTCTATGATAAGGTAGTATTCAGTAATACTGTACAAATGATTCCATCTTCCTTTATCTCATCTTCATCCTTGAAAGCACCTGTTTGCCCTTCTTCTATGGCACATTCATGGAGGGGTTAGTGTCTTGGAATTGATTCATTGAGCAGGGATCCTTAATGAACACACACAATTCTTAATTGGTTGTGTGTGTGTGTGTGTGTGTGTGTGTGTAAGCAGGAATGTGTTAAGATTCTGCTGTTCAAGTTATTACATTACACAGCATGAGTAACCAGCTAGATTATCAACTGGTACTAAATGAATTCAACAGTTATATTTATTATTTCTTAATATACGTTGTTCAGAGCAGTTACTGATATCTTCTTTTGTCTTGAAAATATAATAAATATATTTCCAGAAAATAAATTATTTCAGAAGATGAATTATTCAAATAACATGGAATCACTTTTCAGTTGTATGGTGTAATAAAAAGTGTAATAAAAAAGAATTTACATTTTCTATTTTTTAAACCACTAAAATGTGCTAATTTATTACAATTGCATGTATTTTTCCTTGTAATGTTCTGAATTTTAACTGAATTATTTATCAGCTTGAAGTAGCCCGGTCATATTAGAAAAATGAAGAGCATGGTCATTAAAATTTGTTTACTGAAGCTGTAGAGAATTTTGATAAATTTTAATAATGTGGAAACTTTTAAAACTGGAATTGGTATCAAGTGGGATTTTAGATATTTTATCTCTCCACAACTATTTCACTTCACTACAATTACAGAACACATCACATTTATTACTTTTAGTGTGTGTGTGTTTGTGTGTGTGTGCACGTGCATGTGCATGCACCTGCTGATGTGTGTCTGTGTCTTGAAAGTATTACTGAAAGACATTAGTCGGTCAAAAATTACTGTATTTATGGATATATTTAACAATTAGTAATTCCTTTTAATTTTAAGGTACCAAATATTGAACTTGGGGCCTGTGCTTGCTAGATGGGCATTCTACCTCTTGAACTACATCACCAGGTCTTTTGACTTAGTAACATTAGGGAGAGATTTGGCATTTTTGTATGAGCTTTCTAGGACCATGATGCTTTTATTTTTGTAAGTAGAATAACAGGAATGGGTTCCACTATGACCAGTTGTTTTACAAATTTTTTTAGTCAGACTTTTGGCCCAGTCTGAACCCAAACTGTAATTCTTGTGATTTTTGTTTGCTGAGTAGCCAGTATTGCACACACAAGCCACAACATTTAGCATGAGTAATCTACTTTGAAAACAAGTACTTTTGAAATTTGAGAATATAAGGCATCAATTGTCAATATATTTGACCGTTCAAATTTCAAAACCTTTCTTTTTATGCTCTAATAGTCATCTCAAATGTTTGTAGTTATAACACCATCCAATTTCTAGGAGCTTTTTGTGTGTCTGGTATGATCTTAACAACTTACTACATGTGATACTTTAGTTACTAATGTTTCAAGACACACAAAGCTTAAGCAGCTTTTCTAACCATCAAATAGGTTGGAATTGGAATTTGAATGGCCCTCTAACTTTAAGGCTCTCTCTTGCTGCTCAAAATTAGTTTTATTATGAAGTCTAAAAACTTTAAATTGTCCATTTCATAACTTACTGAAATGTTTTAAATGCTACTGAAAGTAAATTTTTGCTCCATAGCCTTTATCATGTGATAGATTGGACAAAAAAATCCAACTCCTATTAGAATTTTGTAGAGAAGATATAGCCTCTATGTGTTTAGTATAAAAAATTGTAATAAATGAAATACTGAAATAATTGAAATAAATATTGAAAATATTGCTCCTCATTAGTTCTTGAATGTGTCTTCATTTTTATGATGAAAAAATTGGGGTCTACGAGGAAAGTACTCTGTATTGCTAAGGGATAATCATATCATTCTTCCTCGTAATTAATACAGTAATTATAGATGAAAACATTATATTTTTAGTTATTATATGAGCTCAGAAGTATGCATCATAAAGCTTTTTTTCTTTTGTTTGCAAGATGATTCCTTATTTCCTTCCTTCTTTCTATCTTCCTTCTTTCCTTTCTTCCATCCAATTCAGTTCTTAATAATTCCATGTTTGTAAACTGATATTTCATATAATTGTATGCTTGATATAAAATGTTTAATACACATTTGGTCCTTGGCATCTGTAAAGTGAGGAATCAAGAAATGGAAGGGAGATCTAATTATAAACATTGGAATTTCTTGAGCATCTTTGTTATACCTGGGCAGTTATTCTGCCACACATAGTAATTTGTGCTATCAAGGTGACAATATGAAATATGTCAAACCAGAAAGATTATTCATGTGACTAGCAATTTGGGGCTTTGAGAAAATAAAAAGTCAAACTTGAGAGATGAAAAGACCTACAAGTTAAATGTATTCATGTGTGTACTTCCTGAGATATGATAACAGAACCTCAGTGGCATTTCTGGACATGAAAGGAACTCAGTAAGCTTCCAAGCTGGCTGCACTGCTGAGCCAGGAACTGGTACCAGTGTAGGAAAGGCATTGTGTCCCCAACTAGGATCCTCTCTGTTGCGACCTCATAGTCCTAGGTCCTACCCTACACATCCCTCCCTAATTTGTTCCTTTTCTTATAATCATAGTGTAATTGTGAATTATTTGACTGTGAGAAAAATATTTTGAAGCCACATATTTACATATTTACACACACGCATACACTATCCTTAATCACATTATGTCTGCATTTACCTATCTTTTCTGTCATCTATCGACTATTTATCTAATTATCTATCTTATGTACAAATGCATGTATCGTATCTCAATTTTGATATATTCTGCTTGATAGAAACTGTGATTAATGTCATAAAGGAAAATTCTAAAGGCACATTATAATAGTTATCCTGTGATCAGATCTAAATCATATTCCAAAATCTGTACAATATGTTCCTCAGAAATAAACTTGTTTTTTTTTTTAAATGCATCAATTTACTGATTGGTGTTCTGCACAGAATGCAGAGAGGGAGAAGAGCATTCGTTACTTTTGAGGCTTTCCAATCTCCTGCAGTTAAAAGCTGAAGGCTGTTAATAAAAAATGTGTTGAAAAATAATTTAAGCATGGAATTTTTCATCCTCTGGCATTTGTAGTTAACCCAACAGACACTTGTATAGGCCCAGGTGTGAATGTGTCTTATGGTTTGAGCTGTAAAAGTATACTGACAGCTTTTGCTGTCAAAATGTCATCAATATTAAAACCATCTTCAGTAAACTATCAGTAAAGGTAAGTAAAAAGAGGCAAGTCAAAGCTGCAGGACTTGTGCAGGTATTTCCTGGTCATTAAAATAATGTGCTATTCCTAATATTTATGGAGGGAGTGTGGTTCAAACTCCTAGAGGAGAAACAAATTCATTAAATTTATTATAGAGGCCACAATTATATCTCAATCTTTGCTTTCTATTTCAAAAGTAATATTCATATATACACAAAACCTAAAACTACATTACCATTTGTTTACTTGAAATAAGAGCTCAATCAAATAAGAAAAGAGGCCAGGAGCTGTAAAACCACCTCTTAGTTCCCAGCTGTTATAAAGAGTGAAAAGGGGATTGGATGGTAATCAGGGGATGGCATAGGGTTGTTTTGCTATGGTGTAGATGGCTCTTTTCACAGATGGCATGTTTCTTTAAGCAGGGGTCATGGGTTTATCACATTTTTCCAGGAGACAGTGAGTATGTGATACCAATTGGTCATTGACTAGAGAATTTGCATCTATATGTGTCCATTTATGAAAAGTTGTTTTCAGACTAACCTTGAGTGGATTCTGCTGGCTTTTCCAGAAAAAAGCATAGAACTCTGAAAGGAGTTTGTGGCAGGTCTTAACTGTTATAGAAATCAAAATTTATCTTCTGTAGATGGCTCACAAAAACTAGATCTGTTTTCTTAAAATAAACTATAAAATCTACAAAGGTTATTGTTCAATCTACCATCTTCTCTTCTATCATGTCTTGCCCCATAATTTGTGGGAAGGAACATTACCCATGTAACAAGAAAAAGTTGAACAGTCAAATGAAGATTTCTCTGTAATATCAAATGGTGTTAAGGTAAATATACTTTTTTTGGTAATCTGACTTCTTTTTCATAGAAAGGTCCTCTGCTTAGTAGTCTAGCATTCTTCTCCTGCAATTCAATTCTCAGCTTTAGGTGATTATGACTTGTTTGGGAACAGAATCATGCAGCTACCTTTGTCTAGGCTGATCTTGGACTTGTGGTCTTTAGATTTTCTCTTACCTGAAATTGCAATGCATCAACACATTTAGCAAGTTACTCTGTGTTTTGTCTGTGAGCTCAATGATGAATGAGGAAAAGTGTTACATCTATCTTCTTGTACATGGTATAGCAATTTTCTAACTTCTGAGATATTAGAGAAATTTATGAAAATTGAGCAGACGCTGTGGGGGGCCTCCATATCTACAACCACGTAATGGAAAGTAATGGTGATTTGTTACAGAAATCCTGACTAGGCCTGCAATTCTGGAGGATGAGACTCTATTAGTTTATCTAGCTGTTACTATTTCCCGGGGCCTAAACACTAATGAAGAAAAAAAGAGAATAATGCCACAAAGACAGGATGTTGAGTGAGAGAGTAATGACTCACAAGATTGGTACATCCAGGAGAGATTTTGCTCTGTCCACATCTCATATGACCAAAGGTCATAAATAATCCTTCCTACCTCATTAGCAGCTATTTAAACAAAGAGCTGTAACTGCAACTCAAATACTGCTTCTAATTTGGTATAATATCCCTTTGCGGTTTGTCAGAATGTACAGTATAATATTCATTACTTTTCTGCTTACTTGATCTAGAAATAAATTGTTAGCTTATTCTAAGGTTAATGAACTAAATGAAATAATGGATTGAAAAAACACATTATTTTATGTAATCTTAAAGGTAATTCTTAAAGAAAACTCTAATTTGATGAATTTAATTTTCCTTCTGATAACATGTAGGAATATATTTAGTTTTTAAATAATTGTTGAATCCCTTTGTGGTTTCATGCTGGTAAAATCTTTGGTAGCTTAATGCTACACTTTAAATAAAATGAAATATCAGAGAAAATGCGATAATGTAAGACTTTTCAAGTTAATACCACTGAGAAGGTATGGGTACTTAGAGCATTCCTTCTAAGATTGGCTGCTGGAGGCTGACAGTCACTCTTGATATTGAGTTACTGTTACAGCTGAATAATTCTATTATTATTAGACAATAGATCCAAGTAGTTAGCTAAGTCCACAGTGGATTGCTTGTCAGTCATGGAAGCTTTTCTCTGTAGACTTAATGGAGGAACCACCTAGCTATTCATGACATAAATAAAGCTTTCACCTAAAGTATTTTGTGTGTTTTCTGCAAAAGTATCTTTCATTTGCATCTACTTTATCTATGAAATATATTTGCTTTGGGCTAGATAAACTCACATTTCAGGGTGGGTGCTTGTAATATTAGTTGCGGAGGAGGCTGTGATGCAAGGGCTGTGGCTTGAAGCCAGCCCAGGCAGAAAAGTCTATGGGACTCTCATCTCCAATCAACCAAAAAATAGTCAATAAGATCTTTGATTCAAACCATGGAACACAAGCCTTGAGCAGAGTAACTCAGGGACAATGCCAGAGCCATGAGTTCAAGCCGCAGAACACTCTCTCTGTCTTTGTCCCTTTGTCTCTCTGTCTCTCTCTGTCTCTCTTTCTCTCTCTCTCTATCTCTCTGACTCTCTCTCACTGATGTGTGCACTCACCCACTCCCATGTGCATGCGCGCGTGCACACACACACACACTCACACACACATACACACACACACACCCACACACACCAAAAACCCAAAAATCTTTTTAGAAATAGAAAAGCAAACTAAAAGTGTCAATTGGTGAATTTATGAGATGATACATATTTTATTTGACTTTGGTCCTTTTCTTCCCTTAGACTCATATTGATGAGTGAAACAAAATGTGATTCACTTATAGTTAGCTTAAAACATAAATAAATGATTAAAACTTTGTTTAAAGAAGAGAACATTTAATTTTGGCATTGCAATTTGGCATCTTAGGCTTTGTTGTCTATTAAATAAACATGGTAACTGAATAGCCAATACTCAGGCTTTAATTTGTCAGCAGTTTTATTCTTGCAATAGCTCAGAAGACTTTCACTTATCAAGCCAAAACATGCAAGATATACATATTTTAATATAATTGTCATGTTTGGTATTTTTACAGTTAGTAATTTCTAAATTTCCTCTGAATGTAAATGAAAAGTAGTTGGAATCATTTTGTTTATTTCTATGAACTCTAATCTGGTGTGCTGAAAAAATAAGTTTTGTTGAAATTATTTTTCCATTTTCCAAGGTATAAATATGCCAACTATGTATTCTTGCAAGCTGTCCATGAGACAACTTTGAGCTGAGGTGAAAGGAAACACTATCTACTCATAGAGACTCTTTAAGCATAGTCCAGTGCCTCACACAATTTTGTAATTTCATTCACAGGGGACATAGAAAGTGGAATTTCTATAATGCATCAGAAAAGCTACAGCTAAATGTAAGCATGTTGAAGAAATACTACCCTTTACTAAGTCAATATATTATATCTGAATTATAAAGTAGCGTCTTTGTTAATTCAGTGACTTTTTCATTATTGAACAATACATTAAGTTAATGTTGGCCATTGAAGTGATTACAATTTCAAGGACAAACTCTAGTAGCTTTTCAAATTTCACTAATGAAAAGTATTATGATCCTTTGGAATTAAAATAAGTCCAAAACAAATACAGATTTATCTTGTAAATCCCTTTGTTATTATGCTTTTTCTTTTGTTATGGATTTTTGAGAAGAAAATTACTGGCAGTAGAAATATGTAAAATAAAAGACATTACAAAGGGTATTGAATGCTGTAATTTAGAACTATTCAATTCAAAACGTGAAAAGAAAGTCTACTATTATTCTCCTTACCAATCAACCAAGAGAAATCTGCTAGTTGGGAAATTGTTTCTAACAAATGTGGGCATTCATTATTTCTGTTTAGATATTAAAACAATCATTTCATTATCAGAGAAGTACATCCCAAAGTGCAACTTTTATCTGTAAGTAAAAATCAACAACAAATACTAGTACTCATTTATTTAGTTCTCTGTTGTGGTGATAGAAATACTTGTATTAAAATTATAAGGAAAGGGAGTGTCGAACATTCATGACATAGAAATGGATTTAAATTCTATGCTTTTGTTGAATAGAACTAGAACCCTCCAGCTTTCTTTTTCCAGTCACAGGGCTTGAACTTAGGGCCTGTGTACTGTCCTTGAGTTTTGTTTTCCTCACGGCCAGTGCTCTACCACTTGAGCCACAGCCCCAGTTCTGGCTTTTTTTTTTTTTTAATGTGTGTGGTACCAAGAAATTTAATCCAGGCTCAGGGCTTCATTCATGCTAAGCAAGCACTCTACCACTAGGCCACACTCCTGGTCCTAGAACACTCCTACTGAGATCAAACCCCAGGACCAACGCAGTTGCTCTTAATACAGTAATTTTCATGACTTTTTTTTTCTAGGGAGTAAATTGGAATTAGGAGATGTGAGAGCACTTTCTTTTTGACCTTCTAATCCTGAAGTGTGCTAGTTTCACTCTGCATCAGAGAAGATCAAGGGATCACTGGCTTGTAAAACTTTTGTAGGCCATTGCATGATGAATTCTCATAATGAGTCTGTGGTGAAGAGAAGCTTGCCTGTCATCTTTATAGGAGTCAGTTTTTTCCAGCTCCATCTTGTGTTTTCTTTACTTGCAGCAGTGGAGTGCCCAGATATCTGCATTGTTGGCAAGACATGTAACTAATCTGAAGCGGAATACTGGTTAGAATAAAGGTTTATTTCCCAGGGTTTGGGAGAGGTTTTGCCTGGTAACATTTTCATTATGGAAAATGATATGATAATAGGGTATGGCTATGTATCCCTATGATCAGGAAGCTGAGACAGGATGATCATGAGTTCAAGTCCAATCTTAGTGAAGTAGACAGACCTTGCCTCAAAAAAAAAATAAATAAAAGTAAAAAGAGACAATTTGTTAGCTATGAACTGTTGGAACTGTAACAGAAATATTTGAATTTATTCCTCTAATATAAGACACAATAATGGGTAGAATGCCAAAAGGGAAAATGAACAAACCAGACAACAAAAAGTTGATTTGTAAATAATGACTAGTATTTCATTTCAAGTCTCTATGAATATGTCACTGACATTTTCAGTCTCAGCTGCAGCTATTTTTTTAGATTTAATGTTTAATTAATTTTTTTATTATCAGGGTGATGTATAGAGGGGCTACAGTTACATTTGTAAAGTAGCAACAAATGTACTACAGGTACATTTGCAAGGTACATTACTTCTTGAATATTGTTACACCTTTCCATAATTTCTCCAACTTTCTTCCCCCACCTCCTCCCAAGTTGTAAAGTTCATTTCCAGTTTCCTATGAATATCACTATTATCCTGGTTCATCCTTTGTCCTTTGTCTTATCATCTTGTTTTAAACCCTTCCCTTCCCTTCCCTGATTCAAATAAAGAAATAAATGTATATACAGTAAACCAGGTACCAATATTAAATACAGAAACAACAGAGGATAAATCATAAGGGGGGAAAAAAGAAAAAGAAAAAAAGAGCAAAGAAATACCTTCACACAATTCATTAATCAACAACAACCACAAGAAGAAATCTGTATACTGAAGTCAATATTGTGTAAGAATGGGCAAAATTTGTCAGAAAAAGGAAAATTAAATATTTTGTGCAACCATGAATGTACAGACAAAGAAATGACAAGAAAGTGACCTTGTGAGAGTGTTCCAGTAAAGGATAATTAATTAAAATTACTGAAGACAAGCACCTCCAGCCATGTCTTTTACTGTATTTGGAGATGGAGTCTCACAAAACTTTGCCTGGGCTGGCTTCCAACCATAATCCTCCACATTTCAGTCTCCTGACTAACTAGAATTGTAACCATGGGCTGCAGGTGCCTGATTAAGAGTTTATTTTTTTTTAATATTAGAATGACAATAGTCATTCCACCTAACACTGTCTCAAGGGTTCTCATTTCTTCTGTTTCAAAAGCATCAAACAAACAATGGAATGACACAAATGATAGATATTGTTCAGGGGCAACAATTTAGTGCCTTTTCTCTTCAGCGGACTAGATTTGTTTGACCTGACAATCTATACTACTTTCGAAATACTAGGTGGTATAATTGATTTGTGGGAAGAAATAAGTTATGAGGAATGCAATGCTTTGGAAGAGAAATATTCAAGTTATGAAATCATGACAGATGGAGTGGTAAAACGTCTAGATGTATTCACAACACCTGTGAAAGTGTAATCTATAAACATCACAAAACAAGATGAAACCTTTCTGTGCCCTGGAAACTAGCCGGGCTTCATTCTGCGTCCTAGCCCAGAATTGCTGCCTGCTGTCTATTTGTGACTCCATGTGCCTATTTTGGTAACTTTTCTTGAATGTTAGCCACGCTGCCTGAATGTAACTATACTATGTGACAAGACTGTAAATTACAACAGTTTGTTTCCAGTATAGTGGAGAACTTGTCAGGAAATCTTGACTGAAATGTGCCTGTGCTTTTCTTCCATGGTTTTCCTAAAATTACTTTCATTTCTTCACCTAAGGGGAAAACAGACTGACATTAAAGAGCTTCCAAATACTTCCAACACTTCCAGTGCTGTTATTGGCTTAATACCATCAAAATGAAAATACTTGAAGAAAATTATGATAGCCAATGACTGTTGGTTTATGTTTATAATTCAGTCTACACAATGAGATCTGATGATCCAGGCTTCAAACCAATTCAGGCAGACAAATCCAAGACTCTTATTAGCTAGCAAAAAACTTACAAGTAGAGACATGGTTCAAATTGAAAACGTCAAGCAAGAATAAGAGGTTCTGATTTCAAGTCTAGCACCAGCACAAGAAATAATAAATAATCTTCAGAAGCAAATTACAAAGCTATCTGTGAATGTGTTAAATACTTGGGAATTTGTGCATGTTTCCACAAGTCTGTGCACTTATTAAGTCTATAAAATATTGTATCGTTAATTGTCTTAATAATACTATTTATTGGCTGGAAGAATGGCCTAGTGGTATAGTGCTTACCTAATATGCATGAATCCCTATTTTGATTCCTAAGTAACACACACACATACACACACACACACACACACACACACACACAAAGCCAGAAGTGGTGCTGTGGCTAAAATGGTAGAGTACTAGCCTTAAGTGAAAAAGTATTCAAAGACGGGACAATGCCCAGAACCTGAATTCAAATCCCAGAACCAGCAAAAAAAAAGAAAGAAAATTAAAATATTATTTTTTCACAACCCAAAACTCACTTCCAAAAGCAAAATGTGTTGTTTTCCTCCAACAGCTATTGTAAGCTTTAGTTGTTTGATGCAGGACTGAGTAGGCTAAACTTGGCCCTATGCTATAGATGGGATACATGCAATCTCTGTGACTACCCAACAAATTCTGCCAAATGCATATTTTTAGATTCAGGATGAGTGTGAATTGAACCTTTCTTCCTAGATGCTCACATCTCATTCAACAAAGACCAAACCAAACACCATGAGACCTGGGGAGACTCTGACTATTTACATTTGGGTGAAGCTGAAAAGTCCTTTGGAGAAGAAACTTACAGATGCATATTTTGACTAAGCCATTGTCATTTGCCTTAAATAATATGTGTATGACATGGAATTTCTAATCATATCTAATTATTTGGTAATATATAAACATATTTTCTAAGTAGAATGTTGTCCCATTTCTCCTTACCAAACGAATGTCCTGTCACTTCTGTATGTTCTAATGTAATGCAGAAGCTTCCTCAATCTGAAACAAAGGCCACTACAATCCTTTCCTATGGCTATACTAAAAATATTGTCACATACTTAGTATCTAAAAACTGTTACCAGCCTATTTTTGTTCTTCTGGGCCTGAAATTACTCTGCCTTCGCCTCTAGCTTCAGAAAGTCTGGAATTGCTTTGGTCAGATCCAGGTTGATCTATTTCTAGAATCCCCAATATAGACATTTTTGACAGTCTTTGGGCTGCTAGCCATACAGCAACAATACTTCTCCAGAATAAAAATTTGAAGGGAGAAAGAAAGTTGTAGTCTTCAGCTTGTTCCCTTTCCTACGTTCTTTTCACAAGAGGCAATGGACCATATACATCTAGGAAAATAATAAAAGCATAATGTTTGATACCTTCTCGAAAATGAGATTGATCAATTTGGTTTCAGGACAGCTTCAGAAATAATCATAAAATAATTCTTGGGATTCTGTAGATCATGTAAGAAGTTATGTGGATTTTGATATTTGGCTGTGATCTTTGAAATTTACTTTCAATTAAATTTCTAACCACAAAACATTTCTGAAAGGTATTTATAGCCCTTTGGATACATTGTTTAATGGAGGAGATAAGGTATGGGTGGTGGAAGGTGTTAGGTCTGTCCAAGGAAAAACTGCCCCTTCCTTTCCCCTCTGTGCACAGGTAGCCCCTTCTCTAGCAGTCTAGTGTGGCACTCCTTTGGGGATCCAGGTGGCAGACTGAAAGAGAAAGTAGGGAGTCCAGCAACTCCTGACATTATCCCGTTCCTGTGAGTGCATCATTTCTAAAGTTTAGATAAAGAAGACCTCCACATAGTAGCTCAAGCAGCAGAAAGTTTATTGTAAAAACTGTACCTGCCAGCCCTTCACAAGATGTAGTGTGCAAAGGTTGCGCCAGATAGAAGTGTCCAGAGAGTATGTAGAGAAGAGAAAGGGAGGAAAGGGGAGGGTGAGGGGGGGGAGGGAGGGAGGGAGGGAGGAGGGAAGAGGAAAGGGACGGGGAAGAGAAAGAGAGGAGAGAAGAGGAGAGGAGAGGAGAGGAGAGGAGAGGAGAGGAGAGGGAAAGGAGGGACTAATCACCGAGAATGATTATAATAGGGAAAGGGGAGGCAGAGTCTTCATTGTTGAATAGAGAATTAGGCACTTCAGAAGGAGGTTCTGGGCTCTTAGCAGGGATAGGCAAGGAGGACAGGGAAAGACCAGAAGGATTGGAAGGACTGGCAGAGAAAAAGGACTAGTATGTAGGACATAAAAGGCCTGAACATAGAAAACAGTTGACCATTTACCATGGAAACAGTGTTTACCAGCAAAGAACTCTTACCGCTGCCTTCTCCCAGACCAGACAACATCTTTGGCCTCTACCCCTACAGCCGATTCCCCTTGCCAGAAGGAAGTAGCCGGAGAGAATCAATGGCCCCTTTATAACTATCAAAGGCTGGCATGTTAAGTCTGCTCAGGAAAAATGGATCCCTTGCATTGTGTTATCCCTCCACATGTCCATATTCCTCCCTAGAAGTCTCTGCCCAGCTCTTGTAACCCAGGTAACTGGCGCCCCGGGGGGCAGTGGGAGGTCGCCCAGGCTTAGAGGTTATCAGTGCGGCCATACCTCCTCTCCATCCTCTCTCCCTAGTACCCTTTGCATTCTCTCCCTTGTGAGGGCTGGCAGTATGCTCTCCCATACCCAATGAACTGTTTTCTGCCTAAACCATGCCGGAAAGGGGAGGGGCGGTCTCATTCCACTTAATCTTACAGAAGGTTGAGAGGATCCAGAGGAAAGGAAATTTTACCCCATCTCTTCAGCCTCAAGTCCCTAGACACAAGTGTAGCCTGGTTTGGATGAAAGGTAAGATGTGATTTAAATTAAGTTGAAGGTTAAATATTTGAACTATATTAGGCTCTGGATAATTGAATATGACTGCTGAAAATTTATGGACATTTTATAGGATTTAATTAAGGGACAGGAAAGGAAAATTCAATATAGTATTAAAAATAATTAAGGCTATATGCTCAAAGTAATTAATTGGGTAAATGGAGAGGCTGTGAGCCGTCTAAAGGGAAAGAAGAAATGAGGGAGGAGGAGCTGTATGTGGAATGTGTCGTGAGGGAAGTCAGTTATGTACTGTGGTTTGTGAGTAGTCCAGAAAGGTGTGAGCATCTGGAGAGAGAAATGGAGGCTAGAACGGAACACACCTAGTAGAGAGAAGAAGAAAGGGAGCAGGGAAGAAGGAGGGAGGAGGAGAGGGATATTCATGAATGCTTGAATACCCATCTACTTAAATAGGTCAGAGATTGTCAAAGACTAATGTCACCAAATACCAAAAATCAGAATAGAGGATAAAAGACTAAATTTAACTCCTTTAAATGACTATGCATCAGCTACCTTTGTTGAACCTCTGGCAAGACAGAGAAAGAATTCAAAAATTTAAGAGGTCATTTCTTTACATCAGGAATTTCAAGCCTAATAGTTTTGAAAATAAATTACACCAACATTTGTGTAAGAATCTATGGCCATGGAAAGCAAGCAGCTGAGGGTGATAAGAGTGAACCCATTCCAGCCATTCTCCACTAAGTGCTGTCTGCTGGACAAGGACCATGGAATAGAACAATGCTTCATAACACCCCTGCTGTGAGGACAGTAGCTCAGGTCACATAACATCTCAAGTTCATCTTCCAAAGAATGTATGAAGATGAAACTAGCCTGATATCAGTTCCACTATTATGCCATCTGTAATTAATGTCTTATTTTCCCACATGGTCAGTGCCTGGATTAGTAGCCTCTTTGACATCTTCTCTGGCTAATCTCTGGAGTCTCTGATATTGTGCTGTCAATTCTGTTAAGAGTGGAGGCTGGACCTGGAGACTCACTTCTGAGGAACAGAAAACACCAGAAATGTGGGATGTCATTGATTCAGTTGTTATAAAAAGATAGTGGCATTTGCCTTGGAACCCTTGCCACAATCCCCAAGACACCTTGCCATTGGTGAGAACAGCCTGATGGGACAGGCCTTTTGGGGAAAGTGGCCCATCAGCTCCATACTACAGCCAGGGAGTTTTAGAGATTGGCAGCCACCCTGAGCATGAACATCAGGATGAAAGCAGATGTTTCAAACTTCAGAGACTTTCCCATCACCAAATCTCATCTGTAGTCTTATGAAAGACTAATTGATTTTATTGTCAGAGTGATATATAGAGGGGTTACAGTTCCATTTGTAAGGTAGTGAGTACATTTCATCTTGAACACTGTTATCCATTCCCACATTTGTCTCCCACTTTCCCTCCAAAATTCATTTTCAACCTATGGTCTTGTGATTATCGATGTGACTTCAGTGCACCCTTTGTCTCATCTACTTCTTGATCCCCCTCCCTCCCCTAATTCAAATACACATGTGTATAATACAACAGGGGCAAATATCAGGTACAGTGAAAACAGGATAAACAATAAGGGGGAAAACAAATGAAAAACTTCATATAATACATTAAAAACAATAACCTTTTTTCAGTATCCTGGAATTCAGTTTGCTTAGCATCATCCTATATGATCATATGAACATAGCTATTGAGCTTTTGTGAATATCTGTAATATTACAAATAAGAGAAACCATGGAGTCTGTATTTTTTGATATGCCTTACTTCACTTAATGTGATTTTTTCCAAGTCTTTCCATTTCCTTACAAATGTGGTCATGACATTCTTTCAGATGGCAGCACGGAATTCATATATATATATATATATACACACACACACACACACACACACACACATATATATCATATTTTCTTGATCCATTCATCTACTGAGGGGCATCTGGGTTGATTCCATAGCTTAGCTATGGTACATAATGCTGCAATGAACACGGTTGTGATGGTAGCCTTATAATGTCCTTGTCTGTGGTCATTTGGTTAATTGCCTAGAAGTGGGATTGTTGGGTCACAGGGGAGATCTATTTTTAGTCTTTTGAGGAATCAGCATACTGCTTTCCAGAGTGGTTGAACAAGTTTACACTCCCACGAACATTGAAGTAGTGCTCCCTTCTGGCCATATACCAAAATGCATCTGTTGTTATTAGATTTTGTTTTGATAATGGCCATTTTACCTGGGGTGAAGTAAAATCTCAGTTGGTTTATTTGCACTTCTTTATGGCCAGAGATATTGAGCATTTGTTCATGTGTCTACTGGCCATTCTTATTTCCTCCTCATATAAGTCTCTCTTAAGTCTTTAGCCCAACTTTGAATGGGATGCTTGTTTCTTAGAGTGTTTGTTTTTGGGAAATTTTTATGTGTTTCAAGAATAGTTTAGATATGAGGCCCCTGTCTGTTGTCTGGCTAGTGAAGATCTTTACCCACTCTGTAGGCTTTCTATTTAACTTGCTAGCTATATGCTTTGCCATGTGGATGCTCTGCAGTTCAATAGAGTCCCATTTGTCCAAATTTTCATTAATTTGTTGTGTTTCTGGGCCTTTATTAAGAAAGTTTGATCTGTGCCAAGGAGGCCTACTGTTTCTCCTATTTCTTCTATTTAGCACCATTTGTTGAAGAGGCTGTCTTTTTGCATCCTATTTCTTGGGCAGCCTTTTTGAAGATTAGATGGCCATTGGTAGGATCTTCAAGTCAATTTCATTGCTTCTCAGGCCTGTTCTGGTGCCAGTAACAAGATGTGTTTATTACTATAGTTCTGTAATAGAGTCTTTGGTATGGAAATTCCTCCAGCACTGTTCTTTCTGATAAGGTTTGTTTTTGCTATTTGGAGTCTGCTATTATCCCATGCAAATTGTTGAATTAGTTTTTCTTTTTCATTAAATAATGATGTTAGGGCATTGATGGATATTGCATTAGATTTGTAGATAGATTTTGACAGTATTGCTGTTTTCCTGATGTTAATCCCCCAGTCTAGGAGCATGGGACATTTTGCTACTTCCTTAGTTTTGCTTTAATTTCCTTTTTTAGATTTTTATTTTTTCTTTTTTAAAATATTTTTTATTGTAATTAATAAAAGGGTTACATGATATTTGCCAGATAGAAGGTGCATTAATTCATACATATTGATACCCTTTCACATGTCTTGGTCCCCATTACCCTCTCCTCCACCCCCACCCTGTCTTGGTTTTCCCCCCTTCCCTATCAAATTTCAAATAACCAAATACAAAAAAATCCAATATATTAGATAACAAAGTGAGATACTGTAACAATATGAGATAACCAAGGGACATAAGAGAGATAACATAGTACATTAAGGACAACAATCATTCATTATATGGCTTTTGTTTCAATATCCTGGAGGTCCTTTCAATTAGCTTCATACTATATGGCCTTATGTATCAAGATTTTGCTCTATTGCAGATCTCTACTAGGAGAGCACAAGGTTTCTACTGATTATGACGAATGAGGGAAACCATTGAGCCTAAGTTCCTTTGAGTCTGGCTTACTTCACTTAATATGATTTTTTCTAAGACTTTCCATTTCCTAACAAATGAGGCAATGTCATTTTTTCTGAGAGCAGCATAGAATTCCATTGTGTACAAATACCACAACTTGTTGATCCACTCATCAACTGAGGGACATCTAGACTGGTTCCATATTTTTGATATGGTGAATAATGCTGCAATGAACATTGTTGTGCTAGTGGATTTAGTATGCCCTAGTTTCTGAATGGTTGGGTAAATGCCAAGTAGTGGAATTGCGGGGTCATAGGGGAGCTCTATGTTTAGCCTTTTGAGGCACTGCCATACTGCTTTCCATAGTGGTTGAATGAGTTTGCACTCCCACCAACAGTGTAGTAGTGATCCCTCCTGGCCACATCCCCTCAGGCATCTGTTGTCACTCATTTTCCTAATTCTGGCCATTCTAACTGGAGTGAGGTGGAAACTTAGAGTTGTTTTGATTTGCATTTCTTTTATGACCAGAGATGTTGAGCATTTCTTCATGTGTCTATAGGCCATTTTTGTTTCTTCTTCAGAGAAGACTCTCTTTAAGTCTTTGGCCCATTTTTTAATGGGATGGGTGTTACTTTGGAGATTAGTTTTGGAGTGGTTCAATTTTTTGAGCTGTTGATATATTTTAGATATGACACCTTTGTCCGTTATTTGGTTGGTGAAGATCTTCTCCCACCCTGTAGGCTTCCTAATTAATTACTAGCTATGTCATTTGCCATGCAAAAGCTCTGCAGTTTAATGCAGTCCCACTTATCCAGCCTTTCTCTGATTTGTTGTGATTCGTGGTCCTTATTAAGAAAGTTTCGACCTGTGCCAAGGAGACCTAGTGTATCTCCTATTCCTTCTTGTAAAGTTTTCAGTGTGTCAGCTTTTATCTCCAGGTCTTTGATCCATTTGGAGTTAATTCTAGTGCAGGGTGACAAAGAAGGACCCAACTTATTTTTCTGCAGGTGCTTAACCTGTTCTGCCAGCACCACTTGTTGAAGAGGCTGTCTTTTTTCCATTCTATTTTTTTGGTTCCCTTGTCAAAGAGTAGGTGGCTATAGGTCTGTGGTTTAATATCTGGGTCCTCAGTTCTATTCCATTGGTCTTCAGGCCTGTTCTTGTGCCAGTACCAAGCTGTTTTTATAATTATAGCTCTGTAATAGAGTCTAAAGTTTGGTATTGAAATTCCCCCTGTGCTGTTCTTTCTGCTAAGAAGTATTTTTGCTATGCGGGGTCTTTTATTATTCCATATGAAATTTTGGATTGCCTCTTCTATTTCTTTAAAGAATGCCATTGGGATGTTGATGGGTATTGCGTTGAATTTGTAGATAGCCCTTGGCAAGATTGTCATTTTCACAATATTGATTCTTCCAATCCTGGAGCACGAGAGGTTTTTCCATTTCCTTAGTTCTGCTTTAATTTCCTTTTTTAGGGTTTTAAAGTTTTAATCAAAAAGGTCCTTTACATTCTTAGTTAAGCTAATTCCTAGGTACTTTATTTTCTTTGAGGCTATTGTGAGAGGAGTTGCTTTCCTAATTATTGCCTCGTTCCTCTCACTGTTGGCATAAAGGAAGGCAGTTGATTTTTGAGGGTTAATTTTATAGCCTGATACCCTTCCAAAGTTTTGAATCAGCTCAAGGAGCTTGGGAGTAGAGTCTGTAGGATTCTTTAAATACAGAATCATGTCATCTGCAAAGAGGGAAAGTTTCACTTCCTCTTTCCCTACTTGGATCCCCTTTATGCTTGCTTCTTGCTTTATTGCACTGGCTAGGAATTCTAATACTATGTGAAAGAGGAGTAGAGAGAGTGGGCATCCTTGTCTCGTTCCTGATTTTAGAGGGAATGGCTTTACCTTTTCACCATTAAGTGTAATACTAGCCGTCGGTTTGTCATACATTGCCTTTATTACATTGAGGAATGTTCCATGGATTCCTAGTTTCTCCAGAGGTTTTAACATAAAGGGGTGTTGGATCTTGTCAAATGCCTTTTCCGCATCTATTGAAACAATCATGTGATTTTTGTCCTTGCTCCTGTTGATGTGTTGAATTATGTTAATTGATTTGCGTATGTTGAACCAGCTTTGCCTCCCTGTGAGGAATCCTGTTTGATCATAGTGTATAATTTTTTTGATGAGTTGTTGTAGACGGTTGGCCAGTATTTTGTTGAGAAGTTTTGCATTGATGTTCATCAAAGAAATAGGTCTCTGCCTCCCTTGGTGGGGTGCTGGGTCTTATGGGTAGCCTGCCTGTCAATCTCCGGTCAATGGCCTGAGGGAGGGGACTGTTGAGGGAAGGGACAGAATACTAAATTCCTTGCCCCCCTGCTCCTGCCAGTCTTTCTTGGGCGGGGTGGAGGGGTCTGAGTTAA
This sequence comes from Megascapheus bottae, assembly GCF_031878675.1. Lineage (NCBI taxonomy): Eukaryota > Metazoa > Chordata > Mammalia > Rodentia > Geomyidae > Megascapheus > Megascapheus bottae. Next base: position 2,298,734 of record NC_143517.1, read on the forward strand.
GTTCTATTGCTTGGCACCAGCTCTGCTTTCCCGATGGGTTTGGGGACTCGTTGTGTAACTCACGCCTCTGTGTTCCATCTGTGTGTGTTCCACAGTGGTGGGGAGTCTTTCACTCCCCTCGGGTCTGTGCTGCCACCTGTGTTCCGTGTCTGGGTTCCTCTGCTTGCTGTTCTGGTTCCGCGTCTGGGTTCAGCTGTTTCCGCCGTTCGCTGGCCCGGTTGTATGCTCATTTTTGCCACAGTCGGGCTCCTGGCCTGAGGCCCTCTGCCGCTGCTGCTTTTAGGCTTGGAGCTGGCGGAGAGAGGTGGGGGAGGGGTCTTCGCGTTCTGAATTCTTTGAGAAAGTTGGATGTAAGCTTTATCTGGATTTCTTTTCCAGTTTGAGTCCTTCTCCGTTGCTTCTTGAGTTTGTTGTTGTGGATTTCTTAAGGTAATTGACTTGTAGGACTCCCTGGTTCTCTCTTTTTGTGAGAGAGAGCTAGGCAGCATCCCTATTTTCTCGGCGCCATCTTCCTTCCCCCCTTTTTTAGCTTTTTAATGTTTTCATCAGAGTTCCTTCATTTAGTTACTTTAATTCCTAGGTGGGTTTTTTTTGTTTTTTTTGTTTTTTTTGTTTTTTTTTTTTATTGCGGCTCTTACAAAAAAAACTTGTGTTTCTGATTTCAACTTTGCTCTTTTTATTGTTGACATAGCGGAAGGCCATTGATTTTTGAGGTTTAATTTTACATTCTGCGGTCTTGCTAAAGTTTTGAATCAACTTGAGTACCTTGGGAGTGGAGTGTATAGGGCTCTTTAAATACAGCAATGTCACCTGCAAAAAGGGAAAGTTTTACTTCATTTTTCCCTATTTAGGTCCCTTTATTCTGGCCTCTTGCCTTATTGATCTAGCTAGGAATTCTAATACTATATTGAAGAGGAGCAGAGAGAGCAGATATCCTTGTCTTGTTCCTGATTTTAGAGGAAATGGCTTTAACTTTTTGCCATACACAACCTTTATTATATTGATGAATGTTCCATGCATTCCTAGTTTTTCAAGTGCTTTCATCATAAAGAGGTGTTGGATCTTATTAAATGCTTTTTTCCACATCTATTGAGACAATCATGTGATTATTGTCCTTGCTCATTGATATGATTAATTACATTAATTAACTTGTGTATATTGAGCCAGTTTTGCATACCTGTAATGAATCCTGTTTGATCACAGTGTATAATTTTTTCAAGTTGTTGGAGTTGAATGGCCAGATTTTGTTGAGAAATTTTCCATCAATATTCATCAAATGAATGTTCTATAGTTCTCTTCCTTTGAAGAGTCCTTGTCTGGTTTGGGATGAAGGTTATGTTGGCTTCATAGAATGAGTTTGTTAGATAACTTTCACTTTCAATGTCATTGAAGAGTATTGGTGTGTGTGCTCTGCTTTGAAGGCTTTATAATATTCAGCCGTGAATCCATGAGGTCCTGGACTTTTCTTAGCTGGGAGGTCTCTAATGGCCACTTCTAATTCATTACTTGAAATAAGTCTGTTTAGTTAGTTTAGATCTCCTTGGTTCAGTTTGGGTAGGTCAATATTGGTTAAAAATTCATCCATCTCTTCTAGATTCTCAAACCTTCTCAAACCTATTGGTATAAAAGTTTGAAAAGTATTCCCTTATGATGCTCTGGATCTTGGTAATTTCTGTCGTGATATTTTCATTCTCGTCCATGATTTTGTTTATTTGTTTATTTGGTTCATTTTCTTTTTTTGGTAAGATTTGCTAAGGGTCTGTCAGTTTTGTTAATTTTTTAATAGCCAACTAATTGTTTTGTTGATTTTTGTGTTTTTGAACTCAAATTCATTTAATCTTGATTTAATTTTAATTAATTTTTTCTGACTACTATATTGGGGTTTGTTTTCCTGCTCTCTTTCCAGGTGCTTATAGTGAATCATTAATTTGTTGGTCTGAGACTTCTCCAATTTTTTCATGGATGCACTCAGAGCCATAAATTTTCTTCTAAGTACTTCCTTTGATCTGTTTCAAAGGAGATAGTATTTTAATGGTGTCCTCTTTTAACTAGGGTTTGGATTCATTTGCATAGCAAAAGATAACAAGTACCATACCCAGGAGTAAAAGGAGTTATGTTCTATAATATTGCAAATGTGATGCTGTGGAAGGAGATTTGCTTTTTAGCAACATTATAAACAAAAGCCAGATTCCTGGACTGCCTGGAAAAATATAATTACTTTCCTAAAAAATACAGTATTCTTTGCATAGAATTTCTTCACATTTTAGAATACCAAGGGCAAAATGTTCTTTTCATTGTAGAGGGAGATGGTAAAAGATTCAGACCATTCACAGAGTTGTGAATTCTTTTCAACTTCTCCAGAGTATCTATGTACAATATGTTTTTTAACTTTATTGTTCTGACAGTCCTTGGACTTGAATCAAGTTGTACTTGAATGAAAGATCTACTTCAAACTTATTGCTCACTGAGTGGAGGTAAGAATTACACAGGTGAAGGAAAAACTAGGAAACAATAGCAAGGCCACTGGGGGAAAGGATAACATGGTCCCAAAGATATATATACTGTTTACCTGACTTATGTAAATGTAATTCCTCTTTACATTACCTTTATAATAACATTACAAATTAAAAAGCACACAAATAAAAGAAGTACCCAGCATTCTGGTCTGGGCTAACTTCGAACTGTAATTCTCAGATCTCTGCTTCCTGAGAAGTTAACAGTCATAAACTTGTTTTTTCAACTCTTTTTTTTTGTACTATCATAGAAGCCTTCAGGCAGATTCAATATGATTGTCTTTCCATAATGCAATTTTCAAAAAGAATCATCTTATATACCACAGGCTTAAAAAAATAAGATTTTGCTTATTTGTTTTATGAGAAAAAATCAAATATCTTATTAGGTGAAAGATCAGATAAAAATCTTTTAAAAGAATAGTTATATATGCAAATTTGTTTTTAGAGAGTCAACAAGAAATATTTCCATTGTTTTACTTCACTTTAAATTTAGGGCTCTCACTTAGCTCCATGGTAGCATGAGGACATGTAAGGTCCTGAGTTCAATCCATAGTGTATAATGATCACGTGTTCACCCACATATGTATGTTTGTGTGCATGTACACACACACAAACACACATACACATTCAGTTCCCAGACCCACCTGCTCAGTAAAGTTGCTTAACCTTTCTGAGTTACGCATCATTGATATGCTGGTATGATTCTCTGACTTCAGTCCGCAGTTCCATTAAAAGCAAACATGAATGTTGGTCATTGGTGGCGTACACCTAGGATCCTAGATACCCAGGATGCTGAGACCTAAGGATCGATGATCAAAGCCATCTGGGTCAGAAATATCTATGTGGTTTTATCTCAAATTAACCAGCCCAAAGCTGCAAGTGGATCTGTAACTCAAATGATACAGCATAGCCTTGAGAGAAAAATGGTAAGGGACTGTGTCCAGGGCTTGAGTTTAAACCCCAGAATTGAGATAGATAGATAGATAGATAGATAGATAGATAGATAGATAGATAGATAGATAGACAGATAGATTTTGATTCATTGTATAAGCAGTAATTGTGCTTAGTGGCAACAAAAAAACATCACAGCAATGAGCCTGTAAGTTCATTTCAGCTTAGCCTACATCACCACTTCTTGGCAGCTATGCCAAAGTAAAGAATACTTTTTAGTGCTTAGATGTCCTTTTAAAATTCTTTAAGTTTCAAGTGTTCTTTTAAAAACTGAAGTTTGATTTTCTAATTAAAGTTGAAATTTTAAAATCTAAAATTTGCCATATGTATAATTTTAACTCTTCATGACTCTGACATCTGAGGATAATAGTTCAAATCATCATAGGTAGAAAATTCCCCAAGACTCCAAATAACTACCATGAAAGACCAGAATGAAGCTATTGCTCAACTGGTAGAGCCCTAGCCTTGAACAAAAAAGCTCAGAGACAGTGCCAGATCCTTGAGTTCAAGCACCAGTAAAACATTGCACATGCAAAAACACAGACATACACACAAAATTGCAATTATTTCTAGTGAACTTCTCTTTTCTTTCTTATGCTCCCCACCTAGTCCCTCCATCCCCCCTCCACCCACATGTTGTCCAGTTCAATTTCATTACTGTCCAGTGACTGCTATTGCTGAATTTTTTAACCCTTTTTCTCTGGCATTTGAGCCATACCTCTACTTTGGCTTCTTGCTAGTTAATTAGAGATAAGAGTTTCTTGGAATTCACTTTCTAGTTAGATTGGAATCTTGATTCTCAGATCTCAGAGTCCTGAGCAATTTCTTATACATGTGAGCCACCTACACCCAGCTCATAGCTGTCCTTAATTTTCTCTGTACCTGCTATTTATTTATCATATTACTCTACCTACCTACCAACCATAGCTAACTTTGTATCATACAGCCTGTCTATCTTGTCTATTTACCTATCTATCATCTAACTAGCTCACCACCCATCTATCTAGATTTACTTACGATTAATGAGAAGTAATTGACTCACATCATATAAATGCTACAAAGAACAACATCTGCAGAAACCCTTAGGTAAGGTAGATTAGGGAAAATGAGACTTGGTAAATGGCTGCCAGAAAAAAAACCTAATATTTAAATATTTAAATTTACTACTTAAGTCTAATCCATGTACTTCCCTTAAAATTAAAGGACCGAAGTCATTTTAGAGGAACATGAGGCAGGATAAATTAGGAAAATGAAGCCTGGTGAAGGCAACTCAGAAATGAGGTGTTTCGAAACAGAGAAGCTGAAACAATGATCCAAAGAAAAACAACAGGATGTATTCTTTCCTGAGAGATGCACTTTTCACGCCCAAATTAACATTTGTTTGGAAGGACAAATGCCTTCATGGGAGAAATGGTCCCCTGTAAACATAAGCAATATCATATCCAAAACAACAGGATGCCTTCCTTATCTCAAGGCTAATCATCTATGGTAGGATACATTCTTACCTGGACAAAATGCCCCAAACATCCAGAACCTCAGGAAGTATAACATCAGGAGTGATCAGAGCAAAGGCAAAATATCTATCTTTTCTTAACTTTAAAATCAGACCACCTTGACTTTACCATATAAATACCATTTTTCATGCCAAAGAAATGCATACCTATCCTTGTGAGAGTATCCACACTCTGCTAGAGTGAGATTCTTCTGTCTGCTTGCCAACTTGCTTACTTACTTGATAAGTTATCCAGAAATTCTTATTCTGCAATCAAAGCCAAGGCTCCTAGAAGAGTTCCTACTTTAGAGGGAAAACTTCATTAACCTTTACCTGTCATTCAGTGACAAACCCACCAGTGACAATCCAGCAGAATGACTGGTGGAAGATCATGTCTGCTATAATACAGACCACAGAAGCTCTATTTTACTCAAACTCAGTGTTCTGTGGAGAAAAGAAATAGAGTTTGGACAATAATCATTCACATGAGAGAGCAAGGTCTCAATGATTAGTCCACTGAGCCAAATGCTGATGTCATCCAAATCTGCAACTGACAGAAAATGCATAACGTCTACTAAAGTATCTAAGAAGCATGTGACTTAGTGACTATGACACTTAAAATTAGCCATACCATGCCATCTCTACCAGAGAAGTTTCATAGTACAAATCTATCTATCTATCTATCTATCTATCTATCTATCTATCTATCTATCTATCTATCTACATATACAATATATGCATATATGTGTCCTTATGGGTAAGAAAAATGACTTAAATTTTTTTTGTTCTAGTACTAGGGCTTAGAATCAGTGCCTGCAGATTTCTCTCAGCTTCTTTTCTTGCTTATCACTATGTAGTGTTATCCAGATAAACAATAATATTATAGTCAGGGTAGAAAAAAAAGTCATCTTGCTACCCCCACTGCCACACTTTTTTTTAATCTTTGAAGATGGCTGACAAATAAGTTTTACAGAGTTAACATATTTTAGAATATGATCCATTATAACAAGATTATCCTTTCTTTCACTGATCTGTCTTGGCACCCATGTCAAAATTCAATCTGTAACTGAAAGGTGAGAGGCTATATTTAAATACTAATATCTACTCCACAGATTTATATGGGTATCCTAATATTAATACTACAATGTTTTCATTGTATTTTTGTAAGCTCAAAAGCTAGTAATTTTTATTTCATTGAGATTGCTTTAGTTATTTTTAATTTTTTATATTTCCAGGTGAAATTTTAGATGTTTGTCAATTTCTGTATGAATCCCCCAAAAGCTAAAATTTTGATAGGGATTATGCTGAATCTACAAATTACATGAGAGACTAATGATACCTTAAAAACTTTAAGACTTCCAATTAACAAACTTTTACTGTCTTCTTTAATTTCTTTGAATATTTGTAATTTTCAGCATATGCATCTTCTATTTTTTTAAATTGTTGATGGTCTGGTGAGGCTAAAATCTAAGGATCTATGCTTGGAGGCTTTTTCCTGTTTTGAAGGAAAATCAGAGAGGCTGTTATCTCCAGCTCACTACCAAAAAGTCAGAATTGGCATAGTGTTAGATTGCCAGACATGAATAAAAACAGTCTAAGGAACAGTTCCTGAATTCAAGCCCCAGTACTGATACACATATTTTTCTGCCTGGACTCCCACTGAAATCCCCAAATCTCGGCTTCCTGATCAGCTAGGATTGAAAGCATTATCTACTAATACCCAGTTAACATTTCACTTTAAACATATCCTTTGGTAGACAATGTTCAGTTGGTTTATCTCTTCTTGGTTCAATTTGGTCAGCTTATGTTTATGTAAAAACCCATCCATTTCTACTAAATTTTCCTGTTTCATTGAATATGAGCCCTGGAAGTACTTATTAATGATAGTCTGGATTTTTTTGTATATTGGTTGTAATTGTTCCCGTGACATCTCTAATCTTGTTTATTTGAGTCTCTTCTGTCCTTTTTTTGTTTAATCTTGCACGGGCCCTGTCCAATTTGTTGACTTTTTAAAAAATAAAACATCTTTTTGCTTTATTCATTTTATGTATAATAAATCTTTTTCAATCTCAGATATTTCTTATTTTATTTTTGTTATTTCTGTCTTTCTAGTTGTTTTAAAGTTTTTCTTGCTCCTCTAGGTGCTTTAATTGCTTGTTTAGGTTATTTCCATCAATTTCTTATGTCTTTTTAATATGGGCTCCTAGGGTGACAAATTTGTCCCTTACAACTGCTTTTGCTGTGTCCCATAAGTTCCTTTGTGATATATTTTCATTTTCATCGCATTGTAGGAATTGTTCAATTGCTTCAATAATTTGTTCTGTAACCAGGTGTTATTCAGAAGTATGTTATTCAACTTCCATGTGTTTGAATGGTTTTTACAATATACTTTTGTTCAGAACTAGTCTGATTCCACTGTGGTCAGATAGAATGCAAAGGACATTTACCTTATTCTTGTTCTTCATTTCTTTACATGGATTCAGATTGCTCTCCAGTATCTTTTAAAGATACTTATCTAACATGCTTCTAGAATTAGTCTCTTATGTTCTTATCTATCTTAGAATGGTTACTTTAGGGCCACTTAAGGTGGATATGAATTATTACCAATCATTTACTTTGGATATTTCATTCTGTTGCCATATGCTATTTATGGTTCTGGTGAAAAGCCATCTGTTAGTCTTGCTACAGAGCTCCCTCATGAGATGTGTTTCTTTTTCATGTTACTTTCAAGCTTCCTTTGTCTTTGCTTATGGGCAATTTAATTAAATTTTGTTTTATAGATATTTTTAAGACATTTCTCTTGTACTTCCTTGAACTTATTGGTGAGCAGATTTTTAAAATCATATTTAGGGGCTCCACAAGTTGTACTTAGTTCAGTGCAGATCACCCAGTCATTTCAAGTCCCATTTTTTTCCCTTTCATGGTTGCTAGGATACTATTGTAAGAGTAATTGTAAAGATGTCGCTTTTTAAAAAAAAATTGAAAATTCAAAGACAAAAAGATTGGAGTAGGACAAAGACCATTAATTTATTGTTTTATGAATATTCATGGATTCGTATAAACATTATTGCAAACTTTGATGAGGTTTTAACAGTTTCAAAAAAAGTTTATTTTGACATTTCTTTCTGTTTTCATTTTCTTTTATGAGAGAATGGATTGTTGGGGTCCTGGTTCTAGAAGTATATCATTGGAATTTTGTTAACTTATGCTGCTTTTACATGACAGTACTTTGATATTGCTCTCATAAAATTGCAGAGTCTCAGGTTCAAACCTTCATAGACTTATATTTTATATTTTATACAACACCATATTTCCTATTCAATAAAACAATGGTTCTATTCAAAGTCATATGTTTCAGTCTACATAATGTTCTACCAACAAAAATAAATTGGAACTCCATCTTTACCTAAGAACAATTGTTAAATTGTTATACAAAACTTAATATTTTGGGATACTGATGGTTCATACCTATAATCTTAGGTTCTCAGAAGGCTGTAACATGGAGGATCAAGGCTCAAATTCAGTGTGGGTAGAAAAATCTATGAGGCTTTGTCTTCAAAATAACAGCAAAAACTCTGGTGAAGCTCAGATAATAGAGAAAGCATGCCCAGAATAGCCAGTGAGAGTTAAGGCACAGGATTGAGCCATGGAACCAACAAAATTCATAATAGTAATAATAATAATAAATTTAATTCTGACTATATAATTCAATTAGCAATATTGAACCTATGAAAAATGAAAACAATGTATATAGAACTACATGCACTATTTTTCAGAAAAAAATTTAAACTCTTTTATATATTCATCATTAGCTCCCATAGTAAAGACAGGAAAACCTACAAAATTAGTAAATTAACTCTGAGAGATTATTCGAAAATTTACTGGCTGGATTTAAAGTTTCAAAAGCTTAATTCTGCTACTTTTTATCAGCCTGAAATACTCCTGAGTACAATTGTAAGTTCAGTGATTTAAAAAATTGAGTATGTTACATTGTACACAACATTGTAAGAAGGGGGAAATAACTTTAACTTTGCCATGTGCACACATACACATATATGCCAAAGCAATGAAGGTTAAAGTTTCAGTGTACTATGTCCCACTTGTTAAGAGAACTTTCCCTGGCAGGAATTAGGCCGAACACTATCTTATTAGGCCTCATATATAACTTGCTACTTGCTTTTGCTCTTACTGGGGCTTGAATTCACATCCTGGACACTGTCCTTGAGCATTTTGCTCAAAGTTTTTGTTCTGCCACTTGAGCAACACTTTTGGGCTTTTTGATGATCAATTGGAAATCATAATCTCATGGACTTCCTCCCTTGGATAATTTCAAACAATGATCATCAAATCTAAGAGTCTTGAGAAACTAGAATTACAGTTGTAAGTCAACAGTGCCCTGGTTATAGCTCATTATTAATGGCCTCATATTTAATTTTTAATGTTGCCATATTTTATATTTAATATATGTAGTATTTCTAGAAACCTTCCCTGAATAATGAGAAACTACAGGCTTAGTTACCTGATGGAAAAATTGACAAGATTTAATACTAATGTAGGTAGCTCAGTGAGTTCTGACATGAAGCACATGAGCAGAATGAACACAAAAATTTCTGTTATATGATTTTAGGGTTTTACTTATGATGATACTAAAACAAACACAAAATAAGAAATGTGTCAGAGATCCTTTTGGGTTTGGCATACTTCATCAAAAGTTGTTTTATTCACATACATTGAATGCAGTAAAATTAGTCACATATAAAAGTTATGTGAGGATGGCTTACACAGTGGGAGCCCAGCACACTGTTTTTTTTTTTTTTTTTTTTTTTGTAAGTCATGGGGCTTAAACTCAGGACCTGGATGATGCACCTGAGCTTTTCTGTGCAAGGCTAGCACTCTACCATTTTGCTCCCACATCTCTTACATCTCTGACCTGTATAATTTACCATATCTCAGTTTATCTTTTTTTACTATCCAGTATGTTTATTAATAGAATTATAGGCTAATTATTATTATCACAAATGAAAAAAGTGCAAACTATGTTTCTTTGAGTCTTTCTTACTACATGAATATTATTTTTTTCAAGTCTTTTTATTTTCTTAGGAAATGAACTCTTTAGCTGACTTATGTAACTCAAACTTACGTACACAGGGGTGTATCTCAGCTTTAAAATAATAGTAACAAAATTTAAAAATATATGAAAAAGTGAAGGGTTACAATTTCTGTAAAATTTCATTACATCTTGGTCACATTCAATCAAAATCCATAGTGTAATTTTTATGATTCTTATTCTTTATCTTGTTTATAAATTGACTGAAATCTAGAGACAAAGTCACAAATTGCTCTTATTTATTTATTTGGCCTGTTCTAGGTTTGACTTAGGGCCTGGGTACTATCTCTGAGCTTCCTCAAGGCTAGTGCTCTAACACTTGGACCACAGCACCACTTCTGGCTTTTTCTTTGTATGTGGTACCCAGGAATTAAACCCAGAGCTTCATGCATGCTAGGTGTGCATTGTATCGCTAGGCCAAACTCCAGGCCCTTGCTCTAATTTTTGCCTCAAATATATAATTAATCCTCTCTTTTTTAGAATGGTCAACAACATAATATACATATAAATAAAATTTATAAAATTTTCCTTTGAAAGAACTATCCTCTATGTTATTGAAACTGACAATAGAATTTAGAGACAAACTCTTTTAAAAAATTCCATGAAAACTGTACTTTCCAAACTCTTTTTATTTTTCAACTCAGCGTCTGAATTTTTCTGTGTCTTGTATAAAGGCTAAGTCAGGATTGTGCGGGTGAGCACTCCAGTGCTCCCGTCATTCTTTGGGTATGTCTACGATGAAGAACCACCATGAAGAGTAGAAAGGTAGCAATGTGTAATTTATTAGCATGATGGAATTACATGCTGGTCAGGAAGTGAGGCAAGTAGTCTGGGTAAGAGCCAAATGCCTGAGTAGATATGGTAGGGTACCCTCTCTACATGAAGCGGACAGTTGGGAAAAGATCAATTTCATAGAATGTGAAGGGCTTGGAGTTTATGCAATACAATGAAGTGTAAAACTGAGAGCATTCTCTTAAGGATTACTCTTCAAATAGTTTGGTGACTGCTCAGTAGCTTCCCTAGTATGGAAGAAAGTCATGTACCTGAACTTTTTTTCCATATATTTTTATTGTAATTAATAGAAGGGTTATAGTATATTCACCAGATAGAAGGTGCATTACTTCACAAACATTGATACCCTTTCTCATGTCTTGATCCTATTTCCCTCCCCCCACCTCCACCCCTCATCTTGTTTTTCTTCCTTCCCTATCCTATTTCAAATAACCAAATAAGCATATATACAATATATCAGATAACAAGGTGAAATACTGTAACAATATGAGATAACTAAGGGACAGCAAAAGAGATGAGAATTAACACAGTACATTAAGGACAACAATCACTCATTATATGGCTTTTGTTTCTATATCCTGGAGGTCCTTTCATTTAGCGAACTTTTGAGAGGTTTAGATGCAGAATTCTCTCGGCCCTTTTCAGTTTAGCTCCAGCAGTCGAAGGTCATTAAATCCTCAAGACTGTGCCATCTGACCTTATCCACCAATTAAGATAGAAAGCCATGTGCAAGCTATCTGAAATTTCATGATTCTGAAACCAGTTTCAGGTTCCAGATCCAAACTATTGTAATTCTACATGTCAGATCTGGCCACTTGCTTCTGTATATCAAATGAAAGGGAGATAATGCTGAAGAATGAAGAAAAGAGATGCATTGCAATGTATTGGAAACCATGTGCAGAGGTGAAAATATGCACTACAACTATTTTCAGTATTCAGATGTATACTATAGGGAGAAATAGAGAATTGATGGGCAGAGTATCTAAGATGTGCAGAAACAATCCTAGTTCCCAGGGCAGTAATGGATCATTTTCCAGTTCTGGTTCTCCCTGATTCTATGGAAGTTTCTCTCACTGTCCTGAGGGACAGAGCAATGAGATTTCTTTGAGATGATGACTTCCAATCCAGGGTACAAGCTCATCATTAGAGACAATTGTCTTCAATTTAGACTGGTCTGTCCTGCAAGGGTCTGCGCTTCTTAGTAGTTTCAGACCTTTTTTTTTCATATATTTTTTATTGTAATTAATAGAAGGGTTACATGATATTTGCCAGATAGAAGGTGCATTAATTCACATACATTGATACCCTTTCACATGTCTTGGTCCCCATTTCCCTCCCCCCAACCCCTACCCCTCATCTTGTTTTCCCCCCTTCCCTATCCAATTTCAAATAACCAAATACAAATATATCCGATATATCAGGTAACAAAGTGAGATACTGTAGCAATATGAGATAACCAAGGGACAGCAAAAGAGATGAGAGATAACATAGTACCTTAAGGACAACAATCATTCATTATATGGCTTATGTTTCTATATCCTAGAGATCCTTTCATTTAGCGTCATACTATATGGCCTTATGTATCTAGGTTTTGCTCTATTGTAAATCTCTGCTAGGAGAGCCCAAGGTTTCTACTGATTATGACAAATGAAGGACACCATTGAGCCTAAGTTCCTTTGAGTCTGGCTTACTTCAAGACCAATGGAATAGAACTGAAGACCCAGATATTAAACCACAGACCTATGGCGACCTAATCTTTGACAAGGGAGCCAAAAAAATAGAATGGAAGAAAGACAGCCTCTTCAACAAGTGGTGCTGGCAGAACTGGTTAAGCACCTGCAGAAAACTGAAGTTGGATCCTTCTTTGTCACCCTGCACTAGAATTAACTCCAAATGGATCAAAGACCTGGAGGTAAAAGCTGACACACTGAAAACTTTACAAGAAGGAATAGGAGATACACTAGGTCTCCTTGGCACAGGTCGAAACTTTCTTAATAAGGACCAAGAATCACAACAAATCAGAGAAAGGCTGGATAAGTGGGACTGCATTAAACTGCAGAGCTTTTTGTATGGCTAATAAATTAATTAGGAAGCCTACAGAGTGGGAGAAGATGTCCACTAACCATAAAATGGACTAAGGCCTCATATCTAAAATACATCAACAGCTCAAAAAATTGAATCACTCCAAAATTAATCTCCAAAGTAACAACCATCCCATTCAAAGTTTCAGACCTTTGTCATGAGGAAGTGATTCATCAGCCTGTCTTCCTGAAGTGCCAAGGATATTGAAAGGAAGAAACAACATGGGAGGCAAGGAATAAAAGTTTTACTGTCTTTTTAAAATTTAATTTAATTTAACTTTTTTTTAACTTCTGGAGTCAAGTAAAGAGTCAGCTCTTTTCAGCAAGAGCAGCTTTTAAGCACTTGCTAAAATTCCCTGCTAGGTTCAAGCTTTCCCTAACCTCAAGGTAACTAGAGTGTGGACAATCAAGTTTTGGAGGTTTTCTTGGCCAGTGAGAAGAGAAGCTAATTCACAAGAAGGAGACAAATACATGAGTAAAAAGTACTTTTTATGTTAACCTAAAACCAAAAATACCATTGTAAAGTAAAATGCAAGAGGGAGTCAAAGTCAGAATATCTTCAGTTAAAAATTTATATGAGATTTTCTTTTAAATAATTCCATATGCATGGATTACAACGATATGTTTGGAGTCAATAGAAATAGTAATATTCATTCTTATTTAAAGGGAAAGCTTAGACCAAAATTATGAATTTACTTGTGTCACAGGTGCCTGGAATGGTTTTTATATCAGAAAATTATGATTGTATGTGAATTCTTTTCTTAAAATCTTCATTTTGGTTACTGTTTGTCAGACCTGGATAACTGATTCTATTTGAATTTGACAGTTTCTCCTCTTTTTTTTGCCACTCCTGGGCCTTGATCTCAAGGCTAGAGCTTGAATAGCAGCACCACTTCCAGCTTTTTTTTATGCAGATGATACCAGGAATTAAACTCGGGTCTTTCTGTATGCTAGGCAAGCACTCTACCACTAGAATAAACTCCCTGCCCCAGTTTCTTCTCTTTTCTGAACAGTTATTTTTTCCCTCTGAACTGTTTATCTCTGAAACATCATCTATGAGATTTTGTTAATTAACTACCTTCTGGTTGTTGAGAGTCCCTCATCAATTGAATAAGCCTTTGAAAATTTCCAAGAATGTTCTGTTTTCCCCCCTCTCTGTAGGGAAGAAACCGGTTAAGTGAGAAAGAGAAGCAATAAGACTTTTCTGGCCAAGTTTACGGAGGAAAGAATATTAAAGGGAAAGGTTCTTACACGTATCTTTCTGGGCATCTCTCTCTCCCCCTGTCTTCCTCTAGCTCCGCTCCCTTTCCTCTTCCTTCTCTCTGCACAACACCATCTAGTGCAGCCTCTGCACACCTTATCTTGTGAGGGGCTGACAGGTTCAGTTCTTATCAAAAACTCTCCCTGCCTGAACAATCACGTAGATGTCTCCTTTCTCCAATCTGTATATATGGTGCATTGGCTAAGAAGGGATAGTATCAGGAGTCAGCGGACCCTTCCTCTCTGTTTCTGAGGACCAGTTTGCCTCCTGGATCCTCTCCACAGAACCAAACTGCCAAAAGAGCCCCATGCCAAACTTCTCATCTTAACCATTGCTTGCTTTGCAGCCACCACTCTTAATTGGCCAGGAGCATAGCCAAGAGGTAGAGTGCTCACCTAGCATGCAGGAAGCCCTGGGCTGAATTCCCTGGTACTACATATTCAGAAAAAGCCAGAAGTAGTGCTGTGGCTCAAAAGACAGGGCAAAAGGTATCCAAGGACAGTGCCCAGACCCTGAATTCAAGCCCCAGAACTGGCAAAAAATACTCTTAATATCTTTGCATATTTTTGTTGTGCATTCATATGCAGGAAACTTTTTATATGCCTAGACTTAAGTGGATATGAGCTAAAGAAAATGAAAAAATAATTTAGGATCAGCACATACGTTGGTCACTTATTTCTGAAAATTGCAGGAGTAGACTGAGTTGTATTGTTATATTTTCCCTTTAGCTTTATGTCTGAAACAAGAGTAGATTCTGGCAAAGTATCATGTGTCAGTCCCCAACAGAACTTCTGCCTCAGCTATCAGGCTTTCAGCCTTCATACAACCAGTGACTGATAAATAGCCAATAAAAATGATATACAAAAGTAATTACATTAATGCAAAGCACACTTTCCAACAAACTATCATCTTACATTTTTTTCTTTCTTTCTCTCTTTAGTGTATTTATCAGATATAATTCTCAGTATGGAAAAGACAGAGTAACGCTTTTTGTCCTTAAGCAAATTGAAACAGAGATCTCTAGCACAATCACTATGCTATTTCTCTCAGTACTTTATATCCCTCCTTTACTAATTGCTAGCACAAAGTTTTTGAATGAATACAAATACTCAGAAAAGCTTCCAAATAAGTGATCCAAATGTCCTTGTCAGACAAATGGAAAAAGCCCATATGGTTCCTTTGAACCAAAAATATTCCTGGAGTGCTTCCAGAGCGTAAGGCCTTTTGTGCCAGACAAATGGCAAAAGCTCAGATTAGTACAGCAGACCCCCAAAATAGTTTAGAAGAAGAAGAAAAAGGAAGGAGAATGTCCAAGGTGCATTGATCAAGAAGAACTTACAAAGGTCACTATTCAGAGCCCCTAGAGTTCATGTGTCATGTCTAATCTGATGATGGTTAAAAAAAAAATGAGTCGGTGTTGGCTGCAATAGAAATGTAAGGGAGTTCTTCCTTCTCTTTCCAGCTCATATGACTTGAACTTTAAAACTCCCACGTGCTTGTCTGGAAAGAAAATGCTGATGCTGGCCCTAGAAGGTTGAGAGCCAAGGTCTTGATTTACTTTGGAAAAAGAGGAGCCTATGTTTGGGAAGCACCCCACATAGTACAAAATTTCCTGTCTATTGCCTCATTGTGTTTGTTTGTATCTTATAAATCCCTTTCCTACCCCCAAGATCTGTGAAGATGGAAAATTGAGACAAAAAGTCAAGTCATTTTTCTTGCATCCAATTTTGAATATTTTATCTCCTTCTACTAACTCTGTCTCCTAGGTTTTCTACACAGTGGGGGGCAATATTAATCTTTGATTCTGGGAATGTTATTGCAACAACTCACAGATTCTAGTTTCTAACATTAAATATGCATATAATTAATTCTTAAATTTGTAATATAAATTTACACTTTGTTATGTAGTCTAATAAATAATTTAGAAAAATATTGGCA
The DNA here is from genome assembly GCF_031878675.1 of Megascapheus bottae. Taxonomy (NCBI): domain Eukaryota; kingdom Metazoa; phylum Chordata; class Mammalia; order Rodentia; family Geomyidae; genus Megascapheus; species Megascapheus bottae. Next base: position 2,314,869 of record NC_143517.1, read on the forward strand.
CTAATATAATGTAATGTAATGTTAGGGAAGACAATCTTTTCCCATAAATTCTTAGGTTCAATATGTTAAGCCCTGTGAATTTAATTAGCAAAAACATGCTAGAAAGAGAAAGAAGTTTATTTGTACGTGAAAGGTGCCTATGCACAAGCGTGCCCCATGACAAATAAGAAATGGTGAGAATTTGGGGTTTATATACCTACCTTAGACAGGAACAGAACATTGGAGGAAATGTGTTCACAAGAAGTGCAAATATTTATCCTTAAAAATAGGAGTTTTAGAACATTTGAGAGGTAAGGATCTATAAAAATGCTAATTCAAGATTGTGTGGGCCTTCTGTTTTCTTCATGACCAGGAATCTTCTCCAGAAATCTTCTGGGAGTAAATATCAACCCAAAGGTGAAATTTATGGTAATCCTTATTTCTTGGAAGTTTCTGCTTCTATTTGAAGGAAAATCCCAGGAGGCTTCTTTCTACATCTGATGAGTTTGTCTTCTTCATAAACTTTACATTAATTCTGGAGCTCCAATTGGATCTTCACAGAGTTTTTTGCTTATCATTCATTCCATACTATTCAGCATCAGATATCAATATGATGTCATTGCTGTATAGGCATTCTATTCCAGAATTTCTGGTAACAAAGATTAAGTCAAGAGTTAATTCATTGTTGGAAATTATCTTATATATGCATTACTCAGAGATAACTCTGAGCTAGCTTATTTATATCACAAAACTTTAAATGCAATCTATTGCAATAGCCATAGATTTTCACCAAATGATAAAATGCAACCATAAATAATAAACATCACTGATTCTCTATAAAGTCAGAAAAGTCTAAATGGTCACAAGTCAAGTACTTTAATGTAATCCAAAATGTACAAAGTAGTGAATGTACAATGACTGGAAAATGAGATATGGGTTGAGCAAAATAATGAAATCACGAACAGTAAAAAAAGACAATTAGGGGGCCAAAAGTTTGGCCTAGTGGTAGAATGCTTGCCTAGCATGCACAAAGACCTGGGTTTGATTCCTCAGTGCCACATACATAGAAAAAGCCAGATGTGGTGCTGAGGCTCAAGTGGGAGAGCTCTAGCCTTGAAAAAGCTCAGAGAGTGCTCAGGCCCTGAGCTAAAGCCCAGGACTGGCAAAAAAAGACAATTAGTTTTACTGAGGTGCAGCATAGTTCTACAAATTAAAAAACACAGCTCCACATAGAGTTATTATTCCTCAAAAGGAAAGTGACCTTTTATTTCCACTCAGAAGGGAAGATCTACAATTGGTAGGAATTTAGTCAGACTCAGTTGTTAAGAACTCTTGCAAATTAGGATGCTTGAAAAATATTATAGTGGATCAAAAGCAAATCTGATCATGACAGTGTTTCTCAAGCCTTGTAATATACTGCTTATAGATTATGGAAAATATTTTCTTTTGTTAGATTTAGTCCTGCACAACATGTGCAAGGGACTGTTCCTCTGGTTTTTTCATTTTTTTCTCTCTGTCTCTCTCTCTGTCTCTCTCTGTTTCTCTCTCGGTGACTCTCTCAGTCTCTGTCTCTGTCTGTCTGTCTCTGTCTCTCTGTCTCTCTGTCTCTCTTCCTCTCTCTCCCTCCCTCTCTGTCTCTGTCTCTCTCTCTCCCTCCCTCTCTCTTTTCTTTTGCCGGTCCTGGGGCTTGAACTCAGGGCCTGAGCTTTGTTCTTTGCTTTCTCAAGGCTAGCACTGTTTTAGTTTCTCTTAATTTGTCTGTCTGTCCCTTTTGCTGCCATTCTTAAGCCATTTTTGCCTTTCATTTTACCAAGTATAACACTGTGAAAAAAGAAATAAAATTCTTATGTTTTGCATAATTTAAAACTTTTCTAACTTGAAAAAATCTATAGGAGATTTTTTTCTAAAAAGAATTGAAAGAGTAAGTACATAAAAGGAACAAACTATTGTAACAAACAATTAAATTACAAAATTATTAAAATTTGAATGTTTATTAAAATTTTTAGTTCATATGTTTTACATTTTATAGTTCAGATGAAATAATAATCTAAAAAGAAAAATAATCATAGACTCACATGTTTCTCATCAGAATAACAACATAACATTCTAAGATACTAAATAATAAAGTTCTAGGATGCTTTTAAAATTATTGTGCCTCTATAGTAACAATAATAAAATGATCCCTTTAGATGTACAAGAAATAGACCAAGAACTTCAGAGACAGGCTTAAAGTACAAAAGTTAACATGTAATACTTTAAGTATTATTTTCCTTGAAATTAATCTTAAGAAGTAATTTCAAAATAAATTATTCCAACAAAATATTTATAGGTCTTGGAAGTTTTATCAGACATTTTATTCTCTTGGGAAAAAATGGAAATAGAAGAAAACAGGCAAATATACAGAAAGTTCAATAACCACAGCTTATTCATTTTATAATTAACAAAAAGAACAAGCGAGAGGCTGGAACATGACTAAAATGGGAGGTTTGTTTAGCAAGCACAAAGCTATGAGTTCAATTTCCAAAACTGCCAATGCAAAAAGGATAAAAAATTGTAGGAAAAGACAAAAAGAGACCAAGACAGAGATAGAAAGAGAAAAGAGGAAAAAAGATAAATGGAGAAATAATAAAAGAAAGAGAAAGGAGGAAAACATTAGAAAAATTCTAATGAATTTAGCTTACTGATGTATTTTTAATACATTAATTTGATTAGCTAGGCTGAAATGAATAGATTCCTTTGGAATTTATTTAGTTCATATTTTCTTCTTGGGAAATTGAATGACATGAGAATGGGTTTTCATCTGAAAAGAGTTGGACACTTTCTATTTAAAATATAAGAAGATAGTTTATGAATGTTCAAGTTCATACTTATTTATTAGAATACAGATTTAATTTTACTTTTGAGAGTCACAGCTCAAGGAATGATAAATTACATATCCTTCCCTGTATCTGGTGCCTCCACACATGTACAGCTATCCCATCAAACACTTGTGGACACAGTGGTACACTATAGTAACCAGTGAGCCAGGACTGACACATTGGGTTTCACCAAAGTCTACTGAGAAGTTCTTTCAGTGTTACTCTACATGGATTTACCTGGTAGAATGACAGCTAGAATATGTGCTTGGTGTCCAATTGGAAAACGTAGAACTATGCAAATCTAATTTTAGAAATGTTACCAGCATATTTCCTCAGTATTCGTAGTCCAAAGTAACTACAAAAACCAGACACAATTCAAGATTTAAGGAGGTAAGCAATAAAATTCACACCCTCGTGGGGTATTAAAAGCCACGTTGTAAAGCAGTCTTGGTACAGAATGAGAAATGGTCTTGTCTAGTTTTGCAAGGGATTTGTCATATTGTCCTCATCTCTTTCCTACTTTGTGTGACAAGTCCGTCTTCTGCCAGATGCATCCTGCACACTTGCATCTGTTCTTCCAAAAGGTCTGCCTCATTTCCAGAATGCTGTTGAGCAATTTATTCTCTATATGTAGGACACCATTCCTCAATACTCTTCCGACCAGGTTTTCCTGGTGAGAAAAACTCCTTCATCTTGAAGAGTGAGAAGAAAAATCCAAAGTAAAATAAAACAATTATTGGAATATCAACAGCTAAAGTTTATTGACTAGCTCTCAGAATAGTTCTACTACAACAGACTGTGTGCTGCTACTTGAGGGCAAGGACTTAGTTATATTAACACCAGAACTTAGTACACGTTGGTACTTGTTAGCTACTTAGTCAATCTTTGACAGTGCATTGTTGAAGCCAAACCACACGATTATTACACAATTACTTTAGGCTGGTAGCCATTATTTCACACAATAATAAATAATTGAGGGAAAAAATGAATTCCCTGATAATATCAAGAGTTAAAGTACAAATTAGCCCAGGACTGTCCTTCACAACAGAAGCTTTCTCTGAGCATCTGCTTGACATAGCTATTTAATTATTCTTTTCCTCTCACAAGAGGGGAAGGTAATTACCAACTCCTGCTCTTAATTACCAGCCTTTTGCCCATTGCATCTGGTCCTGCTTCTGTACTTGCCACAAAACATCACAGTATTTGCTCAAAGAAATGTGTTAGCGACCAAAACCACATTTCCATTTCCAAGATTCCTCCCCCAAATCATTGCACCTTGCAGCATTTTAAGTGTGAAGTCGACCATCTACCCATAGGTTAGCTTGTCTTTCTACATCACTCTTTGGAATATGATTTGTACACAGGATCACAGCAGATTCCCTAGGTTTGTTTTTTCCTTCTCTCTATTTTTAGTGCTTCAAGAAAGAAAATTTGGGCTTCATCTATAAATATGTCACATACATATGTTCCATTTATGACTTTTTCTTTCTTTTTGAATGACCTTATTTAACATGTTTGATTCCAAATGTAGTGTGCTTCTTCTATCCAAATGTACCTCTACATCTTCTGTAATCTTAACCTTCTGAGTGATCCTCTGTTCTCACAATATGGTCTCTATGGAGCACTTGACTCTGGGATGTCATAGCTTCTTACTTCCTCCCTCCACCCTGCATGTACCTTCAGCCACATTTTTCTGCTTACTAGGCTTTACATAATTTTATTGTGGTTAGTTAGCTGTTGTACAGAACGGTTACCATTTCATAAGTCAGATGAGTACAATTCTTTATGGACAGTGTCACCAATTCCCTTGATTTTCCCCAGCCCTCCATCCTGTCCCTGCCTACAAGTTGTATAGTTCATTTTCCACAAAGTATATAATATATTGAATGTTTGCTCTTTTTGAATACTGCATGCTGCTCTAGGGCAGAGGTGGATATCCAGTGTGCAGAATAAACATTTGTTACTAGCATTAGCTATTATAATTTGTACTGGCAAATAAGAATCTTAGATTTATTTTTAGGCTATTGCAGCGTTTTTAGAAAAGTCTGCTACTGATCAAAAGAAGAACCCATTTAAAATAGTTGAGCCTTTGTGTGTGTGTGTGTGTGTGTGTGTGTGTGTGTGTTATCTGTGCTGGTAATATGGCTTGAAATCAGAACCTTGCTTCATTCACAGATTGTTCTCTCATTTGAGTCATGTCTAAACTTTTGGATATTTTGCTGATTAAGCTTTTCTTGGTTATGTCTCCCTTGACCAAGTTCACACTACAATGGTCAGATCTCTGCTTACTCAGATCCCTGAGAAAGTAGAATTAAAGGTATGAGCTGTATCTTCTACATTGCTTTAGATTGCAGAAAACTCTTCATTCATGGTCCACAACAAATAGAGGCGCAAAACCTCACCATTTCCCTGATAACTCCCGGGGTAAGTCTTGCTCTGTACTCTCTGAATCAGTAGGCTTTATCTATGGATTTGTTTTGTTTACCCCTGCAGCACTGGTTCTGCTGCTGCTGTGGTAGGAGTCCATGATAAGCCTCTTGTGGCTCCTGCTTATGCAGACATAAGCTACACATCATTAGAAGATTGTCAGCACCAGTAAGAAAAGATCTGAAATGGCCACACATCCCTGTGAAATTTGATTTGGATAAGAAATACCTGGCCTACAATTGCTTAAGCAGTATGTAAATTTGGTGTTGTTTTCTTTTCTTTTTTTTATTGTGATTAATAGAAGGGTTACATTATATTCACCAGATAGAAGGTGCATAAACATTGATACCCTTCACAAACATTGATACCCTTACTCATGACATGGTCCCCATTTCCTGCCCCACTTCCCCTCCCCCCTCCCGCACTTACCTTGATTTCCCCCTTCCCTATCCAATTTCAAAAAACCAATTAAGCACATATAAAATATATCAGATAACAAGGTGGAAAATTGTAACAATATGAGATAACCAAGGGATGGCAAAAAAGATTAGAGATAACATAGGACCTTAAGGACAACAGTCACTCATTATATGGCTTTTGTTTCCTTATCCTGGAGTTCCATATATTTAGTGTCATATTATTTGGCCTAATGTCTCTAGATTTTGTTCTATTGTAAATCTCTGCTAGGAGAGCCAGAGGTTTCTACTGATTATGACAAATGAGGGAAATCATTGAGCCTATGTTTCTTTGAGTCTGGCTTACTTCACTTAACATGATCTTTTCTAAGTCTTTGCATTTCCTAACAAATGGGTCGATGTCGTTCTTTCTGACAGCAGCATAGAATTCCATTGTGTATAAATACCACATCTTGTTGATCCACTAATCAACTGAGGGGCATCAGGGTTGGTTCCATATCTTTGCTATGGTAAATAGTGCTGCAATGAACATCATTGTGTTAGTGGATTTAGTATGCCCTTGTTTCTGGATGATTGGGTAAATGCCAAGTAGTGGAATTGCTGGGTCATAAGGGAGCTCTATGTTTAGTCTTTTGAGGAACTGACATACTGCCTTCCATAGTGGTTGAACAAGTTTGCACTCCCACCAACAGTGTAGTAGTGATCCCTCCAGCATCTGTTGTTATTAGTTTTCTTGATCCTGGCCATTCTAACTGGAGTGAGGTGGAATTTTAGAGTTATTTTGATATGCATTTCTTTTATGACCAGAAATGTTGAGCATTTCTTCATGTGTCTATAGGCCATTTTTATTTCTTCTTCAGGGAAGACACTCTTTAAGTCTTTGGCCCATCTTTTAATGGGATGGTTGTTTCTTTGGAGATTAGTTTTGGATTGATTCAATTTTTTGAGCTGTTGATCGTTTAGATATGAAGCCTTTGTCCATTGTATGGTTAGTGAAGATCTTCTCCCATTCTGTAGGCTTCCTAATTAATTTACTAGCTATGTCCTTTGCCATACAAAAGCTCTGCAGTTTAATGCAGTCCCACTTATCCAGACTTTCTCTGATTTGTTGTTTTGCTTGGTCCTGGTTGAGGAAGTTTCCATCTGTGCCTTCTTGTGAAGTTTTCACTGTGTCAGCTCATACCTCAAGGTCTTCGATCCATTGGGAGTTAATTCTAGTGAAGGGCGACAAAAAAGGATCCAACTTTAGTTTTCTGCAGGTGCTTAACCAGTTCTGCCAGCACCACTTGTTGAAGAGGCTGTCTTTCTTCCATTCTATTTTTTCAACTCCCTTGTCAAAGATTAGGTAGCCATAGGTCTGTGGTTTAATATCTGGGTCCTCAGTTCTATTCCATTGGTCTTTAGGCCTGTTCTTGTGCCAGTACCAAGCTGTTTTGATAATTATAGCTCTGTAATAGAGTCTAAAGTTTGGTATTGAAATTCCTCCTGCCCCGTTCTTTCTGCTAAGAAGTATTTTTGCTATGCAGGGTCTTTTATTATTCCATATGAAATCTGCATTTGCCTCTTCTATTTCTTTAAATAATGACATTGGGATATTGATGGGTATTGCGTTGAATTCGTAGATACCACTTGGCAAGTTGTCATTTTCACGATGTTGGTTCTTCCAATCCAGGGGCAGGGGAGGTTTTTCCATTCCCTTAATTCTGCTTTAATTTCCTTTTTCAGGGTTTTAAAGTTTTCATCAAAAAGGTCCTTTACATTCTTAGTTAAGTTAATTCCTAGGTACTTTATTTTCTTTGAGGCTATTGCAAAAGGAGTTGCTTTCCAATAGTTGCCTCATTCCTTTCACGGTTGGCATAGAGGAAGGCAGTTGATTTTTGAGAGTTAATATTATACCCTCCTACCTTGCCAAAGTTTTGAATCAGCTCAAAGAGCTTGGGAGTGAAGTCTATAGGGTTCTTTAAATACAGAATCATGTCATCTGCAAAGAGGGATAGTTTTATTTCCTCTTTCCCTATTCTGGTTCCCTTTATGCTTGCTTCATGCCTTATTACTATGGCTAGGAATTCTAATACTATGTTAAAGAGGATTGGAGAAAGAAGCCATCCTTGTCTCATTCCTGATTTTAGAGGGAATGGCTTTAGCTTTTCGCCATTAAGAATAATACTAGTTGTGGGTTTGTGATACACAGCCTTAATTATACTGAGGAATGTTCATGGATTCCTAGTTTCTCCAGAATTTTTAGCATAAAGGGGTGTTGGATCTTGTCAAACGCTTTTTCTGCATCTATTGAGACAATTATGTGATTTTTATCCTTGCTCCTGTTGATGTGTTGAATTATATTAATTGATTTGCATATGTTGAACCAGCTTTGCCTCCCTGTGATGAATCTAGTTTCATCATGGTGTATAATTTTTTTGATGAGTTGTTGTAGACAATATTTTGTTGAGAAGTTTTGCATCGATGTTCATCAAAGAAATAGGTCTATAGTTCTCTTTCTTTGATGAATCTCTGTCTGGTTTGGAGATGAGGGTTATACTGGCTTCATAGAATGAGTTTGGTAAAGAACCTTCATTTTCAATTTTGTTGAAGAGCTTGAGGAGTATTGGTGTGAGCTCTGCTTTGAAGGTCTTACAGAATTCAGCTGTGAATCCATCTGGCCCTGGGCTTTTCTATTGCCATTTCTATTTCAATGCTTGAAATAGTCCTGTTTAGTTGGCTTAGTTCTTCTTGGTTCAGTGTGGGTATGTTAATATTGGCTAGAAATTCATCCATTTCTTCTAGATTCTCAAACTTGTTGGCATAAAAGTTTGAAAAGTATTCCCTCATGATACTCTGGATCTTGGTAATTTACCTTTATCATCTGTGATTTTGTTTATTTCGGTATGCTCCCTTGTTTTTTTGGTAAGATTTGCCAAGGGTCTGTCAATTTTGTTAATTTTTTCAAAGAACCAACTCTTTGGTTTGTTGATTCTTTCTATAGTTTTTTTGGATTCCATTTAATTCTGCTTTGATTTAATAATTTGCTTCCTTCTACTGGGATTAGGGTTGGTTTGTTGCTTTTCTTCCAGGAGTTTAAGGTATCAAATTAAATTGATGGTTTGTTATTTTTCCAATTTGTTATTGTAGGCATTCAGAGCTACAAATTTTCCTCTGAGTACTGCCTTTGCTTTGTCCCAAAGGAGCTGGTATTTTGTGTGCTCTTTTTTTGTTAAATTTCATAAATTGTTAGATTTCTGTTATGATCTCCTCAATGACCCATTGGTGATTCAACAATGTGTTGTTCTAGCTCCATGAGTTACAGGATTTTCGATGGTGGAGATTGGGGTTCAGTTCCAATTTGATGCTCTTTTGGTCTGAGAGAGTGCAGGGAATGATTTCAGTGTTTCTGAATCTGCCCAGGTTTGTTATATGCCCAAAATATGGTCTGTTTTCGAAAATTTTCCATGTGCTGTGGAAAACAACAACAACAATGTATATTGTGTTGTTGTTGGGCGGAATAATCTGCAGATGTTTGTTAGATCTAGTTGGTATATACAGTTGTTCAATGTTGGGGCCTAGCCTCCATCTCTGAGGCCTGATTCTGGCTCAGCTGCAATTAAAGGGCTTTGTCCAGGCATTCGGTCTTTTGCATACCTCTCTTAAGGCATCTCTGTGTACGTGACTCGATTGAACCCCCCGCAGTTTCGCGGGTCTCGCAGCAGCTCAAGTCTCGCGCGCTTTCCTGCACCTGTCCTGCCCACTACCTGAAAGCCCCACCCAGACCCTTAGTGGTAGCACAGGGGCCCTCTTCCTATTGGCTAGCTTCCCAGTGCCCACCTTCTCCTACCCTAACAGTATATAACTAATTGTCGGACGCAATAAAGAAGGAGAGCATCAGAGAGCATCAGAGATCAGCAGAGATCAGCAGAGAGATCTGATGCGCTTTCATGGTTAACACTGCTTCTGACTCAGCGTGGTTTTTTCTTCCCTGGTGATTGGGGGAGGGCTGGGTCTTCGACACTTACCATCTCGCTCGGCTCCCGGGGGACTACAGGCTGGCCCTGTGTGTCCCTCCCCGTTCCTGTGTTGCTGCCCCGAGAGGAGCAACAGCTGGTGCCCTGTGTGAGGAAACTGCCGCCCGTGTGAGGGCTCCACGTGCTCAAGAAACTCACCGCCGACGAGCTAATCGGACTGCGGGTAAGTGTACTCCCATCAAATATGGGAAAGAACCTTTCTAAGAATGACCCTTCCCTCGACTCTCTTAAGCTCTTCCTTAAAAGTCGAGGGTTAGAGATTTTAGTTGCACAGACATGTAAAGTTTGGGATACTTTAGTTAAAATCGCCCTGTGGCTGCCAACTAGCAACTTGGTAGACTGGAATACTTGGGACAAAATTGAGCATCTAATCAGAAAAGCCCAGATTAATCAAGGGGAGATTCCTCCACGAGGCGTTTATTCAGTCTTGTATGCTCTAAAGTCTAGTTTTTCTCCTGGGCATTCCAACCACAGGGCTGGGTCCCCTGGGGACACAGTTAACCAAGAGAGGCCAGATGCCTCCCTTACTCCCTGCGGAGATGCTAGTCTCTCATTATCTATTGAAAGGCCAAGTTCCCCTCAGGGAGATGAGGAGCCACCCTTTACCCCTCCCCCATTAAACCCAGGCTATGAGCCCTCTGTAGTCTCCCAGGGGGGCCTGGGCCTGAGCGGCCCTGCGAGTTCCCCAACCCCCTCGGTGCCAGAGCTCTATCCACCACATGGCCCAGAGTACTGCCAGCTTTTCCCTGTTAATATCAACCCAGGCGGTAACCGCCCTGCAGCCTGGTATCCCTGGGAACCTAGCGACCTTAAGGAACTCAAGAAGGCTGTTTTAGAGGATGGCCCTAATGCTCCTTGGATGGAAACCATCCTCCAAGGCCTTGCTCATCAACCATGTACCGCGGCCGATTGGATGGCCCTGGCCAAGGTAGTCCTTCCAGGCTCGCTTTTCATTAAGTGGTGCGCCCTGTATAAAGAAGAAGGCCGCCAGCAGGCAGAGAGGAACCATTATGCTCAACCTATGATCCCCATTACTCTAGGGATGCTGACAGGGACCTCTGATCAATACTCTACGGGGGTCCAGCAGGCTGCCATCCCCCCTCCCTATCAGGATCAGATTAGAGCTTTGGGCCTAGTGGCCTGGAGAAAACTGGAGGAGGGTCCCTCTGAGTCTCCAATAGCAGGAATTAACCAAAGACCAGAAGAGGACCTGTCCACTTTTATTGATAGAGTTGAGGGGAGTATAAAAAGAAAGTTCCCTCCTGGAGATCTTAGGGACCAGTTTGTTAAGATGGTTTGGGAGGGTATGAACAATGAGCACAAGATGGCTTGTTCAGGATTAAAAGGCAGATCCATGGAGAGGTGGATCGTGGCCTCCCAGGACATAGGTACTCATTCCCACCAGGCACAGACGATGGCGGCTGTGCTTCAGGCCTCCCGTAGAGATGATATGGCCGCCCTTGCTTCCACCCTCAGGCAGGCACTCCCTGGGAGAGGGCGTACTTGTTTTGGATGCGGTCAAGAGGGACATTTTAAGAAAGACTGTCCCAATAAGCCTCCGCTGCCACCGCCGCCGCTTCCATTTAATAGATCACAAGACTCCACTTTGCCTCGGACCCCCTGTCCTAGGTGTAGAAAAGGATTTCACTGGGCTAGAGACTGCCGATCCAAAACTGATATTCAGGGCAGGCCTTTAAACTCCAACGGGGGCGTACCCCAGCCCCGTTAAATAAGGGGAAAACTCCAGCGCGTGCGCATTGGACGGTGCCTCTCGTGTCTGGGGTTAGGCCTAAGATGGTGTTCATTATAGGAGGAAAGCCTTTCAAGTGCCTCATTGATACAGGCGCGGATCGGACAGTGCTTAGGAAAGAGGAGATCCCCGCTCAGTGGAAGCTGGTTGCCGGCCCACCTCTGTTGGGGGTTGGAGGACAGACAGGATCACAGCAGACAGCTGATTGGGTAACTTGGGAGGATCCCGATGGCAATACAGGAGAAGTTCGCCCCCTAGTGGCCTCAGGCTTAACCGCCAATTTGCTAGGTCAAGATGTATTAGGGGAAGCAGAGGCATTTATTACCACTGACCATAAAGCCTCTTATGATAATGGTCTGGATGATGAGGAATATCGGCAATACTCTCTTGAAGATCAAAGAAGTTATAAAAACCACCCTACATTTGGGTTGGCCAGAAGGGATCAACTACTTTGCTGCTCTCGGCCTCACCCCCAATCCTAAGGGCCACTGCTCCTCCGGGGACACCGAAAATACGTTGGATCTCGGGTCCCCCTGTCTGGGTGGAGCAGTGGCCGTTGCCTCGCCAAAAATTAGAGCAACTTCACCATTTGGTTGACCAACAAGTCCAGTTGGGACATCTCCAACGCTCTCTGAGCCCTTGGAATTCCCCAGTATTTGTGATTAAAAAGCCTAATGGCAAGTGGAGACTACTCCAAGATTTGAGAAAAATAAATGAGAGGATGGAACTTTTTGGGACCCCCCCAAAGGGGGATGCCCTGGATACCTGCCATTCCTAATGACCAATATCTCATAGTCATAGATATCAAAGACTGTTTTTTTTCTATTCCTCTCCACCCAGAAGATACTGAGAAGTTTGCCTTCTCCCTTCCTTCATTAAATTATAAGGGCCCTGATTTACGTTTTGAATGGACAGTTCTACCTCAAGGTATGGCCAATAGTCCTCCTATATGTCAGGACTATATGTCTAGAGTCTTATCCCCTCTTAACGAGGAGACAGGCTCACTTTTCTATGTATATATGGATGATATCATTATAGGAAGCCCGGACACTCAGCATTTAGATTGTCTTTTTAATAAATGTCTCCAACTGTTAAAAGTTAATGGCTTCCAGATTGCCCCAGAAAAAATCCAAAAGATACCCCCCTTTAAAATCCTGGGATCTGTCCTAACACTGGATGTTGTGTCTCCTTTAAAACCCCAATTATCTATCCAAGATACTTATACCCTGCCCCAACTTCAAAAACTTCTTGGTGAAATTAATTGGATGAGACCATGGATCCCTATAACCACTGCAACCCTCACACCTCTTTTTGATCTCTTAAAGGCTCTTGATCTGACCTCCATAGTAACATTGTCAGCTGATCATAAAGAGGTTCTAAATAAAATTCAATTAGCTATCAATGAAGCAGCCTTAAAGAGGTATGATCCTGCTATGCCCCTAACGCTCTATGTCCTATCAGGACAGACTCTCTTTACTGCCCTTTTAGGCCAGGAAGGGGAACCTCTTCACTGGATTCACCTGTCAGTCGGAGGAACACCTAGAGTTTACTCCATGACTGACCAGATGGCAGATTGCATTGTCAAAGGACGAGACTTATCCACTCGTCTTTTTGGGAGTGAACCCCACTCTCTTATCGTCCCTTTTAGGATTAATGATTTCTCTTGGCTACAAAGAAATAATGCTAGACTTGCAATAGCCATGGAAGGCTTTCCAGGTAAAGTGGATTGTCATTATGGTCCCCATAAATGGATGCGTTCCTTTAGTCAGCTGGAGTGGCGACCTCCAAAACTTTTTCTAGGTGAAGCTGATCCCTCCTTCCCCACCGTATTCACGGATGGAGGCAAGAAGAGGGCTTCTGTTGTTATTTTCCCCACAGGTAAAGGCAATTCTTCTCCTGCAGTGACCCTGTCTCATGAAATACAGGGCTCAGCGCAGTTTAAGGAACTTTATGCGGTGGTCTTAGCTCTATATGAGGTTACTGGTCCTCTTAACCTATTCTCAGATAGCCTGTATGTGGTCAATTTGTTACCTAACCTCATAGAAGCTCATATTAAACTTGATAGTAACCCCATCACTCCTTTGATGATTCAAGCTAGAAATTTGCTCAAACAAAGGATTGCGCCTATGTTTATTCAACATCTGAGGGGACATCAAAGCCTTCCAAGTATTTTGACCAAAGGCAATGCCCTCGCTGACCAGTTAGCCTCTAATCCTGAATGTTACACTTTACAGGAGGCTATCTCTTTCCATCGGCTCACGCATGCCAACTGGAGGGGACTACACCACCGATTTCCCCAAGTTGCTATTAAGGACCTAAAAAAGATTATTAGAACCTGCAAATCATGTCACCCTTTCTTACAGGTTCCACCGCTCCAAATGGGCGGTGTTAACCCTCGAGGTCTTAGGCCTAATAATCTGTGGCAAACGGATGTTACACATTTTCCCTTTTTTGGAAAACTTAAATACATTTTTTTAACAATAGACACCTTTTCCCATGCCTGTTGGGCTACAGCCCATTCCGGGGAGAGAGCTAAACATGCTATCAGTCATTTTCTTCAATGTTTTGCTACTCTCGGATTGCCAGACCAAATAAAAACCGATAACGGTCCATGTTTTGTAAGCAAGTCTCTTGATGACTTCTTTAAACAATGGCAAATTACCCATACTACTGGCATCCCTCATAATCCCAGAGGACAAGCAATAGTAGAAAGATATAACCATGTCCTTAAATCTCAATTAATAAAACAAAAAAGGGGGAATACACTCCCCCCCCATGATCAGCTAAAGATGGCCTTGTTTACTCTCAATATTTTAAATTTTGCCAAAGGGGAACATCTCTCACCCTTCCAGAAACATTGGACAACTTCTATTCCCTATCGAACTGTCTATGTCCGGTGGAAGGACCCCCTTAATGGGGAGTGGAGGGGCCCTGACCCCCTCATTACAGCTGGAAGAGGATTTGGTTGTGTTTTCCCCACTGATGAAACAAAGCCAATTTGGGTCCCTACAAGGGATCTTAAATATTGTCCCCAAATATGGAGGGACCCCAATAATACTGATGAACACCCAGAAGGCTCTCTGCCTCCTGAGGATATCTCTCTCTCTCTTCTTTTTCAGAATAAATGATGGACCTTACAGTGCTGATCCTGTTTCTTCTTGGAGTCAAGATACCCATCATCAACATCCTCTGGACCGGACTGCACAGATGGCTACCCTATGTCCTTCCTTGGCCCTATACTCCTCTTCTTCTTACTCTTAACTTTTGGGCCCTGTGTTATCAATAAGGTTACAATTCATTCAAAGCAGGATAGAATCCATTCAGTTGATGAACGAATCCATTCAGTTGATGAACGTACAGGTGCATTACCAGAGGCTTGCTACCAATGTCAATGACCGCTATGACCAAGGAGAGCCCAATGACAAGGAGGGATCCCTCGACTCCCCTTAGATGTCTCCCCGAGAGCCAATGACGGGTAAGATCTCTGGAGCGGGGACAACCTAAGACAGGCCCGGGGGTGATCTGTACTGTGGGACAGAAGGCCGCAGAGCGCTCAATGACGGGTAAGATCCCCTGAAGGGGACGACCTAAGACAGGGGTTTTGCGCGCTTGTCCCCCCCTGTTCTAATAAACAAAAAAGGGGGAATTGTTGGGGCCTAGCCTCCATCTCTGAGGCCTGATTCTGGCTCAGCTGCAATTAAAGGGCTTTGTCCAGGCATTCGGTCTTTTGCATACCTCTCTTAAGGCATCTCTGTGTACGTGACTCGATTGAACCCCCCGCAGTTTCGCGGGTCTCGCAGCAGCTCAAGTCTCGCGCGCTTTCCTGCACCTGTCCTGCCCACTACCTGAAAGCCCCACCCAGACCCTTAGTGGTAGCACAGGGGCCCTCTTCCTATTGGCTAGCTTCCCAGTGCCCACCTTCTCCTACCCTAACAGTATATAACTAATTGTCGGACGCAATAAAGAAGGAGAGCATCAGAGAGCATCAGAGATCAGCAGAGATCAGCAGAGAGATCTGATGCGCTTTCATGGTTAACACTGCTTCTGACTCAGCGTGGTTTTTTCTTCCCTGGTGATTGGGGGAGGGCTGGGTCTTCGACACTTACCATCTCGCTCGGCTCCCGGGGGACTACAGGCTGGCCCTGTGTGTCCCTCCCCGTTCCTGTGTTGTTGCCCCGAGAGGAGCAACAGTTCAACTCTAAGGTTTCTCTGTTGAGTTTTGCCTGGTTGATCTGTCCATAGGTGAGAGTGGTGTGTTAAAGTCACCAACAATCACTGTGTTTTGATGTATGTATGGTTTCAGTGAATGTAGAGTTTGCTTGATGAAGTTTGGTGTTCCAGGATTAGGTGTGTAGATATTTAGTATGGTTATGTCCTCCTGGAGGAAAGATCCCTTTAGTAGTATGTAGTACCTTCTTTGTCTTTTCTCACTAATTTTAGTTTGAAATCTATTTCATCTGATATGAGGATGGCAACTCCAGCCTGTTTATAGGGGGGCGTTAACTTGATAAACTTTGTTCCAACCTCTCACTTTCAAAAAATATTTGTGTTTTTGGGCAGGATGTGTCTCTTGAAGACAGCAGAACGGTGGACCTTGCTTTTTGATCCAACTAGACTGTCTATGCCGTTTAATTGGAGAGTTAAGTCCATTGATATTGAGAGTCAGGATTGAGAAATATTTATTACTTCCTGCCATTTTTAAAAGCTTTCATTAGGGTCTGTGTCTTGATAGTTCTTGTGGTACTTAGATGGTATGATTTTTAGGTGTCATTTCTTTCTCTGTATTACATTTGTGTTGGTTTTCTATGTGCACAACATCTTTGAGAATTTTCTGTATTGTTGGTTTGGTTGCTATGTAATGTTGCAGGTTTTCCATGAATGGAATGTTTTGATCCCTCAGTTATGTATGAGAGCTTAGGTGATCACAGTATTCTTGGTTGGTAGTTATTTGACTTCAGGGAATGACATATATCCTTCCAATCTCTTCTTGCTTGCATGGTCTCTGCTGAGAATTCTGGGGTTATTCAGATTGGTTTGCCTTTGTAGGTGATTGTTCTCTTCTCCCTGGCTGCTTGTGGGAACCTTTTTTTGGTCTCCATTGATTCTGTTTGGATTATAACGTGGCAGTGGGATGTCCTTTTCTGGTCAGGTCTGTTTGGGGTTCTAAAAACTTCTTGTATCTGGATGGGCCTGCCCTTCTGGATAATTGGGAAGTTGTCTGAGATGATTCCCTGAAGTATATTTCCAATACCATTGACCTCTTTCTCCAGACCCTCCTCAATACCAATTAGCCTTTGTTAGGCTTTCCAATTGTATCTTGGACTTCCTGAAGAATTCTCTCATATATTTCCTAGATTTGGGTTGACTCATTTCTGTTCTTTCTCTATAATAAATAAATTATCTTCAACCCCGGAATTTCTCTCTTCTGCATTGTTTAACCTGTCAAAGCTAACTACTTTATGCTTTATCTAGCTTGCTTCTAATTGCTCGTTTTTGATGCCTTGCATCTCTTGTTTTGGATCATGTATGGATTTCTTTAACTCCTTGTTTTCAATTTGAGTGGTTAGCTCAGCAGCTTTATTCTCTTTGGACATTTGCTGGAGTTCGGTCATCTTTTTCTTTGTGGATTCTATGATTTTGTCTATTTTTCTTTGAAAAACCTTTATTATGGCCTTCTTCATGGTTTCTCCTTTTTCACCTATCACCTTGCTTATGGTTTACTCTTGTTTAGCTATGGCTTCCTCCCTTATCTCTTTCTTTGTATTTTCACATTTTTCATTAATGATGTTTATCAATTGCATTTGTATAGCACTTGGAAGACTCTCCTCTAGATTTGACACTGACTGCTCCATTGCCTGTTTATATTGAGTGCGAGATGCTATTCCTTGATTTGACATTTTTCTTGAGTTTCTTGTTCTGCCCATTTGAAAATGGGAACAAGATTAATACTAAAGAAGATTATAATTTTTCAGATATAACCAACCTTGGCCTGTTTAGCTGACTGACAATAGATGTTCACAATTTTTGATTGGTATTATCACTCTCTCTTTGTGTGCACTTACAGACAAATCTAAGATGGAGAATATATAGAGAAAAGAGGGAAGTAGATATAGCAGATTTTATGATAAAAATTTTAAAAAGAAATAAGAAACAAAACAATAACAACAAAAACAAACCAAAATAAAACAAAAAACAAAACAAATAAAAAACAAACAAATAAACAAAAAAACAACAACAACAACAGAAAAAGTTGTGGGGAGATTCCTCACTATTGTGCGTTTTTACCCAAGAAGTACTAGGGTTGACAACTAGGAGATTAAAAAGCTGGCAATTGTATCAATATTGAAATCATTTTTATTCAGACTGTCCCCAGAGCTGTCACTGTGTTTCTAGGAACGACCACAGTGACAGAAGGAATGTGGGAAAAGAAAGAGGGGGGAAAAAAGGAAAGAATCATATCATTAAAAAAAATGTAGGTAAAATGGAAAGAAAACATAAGAACACCTAAAAATGCAAATGAAAAGGGGTAGAAGAAAAAAAATACAAAGAACAACAACAACAAAAAAGGGTATTTTTCAGTTTTTTTTGGGGGGGGCAAGATAGGATACTTGTGTCTCCACTAAATTCAGGATCCAAACACTCCACAAAGTCTTTTTCTCTTGCTATTTGGCTTTGTGGTTTTTCGGATCAGATTGCGTGATTGGAAAAACGAAGCTGTAAGATTTGCATTTGGCTTTGTTTACCAGGTGTGTGGCTCGGCATAGGGGATAGATTTCAGCAGCACTGGGGCCGCATTTCTGGCTAAGGGATCTCTGGGAAATCCTTTGCCCTTTAGAATGATGGCACTGCCAGCGCCACCTCTCAGGCTCCAATTAATTTGGCCGGGTTTTTGCCAGCGGTCAAGATGGTGCTGCTCTCAGCTGGTGGGGGAGAGGCTCCCTCCAAATGCCATTCCACTAGCAGAAGTGGAAACTTCTCCTCAGAGATACTCACAAATTGCTGGATTTCCAGTCCCGTGAAGCTGGCGGTCTGTGCACAGCCGGGTGTTGGCTCTGTGCTCGCGCAGGCTCTGTGTGGCTCTGTCTGCAGCCAGCGGGTCTGTGCCGCCAAGAAGCACTGCTGCTTTGATTCAGAAGAGAAGCTTTGTCTCCACGGCCAAACCGCGGCTGGCGTGCAGCTCCACTCTGTCTTCTCGAGTGGGTTTTCTGCCTTTTTCCTCTGTGACTGAGATCTCAGTGGTGCTAAAGCTTACTTAGGATTAATTTTTCTTTCTTTTTTTTGTGATTAGTTACCATTTTTTATTGTAATTAATAGAAGGGTTACATGATATTTGCCAGATAGATGGTGCATTAATTCCCATACAATGATACCCTTTCACATGTCTTGGTCCCCATTTCCCTCCCCCCACCCCCACCCCTCATCTTGTTTTTCCCTGTTCCCTATCCAATTTCAAATAAACAAATACAAATACATCCAGTATATCAGGTAACAAAGTGAGATACTGTAACAATATGAGATAACCAAGGGACAGCAAAAGAGATGAGAGATAACATAGTACTTTAAGAACAACAATCATTCATAATATGGCTTATGTTTCTATTTTTTCTTAAAGAACTGTCCCCTACGCTGCCAGTACTTGTATCTTGGTGGGAGCTCAGAACAACTGTCACTGAACCACTGCCATCTTCTGCCCACACACACCATAAGTTTGTAAATTTTAAATCTGTATCAGTAGCTATAGCTCAGGTAAATAAGTTTCCTTTTGGTTCCTAATGTTCAATTTTAATAATTTTAATGTGTATAAGGAAACCTAGGACTATAAAGTTGAAAGACCAACAGTTTAGACAGTCCTTCCTCCCTTCTTCCATTCCTCCCTTCCTCCCTCACCCTCTTTCTTTCTTTGTATCTTGCTTCCTTTCTCTTTCCTTTTTTTCCTTTTTTTTTTTTGTGTGTTCGTACACTGGGCCTGGGCATTGTCACTGAGCTCTTCAGCTCAAGGCTACTGCCCTAACCATTGAGTCATAGCACCACTTCCAGTTTTCTAGTGGTTAATTTGAAGTCAGAATCTCATAGACTTCAGTGTCTGGGTTGGCTTTGAACTGTGAACCTCAGATCTCAGCCTCCTGTGTAGCTAAGATTATAGAACCACACCTAGCCCATTTTTCTTTTTCTCTTCTTTCTTTTTAAATTTTTTCTTTTGTCTTTTCATACTAGCTTATATTAAATATTAGTAGACTGTCTTTTCTAAGAATGAGAAAATGAGAAAATCAGAACAGAGACTGGGAAGGGAATGAAGTTTCAAAGCCAGGCTTCTTGTTGTTGTTGATAAGACAGATAACGCTTAAATACCGATGCAAGAAGAAAGCATAATTAATTGAGCCCTGGTGGCTTATACCTGTAATCTTAGTTACTCAGGCTACTGAGATCTGAAGTTTTCACTTCAAAGCCAGTAAAACAACCAAATCCATGAGAGAACCTGGAGATAAATCTAAATAACTTACAATGTTCCCTCCCTCAAAAAATAATACCTAGAAGTATGGCTCAGGTAGGTCATCACTTCTAGCTAAGGAATAAGCAGAAGAGGGAGGAAGTAGTGAAAGGAGGAGGAGGGAGGAGAAAATAGAGATTAAGGAACAGTAAATACAAAAGAAAGAGGGAAAAAATACTAGAATACAAATATACCAGCATAACCATGTTCATTATTCACCATATCTAAGATGTAGAACCACTTTAGATGCCCCTTGGAAGATGAATGGATCAAGAAGGTCTGGTATATACACACAATGGAATTCTATGCTGCCACCAAAAAAGAATGAGATTGCCCTATTTGTAAGGAAATGGAAAAACTTGGAAAAATCATATTAAGCAAAGTAAGCCAGACTCAAGGAAACATAGGCTCAAGGGTTTCCCTCATTTGCAACAATCCGTGTATATCTAGGATTTTCCTAGCAGAGGATCATAAGAGTTTAAAAGCTGTGTACATATGACCATTTAGGATGAGTTTAAATGACATGTACTCCAGGATATGGCAACAAGAGGTTTATCTTTGTGATTGTTTTTCTTAATGTACGATGTGAAGTTATTTATTTTCTCTTTTATTCCTCTTATGGTTTATCTCATGTCATTACTGTATCTGACTTTGGTATATGGTATATTGCTTACACATTTATTTTTTTATTTGAAAAAGGAAATGGGAGGGAAAATCAAGATGAGTGGGAGTGGGTGGGGGAGGACAAAGTGGGAGAAAAACAAGAAGTAATATACTCACTACCTGATGAATATAACTGTAATCGTTCTCTATATTACACTAACATTAAAACAAAAAAGATAGAAAATGTACAGAGGAAAAGCAACTGTGTACATGGAGGCACCCAGGAGATTCACCCTGTCTCACTCGTCCAGTTAGTGATATGAATCATAGAGATGATGGACTGAATATGCCCCATGTATATTTCAAGGTCTCTTTCCAAGAACTTTGAAACTTTAGTTAACAAAACTTACCCAAATTAACCAGAACATTTTAGAAATCCAGTCCTGGAAGAAAATATGATAGGCAGAGTTCTCCTCCCATTTCAGCAATAGTTCATAGTTAAGGACCAGGAACCCTGAGAGGCACAGCATCATGCAGTGATATAGACCCAGGGCATAGGCAGGGACATGATGCCTGTTACCCTGATCACACATAAAACTGAGCTTCCCTTCTTATCACCTTTCATGTCCCTTTGACTCCCAGGACAGAGTGGTTTTGTGTAAAGCTGGAAAACTTGAAGAACTTAAAGAGACATTCAAACTTTGAGAATTATTTTCAAATATGTGCTTATAGGAATGAATCTGAGTTGAATTCCAGCCTAAACGCTGGTAAAAATATAAAAGATAATCAAAATTTTAACATCAACCTAAGATTAAGTTTTTGCTGATGTATCAGTGCATAGTGGCATTTATTAAGCAAATTTGAAATCTGAGTTGTACTTGAAAAGCTTTTATAAGTTTTTAATAAAGTTTTATAAAGTACAAGCCCAGTCAAGATTATACTATCATCAATCCTTTCAATTTTCAGTAAACTGAATTTAGGTTACATAGATAAATGTTTTCATGTATAATATATGTACATAATCTGTATAAAATCCAACATCATTTTATGGTTTAAATGACATGTCACATTTTATTCAAGTTTGCACATATTTATCAATAATAAATCCTAATTTCTAAACAACTGCAATTGAAAATTAAGTTTTAGTCTCTTCTCTTTGTGCACTTTCTATATGTAAAGGCTTAGGCTAGGCAGAAAAGTAAGTATAAAATGTTATGTCAATCATAATTATATTCTCCAGAACTTTAGAATATAGTGAGGGAGCTGGAAGTGGTGCCTGGCTCAAGGGGTAGGGTGGTAGCCTTGAGCTGAAGAGCTCAGGGACAACACCCAGACCCAGAGTTCAAGCCCCATGACCAACAAAAACAAAACAAAAGTACAATAGAATATAGTGAGAGAGATTAAAAATAGAAATTACAAGAGAAAAAAAGGAAAAGAAAAAAAGGAAAAAAAACAGGTGTCATCTACAAAAAATTTTATTTTATTGGCAGTGTGAGGTATAGAGGGATTACAGTTACATTCATGAGTACATGAACTTCTTGAACATTGTTACCCCTTCCCATGTGTTTCTCCCACTTTCTCTACTCCTACCCGCTCTCCCAAGTTGTAAAGTTCATCTCCAACATATGATCTTGTAAATATCACTGTTTCATTGATTCATCCTTTGTCTCTTCATTTTGTTTTTCCATTCCCTTCACTAATTAAAATAAACAAATCATTGTAGATACAGTACACCAGGTACCAGCAACACAGGATAAATCGTAAGGGAAAAAAATCAAGATTATAGAAATAACTTCACCTAGTACATTAAAAACAACCACCACAGCCAGGCTCAGTGGCTCATTCCTGTAATCCTAGCTATTCAGGAGGCTAAGATCTGAGGACCGAGGTTCAAAGCCAGCCCGGGCACAAAAGGACCTGAGGCTCTTATCTCCAATTAACCTCTAGAAAACGGAAAGTGGGACTTGGATCGAGTGTAGGGTGGTAGCCTTGAGCTGAAGAGCTCAGGGACAATGCCCAGGCTGAGTTCAAGCCCCACGACCCACAAAACAAAACAAAACAACACAACAACAAAAAAAACAAACAAAAAGCCCTCTTTTTTTCAATATCCTGATGTTTATTTCTCTTGGCCTCCTTGAGATCTTAAGTGCTTATTATTTGCTTGATTATGATTGTTTTACCTCATATCTTGTTCTTTATTTTATGTCCTTTACTTCTTAGGAAATCTTATACTTTGCATGTGAGTTTAAAATGCTGCCCTGTATGCACATGGTAGTTCTCTTTCCTTCTACTGCTCTTCCCTTTCTTTTTGCTTACTGCCCTCTACCCCAGTGCACATGACATGTACACTTAAGGTGCCCATGTCATGCTCCAGGCCTTTGAACCTCCTGTCAGAGAGATGAAAGTGATGTAGTCATGATACTCATACTACTTCTGCCCAATAACATGGCCAATATTCCAATGATAACATTATACAAATTGTCTGAATCTTTCCCTCAAGAAAGTTGAATGCTTGAATATAAAATAAAACTTAATTTTTTTCTCTATAAAATGGACTTTGAGTGTATGAATGTGAATATTCTATATTGACATTTTCCTTCAGATGGGGGTAGTGTTAGTTACCAAATAGATCCAAGAACAAGTCAGAATAACACACACACACACACACACACACAAAACCACCCAACATCATTTTAGAGACATAATATGCTTAATTGAATCCAGCACCCTTTTCTGTATATGTCGCATGTATAGGAAGCAGTAGAATATAGCTCTTTTTCTGGTTGGTTCTTGTTCTTGTTCTTGTATTTTATTTGTATCCACAAGAGTTCTAAATCCTACAAACAGAATTTCTCACACTTCCTATTTGCTTGTAGTCTTTGAAAATCTAAATAATTATCTGAATCATGACATACAAAAAAAAGGCAAATGAGCACTTTGTGCTTTTACTTTTCCCTTGATTTATTTGCTATTGTTGCTGCTTGCTCATTTCTGTCAATGAAAGACGTTATTTAAATGGCCTCTTCACCAAAGGGATCTGATAGAATATTCGGAAATACCTAATGAGACATAAGATAAAAATAAGAAGACATAAATAAGTCATCATTATAGAAAAAATAGATGCTGAGTACTGGGAAAATCTGGGACAAATTTAGTGGAGAAAAATGAGAATACACTAAGCACTGTGTCTTTGGCCAAGAATCCTCGCTGGAGCTCTAGGACACTTAAAACACTGAAATCAAACAGAATTGGGTCTTCATACATTTAAAACATAAAACAGGACAGGAATATTTATTGTAAATCACCACTCTGAGTTTTTATACACATATCTATTTGCATTAATTTTTTTCCTATTATTGTTATTTATAATGAAACTACAGAATCCTTGTCTTTTGAACTGACAGGAAATTTTATCCAATAGAGACTATATACATTACTAAAGGGAAAATGCTCTTTTTTGGAAAGGAGTTTTAACAGAGACACAAGACATCAGAAAAGTAAATTGTAATTTCAAGTTGGCAAGACACAATGACTTCTGTATAAAAGCATTAAATAATATTATTTGTCCTGGGAAAAACTGACTAAGGTTTTAAATGCTGAGAAAAATGCCCTTTTGTTTGTTTGGCACATCATTTGATTGTGCTTAAGAATAATTAACACCTTTCTAGACAGACAGAAACAAGTTAGGGTAACAAAAACAAGAGGTTTTCTTATTTTACTTTTTGTATTTTTGTTCTTGGTTTTGGTTTTTTCCCTTTTTGCCACTTTTCAAATTTTCTATACCTTTTATCTTTTGTAAGTTTAATCTGATTTGGAAGGGGAAGCACAGAACTGGTGAAACAAAGGATGAGCTAATGCGGCAGTGATACTCACTAGACTCTATGTTGAAAATGAACTAGACAACTTTTGTGTAGGGTGTTTGGGATGGAAAAACCTGAGAGAAAATGAGTTAAGAGGTGACTGTTCAAAAAGAAATGTAATCATTACCTGATTTATGTATGCAACCCCTTTAGCCTCCCCCACTTCTGTGAATCTCTGTATTTGATTCTTTCAGGAAGATATAAAAAGATACTTGCCTCAATTTATCATTTTTGATTCTTTTAAAATCTTATTTCCTTTCTTCCTATGGCAGGCAGAACTTCAGAATGCCTGTAAATCTTTCTGCCAATTGTGCACATTTGTGTTAATGGGACTATCACTAGAATGGAACACCAGCTGCACAATTAGAGCACTACTTTGTTGAATTTGATTTTGTAAATCATTGCTACTCAGCTTACTCTGCCCAAATCAGATGAGATTTCAGAGGATACCGAGCCTCTCAGGTGTCAGAGACACAGGATGATGAGAAGTGAAGCAGCATTTGGCTCCTAAGGG
Source organism: Megascapheus bottae (assembly GCF_031878675.1). Classification (NCBI taxonomy): domain Eukaryota; kingdom Metazoa; phylum Chordata; class Mammalia; order Rodentia; family Geomyidae; genus Megascapheus; species Megascapheus bottae. The sequence continues at coordinate 2,339,780 of NC_143517.1, forward strand.
TAATTTCTAGCCAGTAGCTAGGAAGAGCGAGGACTTTGGTCCTTCAAGTCCAGGGACAATGACTTGATGGGCTTTGGAGCTGGTCTTAAAACTTAATGAAGAAGTCAAATGAGAGGACAGCCACCAGCTGTAAGGTGAGAGCTCACAAAAGACTAAATGAGCAGGCACTAGAATTCAGCCTGTTTTGTGGTATTCAGTGTGTGGCCATTTGTTACATAGGCCTGGGAAATGAAAATGATTTCCTCAGAAAGTTCTGCCTTCCTGGATTTGCATACTATTGATCAGCTCATAGTTACAAAAGTGTACTTTTCCTCTTGGAAAATAATAGGCTTCATGCACTGTATATGTCATGGATTTCCTCAGGCAGAAGTGGCTATTTCATTTTCAATTAGCTTTGGGTTACTAACCAGCTCTATTTTGCCTGTTCAATCAGTACTTAGGAATCCTTAGAGGAGTTCTCTTTGACCAGGTTTTCTATTTTCTCCTAGAAACCATCTTGTGATTTTTCAGTCATTCAACCGAAACATGAAGTCATCCCATCCACATCCACAAAGCTCATGATAGTCTTGCCATACTTTTCCTCAATTCTGCAGTCAGAGTCTCATGAAGATGTTTATCTGTGAATTAACAGTAGCAGTTCTTGTGGTATTTGAGGCTTACTCTATATCAAACAACTTTATTTTCCATAGTGGAAATTCTATGAAGTGTGCAAGGGGTTTTCCTCTAGGTATCTGAGTTATGACCTGGTCCAATGTAACAATAGGCGTAAATTTTAAAAACATTTTTGAGCTAACATAGAGTACACACTGTGCTGATTCTAATTATAGGAACAAAATTTATGCTTTAATGCAATCACTAATCTATTATATACATTTAGAAACATGACAATGCAATGCATAGTTATGAGATGTATTCCAAGATTATCTTAACTTTTTATTTTACCTTTATTTTTACTATCTTAACTTTTTATTTTCTTCAAAATTAAGATAAAATTTAATATTTAGTATTTACAGGGAATGATCTCATAACCCCTCATGTTCTCATTGGAATGCTCAAGCATCTACAATAAAAACTTCTGATGAGCCAGGCACCGGTGGCTCACACTTGTAATTCTATCTACTCAGTAGGCTGAGATTGGAGGATTGTGGTTCATTGCCAGCCTTGGCATGAAAGTCCATGAGACTCTTATCTCCAATTAACTGCAAGAAAACCAGAAGTGTTGCTATAGCTCAGTATTGAAAAGCATAGGGCAGCGCTCAGGCCCAGAGTTAAGGTCGCAGCACTGAACACAAAAAGAAAAAAAAACACTTCTGATGGCTTCTAAAATTTAGTATTTTAGTATTTAGTATTCAGATAAATTATTAAGTCTAGATTTGTGGATATCACAGTGAAACAAATTGTAATTCAGTAGGGTTGGTACGATGAATATGTTTATTTATTTTTTTTTTCAGTCCTGGACTTGAACTCAGGGCCTACGCACTGTCCTTGGACTTTCTCAAGGCTAGAGCTCTACCAATTGAGCCACAGCACCACTTTCAGCTTTTTTTATGTATGTGGTATGGAGGAATTGAACCTGGGTCTGCACTCTACCACTAAGCCAAACTCCCCGCCGAATGTGATTTTATTTTAAATTTTATGTCAACTAGTGATTCTGGTTCAAAACATTTGCTTGACCTGATAAAACCATGACACCATTGGACAGAACTGAGAAGAAATATGCTGAAAAAATTGGGTAATTTATATTTCCCTAAAACTTTTTTTTTTTTTGCCAGTCCTGGGCTTGAGCTCAGGGCCTGAGCACTGTCCTTGGACTTTCTCAAGGCTAGAGCTCTACCACTTGAGCCTCAGCACCACTTCCGGCTTTTTTCTATGTATGTGGTATCGAGGAATCGAACCCAGGTCTTCATGCATGCTAGGCAAGCACTTTAACCACTAGGCAAAACTCCCGGTCCCCCTAAAACTTTTTGTTTTGTGACAAAAGAAAGTTTTAAGTAGATAATCATATCTCAGTACCATGTAAATTCCTTTCTTCTTATGTGTAACTAATATAATATAAATTAGCACTCAATAGTATAATGAGTTGTCTATTTTTTTTTTTTTTAATTTTGGTAGGTCATGGAGTTTGACCTCTGGTCCTGGGCTATGTCCCTGTGCTGATTTTAGCTCAAGGCTAGCACTCTACCACTTAAGACACAGCACCACTTCTGGTTTTCTGGTGATTATTGGAGATAAGAGTCTCAAGCCCTTTTGTTCCAGGGCTAGCTTTGACATGATCCTCAGACCTCAGCCTCCTGAGTAGCTAGGATTGCAGACATGAGCTACTGGCCCCTGGAAAGCAAGGTATTTCTTAATCAGCATTATTTTACATTTTATTGCCAGGCAGGACAATGGTTGATATTGTTTTCTTAATGCTGTATTCTAAGGTTTTACTGATTAAGATGTGGAACTTGTATGAAGACCTGCCTTTTCTCTTTTATCTTTGCAGTACTTATCAAACAATGGGACACTTCTGTGCTGCAGACTGGGTTTAGATGTCTTAACATGTAGCTATCAAGGTTATGCACTATCCATTACAGTTAACTTGAACATTTACCATCTGCCTCCATTCAAAAGTCTTACTACATTATTGCTTCCTTTGGACTATAAATTACAAAGAAAATAAATACTTGGGTGGCTTGCTACAAATAATACTGTAAATGTGCTTTTATTATATATTTTATGTTATGTAAAGTTATGCTGTGGGGTGAGTTTGGCAGAATCATAAAATTGTACTTTACATGAAACACTCCAGTTTTAAAAGTGATTTATCTTTGTGGTTATCTTAAACAGGTTGGATTATTTACAACAATTAGATTAATAGATGTGTTCTTATCAGGTCACAGAAATTACTGTCTAAAACTTGGGTTTCTGGTCTTTAGTTTTTATAAGTTATTTTTGGAAAAGTAGGATGGGTATAAATTGTGGTGAATATAGAGTATAAATTGTCAAAAACAATAATCAGTGAAAAATAAGGCTGTCAGCAGGTTCAAGTACAAGTGTGACAGGCGAGCAAGCATCAAACCCCTAGTTAAAAACTCCCATTCTGCTAAATTCTAAAAAAAAATGAGACATACAATTTCATCACCTTTTGCTTCACATATAGCAGCTCTCCCTTTTATTCTGTTTCATTCCTACAGTTTTCCATGATCAACTATGGTCTCTAACTACCAAATGGAAGCTTTCAGAAGAACACAGTTCATAAATTTTAAAGTATGTACTCTTTTTCAGTAGCTTGACACAATCTTCAGCAGTATCTCTTGTTCTACTTGGAACAGAAATCATCCCTGTGTCCATTGTATCTACAGGATATATGCTATGTGCCATGCCAGTCACTAGATTGCCTGTCATGATCACAGTGCTTGTGTTTGAGTATACTTTGTGTGGGTATGAAGGAATGGAAGATAGATGAATTTTGTGGCAATGCTACAAGGCATATAGGAAAAATCTTAACATATGAACTGTTCATATTAGTCGTGATTTTGGTTACCTATTGAGGTATTTGAATGGAGTCCATATGGATAATGGGGGACTCTTGCAATACACGAACATTTACTAACTATAGAGTAGAGTTACCTGTAAAGATAATCATCTTAGAGTTAATTGATTACAGCAATCATTTAATTCCAGCAGAAAGTATCATGCTATGTGTTTACTTACTTTCTTGTATATGTTTCTTGAACAATTCAACTTTTGTAAGAATGTATAGAAAAAATGAGGCAGGGGTAACATTGTTCGACAAGAAATGCATGCCTTACCTTACTTATGTAACTGTAACCTCTCTGTACATTATCTGGACAAGAAAATTAAATTTGAAAAAGAAAGTATAGATTGTTCTTACAATAAGGAATATTCAACTCTTCAGTGACAACTTTCTTGTCCTCCTCTTACTTTCAGGAAGAAAGCTAGAGTATTTCATATAGATATGCCAGACTAGGTAGAAATGATTTGTTAATTATAAAGAAGTACTCAAAATGTGTATGATGTGATATATTCAGTCCATTGCAAAATTAATGAAATTTACAAAAGAAAACTTTGGAGTTTAGAAAGATGGAAAAGAACAATGACAGAGGTGATACCAGGTTCCTGGAACTCAGTTGGTGAGAGACAGAGAAGGTCCAATTGGGAGCCTTTGTTGGAGAGCCTGTATTTGCAGGTCAACTCCAGTCTCAAAGACCTGCAGCCCAGTACAGAGCTTGAACCATACTTTTAAAGACAAAACCCACATGCTTAGGCGGGACACTTAAGCCCAACAAAAGCATACCATAAACACAGCACAAGAAGCAGAGTTCTTTATGTGTGAGATAACATTTTTGCTTGTGATTTGTTTTCGACATTTATTTTGTCTCATTTTCACAGGAAATGGAGCAATAGGTCTATTTTCTATTATAAGTTAGCTTGATGGCCTCTAAAAAATTGTAAAGACATCTATTAGTGGATGAATGCATAAGGAAAATGTATTACCTATACCCAAGGAAGCATCACTCACTGTTTACAAAGGAAGGAAATAGTGTCATATGCGAGCACAAGGAGGAATCTTGACATCACTGTGAGATCAGCTGGCCAGGGGAAGACAGATCCTGTGATAGCACTCATATGAGATATGTGAAGTGGTTAAATTCATAGAAATAGAAAACAAGATGTTGGTGTTCAGGTGCTGAGGGCATGTTGGAGTGAAAAATACCATAAATGTGGTGATTCCTATTGTCCAAATTCCAAATGAGTGAGTCTTCAATTCTACAGCTATCTCTCTCCATTTGAAGGAAAACTGTTCCCGTATGAGGCTGAAGGAAGGTCACTTTGCACTGTAAAAATTAAACATGGCCTTCAGAACTTTAGCTCCCGAACAGAACTCTGACTGCCAAGAGAGTTAATGCCTCCCACTTTATCAATGGAGCAAATAAGCCAGTATGTGAAACCTGAGTGCTACTGTGTTAGTTAATAGCAGTAGTGAGCTCCTAATACAGGAAATGAAACACTTGGGAATTATATGCTTTCATACATTCTCTAAGTCAGCAATCTGAGGAGATAGGTGTTGTCAAGGTTTGCCTCTGTTGAAAATGAAAAACGATAGCAATCACAGTTTTTGGCTGGAATCAATAATGTATTAATCCTATAATTAGGAAAAAAAACACGTTTAAAGCTTTAGATTCCACTTATAAATGCATCATCCTACATGTAAATCTAGAAATTTTTAACAATCACATTATTTTATTCTTTTTTTTTTGCAAGCCCTGAGGCTTGAATTCAGGGCCTGAGCACTGTCCTTGGGCTTTCTCAAGGCTAGAACTCTACCATTTGATGCACAGAACCATTTCCTGCTTTTTCTATGTATGTGGTACCAAGGAATCAAACTCAGGTCTTTGCGAATGCTAGGCAAGCAATCTACCACTAGGCTAGACTCCCAGCCCCATTATTTTATTCTTTATTCTACTGTAAACTTACTTTTCCCTTCACTGCATTCATAAAGATACACTAATTTTCTTTAAGTACATCAAGTTTCTGAATGATAAAATTTTCTTAGGATTTTAAGAAGTATTAAACTTTAATCAGCTAATATCTTATATTTGCCAAAATTATGTTACCTTAAATGTCAAACAGTATGATATTTTCACAGTAAAATTATGCATATCCTTTGCATGATTTAGCCTTTATAGGATTCCAGACTTTGAGGTATGTATTTTCAGTTTAAGTCTGATTTCTGTTGCTGATTTCCCTAGAAGTTTCCATTATGAAATTTCCATTATGAATGTGGCTGGGATAGGTAGGAGTCCGTGGTGGAAGGGGTAACCTTGGTCAAAATTCCTTGTATTCGTGCTTTTGTCCCCCTTTGGGTATCAAGGTTCAAGACGTAATGCATCCACTACCTGATGAATGTAATTGTAACCCCTCTATACATTATACCTACAATAAAATACAATTCGAAAAATATGATACTCAACCCTTGTACTCATAACCTGAATTTCAAATCAAAATCCCTTTGTACAACTACTTAAAGATAATAATAAAACTATATTTAAATTGCAGAAATCAAATTAGCAGAGTTCCAAATGCCTATATATTAACACTTTTTTTCTCTTCAACATTGTATTCAGTATTAGGGCACTTGAGAGCTAGCTTACTGGTTCACTGAGCTTATATATCAATGGCTATTTGAGTTGAGATCTAGAGTATGGATACCAAGGGAGAACTATCTTATTTCTTAACTTCTAATGAACTAATGTTTAAGAGCTTCCTCCATGAACTTCTACCCTTGGAATGGGGCTTTGTTTTTTTTGCTGGTCCTGGGGCTTGAACTCAGGGCCTGAGTGCTGTCTTTGAACATATTTTGCTCAAGGCTAGTGCTCTCCCACTTGAGCCACAGCCACCGCTTCCAGCTTTTTCTGTGTAGGTGGTACTAAGCAATCGAACCCAGGGCCTCGTGTATTCTAGGCAAGCACTCTACCACTAGGCCACACTCCCAGCCCCAATGGGGCCATTTTTCTCACCACTGACATTTGCCCACACACAAAAATGTGTAATTACATTCCTATATCCTCTTTTTGTTTTTCTGTGCCAGTCCTGGGACTTGAACTGTGGGCCTGGGCACTGTCCCTTAGCTCCTTTCACTAAAGGCTAGTGCTATACCATTTGAGTGATTCAATTCTGTTTTTAATTTTACTTTGTTTTTGTTTTTGTAGCTTATTGGAGATAAGAATCTCAGGGACATTTCTGCCAGGGCTGGCTTTGAACCATAGTCCTCCAAACTCAGGTTTCTGAGAAACTAAGATTACAGATATGAGCCACTAGTGCCCATCTTCCTTCATCTTTTGATGGAAATGTTTAGTGTTTTGTTTCTTAAGATATGTTTTTTTTTTCCTGAAGATGTTTTTCTACATTTCTTAATTCTAAAGCTATTTAAATTATTTGTATGACCTCATGGAATGTGTGAATAATAAACTGATATAGTGTTAACATCTGTTTCTCATGGTTTTGTAGAACCTTTTAATTTCCTTTCGTAACATCCAGTGATGAACAAATGTCCAGGGTACCAAATGAAAGAGCCAAAATGTCACCAAAATAAATGCTGAGAAAAATAAAATAAAGTAAAATAAAAGCTGAGAAAATTTGATATACACCCTAATATGTAGAAGTGTGATTCCAGTGAGCTCACACTTGGCTGGCTGAATAGCTTATCTTTTGGATTAAAATTACTTCATTAATGTCTGTTTGCACTCCACCAGTTGTCTGATTCCAGCTTATATCTCTGGAGCTGCCTAAGGAATGTGCCTTCCAAAGAGGAAGATCAACTACATACATTCCATCCTTGCCAGCAATTTTTCATTCAGAGACCATTCAAATATCCCAGGCATGCAACTCAAAGGAAGGAAACAAAAAAGAAAAATAACTAAGTACACTATAAATATGTGAGCTCTACTTCATGGTAGAAACTAACTCTAGGACAGTGGCCCAGACATGTGATTAGAAAACACTTTGTCCTTATCATAAAATTCACTTTTAGAGACAGTGATATTAAAGGTAAAAATCATTGATCATGTCCCTGAAGTTAGTATGGTATGAACATGTCTATCTAAGAATGCCAAACTACTAGCCTTCAGTGAAACATAAAACAGTCATAGGAGCATAATTTGTATACTCTTTAAGATAAGAACACTTTAACATTGTGCATATGGAATATTTATTCACCTATTTATATACATATATATGTCTATACAGAGAGATCTTTTCATACATATTTATATCCATATATATATATATGATTTGGTTCTGACAAGCCCATTTTCTGAGGACAGATGATCTTTCCATATATGTAATATAATACGTAATACTATTATATACATTACATAACATATAACATATAATTACATATTATATTTTATATTGCTATATTATATTATATACATTATATATACATTATATATAATATATGATATTATATGTATCATATATCTTCAAAAAATGGGCTCGTCAGAACCAAATCAGGGAAATCTGGAAAAATACTAAAAAAATTAAAAGTCACCAAGACAGGATGCATACCAGTTCTAGTATCGTAGGGCAAAGTTCATACCCAAAGATCAATCCTAAGTAACTTTAGCACCAGAGAGATCTCAGTCAGAGAGGAGAAAGGCAGGAAATCAGCACAAGAAGATAGCATGGAGTGGCATCAAAAATGAGCAACTAGAAGCAAGCTAGATGAAGAATAAAGTAGCAGGCTTTGATAGTAGGTTAGACAATACAGAAGAGGGAATTTTGGGGTTGAAGATAATTTAGTTGTTATAGAGAAAGAAGAGAAAATGCAAATCTAGGAAATATGAGAGAATGCTTCTGGAAGTCCAAGATACAATTAGAAAGCCTAATTTAAGGCTAATTGGTATTGAGGAGGGTCTGGAGAAAGAGGTCAATGGTATTGGAAATATACTTCAGGGAATCATCTCAGAGAACTTCCCAAATATCCAGAAGGCCAGGTCTGTCCAGATACAAGAAGCTTTTAGAACCCCAAACAGACCTGACCAGCAAAGGACATCCCACCATTACATTATAATCCAAACAGGATCAATAGAGACAAAAGAAAGGATCCTAAAAGCTGTCAGGGAGAAAAGAACAATCACCTACAAAGGAAAACCAATCAGAATAACCCCAGATTTCTCAGCAAAGACCATACAAGGAAGAAGAGAGTGGAAGGATATATGTCAGGCACTTAAGACAAATAACTACCAACCAAGAATATTATACCGAGCCAAGCTGTCACTCATAACTGAGGGAACAAGAAAAACTTTCCATTCCAAGGAAAAGTTGAAACATTATGTAGCAACCAAACTAGCATTATAGAAAATTCTCAAAGATGTTCTACACATTGAAAACCAACACATACATGATACTGACAAATAGATGACACTGAAAAATCGTACCAGCTAAGTACCGCAAGAAATGTCAAGCCACAGGCCCCAATGAAAGCTTTTAAAAATGGCAGGAACTAGTAAATATTTTTCAATCATAACTCTCAATATCAATGGACTTAACTCTTTAATTAAACGGAATAGACTGTCTAGATGGGCCAAAAAGCAAGATCCATTGTTCTGCTGTCTTCTAGAAACACATCTTCTCCAAAAAGAAACATTTTTTGAAAGTGAGAGGTTGGAATAAAGTTTAGCAAGATAACAGCCCCCATAAACAGGCTGGAGTTGCCATCCCATATCAGATAAAATAGACTTCAAACTAAAATTAGTGAGAAAAGACAAAGAAGGCTATGTCCAGGAGGACATAACCATACTAAGTATCTACACACCTAATCTGGGAGCACTGAATTTCATCAAGCAAACTTTACTTACACTAAAACAACACATAGATTGAAACACAGTGAATGTTGGTGACTTTAACACACCACTCTCACCTATGGACAGATCAACCAGGCAAAAACTCGACAACTAGATCTACAGACATCTGCAGATTATTTCACCCAGCAACATCACAATATACATTTTTTTCAGCAGCACATGGAATGTCTTCCAAAAATAGACCACAATTTAGGGGATAAAGCAAACCTGTACAGATTCAGAAACACTGAAATTATACCTGCATTCTCTCAGATCACAAGGGCATCAAATTAGAACTGAACACCAATCTCCACCAAAGAAAACCCAGTAACTCATGGAGATTGAACTACACATTGTTGAATCAGCAATGGGTCATCGTGGAGATCAGAATAGAAATCCAACAGTTTATGAAATTTAACAAAAAGGAGCACACAAAATACCAGCTTCTTTGGGACACAGCAAAGGCAGTATTCAGAGGAAAATTTGTAGCTCTGAGTGCCTACAGTAACAAATTGGAAAAATTGCAAAACAGCAATTTAATGTGTCACCTTAAGCTCCTGGAAAAGGAGCAACAAACCAAACCTAATCCCAGTAGAAGGAAGCAAATTATTAAAATCAAAGCAGAATTAAATGAACTGGAGTTCAAAAAAACTACAGAAAGAATCAACAAAACAAGGAGTTGGTTCTTTGAAAAAATTAATAAAATTGACCCTTAGCAAATCTTACCAAAAAAGAAGGGAGCATACCAAGATAAAAAAAATCACAGACGAGAATGGTAATATCACAACAGGAATTACCAAGATCCAGAACATCATAAGGGAATACTTTTCAAACCTTTATGCCAGCAAATTTGAGAATCTAGAAGAAATAGATGAGTTTCCAGCCAATATTATCTTACCCACACTGAACCAAGAAGACCTAACCTAACTAAACAGACCTATTTCAAGTACTGAAATAGAAATGGCAATAAGAGACCTTCAATCCAAGAAAATCCCAGGGCCAGATGGATTCACAGATGAATTCTATGAGGTCTTCAAAATAGAGCTCATACTAATACTCCTCAAGCTTTTCAATAAAATTGAAAATGAAGGCTCTTTGCCAAACTCATTCAATGAAGCATCTATTACCTACATCCCCAAATCAGACAGAGATTCTTCAAAGAAAGAGAACTATAGATCCATTTCTTTGATGAATATTGATGTAAAACTTCTCAACAAAATTCTGGCCAACTCTCTTCTGCAACTTATCAAACAGGATTCATCACAGGGATGCAAATCTGGTTCAGCATAAGTAAAGCAATAATATAATTCAACACATCAACAGAAACAAGGACAAGAATCAAATGATTGTCTTAATAGATGCAGAAAAGGCATTTGACAAGATCCAACACCCCTTTATGCTAAAAGCTCTGGAGGAACTAGGAATCCATGGAACATTCCTCAGTATAATAAAGGCTGTGTATTACAAACCCACAGGTAGCATTATACTTATTGGCAAAAAGTTAAAGCCATTTCTTCTAAAATCAGGAACAACACAGGATGCCCACTCTCTCCAGTCCTCTTTAACATAGTATTAGAATCCCTAGCCAGAGTAATAAGGCAAGAAGCAAGCACAAAGGGGATCCAAATAAGGAAAGAGGAAGTGAAAGTGTCCCTCTTTGCAGATGACATGATTTTTTATTTAAAGAACCCTATAGACTCCACTCCCAAGCTCCTTGAGCTGATTCAAAACTTTGGCAATGTAGAAGGGTATAAAATTAACCCTCAAAAATCAACTGCCTTCCTATATGCCAACAATGAGAGGAACAAGGCAACAATCAGGAAAGCAACTGCTTTTGCAATAGCCTCAAAGAAAATAAAGTACCTAGGATTAACTAAAAGATTGTAAAGGACCTTTTTTGATGAAAACTTTAAAACTCAGAAAAAGGAAATTAAAGCATGCTCCTGGATTGGAAGAATTATCATAGAGAAAGTGACAATCTTGCCAAAGGATTCCTACAAATTCAACCCATTACCCATCAATATCCCAACATCATTCTTTAAAGAAATAGAAGAGGCAACCAAAGATTTCATATGGAATAATAAAAAACCCTGTAAAGCTAAAATCATTCTTAGCAGAAAGAAGAGCGAAGGAGGAATTTCAATACCAAACTTTAGACACTATTACAGAGCTATACTGACCACAACAGCTTGGTACTGGTGCAAGAACAAGCCTGAAAACCAATGTACTAGAACTGAGGCCCCAGATATTAACCCAAAGACCTATGGCCACCTAATCTTTGATAAGAGAGCCCCCAAAAATAATGGAAGTAAGACAGCCTCTTCAACAAGTGGTGCTGGCAGAACTGGTTAAACACCTGCAGAAAACTAAAGTTGGATCTTTCTTTGTCACACTGCACCAGGATTAATACCAAATGGATCAAAGACCTGGAGGTAAAGCAAATAGACTGAAAACTCTCCAGGAAAGAATAGGAGATACACTAGGTCTCTTTGGCATAGCTTGAAACTTTCTTAATAAGGACCAAGAAACACAGAGAAAACTCAGAAACACAAGAAACTCACAGAAAGTCTGGATAAGTGGAACTGCATTAAACTGCAGAGCTTCTGTATGGAAAAGGACATAGCTAGAACTAGAAAGCCTACAGTGTCGGAGAGGATCTTCACTAAACATGCAACGGATAAAGGCCTAATATCTAAAATATATCAGCAGCTCAAAAAATTGAATCACTCCAAAACTAATCTCCAAAGTAATACCCATCCCATTAAAAGATGGGCCAAAGACTTAAAGAGAATTTTCTCTGAAGGAGAAATAAGAATGTCCCATAGACATGAAGAAATGCTCGACATCTTATAGTTGTTTTGATTTGCCTTTTTTTTTTGCCAGTCCTGGGCTTGAGCTCAGGGCCTGAGCACTGTACTTGGACTTTCTCAAGGCTAGAGCTCTACCACTTGAGCCTCAGCACTACTTCCGGCTTTTTTGTATGTGGTACCAAGGAATCGAATCCGGGTCTTTGTGCATGCTAGGCAAGCAATTTAACCACTAGGCTAAACTCCCAGCCTCTTGATTCACCTTTTTTTTTTATGGCCAGAGATGTCACTCTAGTTAGAATGGTCAGGATCAAGAAAACTAATAACAACAGATGCTGGATGGGATGTGGCCAGGATGGATCATTACTACAGTGTTGGTGGGAGTGCAAACACATTCAACCACTATGGAATGCAGTACGGCAGGTCCTCTAAAGACTAAACATAGAACTTCCCTATGACCCAGCAATTCTACTTCTTGGCATATACCCAAATGTCCAGAAACAAGGACATACTAAATCTATTAGCACAATGATGTTTATTGCAGTGCTATGTACCATAGAAAAAATATGGAACCAACCCAGATGCCCCTCAGTTGATGAGTGGATCAACAAGATATGGTATTTAAACACAATGGAATTTTATTCTGCTGTCAGAAAAAACAACATTGCCTCATTTTTTAAGGAAATGGAAAGACTTAGGAAAAATCCTATTAAGTGAAGTAAGCCAGACTCAGAGGAACATAGGCTCAATGGTTTCCCTCATTTGCCATAATCAGTAGAAACCTTGGCTCTCCTAGGAAAGATTTATAATAGAACAAAACCTAGATACTTAAGGCCATATAGAATGATGCTAAATGAAAAGACCTCCAAGATATAGAAACAAAAGCCATATAATGAGTGATTGTTGTCCTTAATGTTCTATGTTATCTCTCATCTCTTTTGCTGTCCCTTGGTTATCCCATATTATTACAGTATTTCACCTTGTTATCTGATATATTGGATATATGCGTATTTGGTTATTTGAAATAGGATAGGGAAGAGGGGAAACAAGATGAGGGATGGGGGTGTGGGGGGGAAATAGGAACCAAGACAAGAGAAAGGGTATCAGTATATGTGAAGTAATGCACCCTCTATCTGGTGAATATAATATGACCCTTCTAATAATAATAATAAAATATATGGAAAAAATATCAGCCTCTTGGGTAGGTAAGATTACAGTTGTTATTCACCAGCATCAGGCTGTCATTCTGGTTTTAATGTACAGAATTTCTCTACTGATTAATATTCTTATTTTATCATTTTTAATGTCTATTTGTACATCTCCATTTCAAAGACAGATGCCTTTTGAGACATTTTGCCTTTAAAAAATCTTCAGTTTTAGTTGGGCATGGTGGCTCATGCCTGTACTCCTCGCTACTCAGGAGGCTAAGATCAAGAGGATCACTGTTCAAAGCCAGCCCGGATATTTAAGTCGGTGAACCTCTTATCTCCAATTAATCTCTAGAAAACCAGAAGTGGCACTGTGGCTCAAGGGCAGAGCAGTATCCTTGAGCTGAAGAGCTCTGGGATAGTGTCCAGGCCAAGATAGAATTCAAGGTACAGGACTGACCACACTTCCGATCCCTTTTAATTATTGATATGTTTTATATAAACTGGCTACCAAATATCAGATATGTTTGCCAATATTACTCTCTATTCTGTGTCTGTTTCTACATTTTTATTTTACTTATTTATTGTTGGTCATGGGGCTTGAACTTGGCCTGGGCACTGTCCCTGAGCTCTTCAGCTCAAGGCTACTGTTCTACCCTGAGCCAAGCCTCACATCCCATTTTCTAGAGGTTAATTGGAGATAAGAGTCTCACAGACTTTAGTACCCAGGCTGGCTTTGAACAGTGATCCTCTTGATGTCAGCCTCCTCAGTAGCTAGGATTATAGGCATGAGCCACTGAGGCTGGCCTGTTTTCAAAATTTTTAAAGGTAGCATTTGTAAAACAATTTTCTCATTTTGATGAAATCTAATTATCATTCTGTCAGTGAGTTTTCAGAGTTGTTACCAAGAATTTATGTTTTATACACACCTGCACAGATTTACGTTTTCTTTTTTAATTTTTTTATTATTGAGGTAATGAATAGAAGGATTACAGTGTCATTCATTCCATAATAGGTGCATTACTTTTCACACATTGATACACCTTCTTGTGTTTTTGTCCCCATTTCCCTCTTGCATGTTTTGTTTTAAAAATAATTTCACAGTGTTATTTCTTACATGGTATAAGAAATGGGGTTAATTTTTGTATGTGGCATGAGGAAGGAGCATTAATTTGGATTCTATAGAGAAACAGAAATAGTAGGATTTGTAGAAACAGAATGGTTTAATTTGAGAGTTGCCTGCTCACATTCCTCAGAGAAGTAAGTCCTACAAAGTCATTCAGAAGAGTAGAGGTAGTAGTCACTGAATAGTCATGTAGCAGTTAAATTCATTCCTTTCCTTATGACCTTGTGATTCTTCTCTTCATGCCTTGAATTAGTTAAATGTACCATCGGTGAGTATTATGCTTTCATCTAAATATACTGATTTATATCTGAAAAATACCTTTTCAACAACCACAAGATTCATGTATGACTATGTTCCTGGGTATCATGAGCTGGCAGCCTTGATGCAGAAATTAACTAATGAAGGCATAAGCTTCTCTCTCTCATTTTTCTTTTTTCTTTTTGCATTCTTTTTGGCCTAAATGGGAACCACACTTCTGGGTTTATCAATATATATAATATATCAATATATATATCAATATATTTGTATTTGAAGGATTTCTTTGTAATATAAGATTTTAATTCACTTCTCTTCCTGTTTCAGGTACTTTTGTATTAACAGCTCTTTGAGAAATTAGACTGACTGTTTTAGCTAAAATTAATCCACTTCAAATGATAGCTCATTTATCAATTTTTGTGTATTACCAGAATAAAAAGAAAAAATACTCTTAATACATAATTTTTCTCCATTATAGCTTTCTCTCCTTCTCATTAATGCTATTTTTGTCCTACATATAATATCTTTAGCAATTTTTTAAAAGAATAGTACATATTTACACTTATATTTATTTTTTCTGCATGCCACTGCCTTTTATATAACTTGAGAGGAGAGAAGTGTTACAATCTAAACCCATCTACGTATAAATAATACATATTTACATATATTTGAATGTATGCCTCTACTAAACATTTTTAATGAATTTTGCAAGGCAATTCTGCTAGAATATATTTTTTTCATTTCTTCCTCATTTGGGAAGAAGTTATTCTGAATTTAGAATTTTATAAATCTTTCATTTTCCACTAATCTTTTCTTAAGTATTGCATATTTCTTCTGTCTTCATAGTACTTACTATATACTGTTAGATCTTAATATTAATCATCAAAAATATGTCCTCTCAGTGGCTGGTATTTAATCATTTAAACTTATTTCAGTTACTCAATTTCCCCCAAAAGTATACAAAAACAATACTATGTAGGTGTAGAGGAACAAAGTAATCTTCCAGTACTATTTATGACTTGAGTTTTTAGGGTTTAATTTCTTTGTGAGATCCCATTGATAAAAACCTATTGACTGTATCAGATGTCTGAGTACATAGTCCATTAAAATAGCATGACATATGATTCCAGCTTTTATAAATAATATTATGTCTTATTCATTGCAGATGCTAAAGTAATACTTTTTGGACTGTCAATTTCTATGTGTTATTCTATATTCATTTTGAATGGACAAAAACATTTACTGTGAGCACAGATTGGTCCTTTATAAAAATTAAAGTTAGGGAGAGAAAATTAAAATTCTAAAAGTGTGAAAAATGACATTAAATAATTATCTATGGCAAGCACTGCTGGTTCCTGATCAATACTCATCTTTCTTTCTAACTACCTGAATATGGATTTTTGTCTGAGTCAGCACCATGAAGCTCAGTGCAGTCATCTTGAATATTTCAAGTCAGGAATTCTAGGAGAAGTTTATAGAATTTCCAGGAAGGTGGTCTTTGACCACTAAAAGAGGAATAAGTCTAGGAAGCATAATCTTAGTATCTTGATTGAACTTGCCTCCCCTTCATTAAGTTATTCAGAATGCAAATAAAATTTAAACAAGACACGCAAAGGAAAAGAAATGCTGAGTAAAGGTATAGAAGAAGAATTCACAAGAAATTTATAATCCTATCATACTGTCATGTATGTCAATCCTGCATTTGGGAAAGTAGAACATCTCCTTCCTGTTCTGTTCCAGAGTCTTCTAATTTCTTAAAATTCAGCATGACACTTCTCATTCTCTTCATCTTTTTTTTTTTGCAACTTTTAAATGATCTTCATTATTCTATTTACTTCTATTCCTCCCCCCCCAGGAAGGAGACATTATTGTGGTTTTCACAAGAAAGCAGGTTGAGGTAACATTAGCATATTTTGATGGCCTTATTGCTATCTGTCCCTTCAGCTAAGAAAGTATCTGTGACACTCCACAGAACATGATCTTCACATCTTTCAAACATTACTCAAGTTTCATACATACATATAAAGTAGTTCTATCAATTTTGACCACCCCATTAAGGGTATGAATTTGATCATGTATGTTACATGCATATATGAAACTAGGAGACAAAGCCTTTGCATGATTTATACTAATGAAATGCTAATTACAACACATTGTTTTCAAAATAATATTTATGGATGTCTATAGTTTAAAAAAACCCATAATCTTATACATTGTGGTATCTAATGTTTACAAAGTTTGAAAACCATTCCTAAACTTTTCCCCCAAGAAAATTGAAACCCAGATTGTTAAAATACTTTCTCTAATCTTACAAGGTGGTAGCAAGACAGGAAATGAGAAAAATCAGGATTTCGTATAACCTTCCGTGCTCATTTTAATATACTTTGCATCTGTTCTGAAAAAGTGTTTACTTCCACATTGGAATATTGTTTAATGAAATAGCACAATATGGAATATTTATTAGCAATAGCTCACTTAATTTGTGTAAGTATTTTCACATAGGTAGAATTTTCATGTTTGAATATTGGTGGCATCATAATATTTAGTTTTATGGAAAATTCATTTAGACTACTCTGATAGGTGCTTGTGGTAGTCCTTTATTCCCACTTGTCCTTTTTGCCAGGCACACAGAACTGTAATTGCCTATTTGCCTGTTCTCTTAGCAGAGCCATGTGTGTAGTTTCAGTTGTAGAAATTACACGAGTTCCCACTTGTATTTTGGAGCATTTAATCATTCATGTAAGGTCGTGAAAGGCAGTGTTTTATAGCACATCCAAAAGCTATTTGCTGTAATTTAGATCTGGCATGTCAGAGTTAACCTGCTGGATTTCTCAGGGTGGTGCTAGTCAGAGGTGGGAAAAAAAAGCTATGGGGAGTAGAGTTGAGAGGAGGGAAGGCAGGTCATTACAAATATACCCATGAGGAACACATGGGATTCCAACCTTTCTCTGACTCAACTTCATATTCCAGGAAGCATTAATACTCCTGTCCATCATGCACTTCAGCTATTATGTATTGTGATGTTATAGACCCAGAGCAACAAGGCCAAGTAATCATGAAACTATAGGCATAATAATTAACCTTGATATACAAGTGTAGCAAAGAAAGCCAGTCTGAGTAACATCACTCACTTAGAAAGGAAGATTCAGGTTATTCTATTATGGAAAGAAATAAGGCCACGACAAGTGAGAGGCTCTGGTGAGCAATCAAATAAATATGGAATATTTGATAGAAATCATCTCAACTACCATTGCTTGGCCAGTTGCAGATTCCTGTTGCCCTTAAGTTTTCCTGAACGTTTTACTTACCTGTGTATATAAGCCATCTCCCTTCTTCCTAAGCCACATTTTTTATATTAGTATCAAGCTGTTCAACTATAATTTGCAATCTTGACTTTAATAGAATATTCATTAGGACTGTTACCAAGTAAATATATTTAACATAGATGATAGATTGTGTTTCTTGTTATTTGCAGAAAATAGTGACATCTTTTCCTGTTGGACAATTGTGTTTTCTTAGGTAACAAAGTGAGGTGTCTTTATTGTACAGGAGTTCAAATGTATTTATAGTTTTATATAGAAATGTCAGAATATGGGGATTTATTTCCCTGTTGGCTTGCTTTTCATTAGCTCATTTGCAACATGAGAAGTGGAAAGTGTTTTCTTTTTGGGGAGAAGCATGGATTTGTCTTTAAGAATAGAGTATGAATATTGCAAGAGGAAAAGATCTTTATTTGATTCCACCCTGCTTCCATTTAGCTGCTCCTGGTTGCTGATGCATGGCATCTGACCTGCTGAGTTCATAGTCCTGGCCCTGGTCTGTGGAATCCCTCATTCTCTTTCTGCCAACATCAACCATACTCATCAAATCTTGAGTCTCGTCCTCTGTTTTGAAAGCTGTTTCCCTTTTTTTCTGACTTTATGATCACCTGCCATCAATCTCAGACTTCTTGCACCAAGAAATTCTTTAAATCTTAATAGTAAAATGTAACATCTCAGTATGCATTTATATGCTTTCCTGATACTCTCAGAACCCTGAATGATTTCTGGCTTGATGATGAAGTCGTCTGGGTCTGGAATGCTTTCCAAGGTCCATGAGTTAAGCTTAGTTCCCAGTATGGCACTATTTGGAGGTGCTGAAAACCTGACAAGATAGGATCTGATGAGAGGCTTAGATCATTGGTGACGTGCCTTCAAGGAAAATTGTAGGATGCTAGTCTCTACCTTTCCTCTTTCGTTCCTGTAAGATGAATGGGCTTATTCTATTCCCAGACAATAGGACCAAGAATCTATGGACTAAAATCTCCAAATATCTATGCTAAAATAACTCTTTGCTTTTTTAAATTTGATTATTCCAAGCATTTTGTAATAGTTACAGAAAGCTAATAAACCCACACCACCCAATGACAATCTTGACAATGAGAAATATGTTAGGGTGTATATCCTGGCATTCTTTCTTATGGAGATGATTTCATCACTTCAGGTATTATATCTAGGAACTAGCTATGGAAAGAAGGAACTCAGATTCTGCTTTTAAAAGCTGATGCTGCGCAAGGCAGAGGAACTCACAAATAGATTTCAATTCAACATGTAATTGTATGGCATAAAAATATCCTGGGTACCACAAAAGCAAAGGCGGAGGTTTTTAAGGCTCAGTTTACACTCAGCATGTTGGTGCCAAGCATGAGTAAGAGCAAATAATAATAATAATAATAATAATAATAATAATAAATATAGCAGGCATAAAGTAAAGCATTGATTTATTCTTTCAAAAATATGCAGTTATACAATGATTCAATTTCAAATTTTTGAATTTGTGGTCATAGTACAAAAGCTACAGTACACATTCTCCTTCTATACTTTTGATGCCATTTTAAATTATCTTTTAGTTGTTATACAAAGGAGTTAAAATTTACATTTATAAATAGAGCTTTATCAATATAAACTTTATTTTTTATGCTGTTTCAAACATATGCACATGTAGAGAGGCTAAAACAATGAAAAACTCAATTTGCCAATATACAGCTTTCAATAATTTTCAAATAAAATTTGTCTGATATTTCACTTGTGTCCTACCTGCTGGCTCCTCTACTTCTCTTTTCAAGTAATTACAGTGCAATGGAATGCCAGACACCAGGGAATATTACTCTAGGAAACTAATAGATGTTGCATTTTTTCTGATTTTTTATTGTAATTAGTAAAAGGGTTACATGATATTTGCCAGATAGAAGGTGCATTAATTCACATACATTGATACCCTTTCACATGTCTTGGTACCCATTTCCCTCCCCCCCCACCCCCCACCCATCTTGGTTTTCCCCCCTTCCCTATCAAATGTTGCATTTTTTGATTACTTGCACAACATACTGCAAAGATGGTCTCCAGTTAATGATGACTTAACTTAAAGCAATTACTAAAACAGTGATACACAGTGGAAACCATACTTGCAAATTTGAATTCAATTTTCCTGTCTAATGATACAACATTTGATCCATCTTCTTGATGCTGTGTAACAGCCTTGGGCCATGTTCCTAGTTATCACATTCTGTCATTCTAGTAAATGACCAACTTCTCAAGTATTCTACATGATATTCTATGTGTTCTGCAGTGGTATCTCCAGCTAATAACTCATTTTTCAGAGATCTATCTCCTGCACATCAAGGAACATCTGTATGTTTCTACATTTTGCTGAGCTCCACCTTAAAGATAAGGATATCCAATAATACAAAGTGAAGAAGAATTTGTTGTTTGTAGATTTTTGTATTTATTTGGTAGGCTTTTGGTTTTTATGCTCATTAGTTCTAAAAAAAGTAAAGACAATAAGCAAAGTGAAAGTGATTAAAAATGATTCTCATGTGAAAGGATGTGCATATTCTAGAAGTGAAAATATGATTGAATTCATTGCATGTGTGCATGTAGCAATTACATTTCCCAGTTGTTGAGAGAAAGGCTACAGAGTGTGGATTGCACAAAACATGCCTGGCTGGTAATCTGGAGAGTGGAGACAGTTCCACATTGTGTCTGCCAGAATCCATGCTGTCTTTGATAATTGCATTCGATTTCTATTCTGGACTGGCCTGATAGAATCTGAAATCAAGATATTTTACCCCAGTAAATAGTGATATACCACTTTCTGCTTCTCAGGATTTCTAGTCATGAGATAAGTGATCCAAGGAGGAAAGAGAAACCTTAGAGACTTTACAGTGAAAATCACCATTTTGTCTTTTTTGAGGGGAGGTTGATTTTTGCTATCACATCAGTTTGTGAGTTACCTGATATATTCCCCAAATTTTTTCCTAAATTCATGAGTCAGAGAAGTTTCCTACTTTGCCCAAAATTAGAAGTAGTTCTAATACTTTTACAATCCATAACATTGAATGCATTTTAACTGTATTTTTATTTATATTTAAATAGTTGCATAAAAATTACAATTTATCATGTCAGTTCATCTTGATCACTATCACCATTTCATTATTCTGGCCATCTCTCCCAAAGCATCAAATCCCCTGTATTTTCCTAGTTTCATAGGATATAAACTATTATGATCAGATTACCCATACTTCCTCTCTTCATTAGTCTCTCCCCCTCTTTGACCTCTTCCTACAGAGATCTCAGGTACTAGATTCTTGGTATTCATTTAGTTAGTGTTAGTTGTTCTAAGGAGTTATACCATTTGAATTCTCTCCTGACTATACCACATTTTTGTTAATATGTCTGTGCTTCCATACAAGCATTCAATTGTTCTAATTCATCAATAACTGTTTTACATTGATGAAACTTACAAGTCAATTGTGTCTTATCATGACCTAACATTCCTGCATAAACCTTCATTCTCATATAGAAATTGTGACCTGCAGCCTATTTTACAGAAAGCCCCCAGTTACTTTTTCATATACAACCATCTTTATTTAGTCAAAATATGTTTTCAAATTGTAAATTTGCATTTACTCTTATAAAGAGAATAATCCCACCTTACTTGAATATGTATCACTGTCAGTATTGATCAAGTATAGTAAAAATACTAAATAAAAGCTACTAGAATGTTGGTGGGAGTGTAAACTTGTTCATTCACAATGAAAAGCAGTATGGATGTTCCTCAAGGGATTAACATAGAGCTCCCTTTTGATCCAGTAATCCCACTCCTGGGTTTATAAGCTGGGGCCAAAGAAATATAGGCTGCATGGTTTCTCTCATTTGTAATATCTACAATGTGTATAACAATCTTAGCAAGGAATCATAATAGCTCAATTACTAAGTGCATAGGACCATATATAATGAAGCATATCAAAATGAACTCCAAGAATTGGAAACAAGATGTTCCTTTTATGTCCTGTGTATTCTATACACTTTGTCTTGTATATAAGCTTATTTGATCAGTGGAAGGAAAAGGGAATCTCAGAAACAGTAGAACAAAGAATTAACTAATGTAACAGTGTTACTCACTAGACACAATGTTGGAGATGAATTCTACAATTTGAGTGGAGATGGGAGTGGGGAGTGGTAAGCTGATGAAAATGAAGGAGGGGTGACAATGTTTTAAAAGGAATTTACTAGCCATGTGCTAGTGGCTCAGGCTGGTAATCCTAGGTACTCAAGAGGCTGAGATCCAAGGATTACAGTTCAAAGCCAGCCTGGCTATGAAAATCCATGAGACTTTTATCTCCAATTAATCAACAGAAAACTGGAAGTGGCACTGTGGCTCAAGTGGTACAGTGGTAGCCTTGAGCTGAAGAGCTTAGGAACAGCGTCTAGGCCCAGAGTTCAAACCCCATAACTGACAAAAAAAGATACTTATTATCTTACTTTTGTAATGGTACACCTGTGCTCATCACCTTTACAATAAACCAAAATCCAAAACCAAAATAATTAACTACTGCAAGCATTATGCATCCCAGTGAGTTCAGAGAAGTTCTCCATCAGTTCTGTGTTATCTTCCTATTTAAATCATCATGTGAGCTACGGAAAATACCTTGCCCTTAATATTGTGGAAAACCTGTCTTCCATAAAGCAAATGCTTTCCCCTAAATAAGGTGAAAAGGAGTGTTCTTAACTCCGTGATAAAGTGAAAATTTGATACTCATGGAAAGGTAACATGCTGTTAGTAGAAATTAGGAGGCGCTACAGACAATAAATTAATGGAATTTCTGCAGTACTGTGCTTAACTCTCTGCCCTTGAAGCACGCATTTCTTTTCCTCCATGATAGAGCAATTGCTTTGGAATCAGACATTCCCAGATATTAAGTGAAGGGTCTACCACATGCACTTCTGATTTATTGTAATCAACCCTGCAATGCAGACAAACTGAAATAATCTCCTATTCAAATGAGAAGCAGCTTCCTTTTGGACACATAAGCTAGAAACAGGTCAAAGTGTGACGAAAAAATGTCTCCCTCATTTTTTTTCATATATTTTTATTGTAATTAATAGAAGGATTACATTATATTCACCAGATAGAAGGTACATTACTTCACAAATATTGACACCTTTCTCATGTCCCCATTACCCTCTCCCCCACTCATCTTGATTTCCCCCCTTCCCTATCCAATTTCAAATAACCAATTAAGCATATATAAAATATATCAGATAACAAGGTGAAATATTGTAATGATATGAGATAACCAAGGGACAGAAAAAGAGATGAGAGATAACATAGCACATTAAGAACAACAATCACTCATTATATGGCTTTTGTTTCTATATCCTGGAGGTCCTTACATTTGGCATCATACTATATGACCTTATGTATCTAGTTTTTGTTTTATTATAAATCTCTGCTATGAGAGCCCAAGGTTTCTACTGATTATGTTTTACAATCTTAGAAATCTAAAAACCTTTAACATGAAGCTGGCCAAGCAAAGTTCTTCACTGGGACCTTCTATCACTAAAATTTCTGTCACAGTCCATCATACTTCAGAAATTAGCACAGCCAATGAAGAGCTGTTCATGCTATCATCAATATAATTGTCATAACAGCTTTGATCATTTTCCTAGGTGGTAAACACAAACATAGTGAACATATCATGAAGGGTAAGGTTGTCTTAAGGAAAAATACCAAAATATCACTCATTGTGATTATTTTAAAATGTAAATACTTAGAATATAAAATTGGAAATGTATATCATTTAATACCTTTGACCTTTTTGTGCCAGTCCTGGGCTTGGACTCAGGGCCTGAGCACTGTCCTTGGACTTTCTCAAGGCTAGAGCTCTACCACTTGAGCCTCAGCACCACTCCTGGCTTTTTTCTATATGTGGTACCGAGGAATTGAACCTGGGTCTTTGTCCATGCTAGGCAAGCACTCTACCATTAGGCCAAACTCCCAGCCCCTGTCCTTTAATTTTTATTCTGTTTAAGTATCTAACTCTGATGTTAGAACCAAGGAATGATAGCTAAAACTGTATTTCTGTAGCATAATTCTCATTATGTTTGCATAGAAATTCTATCACTGTTAGTCCTCACTACTTAATAGAAGTTTTCCTATCAAGTAACAAATGAACCACTCTTCATTTATAATTTACCAAAAAGTTTTACACATCACTGACTCCCCAAATTCATTAAATGTAAATGAAGTTGAATGCCTCAAGATCATTATGATTGTTTCTATCTAACTGAAGAATAAGAAAAGGAAAGATGGAGAGTGTGCGGGAGAGAAAGAATGTGTATTTCTAAGATATGAGAAAGCACATATATGTGCATGTATGAATATGTGTATGTGTAAATGTATACAGTGTGCCTTGTGATTATGTGTTTAGAAATTTTCTTGTATTTTATGAAGCTCATTAAATTTTTGTACCTTGAGAGCATTATATACAACAAACGCCTTAATGAGAAATTTTTGAATAAAAATAGAGTAAGTTTGTTTTTCGAAGGGAGAAAGTATCTTAGGTATAAGAGAGTTTCATAATTTTATTTAGTTTTGTGCTAGTCCTGGGGCTTAAAGTCAGTCCCTGTACCCTGTCTTACATCTTAAGCTACAGCTTCACATCTGATTTTGGGGGTGAGGGGTAAGTAATTGGAGCTGTTAACTGGTATTAATTCTAACTGTGATCCACGATGTCAGCCTCCTGAATAGCTAGAAGCCGCCAGCACTCAACAAGAGAATCACTAACCAGACGTGTGACTTGGGGGAAATTCATTACAGATGTCATTGTTTACATGGACTCATAGTTTTTCTTAGCTCCATCTCCCACGTCACAGATCCTAAATATAGCTAGTTTGTTTTCTGAGTTCAAAGTATGCTGCATAAGGGCTAGGAAGATTGTACTTACTTAGTCTGGAAAGCAGTTGAATTTTCTCTAAGTTTCTCCTGTGTGTGTGTACTAAATCTAGCATTAGGATCGGATGCTTGCCTCTCAGGAGAAAGCCACATGAGAGTA
Organism: Megascapheus bottae; assembly: GCF_031878675.1. NCBI lineage: Eukaryota > Metazoa > Chordata > Mammalia > Rodentia > Geomyidae > Megascapheus > Megascapheus bottae. The sequence goes on from NC_143517.1 coordinate 2,364,841, forward strand.
AACTGACTTCTATATCTGAAGTTTAAGAAAAAGATGGCATATTGTGGAATCCTGTAACTGTAACTTTCAGCCAGAAAAAAAAATCATGACTGCTAAGAAAATCTCTGGCCTCTAGAACAAAAGCAAAATGGAAAATCCTGGCAATTGAAATGAATTAAAGACATATTATTATATGTCAGGTCTCAATCAGAAACATTGGGTGAATAATTGTGGATTTCAATTGCTTAGCTGGAGGAAAATTCTCTTCACTTGAACATTTCCACTGATAATACCTCTTCCTGAATTTATCTGCATCTGTAGATTCTCAGACATTTTGCCAAATTCATAATGACAGAGGGATATGAGGTTGAATTGCATGAGACTTGCTTTCTGGGAGACCCATAGAGAGTTGTAAATGCCCTTCAACTGAAAAGAAATTCCTGGGTGTTCATACTCTCAACATCATAATCCATTTCCTGTAAGCTAAGGAATAATTGCCATAGGAGATTTATCATTCAATCTCCAGATACTATGGCCAGAGCCAACATGTCCTTTAAGCACTGATAAAATATATGTAATGTGATTCAAATACATAAAACCCGTTCTTCAACTTTGCATAATAAACATTTACAAAAATCTAGACATAGATCTACATTTATACTTGTCTTCTTTGTCCTTTCTATGAACTGGAATGATTAAGGAAGATAATTCATTTGTTCTGAGGAAAGCTGACAGATGTTCTGCTAAAAACCATGCAAATAGGAAAATAAATTGGCACAGACAAAATTTAAGAAAGTTTGTATGGACTGTGTATTTGGCGTCTTGAGGGCCATTATTTATAGAGTTGAGTTTTCAGTTGATCTCTGTCTTTAATCTCATAATATTTCCTGGCTTTTCCCATTCATAAAACAATGACATTATAATATTTTCCTCATATTTTATCATGGTAAAATACTGTCTAGCACTTAGTAAACTCTCAAAATCCACTTGGGTTGTCATTATTGGCCCTGATAGTACACAATAATTCATTTTTGCTTCTACTCATTATCAGAGGAATATAGAGAAGTTATTCAAGAAGGAGTTTCCACATCACTAAGTTATGCATATAATATACATTATATAATAAATATTGGATGAAAAATATTAGTGGCTATGTATTATATCACATAGATTGCATGTTAATGCTCTTGATAAACATACACATATAAAATAGCATAACTCCTCTACACAGAAACATGGACACATATACTGAGAAAGTGTTTTTCATGCTTCAGGTGGTGCCTAGAATACACAAGAGAAGCATAAGTCTGGCTGGCTACTGTGGATATGCACACACACAAACACATACACATAAAATACAAGTGCATATATTACAAATGTGTGCTAGCACTCTACGACTTGAGCCACAGGGTAACTTCCAGCTTTTTCTGCTTATGTGATACTGAGATTAATAAATATTTAAAAGAAGCTAAATAAATAATATAGTTAATAAAAGAAGAGTGGTGTTGGATTGAACTCCCTTTTCTCAGGAAAAGTATAACACAGAACAACAAAGAAAAATTGAAGTCAGGTAGGTTTTATTTTATTTCTGTGCTGTCTTTCTTTAAGCAACAGGATCTAATGATGTTTTGGAATGACCTGAGATACTAACATAATAAGGACCTAGAGAAAAACCTCACTGATTCAGTACCAAAGGAGACAGGCCATGATTATTCCATTCATGTTTCAGGGTGGTGAGTACTGAAATCCATTCTAATGAGCTTGTGAGTTTTCAAATGCACAGTCTTGGTGTTACAAATGGTGGATTAAGGCAGCTAAATGGATAACCTAATCAAGACAATTGGCAAGGGCAAGTATGGTTATAAATACTTATGTATATACATATATATATTTGATAGTATCTTAACTGTGTAAAAATACAGGAATACAATTAGGATTGATATAACAATACTGGATATTCTTCAGTACTGTTATAGATGAAATATTTACTAATCTGTACTTGATTTTTCAGACTAAATACAATAATATACTACCTTTATAATAAACCTAAAACAATAGCAGTTATAAAAGTTATAATTTTAGGGCCGGGAGTTTGGCCTAGTGGTAGTGTGCTTGCCTAGCATGCACAAAGGCCCGGGTTCGATTCCTCCGTACCACATACATAGAAAAAAGCCGGAGTGGTGCTGAGGTTCAAGTGGTAGAGCCTTGAGAAAGTCCAAGGACAGGGCTCAGGCCCTGAGCTCAAGCTCAGGACTGGCAAAAAAGTTATGATTTTATTAATGCAATAAATCATAATGATATTTAATCTATTATGTAAAAATAATCTCCTGAAGGGTTGTACAATTAAGCTTTAGAAGCAATCTTTAAAATTATTGGAAAGGCTGGGCTTAGCAATTCTTCCTGGTAATTTCAGGTACTCAGGAGGCAGAGACCAAAAGGACTGTGGTTCAAGGGCACACTAGGAAAAAGTCAGGAAGGGTTTCATCTCAATCAATAAGCTAGGTGAGATGGCACACACCTAGGGTCCTGGTTACATGAGAAGCTGTAAAAGAGGAAATCATGGTCTGAGGAAAGCTCCAGGAAAAGACTCTACATGAAAAATAACTAAGACAAAAATTGCTAGGGATATAGCTCAAGCGTTGAAACCTACCTAGCAAATGTGAGATACTGAGTTCAAACCCCTGTACTACAAAATAACAAGTTATATGAATGCCAAAAGGAAAGAAAAGAAATACTGAAGGTGGAAGAAAACCTTAGGTTTAGGAAATGTAAACAATCTCTAGTGAAGTAAAAAGGAAGTAAAATGAATAGCCCCCTAATTCTTCAGTTACGAAATAGAGAATATAACAAAACCTGGGTCGTAAGTAGAAACAGTCAAATACGATCACCTCTTTCTGCATTCCTTATATTGATAAAGTATTTGTAGACAGATTTATGGTCATCTTAAAATTACTAGCAGTTTCAGCCCCCATCGAACACCGGAACTCTTAATTCCTTAATTAATACTTCTACTTCCACTAGGATGTAAGCCACACCTAAAATTTTTTGGTTTGGTATATTTGATCTGTTTTGGTTATTGATAAAATAGAGACTGGCATGCTGTGTTCATTTTATTTATATAGTTCAATAAATAATGAATGAAGAAGAGCACAATGAAACATATTAGATCTTCTTAACAATAATATACTACCCTTCAGAATCTCAGTAGCTCAATGCTAAGGCTCCCCCACACCCTAAAACCAGAACTACCATGTGATCCAGCTAGAACATGCCTGGTTACTTACTCAAAGGAATCAATAACAGCCTACAATAGACATCTAATGCACATATTTACTGTGTCACTATCAAAATAGTCAGAACATGGAATCAGCATTGGTGCTCATCCATGGATAAATGGATAAAGAAAATACAGTGCATGAGCACAATATTCAGCTACAAAGGATGAAATTGTATCCTTCACAGGAAAATGGATGGAGCTAGAAGTCATAATATTAGTTGAAATAAACCAGGTGAAGAAAAATATGTAGCATATATTTTCTGTCATTTGGCAAATATGGATTTTGAAAAATAAGGAGGTCTTTTGGAAAGAGAAAAGGGACCAGCATTGGGGGAGAGGGAGAAAGAGAAAGACAAGAGGGGAGAATACAACTATGTATACTTGCAGATCATGTGAAAGAATGAAAATACACAGTGCAACTCCTTATTTTTATATTAAATGTACTAAAAAACAAAAACCTTCAAATACAAAAGAAAAAAAATATTCAAAGCCAGGTTCCCGTGGCTCACGTCTGTAATTTTAGCTACTCAGGAGGCTGAGATCTGAGGATCGCAGTTCAAAGCCAGCCCAGACACAAGTCCATGAGATGTTTATCTCTGATTAATCACCAAAAAACCAGAAGTGGCTCTGTGGCTCAAGGGGTAGGGTGATAGACTTGAGTTGAAGAGCTCAGGGGCAGCACTCTGGCCCAGAGTTCAAGCCCCACAACCACCACCACCACCATCACCAACAACCACAACAGAAGTTTTCAGTTGAGTTTTATAATAGAAAGAGATTGGCAATTAATCTTATATATTATGAGAGGATAAAATGGATTAGAATGTAGGATAGGAATACAATTATGTAGAGTGGAAATTTAATCTTTCCTTGCAAAATAAAAACCAACAAATAAATGCTTTAAAATGCCAGTGTTTTTATGTTTGTTCCACATGAATAATTAAAATATCAATTCAGCAATCAGCTAAAATGTCAATTGAAAATATTACATGTTCATATGACATGCAGAGAATAACATGTTTTTTTTGTAGTCATTGCCAAAGGTTTAGTGATTTTGTCAAGAGGTGCAATGTAGCAGAAACATGTTGAAACTCAGAGCAATTGTCGAGAAAATTCATTTTCCCATGCATATCACAGTTATAAATAATTCCAATAGTATGAAAACTTCAACAAGATAAGCAACTTCAATCACTATTAATGTTATCAATGTACAAAATGATAACCCCCAGTGGTAATAGATGTATTAATCAGTGAATATTTTTGTGGTAGTTTTTTAAATGAACACATAAAATTGCACCAAAAGGAAAAATAATGTGTTAAATTACAAACATATAAATATATATTTATTTATATATAAAATAATCCAATGCAAAAGTGTGTAGCTTTGACTAAGAAAACTTTAGGGAAAATGGAGATAAAATTCTTTTGAGGACAGGAAAGAAAAGTTGGATAAATAAAGTACTTTGTACTTATCTTATTTCATCTTTAGTGGCACATGCCTTATATGACAGTGTTTTATGAAAGTTTACAATCAGACTTATGCATGCAAGTGACTGCTTAGTATGAAAATAACTCAGTAGAATGAAAACAATATTAAAATACAATATGCAAATATATTAATATGAGCCAGAAAACTTTTACAAAGAATATATTAATGCCATATAAACATGCAAGTCGAATATTACATTTTAGTTGCTGATATACAATCTTTATTATAATATAGTTGTAATTCTTAATTTATTCTTATATTTATGTCCATTCACCTAACCACAATTGCTTGCATGATTTTTGTTATATGTAAACATTTGCAAAGTCTTGTGGAAGTAATATTTTACTGTGAGCCTATTTGCCCACATTAGAAAGGAAAGATCTTTTAAATCTCACCTAATTAATGTTTTTTTTCAGGAAAAAATTTCAGTTCATATAAATTATACTCAATATTTAAATCCAGACAACTAAAATTAAGTATTTCTGTAATCCAATTATTCTGGAGGCAGAGATTTGAAGAGCATAGTGTAAAATTGACATGGCAAAAGTGGGAGGGGCTATCTGAAAAGCATCAACTAAGAGCAAACAGGATTGAGGATGTGCCTTGAGTGGTAAGAGTACTTGTCTAGGCAATTGCAATGACTAACACTGGTAATAATTGATAGAAGAGGGACCTTTCAACCTATTTGCACAAGGAATTGAATTGTACTTCAGGTTCTACATTTTGTTTTCATCTTTGGCGATTTCTTTTTATTCAGCTTCAATTTGAAACTGTTTCAGTACCTTTTGAACATAATCTAACTACTTTGTTTGCATTGCTTTCAACTTTTTGGTTTCTCAAACTGGAGAATTGATCTGAGATTTACTGCTAGACCTCTAGTTAACCTGTCTTTCCTGTCATTGTTTTGCATTGCATAAAAGGAGACTGCACAATTTATGTCACCAAAGCATCCTCAAGACTCATGAAACCTAGCCATACCTGCCTGTGGTGATTCTGGACAGTGAGAATTGGGGAAAATTTGAAATGTTGCTTTCACTTCTATTATATTCCATACTGATACTCAGTTTGGATCCTTCCTGAAAAAAGAGAAAATGTAGACTAGGGCTTTGATTTGGGTCATGAGGTTTCCTGAACTGAGATTCTATTAATAGTACCCTGATTTAATGTTGAAGAGTAAGTTTTACATGCCATTTTTTTCCCAGTCAAATTTGCATGGATAGGCAAACAGACTTCTGAGTGAAATCCTGTGTGTTTCTTGTCGAGCTTCTCCTGTGATCCCATATGTAAACAAAACATATCAATATTCAATTAAAGACTTATTATCAAAGTTTTTGAATTAGCCCATAAAAGTAAATTACTCTCTCATTTACATATCAGAGTCCTCTTGCCACAGCCTTTCTCATGGAATCAAGTTATGAGAAAATGCCCATGTTTTTGTTTGTTTTTGTCGGTTTTGGGGGCTTGAACTCTAGGCCTGGACACTGTCCTCCAGCTCTTTAGCTGTCTTTAAACTGGGATCCTCAGATATCAGCCTCCTGAGTAGCTACGATTATAGGCGTGAACCACCTGTGCCCAACTCTGAAAGTTTTGATTTTGAATGCAAGGCCTTGTGTTTAGTAAACATGCACTCTGCCTCTGACTGATATCAATAAATGTATTCTTTATTTTCAAGTTTTCTACGTCTCTGCATCTGTTTTCTGTGTAATGCTGCTGGTGTACACTCATGTAATGCTTGTGATATTTTTTAGGTAACAAATTTTACAGTCCATATCTACATTATGAAAATTCTTTCTTGTCATATGAGAATTCTTTCATGTCAAACTACCTGTAGGAAAAATAGTAAGTAATTAATTGTGACCTAATGAACATTATCTTTCATTTGCATTTGTTTCTGAGCTAGGATATCATTGTGAAAACCAGGTGAAACAAATTCAGTTTGTAGAAGCTAGTCTAAAACTTAATCTCACTGCATTGAACTTCTTGAGTATTGCTAGGATTTGTGTACCTTGACACTTAACCTCCTTTGTTTTTTGTTAAAATTGTTTTCTAAAATTATATTTTGTTGAAAAAAATTATAGTAACAGTATCATTTTCATTTTCAAGCCAAAATTTTCCCTTACATTTGGTGAGCAAAATCATTCCATGACTTTTGTCAATTTTATTAATAGATCAAGTTGCTAAAATCTATTCCAATGTAATAAGACAATTCCAAACTGATCTCATAAATTCAAAACACTTGTTCAACTCCAGGAGCAACATGAATAATTGACAATATAGTTTCTACACCAGAAGGTAAATACTTAGAATGAACATGGGATACATTTACAAACTGTATAGCTGAGAAGAAATGTAACTAGAACATGAGAAAAGGTATCAATGTTTGTGAAGTAATGCATCTTCTATCTGGTGAATATAATGTAACCCTTCTATTAATTACAATAGAAATATATAAAAAAGTAAAATAAAATAAAAAAGAAATGTTACTGGAAAATAATCTATTTTGTCAAAGATTAAAAGTATACCAAATAGCTTGTTATTATTTTAAATTTTATTTCCCAACCATCAAAAAAAACTGTCTTCAGAATTTCCCCAAAGAATGTTTATCTCTCTCATTTGTATCTTGACATTAACTCACAATGTTTTCTTATTTTTCTATTCATTTTGACTAACTCCATTTTAAAATCAAGCTTATTTCATTGAGGTATTATTCCTTGCGTTTGAGCTTTTATGAGCTAAGAGGATTTTTTTTTGTCAGTCCTGAGCTTGAACTCAGGGCATGAGCGCTGCCTTTGGACTTTCTCAAGGCTAGAGCTCTACCACTTGAGCCTCAGCACCACTTCTGGCTTTTTTTTATGTATGTGATATCGAGAAATTGAGCCTGGGTCTTCGTGCATGCTAGGCAAGCACTGTACCATTAGGCCAAACTCCTGGCTGAGCTAAGAGGATTTTAAAATATGCAAAAGCCACATTAATTCCTGCTTATGATATGGTATGTTGAGCTGACATGATTTAGGGGAGAAGGGGTTTAAAAATACCTTATGCAGGTAGAGAGTAAACCTTCCATGTAGCGGGCGAGAAGCATCTCCCCTCAACTCTGGCCCCCAATTTCTTAGAAGCATCTGACCTTTCTGGCTTAAGCCAAAGTAATAATTTACCTTGCGTATTCATCCAGGCTCATGTCACCAATTGTGCCAATCAGATGATTCTACTAAACAACATGAAAAGAATTCTAATTCTATGGAAATCTATTCACAGAGTATAATAAAATCAAATACTTTATGAATACATTTATTAGATGCTTTGATAAAGTTTTTTATCTTAACTAAATCATTCTAAAGCTATAGTATTCTAGTTCCCTGTTAATTATGATCTGTTTTCCCCCAAACAGAATTTTCTTTTTCTATGCTGCAGAATGTTCCGAGGTCCAAAAAAAACTTTAAGGCAGTAATTTACTTGTAGTTGTCTTCCATTGTGCTGTTCTACTAAGAGTATGTCCCTTAGACAGATAACAAGTGTACTTTTATATGAGTCATAGGATAATTATTTTTATCATAGTGGATGTTGGATGTACACTTCACTTCCAAAACTGCTTGGTGATAACTTCTGATTATGAGAAATATCCTGATAATGATATTTACACTTATATCCTAGAAACTTATAGCCTATTTCTGGTGTGGAGATTAAATTTCAGAACAAAACTAAAATTAATTTCAAAGTTAATATGATATCAGCATTGAAAAAGATACCCCTCATTTTCATAAAACTAATTCACATCTATGTCACTGATAAGTTTCCTTCCCTTTGTTTTAAGTAAAAGAAATTTGCTTTAGATCATGATATTCCCAGCATTGACAAACAGCCCCTTAGACCAGCCACTGTCAGGGATCCAGAGGATCCGAAGAATTGAGATGTGTGAGTTAATGCCATTACTTCATTCTAAGAAGATGGTGTGAATGACCTGTAACATTAGCCTAGCAATAACGAAAGCTGAGAAGAGAAACTCTTACCCTGAAGAGGAAAAGGATACACCATGAAAGGAGGATGCACGGAGAATAAAGCTAACTGCCAAGCTTAGCTGTTGCAGAAAAGTAACTGAAGATGCTGAGGGAAGGAGTGTGAGAAGTAATGTAACCACCACCTGATGAATGTAACTGTAACCCCTCTATACACCACCTCGACAATAAACAAGCACATTTATTGGGGTAACTATTACAGAATACTTTTGTTGAGCATTATCTCATGTAAAACTCATGGGAGAATAGCTATGACAGGTGAAATTTAGCTTCATTTCAGCTTGTTTCAAAATTGCCTCTTCTTCCACTGTGCTGTAGAATTATATCCAATATGTACTCTATTTTCATTTGGTTCCTACAGTAGACAATGTCTTTCTTTGATGATTACAGGATGTTCAGTAAATGCCTGTTAAAAAGGTGATTAGTTCCTCCAAAATGTATTTTATAGTACCAAGAACAAAAAGATTTATTTTGAAATTTATTTTTAAAGTATGTTTACAGAGGAAGTGCCATCGAATAAAGCAGTTTATGAAGAGAATGTACTATGTTTGGTCACCCCTTTCAACAATTTTGTCATTTTTTTCAGGGTCGTGGGGCTTGAACTCTGGGCCTGGGTACTGTCCCTAAGTTCTTCAGCTCAAGGCTACCACTCTAGCCTTGAGCCAAGCCCCACTTCCCATTTTATAGTGGTTAATTGGAGATGAGTCTCTTATATTTAGTGCCTGGGCTGGCTTTGAACCAAGATCAACAGATCTCAACTTTCTGAATAGCTAGGATTACAGGCATGTGAGCCACCACACCTGGCTTGCTTTTGTCATTTTGTAAACAGAAAAATTTGCTTTATAGTGCTCAGAATATAGGGAAGTATGCACATTTGTGACAGAGAACACCCAATAGATTGCTAACAAGTATTTATTTGTGCATAAAATTGTTATTTCAAATGTATACTATCTTTCAGATTTTCTTAAATTCACAGAAAATGTTACATTCAAATTCCTCATGCAAATATAAATGTTCGGCTTTTTAAAATTATACTAGTACCTTTACTAAGTGAGCATTAGATGAGTTGATATTGAGAAAAGCAAAGCTATCTTGATTTCAGAAAGGATTTGATTAAAACAAACCATGAGCTCATGATAGGTATATGGCAAACACAAACGTATAACACAGAACTAACCTCTACATAAAATATTTATAATTAAAAAATTGTATCTTGAAATTTCTGGATTTTATTCATCTTATACTTTAATATAGTGCTAATACTAAGCATTTTATATGCATAGTTATGAATGCCCGAAAATAATTTCAGCAAGAAAACTTTAAGAGATAGTGGAAATTGGCTTGAAGGTTGAATGCTGCATGGTTGTTTAACTTTGCTTCCTGCCTGGAGCTTTTACATTTGTCTTGAATCACTTAATGGGCCAAGGCTGAGCTCAAATGTGATCATAAGTCTCATGAGAGTTTCATAGCATGGCTCATATTGTCTTTCCAATCACAGGGTTGTTTGTTTTCCTTAAATATCCCCAAAGAAACATTAACTATTTCTCTCAAATTTTCTTCTTACAATATATTGACCAATTATTGATTCCAAATATCCAGGATTGAATCATTTTACATGTTCTCAAGAAATTTCCAGATAAATAGGTTTTCTTGAATAAATATATATTCTCATATTAAAGAATGGAAAGTAAGATAAACTCACAAAAACAAAAGGAGCTAAGGAATGGAAAGTAGAATAATTTCACAGAAATAAAAGCAACTATATTCATATTTTAAAAAGCATTTATTTGTTTGTATAAATTCATATACATTGTAGGCATATGTGTATATATTCACATATACCTACATATATTTATATTCTCTCAGTAAACTATATTTAAATGTTTTAATGGTGTTTATATTGCATTGAGTTTATCTTTGCTTATTTGTGATTTCTTTAGTTTGAAACACAAGGTAAAGACACAAAGTAATAAAACTCTCATAAGTTTCTCTCATCCTTTGGCAACAGCTTTAATTTACTAGAGTTAAAAGGTGTTTTATAGAGATAAGCCAGTTCATTCCATGTAGAGTTATAGGCTTCATTTAGGGCAATTTAAGTGTATAGGTAATAAAAGTGAAAAATAATCCTTGAGACCAGATATGAATGACAGAGTTTTGTGACACCTATGTGCATCCTCATGCATCTATGTGCAAAGTGCTTAGGCAATACCATTTACATAAATGCACCACAAGCAATGGTATACCTTAGGTGTTTACTGCTAGATTATAAAAACAACTGATATATGGAAATCAGTTTAAGTACTTAAAATCACCTATTAAGTTATAAGACCTAAGGTGCCTATTATTTAATAGCAGAAATTGTAAGATATTCAGGCAAATATTTCCTTAGTTATGAAATACTGCACTTATCTACTTTGTGAAACACTTTTTCAATGATGAATTTGAAAACAAATTTAAACAACCTCTCTTTTTCTTTGATCGCGATATATGTTTAACTAAGGGATTTACACGTTCCATACAGGGATTTTATACTTGAAATATGCTCTGTTCCTTGTTTGTAATTTTTAAAATGCAGTCATACTTTTGCCTAGCCTAACCTGAAAGGCAGTCCTCCTATCCATGCTTCTTATGTGGCTTGATTAACAAGTGCATGAAACTCTACCTAACTTTATATGGTTGAGATAGGGTAATTTGATCATTGCACCAAGGCTGATCTTGAGATCTGATCCTCTCAGTAAATCTCTACCACCTGAGTAGCTAAAATTACAGCCTGAATCAGAGCAGCTGGAGAAGCTCTCTTATCTCTATATAAAATATACTACATTCTCTTTAAGATGGTTTATGAGATGTACATTTTAGCACCTCTTCCTCTCAATGGTGAAATAAGTCATCATGTATAAAAATAGTTTAATTTATTTCACCATCCTAAAGCTAGAAAGAGTATCATAATTTGACGTGAAAAGTGAGGATGCTGGGAGTGGTGGCTCATGCCTGTAATCCTAGCTACTCAGGAGGCTGAGATCTGAGGATCAAGGTTCAAAGTCAGCCCAGGAACAAAAGACCTTGAGACACTTATCTCCAATTAATCACTAGAAAATGGGAAGTGGGGCTGTAGCATTGAGGTGAATTGCTCAGGGGCAGTGCCCAGGTCAGAGGTCAAACCCCATGAACCACAAAAAAAGAAAGACAGACAGACAGGCAGAAAGAAAGAAAAAGTGAGGAATAAATGGCTCATGATCCTTCTAAAGCTTTAACATGTATATGCAAATGAACTAAGATGTATCAATTTTGTAAATTTATTAAGATTTAAAGCATAATAAGTAATTATTTTTGTAAAATACAAAAGCTTTCTGCAGATATTTATTTTTCAAATATTTCTTAGAGCACAGCCATACTCTTAAACACTTTCTATAGGCATAGTTTTCATCAGCATATTAAAATTTGACATTAGAATGTTCTTTAAGTACTTATATTCTTTTTTTATTATTTTAGAGAGATTACAGTTGCATTCATCAGGTGATGGGTACATTACTTCTCAAAGGTTGCTATCTTTTCTCATGCTTTTGTCCACCTTTCCCTATCCTCAAATGCTCCTAATCATCTTGTTTTCCCCCTTCCCTTCCCTATTTCAAATAAACAAATAAACATATATATAATATATCAGGTAACAAAGTTAGATATAGTAACCACATGAGATTAAACCTAAGTGGGAAAAAAGAAAAAAGAAATAACTTCACATAGCATATTAAAAATAAATATGACAAATATTGACTCATCGCTCTTGTACTGTTTGGTTCTAATAGCCAAATATTAAGGATACCATGTGCCTTTTGTTCCTTTGGTCTTGACTTGTCTCACTCAACATGATTCACTCTAGGTTCATCCACTTCCCTGTGAATGCCATTATTTTAATTTGTCTGTTGGCTATGTAGAATTCCATTTGCTATTGACATGGTATTGGAGATATAAATACAACTACATACACATAAAATTTATGAGACTGTAGACATAATGTTTTATTACATAGATTGATATGTTTCTATGGCATACAAATCCTCAGCCTAATTTTGATTATGTTGTAAAATCTATGTGCCAGTGATTGTATATAGAGATTCCATTCTTGAATTCTTGTTTGTTAAACACATCATTTGAAATATGATGTAAAAATGAATGTTAATAAATTATTTAATAACAAAAGAATAATAATCACAAAGATAAACTTCTTGCTTCCATAATCTAGAGTTTATAGTGCTTCTATATGGCAAAGGGCATATCTAGCAAGTTAATTAGAAAGCCCACAGAGTGGGAGAATATCTTCAGTAGCCATATAACAGACAAGTGCCTCCTATCTAAAATATACGTACAGCTAAAAAAATTGAATCTCTCAAAAACAAATCAAGGAAATAACTATCCCATTAAAAGTTGGGTTAAAGACTTAAAGAGAGAGTTCTCTGAAGAGGAAATAAGAGTGGCCTACAGACACATGAAGAAATGCTCAACATCTCTGGCCATTCAAGAAATGCAAATTTAAACAACTTTGAGATTCCATTTTACCCCCAGTTAGAATGGCCATTATCAAGAAATCTATTAACAACGGATGCTGGTGGGGATGTGGCCAAGAGGGATCCCAACTACACTGTTGTTGGTAAGTGTAAACTCATTCAATGACTCTGGAAAGTGATATGGCAATTCCTCAGAAGACTAAACATAGAGCTCCCCTATGACCCAGCAATTCCACTCTTTGGCATTTACCCAGAAACAAGCTTCTAGCACAGTGATGCTCATTGAAGTATTATTTACCATAGCTAGGATATAGAACCAACCCAGATGTCCTTCAGTAGATGAATGTATCAAAAAGATGTGGTACTTATACACATGGAGCATTTATTATATTCCAAAAATTGTGATCATACATATATAAACTTTTCATAATTTCCATCTTTTATTTCATAAACTCAGTGCAACTAAATCTGCTCCCTGTTATTTTTGTCCTAGATGTTTTTGTTGCTCTACTTTGGAATACTTTATCTTGATAATATTTAACTTTAAATAAAATTAGTTCCCATTCAAACAAATTTCTTTTCCTTTTAATTCTTATACACAAATATGTTCCCCATAACTTTCTAATTTTTTCTTTTATTTATCAGTTTGAAATAACAGAGAAAATTGAAATTTTGACAATATTTTTCCTCAAGAAAATACTCTTTGTATCTTTGAATTTATTGTTGGTGGTACTGCGATTTGAAAGTACTTGGTAACTTATTGGATATATGCGTATTTGGTTATTTGAAATTGTATAGGAAAGGGGGGAAAACAAGATGATGGTGGGGGTGGGGGGTGGGAAATGGGGACCAAGAAATGAGAAAGAGTGGATTCACAGCTGAATTCTCTAAGGTATTCAAAGCAGAGCTCACACCAATACTCCTCAAGCTCTTCAACGAAATTGAAAATGAAGGTTCCTTACCAAACTCATTCTATGAAGCCAGTATAACCCTGATCCCCAAACCAGACAGAGATTCATCAAAGAAAGAGAACTATAGACCTATATCTTTGATGAACATCAATGCAAAACTTCTCAACAAAATACTGGCCAACCGTCTACAACAATTCATCAAAAAAATTATACACTATGATCAAACTGGATTCATCACGGGGAGGCAAAGCTGGTTCAGCATATGCAAATCAATTAATATAATTCAACACATCAACAGGAGCAAGGACAAAAATCACATGATTGTCTCAATAGACGCGGAAAAGGCATTTGAGAAGATCCAACACCCCTTTATGTTAAAAGCTCTGGAGAAAATAGGAATCCATGGAACATTCCTCAATGTAATAAAGGCTGTGTATGAGAAACCTACTGCTAGTATTACACTTAATGGTGAAAATCTAAAGCCATTCCCTCTAAAATCAGGAACGAGACAAGGATGCCCACTCTCTCCACTACTCTTTAACATAGTACTAGAATTCCTAGCCAGTGCAATAAGGCAAGAAGCAAGCATAAAGGGGATCCAAGTAGGGAAAGAGGAAATAAAACTATCCCTCTTTGCAGATGACATGATTCTGTATTTAAAGAATCCTATAGACTCTACTCCCAAGCTCCTTGAGCTGATTCAAAGCTTTGGAAGAGTAGCAGGCTATAAAATCAACCCTCAAAAATCAACTGCCTTCCTTATGCCAACAGTGAGAGGAACGAGGCAATAATCAGGAAAGAAACTCCTTTCACAATAGCCTCAAAGAAAATAAAGTACCTAGGAATTAGCTTAACTTACAATGTAAAGGACCTTTTTGATGAAAACTTTAAAACCCTAAAAAAGGAAATTGAAGCCGAACTAAGGAAATGGAAAAACCTTCCATGCTCCTGGATTGGAAGAATCAACATTGTGAAATGACAATCTTGCCAAGAGCTATCTACAAATTCAATGCAATACCCATCAACATCCCAATGTCATTCTTTAAAGAAATAGAAGAGGCAATCCAAAATTTCATGTGGAATAATAAAAGACCTCGTATAGCAAAAACACTTCTTAGCAGAAAGAACAGCCCCGGAGGAATTTCAATTCCAAACTTTAGACTCTATTACAGAGCTATAATTATCAAAACAGCTTGCTACTGGCACAGGAACAGGCCTGAAGACCAATGGAATAGAACTGAGGACCCAGATATTAAACCACAGACCTATGGCCACCTAATCTTTGACAAAGGAGCCAAAAAAATAGAATGGAAGAAAGACAGCCTCTTCAACAAGTGGTGCTGGCAGAACTGGTTAAGCACCTGCAGAAAACTAAAGCTGGATCCTTCTTTGTCACCTTGCACTAGAATTAACTCCAAATGGATCAAAGACCTGGAGGTAAAAGCTGACACACTGAAAACTCTACAGGAAGGAATAGGAGATACACTAGGCCTCCTTGGCACAGGTCAAAACTTTCTTAATAAGGACCAAGAATCACAACAAATCAGAGAAAGGCTGGATAAGTGGGACTGCATTAAACTGCAGAGCTTTTGTATGGCAAAGGACATAGCTAGTAAACTAATCAGGAAGCCTACAGAGTGGGAGAAGATCTTCACCAACCAAACAACGGACAAAGGCCTCATATCTAAAATATATCAACAACTCAAAAAATTGAATCACTCCAAAACTAACCTCCAAAGTAACAACCATCCCATTAAAAAATGGGCCAAAGACTTAAAGAGAGTCTTCTCTGAAGAAGAAACAAAAATGGCCTATAGACACATGAAGAAATGCTCAACATCTCTGGTCATAAAAGAAATGCAAATCAAAACAACTCTAAGATTCCACCTCACTCCAGCTAGAATGGCCAGGATCAGGAAAACGAATGACAACAGATACTGGAGGGGATGCAGCCAGGAGGGATCACTACTACACTGTTGGTGGGAGTGCAAACTCCTTCAACCACTATGGAAAGCAGTGTGGCAGTGCCTCAAAAGGCTAAACATAGAACTCCCCTATGACCCAGCAATTCCACTACTTGGCATTTACCCAACCATCCAGAAACAAGGACATACTAAACCCACTAGCACAACAATGTTCATTGCAGCACTATTCACCATAGCAAAGATATGGAACCAACCTAGATGTCCCTCAGTTGATTAGTGGATCAACAAGTTGTGGTATTTTGTACACAATGGAATTCTATGCTGCTGTCAGAAAGAATGACATCGCCCCATTTGTTAGGAAATGGAAAGACTTAGAAAAAATCCTATTAAGTGAAGTAAGCCAGACTCAAAGGAACTTAGGCTCAATGGTTTCCCTCATTCATCATAATCAGTAGAAACCTTGGGCTCTCCTAGCAGAGATTTGCAATAGAGCAAAATCTTGATACATAAGGACATATAATGTGAAGCTAATTGAAAAGGACCTCCAGGATAATGAAACAAAAGCCATATAATGAATGATTGTTGTCCTTAATGTACAATGTTGTCTCTCATCTCCTTTGCTGTCCCTTGGTTATCTCATATTGGTATAGTATCTCACTTTGTTATCTGATATATTGAATTTATTTGTATTTGGATATTTGAAATTTGATAGGGAAAGGGGGAAAACCAAGACGGGTAGAGGGTGTTGGGGGGGAGGGAAACGGATACCAAGACATGTGAAAGGGTATCAATGTATGTGAATTAATGCACCTTCTATCTGGCAAATGTCATGTAACCCTTTTACTAATGACAATAAAAAAATAAATAAAAAAAATAAAGAAATGAGAAAGAGTATCAATGTATGTGAAATAATGCACCTTCCATCTGGTGAATGTAATGTAACCCTTCTATTAATTACAACAAAAATTATATGGAAAAAAATGAGGGGTGGGTGTGGGGGGGAGAGAAATGGGGACCAAGACATGAGTAAGGGTATCAATGTATGTGAATTAATGCACCTCTATCTGGCGAATATAATGTAACCCTTCTATTAATTACAATAAAAATATATGAAAAAAAGAGTTGGATCTAAATTAAGACAGAATGAAATAATATAGTAATATAGTTCTAACTGCCAAAGTCCATAATACCTTTGGCCAGCCCCTAACACAGTAGTCACAGTGGCAGCCTGAATTCAAACTTCAGATTTACGGTTTTTATTTTTTTTTCGTTCTGGGATTTGAACTCAGGGCTTGGCCATTGTCACTCGGGATCTTTCTGCTCAACACTAGCACTCTACCACTTGAGTCACACTGCTACTTCCAACATTTTCTGAGTATTTTATAAGAAATAAGAGCCTTGGGCTGGTAATATGGCTTAGTGATAAAGAGCTTGCCTAGCATGAACAAAGCCTTGGATACCATTCCTTGGTACCACATACACAGAAAAAGCCAGAGGTGGTGCTGTAGATCAAGTGGTAGAGCACTACCTTTGAGAAAGCTGAAGGACAGTGCCCAGAACCTAAGTTCAAGCCCCAGGAGTGGCCAAAAAAATACTTATCTGCACAGGCTGGCTTCCAAACACAATCCTCAGATGTCAGCCTTAAAAGTAGCTAGGATTATAGGTGTGAGCCACCAAACCACCTGCACCAGGCTTGCCTTGTCTTATTATTTTTTTTAATGCTGGAACTAACTTTAAAAGATTACTTCCTTAATACCTATGTTTTACTTCATTCCACTTTAAGTAACATTGCAAAAGATTTAAGAGGGTAGGTGGTGACACAATGTCTAAAGTGTTGTGGAATTTGACAGTGAAGAAAATCATAGTCTATGTTTCTGAGAAAACTCTCAGTGAAATACCCAATAACAGAAAAAAATGAATACATAGTGTGTTTAAGCAAATAAATCCATGAAAAAAAATCATAGGCCTGTGAGCCAGATGTGTACAGATGGCATTTTCATCAACAGCATATCCCGACTGCGTAGATGGAGGAAAATTGAGTCCTGTGTAACAATGAAGGGAAAAAAAGGGAAAAGAAAAAAATACTGAAAGGCAGAGAAGGAAAGAAGGAAGGAAGTAGAGGGAGGGAGGGAGGGAAGGAAGGTGGGAAGGAAAGTAGGAAGGTGGGGAAGAAGACAGGCAGGCAGGTAAGCACCATATTTAGGTCCTTTGCACATTGAAACCTACATATGCAGCATGACCTTCATAGACAAATGACTTAGAATTAGTTAGAATTTACTGTTGGAAGTTGTTTAAATGTTCAACACTTGTTCCACCTCTAACTTGACCTAATAAGCAGCTGCATAGGCCAAGGCCACATCAAGTGATGAAAAGTCTATAGGGAACGAAGGACAACTTTGTTCACTGCCTAGAAGAGATGCCCCTGTTTGTGTCACAATGGTGAGGTCTCTTATCTCTCCACTGTAGCAATCATATATAATTATATTACAAGAGAATTTGACAACAAAGCTAATAGAGAGATCAGACAAGATGAATCAATTTTAATAATCAATCTTGTTCATAATATTATGGTGTCATTATCACTGAAGTCAACACAGACAATAGATTTCTCTTTATTGTTGAAACTGGTCTTCTGCTTTCTGAAGCAATAGGTGCATAAGTTAATTTTCTTGAGGATATCCCAGAAACCTGCTATTGTTTTAAGTTTCAAACAATAATTTTCCCTATATTTTTATTTTAATTAATAGAAGAGTTACAATATATTCACCAGATAGTGGGTGCATTACTTGACAAACATTGATACCCTTTTTCATGTCATAGTCCCCATTTCCCTCCTCACCCGCACATCTTGATTTCCCCCTTTCCCTATCCAATTTCAAATAACCAATTAAGTATATATAAAATATATCAGATAACAAGGTGAAATATTGTAACAATATGAGATAACCAAAGGACAGCAAAAGACATGAGAGATAACATAGTACTTTAAGGACAACAATCACTCATTACATGGCTTTTGTTTCTATATCCTGGAGGTCCTTACATTTGGTGTCATACTATATGGCCTTATGAATCTAGATTTTGTTTTATTGTAAATCTCTGCTAGGAGAGCCCAAGGTTTCTACTGAATGTTACTGGCTTACTTCACTTAATATGATTTTTTCTAAGTCTTTCCATTTCCTTACAAATGGGGCGATGTCGTTCTTTCTCACAGTAGCATGGAATTCCATTGTGTATATATACCATATCTTGTTGATCCACTCATCAACTGAGGACATCTGGGTTGCTTCCATATCTTTGCTATGGTAAATAGTGCTGCAATGAACATCGTTATGCTAGTGGATTTAGTATGTCCTTGTTTCTGGACGATTAGTTAAAGCCAAGTAGTGGAATTGCTGGGTCATAGGGGAGTTCTATGTTTAGTCTTTTGAGGCACTGCCATACTGCTTTCTATAGTGGTTTCTATAGGGGTTGCACTCCCACCAACAGTGTAGTAGTGATCCCTCCTGGCCACATCCCCTCCAGCATTTGTTGTTATTAGTTTTTCTGATCCTGGCCATTCTAACTGGAGTGAGGTGGAATCTCAAAGTTGTTTTGATTTGCATTTCTTTTATGGCCGGAGATGTTGAGCATTGCTTCATGTGTCTATAGGCCATTTTTATTTCTTCTTCAGGGAAGACACTCTTTAAGTCTTTGGCCCATTTTTTAATGGCATGGTTGTTTTTTTGGAGATTAGATTTGAAGTGATTTCAATTTTTTTTGTAGGTTATTATCCATTTACTTCACATAAAGAACATCATGATTTCCATTGAATATCAACAATCTGTACAGAAAACCCAAAGACAACCATTTAGCATAGTATGTAAAATGTGCAGATATAGTTCAAAATGCAAGTTACTGTATAGAATTCGTAAGGTAGAACTTTATAGTAATTACCTCACTCTAACGTAGTCTTTGCATGTGTAGTCAATGCAAATGTACAAGGCACAACTAGTGTTGGTGCTAAAGTGTGTAACGCATCCTCAGATCATTTATTTGAAAGACATTAAAATAACATGTTTATATTTTAAAATCCAATGAGATAAGTTCATTTTTAAAGCCTCATGAAGAATCACACAGATAACGTGTGTGGACAGGACTGACTGTTCCCTGAACTTAAAAGGTGAAAGGCAAAAAATTTAAAAAATTATATATACATATATATGTACAATACACACACCCATTTCACACACTGGAAAACATCCCATAATCCAAAGGGAGGCCATTTTCTTATTAGCAAAGGTTCGCATTATAGTATCTCATGACAGTTATTTTAAAAATTCATACTTATTTACCACCTGTTTTGGTCAATCTTGCTACAAAAGACACTGAAATAGACAGTTTTCATCTTCAAGGTAAATTCAACACCTAATTTAGAAAGTCTCTTGAGATTGCACAGTGAAAGGTATCATTTAATTATAAAACCTTGCTACTTGTAAAAGAACTGCATCTCCACAGGAAAATAAAACAGGACAACCTATTAAAAAGTTAGTAAGAGCACTGGCCGTGACACAATTCGTAATCCTTCCAATACCAACCACAGTGCTCTGTAATGTTTTATTGCCTATCCCTGAGTAAAGATTCTATCATTTTAAATAAACTTCACATTGATAAGAATGTTTAAGAAGTTCTTTTCAAAATATAAAGCCCTATTTTATTTTAGTAAAAAAAATGATAAATGCTCTTGGCAAAGACCATCTCTCATAAAATTGTATTTGTCAATGTTTAATACTTTTTGCTGGATAATTCTATTTTTATGCCATTCACATATTACTTACTTCCTTATAACCCATTATTGTACCATCTTTGTCTACGGGAGCATTTAACAGGTAATGGAGAAAAAGTAAAATACAAACAGAAAGGAACTCTGAAGTGAGATATCGTATCCTGTGGTAAAGAGTGTCACTGAAAATAATGTCAATGCCATCACAAAAAGGCCAAAAAAAAATCATGAAAGAAAGAAAGACAGACAGACATATGGTAAACATCTTCTTTGATGTCTTTGGTTTAGCCCTCTTGGCAAAAATCTTCTGTAAACTTCTTTAACTTCAACAAGTCATGTTCGTTGACAGTGGGTTTTGTGTTTGACAGAGACTGCAACATATCCCACATGGAAACAACCGGCTCCAGAAGTTTATCTCCGGGGACATCCATCAACGTCATTTCCATGGCTCCAGGGTCCCCTGGAGAGCAGGGTGTCAGCAAATCATCTACAATGGTGTTAGGGTCAGCTCGAGAAGTCCTTGAACCTTTTTGAAATGAGTGGCCGACTGAACTTTCCTAACCGGCTGCATAAGTGCATCTCGCACAATGATGCTTATGTCTGCGCCTGAATAGCCATCCGTTCTTCCCAAGTTCTTGGAAATCTGCCTCCTTTAGGCTATTCTGAGTGCTACCCAAGTGCAGTTTAAACATTGGTGCTCGGGCATGGGCTTCAGGCAGAGGAATATAAATTCGCTTCTCAAATCTTCCTCTAATGGCAGAATCCAGAACCCAGGGTGTATTTGTGGCTCCCAGAACCAAAATTCCATCATTGTGCACAGCAACTCTTTTCACTTTCCCCCAGCCACTTTGAGACAAGGTCAGAAGAAGATATTGAAAAGAATGTTGAATTATTTGCTTCTGTTGCTACAGCTTTGGCCAAATAGGATTTTCCTGTCCCAGGTGGCCCAAACAATAAGATTACTCTCCAAGGCGTCCTCTTGCCTGTAGAAAGGTGAGGAAACTGAATAGGCAGAATCACAGCCTCTTTGAGTGCTTCTTTGGCTCCTTCAAGTCCGGCCACATCACTCCATTTCACATTTGGTCGCTCTATAACAAGGGCACCTTGAAGTTGATTCTGTAGTTTCTTTTTTTCAGGATCATCAGATTCTCCATCCCCATCACTGTCATTCCCTTTCTCATCAGCAGGACTTGGTTGTCCCTCTTTCACTGGCTTCTGTGGCTTTTTCTCCCCTTTCTTCAGGTACTCTTTTAATTTTTCTGCCCTATCAAGATATTCTGTACACTTGGCCCTGATACTCTGCTTGGCTTTATCACCTTGTGCTTCATCTGGAGGATAGGCCCAGTGGAAGACATGGTGGAGATCAGGCGGTGCCTCGGGGACGAGCGAGGGACGGGGAGGAAGCCCAAGGCCCTGAAGCTCAATGGCGCCCAGTGTGACGGCCTCACTCCTTAGGAGGCTCCTGGCGCTCAGACCCTGAGCAGCGGCCTCCATTCCGGAACTTGTAAACAACCCCAGCCTAGCCACCCCCCCCATTCAATTTTTTGAGGTGTTGATATATTTTAGATATGAGGCCTTTGTCCATTGTATGGTTAGTGAAGATCTTCTCCCACTCTGCAGGCTTTCTAGTTCATTTGCTAGCTATGTCCTTTGCCATACAGAAGCTCTGCAGATTAATGCAGTCCCGCAGTCCCACTTATCCAGACTTATTCTGATTTGTTGTTTTTCTTGGTCCTTATTAAGAAAGTTTCAACCTGTGCCGAGGAGACCTAGTATATCTCCTATTCCTTCCTGTAAAGTTTTCAGTGTGTCAGCTTTTACCTCAAGGTCTTTGATCCATTTGGAGTTAATCCTAGTGCAGAATGACAAAGAAGGATCCAACTTTAGTTTTCTGCAGGTGCTTAACCAGTTCTGCCAACACCATTTGTTGAACAGGCTGTCTTACTTCCATTCTATTTTTTTGGCTCTCTTATCAAAGATTAGGTGGCCATAGGTCTGTGGGTTAATATCTGGGTCCTCAGTTCTATTCCATTTATCTTCAGGCCTGTTCTTGTGCCAGTACCAAGTTGTTTCAGTCACTACAGCTCTGTAATGGAGTCTAAAGTTTGGTATTGAAATTCCTCCTTCACTGTTCTTTCTGCTAAGAAGTGTTTTTGCTATACGGGGTCTTTTATTACTCCATATGAAATTTTGGATTGCCTCTTCTATTTCTTTAAAGAATGAAATTGGGATATTGATGGGTATTGCATTGAATTTGTAGGTAGCCCTTGGCAAGATTGCCATTTTCACGATGTTGATTCTTCCAATCCAGGAGCAAGGGAGGTTTTTCCATTTCCTCAGTTCTGCTTTAATTTCCTTTCTCAGAGTTTTAAAGTTTTCATCAAAAGTTCTTTTACAATGACCTCGCCCCATTTGTAACAAAATGGAAAGACAGAAAAAACATATTAAGTGAAGTAAGCCAGACTCAAAGGAACATAGGCCCAATAGTCTCCCTCATTTGTCATAATCAGTAGGATGCTTGGGCTTTCCTAGCAGAGATTCACAATGGAGCAAAATATAGATGCATAGGCCATATAGTATGACGCTAAATTTAAGGACCTCCAGGGTATAGAAACCAAAGCCATATAATGAGTGATTGTTTTCCTTGATGTACTATGTTATCTTTCATCTCTTTTACTGTCCCTTGTTTATCTCATATTGTTACAATATTTCTCCTTGTTATCTGGTATATTTATATATGCTTAATTGGTTGTTTGACATAGGAGAGGGAAGGGGGAAATCAAGTTGTGAGGGGGGAAGGGGGGAGTGTAATAGGAAACAGGACATGAGAAAGGGTATCAATATTTGTGAAGTAATCTACCTTCTATCTGATGAATATAATTTAACACTTTTATTAATTACAATAAAAATGTAAGAAAAATATCCTTTAGTTAAGTTAATTCCTAGGTACTTTATTTTCTTTCAGGCTATTGCAAAAGGAGTTGCTTTCCTGATTGTTGCCTTGTTCCACTCACTGTTGGCATAGAGGAAGGCAGTTGATTTTTGAGGGTTAATTTTATACCCTGCTACCTTGCCAAAGTTTTGAATCAGCTCAAGGAGATTTGAAGTGGAGTCTACAGGGTTCTTTAAATACAGAATCATGTCATATGCAAAGAGGGAGAGTTTCACTTCCTCTTTCCCTATTTGGATCCCCTTTATGCTTGCTTCTTGCCTTATTGCTCTGGCTAGGAATTCTAATATTATGTTAAAGAGGAGTGGAGAGAGTGGGCATCCTTGTCTCATTCCTGATTTCAGAGGGAATGGCTTTAGCTATTCACCATTAAGTACAATGCTAGCTGTGGGTTTGTCATACACGGCCTTTATTATACTGAGGTATGTTCAATGGATTCCTAGTTTCTCCAGAACTTTTAACATAAAGTGGTGTTGGATCTTATCAAATGCCTTTTCTGCATCTATTGAGACAATCATGTGATTGTTGTCCTTGCTCCTGTTGATGTGTTGAATTATATTAATTTATGTATGTATGTTGAACTAGCTTTGCATCTCTGTGATGAATCTTGTTTGATCATAGTGTATAATTTTTTTGGTGAGTTGCTGAAGACGGTTGTCCAGTATTTTGTTGAGAAGTTTTGCATCAATATTCATCAAGGAAATGGGTCTATAGTTCTCTTTCTTTGATGAATCTCTCCTCTGTTTAGGGATGAGGGTTATACTGACTTCATAGAACGAGTTTGGCTTTCATTTTCAATTTCGTTGAAGAGCTTGAGGAGTTTTGGTGTGAGCTCTGCTTTGAAGACCTTATAGAATTCAGCTGAGGATCTATCTGGCCCTGGGCCTTTCTTAGATGGAAGGTCTCATTGCCATTTCTATTTCAGTGCTTCAAATAGGTCTGTTTAGTTGGATTAGGTCTTCTTGGTTCCATGTGGGTGTGTTAATATTAGCTAGAAATTGATTCATTTCTTCTAGATTCTCAAATTTATTGTCATAAAGGTTTGAAAAGTATTCCCTCGTGATGCTCTGGGTCTTGGTAATTTGTGTTGTGATATTATTCTTGTCTGTGATTTTTTTTGCCAGTCCTGGGCTTGAGCTCAGGGCCTGAGCACTGTCCTTGGACTTTCTCAAAGCTAGAGCTCTACCACTTGAGCCTCAGCACCACTTCTGGCTTTTTTCTATATGTGGTACCGAGGAATTGAACCCAGGTCTTCATGCATGCTAGGCAAGCACTTTAACCACTAGGCCAAACTCCTGGCCATCGTCTGTGATTTTGTTTATTTGGGTGTGCTCCGTTCTGTTTTTGGTAGGATTTGCTAAGGGTCGGTCAATTCCAAACAATAATTTATTCATTCTGACCTTTCTGGCAAAACAATTCACAGGAGAAAACCTACTATGTGTCAGATACTAGGCAATAACTACAGAAAATAATCATTTTTCTTAATGTTTTTGAAACATTTAACACTTATCCTGCAAAGCTCACATTGAACACTTTTTGATTTGTTTTGTTTTTTAATTTTACTCTAAAGGTAATGTAAAGAGTGGTTATAATTACATAAACTAGGCAATAAGTATATATATTTTGAACAGTATTATTCCTCGTTCATTTTCTCCCATTCCTTCCCATCCCTGACTCCCTCCTCCCTAACGGTTGCAAAGTTCATTGTTACCATAGTGAGTAGTGAATATCATGGTTTCTTTAGCTTACCTTTTTTCCCATTGTTTCTGTGATTCCCCTTTCCTTCTCCAAATCAGTTTTATATTCAAGACAAGGGCACAGGAATCAGAAACAGGGACAACATGGAATAAAACCAACCAGTATAGAATAACAAGAAAAGAAATTCTCCAAATAGTGCCCTGAAGAAAACCTTGTTTCCATGTCTTGAAGTTCATTTCAATAAACATCATTTTATATGGACATATGCACGTAGCTAACAGAACTATAGTGATCCTCTGCTGAGTATATCCTAGACATATTCTAGTTATTATCAATGAGAGAATACACACAGTCTATGTTTCTTTGGAATGGGCTTGCTTACCTTAATTTTTCAAGTCTTTCCATTTCTTGAAAGTAGGATGATCCTTTGTCCCTGTTCATTTGAAGTTTTTTCCCATATATTTTTATTGTAATTAATAGAAGGGTTACATTATATTTGCCAGATAGAAGGTGCATTAATTCACATACATTGATACCTTTTCCCATGTCTTGGTCCCCATTTCCCTCCCCCCACCCTCGCCCCTCATCTTGTTTTTCCCCCTTCCCTATCCGATTTCAAATAACAAAATACGTATATATACAATATATCAGATAACAAGGTGAAATACTGTAACAATATGAGATAGCCTCAATTTCCCCTCCTATCTGAACAATTTTCTAAATTGTCTTTGAACAATCTTCTTCGACAATGTTATTAGCTATAATGTGATTATTCAAAGTCTCTCAATTGCTGGGATTTGTGCTTTTTCTCAGATGATCTTTGTTGTCACATGTCTGGGGAACAGAAGCAGATTGGTGAAAGTCAATGACAATTAGACCTTTTGGACAAAGTTGAAGTTAAAAATAAATGATAAGGGTGATTCTTAGGCTTTGGCCTCTCTGACAATTTTATGAAGCCTAATTTTGCTATCTTGTATATGTCCTAGCATGTCAAAATTTTTTCTTAGGTTGGTATTAGAACCTATACTCTTCAGAATGTCAGCCTACTACAGCATCTTTTAAGTTTTCATAAGACAAATATAAACTGAAATACTTGCAGGCCGACTCATTTGGCCGATAAGTATGGCGTAGAAATTTTTTTTCATAGAATTGATTGCAAATTCTCTAGAGAAAGTTATAACAACAATGAGACAAATTTAGAATAGTAATGATTATACTTTTGAAAAAATTAGTAATTAGTAGTCTAATTATTCCTTCTATGTATAACAGTTTGAGATAATAATTGTGACTGACAGAATTGCATCAGAACTATTAGTCTTTCCTTATTACAAATCCTGGTTACAATTAGGAACAGATGCACGCAGACCTATAAAGGACTGACATCACTGACAATTTAATGGTAGTTTACACTGTCTTGATAACAGTCCTTCCTGTGTTTTGTATTTCAGAAGGCTTAATAAATAAAAGGACTTGCAACAATTACTTTACAATTACATTAATGTGACATACACCTATTAACTTGTTTTTTTCTTTTTAAAGCAAAACTTTATTTGACTAGGTAAGATAATAAGTATAAAAATTTTCAGCACTTTTGATAGTTTTTTTTTTTTTTGGCTGGGCTTGAGCTCAGGGCCTGAGCACTCTCCTTGGACTTTCTCAAGGCTAGAGCTCTACCACTTCCGGCTTTTTTTCTATGTATGTGGAACTGAGGAATTGAACTCAGGTCTTTGTGCATTCTAGGCAAGCACTCTATCACTAGGCCAAACTCCCAGCTCAACTTCTGGCTTTTTTCTACGTATGTGGTACCGAGGAATTCAACCTGGGTCTTCATGCAAGCACTCCACCACTAGCCCAAACTCTCAACCCCACTTTTGATTTTTTTTTAAACAGAAAACCTTCACAAATATGGAAGCTGTTTGTTTTTCCTTTTATCTTACAGGTCATACAAAAATAGGAGATAGCCAGATCTGGCCCATGAGATATGATTTGCTGATTTCTGCTTATATTCTCACATATATGTTGCCTTCTGCTTACTTAACCCCTTTTTCCCCTGTCCCATTCTTATCTTCAAAATAAAAATGTCCTTCCTCTGTAATGCTTCCAGATAAAGTTACTTTAGTCAGGTGTAAGTTGATTATCTATTGACACCTAAAATTTTCAGTTCAATCTATTTACTTTCCTGCCATTCCATGTGCAGGAATGAGCCTAAAGCCTGTCCAGATTGTGTTATGTATATGCATGTTGACAAATGAACCTAATTATGATTACACAAACTTCCAAAGTTGGAAACTGTAGTAGCATTACTACTAAAGTTTTCATTGGACCGTATATCTTTTCCCTATCTACTTGGTGAGGAGACTGGGAAGAAGGAAGGAGCAGAAGAGAATGTACTGTCAACTAGATTTCCCATGGATCTTCTGAGAACTCCTGGGAGGAAGATGTATTATCCTATCTGTTCTCCTATCTCTAGTGCTGGAGACACTCTGCAGTCAGCTAGTAGGCTCCTGGCCAGTCTCTCCAGAAATTCTTTCCCCATGCTAATCCTTTGACTGCCCCAGGAGTAGGAAGCCACTCCTCTAAACTTCCTATATCCCTAGGATTGCCATAAAGAAGTACTATAGCACACTTGTCCTCTGTCCCATAAATACTTCACTTGGGCAAGTCTTTCCCGAATGAGCCAGAGGATAGCCAAGACCACGAGCACCACAAATTCCTATGAAAGCTCTAGGGACTGAAATCTTCCTGAATCAGAGAGCTTTGGAGAACATAACAAATGCAAAGAAATCAGGCCCAGAGACGAGAGAAACCCAAGATGGTCTCAATATAGACACAGGGATATTTGGATTCGTTGTTTCACTAAAACCTATCTGAACCTTGTCCAGTTGACCAACTGGATCTATGCATGGCCCAGGGTTGATCTGGTCCTGGGAAGTGAGACTTACCTGTGAACAAAGGGGACATTGTCCTTGATCAGCTCTGCTTGACATTCTTGGTGAGGAGACTGGGAAGAAGGAAGGAGCAGAAGAGAATGTACTGTCAACTAGATTTCCCATGAATCTTCTGAGAACTCCTGGGAGGAAGGACATGCCTGTCCTTTGTTTCAAAAGAGCCCGACAAGGAACAGGGGAAATCATGCTTCTTGTCTTGGTTGATGCATGAGTGACTGCAGCTGGAATGAGTTGCCGATGCTTTGTGTCAGAGAGCTCACTCTAGAGCTTGACCATGCTCCCAGCCTTGATGTTATGCTCTGCTGTGCCTCTTTTATGCTTAGGGCCAAATGAAGTGTTAAAATGTTTATTTCCCCCCATGTATTTTTTTAATTAAAGAATTTATTGACATTGATTTTTGCATCATATTTCAAATGACATGTTTAACAAATGAGTATTCAAGAAGGGAATCTCTATAGATAATCACTGGCACTTAGATTTTAGAACATAATTAAAATTAGGCTAAAGGTTTGTATATCACAGATACATATTAATTTATGAAATAAAACATTATGTCTATAGAGTCATAGGTTTTTATGTCTATGTAGTTATGTTTATATTTCCAGTACCATGTCCATAGCATTGGGTATGCAAATATTGAGTCCTCTCTCTTGTACTGTTTGGATCTAATAGCCACATATTAAGGATATCATGCATCTTTTGTTCCTTTGGTCTTGATTTGTCTCACTCAACATGATTTGCTCTAGATTCATCACTTCCCTATGAATGCCATTATTTTATCTTGTCTGTTGGCTATGTAGAATTCCATTGTATATATATATATATATATATATATATATATATATATATATATATATATATACCACATTTTCTGTATCAGTTCATCTGTAGTAGGGCATCTGGATTGTTTCCCTTGCCAGGCTACTGTGAATAGTGCAGAGATAAACATAGCTGAGCAAGTGTCCTTATCATATCTTGGGTTATGATGTTCAGGGTAGAGGCCCAGAAGTGGTATGGCGGGATCGTAGGGAAGGTCTATTTTCAGTTCTTTAAGAAACCTCCACACTGCTTTCCAGAGTGGCTGAACTAGTTTACAATCCCACCAGCAGTGTAGTAGGGTTCCTTTTTCTCCACAACTCCTCCAACAATTGTCATTGTCTGAGTTCAAAATCTTGGCCATTCTTGTTGGTGTAAGGTGGTATCTTAGGGTGGTTTTTATTTGCATTTCCTTTATGACCATGGATGATGAACATTTTCTCATATGGTTTTCTGCCATTTTAATCTCTTCTTCTGATAAGTCTCTCTTTAGGTCCCTTGCCCACATGACACCTGAAAATTATATAGTTCAAAGGATATTTTGATGTCTAGGCTCATTTGCATAGATTCTCTGTGTACCTCTTTATCATATACATTAATTACTACACAGAGTTCACTAATCTTTGATAATTGGTTAAAGAAATAATTTACTCAATAAATGGTAAGAAGCTCAAGATTCCTGGGAATGCATTCCTTAGATGACAAGGAAAAATATGAAAATCACTAGCTCATATTATATACATTGTAGAAAAATTTAAAGGATTTTTCCCCCTTTTTTCATATTTCTTTTTTAAAATTATCTTTAAGGAGTTGTGCAATGGAGTGCCCATTCAACAAAGCAAAGACTCACTTTTAATTTTTTTCTGATTATGATGTTGAGCACTAGCTCATCCAAATTCTTAGTATTTCCAAACTTTGGTATCTTCTCCTTTGGTAATAGATGCAAGAGAATAATAGCATTGGATGTCATAGGAGAAGAAAATGGAAAAGAAACGATAAAATATCTAGCCAAATTATATTGCATAGTCAGTAAACAATATCAACGTATGACCCCAATTTTCATTTGTCTTCACTATTTTTTTTACTGTGATTTAACTGTGAAGTTTTCTGTAGAATGTATGGAAAACCACAAGATAGGAAATAGTTTTATCTTCCTTCCCACCCTGCAAAGGAGATAGTATTTACAATGTTGTATATTCCCTCACTCCTCTAAGAATATTCCTACTTACATAATTTTATATGTATTTTCAGGTGTTTTTAAGTTTAACATTTTAATATGTGAATAAAGGCAACATGTTCTTAAAGAAAAAAATTTTCAGCACTGACAAATGTACAAATTTAGTCTCTCATAATTTCACAAAATTTCTTCCATCTACCTAGCCATGAAGAATAAATAAATCCATTGAGTAAAGCATAACATAAAAATAAATTTTCATTCAAGTACTGTGATGGAAAAAGTAGCAACCACCCAGCAAGCAGCAGGTAATGCACATAGAAGGAAGAAGTCAGCTTCCTCAATAAGATATCTATAATGAAGGGATGATGTGACATATGTATCTTGTCGT
Organism: Megascapheus bottae; assembly: GCF_031878675.1. Lineage (NCBI taxonomy): Eukaryota > Metazoa > Chordata > Mammalia > Rodentia > Geomyidae > Megascapheus > Megascapheus bottae. The sequence continues at coordinate 2,395,673 of NC_143517.1, forward strand.
ATGTAAGGCTGGGAAGGTTATCAGAAGCACCCTTAAAAGTTCAATGAGTATGTCCTTGCCCTTAGAATGGCATGATCAAAGTGTGAGGATTAGAGAATGTGGAACTGCAAAAGTGTAAAGTAGAGAAAGTGGTCAAAATACAGTAATATCTTGTTAATGACTGAGGGTATGAAAAAGATTTACTGTTTCAAAATGCACATTCATGAAGTCGAATTAAATATTGCAATAAGCACTTCTATGATTTCCAAGTGCTGCAATATCCTCACACTTCTAGTTGCTTCCTCTGCTTTCTCGCATGCACATCTCTTCCTCTATTGCTGTGACACAGGGCAGCGTGCATTGTCACAGAGTGTGGGTGGCATCAGCTTATGGAATGTCTGTACTAAAAATGAAAAATCTTTTCAAAGCATCCCATATGCTCATCTAGGATAATGACATATTTCTGTCTTTAAAAATATTCAGTCTAAGAATTGACAAGGCTATTTTAGTTGATAGACTTAAAGTTGAGTGTTTCTTACATGTAATGATGCTCATTAAATCAACTGGAGTTAAGCTTCTAAGGCAAAGAAGAAGCATACATGGAGGGAAACCTCATGAACATAATGACTGCAACTAATAGTAGCTCAATCCATGTTTTGAAATAGGCATTAACCTTTTTTATTGTATTGTACTGTTGGGGTATACAAGGGTTACATTTTGTCAGATAGTGGGCACATTACTTGTTGAACCTTGATAATCCTTCTCATGTTTTTGTTCCTGTCTCTCACCCCCACTCCCTCCCAACCATAGGCATTATTCTATATTGTCTCCATACATTCATAAGTAGATTTTACTTTAAATAAGTTAAATTTTACTTTGAATCACTGTCAAAAGAAGAGTTGATAATATTCTTGAAAGTAGAGAAGATGTTGAAAGTAGATGCCCTGATTTTATCGTGATGGCAATCATTGTTGTACCATTCTTGGGCATGTCTAAAGATGGTAACATAACTATTTCTTTGGACTACAAAGGAAGTAATATCAAAACAAAATATACAGGAAACAATGTCTTCTATTTTAAAAGCAAATGTATAATAATAGGGTAGATTATCAATTTAGTTTGTATTAATAAACTATATACATTGTATTAATGAATGGATCATCAAATCATTCCCTAATTTTGTTATTGAGGTGTAGCAAATTTCAAAATCAAATAATGTGTCTTTATTTATCCATTAGAAAGAATGACATTACATCATTTGCAGAGAAGTAGATGGACCTGGAAAAAATATTTTGAATGATGTAGGTCAGGAGCAGAGAGAAATATTATAGTTTCTTTCATCTATGGAAGTTTTATATAATTTATAAATATATATATAAACATATAGGATCATAGTCGTATCGACTAAGGTCATAGAGTAGAGGTATACATGGGGAGCTTTTAATGATGTCACTTGTTTAAACAAGTAACTTATAGTTGTACAAAATTAATAACAGAAAGTTGGTACTTGAGATGACAGGTTCAGATAGATTACAAAAAAAGGTAACCATATGTAGAGAGGAAATGTGAGAGCATGCAGTACTAACATTCAATGTACATAATTATTTATACTTACATATATTATAATATATTTTATATTTATATGTATTCATATTTAATTGTAACGTAAAATTGACAGGACAGTTGGGATTTGGAGAGATTGGGGGAGTATGAGAAAATAGGTGACATTAACCAAGGTGTGATGTAATCACACACTGACAGGTTAAATTGAGACCCCTTTGTATAACCTCTTAGAGACAGTAAAAAATAAAGTAAGTTAAAAAAGAAGTGTGAATTCTGTCTGTTCTGTAGGGGAGGTATTCTTACATTGGTCCATTTTATTTCCACATGAATTGAGGATCAGTTTTCTGCAAGATGTCTGAGTATATGAAACCAGACCCCTACAAAAATAATTGATAGTTAAATATATTTCCTAAACCACAAAACAACTGAAAAGATGCAAAGTATCTCAATTAACTTAAGAAGAAATAAAAACTGAGTTGGCATAAAAATTAAATTTAAAGACCCCAAAATACAACAAATGGGTACTTCCTCAAAGGAGCTCAATACTTAAATGTGATTCACAGAGGAAACAGAAATTTGAAGGCATATTAATTCAAGTTATACATCCTGAAGAAGAGAAAGAAAAAGTGAAGAAGGCTGTAGGTTTACCCATTGTATAAAGGACATGAATTCAAACTCATGAAAGTTACAAACTGACATAAATATTGAAGCACCCTCTAAAATAGAGTTTGTCCAGGAACAGGCCTTAGTGGTAGAGTACTTGCATAGCATGCATGAAACCCTGAGTTCAATTCCTTGGTACCACAGACACAGAAAAAGCCAGAAGTGGTGCTATGGCTCAAGTGGTAGAGTGTTAGCCTTGAGAAAGCTCAAAGACAGTGCCCAGGCCTGAATTAAAGCTCTGGGACTGGTTAAAAATAAAGAGAGAGAGAGTTGACTATAAAAAATGTCCAAAATTTTTAGCACTGGAAAGTAATTGCCTTTAAAACACCAAATACAAACAGTACCTAAGTCATTAGCAATGGTTAATGATCAAAAAAAATCCTTGCTAACAATGGACACATACCCATGACAAATATTTGAAATTACCTATAGATGTAGTGCCTGTCTATCTACCTGGAGTCCTTCTCAACGGCATATGCAGAGCAGCAATATGTGGCATCTTATAATGTTGTTTATAGTCCTGGAACTGGGATTATTTGGGGTGGAATGGCTGGTGGTAGATTTCTCAGTATTAACATTTCAATCTGACTTTGAGTTTAAGGTGAAGGAATAAAAAGGTAACACAGCAATAAATGGCTATATTTGAAAATCACGAAGTTCTTTTCAAGCATTCACAGTGCACAACAAAATGGTCATTGAACAGGGGCCTTTTCAGTAAACTCCTCCACCCAGAGAATAATTGCAGTCAATAGTGTTATTGCTCAAATAGGAAGAACAGCGATGCAGTATTGGAACAAATTTTAAAAGCAGAAAGAAAATGACTGTCATTATATCATCAGGCTCCCACCTGAGTTATTTTTGTCCATTTGCTGATATTTTTCAAATAAGGACATATTCGCTTTCTTTGTAATACTTTAAAATCAGTTCTCACTGAATTGAGCATCTGGCTCAGGGTTGAGAGAAAATGATCATGGCATTCATTTTCAGAGCTCAATCTTAATTCACTTCAAACAGCAGGGAAAAATATAATCCTTTCTCAGAAGACAGATAAAAATTAGGCTCTTCTCTTAGTAACAAAGAAAGAGGGTGCTCATTGGTGGACATTATTCTGACCATGTGCATAGTTTCTGACCCACTTTTTAACACTCATGAAATAAACAAAATCTATCAAATTATTTGGCAACTCTGTTCTAGATAACAATGAAAAATAGTTATAATTCACTGAGTACTTGCTCTGTTCTCAGATTGGGACAGAAAGCTGCCTGATCCATTGTCATTTCCTTTAATAGTGACAGAAATTCAGTAAAGCTATTTTTAATTCAAATTTTGTATATGGATAGGAGTGTTTGAAGCCTATAAAAGGTACATCATCTAGCACACAGACAATAAATATGAGAACAAGGACTTGAATTCTGATCTGTTCCATTGTCACTCTATGTCCCTAAAAATTATGCCTCATGGTGAAGTTTATTGTCCCTGTGAATGAGAGCAATTTCTTCCTTACCAGATTCCCTGCAGGAGAAGGGATGCACAATTTTCTGCAGTCACTGTCTGGAGGGTGTAAGAGACTGATCAATCCAAAACAATACAAAAGCATACATTTAGGTCATGTCCCCAGACTGGCCCATAGTTCCCAACGACACCTGAGATGCCATCTAATGCTTCACAGCTTAGCTGTTTCCTTTCTAAGAAGTAAGGGACATTGGGCAAAGATTCATCCTTCAAACTTAGACATATGAAATATGTAGGGCTTGGAGCCAAGGCCTCATGCTTTTTATATGACCTTGAAATGAAGCCAGAGCCCTGACACAGGCTAGGCAAGTGCTTTCCATTGAGCTACTCTCCTTGGTCTTAATTTACTTTTTAAATCCATGCCTAGTAATAGCACATATATCATAGGCATATCATACACATGGAATATGGAAATGGAGATATACTCTGGCATAATATAGCTAATTATCAATAACATACCTCACCTATAATTCAATATAGACTTGAGGAACCTTCTAATTTAATTTAACATAGAAACTCAAGGGCAAAATATGAGGATACAATGCCTTGGAAAGTGGGTAATATTTATTTCTTTTATCTGGGAAATGATTGTTAACCTTTTCATTCACCATTAAATCATGTGATTGATTATTTTTGACAATAATGCTTTCATTTTAGTAGAGTGTAGTCCGAAAAATGTTTTGAGGATTGGATTGTAGAAAATAAAAGATGTTTTGTATAATTGGTTATCAATCAAAATATATTAAAATTTTTGAAGCAAAACTGGGGATTTGCAATGTGCAAAAAAGGAACCAACAACAACAAACAAAATTACACAGAAAGGATGGACAGCCTCTATTAATATACTAAAAGGTGCATTTAAATTGGGACATTGCTTTCAGCCTCCTGAGGAAGTAAAATTATAAGATGGTTCATGGCAGCTCGCCAAAGAGGATGAGTCAGTACTTGCTGACCAGGAAGTTTCTTTGCATTGGTTGATTTGTTTCTTCCATGCTTGTGGATAGAGTGTGATTGCTAGATTTTTCCATGTATGTTTGCTGTGTGTGCAGATGACCTTTATTGTAATTGGCTGCTGTATGATATAAATGGTGGCGGATTTCCGGGGGAAGAGAGAGAAAGACAGAGAAGAGAGCAGAGAGAGAAAATAAAAAAGACCTCTGCTTTCAGCTATTTGAGTCTGTGATCATTCCCAGTCCGCCTCCAAGCGGCACATCGTTGCGGCAGGCAGCAACATTTGCATACTTTGTAGGAAATTTTTCTTCTTCATTTAACTAAAATGGGAAATTCATTTAGCAGAAATAAGTTTCTTAAAACATAAATATTTTCTTGCATCTTTTTTTTAAAGCTTGGGGCTCCATCTCTTTGCCTCTCTGAATCCAAATGACATATGAGTCAAGCTCAGCAGCAGTTCAGTGAACCATGTATCCATGTGTCCACTGTTCTGATACTTCAGTAATTAGACAGAGTTAAGCTTGCAGAATAGAAGGAAGAATATAGATGTGGTAAAGGAAGAATATAGATGTGGTTGTGGGCTTCTTTGGTCTTTATTGCAACGATTTGAGTAAAAAGCTGTAATCCTTTCTAGATAACCCTCAGAAGATCATCACTTATTCAGACATATTTTTAAAATTCCCAATAAAACCATGAGTAATCTGAAATTTAATAATAGGGAAGAAATTATCTTATCCTGGGGAAACTATCTTCAGTGACTTTCTGGGCATCAAGGCACATTCAATTTTTTTGATCCTTGATAAAGAAAGAACTTCATTTCCTCCGAGTAAAAGTGATATTTTTTAGAAATGAAGAAATTAGTTGAGTATTATGTATTTCAAGAATTTTTGTTAACTTCTGAATGATTAATTTATTTATTATCTTTGGCATTGTACAAAGAGTTTTCAATTCAACATGACAGTCTATGAATACAGAGTCAAGATTTTTTTTTTAAAAAATAGTATGGTTAAAATGAAAAACCACAAAAGCTTGAAACTAAGCTTGAAACAGAATCTCTTGAAATTACTTGTCCAGAGACAAGACATCATATTTACCAAGTTCTCATCCTTAGAATGCTTTATAAAATAGTTTTTAAGAACTAGATATGCAGATTGGGGCAAATATTTCAGTTATTTACAACCAATTGTTGAAACAATAAGCCAGTTAAAGACTATATATCATTGCTGAGATGTAGGAAACCATGATGGAAAGACGACTGAACAGAAGTCACTGTTCAAAGTGAATGGAAGCTGTTCAACTTCATCAAAGCAAGAAATCTGGGCCTCTTGAATTGGTATCTATATGATAATTTAGCAAAGGTTCTGTTTCTGAGTATACAAGATTAATTTATGAAACCACTGCACAGTTGAGCACTGGTAGCTCATGCCTGTAATCCTACCTACTGAGGAGGTTGATGTGAGGTAGAGCTCAGAATAGGTAGAAGTAGAAGGTGTTGCTCAAATAGTAGAATGCTAGCTTTGAGCCAGTACAGTCCCTAGGCTCTAATCCAATATGGATTATGTGGGACTATGACAAGTCTCCTTACTGTCCTCCCTAGTTCTCAAACTTATGTAAATTATTATACAGTCAACATAAGTCAATTGAGTCCTTCTGAGCAGTTTGTCTATTAAATCTCTATGTGAACTACTGTACTGGTATTCAGAAAAGAACATGCAATGTTCTAAAATGTCAGCTGACATTTTACCTTTGGTACTATTTTTGTTTCAGCAAGCCTACTCATGTCTAGATGTGTTGGTTGGATTAATATTCAGAGGTTAAGGAAAGCAATATTAAGTAGATAAATGATATTATTTCACCATATATTACAAAGTGCAACTCTTAGAATGTCTGTCTATTCATTGACAGATTTTCAACCATTAGAGAAATGCTTGACACATAGTAATCAATAAGTATTTGCTAAGAAATGAACTGGATTTTCCCCAAAATACATCGATATAAAATGCTTTACTTTTATGTTTTTGAAAGATCATATTTTCCCAAAGTACCCATAGCAGCATTTTAAAGCTTAATTATTGTTACAAACTATCAAGAAATGGAAGTTAATTATGTTCTGGTGGATAACACCTGAAATTATATCTAAAATCTGGAGAATCAGGGATATAGTTTGAAGTGAGCTCATGAAGAAAGATCGGGGAGATTTTGCCTCTCCCCAAACAGCTTAGCTGGAGGTATGGCTAAAGGGGCCGAGCACTAGTGGAGCAAGAAGATGAAAAAATCTGATGCCCTAAATTGAAATCCTAGAATTAAAAAAAAAGGCAAAAGAGAAAGCAAGCAAATCAAGAATGGAAATTAATGCAAATAAATGCCCGTGATCTCAGCTACTTCAGTGTGTGTCTGGGGGGGGGGGGGAATTGGAGGATCACAGTTTAAGGCCAGCCCAGGCAGAAATTTATCAGTACCTCATCTCAACTAAAATGCCAGAGCAATTGGAATAGTGTGCACTTAAATACTTGGTCTGCAGGAGTCATAAATAGTCCATGGTGTGTATGCCTGTGTGTGTGTCTGTGTGTGTGTGTCTGTGTGCATGTCTGTGTGTGTGCTTTGAGAACAGTTTCAAGAAACATCTTAGATGTCAGCTGAGAATCACCCAATTAGAGGAAAGAAATCTGTAATTCCAAATTTATTCTTTAACTTTTCCAGGTGTGAACGATCAGTTCCTGGCTAAGTACTTGTTTTATATCCACTTGGTAAAGCTGCTGTAGTAATGTACCTTATCAAGATTCATAAACACTCAATAGATATATTTGAAAGCCCAAATAGTTGCCATTATTATTACCCTTATATTAACAGAACTATATTTTTTAAGCTGTCCTGGGGCTTGAACTCCGGCCTTGGCACTGTCCTCAAGCTTCTTTTTGCTCAAGGAGAGTAGAGTGCTGTACCAGTTGAGCTGCAGGGCTACTTATGGCTTTCTTGAGTAGTTTATTGGAGATAAGAGTTTCATGGGGTTTGTTTCCCCAGCTGTCTTCCAACTGTGATTCTCAAATCTCAGCATCTTGACTAGCTAGGATTACAAATGAGAGTTGCAAGCACCTGCTTTATAAACATTTTGATACAGCAATATTCATTCTACTATTATAAACATTGTAATAGAAATGTTCTATGAAATTTTTGTTGACAGGTATACTCTTTCTTAAGCTTCAATATTTTATTTGTCTTAGTCATTTCCTGCAGATGATTCTAGACATTTGTCTTTGGTTATTCTCTTCTTTGATAAGAATATCTCTCTGAGAAGTGATATTCAATATTTTTGTCACCACTGTCTTTCCAGTGGTTGAAAAGTACCACATGTTCAGTAGATATAAAGGGAAATGGAAATCCATTGTTTCTTTATAGTACTCATTGACTTTTTTCCATCTAAAGTTGAGGACTTCCCTCCAAGTTTTGTATTCTGTTATTGCATAACTCATGCTGCTTATGAATTATATACTTCCTTAGAATTTTGGCAGGTTTTTTTGGCAAAAGGTTTGTTATTTACTTTTGTTAGGAAATGTTACTGGATTGATGACTGGAGGAAATCTCTGCTATCCTTTTCAAGTTAGCAGTTTCTGAGAAACTTGTGATTTATTCCTGAGTTTGTAAGAGATAAAACTTCTGAGCCATGACTGTGATGTTGTCATGAAACCAGAGCCTTCCCATCATGAACTCCATGTGAACTTGAGACTGTAACTGATGAGTGGATTGATGATTTCATGACTCAGTGGCTTAGAGTTTCATGATACCCACCCCACTAAATTGTTTTCTCACAGCCTGAATATACTATCCATAGAGACTTAAGACAGATTACTAGTGATTTCCACATTGTTCTCCCTGGTACACTGGCACTGTTGTATTCAACAACAGATATCTGGAAGAAAAGCCATCCTACAGGTAACCTACAAGGGTCACTCTGCTTTCCACCCCGCATCTAGTGAATAGAAAACTAAGTAGGACATTTGATTATTCTTTTGGTTTTGAAAGAGAGAGCCATATGGACCTTCAGTGGTTCATGAAGGAACAGTAATCATTTGGCATGAGGACCCAGAATATTCAGCAAATATAATCAGAATATTATTTTAAATGAAAAACAGGGTTGGTACAGGATGTGGAATGTCATTTCCAACTTGGCACAGAATGAAAATATTTGTACTTTATGTAAATATCCAATAAAGCACCATGTCCACAGAGGCCTATTCTGGTCTATTAGGTACACAAGGCAAGTTGTCCCTTCCTTTCCATGCCCCGGATCTCACAAGCCCACATGTGACTGCACCAGAGGTAGGATTATGCATGAACTCAATATGGACTCTGGAAATCCACATAAGTGATCAACTTGACACTGAGCATAGCTCAGCTTCCCTATATCAGGATCACAGGATTTCCACTGCTGTGTTCTCTGAGAAGACAGGAGGAGCTGGACAGAGTTATTCCACTAAAGCACTTTCCTGTGAAAGTGTCAGAGCTCCATTTGCTATGAAGGAGTTACCCTGAATATTTCCATGCCTCTCGCCCTGAAAAACAAAGCCTCTGTGAGACCTTGGTCCATGAACTTTCTGACTAATGATTTCATGACCTCAGAATACAAAAATTGTAAACGTGCGGTTGGATTCAGAGCTAATGAGTGCAGCATGAGTATGTGATACTGATTTTTTCAACTGTCCTTTTCATGTCAATGCAGAAATCCTGAGAAAACGTAATAATGGGTATTCTTTCCTCAATTGTTCCTTTAATATATGACTTTTACAACTTAATTTTAGACTAGTATATTACAAAGTTAATTAAGTCCCACTTAATTTCTTCCACTACAAATATTTTGCATTAATAATGTTGATATAGCTGAGAAATTATATCAACTACATTCTTGCTTTATTCAAATTTTATTTGTAAATATTTTCAGCTATTTACTTGTTATTTTGAAGCCTTAGCACTAATTGGGTTCAATTCTTGATGAGATTGAATTGGCATCATTTATATACGGTGCTCACTGATTTCAGCCAGAATTTATGGATCTGCATTCAAAGAGTGAAACTCAGTGTTTCCTTTTATAAATTTTGCTAATGATTTAGTAGCAAAACATTTCAGTCTTATATTTCCACCTTTGATTCATTTTGACTGAATATTCCAAGAAGAGAATGCTGTCTTAGTAATTAAAATTTAGGATTAATTCTAGTCACATTAGGCTTTTTAGACAACTAAATCTGATAGAAATGATTACTATATTGTTTAAAGTGACTATTTCTTTTATTTCTTCTTTTTTTGTTGATGCTGGTCCAGGGGCTTGAACTCGGAGCATCAAGGTTGTCCCTGGTCTACTTTGCTCAAAGAGAGCATTATATCACTTAATCCATAATTCCACTTCTGGTATTTTATTGTTGGGATAATGTACAGAATGGTTACAGTTATGTTTGTCAGGTAATGGGTACATTACTTCTTGAACCTTGATACCGCTTCTCATGTTTTTATTCCCCTTCTTACTCCCAACCCCTCCCAATCATCTTGATTTCCTCCTTCCCTTCCCTATTTCAGATAAATAAATAAATGTATATACAGTATACCTCGTAAAAAAGTCAGATACAATAATCACATGAGATGAACGATAAGGGTGAAAAAAGAGAAAAGAAATAACTTCCCATAGTACATTAAGAACAATCACAAAGATAAACCTCTTGTTTCCATACCTAGAGCTCATTTCGTTTAATCTCATCCTGTATGATCATATGTACATAGGTTTGGAGATATTGTGATCCTCTTATAGGAGAATCCTAGATGTGTATAATTATTACAAATGATTTTGATGATTTTGATGATAGGTCAAATCAAAGGAGTAAGAGGATAATGTACATCGTGGATGATTTGTTTGGCTCTGTATTACAAAATAAGCAGCAGAACTTGACAGTGGGAAATTCCAACTCTGAGGTGGGAGATGGTTATCAAGTGTGCTGGATTACTAGTGGTAGTCTCCATATGAACTTAGATATAATTAAAGGGACTACCTTCCCCTATCAGAAATAAAGTTATATTTTTGAATGAAAAGTAACTGGAACAATTTTTATGTTATTACAGAAAAAATAAATTAGTAAAGCAGACAGAAAAAAATAAAACACAGACTGTGATGGAGAATATGCTTTAAATATATAAGAAAAACATCAGTTATTTAAGAAATATGTTTAAGAAAACTAAATCTTAAAAATCCAAAAGGTTTTCCCTGACCTAATTTATAAAAATTCTATATCATTTAAGTACTAAGAGGTCACAGTGATAAAATATCAGAAAAACATGGAGTCTATAATACAGTAATTGGTCAAAACATATAGCTCAAGGCTATGCTTACATAAGACAAGAAAAATAAACTTCATAAAATGACATATAAACTGATCTACAATATGAAATATACTATCAGTGAACTATAAGCTTTTTGTGTGTGGGGAGGAGCCAGAGCCGCTGAGAGTGTAACTCAGGATTGCTACTCTACTTCAAAAGCTTTGTTGGCTAATCAGAAATAAAATTCTCATAGATTTTTCAGCCTTGGCTGGCTTTGAATCTTAATCCTCAGATCTCAACTTCCTGAGTAGCTGTGATTATAGGCATGAATGAGTAGTGCTTGACAATAAGACTATTCAAGTACTGAGAAAGGTAATATACGCTATTGTATTAATCATTTTCAGGATGATTCATTTAATTCAATCCATAGCATCTAACTTACTAGAAGCTGGGAAAAGATTACCTGGTTTTGAAAATGGAACTTCAGAAGTATAGTACAACAGCCACTAGAAATGTAGGAAAAAGTGTTCAAAGCCACTTCAAATAACTGGGGGGTACTAGTACATTAATACCTCCCTCAGGTTGCTTTAATGAAATTATAAATACAATTATGAAACTGCAATATCCATTATATTCTCATACATATGACACTATTTTATAGTGGATTAACTAGTATATGCTCAGACTACTATTTCTAAGTCCATGTTATGTTAATCATAACAGAAACATTATAATTCCTCTAAAACACATGCTTCTCAATTAATGAATTTATTCTTGGTAGCATTTTACAAATCTTAGTTTGTAGGTCTTTACAATGTCACTGTATGGAAAGTCATTACAATTAATTTTGTTATCTATCATAAGAAACTGTGTCATGAAGAGAACAATGGGATATTTTATGTCACTTTATAAGGCACAGGTGACCAGGAATAGATACATTATTCCCTAGGCAAACTGAACCTTTCTGTAATGCCATTTTAGAGGTATTCATTGTCTGCTGCATCTGTTTTTAAAGACGTTCTCTACCTTTGCATTATCATTTCTAAATTTAGTATTAAACTCATTCAAAGAGTAATTAGGACTTAGCAAATTCTTGGAGGTTATCAATGAAGAAACAAAGTAAAGACATTTCATCTTGAATATTATGAGCTGGTACTTTGATTATATTAGGCTCAAATCACATGAGGAAACTTATCTTCAGAAAAGGCCAATTGACTTCAGTTTTTCCTGTATGTAGTAAGTCATAAAGACTCTGGGGAGGAATATCCTTCACAGAAAAAGGCCAGAAAATATCCTTGAACACAAGAGTCAGGCAATCGAAGTTACAGTGAATCTAACTAAAGAGATTCTAATAAAACCTTATCTTCCACTAGGTTTCTACATTCCTCTTTATATGTTTTTTATTTCTTTTATTTCTTTAACTTATTTTTTCAGTATTTTATTTTTTGCTAGTCCTGGAGCTTGAACTCAAGATCTGAGCACTGTCCTTTAGCTTTCTCAAGACTAGTGCTCTATCACTTGATCCACAGCACCACTTCTGGCTTTTTCTGTGTTTATGATACTGAGAAATCGAACCAAGGGTTTTGTGCATGCTAGGCAACCAATCTACCACTGGACAACACTCCTTGCCCTTTTAAACTTATTTTTAAAATTATCTTTGAATAGTTGTATAAGAGATTGCAATGCATCATATTATAAGGACTGGATCTTGGGAATCTATTTTAACATCCTGTTAAAATGTACTAATCTTGACCACGTTGCCCTAACCCCCCTATTCCTTCACAAATCTGCTGCTTTGTCAAAAGCTACTGAAGAGGCTGAAGTCTAAGGATCATAGTTAAAAGCCAGCCCAGCCACTTAACTTCCTGAGACTTTTACTTACAATTAACAAGGAGAAAATCAGAACTGGAGTTGTGTCTCAAGAGATAGGGCCTTGAGGTGAAGAGTTCAGGGACAATGCCCAGGTCCAGAGTTCAAGCCCCATGACCCACAAAAAGTATCATGTATAAAAGTGTCATTCTCCAGTGAAGATCTGAAACATATACATTTAAGAAAAATTTCATTTTATCAACTCTTCTTCTTAGATTTCGCCAGAGCCCATGGGAGAGCTTTAGGATCTGGTGGGAATAGAGGAGTCATTTTCCTCCATGTCAATATTGCAGTGAATCTTCTGTAAACAATTCTTTCTACTAAGAAGTGTTTTTTCTATATGGGGTCTTCTATGAAATTTTGGATTGCCTCTTCTGTTTCTTTAAAGAATGACATTGGGATATTGATGGGTATTGCTTTGAATTTGTAGATAGCCCTTGGCAAGATTGTCATTTTCATGATGTTGATTCTTCCAATCCAGGAGCATGGGAGATTTTTCCATTTCCTCAGTTCTCCTTTACTTTTCTTTTTCAGGGTTTTAAAGTTTTCATCAAAAAGGTCCTTCACATTCTTAGTTAAGTTAATTCCTAGGTACTTTATTTTCTTTCAGGCTATTGCAAAAGGAGTTGCTTTCCTGATTGTTGCCTCGTTCCACTCACTGTTGGCATAGAGGAAGGCAGTTGATTTGTGAGGGTTAATTTTATACCCTGCTACTTTCCAAAATTTTGAATCAGCTCAACAAGCTTCGGAGTAGAGTCTATAGGGTTCTTTAAATACAGAATCATGTCATCTGCAAAGAGGGAAAGTTTCACTTCCTCTTTCCCTATTTGGATCCCCTTTAAGCTTGATTTTTGCCTTATTGCTCTGGCTAGGAATTCTAATACTATGTTAAAGAGGAGTGGAGAGAGTGGGCATCCTTGTCTTGTTCCTGATTTTAGAGGGAATGGCTTTAGCTTTTCGCCATTGAGAATAATACTAGCTGTGGGTTTGTCATAGACTGCCTTTATTATACTGAGGAATGTTCCATGGATTCCTAGTTTCTCCAGAGCATTTAGCATAAAGGGGTGTTGGATCTTGTCAAATGCCTTTTCTGCATCTATTGAGACAATCATGTGATTGTTGTCCTTGCTCCTATTGATGTGTTGAATTATATTAATTGATTTGAGTATGTTGAACCGGCTTTGCCTTCCTGTGATGAATCCTGTTTGATCATAGTGTATAATTTTTTGATGAATTGTTGTAGATGGTTGGCCAGTATTTTGTTGAGAAGTGTTGCATCAATATTCATCAAGGAAATGGGTCTATAGTTCTCTTTCTTTGATGGATCTCTGTCTGGTTTGGGGATGAGGGTTATACAGGCTTTGTAGAATGAGTTTGACAAAGAGCCTTCGTTTTTAATTTCATTGAAGAGCTTGCGGAGTATTGGTGTGAGCTCTGTTTTGAAGACCTTATAGAATTCAGCTGTGAATTCATCTGGCCCTGGGCTTTTCTTAGGTGGAAGTTCTCTTACTGCCATTTCTATTTCAGTGCTTGAAATAGGCCTGTTTATTTGGTTTAGGTCTTCTTGGTTCAGTGTGGGTATGTTAATATTGGCTAAAAATTGATCCATTTCTTCTAGATTCTCAAATTTGTTGACATAAATGTTAGAAAAGTATTCCCTCATGATCCTCTGGATTTTGGTAATTTCTATTGTGATATTACCATTCTCATTCTTGGCAGAAAGAACAGCAAAGGAGGAATTTCAATACCAAAGTTTAGACTCTATTACAGAGATATAATAATCAAAACAGCCTGGTACTGGCACAAGAACAGGCCTGAAGACCAAGGGAATAAACTGAGGACCCAGATATTAAACCACAGACCTGTGGCCACCTAATTTTTGATAAGGGAGCCAAAAAATAGAATGGAAGAAAAACAGCCTCTTCAACAAGTTGTGCTGGCAGAACTGGTTAAGCACCTGCAGAAAACTAAAGTTGGATCCTTCTTTGTCATCCTGCACTAGAATTAACTCCAAATGGATGAAAGACCTCAAGGTAAAAGCTGACACACTGAAAACTTTACAAGAAGGAAGAGGAGATACACTAGACCTCCTTGGCACAGGTCAAAACTTTCTTAATAAGGACCAAGAATCACAACAAATCAGAGAAAGGCTGGAAAATGGGACTGCATTAAACTGCAGAGCTTCTGTATGGCAAAGGACATAGCTAGTAAATTAACTAAGAAGCCTACAGAATGGGAGAAGATCTTCATTAACCATACAACAGACAAAGGTCTCATATCTAAAATATATCAAGAGCTCAAAAAATTGAATCACTCCAAAACTAATCTCTAAAGAAACAACCATCCCATCAAAAGATGGGCCAAAGACTTAAACAGAGTCTTCTCTGAAGAAGAAACAAAAATGGCCTATAGACACATGAAGAAATGCTGGACATCTCTGGTAATAAAAGAAATGAAAATCAAAACAACGCTAAGATTCCACCTCACTCCAGTTAGAATGGCCAGGATCAAGAAAACTAATAACAGATGCTGGAGGGGATGTGGCCAGGAGGGATCACTACTACACTGTTGGTTGGAGTGCAAACTTGATCAACCACTATGTAAAGCAGTATGGCAGTTCCTCAAAAGACTACACATAGAGCTCCCCTATGACCCAGCAAATCCACTACTTGGCATTTACCCAACCTTCCAGAAACAAAGGCATACTAAATCCACTAGCACAATGATGATCATTGCAGCACTATTTACCATAGTGTATTCCACCAAATCTGCAGAGTAGGGTGGCAAAGGTCTTCACTCTTCACTGGTTTCTGAGACACATCGGGCAGTGCTCATGCGGTGGGGAGGGGATGGAAGTTCACTTTATGCCATTTCCACTGAAACCTTGAGGTTGGGGTCTCAGGTTCCTCCAAGTCTTTCCATCGTAATGTCTCCACCAGTGGAATTGGGGGTATTTTGACTTTCTTTAAAAGTTCCCTTACACTTTGAATCTGGAATTTCTTTCCAAGACTCCTGTGATAAATGTTAGGTCCTCATCTTGGTGCTACTGGAAGACAGTAGAATTTTTCTATTATGAATTTATTTTATTGTTGTTATATGGTGATATATAGAGAGCTTATGAGTCAGGTAATGAGTCCATTTCTTTTTGTATAGTGACTTTTATTCTCTTGCTCTCTTATAGTCTTTCCCTCCCATCTCTACTCACAAGTTGTATAGTTCAATTTTATCAGTGTCTAGTGATGGACTCTTTCAATAATTTGCACTGAAGTTCTGTACCCAATACTTGGGAAGATATGCAGTTGAATATACCATACATGAGGAAAAGAAGAAAGAATCATTGAAAAAAAAAGTATAAGCTAAAAAAAATTTTAAAAAGAAAGAAAGAAGAGATCTCTTGTTTCCATATGTTTGTTTTGATATGTATATTGTTTTTATATAAATATAATGTGGCACTTAGCCATTGCACCTTTATGTTTCTCTCCTAAGACTCTCCTCTTTTGGTCTCACTGTGTGTATATATCTAGAATTCTGTATAGTTGTCATGTGACAGTGTACTTGACATCTAATTTAAATTTAATTTTTAAAACATGTAGAATTCTTCTCTCTGAGCTTGACTTGCCTCACTTAACATGGTTTGGTCTAGTTTCATCCATTACCCTGCACATGACATTATTTCATTAATGATTATGTAAAATTCCATTATGTGTAGATACTGCACTTTTTGGATCCACTCCCATACTGTGGGGCATCTCGTTTTTTTCCCCAGTGCAGCAATGAACCTGGTTGTGCAAGTATCTTTTTATCCTGGCTAATGATGTTCAGGATAGATGCTCAGGACTGGTATGGCTGGGTTGTTGGGAATGTCTGTGCTACAGGGCTTTTCTCATGGCAGAGCCACACAATGGGTGTGAGATTGGGGGTACGGGAGTTCACTTCAAAGGTTTATGTGTGTTAATTATAAGTTCTTCTTTATTATTCTGATGTTCTATTTATATTTTTCTTGTTGATTTCTTGGGGTGAATGTTGGGACCCTAAATCTCTATTTGATTAGAAAGAGCTAGGGTGATTTCCTATTGCTCTACCACCATATCATCTCCTCTATAGATAGTGGCTGTTTTAAGAAGTGAAACCTATAAGAGTACTTAGTTGAATGGACATAGGCTTCTACAACAGTTCTTGCAAATTCATCCCCTCCTATATCCTTGTCACTTTTTATATGCCAACTGACCATGGATTTTGAAATAAGGAGCTAAAATAACCTTTTTTCTTTTCAGATTAATTTTTTCAGGTGTTTTATTTCATTACTGCAAAACTAATATATTCAATGAAATCCCATTCTTTCTAAGTGAGGCTTTTTTGATATAAATAGGCTCTTATTCAAACTCCAGAGAAAAGCAAGACCGAATGGTGAAATTGAAAACCAAGTCTGTTTTTGTACATTACACAAAGATAAAAATTACTTTTACATTTTTAAAGCACCGATCTTTTAAAGATATTCATCCGAAGTGTTTGTTTCCTGCAATGTCTAAAATCTTTATACATATATAAGAGAAAAGTTTGCTGCATCTGCCTAAGAGAAGAAAAATGCTGATGTCATGAACACACTGTTTGTGGTTTCTAGTCAGATGCAACTCAGTAAGGTATAAAAAATTTCAGTGTGATACGATGTATCTCCAGATTCTCCTTTTATTGATTCTAAAGGCCAAAGACAAGTTATTACAAATGACACATAAAATGCAGGTCTCAGACCTGGAAGTAATGGAGATGGAAACAAAGCAGTTTATCTTTCCATTCTTCTCATGAGCTCAACCATTATGACATTTGTCCTACATACCATCTACCTACTAATTCCCCCTAAAGGATCTCTAGAACCTTGTGCCTATGTTTGTTTGAGAAAATCTAAGCCAAAACATAAAATTCCTTTATTCACATCTTATAGGTAAAAATAGCCCAAATCATAGCCTCAGATAATAATGGGTAATAAATTTTAATCAAAAACTTGAAAGAAGACACAAGCAGACACATTTGCTCTGAAAACCAAACCCCAGAAATGTCCATTATGTTTTATTGTATAAAAATAGCTTAGGTGGGACCACGAGTTTGACCTAGTGGTAGAGTGCTTGCCTAGCATGCATAAAGGCCTGTGTTCAATTCCTCGGTACCACATACCGAGGTGCTGTGGCTCAAATGGTAGAGCTCTAGCCTTGAGAAAGCCCAAGGACAGTGCTCAGGCCCTGAGTTCAAGCTCCAAGACTGGAAAAAAAAATCTTAGGTCGGTGCTGGTGCCTCATAACTGTGTTCTTAGCTATTTAGTATAGTGAGATTTGACCATCATGATTTGAGGCTAGACCAGGCAGAAAACTCTGAAAGAGTATCTGTAATTTACAAACAAAAGCATAACCTAAAGTGAAGATATAGTAGAGCACTGTTGGGGTTTTTAGTCCTGGGTCCCTCCTGACCCGCAGGAGGGATGGAGAGAGAACATGTCCAGACCAGGACTAGAAAAGAAAGGAGAGGGCCAACTGACTGCCCACACCCAGCCTTCCCTCTCTGGAGGACAATGAGATGCATCAGGGAGACCTGTCAAGGCAGGAACTCGTTTATTGAGGAAGTACATTCAGCTAATATAGGGTGCAGAAGCCTATCCGCACAAAGGTGGGCAGGGCCGGGGAGGTCCAAGTGTTTACTTTCGGTGTAGGTCTCAGCAGAGAGTGATAAAGAAACAATACATTCGTACCCAATGGTAATCAAGTCTCAGCAGAAAGTGATTCACAATACCAAGGATATAGCTCAAAGTTTGGCATGGCGTTCATACATGACAGCTCATTTCTTTGTGTGTTTATCTTACTCAGTGATACAGATTCATGTGCCAGCCTGACCCTACACTTGACTCCCAACAGAGCATCAGCCTTGAGTGAATAAAGCAAATGAGAGCAGGGGAGTCTAAGTTCAAGTCTCAGTACCAACACACACAGACACACACACAGACACACAGACACACACACACACAGACATCACACACACACAGACACACACACATACTCAGACACCACACTTGCGCACACACACACACACACACACACACATACACACACAGAGTATGACAAGTATTTAAAAATTTATTACCAGAACAATTATTTTATTTTATATGATATCTTTGCTTGGTATGTTTATTTGTCTAGTTCTGTCTGATAGAAAGAGGACAGCACCATGCTGTTAAGAATAAAATAGATCTCATGCTGACTTACAATTTTGGAGCATATAATTTTGATCCTAATTGAGAAATTGTTTATTAAGGATTATGAATTCTAAAACTTAAACCATGATTCAGATAAAAAAGAACTATGGAATTTCCCTTATAATCATAATGTAGCCAGCGCTTGGAAGCGTACACTGGCAATCCTACTACCTCAGGATGCTGAGATTTGAGGATCATGGTTCAAAACCAGCAAGGGGGAAAGTCCATGGGACCCAACTCTAATAAGCTAATTTTAAAAATCCAGAAGCTGTGGCTCCTGAGTAGTTAGAATTAAAGTTGTGAACCACCTTCTCAGAGATCATGGTTATTCTTATAGGGGAGACTATTACAAGTAGATATTTAGCTCAAAAGTTAATAGAAGAAATTAAGTAAATCATCACATCATAAATTGAAAGGTAAATGTGCCTGTGTGAAAGAGAGAGAGGCATATGAAAGGAATTTTATATATTTTATTTAACCTCATTAACATTATTATATGATAAACTGCTATGATGGTAACAATATTTAAAGTCTAGAAAAAATGATAACTAAACTGAAAAGGAGGGAGTATAATTTCTGTTTGCTGATGACATGATCTTGCATATACACATTGTTTAAAAGTCTACCAGAAACTGTCAGATCAAATAGAAGGGTTGAGAATAGAGTATCAATGAATCACATTTAGTTTTATCATACAGTAAAAGTAAACATTCTAAAATAATTAACAGTTATAATTATAATTATAATTAACATTATAAAAACAAAGTAGGCAGGCATGATGTATCACTCCTTTTATCCTAGCTACTCAGAAAGTTGAGATGGGGAAGATTACAGCTCTAGTTCATGCCAAGCAAAATGTTTGTGTGACCTCTAACACAACCATTAACAAGGTAGGCTTGGTGATATGAATCTGTCATCTCAGAAACAAGGGAAATATACACAAAAAGTTATATTTCATCGATATTCTACCTTAAAATAGCAATGGAGAATGAATGGCATAGATTTCAGTGAACATAACTTGAAACAAGAAAAATATGATCTGATTATTAAAATTATTTTACCTAGGAAAAAACCCACAGCATTAGTTGTTTTCCTGGCCATAGGTAATGAATTGGATTTATGTTCAAGTCAACATAGCAGCCAGATCAGGACTGGGTCAGAGCCCTTTGGACTTGATCTGTGGAAAGTAGGATATTATTCTGCTGTAGTCAGAGAATATCTGGTTTCATTTTCATAAGCTTAGCAATTTCTTTAGATTTGCATTTTTCTCCCCATTGTTATAATGTGCAGCAACTGGGGTAAAAGACTTAAAATGAACAAACAGGAAGTAAAATTTAAAAAAATCATTTCCTAATCAATTCAAGTGTATCATGATACTGCTATTTAAATGAGTATCATATTACTAATCCAAAAGAAACCTTTATTATTATTTTATTAGTGCTGAGCTTACAACTTGTGTACCCAAACCTGACCAACACCAATTAAATAGAATCTTCCACTTCCATATTGGAGAAGTTCAGTACAATAGCTCACTCCTACAATCCTAGCTATCAGGAGACTGAGATCACAGTTTTGGGTCAAAGCAGGTAAATACTTGCTATGCTTCCATTTTAATAAAAGCTGGCCATGGGAGCACATAGCTGTCACCTCAATGTCACAGGAAACATAATTAAGAGAACTGCAGTCCAAGACCTTATTCATAAAGTAATAATAGCTAAAAGGGGATGCAATATGGTAGAGTGCTTGTCTTGCAAGATGGAAGCCCTGAGTATAAACCCCGATACTATCAAAAAGACAAATAAAAATAAAAGAAAGAAAAAATATAGAGTAACTTAAGGGTAATTTAATGCTTCACTAGTCTAGTCTTGAAAAGTAAATCTAAGCGTCGGAGAGTGGCCTAGTAGTAGAGTGCTTGCTTAGCAAGTATAAAGCCCTGGGTTTGGTTCCTCAGTACCACATAAATAGAAAAAAGACAGAAGTGTTGTTATAGCTCAAGTGATAGAGGGCTAGCTTTGAGAAAGTTCAAGGACATTGCCAAGGCCCTGAGTTCAAGCCCCAGGACTAGCAAAAACAAAACAAAAACCCACATCTAACTCCACACATGATGATACAATCTTGTAATTCTAGCACCAAGAAGGCTAATGTAGATTAATTCCAACTTGGAAGCTAGCCATGCATTCATATCACTAATTAATAATCAGTTAAAATGTATAATTGGCAGATTTCAATCAGAGAATTAGATCAGGGTCAGACTTCAATTTGTCCCCTGTATTCTCTCATTATTTAAGGGATGCATGGAGGTAATAAAACTATTTTTTTGCCAGTTCTGGGCCATGAACTCATGGCCTGGGCACTGTGCTTGGGCTTTCTCAAGGCTAGAGGTGTACCACTGGAGCCATAGCACCATTCCAGTTTTTTTTTTCTACATATGTGATACCAAGGAATCGAACCTGGGTCTTCGTGCATGCTAGGCAAGCACTAGGTCAAATTCCTGGCCCCAATACAAATATTTTTGTAAGCAATCTCAAATTTATTTGATGCAAAAATGTTTCTATAATTAAAGCCTTTTATCATGAAGGTGAAACTTATTTATAGCATGTTCATATTAATGCCTTCTGTTACCTTTAAATTGTCATTTTTATTTGCAGCCTGCTAGACACAAAATATAGAATCTTTAGGGCTCCTTCAGGAACAATATGAGGTCATAAAAACCAGGACAATAAAGTGAAGCAGGACATCTGGGAACATGCAGAAAGTGACAAGGTGATCAGAATGTTCTGTCAAAAGGCAAAGGATGAAGAAAGATTGCTAATATTTCCCCAAACAAACTTATTAGGTGACATAAAACTAAAACACCACACAGAATAGAAATTGCTTCCTGCCTTGGCTCTACCCAAGCATTTATCTTATCACATTTCGATGTTACATTTTCATGTCCTTCCCAAGATTTTGAATTTTTTGAGGACAAGTTCTCTGTGTTCTTTTCAAATTTTGCTGTGGCCTAAAGCATGTACTGAACCACTATCTCTTGAGTGATTAAATAAGCTGAGGTTCTCCTAGGCTAATTTTCTACTGGAATGATAAGCACTAGGTAATCAGAAATAGTAAACAATCTATTCATGCATGATGACAGAGAAGTGGCAGGTATCAAAATACTCTCAAAAAATTATACCATGTTACTAATTAGGAAACTATTCAAAATTGTTCAGTATAAATGACTAAAATGCCCCTTGGAACATGACTGTCCTGATTTACTAATGGAATTATATCTTGGCTATTAGATCAAGTTTAAGAGTATTAAAAATGTGATTAAAATTGAGAATTAATACAATCCTATTAAGCCAGGGTGCATACATTACAGATCATATCATTATCTAAGTTTCTTCTATTTCCTGTTGACAATATTATTTCATTGAGACAATTATAGCAAGAATAGTGGTGAAAAGATTGATGACGGTGATGATGATGATGATGATGATGATGATGATGATGCCAAGGACTACACTTGCGGAAATGAGTTTACTTTGGTGATATACAAACATAATTTCCTTTAATCTTATTCAGAAGATAATTTGCATTAAGTGTTTGATGCTTACACATGTACTAGTTTAGTCACATGAATTTTAAAAAGCAGAATTATAAAACAGAACAAACTAGTATAGAATATCAAGGAAGAAGTAGGTTTATAGTTAAGTAAAATTAGTTAGAGAGACCATTAAATGAGCAGGCATTTTCTATATGAAATCCATAGGAATTCATTACATTGGTGAATATATTACTCTCTACCAATATAATGAATTCCTAGCCTGCATACAGTGTTTGGCGTGTGGGAAGTAGTTAAAAATATCCCCAGGAATCTGTGCAGACTTCCAGGCCCAGCATCGCGGGCATGTATAGGAAACTAGAATTTCAAGGTTTTTTTTGTTAAAACAAAGTAGAACAAACTGATTGACATCATGTCTAGATCACATCATGTAACTCACTCTAGAAAGCCTAGCAGTACAGATGTGTACAGGAAAGATGATCCTGAGGTCAGGTCTCTCATGAGACAACATGACCAAGGCATCCAGACAATTGTTATAGGATTACACATTTTTATTCCTTTCTTTCCACCTTCTTCTCTGCTTATGTTTGTTTGGTTTTTCAAGGAAAGTGTGAGTAAGCTGGGAATCAGAGACTCACAACTACCAATTTAGTTACTCAGAAGATTGACATTTGAAAATACTGGTTCCAACTTAGACTAAACAGTAAATGTAGGAAATGTAGATGTGACTTTTGTCTTCAATTAACCACTAGAAAAGCAGAAGAGGCACTGTGGCTTCAGGGATAATGTAGTAGCCTTGAGCTGAAGAGCTCAGGGACAGAGCCCAGGCCCAGAGTTCAAGTCCCAAAACCAACAAAAAGAAAAGAAAAAGAAAAGAAAAAGCTAGTACACACATTTAAAAAATCAGATTAGCTTTCTTTTTTATAGAGATGGTCAGTAATGTGTGTGTGTGTGTGTGTGTGTGTGTGTGTGTGTGTGTGTGTGTGTATGTGTACGAATCCTGGTGCTTGAAGGCCCAAGAGCTGTTCCTGAGTTTTTTGCTGAAGGCTATAACTCTACCACTTTATTCTATTTCCTGCTTTTTGTTGATAAATTGGAGGTAAGAGTCTCATGGATTTGTTTTACTGGGCTGGCTTGGAGTGGAGATCCTTACATTTCAGCTTTTTAAGTAGGTAGGATTACAGGTAGGAACCACTGATGCCTGGCTGAACATCGATCATTTTATCTGTAGTTCATTGTTAAGTGAGAAGTCGATTCCATATTTCTAACACAGAATAGTATTTATTTTAAGTTTGAAATAGCCTATTTTTTGTTTGGGACTTTCTCAAATATTAACTGTATAGTTTTATTTTTTATATAACACTAATAACAAACACTGCCACTCCAAGTTATTACTTTACATTGAATTGTGCATTCAAAAAGTAATTCAGCTGTTTTACTTTAATCAGAACAAAACATTGAATAAAGAAATACCCAAGTACAGTTAGTGTGGGAATTATAATGCATGTCATACCAACACACCTCAGGTTCATATAAAAGTCTCCTAGTTTTAACACTTGTTTTTAAAAACTTTGCAGTTTTTTTCTTCTCATCACACTGGAGTAAAGGACCACTGCAACTTGTCAAATGTTGGACAAATCTGTTTAGCTTAGTGACCTGGGAAAGCAAGAAAAAAGGACCTAGATTTAGGGAATAGAGCAAAAGAAGCAGAGCCCATGCTGTGATGGCTACTCTGTCCAGTTGTGTTCTGCAAAGCCAAGAGGGCAGAGAAGGTCTGAGTCTGAAGGAACATGACAAATGGAATCTGAAAGCAGGAATATGAAACTTAACTGCAGAGTAAGAGGGGAAGAGAGAAAGAGACCCAGAGTTATACTAAATCCTATGTAAATAGATGAATATTGTGGAGCAAGGTAGTGTGTGGTCCCTAAGGCAATCCATGGCATAGCTCAGAAGTTAGTGTACTGGTGTGCAAGGCCCAGTGGTCTTGTTAAAGGTTCCGAACTACAATGGCAGGGTCATAGTTCCTATTCTAGCTCGAACCCATGTTTTGAAGGTCTTGAGTTAAGTCAATCTCACTTTAAAATAAACCCCTTGATATAAGTTCCAGGTTACAACCTATCTGCAACTTGTACTAACTTGTTTGATAAATTGTTTTCCATTTTCATTCAGGATTTTGTATTTCACATCCAGCTCTTTATCCAGATTTTTGTGTCCCTACGTTAAAGTTTTCTGTTTTATTTGGACTTTCTGTTAACATATTTGCAGGAAAATACTTCTAATCTTGATCTGTTTGATTTAACCTACTTTTTTACCTTGTTTGTCAACAAAGTTTTATGCAAAAGTTTTCCCTTAATGACTTATTGATTTATAATAACACATGGTGTATTATTATTATACATATGTATTTCACAACTTCGGTTTCTGACTAGTTTTAAGAAAGTCCCCATCAAAATATTTCAAAAAACTTCCTTTCCATTGTACTTCACAGCATTCAGTAGTCTTAGTTTGATATATGGTTTCTTGCCTTAGTGCTAGAAGAACTACTGCCATAATTGTATACATGTAGTGCCATTCTTGGTCTCATGAACCATAAGAAAATATAATTATAGAAAATCTGTTTGTGCATAATATTTCCCAAATGAGAAATAAATGCCTAGGTCTCTGCAATGGTTTGGTTATTTTTATTCAATATATTAGCATATTTATTGAATATTATGTGACTACTATTTGCTATATTTAAATATCAGTGCTATTCATTTCTTTTTCTAAATGTAATTAGTCATCAAGAATGGAGTTTCTCATTTCAAAGTAAAAGAGTGAAAATCAATTACTTACAATCTTCCACTGTAAAATATTTAGCACAATTTGAAAAAAAACCCCCACAAAACTTGTAAACCAACAACTTGGCTATAATGGCCCTCTGTAAGATACTTATCCAGTCTGCATGCCTTTCCTCATCTGTGAAAGCGCCTGCTATTGTAATTTGTAAACCTCACTGTCTAAGGACAAGGCTCAGACACAAGTGCTAATTAGCAACTCATACTAGCTTTTGATAATCACATATATTTAGCTTTGTGTAATAATATAAAAATTTGATCAACTGTTTCTTTTTTATTTGCTTATTTTTAATCTTGAGGGACTAGAGATCAAACACAGTTCATTGCATAAAATGGGCAAGTGCTCTTCCATTGAGTTGCATCTGTAACCTTGTCTTACTGGCTTTGACCTTTGCTGAATGAAAATATGTATATTATGCTTTCTTTATTTCTGGTTTTCTTTCCTCAATATTCCTTGTTTAAAATTCATAAACACTGTATGACAACAAGACTAATTCAGCTTTATTGTTGTATAGTATTTAACTGTATTTTTTGTGCTACAGTGTACTTAAACTTTGAGGTTGATAAGCATTTGCATTGTTTGCAGGTTCAGATGTATGAGAGCAATTATGTGTTTTATCACTTATATATACATGTATGTACATGTAAATTTTTGCAGGTATGTATACATGTATTTGTGAATGTATGTATATGTGTGCATTCATATACATATATCTCCTGTTTTTTATATATATATATAATGCTCAATTTTAGAAAATTAATTCCACTGTGGCTATGATATTTAAATTTTTATTAATAGTGTATGACTATGAAGTTACTGAACAAAGTTTTCTCCTACTCTTGTTATTTCATTTGTTCATTTTGATAAAGTATATTTTGTGGCTGTTTAAATTTCCCTTAATTAGTAAAAATGTTGAAAAGTGTTTAAATTCTTGCTATTAATTAGTATGACACTAGTGTTAGTTACTGTTTATATTTGAATGTTGAAGGGAAGCCCATGAGGGAGGCCCACATAGAAACAAAGTACAGCCAAAAGAAATCCTTTATTACCAGCCAGGACTACACTGCACAGCTGGGGTGTTCAAAAAGTTCAATGTCTAGCCTGTTGTCATTGCCCCTTTTAAGGCAGAAAGGCCACCTCCCTTATTACTCCAGGGGAGGAAAGTAACTAATGGTTCTTTCCTATAAGTGCAAGCCAAGTGTGAAGTTACAGAAGCCAAAACAATATTGTAAGCAAGCATGAGCGGCCTAAAATGATGCTGTAAGCAATTATAAGTGAAGAAACCTGGCAGTTACCACGATATTTCTGTAACTACTATTATGATCATTTTTATAACTCATTGCTATGCTCATTTCCATAATCCATTACTGTGGTTGCTACCTAGAAACAGAAAGGAACAACAGCTACATGTATCTTTAAATGTCAAACTGTGAGGAGCTGGTCTCACAGAGGGGTGCTGGTCTCTAAGATAGAGTCACAAACGCAAAATGGAGTTACAGAAGCTTACAGTAAACTCTAAGACAGTGAATTTTACAAGCCAGACTACATAACTTAAAGAGAAGCCATTTAAACTGAAAAATCAAAGCTCTTTTATCATAACATTTCTTCTAGAAACTATAACAGTTTACATTATAAAATTAGATCTTCAGTTGGCTGGGACTTTGACCTAGTGGTAGAGAGCTTGCCTAGCATGTACAAAGACCCAAGTTTGATTCCTTGGTATCACATACATAGAAAAATCCGGAAGCAGCGTTGTGACTCAAGTGGTAGAGTGCTAGGCCTTGAGAAAGCTCAAAGACAGTGTTCAGGCACTAAGTTCAAGCTCAGGGTTGGCCAAAAAAAAAATAGATTTTCAGTCCATCAGTATTTGATTCTCTGCATGCTGGATGTCTGGGATCATTGGGTAATTTTCATAAATATATCCTCTGGGGACCACACTTTTAATACAGGAAATTTTTGCCACACTGCTCTGTATAGCTGCTTTATGTGTCCCTGTTTTGAATTTCCTGTTTTCTTTATTATTCTATTTTTTATTTGAATCCTCACATGAATCCCATGTTGTTTGGAACTTGACAAGTCTGTATTGAAGTCTTTATATTTAAGAACAATCCCTCAGCTTGTTCCTAGTCCTAAAAAGAATTGAATGAGACATAATAATGATCTCGGTTAAATACATCTACATTTCAGTTCCCAATACCTGTAAATATGTGATATTATCTTATGGAACAGATTTTTCTAGATGTGAATATATTGTGTCTAAGTAGAAGGAGAATATACTGGACTATCTAGGTTTATTCATTATAACCACAAGAGTCTGTCAAGAGGGAGGTAGGATAAACAGGTCAAAGGAAGTCTTGGGATGACAAGAGAGGATGCTGGTGTGATGGGGGCTTTGGCCAAGTTTGAGTGGGCCTCTAGACTCAACAGTCTGAGAAATGTTCCAGGGCCTTGAGAAGGATTACAACTTTGGCAAAAACATGATGTTATTATTGCTTCTTCCATATAGGGCTTCAGATAATCAACTGATGTAATTTTAATCTACCCCATGTGCCTGTGCTACTTTGTCTCAACAGCCAGAGAAATACTTATGTTTTACATTTCCTTTGGTGTGTGTGTGTGTGTGTGTGTGTGTGTGTGTGTGTGTGTGTGTGTGTGTGCCTGTCCTGAGATTTGAAACCAGATCCTGGATGCTGACCCTAGGTTTTTGCATGATTGTTTGGAGATAAGAATCACACAAATTTTCCTGCTTAGGCTGGCTTTGAAGTGCCGCGCTCAGATCTCAGCCTCCTGGTGTAGTTAGGATTACAGGCCTGGGCCACTGGCACCTGGCTTCCTTAGGTCATTTTTTTTTCTTTTGTTGTGAGTCACAGGGCTTGAATTCAGCGTGGGTGTTGTTCCTGAGCTCTTCATCTCAATGCTACCACATTAACATTGAGCCAAGCCCTAGTTCCCATTTTCTAGAGGTTAATTGGATATGAGTCTCAGGTCCTTTTGTGCCTGGATTGGCTTTGAACTTTGATCCTCAGATCTCAACCGCCTGAGTAGCAGGGATTACAGGTGTAAGCCACCATGCTTGGCTCCTTAGGTCATTTTTATATCAACGTAATTTAAAATTATGTCATATTTCAGAATTGTTGTGAGACTATTAGAATTTTGGCTAATATTGCATTGACTAAATGAGCTCATTTGGGAAAAAATGAGCATATTTGTATTTGGTTATTTGAAATTGGGTAGGGAAGGGGAGGAAACAAGATGAGGGTTGGGGTGGGTGGGGAGGGAAATAGGGACCAAACATGAGAAAGGGTATCAATGTATGTGAATTAATGCACCTTCTATCTGGCGAATATAATGTAACCCTTCTATTAATTACAATAAAAATATGTGAAAAAAAGATAGAGTACTGGCCAGATAGAATACTGGTTCATGTTTACTATGATATTCCTTACTGTCAAATAAAACACTGCTTTTCTGAGTTAAAAACAATATCAACTCTAGAGTTGTACAAAAGGTTTTCAAAATTTCTTTTGTTTTCTATAGTTAAAAGAAAAGTTGTTTATTAATAGACAATATAAACTTCATTATATGATGAATTTAATGAGCTGGTAAACCCAAATTATTTACTTAGTGTCTTAAAAAAACAATGAGATTCTTAAAAAGTTTTGTAGGAACTAAAAGTGACATTTTCTTTTCAATAGATATTTTTAATATATCTTTTACAAATACTAGTTTCATTCTGTAGTATAAAATATGCCTATTTGCCTCCTCAAAATGCTATTTTAAGAATTTCGAAGCATATTTAAATAGACTAGTAGAGCCTCATGCCTCTCAGCTGCCGTTAATTGATAGCCACACGTCTAGAAATTAAAGGAAACAAAATTCTGCGTAGGTAATTTGGTCTTTGCAGAAATCATGCTGAAACTTTACTAATATCCATTATAAATAGAGTCTTTAAAACATGAAGCAGAATCTCACCATACCATACATATTATCTGTAGGCATTGCCATCAGTGGGTAGAAAGCTCCAGGATAAAATAAAAATTTCAACTTTCACGACTTGTTCTTTAAGTTAGAACAAGTCTTGTTTTTGTTTTGGTGGTTGACATTTGCACTATGTGCCTTTCCTGTTGTAGAATCTTCATCAGCAGAGAACGAATGTCCAAGACATATGCTGATTTACCCTCACCATACGTCAGACGTGGAGTTGGTTTTACCTATGACAGAAAGCCCAGGGATACTTTCCCTTCTTCTGACACCATCAACTCCTATTTTTTTTCTGATATTTAAGAGAAGCCTATCAGTCATTTGGCCATTTTCTCTTGTCTGGCAGCATTCTCTTTTCTTTTCTTTCTTTTTTTTTTTTTCAGAACAAAGTATAACAACCTTATGCAAAAGTGACAGGTCAGGAACAACAGCTGTGCAGTGCAATTTCCCTGCTGCCAGACTTCCCTGAAGAAATATGACTAAAAGCAAGTTTGGAGAGCTCTCCTTTATTTCTTTTTTTGTTGATAGTTTAGATTCTTGGATAATGATTTTCACACTTGGAAAGAATGCTTTCAAGTTTCTCAGCAGGTAATTCAAATATGGTTCAATGAAGAGTCAATGGTATTCTTTTCTCCTTCTTTCTGGGATTATTGACCAAAAAAACAATACAAGAATACTAAATAGTAAATTTCCACCCAGTTTAAATAACAAATGTAACCATTTTTTTTTGCCAGTCCTGGGGTTTGAACTCAGAGACTGAGCACTGTCCTTGGACACCTTTGCTCAAGGCTAGTGCTTTGCCACTTGAGCCACAGCACTACCTCTGGCTTTTTCTATGTATGTGATACTGAGGAATAAAACCCAGGTCTTTGTGCATGCTAGGCAAGCAATCAACTACTGGACCAAATTCTAGGCCCCATAACCAAATTTTAATGTTTAATTTTGCAAGCCTCTTTCTATGACAAATGCAAAAGATTTTTTCACCATAAGAGACACATTTAAACATATAACTTTAATTAATATATGTATTACATATATATTGAAATTGAATGATTATTAGGTGAGTATCTCTGATACATTTGCCATACCACTCTATTGGTCTATTCTTCTTCTTTTCTCTAAGTTCTATTTTAGAATATATCATTAAAATATTGTATACAAGATCTAATAGACGTTATACAGAACAAAAGAGGGATTGCATATGAATACCTTTAGTATCATTCTAATTTTTTTTCCTGATTTGATTTTTGACATAGTCTATAAATAGCCAGGCTGGAAATCATGATATAGTCCAGGTTTGCTTACTCATTACCCTCCTGCCTCAGTGTCCACAATGCTAAGATTATGTGTGTGCACTACCATCCCATACCTTGATAAAAAAAAATCACAAGAGGTCTTTAAATGGTTTAAATACTACAGATTTGAAAGTTCTGATAACAAGAAATACTAACTCTTTTACAAATCAAACTTACACTTCAATAAAATGAATTTCAGAAAGCTGAAACATTTTTTGGGGGGTCAGGGAGAGGTAAGGTCAAGGGAGGAAGAGGCAGACAAATGGAGAAGGAAGGGTGTGGAAATACAGACTTAATACATTATATATATATATATGAATATATATATATATAAAGTGAAATTGTTAGGGGTGTTAAAATTGATAGATTGATGGAACAATGGAACAAGTGACATTGATCAAGATATTTTATAGTCATAAACTGACATATTAAATGGAAATCTGTACAACTAAAAGATCATAAAAATAATAAGGAAAGAGTAGGAATAGCTATTAATGGGTTCATTGAGGATGGCCTCATTGTCTTGAAAAAGTTATTAAGTACTCTATGTACAGAAAACATAGTATCTGACCTCTAAGAGGTCACAAATATTTTCAGCTAAATGAAAAATCTCACTTACCTTAAAGACATAAAGCTCCCTTTAGGAAGTTAAACAAAACCTCTGTTGATCATTTCATTACACTGCTATGGCTTGAATGTTCCCTCGAATTCACATGCTGAAACTTAATGGCAAAGTGGTAGTATTAAAGGGGGCCTAGGGCCTGGAGTTTGACCTAGTGGCAGAGTGCTTGCCTAGTACGCATGAAGACCCAGGTTTGATTCCTCGGTACCACATACACAGAAAAAAGCTGTGGTGCTGTGGCTCAAGTTGTGGAGCTCTAGCCTTGAGAAAAGTCTAAGGACAGTGCTTAGGCACTGAGTTCAAGCCCCACGACTGGCAAAAAAAAGAAGGGGGCTTTTGACTAAGTTATGAGGGCACAGCACCCATGAATGGCTTGAGGGAATTAGTTACCTCTTGTTATTTCCTTCTACAAATGAGGGTCATGGATGCCATTTACAAGGAATGGACCTCACCCATCAGATAGCAAATCTACCATGAAAGCCTTGACATTAGAACAGTGAGAAAAAGAGTCATTCTTATACAAGAACTTGGATGTATATTTTTGCAAGCCCAAGGATGGCTTTCTCTTATCCACTGAGATTAATGTTTGTTGCTGCTGTTGATTCTGAGATTTGTGCTCAGAGCCTTAATGTTTGCTACATAGATGGTCACGACACCAATCCAAGGTTAATTTATCAAGGTGTGATACATAAGTATGGGGGCCAATAAACCATCTTTTAAAATATACATAGATTATTTTATCATTTTACAAAACACATAGAAATACATTCACATTATAGATGATGATACAGTCTATGGAATATGCGAAAGTAAAAAAAACCAAATCTGTCACTATTGAACATTATGCTAAGAGCATACTGAAAGATCTTTAGGAAAAAACAATGACTTCATCAGGGTGTGGCTCATATCTGATACTTGGAAGAAGTTAGAATGTTCACAGTTAGAAGCTAGTTCCTGAATCAAACATTACTAACACTCTATCTCAAGGAGTAAGTCAGATTATGCCTGCCACCCCAGCTATGTAAATATAGGAGGACTGTGAAGATGGCTTTGAAAAAACACACAATAGGGCCTGAAATATAACTAGCGCATAAAAGAGTTGGAAATGTGGCTCAAGTGGTGAAAATACAAAGCCCTGAGTTCAAATGCAGTACTGCTCAATAAACACTTAAACACATCTTTCTTCTATCTGGATATCCCTGCACTTTGTGTTTTATGTATGTAATTTCAATTGGTATTTATTCTAAGCCTGTATAAATTGAGAGAGAGAGAAAAACTATTATTCAAACATTTAATATATGAGTGAATATTCCACTTAAATTGCAAGTCAAAAAATCAACAAGGTGTCTGTGACTCATGCATCCTAGAGCAACTCAGGAGAATGAAAATGGAATGATCAAAGTTGGAAGCCCAAGCAGAAAAATCCTGGAGAATTCATATGCAAGTTAGCTAACAAAAAGCTGTGCTAGAGTCACAGCTCAAGTACCAGAGTGTCAACTAAGCAAGCACAAGGCCCTGGATACAAATTCTGCTATTGACAAGAAAGGAAGAAAAGCAGGAAGGAAGAAAGAAAGGAAGGAAAAACAGGAAAGAAGGAAGGAAGGAAGGAAGAAATAGCTTCCTTTTTTCCAAAATAAACTGCTTTTTTGCTTCATTAAATATTTTCATTATACTATAATGTTACATGCCTATACATTAAACAAAGCATGCAGCTCAAGTTATTAAAAATAAATACATTTTTACCATAAATAAATCAATAACTACAAGCAAAAGTGAATAGAAACATATAGACTGTGACTAGCTGCCCAGAATCCTCACTCCTCCTTTCTGATCACCAGCTCCCTCTTTCAAAGATTAATGGCTTCCTGACTTACTGCAGAGAGACAGTTTGCTCACTGCGAAAAGTACATAGCACAACTAGGAAATGTTAGCTACCATGCTGTTTCTCTCACTTCAAAGCATGTTAGTTGTCCTTTCATTTAGTGTTCCTTAATAGTTGGGATGTAGTTTCTGCCACAGAAGCTCCAGTGATGGAGGCTTTGTCCCCAAGATGGCAGCACTGGGGGATGTTGGAATGGCTCAGAGGGCTTTCTAGGAGTCATTCAGTCTCTTGGGTTCTTGCTCTTGGAAGTTATTAATGCCAGCCTTACAGAGTTAGTCCTTTGACTTTCCCTAGTCTCTGATCTGCTGCTTTCTTGTCACAACCTTATTCTTTCCTTCTGCTTCTTTCTATCTTTGCCTCCCTCACTCTCTTGAACTTTCCGTCCAACTTCCATCTTCAAATCTCGTCCCCCTGAGTACTCAAGATTACAGATGTTAGCCACCAACATCCAGGAACATTTGTTAGAATGTATGCCTTAAAACTATTATTCATTCTACAATGTATATATCATTATGCATCCAACTAGATCTTGACAAAAGAAAATATATGGGAGGGAAAAACTGTAAGAGAGTGAGGGATGACATTATCCCAAAAGAAATGTACTCTTTATCTGACTTATGTAACTGTAATCCCTCTGCACATCAACTTTATAATAACAATGAAGACTTTAGTAATTGCTATGAGTTGAGAATGCCTTAAAAATTTACTACAACTTAGTTCACTGAAGATATTCCATGAGGTCTTTCTGTGGCAAGGTGGGTTGAAATTCCATCCTAGGCAGTGAAAGACTCAGGCCATCTTTACCCTTATCATCATTGAATATCTTTTTAATCCATGTACACTGCTCAACTGAATTAAGCCTAAGATATCACAAAGGGCAGGAGAAGCACGGTGGCTGTCTTCCATTAGCCACCTTTTTTCTAATTATTTCACCTCCATCAAAGCAGATACATCAATTGTATTTGAACACAATTAGCAACTTTTCCTTGAAGAGACAGAAGAATAGAACTATAATCACTCAATTACTTCCGGTAACATAAACAGAGTTATTAAATCAATTTCTAGGTCATGCATTTTATGTCTCTACAAAATACCTTGTCATTCATGCATTCTATTTATTTATTTGTTTGTTTGTTTATTTGCTTTTGCTGGTCCTGGGACTTGAACTCAGGGTCTTGGGCATTATCCCAGAGCATCTTTATGCTGAAGGCAGTGGCCATGTGAACCACAGTGCCACTTCTAGCTTTTTCTGAGTAGTTTACTGGAGATAAGAGTTTAGGAGTTTTCTGCCTAATCTGGCTTGAGACCACAATCCTCAGATCTCAGTCTCTGAGTAGCTAGGCTTACAGGCTGAGTCACAGGCACCTGGCATATCCATAGAATATTTTTAAATAACAAATTAGAATACCTAATAGTACCATCATAAGAATGTTTTGCTCCCCTTCAATAAATAAACATTTTGTTAATGTAATACTTTAGAAGTAAATTTCCATGCACAGGCTGAATAAACAATAAGGACTATAACCATGAAGGTTCCAACCTGAAAAATCTCATGATATGGGAGCTGCTTTTTACCCTGAACCCTCAAACTTGAGCACTGTTTCTGGAGATATAGCCTCTTGGATGCAAGGCTGGGACTACTTTCCCTTTCCACCATTCTCACCACGATTTGTAGGCTAGGTATCATAGTCTCCCCTGGAGTATGAATTGACATATAAATTAAAACTTAATTTATTTCAAAAAAAGCATAGGAAAGGAAGAAGGAAAGAAGGAAAGAAGGAAGGAAGGAAGGAAGGAAGGAAGGAAGGAAGGAAGGAAGGAAGGAAGGAAGGAAGGAAAAAGAGCATCAATGTTTGAATCTGGCCTATAGCCCTTGCTACTAGCTACTCTCTGGAGGCTAAGATCTGGAGAATCAAGGGTCATGTCTGGCCCATATACAAAAGTTTGACATTTCATCTCTAAAATGACAAGCAAAAAGTATGACTGAAATTATGATTAAAATGGTAGAGTATCAGCCAGCAAATGAGTATCAGCAAGTACAAATGCTGCTTTAAAATAAAGAGTAAGTCTGCATCTTCTTCAAAAAAAGGTTCTATCTGGAACTGCATCTGCCTGTTCCCAGAGCTTCCAAGGCTGTTCCTGGATCCCAGCATGCTTTCAGGAGCATCACATGCATCCAATGAAAGAATTTCTTCTCAGAGGATTTTTACCTTGCTCCCAGCCTCCCTTATCCATGTCCTGTTGTCACTAATTGCCCCATACTAGTCATAAAGGGTTATCTTTTACCCAACATATAAAAAGATGATGAGAAGTGATGCTCTGGCATTAGCTTTGAGCTGAAGAGCTCAGGGACAGCGCCAAGGCCCAGAGTTCAAGCACCACAATGGAAAACAAAATTACCTAAGTATAAAAAGATGATGAGATTGGTCATACTCAGACTTAGTGATAACCTAGCATGATAAGGGATTCTAGGAAAGAATCAATACAGAAGTGCCACACATTCCAAATACATTCTTTTTCCTCTGAAGGAAAAAATATGCTGGTGTAATTTTACAATTTACCATTAAAAAAACATCATTGAAATCACATACTAAAGTCAATGGTCATTGAATCCTACAGGACAAAAAGTTACATAACATGTTATATCTTTGATGAGTTCATAGCGACAAATAAATATCATAAGTTGTATTTTGCTTAACTATGCATAAATCAATTAATATACTCATCACTATATTATTATTTTATTGTCTATACATATTGTCTATACATAATTTTACAAATTTTTACATCAGTTTATAAGTACAATGCATCTTGATCAATATTAGCCCTTTCATCATTCTCTTCCTTCCTCCCAACCCTCCCCGCAATTTTTCTAGTTTTATTGAATATACATTGAAAATTATGACTGTGTTTTTTCCCCTTTATTTTCTTCATTTGTCTACCTCTTTCCTTGGTACTTCTGTCTCCCATATACTCATCTCAAGTTCTAGGTCATCATCTTGATAGATCTTGAGTTAGTTTTTCTAAGAATTTTTATCATCTGAATTTTTTCCTGAATATACAATACTTTGGTTACTTTGCTTACTTGTATATTTATAGATTGTATCTAACCTCCACATTTGAGAAAAAAACAAAAATCTATCCTTTGTCTCTCTGAGGCTGACTTACTTCACTTAACACAATGTTTTGTGGGTCCATCTACTTCTTTCCAAATTATGTGTCACTCTTCAAAATGGATGAATAAAATTCCATTGTGAATATATACCACATTGTCTTGATCCATTCATCCACTGAGGGCACCTTGACTGAATACATACCTTGGCTATGATGCAGCCATCAAAATGGTTGTTCATGCAGCTTACTGTATCCGGATTCACAATCCTTTGGATAAATAAGAGTGGTATTGCTGGATCACATGTTTCTTTTATTGAAGAATTTCCAAGCTGCTTTCCAGAGTGGATGAACATGTTAACATTCCTACTGACAGTATATTAGGGTCCCATTTTCCCAGAGCTACTCCAGTATCTGTTGTTTTTCCTGTTTTAAATGATTGGGCATTGCATTTGGTTTGAGGCAGAATCATAGAGTTGTTTGAATTTTCATTTCCTTTATGGATGAAGATGTTGAGTTTTTTGCTCATGTGTTTATACTGGCCATTTTAAAACCTTCTTCAAAATCTCTATTCAGATTATTTGAGCATTTATTGATTGGATTGTTGGATCTTTGAAGGTTTAGTCTATTGAGCTCTTAGGTTAATCTAAATATTAAGCCATTGTCTGGCATAGCTAGGGAAGATTCATTTTGTAGGCTGTATTTTTTTACAAGATAAAGATTCAATTTATTTTGTAAATAAATACAGCAAGAAAAAGAGTGAAAATATAAAATTTGTCTATTAGAAAGGGTTATAATGGTATTGCTATAATAATTAAGGTGTCAGAAAAATAAGCCAATGTGTTTATAGATGGAACCTCTATAAGTAAAAATAGAAAAAAGAACTAGTTCTTGCTTTGAGGTGGTTTTAATATTTTTTATTTTTTATTGTCGGGGTAATGTATAGAGGGGTTACATTTACATTCACCAGGTTGTAGGTGTATTACTTCTCATACATTGATACCTCTTCTCATGTTTTGTCCTCATTTCTCTCCTCCAACCCCTCCCAATTGTAAGCTATATTTTTATCTTGTTAACTATGTCCTTTGTCATACAGAACCATCCTTCAGTCCCATTTGTGAATCAACATTATTTGTTGAGAAGGCTGTGTTTTCTCTTTCCCAGGTTTTTGGAACCCTTTAAAAATATTAGATGGCTATAGGTATGGAAGTCCACATTCTCCATTTCTTTCAAGTATAGTATTAGAACTCATACTCAAATCAATAATGCAAGAGATTGATATGAAAAAAGATTTAAAAAAGGGAAAGAAGACAAGATGATTGGGAGGAGGTGAGGGGAGGGATAAGAGGACAAATCATGAGAAGAAATATCAAGGTGCAAGAAGTAATGCACCCACTACCTTATGAATGTAACTGTAACTCCTCTATACATTATTCAACAATAAAATACAATAAAAATAGGGAAAAAGTAAAAATATACCTATTTGCACATGACATGATTTTTTTACCTAAAGATCAGTGGCTCCACATCTGTACTCTTTGAGATGATAAATCACTTTGGGAAATCAGTCCACAAAACCAGTAGCTTTTCTAGAAAAGAGAGAATGAAATTAGGAAAACAACTGTATTTTCAATATTTCATATAAACAAAAAGAAAACACAACAAAACAAAACAAAAAGCCTAGGAATCAACCTAACTAAGGAAGTGAAAGTTCTCTACAACAAAAATTAAAATGCGCTTAGAAAAACATTGAGAAAGAAGGTAATGAAGATATTAGAAAGTAGAAAGACCTCCTACATTCTTTTTTTTTTTTTGCCAGTCCTGGGCTTGAGCTCAGGGCCTGAGCACTGTCCTTGGACTTTCTCAAGGTCAACAGCACCACTTTGAGCTGTTTTTCTATGTATGTGGTACCAAAGAATCGAACCCAGGTCTTCGTGCATACTAGGCAAACACTCTACCACTAGGCCAAACTCCCAGCCCCAGACCTCCTACATTCTTGCACTGATGAATTAATAATGTAAAAAGTGCAACACTGCCTAAGGGACCTACAAGTTCGATGCAATACATATCAAAATATCAATATTATCCTTCACTGACATGCAGAAAACAATAAAAAAAAATCATGTGGAAACGACAAAAGGCTTCAAATCACAAAAGCAATTCTGAGAAAAAAGTGTTAGAGGTATAACAGTTCCAGACTTCAAAATTTTCTACAAAGCCATAGTGATGTAAACACCTTGGTACAGGAACAACAATAGGGTCAAGCACTAATGGAAAAGAATAGAAGATCTAGAAATAAATGCACTATTTTATTTTTTTGTACCAGTCATGGGGCTTGAACTCAGAGCCCGGTACTGTCTTTGAGTTGTTTGATCAAAGCTAACATTCCATTACCCAAGCTATACTCCACTTCTGTTTTTTTGGTAATTTATTGGAAATAATCTCATGCAACTTTATTTCCCAGGCTGGCTTCTTTCTTACTTGGATTTTTAGAGCTCAGTCTCCTGTAAGGCACTGGTACCATGCACTATTCTATTTTACATATCCCAAAGTTTTACCATAGAGAAGCTGACTGGTTTCCCAAAGTCCACTACTTCAGAAGTTGTATGTAGCAGAACACATATTTTATTAGAGTTCATTCTCAACGTTTCAGGCTCTTTCTTGTAACTGCTAAGATATAATTACTAGAATAACTCATAATAGATGAGGATTTAAAGATCCTTTAGGGAATGTAAAGGTGAAAAAAATTAAGTTTTGATCTGCAAAATAGTATGAGGCAGCTTCTTCTTATTTAACAGATATTGAATAAATATAAGCGGAGAAGTGGAATAGCCAGTCTATTGCTGAAGTTTAAATCCTATCAAGGTCAATGTACTTATCCAGATGAGAGGGATAAGCACAAATAGAACTAATTACCGTGCATTTGGAAGAACGATTTCAATTCATAATTCTGTCTGGTCTGCACACAGGTAAGATCCTATAATTTCTGTGTAAGAAACATAGTTTGTTCTCAGGTACTTCATCAGATTTGGAAATCAGCTAACTGTGTTGGCAACTCAAGGGTTATTTTATCCTTTAAATTAGTAGCCACATTTTTACACTTTTGACTTTATTTTACTAGTCATTTGTATAACTTGAAGGCCTTTTGTTCTTTCTAAAGACAAGCTGTTAGAAAAGAATTTGTAGCCAAAGATGCAAGAAATTGTCCAACAAATTTATTTCTCATTAGTTTTCCTCCCAGGAAAACCTGTTTGTTCTTACTATCAACAGTCATGTCACTGGCAAGTTAAACTATCAAGATGAACTGAAGATAGAGTAATACAGTTTTTTGTCAGCATATTGTATGTGTCTCTGCTTGATTAATGTAAGCCCTATGAATGAACAAAATAACACAAGATGCTTTGTAATTATTTACCCTATCAACAAGGAGTTGTTGGAAGTTTCTTGTTGTTTGTACTCCATTCTCTATCCCCAAATCTTGGATTCTATTTACGTCGACTCCTCTAAATAATATAAATGGTATTATAGTTTCTCTAATTTATAAATCCCCAGTATATGTTAGAAGTAGTGGTGTTCCCTAGGATAAACTCTAAACAGAATCTTTCCCTTAGGAAAAACATCTATTTGAAGATAAGAAAACACAAAATAGCTTCATCTGAATTTTCTTGCTGCTGAAATTCAAAGCTTCTCTGCTCCAGAATTCCTAATGGGAAGCTGCCCTCATTGTTTATACTATTTTCATCCTATGTGAATTTTGAAGGATTTTTGATGTATTATTTTCTTATCACATTTGATGATTCTCAGAGTATTGTACGGAATGAATTTAAAATTTATTTCAAGCATACCTCATTAGCAAAAATTACCAATAATCAAAAATTTAAATTCTCTTGGTGATATAGTTAATTGAGTCAAATCTAAAATGTTTCAAGTATCATTTTTCCATCTGTATATTTTTTCTTCTTATTAATATAATTTTCCATGTGATTCATTGAAATCAAAGTGAATAGTTGATGAACAAATATATCAGATTTTCATCAATTCATTTCCCTTTTCATTAACTAATCCTAAATTAGAGACAATCCAATAGAGCTTTATACATCAAGTTCAGTTTTCTAAGTGAAGTAGAAAAGTTATTAAGTTATTACTATATTTCCACAGTGTTTTAAAATTGCCACTTTGAATTATAGGGTACACAAAATGAAGAGAATCTGAGTAAATTCAGTACCTGCATTCAAATCATACATAGATTTGTTTAAAAATTAATTTAAAATTCAGTAGGGAAAAAAGAATTATGATGTTGATCTATAGATGCTAATCTCTTCAAGTTATGTTTCCTAGAGAAGGCCTCACAGTCTATTGAAAGGAAAGTAAAATGAAATAAAATATTATAAAATCAAAGAAGGAAAAGAACAAGAAGGAGGAGGAAGAGATGGAGGAAGAAGAATAGGAGAACCATAAGAAGAGGAAGAAAAAGGAGAAGAAAAGATCAATTAAGGATTAAATATTTAATTTTTTATTTCTGTTTGTGATATATTTCTTATCATTGTATAAATTAATAATTATGGAAACCAATTAGATAAAAGAAATCAAAACACAAGATTTAAAAAGCAATCTATTTTTTGAGCAAGTAATGTGGCCTAGTGGTAGAGTGCTTGCGTAGCATGCACAAAGACCTGGGTTCAATTCCTCAATATCACATACATAGAAAAAGCTGGAAGTGGTGCTGTGGCTTAAGTGGTAGAGTGCTATCCTTGAGCAAAAAGAAGCTCAAGGATAGTGCCCAGGCCCTGAGTTCAAGCTCCAGGACTGGCGAAAAAGAAAAATAAATGAAACAATACATTTTAACTTGCTTCCTTTTAAAAAACAGAAGCAACTACGTGGAAGTCTTGTGAAACTGATTTTTACTATGAACAAAGAATAGATATCTGTGATTTCAATAAAGAGAAGGAACTTGGAAGTATCAAGTGTAGGGACTGGGAGTTTGGCCTAGTGGTAGAATGCTTGCCTAGCATGCATGAAGACCCGGGTTCGATTCCTTGGTACCACATACATAGAAAAAGTGGTGCAGTGGCTCAGGGTAGAACACTAGCCTTGAGGAAAACCCAAGGACAGTGCTCAGGCCCTGAGCTCAAGCCCAGGACTGGCAAAAAAAGAAAGTATTAAGTATATTATTAATCTGGATGGCATATCTCAGAGCTGAGATCAGAGATTGAGGACTGAGATGGTGGAGATCTGAGGATTGTGGTTGAAAGTCAGCCAGAGCAGGAAAGTCCATGAGATCCTTATCTCCAGTTAACCACCATAAAGAA
This sequence comes from Megascapheus bottae, assembly GCF_031878675.1. Taxonomy (NCBI): domain Eukaryota; kingdom Metazoa; phylum Chordata; class Mammalia; order Rodentia; family Geomyidae; genus Megascapheus; species Megascapheus bottae. Next base: position 2,437,330 of record NC_143517.1, read on the forward strand.
AACCTGGAAGTGGAGCTGAGCCACAAATGGTAGAGTGTTATACTTAAACACAAAATGTCAGGGACAAGCTGGATGTGCTGGCTCATGCCTGTAATTCTAGCTACTCAGGAGGCTGAGATCTGAGAATCAAGGTTTAATGCAGCCCAGGCACAAAAGGACCTGAGAATCTTATCTCCAATTAACATATAGAAAATGGGAAGTGAGGGAACAATAAAAACCTTCCATTTCAAGGAAAATTGCAATATTAAGTAGCAACCAAACAAACATTACAGATAATTCTCAAAGATGTTCTACACAGGGTATAAAATTAACCCTCAAAAATCAACCGCCTTCCTATATGCCAACAATGAGAGGAATGAGGCAATAATCAAGAAAGCAACTCCTTTTGCAATAGCGTCAAAGAAAATAAAGTACCTGGGAATTAACTAAGAATATAAAGGACCTTTTTGATGAAAACTTTAAAACCCTGAAAAAAAAGGAAATTAAAGCAGAACTGAGGAAATGGAAAAACCTCCCATGCTCTTGGATTGGAAGAATTAACATCATGAAAATGGCAATCTTACCAAGGGCTATCTACAAATTCAACTGAATTCCCATCAATATCCCAATGTCATTCTTTAAAAAAATAGAAGAGGCAACCCAAGATTTCATATGGACTAATAAAAGACACTGTAGAGCTAAAACAATTCTTAGCAGGAAGAATAGTGCAGGAGGAATTTCAATACCAAACTTTAGACTCCATTACAGAGCTATAGTGACAAAACTGCTTGGTTCTGGCACAAGAACAGGCCTGAAGACCAATGAAATAGAACTGAGGAACCAGATATTAACCCATAGACCTATGGCCACCTAATATTTGATAAGGGAGCCAAAAAAAATAGAATGGCAAAAAGACAGCCTCTTCAACAAGTGGTGCTGGCAGAACTGGTTAAGGACCTGCAGACAACTAAAGTTGGATCCTCCTTTGTCACCTTGCACCAGGATTAACTCCAAATGGACCAAAGACCTCAAGGTAAAGGCAGATACACTGAAAACTTTACAAGAAGGAACAGGAAATGCAGTAGGTTTCCTTGGCACAGGTCAAAATTTTCTTAATAAGGACGGAGAAACACAACAAATCAGAGAAAGTCTAGATAAGTGGGACTGCATTAAACTGCAGAACTTCTGTGTGGCAAAGGACATAGCTAGCAAATTAACTAGCAAGCCTATAATGTAGGAGAAGATCTTCACTAACCATACAACAGACAAATGCCTCATATCTAAAATATATCATAAAATATATCAACATCTCAAAAAATTGAATCACTCTAAAACTAATCTCCAAAGAAACAACCATCCCATCAAAAAATGGGCCAAAGACTTACAGTCTTCTCTGAAAAAGAAATAAGAATGGCATATAGACACATGAAGAAATGCTCAATATCTCTGGCTATAAAAGAAACTGAAATAGAAACAACTCTGAGATTGCACCTCACCCCAGTGAGACTAGCCATGATCAAGGAATCTATTAACAACAGACGCTGGTGGAGATGTGGCCAGGAGGGATCACTACTGCACTGTTGGTGGGAGTGCAAACTCATTCAACCACTATGGAAAGCAGTATAGCAGTGCCTCAAAAGGCTAAACATAGAGCTCTCCTATGACCCAGCAGTTTCACTACTTGGCATTTACCCAATCGCCCAGAAACAAGGACATAATAAATCCACTAGCACAATGATGTTCATAGCGGCACTATTTACCATAGCAAAAATATGGAACCAACCCACATGCCCCTTAGTTGATGAGTGTATCAACAAGATGTGGTATTTATACACAATGGAATTCTATGCTGCTGTGAGAAAGAATGCCATCACCCCATTTGTAAAGAAATGGAAAGACTTAGAAGTAAGCCAGACTCAAAGGAACATAGGCTCAATGGTTTCCCTCATTTGTTATAATCAGTAGAATCCTTGGGCTCTCCTAGCACAGATTTACAATAGAACAAATTCTAGATACATCAGGCTGTATAGTATGATGCTAAATGTAAGGACCTCCAGCCATATAATGAGTGATCATTTTCCTTAATATAATTTGTTATCTCTCATCTTTTTTTGCTGTTCCTTGGTTAACTCATATTGTTATAGTATTTCACCTTGTAATCTGATATATTGTAAATGTCCGTATTTGGTTATTTGAAATTGGATAGGAAAGGGGGGAAAACAAGATGAGGGGTGGGGGTGGGGGGAAGGAAATGGGGACCAAGTCATGGTAAATGGATCAATGTTTGTGAAGTAAAGCATCTTCTATTTGGTGAGTGTAATATAACCCTTCTATTAATTATAACAAAATATATGGAAAAATATATTAAGAAAGGTGAATCTTACTTTTATTGTAGGAGGTCTAATTACAATCATAAACTCTAGGGCATAACAGACTGAAGTAAATAGCAAAGAAAACTAAAAAGAAAACAAAATTCCCGTATTCTCTTAAATCATATGTTCCTATTCTATACAAGAATGCAGACATATATACACTGAACTATTCGTTCACATTCCTTTACAAAATTAGTTTAGTTTTTTATTTATATGTATATCTATGTTTCTATGATGATAAGGCAAGAGAGAAGCAAGAGATTATTTTTAATTTTCCAAGCATATATTATACCGAGTCCCATGTATTTTATTATGTGTGTTCATGTGTAGTGCAATTCTTGTCTTACAAGTTTATAAGAAAATGGAACATGTCTACAGAAATAAATATAAACAATGTTTTTTTAAGTGTATAAATATTGAAAAATGGAAACTCACTATGAGCGGACTGCTTTCTTAGTGACTTGAGTCTATTTTCATTATCTGTTTTTTTTTTGTACTATTTGAGCTCTAATTGATCTGATGTGTCTTGTGGTTATTTTCTAAGTGTTCTCTGCACTTCAGCAACAGTGACAAGCTCTTCTTTACCACTGGTAGTGCAAATATATTATTTTCATCTATAACAGATGTTTCTGTAATTTTAACTTTATGTTTTAACTAGCTTTCCAAAGGATATAACTTAAAAAGTGTTATGATTACATCATTCGACTAAGATACAAATTTGTAAGAAAGAGATCAAGATGTAGGCATTTCCTATTAGAATAAACATAATTTTCATAGACTGGAGGTGTTTTTCAAAAAGTTTCAAGCATATGTAGTTATGTGGTCGGAAAGGAATTATTTTATTGTCTGCATGTTGGTAATGTAATCATATTGAAAGAACAAAAGTTTGCATCCTGTCTTCTAGTATATTTATTTCATTTTAAATTTATGTATATATAAGTATATATATATATACATGTATAATGGTAGTTGGAATACATAGTCCATTATTATGTCTAGAAAAATTGACTAAATAATTTACCCTGTGAAATCATTCTTCAGTCTTATTTGAAAATGGATTAAATTGTTGTAACCAATTATAAAATTATGAGAAAAGTCTGCATAATTGCTAAAATTATTTAAATATTTAAATACTGGTCATCTTTGTTGGAATATTACTAACAGTTTTTTTCTTAATCTTTGTTGGAATATTACTAACAGTTTATTTCTTATAATTTGACATTTTTGGTCTGAATACAGTAAAGTGCACCAAAATCCACATTATAATAATGATCAAAGAGAAAATTTTTTAATTGTAAATGAATCAAGCCATATATACATTATTTTAAATTCCCCAAAATTAGATTGTTATATAATTTCATTTTCTTTTTAAATGTCTTATTTTTGTCAAGACATTATAATATGCAGATTAATTATATGAATAAATTTGTATGGTGTAAAATTTTCTATTATCAAGAGAACAAAATTTTGATAGAACTATATGAAACCTTACATCATTTGAGAGTAACTATGAATCTATGAAATATTTTGCTTCTAGAAAATCCTCTACCCTATAATTGCAAAATTATCTTCCCTTTCTTTTAATTGTATAAATAAGATATCCAGACAGTTCTTCACAATTCAACTTTAGCTGGATTCCAAAGCAACCATTTTACAAATTGACATACTAACTTTATCACGTTTTTAAAACTTCTATTCATAGCTTTAAAATTTGCAACTTTAATTCACAATGTTGTATTGCATGGATATATACAAGTCGTATTTAAGAAAAATGTGTATGAGGCTATCACAGTTATATAAAGCATCAGATAAAAAATAATGTGATATATTTGTATTTGGTTATTTGAAATTGGATAGGGAAGGGGGAAAACAAGATGAGGGGTGGGGTTGGGGGGTAGGGAAATGGGGACCAAGACAGGTGGAAGGGAATCAATGTATGTGAATTAATGCACCTTCTATCTGGCAAATATCATGTAAGCCTTCTATTAATTACAATAAAAATATATGGAAAAAATAATGTGTAATGTGCAGAAAAATTAATTCATGAATACATTATTATTTCAATTTATAACCATAAACACAATTGACTTTGATTTCGGTGTACTACAATAAAGAGGAAGTATGAATGTAACTAAAAGTGAAAATGTCTCCTGGACTTATTTAATATAATTTAAATTTTTAGTTGAACAAAGAAAGGAGAATTTTGAAGACCACAAAATGCCTGACTCGGTCAGGTATATGTGGAGGAGAAATTACTGCAAGTATTTTTAATGCTTTCCCAGATAAGGTGATGGTTCTTTGGGTCAATCTATTTTGTGCATGATTTACTTTAAATTTCCTATTTCATATTTAAAGATTGTCAACCATTATAAATACTGATAGCTTATGCATGGTAAGAAAGTGGACAATATTTACATAGATTTCAATTATCTCATTATCCTCCTATCACTCCCTTCCAACTACTATTCTTGGAAATTCAGAATACAAGCCACAACCAGAAAGTTTCATCCCTTGAAAAAGAGCATTGCATAGGGTGTCTTTTCAGGGAGTAGCTGATGGGAGATTGTGTCAGGGAAGGTTAAAAAGATGAGGAAACTCTTTTTCTTTCCTTAGGTTTGTCCAAAATATATCAATATGCATCATTTCAAGAAAGATTAATTAAATCAGTGCTTTCCTTATTGCCTAAAGATTCAGTAAACTTTACAAACACAATTACTATAAAAAACTACTCATAATCTATTCTATTCTATTCTAGCATTTTCTGTATACTGCTGTCAGACATGATGAATTCTGACCAAAATTCAGCTTGCAGAACACCACCCTCTATATTCTTTATGTCACACTAGTACATTATATAGCCACATTCAGAGAAAAGGAGAAAAATATCAACATGCAGATGAAACTCTCAGATACTACTGGTTCAATTACATCAACCTAGAATTACTATTCAAAATTCTGCAAATTTATATAACCATAACTAAATTTCTGAAGGAACAGCTTTCAAACTTTTTCCTTGTTGGACATACATTCTTTATATACAAAGCAGTTTCCATGTTTCAAGTTACTCTTAATAAAACAAGACTAGTAACATGAACACTTTCAGTGAGGCTTTTTATTTTTTATTTATTTTTTTCTCCTAAATCAATTTTTTTTATTTTTTAAAATATTTTATTGTAATTAATAAAAGGGTTACATGATACTTGCCAGATAGGAGGTGCATTAATTCACATACAATGATACCCTTTCACATGTCTTGGTCCCCATTACCCTCCCCTCCACCCCCCATCTTGGTTTTCCCCCCTTCCATATCCAATTTCAAGTAACCAAATACAACTATCTCCAGTATATCAGATAACAAAGTGAGATACTGTAACAATATGAGATAACCAAGGGACAGCAAAAGAGATGAGAGATAGCATAGTACATTAAGGACAACAATCATTCATTATATGGCTTTTGTTTCTATAGCCTGGAGGTCCATTCAATTAGCTTCATGCTCTATGGCCTTATGTATCAAGGTTTTGCTCTACTGCAAATCTCTGCTAGTAGAGCCCAAGGTTTCTACTGATTATGACGAATGAGGGAAACCATTGAGCCTAAGTTCCTTTGAATCTGGCTTATTTAACTTAATATGAGTTTTTCTAAGTCTTTCCATTTCCTAACAAATGGGGCGATGTCGTTTTTTCTGACAGCAGCATAGAATTCCATTGTGTACAAATACCACATCTTGTTGAACCACCCATCAACTGAGGGACATCTAGGTTGGTTCCATATCTTTGCTATGGTGAATAATGCTGCAATGAACATTGTTGTGCTAGTGGATTTAGTATGCCCTTGTTTCTGGATGGTTGGGTAAATGCCAAGTAGTGGAATTGCTGGGTCATAGGGGAGTTCTATGTTTAGCCTTTTGAGGCACTGCCATACTGCTTTCCATAGGAGATACACTAGACCTCCTTGGCACAGGTCGAAACTTTCTTAATAAGGACCAAGAATCACAACAAATCAGAGAAAGGCTGGATAAGTGGGACTGCATTAACTTGCAGAGCTTTTGTATGGCAAATGACATAGCTAGTAAATTAATTAGGAAGCCTACAGAGTGGGAGAAGATCTTCACCAACCATACAACGGACAAAGGTCTCATATCTAAAATATATCAACAGCTCAAAAAATTGAATCACTCCAAAACTAATCTCCAAAGTAACAACCATCCCATTAAAAAATGGGCCAAAGACTTAAAGAGAGTCTTCTCTGAAGAAGAAAGAAAAATGGCCTATAGACACATGAAGAAATGCTCAACATCTCTGGTCATAGCAGAAATGCAAAGCAAAACAACGCTAAGATTCTACCTCACTCCAGTTAGAATGGCCAGGATCAGGAAAACGAATAATAACAGATGCTGGAGGGGATGTGGCCAGGAGGGATCACTACTACACTGTTGGTGGGAGTGCAAACTCATTCAACCACTATGGAAAGCAATATGGCAGTGCCTCAAAAGGCTCGGTGAGGCTTTTTAATCCAAGGATTCAGAAAGTTATATAGAACTTAATTACAGAGAGGGCCACATTATAATAAATGCTAAAGGCATTTTTGAAGGCACCTAGTAACAATCATTGCTACTCCTTCTCATGTTTTTGTCCCCATTTCTCTCCCCCACCCCTCCCCTCATCTTTCTCTTTGCTTTTAATTAGACACAGGGTTTAAATTTGGCTTCTGAGAATCTGTATTTCCTTGTGCAACTATTCCGGGCTTTGTGAATGAATCTTCTCAACAACTTGAAACATTTACCACAGCGATTCTCTGATTTCACAGCGAAATCTAAGTAGTTGGGATATTCAGCAACATCATGTTCATTCCCAAGCCTTTTCTAAACTACTTATTCTAATTAAAAACAAAGAGAAAGATGAGTGTTAAGTTATTTACTTTCTATGGAGCGAATATAATGAAACCCATCCATTAATTACAATTAAAAAGAAAAAAGAAAGCCGGTGTTTCCATGTTCAACTGGTACATTTTATGCATCAGAAATTTTGTTGTGTATCTTTCATGTGTGGAATTAAGTGAAGAGAAACGATTGTAATTTCAGGACAGTCAGCCAACCTCACAGGGTGTACACATGGAATCATAGCCATAAGGGCAAATGGAGAAATGTCTTGTTAAACAGAATTTTTTCCAAGTGTTTCAATTTCCTTACAAATAAGGCAATGTCATTCTTTCTAATGGTAGCATAGAATATTATTGTGTATAAATAAATACTACGTCTTCTTGATCCATTCATATACAGATGGGCATCTGGACTGATTCCATATCTTAGCTATGGTACAAAATACTTCAATGAACCTGGTTGTGCTAGTACCTTTAGTATGTCCTTGTTTCTGGAAATTTGGGTAAATGCCAAATTTGTGAGAGTTTACACTCTCACAAAGGGTGTATTAGTGAAACCATCTGAACCTGGGCTCTTTTTGGTTGGCATTTCCCTGATTGCTTCTGCTATTTCATTGTATGAAATTGGTTTGTTCAATTTGCTTACCTCTTCTTGGTTCAATGTGGGTAGCCTATATTTATTTAACAAATCATCCATTTCTACTAGATTTTCCTGTTTCTTTGAATATAGGCCCTGGTAGTACTATTCATAATGGACTAAATTTCTTGGATATTGGTCGTGATCATTCCCATAGGGTCTCTAATGTTGTTTATTTGAGTCTCCCCTCTCCTTTTTTTGATTAATCTTGCCAGGGGTCAATTTTGTTGACTCTCTCAAATAACCAACTTTTTGATTTATTAATTTTATATATAGTAGATCTTATTTCAATCTGTTATTTCCGATTTTATTTTTGTTATTTCTGTCCTTCTAGTTGTTTTAGAATTAACTTTTTCTTGCTCCTCTAGCCCCTTCCCCCAACTTAAATGTCACCATAACCCAGCTGGGCCTAACAGATATTCACAGGCTTTCTCTCAATGGCAAAACTTTATACATTTTTCTCAGCAGCACATGGAACATACTCCAAAATAGATCATATAATAGTTCATACAGAAAACTTAAGCAAATGCAGGAAGACTGATATAATCCCATGCATTCTATCTGATCACAGTGGAATCAGATTAGTTCTGAACAACATAGTAAAAGGTAAAAAACATTCAAACACTTGGAAGCTGACCAACACACTTCTGAATAACTCGTGGGTTACAGAACAAATCAAAGAAGAAATTTAAAACTTTCTTGAATGTAATGATAATCAATCAACATACAGCACAAAGGAATTCATGGGACACAGCAAAGGCAGTTCTAAGGGGCAAATTTATTGCACTAGGTGCCCATATTAAAAAGACAGAAGAAGAGCATGTAAATAACCTAAAGAAGGAATCAAAGTTGTTTTGATTTGCATTTCTTTTATAGCCAGAGATTAGGAACACTTTTTCACATGCCTATTAGCCACTCTTATTTCCTCTTCAGAGGTCTCTCTTTAAATCTTTATCCCACTTTTTAATGGGGTGGTTGCTCCTTTGAGGACTTGTTTTGAGAGGTTCAATTGTTTGAGCTGTGGTTACAAATTAGATATGAGGCACTTGTCTGTCGCACGGCTAGTAAAGATCTTCTACGCTGTGGACTTTCTATTTAACTTGCTGGCTAGGTTCTTTGCCATGCAGAAGCTCTGCAGTTTAATGCAATCCCACTTCTCCAAACTTCAATTTATTTTGTTTCTGAGACTTTCTTAATAAAGTTTTGACCTATTCCAAGGAGCCCTAGTGTATCTTCTATTTCTTCCTATAAAGTTTTCATGGTATCTGCTTTTATCTCAAGGTCTTTGATCCATTTGGAGTCAATTCTGGTGCAAGGGTGACATAGAAGGATCCAACTCATGGAATTTCCTGTCTGGGTTTCTTTGAGCTGTGACTCTCAGATGTCAGTCTCCTGAGTAACTAGGATTACACATGTGAGCCACTGGCATCCAGCTGTATGTTCTTAAAAGTGTGATCAGCCAACTATTTTTATCTATATGAAGGGAATTTCATGTTTAAATGTCTTATGACAATATTTTATTCAACTTTATTTTTTCAAATTTACAGGACTTAGCATCTATCATTTTCTATTTTACATGCAAATGACACATTTTGGCTATTTTTGATGTAATGATTTTCACAATAAGTCCTTAAAAATTATTAATTTCAATTTCAAATGTGAAAACAAACTTTATGCTAATACTGCTAAAATAGCAGCCTATAAAAATAATGATTTCTAGGGTTCAGCATCACTATACCTGGAGTATTATATAATATACTTTATGAAGTATTTTCTTCTAAATGGGAGGACACTGCTGTTACAATTATAACATCTTATGAATACATGTTTTTAAAATTCTCATTGTTAATACTATTCTAAACAATATAATTTATAGATTTTTGAAAATAAATGAAAGCCAGTCTGGGACAGTTTTTCTCAGTGTTAACATTGGTGAAGAATAGCACATGTTTCTACTTTTAGCAATGTTGATGAAGCTAAGAACTGAGACTTTCAGATTAACCTGAGTTAGTTTAGAAAATTACATATCCTTATAGAACTTCTATCCCAGAATCCGCAAAAATCTTGGTTTAAATATTTAGCATAGATGGATATGTGAACAACTAGTGAGTTTCAAAGACTGGTGAGCATGGTCTATGATAAATGGAATACCACATGTTTGGTCTTTTCCACATATGCCTGAGACTCTTCTCAGATCTGATCCATCATGTTATGTTATAAAAATAATTCTTGAAAGAAGTGGCTGCTGAAGCATGGACTTCTCAATCTACAGATAATTAAATCTCTTTTCTTCACAGACTTCCTAGTGCTAAGTATTTTTCAATATTAACTCAGACTGACAAAGTAAAAAATGTTAGCAATCACTGGAATGAAAAAATGCTGATGACTGAGAATATAGCTGTTCACCTCATTAGAACAATGGATTCTGTACTGGTCACATGGTAAAGAATAACAAAGAAAAATGAAGGTTTTATCTTTATTCTGCTGTGACTGATATTTTAAGATTTCCTTTCTTTTCCTAATCTTATCATGTATAATTGACATTTAAAAATTTGTATACATTTAAAATATATTTTAAAATTACACATTGATAATTGTGCATATTTATGGAATAAAATGAAATAAGAGAAACTAAACATCATACTCACAGCATCAGACATTTGTTTTTGTGTGAACACATTTATACATCCTCAGCAATTTTGAAAGGCAAAATAATCTTTTTTTCTCTTTTGTCATCATTACGTCTTCTAGCCCTAATAACCTGGCATTCTACTCTGATTCTTTGAGTTTGGTTATTTTGAATTCTACCTAGAAATGAAAACTGTACTTTATTTCACTTATTGTAATGATTGCTAAATATCTCATGCAGTTGACAAAAGATATAATGACTCCTTGTATGGTTAAGTAGTATTCAGTTGTATATACAGACTATTATTTGTTATTCTTTATTCACTCCCTGTTAGACTCTAGTCATTTACAGTGTTTGTTTATTGTGAATTGTGCTTAAATGTATGGGCATCTTTCAAACATCTCGATTTCAAAGATTTAGAGTGAATATTTAGAAGCAGAATTGCTGGGTCATATTGAAATTTGGTGTTTAGTGTTTTAAGGAATCTCTTTCATGGGGTTCCCATACTAGCTATCTAAATTTAGATTCCCACAAACAATGTACATGATTCCCTTTGGTCCATGTCTTAGCCAATTCTTGTCTTCTTTTTTGATAATAGCTATTATGATGGCTATGAGTTGTTGTACTTTTGTCCCATCATTTTAATTTGCATTTCCCTAATGATTAGTAGTATTGAGCATATTTGTTTGTTATTTGCTGTTCATTTATATTTCTTCTTTTAAGAACTGTCTGTCCAAGATTCTTGCCGATTTTTAATGAAAATAACATACAACAGTGTTAACACATTATAAAATTGCTGAAGTTTTTGTGCCTACTGGCACTGTGTTCATCATAACATCATAACACTAATGCATTATTCATGTGCTGGTGTTCATCATTTTATAAATAAGCTTATTGTACTAGTTATATAAAAGTGTAGCTACAGAACAATGTCTATCACATGATACCTGACCAGTCTATTTACTGGTCTGTATGTATACTATTCTGTGTAATCATTTTATAGTATGCTCCTTATACTTTAAAAAAAAGTTTAAACAGCTGGACACCAGTGGCTTATGCCTGTAATCCTAGCTACTCAGAAGGCTGAGATTTGAGGATCGAGGTTCAAGTCAGCCTGGGCATGAAAGTCCATGAGACTCTTATCTCCAATTTCCAGAAAACTGGAAATGGGGCTGTAGCTCAAATGGTACAGCAATAGCCTTGAGCTGAAAAGCTCAAAATCAGCACCCAAACTCAGACTTCAAACCCCACGACAAATTTAAAAAAAGAAGTGGAAAAACATGGCTGTGTGTTGCTTTTCACCAGAGCAATTTAACACATCTCATATTTACTGTCTTCTATATACATAATTTTTCTTGTATTTGAAATAATCTCATGTTTGTTTTTCAATCATGATCTTAGGAAGAACCATATATATCACAGAAACATGTGTGAATATATATCTACCAGGTAACACTATTCTGATTTGTGTAGGTACACTCCATGAGGTTACACAATTATGTATCAGGTGTAATGTCTCCTGTTTGATTCATACTTTCATTCATGTAAGTTACATTCTGTAACTTACATGAATGAAACTGTAACTAAAAGTGAAAATCACAAAAGATACACCTCAGTAGCACCGAGAGCTTGTCTTTCATGAAACTAAGAAAGAAGAAACATTAGAGAGAAATGACTTATGGAGAAAGAAAAGTTGGATTATATTTTATATGTAAGGCCATACAGAATGAGGCTAAATGAAATGACCTCCAGGATATGGAAACAATAACTATATAATATGTGATTGTTGTTAATAATGTACCATGTTATTTCTCATCAATTTTCTTGTCCCTTGGTTATTCTCATATTTTTTACAGTACCTTACCCTGTAATCTGGTATATTGTATATATATATATATATATTTATTTGTTTATTTGAAATAGAAATAGAAAAGGCAAGGGGGGAAAACACGATGGGGGGAATGGAGGGAAGGAAATGGGGATAAAAACATGAGAAGGGGTATCAAACTGTGTGAAGCAATACACCTTCTCTCTGGTGAATATAACTGTAAACCTCCTATTAATTATACTTACAAACAAAGAATCTCAAAAAAATGTACTCCAGGTTTCTATGACAGTAAATGTGTTGTAATTACTAAGCATATGCTCCCATCAATCTAGCACTAGCCCATGATGGGGTATCCTGAAGTCAGATTTAGTTGAGATTATCAAATTTAAATATACTGATTTAACTATCAAATTTAAATATACTGATTTAATTTAAAATATCTTATCTAGTGTAATATGTGTACCTTACACTTATAAGACGACAGACCGCTACAAATCTTATGAAAATAAAAACTACTAAGAAAGGTATTTCATATTTTTAATTCACACTTAAGATATATGTGCATTTGATGTGAGTGTGAGTGTGCATGTGTGTGTGTGTGTGTGTGTGTGTGTGTGTGAGATACTTTGAGATTGTCATTTAATTGGCTTGTATTCAAGTTAAATCCATTAGTGAAAATACAGGTGTCAGCTGGATGAGACTACTGAAGAATTTACACTTGTAAAACTTTCAATTAAGGTTTTATGCTTTATTAAATCCCAAACCAGGCACCACAGATGTTTCTTTTTGAGGAAAATCAGTGAGTTGTTCACTATCATGATGCTTGAAATATTCTGTTGCTGAGGTGACCAGTAGGATTTCAAGGACCATGGATTGTGAATTTACACCATGCATAAACAAGAATAAAAATTCAGCACAGGTAATGCCATACACATGAAGCTATGCACTCATCAGAACTTGTAAAATTTATGAAACAGGGCTGGGATTTTAGCCTAGTGCTATAATGCTTGCCTAGCATACACAAAGATCTGGGTTTGATTCCTTAGTACCACATACATAGAAAAAGATGGAAGTGGAGCTGTGGCTCAAGTGGTAGAATCCCAAGATGAAGTACAAATCATCACAAATAAACTGTCTGCATTAAAAAAAAATCTCAGTAGTAAAAGGCAAAAGATTTATACGATCTGAAGAGAATTAATTGGTTATTTGAAATTGGATAGGGAAGGGGGGAAATCCAGATAAGCGGGGGGGGGGGGGGGGGGGGAGGGGGGGAGGGTAATGGGGACCATGTCATGAGAAAGAATATCAATGTTTGTGAAGTTATGCACATTTTATATGGTGAATATAATGTAACCCTTCTATTAATCACAATAAAAATAATCTTTAATAAAAAAACAAAAAAATCTCAGTAGTGATGGGAGAAATATGCCAACCTATGTACCTTTGAAGCTATTTTATCCACTAAAGCAATACCTTTATTGGCAATATTAAATATGAAGGCATTATTCACCCATTAATTTTTATGACAGATCTATGTTCTTTGGAACATGTTCTTTAGACCTCTCTGATTTTGATGAAACATCTGTACTTTGTAGGACAGCAAAAATGGTGAGGATATATTCTAAAATGGACTGAATTTTCTAATGCATTTTTACTGCATTGTTTCATTAGATCAAGCACTTCTAGATTGTCATACTTCCTACCCCACCTATATTATGTATAAATAAAATTATCATATTTCCTGTAATATAATTTGCTCATGTATACACTCCAGCCATTTCTTATTGATAATATGCATTAGTCCCACTGAGTTCAGAAATTATAAAATATTGTTGTAAATCTACACAACTACAGACAAAAGAAAATGTTTGAAAATATAGCATATAATTGATAAACTTTCCCATAGGGAAATTATTCTAATGACATCATACAGTGTATTCTAAAAGAGTTAAATGAATAGATGACTGACAGACTATAAATAGGCAGGGAGATTAGTCTGAAATTACCTATGCAGTATAAGACTAGACATGTGAATGCAAACTCATATGCAGTTTACTGTAGGTATGGATGGATATATATCACGATGTAGGCAGCCATATAAAAATTCAAACGAAAAATGCAGTGGATATATTGGTACTACCAATGAAGTGGATGTACTAGCATCTTTTCATATCAGTGAATAAATTTTAATTTCTGCTGTAGCTGCTGAACAGGTCTTGACTTAAAAGTTATTCAGCAGTAAAAAGGAAGTAAGAGACATGATTGCTTCTAAACCTGGCATAGACAATAGACAAAATAATCTTGAGGCATTGTATTGTACCAGAACTGAGGAAAGGCTAAAATTAAATTTAAAAAATTAAAGCAACAAATGAACCAAAGATGAGACTCCAAAAGATCTAGCTTAAAGTGCTTTGAGCAAAAGAACAAATAGCATAGCTTCACATTATAAAAGTGTTACCAGAAACTGAGGGCAGTTAAATGACTTCAGGTTCTGGGAATTGAACAATAGGATTTAAGCAAGATGCAAACACAAAGTAATAGGAAAGTTGGTTAGAAAAGCAATATGACAGAGAAGAGAACAGGTGCCATAGACATGCCATGTAAAAGCAGCACTTCAGTCCATGTTAGGCTTCCTAAGCTATCGTCCAGGTTACAGAGATTGGTCTGAGTTTAAATAGGGGGAAATGGGGTCCTTGAGGATGGCTTTCTGGTTGCTGGGTCTCCTGTTATTTCCTTATTTTCACATTCATTTTCCCTTACATTACAGGCATTTCATTTCCTTAATTTTTTTTTAATCTCCTTGTCCCATTTCATAGTCAGGCAGGTTTTGGTTTGTGGGTTTATCTGCTATCTGCAAGTTCTACACAGCATAATTCTCTGACAGATTGCTTTTTATTAACTTCTATTGTTACCCCATATAAAATAGATTCTTATGAACCAAATTGGCATAAATAAAATGAGGAAGGAAGGAAGGAACGGAGGGAGGGAGGGAGGGAGGGAGAGAGGGAAAGAGGGAGGGAATACATTCTTCAGTTTGTTCCTCCTTCCGAATTAAAAGGAGGAACAAAAAGTAAGTATGCCAAAACAAACATGAAAAACACTGTCTCAATCAGATGGTAACAGTGGACATCAGCATAAATTGCAATGACAGCAGGTATATTCTCCATATAACATCATGAAAAAGGCTTTTTACTCCTGTAGTCTTTAATCCAGTAATTTATTATTCCAAAGTCACTTGAAAGCTTTAAGTTCAAGATCCAGAAAATACTTCACCAGTACTCAAACTTCTCAGGATTGAGAACATAAGGCTTTGACTGTTGAAATGTTTACTATCCTAAAAAATAGTAAGCTTAAAAGTAGTTGGTTGGTTTGTCTCTGGGAAATATTAACTTCTTATTTCATGAACTAACATGAAGCAGAACAAAAGCTAGTCATCCCAGACTCTTCCATTATATACCTATGTCCAGTACCTGATTCATCTTCCCTGGTAGGCACTTTATGTACAGCTTGTATTACAAGAACCATTAGTAACAACTTATCATGTGTCAATGAATTATTGTAAGAGACCCCACCTGTGGATTCTCAGACCACCTCTGAATACAGCTATAACTTGGGTATGTTTAAGTGTACATATTCTTTTTCATTCTATACCTATTGATTTCCCCTATTTTACCTAATGTCAGTGTCTTTATTAGTAAAATAAATAGCTGAAGATGTATTCATGTGTCATGTTCCTGTGGCTGTCAAGTAATAAACCATTTTCTCTTTTCATCATGTCTTTTTATTTGCCATAAAATGCTGAGTGGCTGGACCTAATGTATAGATATCCTGGAGTTTAGGACTGTGTCCAAAAGTGATATACCCAGGGCAGGGAGTTTAGCCTAGTGGTAGACTGCTTGCCTAGCATGCATGAAGACCAGGATTTGATTCCTTGGTGCCACATACATAGGAAAAAGCCAGAAATGGTGCTATGGCTCAAGTGGTAGAGCTCCAGCCTTGAGAAAGCCCATGAACAGTGCCCAGGCCCTGAGTTCAAGCCCCAGGATTGGCCAAAAAAAGTGACACACTCATAATTTTTTATGGAATGTAAACAGAAAGATTTACTCATTGGACAGTTATATTGAGAACTGATCAGCACACACACACACACACACACACACACACACAATAGATCATCTTTTTTTTCTAAAATATCTTTGCCGGACTCTGGTATATAATTGTATTAAGTCAGTCAACACTACAGTTTCTACATTTATTATTAAATATTTTTTTGTAATTAATAAAAGGGTTACATGATATTTGCCAGATAGAAGGTGCATTAATTCACATACATTGATACCCTTTCACATGTCTTGGTAACCATTACCCTCCCCCCTCCCCCCCACCTGTCTTGGTTTTTCCCCCTTCCCTATCAAATTTCAAATAACCAAATACAAATAAATTCTATTATTAAATATTTTGAATATTAGATTTTGTATAACAATACAATGAATAATTCTAGATATTGTTGCAGATTTAATTGTCTGTACTATTTACAAGTCTTCTATATTTTAAAAATGATTAGTAAAGAGCAATTTCAGGGACAAATTAAGAAAGATATACAGCTTAATAAGAAAAAAGTGTCAATCTCTTAGTCTCAGACTATAATTAAGCTGTAGGAAAATCAGTGCTATTACCTCTTAAAATAATGTAATTCTCAATATAATACAAATTCACCAACTATAGTTTTCTTTGTACTTCAATGCCTTCAAGCAAAAACTGTTAGAGATGTTAAAAATTGATTTTACTGCAATTTTTTGACCTAAGATACCCTCACAGGAAAGATATCTTATTGATATTCTTTCTAAATACTGAAACCAGGGTAGAAAAGACTCTTTAGAGACACAAAAATAAGACTATTACAAGGAAAAGACTTCTTAATCTCTCTGGAATCTTTTAACACAACAATTTAGTTTCATATTCTCATAAAACTTTACAAGTCAATGTTTAGTACAACCATTTTGTGAGAAGCACTTTTCTAACACATACCCTAATCTGTGTATATACATGTAATAAATGATATCTTAAATACAATGTGAAGAGCAGAAATATAAATGGAAACATGATTTTTATCTATATATTTTGGGTGATGCAATGAGTATATTAAATGATTGATGCAATTGTTTAGACAAGAATTAAATGTCATCTTCACAGGTTGGTCTTACTTAATGAAAATAAGTAACTTTTCAAAGATTGTCTACAAAGATCATATGGCACAATTTTATAAATGGCATGGAATTAAGAAAGATTTTTATAGCTTATTTTTCTTTTAAATTCTCATAAGAAGGTAGCTGCTTGGAGAGAGAGTTTTCAGTGCTATACTTCACATTGTATTTTTAAAATAAAATAGATACCAGCACACACATATTTATTACAGCACTGTTCACAAGAATAACATTATGCCTTCAGCCTGGGTGCTAAGAAATGATGAGTGGATAAAGAAAATGTGATGTTTATATACAACAAAATGTTATTCACCCATAAAGAAGAATAAAATTGTTTAGTTTTCCGGATAATAGATGGAAGTAGAAAACATCAATATAGAATGAAGTAAGACAGACGATCACAGGCATGACATTTGGAGGACAGAGCTGAACTGAAGCAGAACAGTACCAGCCTCTTCTCTTCACCTTCCTGACCAGACACTGGCTACTGAGACTATAGTGAATCTGAGCAAACCAATTCTCAAGTCACTCTTACTTTTCACTAGCACCACATCCTCTGTAAGATGTCTGTCTTAGTAACATGACTAGAAGGGCTACTCCAGTTCAGAGATCCACCTGTCTTTGTGCTGCTTCATTAGTGTATTTTTTTCCGGAATATATTAAAGCCAGGAGTTTGGGTCATTTCTTGGAGTTCACTGTCTTGTGAAGATTAGGTTGTACATGTAAATTGAAAGAACTTTATTCTTTTCTCTTGTCAATCAGCATTTGTTTTAATTGGGTTTCCAAGGTCCTCCCACATTGGGAAGTAAACAGCACCTCACGGCTGCCTTCAAGATTAGTTAATGAACCTTACTAGAAAACAGCTGTTCAGACATAACTGAAGGTTTTAATAAAGTATTAACTATCACTAGTACTTTGACATTTTTTAATTAATACCAAAGAAATTATAAAAACTAAGAGTAGTCAATTGAAAATGTCTTACCTGCAGAAGTAAAACGATTTGAGGAAATGTGCAAAATTCTTTTGATACGACTAGGTAGCCATACTGCCTGCAACTTTATTAACCAAAGTCTAATTTATTGACATGTAAAATAAAGTCTTCTCTAAAAGTTTTCAACAAAAACACTGAGAGAAAACAAACCTTGAAACTGGAAGAGTGTTTGGATCTAACAAGGAAGAGATCCTTCAGTTCCTAGTAACACAAAGTAAGAAAATAAAAAAGAAAGCTGTTTAGGCAACTTTCTTCATCCTGAACTCAGGGATTTTAGGAATCATTAATAAAGAAAAGAAAGGAAAAATTTAAAAAATGAGGCCTAAGTACAGGTTCCAACCACTTTCCTTTTGTTGAGTGCTTTAGGTGAGCATTTTTTTTGTTTGCCAAACAAAATGTTAAACATTGACCAAAAGGAAAAAAAACAAGTAGGATCGTGTATATGTTAAATTTATAACTGTTTTTGAACAATTTGGATTTAATTTTAAACAGTCTAACAAGGGAAGAGGACAAAATAATTAAAATATTTATTTAAAATAGGAGAAAAAGAACAAACGACAACAAAGCTCAGCTTTCAATTTTAATAAGATATTAAAAAGTAGACAGGTCTTAAAATAATGACAGTTCCTAATAAAGTAGAGGAGAAAGTAATAAAAAATCAATGAACTACAATAAGTTCACAATTAAAATTTAACTTATTCAATACTAGAAAAGTATATAAATAATTAAAACAATAGTTAAAAGAGACAACGTAGGGGATGCCTAAAAATGTCCATCAGTATAAAAAACTTAAGAAAGGAACAAAAGTGCAAATAAAAGATTTGTCGAATAGAAAACAATGTCACCAACTTAAATTACTAGCATTTGTCAAAAAGGAGAAAGATCCAAAAGAAAATCAAACCACTTTAACATAACTCAACATATTGTCTGTAAAATTATGTTTAAAAATCTACGAACTAAGAATAAATCCACTATGTGAGAGATTTTCTATAACTAACATCTGAGCCAATTAACAAAAACCATATGAGTAAAAACAAATTTTTGTGTTAGGCAATAAAAATGTAAATGATATAGATAGATTTAGTACCTAGTGGAATTCACCACATTTTTAAAGTATGAAGGAGAAATCACTACATAAAGATCACCTTTTCCAAGCAGGAGTCTGTATCACATCAGATCCTCACTGTGATATGGACATCAATTTTTTATCTGAGATTCCTTATGAAGCATAAAATCGAGCCAGCATGAGTAAAACAAATCAACCTTATTATATATTATCCAAAATGTCTATATTGCAACATATTTTACCATTTGTAAAAATACGAAAAAAAATCCTAACCAAGAAATTAAAAGAAACATTGAAATAATGAATAGTTTAACTACAGAACTATTTTTTCACATATTTTTATTGTAATTAATAGAAGGGTTACATGATATTTGCCAGATAGATGGTGCATTAATAACCATACATTGATACCCTTTCACATGTCTTGGTCTCCATTTCCCTCCCCTCCACCCCTACCCCTCATCTTGTTTTCCCCCGTTCTCTGTCCAATTTCAAATAATCAAATACAAATATATCTGATATATCAGATAACAAAGTGAGATACTGTAACAATATGAGATAACCAAGGGACAGCAAAAGAGATGAGAGATAACATAGTACCTTAAGAACAACAATCATTCATTATATGGCTTTTGTTTCTATATCCTAGAGATCCTTTCATTTAGTGTCCTACTATATGGCCTTTTGTATCAAGGTTTTGCTCTATTGCAAATCTCTGCTAAGAGAGCCCAAGGTTTCTACGGATTATGGCAAATGAGGGAAACCATGGAGCCTAAGTTCCTTTGAGTCTGGCTTACTTCACTTAATATGATCTTTTCTAAGTCTTTCCATTTCCTAACAAATGGGGCAATGTCATTCTTTCTGACGGCAGCATAGAATTCCATTGTGTACAAATACCACAACTTGTTGATCCACCCATCAACTGAGGGACATCTGGGTCGGTTCCATATCTTTGCTATGGTAAATAGTGCTGAATCAACCAGCACAACAATGTTCATTGCAGAACTATTTTTAAACAGCTATTTGAAATATATTCAAGGCTCCTTCTTGTCCTGAACTGCCATCTTCCAGTAATTTTCTAAGACGACAAACATAAAGGGAAAGAGAAGAGGTACCCCATATGTGTTCTCGAGGCCTTTCAGAAAGCATGGAGCTGTTCCTGTGGCCTCATACAGGTGAATCTACAAAAAAGGCAACATTGCAAATACCAAGGGAATGGGTATGGTTTAAAAATAGTGCCCCTAAAAGTTACCATGGCAAAACTAGAAGGGTCTACTCAGCATGCTGTTCATATTATTGCAAACAGGCAGGTTAAGGGAAAATTTAATGTGTGGACTGAGCATTTATGAATTTGAGAGCTCAGATATCTTCCTGAAAGAAGCTACAGAAAATACCTGGAAAAAAAAGGCTAAAGAAAACGGAACCTGGGTTCAACTGAAGTGTCATTTTCTTCCACCCAGAGAAGCATACTTTGTGAGAACCATGTGAAAAGCTATTGGGACTTATTCCCTATGAATTCATGGCATGGAAAATGTAAAAAACAAACAAACAAACAAACTGGTGACCTGTAAAAATTATTTTATTAGTTGTGGGAAGTATGATGGACTCCCTACCAAAAAAACCCCCAAATATTTAAAATGAAAAAAAAAATGTGCTTGAAAAGATGATATACATCACCTTAAGGAATTAGCAAGTAGTAAATCTCTTCAAAAATACAAAAGGAAAAAGCATCTGGAAATCCAGAAGAGAGCAGTATGGAAAACATTTCATAGAGGAAAGTAGCAGAGCTCCAATGGCATAAAAAAGTATAGATAGATGGCGATAGAAACTTTAGGGTCTGAAAGCAGAGACAAAGCTTTAACACATACTAGAAGAGCTGCAGGAACATGGTGGATGGCTCTGTAATTTCATAGTATAGAGGTCCTTGACAAAAAGAGGAAAAATACATTAAAACAGAATGGAAGAAAATTTTCTAATCTTTATTGTAAAAACAAAACTTAGAAGTTCAAGCATTTGGAGGAGGAAAGGTTAAAAGAAAGAGGCTCAAAGTAGAGGGAATTGGGGAGAAAAGGGGATATAATAGTACAACTGAAGAAACAAAGGGAAATAATAGCATAATTTAGGGAAAGGGATATATACTATAAAAACAAGAGTGATATTAATTCAATTTTTATTTGTTTTTGTTTGTTTCAGAGCTGGAGTTAGAACTCAGGTTCTCTTGGTGCCTTGATGAGCATTCTCCAGTTGAGCCGTCTCTCCAAATCTTTTTTTTTGTTGTTGGATTTTTTTTCTGATAAGGCCTCATAGTTTCAGCAAGGGAAAGACAGCATAGCCTAACTTCATCTGAGATTACAAGTGGGCCATGTCTACATTGTTTATTGAGATGCGTCTTCACTCATGTTTCTTTTTGTCAAGAGTAGCTTTGAACTGTAAACTTTCTAGTTCCATTTCCTGAGCAGCTGGTTTTATGAGTGTGTGGTACCCTCTCTGGTTCTAAATTAATTTTTAAGTATAGAGGAAAGACAATGGAATGATATCTATTAAGTATCTAAATGAATAAATAAATGAATAAATATTGATATTCTTGTCAATAAAAATGTGCTTCAAAAGAGAGTTAAATATATTTTCTAGTAAACAAAACCTGAGCTCCCTTTTTCCATGGATATTATATTTCAAGAATGCTGAAAACCTGGTTTTAGGACTGAAGAAAACAAATTTACACAAGACCAAAGTATGTTGGGAATAATAAAAATTGTGATTGATATTTTTTGTGCCAGTCCTGGGCTTGAGCTCAGGGCCTGAGCACTGTCCTTGGAATTTCTCAAGGCTAGAGCTCTACCACTTGAGGAGCAGCATCACTTCTGGCTTTTTTCTATGTATGTGATGCCCAGGAATCAAACCCAGTTCTTCATGCATGCTAGGCAACCACCCTACCACTAAGCCAAACTACCGGCCCCATGTGATTTATATTTTAAAAAATGAGTTTCTTTTCTTTCATTTTAATTTCTTGGAAAAGATGCCTCATTATTCATAGAAAAGAAAACAAAAACATCAAATGGTGCTCATTCTAATGCTGGGAAGTGGCAGTAAATAGGAAGTTGAAAATATGGGCTATCAGAAGTGAGATGAGGTGGGAACCTAAGGCAGAATGACAGTGGCTTACACTTCACTAATCCCCGAAACTCACCTGATTTAGAACAGTATTGAAATTGTCACAACACAGATGCTGCCTGCATGAGAAAGATCCCTTTCCATGTGACCAGTGACATTTTGTATAAACTACGAGGTGAGAAAAAGCATGCTATCAACTGTTCTATCTTCCTGTGGAATTTTAAATGAGGAAGAAGTACTTTGCAATCATTACTGATGCTCCAGAATGGAAAATTTATTAAAATTGTGATGATAGGTACATCTCAAGTTGACTGTGTTCTCTTGGGATGACTGTTGATGTTGCCATTGGTGAATTTGAAGCAGATTATTTTTTCTAAGAATAGGCCCAGACAGGTCCTCTCTTCTGGTGTCCATAGTGGGTATGAAACAACAAATGATTGATGCTAAAAAAAAAGTTGATTCCAGTGGACTACTCAGCACATGGAAATTGAAAAGGCAGTTAGGACATGCATTATAGAATTTGGCTATAATCCTGCATAGTATCAGCTTTGCCTATTTCTATTTGTCATGATAACAGCATCCTAATACCTGAGCAAATATGTCTAGGAGAAGGGTGGGAAAGTTTCCTGAAAGGAAGAATTGGCATGCCATTGAAACAACTCTGTTTGGGCTCTGGATCGCTCCTGCCACCACCTTTGCAGGTGCAAGACCCCCATCACATTATAGATGCTGCAGATGTGAATAGGTTTGTCAGGTCCTTGTAAGCTGAGAGCAAAGAGGAGGATATCTTTGGGCTTGCTTGGTATTTGACATCATAACCTCATAGGGATTTGATAGGTAAAAGTTTCAAATGGGAGAGCTTTATGCAGTGGGTTGCTGGAATATTCTCATCACCTGGTGATGAGAATTTGGGATTCAGGATTAGCTGGATTTTTCAGAGCAAAACTTGGGGGTTGTGTTGCACTGTCTGAAGTGAATGAGAAGACTATTACTATCTGCTGCTTTATACACTGAAAAAAAAACAAGAAAATGGATTTAGTTGCAAGTCTTTCTATTTCTTTGGATATTAGAATAAGACCAAGGTATGATTTTGTGTAATTCATTATGGAATGACTAAAATTCTGTTATAATCAAGGCATGTGCTGCATTGGGTCATGTGTGCATTATATATGAGTGTTTGTGTGTGTGCATATGTTTGCTTGCACTAAGAGTAAGAAAATTTCTTAATGTAATTACAATAACTTACTGTTCTTTTTATGATATTTTTGTTATGATTAAGTAGTTTTACAAGGAGTTGCCATTCAACAAAGCAGTTTATGAATATGTCACATAGTTAGTGAGTCCATGCTTAAACTTAAATGTGGCAATATAAAATGAAAGAATCTGAGTTGTGAAATATTAATTATGAGTACTGAGATATGTCCTTTTTCTAATTGTAAACTTTATGCAATATCTGGAGAAAATAAAGACATTTGGAATTAGAAACAAACAGTAAAACAATAAATGGAGACATAGAAAAAAATGTTAAGTCATAGCAAGGCAGAAAGGTTCATGCCTGTAATGCTAGCTCATATAGAGGCAGAGACTGGGAGAATCATAGTTCAAGGCTAGCCAAAGGAAAAAATAATCAAGAGATCTTACTTGAACCAACGTGAATGGATATGTGATTCCAAATATGCTTGAAGGTTCTTATAAGGAGATCAGAGTCCAGACTAATTTAATTTTGTTATTTGTGTTTTCATTGTTTTCACTTAGTGTCTATTATTTTAATCATTGTTGGCATAGAAACAACTTTTTGCTTTTTGAATTTTCAAGTCTCTTCATGATTTATTTTACTGATTTAATTTCTATTTTGTATTATTTTAATGTGACACTGACATAAATCTTCACAAAAGAGAATAATAAATAGGAGAAAAGGCTCAGTCATTTATGGTAACTGCTTTTCTACAGAGGCTAAAGACAATTAGCTGGAGACAACTGTGGTCCTTTCACTGGAATGATTAGATATGCATATATTAAAAAAGTATTCATCATACAAATTGTCAAAACTAAATGAAATTGACTTACTAGCCTAAAGACAAATTTGAAAAGCAGAATCACTTGGAGAAACATAAAAAAACACCTTGTGCCTTTGATTTAAGTTAAGATTCTTTTTCTTTCTACTAATTTCACCATCCTAAGGAAAACAATAGCTGAATGGGGTTTGCTAGGAAGAATAACCTATATTAATTCATAAGATTGTGTTTTCAGAGTCTGGAATGCAGCACTGAGTACAGTATAATTGATCAAGGCCTTGGGAACTCCATTATAAAATTCATTGCTGTGTTTGTTTTGAGGCTGCCTCCCATGGGCTCCTTCAAATAGTGTCAGAGTATGGCATGCTTCCTTAGGGAAGCATGTTGCCAAGAAACTCCAGAATTCCATGATGGGTACCTAGCTTGAAGGACTCCCCAGAGCACAGAGCACCTGAATTAGAACTTCCCTGTAGTTTAAGTTTCTCCTTATGCACTCCTTCATTGTCAGGCACATTAGTCTGTGTTTTTCCCTCTCTCCCAGCTCATAGACATCTTACTCATAAACTGCTATGTGCTTAACCCCTTCAACCACCTCAAATAAACTCAATCCTGGAAAAAAAAACATATCATCACTTATCCTTTGAGGATGTGACACAAAGAGTACCTAAGAGAATGTGGTGATTTAATATAAACAATTTCCCCAGAGTCAATTGTGCAAATATTCTTCTAGTAGAGGGGTTTGTGGAGCTGAAATAAGAATATTTACTTCATGAATTAGGGAGGAATGGGGTCAGGAAAAACATAATAGGATGGTTATTATTAAGTAGGACTGATACTCGGAAGAAAAGAGGAGAGAGACTGAGGGCTGCTGAATATAGTAAAAAGCTATGTTTGGACAATTTGGTGGAGGGCCTGGAGTGTGATCTAGTAGGAGAGTACTTGTCCAGCATGCATGAAGCCCAGGTTTGATTCCTTGGTACCACATACACAGAAAATGCCAGAAATGGGGTTGTGGCTCAAGTGCTAGCCTTGAGAAAGCCTGAGTTCAAGCCCCAGGACTAGTCAAATGGAAAGAAAATGTTTGGTGAACCACATAACAACTCACAAAGAATCCCCTAAGTCTCCTGCAGAGGGTGGATCAATACATCTATGGAGTGTCCCCTGTACCTTTCTCTTGGAGTGTCAGTATCTGGGAGCCAACTGAGTGTTCATCCAAGTCAGATGTTCTTGAAATAAAACAAATGGAGAAATCTGACATCCTAAAACATGGATGGGCCACTTGAGTGGATGTCCCCTGGGGATACTGACTCAGAAACAGTCTTCTGCATTCTGGTCACACAGATGGCTCAGTGGTTCCCTTGGTGGGAACCGGTATGATAGGGATTTGCAGAGAATAATGCCTGGAATAGAAGTAGATCCTCAAAACTTGTCATCCCTCCGCCCTTGGATGCTAGGCTAGGAGGAGATACGCCTCTTCTTCATACCTTCTCATTATGTATAGTTCAGACATTCTTCAAGACCAGTAACTATGTGCATCACCAATGCCATCCATTTATTAGTTTAAGTTTCTTCAGTGGTGTATGAATGGAACAGTGAGTCTCTGCCCAAAAAGGAACCTCCTTTCGTGGTCCAAAGTCAGATGGATGATGGCTAGGAGAAATGCTGTCTTTGAGCCAACCCGGTAAAGTCTTAACCCATAGCTAATCTCAGTCCTAGCCTCATACCTGGTGAACCTCTCAGAACAGAGGCTGGAAAGCATTGAGGCAGTCATTGATTTGCCCTTTCTCTCCAGGGAGCCTGTCATGAGATGATTCTTTGTCACCTCTGACTTCCAGCCAGAAGAAAATAGTGGCAAGTAAGTGCTATTTTCCAAAGGCTAATGATGGAAAAACTGTGGCTTGACTCCAATCTTGCATACCCAAATCTTTAGGACACATGGTCAGATTCAGATTAATCCTTTGGATTAATCGGTGAATGAAAGATGCTTCAAAGAGCCTTAGTAGGAAGAAAAGCCCCACCATGGGGTGGGTGACAGATTTCATGGTCAGAAATGTCCTCAGATACAATAGAAAATCTCTTTCTTCTCAATTTTTATCATTTTTGAATCCAATATTTATCTAATACCCAGGAAAGCGCCTATATACTGGAGGCATATGGCAATGTTGATAGCTGACACAAATGCCTTAATTTCCCTTTCTCCTCAAGTTTATGTGTACTGGGTTGCCACCGATTTCTGCTGTGTGAGTGTCACACATTCTCCTCTATGTCTCTTGCACAAACTTTCCAGGTCAACATTTTTTCAAGATACTCAAAATTGCATAAGCAGCAGCCCCAGGAGTCCTTAACTTCCATTTCCTGCATGGGGAGCAGAAAATGGTTTCCTTCTTTCCATTTCTTTTTTCTTTAACTCTATTACACTAAAATAAATCCTTGTTAAAACTTAAAACAACAGCAAGAAAACAGCCACAGTCAGTTCAAATCCTTAGGAATGAAAACTGCAGCTGGTCTTAGATGAGAATAAAAGATCCCTGCCCCCCCCCACAATATATCTCACTTGGGGGAAGGAGTAAGCAATTGCTTGTCTTCCATTTAGGCACAAATCACACATGGAGCAGGATCCTGCAATGCCTTTTTGCTCTTGAGCTCAGACATCTACAAGCATGGTATTTCAAATGTCCATGTTGGCCCAGCGTTGGGACAGGAGACCTCAATGGACAGAGGTTTCTTGAGGCAGCAGACTGTGCAAAGGGAACAGTCTATCTCCTCCTTCTCTGAGGCCCCAGGCTCCTGCAAACTGACAAATACATGGTTTCCCTGTGGGTCCTCAGAAAGAGCCTTGCCCTTAATTTATCCTATATTTCTACTGCTAACCCTGTTTCCTACCCTTTACGGTAGGAAAGAATGGAAATGCCACACCCTTCCCCACAAAAGTTTCTTGGTAGGAATCAGGCATGCATTCCAGTGGCTACAGTTACCCTGTGGCCTTGACACAGGGACAGCAGGTTTGTGGGCAGAGTAGGGGTGAGGACACTTAGATGCTTAGCGCCCTGCTTTTCCACCACAGAAATTGGCAGGTGCAGGGATTGAGGCAAATCTATCACACCATGCCTCTGCCCCCAGCTACAGACCCCTGTCATGCCCCTTCTTACCCCCATTTTTCTTGGAAGGTGTAATCAAACTAATTGTGCTCTGCTCTTTCTCTATCTTCACCAGCAAGTTTATTCTGCAGTGAGCATCTTTAGAGTAAATTTGTGCTGATCTTGGATTTCAGTACTGGGAGTAAGTTTCTGGATACTTTTCTCATTTCAAACATCCAGTCAAGTTGTCAGATTTAGTGAGTTTCCTGGGTGCTGGAAAATCTTGTTAGGATTCTGCCTATTGCATTGCTCAGACATATTAATAAAGGGTTACTGTTGAAGGGCTTGACTTTTCAGATGACTCCTGGGGTCAATTTGTGGAGGCCCTGCAAATTTTACCTTTCAAATTTCTTAAGTTTGAAGGACAAAAATATGGTCTGGCTTAGGGCATATTAGAGTTTGGCTTAGGGCTTATTAGAGAAGCTTAAGAAAGAGGGTTATGGAGAAGCCAAAATCTCTGATTTTAATTTCATCAAGTTAGACTAACTCCCACTCTACACGTTTTTAGAAACTTCAAAGTCCTGCCTTTGCTCTAAATGCTCCTCTTCCTTCTTTTGGCCATGAAGTCAGATGATCTTTGCTCTCTCTACACCCAAAGACTGGGAAAGCAGTGTGCATTTTCTTATTCTATTCCAGACAGTCCTGCATCATCCATCCATTCGTGGGTACTATCTAATTTGTTCTCAAGTCTCAGTTTTGCTGACTGTGATGGTGTACAGGAGATACTGAGAGATATAAAGAATAAGGTGAAGTAAGGTGAGGAAATCTTCCTGGGGTTGTGTGACAGTGAAGGAAGGTGGGTCTACTCAGCTGAAAGAAAGCTCCACAACAAAAAAAGGGGGTATCAAAGCACAAGGAAGCTTGGCCCTGGCAGAATGGCTATGACATGACAGGATGACTGGCAGGAGGGTGAGATGTGAGAAGGATCCTGTTTACTTGTAAGTGAACCAAACTACAGCAAGAACCAGGGAAAGAAGAGAAAGATATAGGCTGAGGAGTAAACTCCAGCTTCTTGACTTGAGATTATTTCAGTTCCACTACCTCACTGTTCCGAATGGGAATTTCTATTGAAACCTTAGTTTCCACACTAGGAAAGAACTCAGGAGCTTTGAGGGTGCTAACAAAGCATCAGAACTGGGCAACTAGGTTTCAAGAGTAGAGATGAAAATATCAAGGAAAAAAATATGGAATGCAAGGAGAACTAAGAAGTTTATAAGGATGGGCCTACTCCTAGGCAAAATGGGGGAATGTTTTCCTACAGGGCAGGCCTTTGATTTTCTCTGAATACCCTAGGTATTAAAAGCAGAAGACTTAACTTTAATAAATCTCAGGAATGCAGTCAGAAGCTATAAGTCAGGGGCCAGAATTCAGGAAAACTGAAATGCCAATATCCAGTGGCAATATTCAACAGTGCTTGCTCTTTCTGAATATTTCTACTTTTGTCAACTCTTTTTCCCTCTGTAGCTAAAACTATGGATATAGCAATGAATTGAGGAGCAGAAAGATTTCACAATCATGAGTTTGGATTGAGGGATGTCCAGATCCCCTCTCAAAGAACATGGGATACTGAATCCTTGATATCAGCAGAACAAGAAGCAATGGTGGGCTGGAGAACAGAATTGCATACTGATTTTTAATATGCTCCATGCAAAGCATATATTTAAGGCTTAATAAGAGAGGGAACTATACTTATACCTTGAAAAGTGGGAAAATGTCTCTCCCTGTATCCTTCCCAGCCTCCCCATTTTCTACCATTATAACCTCTAGTACATAGGCACTCAAAGAAACACAAAACATAAGAGGAGGAAGAATTGGTGGAAGAGGAAAAGCTTCCTTTTTTAGTGTTTCTTAATATTTCACACAAACTCACACACACACACACACACACACACACACACACCATTTCTTCAAGATTAATGCAGTCCTGTGTAGTCATATGTATACTACTTAGGGCACCTGCATTTGAAATGGAAATAAAATTTATTAGAACAAATTTTTAGTGATGAATGTAGTGCTTTATACTCTAATACTATTCAGAACATAAACTTGAGGAGAATCATGGTTCCAGACCTACTCTGGCCAAAAATTTAAAAGTGAGACAAATAAGCAGGGTGTCTTGGTGTACACTGTGATTCTAGCTAGCTACTCCAAGACAGACTGGAAGAACAGGGTGCATGGTCTGCTATAGGGACAAACATGACACCCTACTCCCAAACAAAATCTAATGCAAAAGAGATTGAAAGCATGGTACAAGTGATCAAATACTTGATTAGAAAATGTGAGTTCTGAGTTTAAACCCTAGCACATCCAAGGAAAAAACAGAAATGTTTAACAATACCCTGTAAAGAACTGACTTGGTATGTGATTGTTCTACTGTGTCACACAACACAGTGCAGGGAGGAGAGTGCTCACCAGTCCAGTAGCTCACCTGGAAATAAAATTGTACCTGCTGAGATTGATGACAATGTTTTCTTTTGTACACAAGTTAGATTCTATCCAGGGATTTATGCCCCATGCATAGCAGTCTGGGCTTCTCCTTAGGAAAGTTACTGCCTTATGCTTCTCAGTAGTGGAGCCCAGCACCAAGAGCCAATGGAAAGGAAGAGTCAATGGAGGCTGCATCTCCAGCATCCTGATGGGGACATTTTTGTGTTCACCAGTTCAGTTGGCAGGAGGCTGTGTCACATTGTGGCTTTCGGGAGCACGTTGCTGTTTAAAATGTGATCATTTCCAGTAAGTTTGGTCCCACGTAATTTCTACTCTGTGAAGTACCTAAACTACATAGGAATGTAGTGAGGTTTTTGCCTTCTAAAGGAAAAATACACCCATCTAAACCAATTCTGCAAGTCAATAGTGTCTCAAAAGCTTATTCTTTATTGATTTATTGACTTGTTTTATTGTCAGCTTATTCTTTATGGTAGTAGGATATTTCATTTTAAGAGGTGGCTTATCTGACTTCCATATCTGGATAACATTATTCACTCCCAGAACTAAAGGATTAATCATTTTTTCCAGGCAAAAAGAGAAACATAATTGCTATGGAAGGAAATCAAAATACAGTCAGTCTTCCTTTCAGTGATCTAGAGGATATGCCTTTACAGAATATTCTAGAAGCATGGGCTTCTGAAAGAGGCCAGAGTTTGGGCTGGATGGTAGCCTAGGAATGACTTCTCTCCCAGTGTATTGGTCTTAGTCTCCAGAGTTGCATTTCTTGCTTCCCTGAGTGCTCCTTTCATCCTATGGTCAGAAAGAAAAGATGGCTTTGCCTAAAAATGTAAAGATGTATGAAGTTCCCTAACAAAGAATGGCTATGGGCAGTAGGGGTCAGAAGATGTGGTGGGAGGAGGAAAAACAGGAGGAAGAAAAGAAAAAAAGTGTCTAAGTTTGCATAACTGAAAGCATATTTGTCAGTAGAGGGAGATAATAATTGGGCTGAAGCAAATGCTGTGAACAGATTTAGATATTTACTCCCTTACATATCCATGGGTTCTGAATGGGAACTGCTAACCTGTTTCCTGATCAACCTCAGAGGCTACAAGTACAGCTTTAAGCATGTAAACCAAGCCAGGCCAATCAGAGTCCTTCTCTATTGCTATGATTTCAATATAATTTGTTCCTCTGAAACTTATTCTAGATTTAATCCTACCATTGTGAAGGTTTAAGTAGGTAGAAACAGTACAAATTGGTGTTTAGAATGAAGAATCAGGGAGCTGATTAGCAAATAAGAGTATTAGGATGTACTAATATAACTGAGCCCCCTAGATTCAGATAGAGAGAAGGAACAGAGCATATGTACCCTACATTGTATACTGCCTGTTTTTTCTCATATGATGCCTGTGCTATATTTCTATCAATAAGGGAAGCATTAGATCTGACCTCTTGACCTTGGACCAGAATCCTTTGCCAAAATAAGCCTCTTATTTTGATAACTTGTTCAGCAGGTATCGTTATTTGAAACAAAACATAGACTAAGTCCTCTGAGAATCTTAAACCAAATCTTGAGGAGGACAGCTCTTACCCTTAAGGCATGAGGTCAAGAGACCAGCCTTCTTTGTTTTGCCAGTCCTGGGACTTGAACTGAGGGCCTAAGCACTGTCCTAGGGCTTTCACAAGGCTAGAGCTCTTCCATTTGAGCCACAGCACCACTTCTGGATTTTTCTATGTATATAGTAGCGAGAAATTGAACCCGGATTTCATGCATGCTCGGCAAGCACTCTACCACTAGACCGAGGCCAGCCTTCTTGCTACAGAGAGACGGCAGCATGTGAACAATAATATATGTGTATGTGTGGGAATGTGTGTGTCTAGACAGAGATAGAGCACAGAAGACCTGCAGTCCACTGGAGTTCCAGGCACACCCAGTGCATGACAATTTTAATCTCCACTGACATGGAGGAGAAGGTTGGTTGAAACTGCCTCTACTACAGAGTGGAATGAATCTGCAAGTATTTTCCTTCACAGGCTCTGGCCTGCCTTAGTTGAGATGTGCCACTGCCTTTGAACCTTTAAATCTAGGCCTGCAGAGAAGTTCGTTTCTGAAATTAGAGCACTAACACTCACAAGAACTGCGTAGATGGGCTGGCCTTTTCCCTAGGGGATGGCTCTTGTCTCTTAGTCTGTCACCACTCTTGAACACTGAGGCTAACCCAAAGCTTGAGATGTGTGTACTGGATGATATAATTTAGGAGAAAAACTTAAGCCAAATCATTTAGCAATAAAATACCTGATCAAACACATTTCCTTCTTATTATTTTAGAATATCCTGACCTAGGCAGAAAAACCTACTAAATGAAAAATACAGTGACTCTATGTCAGATTCCTGGCCAATCTCAATATATCTTTTGATGACTCTTGTCAACTTATTTAATACAGTGAACCAGGATGTATGGCCTTCTGACCTGCTGATTCCTCCATGTGGCTGAGGGGAAGAAGTATCACTTCTAGCTTAAAAATGGAGATGAGCACGTGGCCAACAATAACAGGAAATGTCAGTGGGGCAAAGAAACCCCTTCAGAGTGGACATCCTCAGAACATATAAGTACAAAGCAGGTAGTGTGATGCTTCAACCATCTTCTCAACATCTCACATTATAAATAAGTCACCTAGAATTCAGAAAGCAAAAGTTTTCACAGGAAAACTTCAATTCAGATCCAA
Organism: Megascapheus bottae; assembly: GCF_031878675.1. Lineage (NCBI taxonomy): Eukaryota > Metazoa > Chordata > Mammalia > Rodentia > Geomyidae > Megascapheus > Megascapheus bottae. The sequence continues at coordinate 2,470,334 of NC_143517.1, forward strand.
GGTTGGAACCCAGAGAATTTACTATATACCTACTTTATAAATGTCAAGTTTTTAAAATAAGATAATCTCCAATAAATGGTCACTAAAAAGGAATAATAAAAATCATATAAGATAGTATGAAAAGATTTATCACAAAGGAATTTTATGCTGCTGTCAGACGGAATGACATCGCCCCATTTGTAAGCTAGACTCAAAGGAACATAGGCTCCATTGTTTACCTCATTTGTCATAATCAGTAGAAACCTTGGGCTCTCCTAGCAGAGATTTACAATAGAACAAACCCTAGATACATAAGGCCACGTAGTATGATGCTAAATGAAAGGACCTCCAGGATAGAGAAACAAAAGCCATATAATGAATGATTGTTGTATTTAATGTACTATGTTATCTCTCATCTCTTTTGCTGTACCTTGTTTATCTCATATTGTTACAGTATTTCACCTTGTTATCTTATATATTGCATATATGCCTATTTGGTTATTTGAAATTGGATAGGGAAGGGGGGAAAACTAGATGAGGGGCGAAGGTGGAGGGAGGGTAATGGGGACCAAGACATGAGAAAGGGTATCAATGTATGTAAAGTAATGCACCCTCCATCTGGTGAATATAATGCAACCCTTCTATTAATTACAATAAAAAATGTATGGGAAAAAAGAAACATCTACCAAGATGTTGACACGTATGTTAGGAACATAAGTGACAAGCTCATTTAAGAAGTCAGGAATGGGCTGTGAATGTGACCTAATGGTAGAGTGTTCCTCTAGCATACACAAAGCCATGGGTTCAATTCCTCAGTACCATATACACAGAAAAAGCTTGAAGTGGTGCTGTGGCTCAAGTGGTAGCACCTTGAGAAAACTCAGGGACAGTGCCCAGGCCCTGAGTTCAAGCTCCAGCACTGGCTTGAAGGATCACAGACAAGGGAACCTTCTGGAACAGGTCCTGAGGAAAGATTCTCTTGTCTCTGCGTCTAACTCCTTCTCTTTAGCTCCTTCTCTTTCCTTCTCCCTCATAGATGTATATATAAATGTATATGTATATAAGTGTATATTAATGTATGTCTATGTATATATGTATTTATATATACATATGCATACATACTCATTCACATGTCAAGATATCCATATATGCATACACATGCACATATATGTACATGTATATATGTATACACATATATGCATGCATATACAGAAACATATATGTACATATACACCCATGTACATATGGTGCTAAAGAGAGATGATTGCAGACAGTCAGAAACTAGAGCTTTAGAATTTTATTATACAGTCTGCACCTAGAGAGTCAAACCAAGTGAGTCTTAAATATACAGAGAGGAAAATTACAGGCAGCCTTCTTAATAAGACAGACTTGAGAGCACACTAGTGGCAGTGGCTACCACAGTGGCAGAAGCCAGAGAGAGCCTGGAAAAGGGCCAGAGAGACAGAGCATATGCAGCTTTTCACTCACTTAAAATGCAAATTGGATGACTAGGAGCAGAAAATCACATCCTGCTGGTCATAGACAAATGCAGATCATGGATAATCTGAAACACCAAGGGAAAGCATGAGTATCCCACAAAAGCCATTCTCATTTCTGCCCAGAGACCATCTTTTGGAGAAAAGTCCCTCAACACACACCCAAGAAGAATACCATCTTTGATACCAGAATAGACCCTGCTAGAGCAGTTAGCAGGAAACGTGGGCCTGAGAGTCAGTGTCTGATGTGTCATTTTTTTCATCCAGGCAAAAGACTCTGACCAGTGAGAGACAGACTATCAATGAGAAGGTAGCTTTGCTCAGGAGGAGGAAGCACTTCCCAGGAAGGGACAACTACCTGGGCAGACACAGCAAGAGGTAGTCCTACCTCTCTGTTCATATCTATCTATAGTTTATGCTCTATCTATAGTTTAGCTGACTTCAGGAATTTAAAAAAAAAGTCTATACAATCTTATGAAAAAATAAATAACTGGATAGTCCATAAAAATTGAGAGTGGTTCCAGGATGAGCCAAAAGAGAGTTTCATCAGCTATGCCCCCTGGGAAAAGCTGTTGATTCCAGAAATGCCACAAATACTACTCATTCTTAGGCTCACTTGCAGAGACTCCAGCCTTCTGAAGCCTTATCGCACAAAGAAGATCCCCTCTCCCACTAAGTTAGGCTTCGATGAGGGACAAAAAAACTCAAAATTTGTAATGGAGAAGTTTATTCTGCCCCTGCAAACAAACTGATTTGAGAAGGCAATTTGAGCCAAAATGAAAAAGGACCACTGCAAAGAAATTGAAGGCTCCATCAAGTGACTGGATGGCAAATTCCAAAAGACACAAGATTACCCCAAATAAATAAAATATTCTTTTCTAACCTTAATATTTTTTTCACTTAAAAAAATTTGTATTTTGGGCCTAGAGCATAACCTAGTGGTAGAATGCTCGCCTGGGATGCATGAAGCCCTGAGTTCTATTTCTTGGTTTAACATCACAGAAAAAGCCAGAAGTTGTGCTATGGTTCAAGACTGGAGCAAAAAGTATCCAAGCAAAAAGTGTCCATACCCTGAGTTCAAGCCCTAGGATAGACAAAATAAAATTATTTTATTTAATTTTTTCCTTTTTATTTTCTTCTTCATTGCTGTTCTGTTTATTCCTAGATATACAGCCTACAGTGATTACTAGGCTTCCTTTTTAATTGTGTGCATACTTAATTCAGGATATATTTTGGTTACTCAATTTTCTTTTTTTTTAAATATTTTTTATTGTATTTAATAAAAGGGTTACATGATATTTGCCAGATAGAAGGTGCATTAATTCACATACCTTGATACCCTTCCACATGTCTTGGTCCCCATTACCCTCCCCCCCACCTCCCTCTCTTGGTTTTCCCCCCTTCCCTGTCCAATTTCAAGTAACCAAATACAAATGTATCCAATATATCAGATAAAAGAGTGAGATATTGTGACAATATGAGATAACAAAGGAACAGCAAAAGAGATGAGAGATAACATAGCACCTTAAGGACAGCAATCATTCGTTATATGGCTTTTGTTTCAATATCCTAGAGGTCCATTCAATTCGCTTCATACTATATGGCCTTATGTATCAAGTTTTTGTTCTATTGCAAATCTTTGCTATTAGAGCCCAAGGTTTCTACTGGTTATGATGAATGAGGGAAACCATTGAGCCTAAGTTCCTTTGAGTCTGGCTTACTTCGCTTAATATGATTTTTTCTAAGTCTTTCCATTTCCTAACAAATGGGGCGATGTCGTTTTTTCTGACAGCAGCATAGAATTCCATTGTGTACAAATACCACATCTGGTTACTCAATTTTCTAATTCTTAATCTCAGTATTTTTAATTTCAGTATTATTATTTTGTACATATATAATTTTTATTCTTTCATTTGTTTCTCTCTCTGAACTTTTCTCTGAACTTAGATACTAGATTTGTTCCTTCTATTCCTTTCCTTTTCTGTATTATTCTGCTGTTTTCTCCTTCTTCTAGTCCTCATTATATCTCTTAATCTTTCATTTATTTTTACCTTAATCCATCTTCCTATATTTCTGATTCTTTTGCGTCTTCATTGTTTGATTCCTTGGATCCATGGGTATTTGTCTTTGAGGTAGACTGTATCTGTATCTAATTGATTGTGTCAAAGGGGCTCGTAGTGTTATCCTTTTAGTTCAGATTGTTTTAAAGCTCATGTCAGATTTGTTCCCTGACTACAATTATATAAAATCCCCACTCCTGAATCACAGTATCCACTCCTGATAGCAGTGAAAAGGAAAGATAGACAAGGGAATACCTACCTATAATGTCGAACCTCTAAAGTTGGTACAATTACAGGATATGGGAATGTGTTTAATCTTAAAATTGTGTACTATGTTGAAATTGGATATAATTTTGTAGCCCCCAAAAGAGAAAAATAGAGAGAAAATACCTATCTGTGATTATGAACCTCTAAAGTCTGTGCAACTACAGGGCTCTGGGTTGATTTTTACCATAAAATTGTGCTCTTGTGTAGTGTTGGATTTTCTTCAATTTCTACATGGGCAGAAGAACCAAAACACACACACACACACACACACACACACACACACACACACACACACACACAAGCACACAAAATAAAAAAAACGGCAAGTAAAAAAACTCAATTCCCATTCAAAATAAATAAGAAACAGAGCAATCAATGAAAACTAGATAGTTCTCAAATGCTCTACAAACACTACTGGTAAAATTGCTGAATGAAAGATTAAAAGAGGATTTCATGGAATACACAAACAGAAAGTTGAATGAATTGCAACACAAGGAAAGGGAATTTACTAAAAATATGGGCACTCAGGTAAAGAATATGTGAAAGAATAGTGAAAATCAAATCAAAGAGGTAAGGAAATCTATACAAGATCTAAAACAAAGCTTTGACAAAGAAATTGATGTAATCAAGTGACCAATTAGAAGGCAAAGAAATAAAAACCAAAGTAGAAAGTCTTAACAGGAGATAATCTAGACTTAATAGAGAAAGAAAAACCATTATTTAGAGTAAATCCAAGAAACAAGATAGAACCCTATGAGAGTTGTAAGACACAATGAGAAAGCCTAATTTACCACTAATAGCTAAAGATGAAAGCTAAAAAAATAAAAAGTAAATTTAATAGAATTCTAGCCTCAAAGGGTAGGTACATTCAGATACAAGAACTTCAAATATACCAGATCAGAGAGGGCATCCCACTGTGACATTGTAATCCTCATAGGATCAATAAAGACCAAGTAAAGCATCCTTAAATTTTTCTGGGAGAAAAATTCAATCTCTTTTAAAGGATAACCAATCTAAATAATTATAGATTGCTCTTCAGAGACCATAAAAGCAAGGAGAGTCTGGAATGAAGTGTGTCACACCCTAAAGACAAACAACTATCAATCAAGAATGGTATATTCAGCTAAACTCACCTTCAAAACTGAGACACAAATAAAAAGCTTCCATAGGAATGAAAATCTGAAACAATATATTTCCACTAAACCAGATTTACAAAAGATATTTAAAGATGTTCTACAAATTGAAAACCAACACAAGTACTACATAGGCAGACAAATGCCCTCTAAACTGAACACCAGATATTATAGTAAGAATTTACAAAGCACACTTCTAAGAATATGAATAAGATGGTAGGAACTCAATCCAAACACCTTTGAATCCTAACTTTCAATATCATGGATTTAATAATCCAACTAAACTACATGAACTGACTAGTTAGATTAAAAAGCAAGATCCATCTATATACTGATTTCAAGAAACACAACTTGCCCATAAATAACAAATACATTCTGAAAGTAAAGGACTAGAATAATATCTATCAAAAAATAACTAGATGGATTAAGAAATCATTTGGCATCATAATTGTGTTTGTGTTATTGACAAGAGCAAGGTAATGCTTATTTGGTTTTCTGGCTGAAGAAACAGTGTTCACAAGATTTTTCTCACTGGAGTATTCATTCTTGCTGCTACTTTGAAAATACCCTTTATCCAGAGAAAATTGTTCAAGTACAAAGCTCAAATAAATAAAAAGCATCCATTTTATTGGAAATGGTCCATTTTGGCTGCCATTTCTACCCTATTCCCCTTTTTGCATTGCATGAAGTCATTAATGATTTCTCCTAGATGACTGAATGAATCAGCTTTCAGCATCTGTTTCTTTTCTGAATGTAGCTTTAAATTCCCTCACTATGGATAGTTTAGGGGAAGACCCTATCTGGAAATTAGACAAACACAAGCAGAATGGATAAAGACCTCAGAGGAAACACTTTGGTTATAGTAGTATAAGCATCAGGCCAGGATATCTAACTCTAATCTGTAGATGTGGGGCACATCCTTCTGGAAAATACACGTGTGCAGCGCTACTGATCAGTCAGGTAAAGTTCAATGTATCTGAGCACATCTTGGTGGGAAGGAGTGGGAGAGGGAAAACAAATTTGTCCAGCTATGCTGGATTGAGTAAAATAAACCTGCTGCTCTTTATTTTACTTCTAATCTTAATTGTTTCCTTTAGCAGTCAAGATGACTGGATTTCTCCAACATCAGAAGTGAACAATTATTACATGGGTGAGTTCTGTGAATTCCACCATTGTCAGAACTTTTGGAGATAAAATGAGTTCATGAAACCTTAACTGGAAAATAGAATCTAGTAATGGAATTTACTTTGCTTTGTTTTTTTTTAATGCACATTAGGTGTCTTTCTGTGATTCTTGATTATGTAGATTGTGTAAAACTTAAATTTCCAATAAAAATATCTATAAAAGCCCTCATGCACAGGACAGAGTCACAATCCTTGTAGCTGCTAATTTATACTTCAAATTACATTTAATGAGAAGAGAGAAAGAAGAATATTACATACTAATAAAGGGATCTCTCCCATAGGAGAATACTATAATTCTAAATATCTATACAACAAATGCTGGAACAGCCAACTTCATCAGATATTACTTAACCTAAAACCACACATAGATCCTAACACATTGAGTGTTGCTGACTTTAGCCATACCACTGTCCCCTCTAGGTAGATCAACCCAGAAAAAACACAAAAGAGAAGCCTCAGAAGTAAAGAATTGCATAGACAAATTACACGTAAGAGACATCTGCAGAATATTTCACCCAATAACATCACAACATGCATCTTCTCAGCAATGCAATGGAACATTCTCTAAAATAGATCACATTTGGGGTCACAAAGGAAATCTGAAAATTCAGAAAAATTGAAACCATTCCCTACATTCTCTCAGACTACAAAAAAATAAAGTTTGCCTGCAACACTAAAACCTATCATAGAAAATTCTGTAATTCATGCAGACTGAACAACAACACATTGTTGAATCACCAGTGGTTCACTGGAAGAGTTCAGAAAGAAAATTCAAGCGTTTATGATATTAAACACAAATGAACATACAATCTCCCAGCTCCTCCGGGCACAGTAAAGGCAGTACTCCAATTTGTTGCCTACATCAACAAATTGGAGAAAACTCAAATTAAAACTTTAATGGTGCACCATAAGCTCCTTGAAAACAAACAAGCCAAACCCCAATCAAATAGGCAGAATCAAATAATTAAAATCAAATCAGAATAAAATGAATTAACAGTCCAAAAATCCCTAGCAAGGATCAACACAACACTTGGTTATTAGAAAAGAAATTAACAAAGTTGACAGACCCTTAGTAAATCTGATCAATAAGGAAAAAGAAGACACATCCAGTAAATAAAATCAGAGATGCTGGAGGGGATGTGGCCAGGAGGGATCACTACTACACTGTTGGTGGGAGTGCAAACTCGTTCAACCACTATGGAAAGCAGTGTGGCAGTGCCTCAAAAGGCTAAACATAGAACTCCCCTATGACCCAGCAATTCCACTACTTGGCATTTACCCAACCATCCAGAAACAAGGGCATACTAAATCCACTAGCACAACAATGTTCATTGCAGCACTATTCACCATAGCAAAGATATGGAACCAACCTAGGTGTCCCTCAGTTGATGAGTGGTTCAACAAGTTGTGGTATTTGTACACAATGGAATTCTATGCTGCTGTCAGAAAGAATGACATCTCCCCATTTGTTAGGAAATGGAAAGACTTAGAAAAAATCATATTAAGTGAAGTAAGCCAGACTCAAAGGAACTTAGGCTCAATGGTTTCCCTCATTTGTCATAATCAGTGGAAACCTTGGGCTCTACTAGCAGAGATCTGCAATAGAGCAAAATCTTGATACATAAGGCCATATAGTATGAAGCTAATTGAAAGGACCTCCAGGATATTGAAACAAAAGCCATATAATGAATGATTGTTGTCCTTAATGTACTACGTTGTCTCTCATCTCCTTTGCTGTCCCTTGGTTATCTCATATTGCTACAGTATCTCACTTTGTTATCTGATATATTGAATTTATTTGTATTTGGTTATTTGAAATTTGATAGGGAAGGGGGGAAAACCAAGACGGGTGGGGGGGTGCGGGGGGGAGGGAAATGGGTACCAAGACATGTGAAAGGGTATCAATGTATATGAATTAATGCACCTTCTATCTGGCAAATATCATGTAACCTTTTTACTAATTACAATAAAAATGCAAAAAAAAATCAGAGATGAGAATGGGAACATCATGATGAAAATAAATAAAATTTAGAACTTTGTAAGGGAATGCTTTGCAGATCTTTATGCTAAGAAATTAAAGAATCAAGTATGGAAATATAAATTGTAATAGAAGTTCTCCCAAGAATAGACCAAGACCTTCAAGGAGAACTCGCTCCAATACTCCTCAAAATGTTCAATGAAATTCAGAGTAAAGGATCATTACCAAACTTGTTCTTTGAGACCAGCATAATGTTCATTCCAAAACCAGATAAGGACTCATCCAAGAAAGAATTTTAAATCCATTTCTTTAATGAACATCAATGCAAATATTCCAGTACAATTTTGGCCAACTGATTTCAACAACTATTCAAATAATTAGTATAGTATTATCAAACATGATTCATTTTAGGGATGTTATTGAACTTGGTTCAGCTAATAGTCAGCTAATGTAATTCAACATATCAATAGGACCAACGACAAGAACCATATGACGATCTCTAACAGAATCAGAAAAGGCATGACAAGATCCAATCCCTTTATGATGAAATCTCTAGAGAAACTAGGAATCAATGGACCACTACTCAATGCACAAAACACTCTAAATGAAAACCTATAATTAGCATTATAATTAATGGTGAAAAGTTAAAACTGTTTCCTCTAAAATCAAGGATGCTCACTCTCTCTACTCCTCTTCAATACAGAATTCCTCTTTTTAAAAAAATTTATTGTGATTAATAGAAGGGTTACATTACATTCACCAGATAAAAGGTGCATAACTTCACAAACATTGAACATTTCCCTCCTATGCTTCCCCCGCTTATTTTGATTTTCCCCCTTCCCTATCCAATTTCAAATAACCAATTTGGAACTCCTACCTAGAGCAATAAGGCAAGAGACAAACACAAAAGGGATCCAAATGGGGAAAGAAGAAGTAAAACTCTCCCTCTTTGTAGATGACATGATTTTAAAGAACCCCATAGCCTCCTCTCCCAAGTAACTGAGCTGATCCAAAATTTTGGTATAGTAGCAGGGTATTAAAATTAACCCACAAAAATCAGTAGGTTTTCTGCATGCCAACAAAGACAAAAGTGAGGCTGAAATCAAGAAAGCAACTCCTTTTGTAATGGCCTCAAACAAAACACTCTAGGGATTAACGTAACCAAAGGTGTGAATGACCTCTATGATAAAAACTTTTAAAAGCTGAAAAAAGAAATTAAAGCTTAACTAAGGAGTTGAAAATCTTACTGTGTTTCTGGATTAGAAGGATTTTGTGAAAATGACAATGTTGCCAAAAACTATCTATAAATTCAATGAAACATCCATCAATATGCCAACAAGATACCTTAATGAAATAGAAAAATCAATACAAAACTTCATATGGAACAAAAGAAGACCCTGAATAACAAAAATAATCTTTAGCAAGAAGAATGCTGGAGAAATATCAATACCAACCTTCAAACTCTATTACAAAGCCATAGTTATAAAAACAGCTTAGTTCTGGCACATGCACAGGCCTGAGGAACCATGGGATAGAACTGAAGACTCAGAAATTATCCTACAGACCTATGGTCAACTACTTTTTGATAAAAAAACAAAACTCATTAGACAGAAGAAAGACAACCTATTCAATAAATGGTGTTATCAGAATTGGATATACACATGTACAAAACTGAAGTTAGATCCCTATATATCATCCTGCACCAGAATCAATTCGAAATGGATCAACGAACTTGTGGTAAATATTACAAAAAGGGATACGGGATACACTAGGGCTCCTTGGCCCAGGTCAAAACTTCAGATCCAGGGCCAGGAGTTTGGCTAAGTGGTAGAGTGCTTGCCTACCATGCAGGAAGACCTGGGTTCATGGTACCACATAGAGAGAAAAAGCCAAAAGTGGTATTGTGGTTCAAGTGGTAGAGGTCTAACCTTAATAAAGGACAGTGTTCCGGCCCTGAGTTCAAACCCCAGGACTGGAAAAACAAAAATAAAAACAAAAACAAAAAAAACACAGAAGAACAAACCCTCAGATCCAGAAACACAACAAATCAAAGAACGGCTGGTTAAATGGGGTTGCCTCAAACTGCAGCACTTCTGCATGGCAAAGAACATAGTAAGATAAATAGAAAGCCAAAGTGTCATGGCCTCACAGCAAAAATGTATGCAGAACACAAAAAATTAAATCCTCAAATAAAAAAATCCTCCAAGAAGCAACCACCCTGTAATAAAAAAGCTAAAGTATTCTAAAGAGATTTCTCTGGCGACGAAATAAGAATCGTCAATGGACACAAGATGCCTTCTCCATCCAGGGCAGAAGGAATCTGGCTTCAGAGAGGAACAGTAAAACCTCAGGCCAAAGCATTTATCTTCCTTCCAAATTCCACTTGCCTAGCAAAAAAAATCCTCTAAACTGCCTTCAATGTACCAACCACAAGTTTCTAGACCACAAAGGTGCATAGGAGAAAATAGGTTCTGATGGTGCCTTTGTTTCTTTGTTGTCATCCTCTCCTTGGACCCAAGTGGAAGGGATGGTCAACATATAATGCTACCAAACATGTAGATAAATGCATAGAGATGTAAGATGGAGTCAGTGACTGCAGCCAATAGGACTCAAGGTCTCTATGAACAGTATCTACCACAACAGAACTGACCTGGTCCAGGGATGGCTGCAGGAATAGGTTGCAGCAGGATCCAAAACCCTAATCTCCATTTCTAGCCTACATAAGTTCATTGTATTCTTTGCCTCTTGTCTGATGCACCCTCTATTCTTCCTATCAACTCTCCCTTTTCTCTTCCTCCTTCTGATCCCTCTTCTTTCAAGGATTTTATTCCCTAGATTGGGAATTGCCATGCCCATGCATTTTCTTATTCAAAGTACCTAGGGAAAGGTCTCAGGTGTAGCCCTGACTTTCTGAAAGAAGGCAACTGAGAATACTGTATAGGGCGAAGAGACTCTCCCTGTCTTTCTACTAGCTTCCCTGAATACTGGTCTGGGACTTCAGTAGCCCTAGAAAAGCCAAGGAATGAGAAAGCTGGAGAAGCTGAGAGTGAGGCAGCACCTGTGCACAGGAAGGGGTTTGGACAGGTAAGGTGAAGACCAGCCTAATTCAAAACTCCAACCCCTAAAGTGCTCAGAGGTCCACATTACAAGACAAAAATCTAGAGGAATGGCTGCCTCCCCTTCTCAGCCTTTGCTGGGCCTACAGATGCTGTCATGTAAACAGGTGGAACTGAGTTAACAATGACAATTTAAGACATCTCCCTTCCTCCCCTCCCCCACACACTGTATAACTCATGCAGTAACCAGGAGATTGGCCCCAATTCTGTTAGCCTATTTCCTCTTAAGGACACATCCTGTTGGATAATTAGAAAAGACTCTCATGAACATGTACCTCAGAAATTCTTCTGTCCCTGATACCCAAATCCTCTCATTGGGGATATAGTGTTTTGAGTAGGACCTTGGGACTACAAGGATTCTTTGAGGAAATTCTTTAAATAGTCTTTCTGAGGACATTCCTGCTGACCAAAATGCTAGCTTGATAGTTGGACAGTCTCCTGTTCTACTCCCATTGTAGTGGGCTGATTCACTAGTCAGTAACCTGGGCTCCTTGCCTTCTGGCTTCCGATCAGTTCAGCCTATGGAAGCCCCTGGCTAGAAACTGAGAAAGGGAGGCACTTCATATCTGTTAAAGTGAATCAAGCTGCCATATACCAGATACTGGCAGGAATGGGGAGAAATATGGCTAGTGAGAGTCAAAGTATATGGTGAATATCTACATAATATCTCTGGGACCTTGTTTATACAATCTGTTTTTTTTTTCTAATCTCAGATAATCCTATCCATCATGTCTTGTTAGTTTTTAAAACTTCATCAGATTATCTTCTTTCCTACCTCAGTAGGCTTCTTACAGAAATGTCCCTGGCAGGATATGGGGTCACTCTAATTCAGCCTTGAGGGGCAGCACACATACTGATCCTTAGGCCTCTAGATGTTCCCTTAGGGGGGCAGCTGCAAAACCCTTAGTCCAGGATCTGGAGGCAGGAGCAGGGGAGGAGGTGAGGACTTCTTCAATACTAGAACCACTCTGTTTGTGGAAAGTCTCTCTTTCTGTGCTTGATGAACTGCTCTCTCAGGAATCAGAAGGCTTGAATATTTCATATTAGGCATTAGATGACAGGAAGGCATAGGGTTGGAGTGACGTGCTGGACTGACAATCCCAACTTCAGTCAGGCTGGGCTAGGAATGCTGACGGGTGCTTTCAAATCTCTCTTCCAAGAAGAAGTCAAAAGTGGAGTGGGGGGAAGATGACTTTCTCCACTTTTCAATTTCCACAAAAATCTCAGGAAATTTGATCCTCTGTCAACTGTGTCTCACAAGGGGAAAGTTGAGCAAGGTGGTTGTCTTCATTGTTTTTAGTGTCCAGGAAAATGTTAAGGGGTCTGGGGAATAATGAGACAAACAGCTCCTTTTTCCCAAGAAGGAAACTACAATAAAGAAGAGTGAAAATGTGTGTTCTTGTCTAGGGTATTGGTCCAGGGAAACTGGCCCCCTTACAGCCTTTCCTCTTTCCCCTTGTTCTGTTCTTTGCTTTCTTTTCCCTTTTCCCGCATCCTTTGCAACCCCTGCATGCCTCCATCTTGAACAGGCTGGCAGTATGCTCTCCTCCCCTCCAAAAGTCTTTTCTGCTTGAACCATGTGCTGGTCTCCTTTCAGCTGAACTTTACATTTATGAGTTCCCATCTATGTACTTAGTCACTACCCTTAGAAGTTAGACCTCATATTTAATCAAAAAGGTGGAACTGGGATCTAAGCTTACTTAAAAGACAAAGTCAATAGGTCTCCTTTAGTTTTCTTTCTCTACCTATTCAATTTCAAGCATTTGAAGATCTACAAGAGGAATGGGAAAGGGAAATACACTTTTCATTTTACATTCTTGACTTTTCACTTTACATTCTGATTCTTTGAAAATCTGGTTGCTTTTGAAGTCTTTTGAGTTTAACCTTTTCAGTTTCCCCATTGCTCCATCTATCCTACTCACCTCAAGGCCTGAAGGTGGGAAAATCACTGGCAGAAGCAGGAGTGGGGAGGGCTTAATCTGGCAGCTTCCCTTGAGTTCTGCCAGTCCTATGTCTCTTCCAGGCTCAGAGTCTGGGATACTGGCTTCTTCAAAAAAACAAACCAAAACAAAAGCCATAGTTTTAAGTCTTAAAACATTTTTTTGTCTGACTCATAACCCCTCAAGCTTGGGTCACCAAATTCTGATTTTGATTTGGTAAAAATGCTTACAACCTGTGATTTCATCCTTGTGGTTGGTTATTGACTGTGGACATCATACACATCATATAGTGAAGACCAACTATGTATAGTTATGATCACGTGTGTGTGGTATTTGTCTTTAAAAACTCAGCCCTGAAGAAGCTCAAGACTGCTCTCTGTCCGCTCAAAGAGAGCAGTTGATTCATAGCTATTCTAGAACTCCAAGCTTGTTTCACTGTGCTAGTGACTGTTGCTGGTGGGTTCAGGTCTCCCAAAGTGGCTATGATATTACATAACCAGACTCTGTTTTCTTAAATTAGTTTTACTTACAAGGAATCAAGCCATTTTTCTAAGTAGGAAATCCTTTTTTGTTTTTTTATTGTCAAGGTAATGTTTAGAGGGGTTACAGTTACATTTGCCAGATAGCAGGTGTATTACTTCTTACACATTGATACACCTTCTCATGTTTTAATTAAGAAATTCTTTCCTACCATTTTTAAGTTCCTTTTCTGATTGCTGGAGCTCTGTGGATTTTGGTTACTAGTTTTAATCTGTTGATAAATCCAAGACAGAAAGGATGACTTAATTCCTAAATTATCTGGTTAAGGAACTAAGTAACATTACAAGAATTTTTGAGCTAAGAAACCATCTGTTCTTTTTTTTTTTTGCCAGTCCTGGGCTTGAGCTCAGGGCCTGAGCACTGTCCTTGGACTTTCTCAAGGCTAGAGCTCTACCACTTGAGCCTCAGCACCACTTCCGGCTTTTTTGTATGTGGTACCAAGGAATGGAACCTGGGTCTTCATGCATGCTAGGCAAGCACTTTAACCACTAGGCCAAACTCCCGACCCGAAACCATCTGCTCTTAAAACCAGCAAGAGAATTTGGGCAAAAGTTGAGCCTAAGTTGGTAGGAAAGTTTATTTAAAAAGGAAAATATCATGTGGGTTAATAAATTCTTAAAATAAAGAAAGGAAAATAGCAAAGAGAGCATGTGGTATAAATGATATTACAGGAAGCCAGGAGCTGGCTCACGCCTGTAATTGACACTGCTCAGAAAGCTGAGATCTGAAAATTGAGGTTCAAAGCCAGCCCAGGCACAAAAAGCCAGTGAGACTTTTATCTGAAATTAACCACCAGAAAACCAGAAGTGGCACTGTGGTTCAAGTGGGAGAGCGCTAGCCTTGAACTGAAAAGCTCAGGGACAACACCCAGGCTAAAAGTTCAAGTCCCACGACCAATCAAAAAAAATACATATATATTACTGGAATAGCCATTCCAATTCATCTTTCCCCCTCTGTCTTCCCCATTACAGAAGTTAGTTTAATCTTTGCTTAGAGGGAATGAATCTAAAAGCTTTAATTGATGGGTCTCCTTTGTTTCCTATAAGTTCTTTGTTTCAAAAGATGTAGTGCCCAGTCCAAATTTCCTCATTCTTTTGTTTTCCACACATCTTTGTTCTAGTGCAGTTCTCTGCCTCATAGATTGTCAGGCAGATTTTCTTTTATCAGCTTATTCTGCTATTTAAAAGATGTATAGGTCTAAATTTCTGACAGTTTTTTTTCCTTTCCTTTCACTAGAAACCTGGTGAAACTTGATTTTAGACCTCAAACTCAAAACCCAAGCCTTAAAATTTCAGGCCCAACAACTCATTCCTATATACACCTTCCTTAAATTGTAATGGAAAAAAAAAGATTTATAATGGCAGCTTTAGGAAGATATCACTTTAGAACATGTTGAGGGCACAGAAATTGACCTTATTAAATGGAGAGAACTTGAGAACAGTGATGAGAAGCTAAAAGTAAGTAAAATATTCCATGTAGGTTCGGGGTTAGAGTTGGCACCAGGTGATCAAAGAGTTGTCTCAAGATTGCTCAGGTGGAGGCTTGATTTAACAAGAATCATTGACTCTTGAGTTTATGTCCTTTTGGATCCAAGAAACCCTCAAAGTGACTTTAGGAGAGAATGTCCCAGATCAAAGAACAGATGCCATATGAGTGGCAAGTACCAACCCTTTTATTTTTTTTTAACTTATGGGCTCAGCCAGAGGAGTTAAGTTACTTCTCAGGTACTTGTCACATGGAGATTGAGGAGGAATGGTGGTGCACTGGGCTGAGAAGTAATCTATTAATAAAATGTTAAACTGATCACTAGTGGTTTATGTGTTTAATTCTAGCTATAGGAGCTTAGATCTGAGAGTCACAGTTCAAAAGGAGCCTAACAGATTTATTACAAGTCTCATATATATGAGACTCATACTCTTCAATTAACTACCAAAAAACAGGTAGAACTGTGGCTCAACTGATAGAATACCAACTTTTAGCAGATAATTGAAGGGATAGAGTCCAGATGGAGTTACAAATACAGGGTTGTTTTTTTTTTTTTTGCTACAACATTTAAGTTAGGCTTACTTCTGTTATCAAAATGAGATGCTCTGGCCCTCTAATAGGTCCCTGAGAACTTCTGTGTGACCCTCCCAGAAGTCATCTAGGAGTTTTATGATAATATGCTTATCAAAATTTCTAGATCCTGGTGTTTGGGCCTCTATAGTATCATAGGTATGTCCTCTGGCATGTTCATTAATGTCGTGACCAGGCGAAGTAATTCACCAATAGGCAGATAATATAATGCAACATAGTTTATTGATTTAACATAGGTTAGCAGAGTTGACATTATATTCTAGTTCCTATCTTCTAGTCCTAACTTGCCTAATCCTAATATGCCTATCCAGCACACCCGCTGGACTCACCTCTCCAATATCTCTTAGTCCCGAAGTCAGCCATCAAATGTTAGACAAGACTCCCAGTCAGTCCTGCCTAGGTGTGAGCTCCCCGGGGCCTCATGAAGAGTCTCGGGCCTTGTCGGTCTTCTAGGGCCAAAGATCCTCAAATTGCTGTCCTTCATTCTGGATCCTTGGTTTATATTGGTCTTTGGCCTGCTCCTTTCTGGCCCAAACTCCTTCGTGCTTGATTTGGATTGGTTATGCCTTGGTTCTTGCTTGTCTGGATTGGTTACGCCCTTGGTCAGTGATGTCCAGATATGGCTAGTTGCTTACTCTAGCTTTTGCCCTATCTATTCTGCCCAGTTGTGTGGGCTCCTATGATACTACATCTTGTGAGCCAAGATCCTGACCGTACCTATGGTTACAGTCATATGTGACCTTACATCATAGTTTATCTCCCATATCCCTAAGCCTTTAAGTACAAGTTTTTTTTATAATTTTTTATTGTAACTAATAAAAGGGTTACATGATATTTGCCAGATAGAAGGTGCATTAATTCACATACATTGATACCCTTTCACATGTCTTGGTACCCATCACCCGCCTCCCCACCCACAACCCACCCCCCGTCTTGGTTTTCCCCCCTTCCCTATTAAATTTCAAATAACCAAATACAAATAAATTCAATATATCAAATAACAAAGTGAGATACTGTAAAAATATGAGATACCCAAGAGACAGCAAAGGAGATGAAAGATAACATAGTACATTAAGGACAACAATCATTCATTATATGGCTTTTGTTTCAGTATCCTGGAGGTCCTTTCAATTAGCTTCATACTATATGGCCTTATATATCAAGGTTTTGCTCTATTGCAGATCTCTGCTAGTAGAGCCCAAGGTTTCTACTGGTTATGACAAATGAGGGAAACCATTGAGCCTAAGTTCCTTTGAGTCTGGCTTACTTCACTTAATATGATTTTTTCTAAGTCTTTCCATTTCCTAATAAATAGGGCCATGTCATTCTTTCTGACAGTAGCATAGAATTCCATTGTGTGCAAATACCACAACTTATTGATCCACTCATCAACTGAGGGACACCTAGGTTGGTTCCATATCTTTGCTGTGGTGAATAATGCTGCAATGAACATTGTTGTGCTAGTGGATTTAGTATGCCCTAGATTTTGGATGGTTGGGTAAATGCCAAGTAGTGGAATTGCTGGGTTATAGGGGAGTTCTATGTTTAGCTTTTTGAGGCACTTCCATAGTGGTTGAACGAGTTTGCAATCCCACCAACAGTGTAGTAGTGATCCCTCCTGGCCACATCCCCTCCAGCATCTGTTATTATTCATTTTCCTGATCCTGGCCATTCTAACTGGAGTGAGGTGGAATCTTAGAGTTGTTTTGATTTGCATTTCTTTTATGACCAGAGATGTTGAGCATTTCTATAGGCCATTTTTGTTTCTTCTTCAGAGAAGACTCTCTTTAAGTCTTTGGCCCATTTTTTAATGGGATGGTTGTTACTTTTAGTTTTGGAGTGATTCAATTTTTTGAGTTGTTGATATATTTTAGATATGAGGCCTTTGTCCGTTGTTTGGTTGGTGAAGATCTTCTCCCACTCTGTAGGCTTCCTATTTAATTTACTAGCTATGTCCTTTGCCATACAAAAGCTCTGCAGTTTGATGCAGTCCCACCTATCTAGCCTTTCTCTGATTTGTTGTGATTCTTGGTCCTTATTAAGAAAGTTTCGACCTGTGCCAAGGAGTCCTAGTGTATCTCCTATCCCTTCTTGTAAAGTTTTCAGTGTGTCAGCTTTTACCTCGAGGTCTTTGATCCATTTGGAGTTAATTCTAGTGCAAGGTGACAAAGAAGGATCCAACTTTAGTTTTCTGCAGGTGCTTAACCAGTTCTGCCAGCACAATTGTTGAAGAGGCTGTCTCTCTTCCATTCTATTTTTTTTGGCTCCCTTGTCAAAGATTAGGTGGCCATAGGTCTGTGGTTTAATATCTGGGTCCTCAGTTCTATTCCATTGGTCTTCAGGCCTGTTCTTGTACCAGTACCAAGCTGTTTTAAGAATTATAGCTCTGTAATAGAGTCTAAAGTTTGGAATTGAAATTCCTCCGGCGCTGTTCTTTCTGCTAAGAAGTGTTTTTGCTATACTGGGTCTTTTATTATTCCATATGAAATTTTGAATTGCCTCTTCTATTTCTTTAAAGAATGCCATTGGGATATTGATGGGTATTGCGTTGAATTTGTCAATAGCCCTTGGCAAGATTGTCATTTTCACAATATTGATTCTTCCAATCCAGGAGCATGGAGGTTTTTCCATTTCCTTAGTTCTGCTTTAATTTCCTTTTTTAGGGTTTTAAAGTTTTCATCAAAAAGGTCCTTTACATTCTTAGTTAAGCTAATTCCTAGGTACTTTATTTTCTTTGAGACTATTGTGAAAGGAGTTGCTTTCCTGATTAATGCCTCGTTCATCTCACTGTTGGCATAAAGGAAGGCAGTTGATTTTTGAGGGTTAATTTTATAGCCTGCTACTCTTCCAAAGTTTTGAATCCGCTCAAGGAGTTTGGGGGTAGAGTCTATAGGATTCTTTAAATACAGAATCATGTCATCTGCAAAGAGGGATAGTTTTACTTCCTCTTTCCCTAGTTGGACTCCCTTTATACTTGCTTCTTGCCTATTGCACTGGCTAAGAATTCTAGTACTATGTTAAAGAGTAATGGAGGGAGTGGGCATCCTTGTCTCATTCCTGATTTTAGAGGGAATGGCTTTAGATTTTCACCATTAAGTGTAATACTAGCAGTGGGTTTCTCATACACAGCCTTTATTATATTGAGGAATGTTCCATGGATTCCTATTTTCTCCAGAGATTTTAACATAAAGGGGTTTTGGATCTTGTGAAATGCCTTTTCCACATCTATTGAGACAATCATGTGATTTTTGTCCTTGCTCCTGTTGATGTGTTGAATTATCTTAATTGATTTGCCTATGTTGAACTAGGTTTTCCTCCCTGTGATGAATCCTGTTTGATCATAGTGTATAATTTTTTTGATGAGTTGTTAGGCTGTTGGCCAGTATTTTGTTGAGAAGTTTTGCATCGATGTTCATCAAAGAAATAGGTCTATAGTTCTCTTTCTTTGATGAATCTCTGTCTGGTTTGGGGATGAGGGTTATACTGGCTTCATAGAATGAGTTTGGTAAAGAACCTTCATTTTCAATTTCGTTGAAGAGCTTGAGGAGTATTGGGGTGAGCTCTGCTTTGAAGACCTTATAGAATTCAGCTGTGAATCCATCTGGCCCTGGGCTTTTCTTAGGTGGAAGGTCTCTCATTGCCATTTCTATTTCAGAGCTTGAAATAGGCCTGTTGAGTTGGGTTAGTTCTTCTTGGTTCAGTGTGGGTATGTTAATATTGGCTAGGAATTCATCCATTTCTTCTAGATTCTCAAATTTGTTGGCGTAAAGGTTTGAGAAGTATTCCCTCATGATATTCTGTAGCTGGCAGACACTAGATGTTCACAAGTTTTGATTGGTGTTATTACTCTTTCTTTTTGTGCACTTACATACCAGTCTAATACATCCACTGATAAGTGATTTATACCCAAAACAATAAGCCAATCTCTATTGTCTTTAAGTCCCTCGGAGCCTAGCGAATAATGAAACACCTAGATATACAGTATTGCTCAACAGCCATCAAGTGTAGATTCGTGCAGTATTAAGGGTTTTAAGATGAACAGAGGTCCAGAGATAGAAAAATAGAATGAGAGAGGTCAGTGGAGGTACAAGAGGATTAACGTAGGAGTGTAAGAATATTGTAGTAATGAAGAAAAGGTATAGCGTAAGGATAACTGACCTAAGTTGGTAAATAGGTAGCGCATTTGAGTACAAAGTTTGGAAAGTATTAGAATAAAACTTATGTGTTGCTGCACCACTAGCTCTTAGCCCAACCAGTGGCCTCACAGTGGACCATGGGATGGATCTGCGAGCTTCAGTCTGAGTGCGCTGGGCAGAGGTTTTCCTTTGCTCCCTCCAGGGCGGCCCCAAGCCAAGGGACTGGGGATTGAGAGTTTCTAGAGGCTCTCAGCAGGACCAGCAGGAGACCCCTCTGTTCCCAGGGGCGGGGCCCAGCTGAGGGCGTGGGCTCCAAGGGCGGAGCCTCACCTTTCTGATTCTCAGAAGGTGAACTTGGCTGCTGGTCGGCCCTTCAGATCCCTGTTGTGTTTCCACTGCTTTGTCAGAGAGTCTGTGACTGTGGGGGAGCCCCTTGGTGCTCTCTTGCTCAGGATTCCCAGGTGGAGGATGCCCCACTCAAGAATTGAGGGGGGACAGGTGCTGGCTCCTATTTTCCCGTACCCCTTACCCGCTGTTGTAAGGCCGAGTCCCAGCGCCCTCCACTCTCCAGATCCAGTGGCCTGGGAGAGGAGTCTTAGGGTCCGCCTGTTTGTCAGTCTTCAGTCAGAGGGCTGGGAGTTAAGCCTGTTGGGCGGGTGGGAGTTGGGACAGCTCTGCCTCCCTTGGTGGGGTGCTGGGTCTTAGGTAGCCCGCCTGTCAATCTCCAGTCAATGGCCTGAGGGAGGGGGCTGTTGAGGGAAGGGACAAGATTCTTAATTCCTTGCCCCCCTGCTTCTGCCAGTCTTTCTCGGGCGGGGTGGAGGGGTCTGAGTTAAGTTCTATTGCTTGGCACCCGCTCTGCTTTCCCAATGAGTTTTGGGAAGCGTTGTATTACTCATGCCTCTGCGTTCCGTCTTTGGGTGCTCCACGGTGGTGGGGAGTCTTCTACTCCCCTCAGGTCTCCGCCGCCGCCTGTGTTCTGCGTCTGGGTTCTGCTGCTTGGTGTTCTGGTTCCGTGTCTGGGTTCCGTTGCTTCCACCGCTCGCTGGCCATTTCTATGCTGGTTTCTGCAGCGGTCGGGCTGCCCTCCACCAGCAGCTGCTTTTCGAGGCTTGGAGCCGGCGAAGAGAGGTGGGGGAGGGGTCCTCGCGTTCCGAATTCTTTGAGAAAGTTGGATGTAAGCTTTGTCTGGATTTCTTTTCCGGTTTGAGTCCTTCTTTGTTGCTTTTTAAGTTTGTTGTTGTGTATTTCTTAAGATAATTGGCTCGTGGGACTCCCTGGTTCTCTCTTTTTGTGAGAGAGAGCTAGGCAGCGTCCTTATTGTCTCGGCGCCATCTTCTGTCCACTTAAGTACATGTTTGCATTAGCAATATATTTCTTAGTTTAATTTCATTATTGTATTTCATTTAATTACTCTACTATTCTCATATTATTATATCACTATTTTATATCATATTCATTTATCATTCCACAATATATTCATCATATACCACTGTCACATTATATCCATCATGCTAATATTTTCACCCTATTAAATGCTCACAACAATCAAACATTGGAATGACCTAAGTATCCTTCAAGTAAATGCTCTTTTGAACCTAAACTTAGCCCCAGCACACTTCAGGAGGTCATGAAGTTTGGGCTAGGGTAAGCTCCATTAACTACAATACTACTCTTTATGTGGACTTGTTTTGTGATAAGGAGGAAAACCGCCCTGGGGACCTATACCCAGATTTACTTACCTGGCCATCTTGAATGGCTTTTGAAATGTAAATATGGGTACTCAGAGTTTTGTATGCCCCACTGAGAAAAAAAACAGTCCAATAGAAATTTGCTCATCTGGAAAAAGTTGGGAAATCATATTGAGTAGTGTTCTTTAGTAAAAAGCTAGAATATCCTCAACAGGAATCCACTTCTTTAGTCCCCTGTTCTTTAAGATCTAAGTCATGCAGTCTGTCTGCCCTGTTACTTGTATAATCAAGGAGAAATAAACCTTCTAGCCCCCCCCCCCATTCAACTGTTTCTCTGCCAACTGCGGTGTAGGGAGAAAGGTCCATGTCTCATTAAGTTAGGAGAATTAAGATTTGAAAAAAGCCTCATAAAGTTATATGAAATTCCTGATGAGAATATGCAAGGTTTTTAATCAGGGAACCAGAACTTTGATCTATCTCGAAAGAATCAGAACCTGATTTTTGTTGGAAGAGCAGTGGATTTTGGATTAGGCAGGAAAATCTGGAGATGACTCCCAGCTTGTATCCCCATTAATAATGGAAAAGAGGCTGGTGCTAGGTCAGATTCAGGATGGGTTTCTGATGAGCTAGGAGGATAGCACAGAAATAATTAAATGCATTTTATCCTTGAGAGCCTGAGGAGGGCCAAAGTTAAGCCTGTTACTGCCAGGTTACTGTGCAGCAGGAGACCAATTGAACCCTGAAATTTCTGTGGGGACTCAGACACAGTGAGCAGTGTTGCACTGCACCAACACACTAATGGGACCCAAGTACAGTAGAGATGACCCTAAAGATGAAACCAGTCCCAGATATAGCCTAAGGAACCAGGATCATAGATCGATGACTACATGCAACAACTTATGTGACTATAACTTATCTTGGGAAAGGAGAGAAAGGATAAGCATGAGGATGCTATAATTGTATCACTGAGGGTGTCTGAGTCAGAGAAATGTTGCAGCCAAGGACCTGTTTCCAATGGAGACAGGTGGGCCATTTCAGGAGAGAGTGTCTTCTAATGGACAAAAAGTCTCCAGGACTCAACCTCATTTGTGGAGGGCGTAATGTCCTAGGCTTTGGCAGTCCATCAGGCCCTAAGAGAATGTGAAGTTGTGACACTTGCTCTTTGACAGTGACAATAGGGTAGAAGAGTAAGAAGCAAGCTCAGAATGTAAAAGGCTTCTCTTGACCAGGCTGTCTTGACACTTCGGGGGAGTAGATTCCTAGCTGCCTCTTCCCAGATTTCTACAGATATAAAATCCAACTGGACTCATCAAAGACTTCAGCATCAGAAGGTAACCACTTCCTGAGCAATTTTCCCCAAGCCTGGGATTGAAATTGTAGAAGGCCAAAGGTTCTCCAGGGGCTGCTGCTGGGACTGGGTCCACCCTATGTGAAGTAGGTCACTCTGCTAGATGGATGATTATGTCAGGGACTTGAGAACTAAACATTTAGCATTAGCTATGAAAAGACTGGAAGGCCAGGGGTTGCAGTAGAGTACTGGATGGGAAACCTCATCTTCTGCATTCTGGGCTAGGAAAATTGAAGTAAGGCTTTCTATTCTTTTCAAGAGGGAAAGTTAGGGAAGGAAAGACAGATATGTTATTCAGCTTCTGAGTTTCCCTAAAGTTCCCACGGGAAATTTTTCATTTACAGTGGAAGAAAAAATCAAGGGCTCTAACAGCTTACGCTCACAAGAACAAGATTTTGTCATTTGTTTTCTGTACATAACAACATTTAGGACAAGGTATAGGGAGACAGAAATCACTCCTTCCTGAGAAGGAAACTCTGGAGTAAAAATTGAAAATAGTGGCTTTTGTATAAGATATTTGTTATGAAATTTTCCCATCTAGATAGATTGCTTTAATGAACATGGCTAAGATGGACTTTATTTTTCCTGGAATATATAGAGATAGGGTATAAGCTTGTTAAAAATAATTGGATCAATAGGTCTCCTTTAATTTTTTTCTACTGATACAATTTCAAGCTAAACATCTACAAGAAAACCAAATGAGGGGAGAATATCTTGTTGCTCTCAAGTTTTCAGTTTTTACATCTTAGTTATTTTTTGCATGTGGCTTCACCGGTTTGACCTGCTCATCTCAAGGCCTCAAGGTGAGGCAATAGAAACAGGATTTTGTAGGACTTAGCCTGGCACACTTCTTGAATACCCTGTTGCTGATTCTTTCTGGTTCAGTCTGTGGGGTCCTACCCTCTCTTTTCTCAAAAATAATGCTAATTATAGGATTAAATATAAAATAAAGAAAATTGCTTTTGTTAATGGCTTGATTTCTTGTAGGTTTCTTTATGAGTTTTGTGTGTGTGTGTGTGTGTGTGTGTGTGTGTGTGTGTGTGTGTGTTCCATGTGGATTTTGTTTCCTAGGAGTATTACTGATGAATCCAAGCTAGAAAGACATATTCTATATTGTTACTACAGAAAGACAGGAGCTTCAGCCATCTCAAGTAATACTTCCTTCTGTCGTCTTCTCAGATAGAGAATTTATAGTGGTTGGCCTAGGGTTAAATAGGAGAAATTGAGTCTTTGAAGTCGGCTTTTAGACTGGTGTGCTTCTTAGCTGTTTTCTGAGATCATGGTGTCAAAACGTTTACTGATCCATATTTTCTCATATTTTTATTCTTTATGCAAAACTGGCAGGAAAAAAGCCTATTGAGGAAAATGACTGAGATTGGGAGAAATAGGGGAGAATGATGAAAGGGGTGACCCGGACAAAAATTCATTATACTCAAGACATACATGTTGAATTGAAATCCCTGTGAACTCTCACTAAAAAAAAAAAATTGCCATAATTAAGCTGGGTGTTGGTAACCCTAGGTACTTAGAAGGCTGAAATCGGAGGCTCATGATTCAAAGCTAGCCTGCAGAAAAGTCTGAGACTAATATCATCAGTTAACACCAGAAAACCAGAAATGTTGCTATGGGTCAATGTGGTAGATCGCAAGATTTCAGCAGAAGATCTCAGGGTTAATTCCCAGGCCCCAGGTTCAAGCCTCATGACTGACAAAAAAATTCAAATTAAAATGCCGCTAGGTAAAGTTATTCAATGCTTCAACTTACCCCTGTTGTCAATCAATTACAAAAATTTTCTTGCTATACAAAAACAATAAACAACACTGCTAAAAATTTTTCTTTAATTACATAAAATAAAAACTTCTAGGAGCCTGGGAGTATGGTCTAGTGGTAGAGTGCTTGCATAGCTTGCACAAAGCCCTGGGTTGAATTCTTCAGTACATAGAAAAAAACCATAAATGGTGCTATGGTTCAGGTGGTAGAGCATCAGCCTTGAGAAAACCCAAGAACAATGCCCCAGCCCTGAGTTCAAGCCCCAGGACAGGCAAAAACAGTAACAAATCAAAACTTTCAGATAAACAGTGAAATTGGCTTGACTTTATCCTCTTGAACATCCAGTATGGGAGCTTAAACTTACTTGCCTGCTACTTTGTCATTGAGCTTGGGATCATGAATTGTCTCCAGAGCACAAACTGAGAAGCCCTGTACCACCATTTTCAAGGAAACCACTGTACTGTTAATTGGGTGCTCGTTGGCTCCTACTTCTAATCCTAGGTATTTAGTAGGCTGAGAAAAGCTCATAATAATCTCAATCGCCATTGAACAGGATTTCAGAAGTGGAGTGGAGATTGGGCTCACATCAAAAAATAAGTGACAACCTTGAGGGGTGGTGGGGAGAAAGCCAAGAAAGACTACTGAGGCCTCAAGTTCAAGCCACTGTGCCAGCAACAACAATGAAAAATGGTATACATTGGATACGCTATGTCATTACTGAAAATGTTTGTAATTAAGCAGTGAGATTCATGTAGAAATGTGCTTGTCAGTATACCTATGTTAATGTAAAAAACAAGCTCAGATGATGCTGAGCTCATGAATTAGACATCCTCCAACTTTGAATCTATGCCATTTGATCTGAGCGATTCAGTTGCAATCCCCGTGAAAATCCTCTTGATCTCGAAGAATGCGAACCTTCTCAAAAATCCCTTGAGTAGAAAGAAACCTGTCCTTAAAATAGTCAATACATTCTTAATCTTCCAGGAAATGCCCAATAATTCAGAGATCTCAAGTGTAGACAATCTATTCCTTGTAGTCCTTTGGTTAAGTAACGTCAATTCTCCCAAAACTGTCATTGCCTGCTGCAATGACATGTCACTTTGGAGGCGGACTTGGAATGATCACAGACTCAAATAGCTGTAAACAGAGGTCTTTTTATTTCTCTCTCCTTTCTTCTGTCTCTCTGCTTCTCTTCCTCCCGTCCCCGGAAATCCTCCACTATCTATATCCTTAAGTAGTCAATTACAATAAAGGTCATCTGTGCACACAGCAAGTTTACATGGAAAAATCTAGCAGTCACGCACTGTCCATGAGCACAGAAGAAACAAATCAACCAATGCAAAGAAACTTCCTGGTCAGCAAGTACTGACTCATTGGCGAGCTGCCAGGCGCCATCTTATAATCTTACTTCCTCAGGAGGCTGAAAGCAATGTCTCCAATGCAAAACTATTTCACATATCTTCATTATCCCTGGCAATGTTCAGAGGTACCCAGCCCTACTCCAGTCTTAGGGGTCAGCACTTATGCAGCCCCAGTGCTCTCAGGGTAGCTTGGGGGTTCTAGTTGTTCCTTAAGATAGTAGATCACTAGGTGGAGTTATCCTGGAGGTAGAGATTCGCGCCTTCTAGAAGCAGCATTTCTTACTGTAGCCTCCTCAACATTCTATGTCTCCCATATCTCCCTTATCAACTACACTTAAAATGTTTCAGGTCAGCCATGAACATTTGGTCCTTATCTTTGGCTTTACTCATTTTTTTTTACCTTGAAGGAATAACCTGAGGAACAACCTCACATAGAAATAATCTACATGCTCTTTCCAGGAAAGGCTAAATCAGTAAATTGACATTCCATGAAAGCAGGAAGGGGAGGTACAGCCTGATAAATTTGCTTTTTGTCAGTGACAATATGGAATAGGAGTGAAGAGAAAACTCAGCAGCCTCTAGCAGCAAGGCTATGAGTCAAGACTCCTGGCCTGCCAGTCCCTGGCTTTCCCTTCACAGATGGCTGCAGATGAAACTCAATAGATCTTTATTGACTTATGAAGGACTTGAATATCAGCAGGTAATCAGTTGCTGAGCAACTGTCAGATTCAGGACCAGGACCCCAGGAGCTGTTGACAGAACTACATCTGTCTGTGGGTGGAAGGTTACTCTGGTATATAGACAAGTGGTGTTAGAGACTTGAAGTCATTAGCCATTATAGGCAATAGGAAGGCAAGGAGTTGGAAGAAAGTGTTGAGGCTGAGAACTCCACCCTCAGCCAGGTTAAGTCTGGAATTGATGAACATTGATTCCTAATCACTATTCCAAGAAAAGGGAATGATGGGAAGGGCAGAAGTCTTATTTAACATTCCAGTTTCCATGAGTATCTCAGGAACTTAATATCTGCAGTGAAAAATAAGGATCTCTCTCCTTTATTTATTTTATTTTATTTTTTGTGGGTCATAGGCCTTGAACTCAGCCTGGGAGCTGTCTTTGAGCTCTTCAGCTCAAGGCTATCGCCCTATCCTTGAGCCAAGGCCCACTTTCTAGAGGTTAATTGGAAATAAGAGTCTCAGGTTTTTTGTGCCCAGGCTGGCTTTGAACCTTGATTATCATATCTCATCCTTCTGAGTAGATAGGATTACAGGCATAAGCCACTGTGCCAGGCAATAAGAGTCTGAATAGTTTCTCTTAAGGGGAAGTTCAGGAAGGTTTTTGTCAAGTTTTTTTTGTGTATACCATAAAGTAAGAAAGAAGTAAGGAGACAGAAATGGCTCCTTAAGGATACTATGGAGTAAAAGACTGAAAATGGATGTTTGTGAAATTCAGGCAAATTCTCTAGACAAGAATTCCCATCTGGAAGCTAGCCTTGTTTGTTTTTAGTAAAATCAAGGTTCATATTGGTCATTTCTCATAGCAATGTAGAGGAGTTGGCTTGAAAAATGTTCTGAAGCTCTAATTTCAAGGCTTCTTCCTGGCTCAGACTCTGGGGTACCTGACTAACAAAAAAGAAAAACAAATGGAGTTAAACTATTCCTAGGCTGCTTCAATGTTGGTTATAATTGGCAGTAGTTAAATGAAACAATTAATGCTTTAAAGTTATTGCTCAGGAGGGGTCTTATAAACAAAATGGACTCATGGGAAGTATTAAAGCTCTTCTGGATTCCAAGATGCCTTCAACATGACTGATATATTGTATCTGTTCTTGGATCGGAGCCATTCTGAGTGGTTAGATACACAGTTTTTAACTTGATTTCAGTTAATTCATGGGATCAACAAATGGAGCTTTCAAATGGCCTCTTATACAAGTTGTCACAGAAAGACTGGAGAGCAAGAGTGTCCTAGGTTGTAAGAAAAGATTTTTAGGAAATGATTAAGCTAGGCATGTGGCTTGTGTTTGTAATCCTAGCTATTCAAGAGGCTGAAATTCAAAATCATAACTTTAAGACACGAGATCATAACTTCAGATACAGTTTTGTCAGAAAAGCTGAAATTGAGGATCATGGTTCAAAGGTCATAAGTCAAAAGGTCATAGTTCAAAGAGAGAAGAGTCCCATGCATTTCTGACAAAACTATTAACCTCCAAAAAGCTGTAACTAGAGTTGTGGCACAAGTGATAGAATATCAGTTTTGAACAATAAAACTAGACTAAGTTGAAGCCTCTGTGTTAGCACAATAAAAAAGAAAACTTAAGGATTAGCAAAAATCAACAGCAGTTTAAGCTATACATCTTTGTTTTTAAAGTGAAGTACAATAGAAATGCTTACTGGGGGAAGCTCTGTGATTGAATATTAGTTGACTGAGAATATATTAAATGTTTGTAGATATGAATATTTCTGAAATAGGGTACAGCAAACTCTCTGGATGTTTTCTTGGAAAAGTTTTTCTTATGTAGCCAGGTTGGACAACAACTTGAAGTCTCACCAGTGCTGGATTACTTGTATGATTCATTAATCATGCAGCAAATTTCTTTTAAACAATCTGGCTTCTAGTAGTAATGAAGAAAACCACAAGTTGCCTTAGAATAGCTATTGCTGTTTCCTTTCCCAGGGGCCTGATCAGCTTCTCTGAGAGTTTACTGTTGTCCCATTCTCAACTAGATCTCTGGGAAGCCAATTGGGAGGCTATGGGGTATGTGTTTACCTGCATTCCTGGACACCGACTCTTCCCTGCACAGGCTCCATTTCCTAGGCAATGCCCAAACTGTCTCTACACCTAAATCATGCACACCAATAGGATTTGTGAGTGAGGGGTGAGCTTCCACTAGGGGAGAGAAGGGATAAAAGGAAGGGATCAAAGGAGATGACCACCCCCGAACATGGAGAAAGGGATGCTTTCCCCCTGGGGGACTTTAATCCCAGGAATGCCTGGCATAATTAAAAGCCTAAATCAGAGCCTTTGTTTTTGTTCTATCTCAATATGGGTCTTCTGGTTTTTCAAGAGTCACATTTACTAAAGCATAGGAAGGACCTGGACACGAATACCCTTCCCAAGGAAGCACTCTACTTTTTTGTACCCAGACTTGGCTTCCATACCCTTTGGGATATCAGGAAGTTTGGGCATAAGGGATGCACCATTAACTGTAATATCCTTCAAATGGACTTGATTTAAAAAGTAGCTGAAAAACAGTCTAAAGTCTTGTTACTTCCAGCTCTTTTCCTATTTATCTGGCCATTCTGCACTGGACAAATGGGAATTTGATACTAAATTCATGACAGTTTTGTATGCTCCACTGAGCAACAAAATGGTCTTCAATAGGAAGTGGACTTTCAAATGAGGAAGGAAGTCAACCACAGCAGTGTTCCTAAGGAGAAAAGCTAATATCCTTAATAGGAAACCATTTTCTCCTTCTTTACCTTTGCCTTGAAGGTCTGACTCATAGGGCCACAACTTCTCTGTTATCTAACATGGTTGGGGCATGACCCCTCCCCTGCCTTGTTACTCAGTATGGGCAGGACATGAGTCTTCCCATGCCCTTCCCATTCTACATTTAGACAGACCCCCTTTCAAATGCAGTTTAGGGAGGGAGTACATTTCTCCTTTTAAACATAGTTTAGGGCTGGGAGTTTGGCCTAGTGGTTAAAGTGCTTGCCTAGCATGCATGAAGACCCGGGTTCGATTCCTCAGTACCACATACATAGAAAAAAGCCAGAAATGGTGCTGAGGCTCAAGTGGCAGAGCTCTAGCCTTGAGGAAGTCCAAGGACAGTGCTCAGGCCCTGAGCTCAAGCCCAGGACTGGCAAAAAAAATTATAAAAAACATAGTTTAAAAATAATATGAAAGTTACACTGAAAATCCTGATCAGTATGGGTAAGCCTTTCAGGAAATGAGAATTTTGACCTTCCCTAGTAAACAAAGTTATTATTGGTCCAGACGTTGACCATGTTACAAAGCACAAGTGTTGGCTCTGGTAAGAAAGTTGGAGATAGCTAAGGTTCCTCTCTTTCGCCAGATTTCTGGTGCTACTTATTAATAAATCCAAGGCAGAAGAACACAATCTCTAACCTCCCTGACCAAAGCACTAAATATGTTACTAGACATTTAGAGCAGGCAAAATATTTCTGTACTTCACTATAGCAAGGGAAGAATTCAGGCAAAATCTGAAAATAAAGGAGATACGAAAGCTTTAGAAAAGCAATAGAGTAGAGAAAAGAGAAAGCATGCAGTATAGATAATACCTCAGGAAGACAGTGCCTCAGCAGTCTCATCTTTCTTCCTGTGCCCTACCAGTTAGAGAGGTCACAGAGCTTGGCCTTGGATTACATAGAAAGAAGGCTCACCAGGCAGAAAGCTTATCTTCAAAGACTTAAATCCTCCCTGTTTCCTGTAAGGTCACGGTATCAAAAGATTTAGTGCCCATCCTCATTTCTCGTTTTTTTTTTTTTTTAATCTCTCCTTTTGTAGTATCTGTCCCCACTTCATTGTCAGACCGATTATGGTTTATCTGCTTTTCCTCTATCTGCAAGTTGTACAATCATAAATTCCCCGACGTTTTCCCCCCATTATTAAAAGGAACATGGTGAAAGTAGACTTTTATACATCTGACCCTAACCCCAGGAATTTTCACTATTAGCCCAACACTCATTCCTAGATGTTTCCTCCAAAAAATAATTTAAATTGTGATGGGAAAATATTGTGTGTGGCAGCCACTGGAAGATATAGCACTATACTACATTTTTAGGCTCAGATTCTGACCTTGGGTGAGAAAGTAAGGTATTTAAAATAAGTCCCTAGCAGGTTTAGAGGTGGCCAAAATTGGTACCAGGTAGTCTGACAATTATCTCAAGATTGCTCAGGTAAGGCTTTATTTAAACAAGAATCCTTGACTCCTGAGAGGTAGTTATACACTTCTGTATCCAAAATGACTTTAGAACAGAGTGGCTGAGAACAAAGGACATGGATTTAAAAGTTGGGATATATTTCAGATAATTTATGGGCCAGTAATTTTCAGTTGTTTCATATACACAAGAGATTATCAGAGACAAAGGCTAGTCATGTGAAAACTATTAAAATAATCTGGGTACTCTTTGACTATTAAGCCTGCAATCCTAGCTTTTCAGGTTGCTGAGGTCAGAGGGTAGTGTTTCAAAGACAGACTAGACATAAAAGCCTACACAGAAAAGTATGTGATTGAGAAGTAGAGCTATGGCTCAAGTGTTAGCACACCAACTTGAACAGATAAGCACAGCAACCTGAAGAGATAAGCTAAAGTACAAAGCCTGGACCTTGAATTCAAGCCTTCAGCATCAGTAAAAAAAATGTATCCTTTGAATGATAATATATATTATTTATGTTGAGTAATACTTTCCAGTTCATCAGCATTCTGAGGATACATTTTGAGTAAAGTATTCTACCTCACTCTGATTAACAGAGTATTGCAAGTTTTGCTTGGGGAAGCTCTTTAGCTTTGCTTTGGGATGCTCTTTAGCTTAGTTCACTGCTTTATAGTAAATGCCTTAATTGTAGGTTAAGGTTTCTAAAATGGCATATAACCTTTCTTTCTGATTTCTTGAGACAATGTCTCCTTAAATAGCTCAAGTTGGTCTGGAACTGACTGGAACTGAAAGCTGAAGTACAAGGACTGAGATTCAAGCTGACTGCCAGAGCTATACTTACACTGTAAACAGTAGATTCACCAATCTGAGTACTGATGATGATGGGAAAGGCCACAATAACCTAATTGGCCTTATAGCAGCTGGACTATAGCCCTCCATCAGGGCCATAATAGCATTTATGAGAGCTTACTATTGTCCTTCCCAGCCAGGCTTCTCATAAGTCACCTGCAAGGCTCTTGGTTACTTAACAGCATTTCTGGATCCTGAACCTTTACTACCCTCTCTCCAGTTTCTAGAAAATTACTCAAACTACTCAAACAATACCTGCATACTTGAGCCTCTGACCCGATATCAAAATCATGAATAGGTCTTTGGGGGTAGACTCTGACTCAGGAGTAGAGTGGCTAAAAGGAGATACTGCCCACCCCCAGCCAAAATGAACTACTGACTTACAGGTTTTGATTGAGTGTTCTTTTTTGATTTGCAATACTTTTCTGACAGTTTTTTTGCTTTCCTTGCTTTATTTCGATATTGTTCCAGACAACAAGAACCCAACACTTGCATATCATTTTGGTTCCTAATAGGGAGCTATTTCTTCAGAGGACAGCATGTCATTTTGGTTCCTAACAGAAAGCCATTTCTTCAGAGGATAGCTTTTGAAATTGAAGTTTCCAAAATTAGAAATGTGCTAGATGTCTGGGATATGGATCCCTGAGACCCAAGAGGGCTCTTTCCACACATGTCAGGTGACAGGTCTTGAGGAAGGCCCTAAAATCCAGCCAGATTACTTCCCACTGTCATCTGTGACTAAGAAGAAAAGGGAGAGAGGGCTGTACCCTACTGAGAGAGTCCCTTTCAGGAGACATATGACACATGGAATGAAGGAAAGTCTAAACCCAACTATTTTTATCCTTTGCAGACAGTGCTTTGATCATTGGGATGTTACAGGATCTCCCCTGGCATGTTGACTAAAGCCTGGAAAGACCTAAACTCTCAGACCCTTCCCAAGAAAACTCTTTTATACTCAGGCTTGGCTCAAATATCTTTGTGTGATCAGGAAATTTGGCCTAAGGAGGATTCTATTAACTAAGTTGCCATCCTTCAACTGAATTTGCTTTGTAAAATGAAGGGGAAACCACCTGAGGTCCTTTATGCTCACCTCTTTTCCTAAATACAAGATCATCTGTTTCTATGATGGTCAGGAGAGCCTTTTAAGGTGAAAGACCCCAAGTCCCTGCCCATTTTCAAGGGGGGAAATTAATGGAGGCCTCTGTGTCCCCAGTTAGACAGATGGAGTTCAGCCCAGTGATGGGTCTGGGGCAACCTCTTCAAGCTCCTATTATTGTCTGACATACAGATGAATGGCTGTCCATACATATAGTCAAAAAATGAAATGTGAGCACTTAGGGGTGGCCCCGCACCATGCAACTATTACTCTATCTCCTGGATCTAGATCCTCTAAAATGTTGCTGTTTGGAGCACATTGAAGCAGACCCTAGAAAGTTATTTCATTTAACCTTTGGCTTGCTTCTGGGGAGGTCTATATTTTAGTCATTCCATTTCTAATTGTACCTAAAACCCCCACTCCATTTTTGACAAGAGATTTATTTGTCCAGGCTAAAAGTTCAACTCCCAACTCGTCAGGGAGCATTTTTTTTTTGGTGCCAGTCCTGGGCTTCAGCTCCAGGCCTGAGCATTGTCCTTGGACTTTCTCAAGGCTAGAGCTCTACCACTTGAGCCTCAGAACCACTTCCGGCTTTTTTTTTCTATTTATGTGGTACCGAGGAATCGAACCTGGGTCTTTGTGCATGCTAGGCAAGCACTCTACCACTAGGCCAAACTGCCGGCCCCATCAGGGAGCATTTTTGTTAGTCCATACTGCAAGATCAGTTTGGGCCTCCAACAGGAACTGAGGTGCATATGGTGTGCATGCAACTTGAGATCCTTACTTTTATAGAAATTAGAACTTCATTGACCTCTGGCCCCAGTGAGACTAGAAGAAGGGCTTTAAATGGGTATTGTGAATAGGCTAGAACATTCATTTATGGGTCCAAGGCTCAAACAAGGGAAGATTGGCTCAACATCTTTGTCTTATGAGGCAATGGTTCCATTTACCCAGTTGTCCCAATCCTTGAGTTTTTTTCTGGCCCCAATACTACTCAATGTTAGATCTAAAGAACGATTTTTTTATTAGTATACCTTTATGCCAGAGAGAGTCAGCATCTTGTCCAGTCTGTCAGATAGAGATTTTAAAGAGACAGACCTCCCTCAGGGATTCTGATTAGCTCCTCCTTTGTGAGCCCATCAAAATTATCATTTCATGGACTACTGACTCCCTTTTATCCTTTTGACATGAAAAATGACACAAAATGACAGGAGAAAAGTCATCGCTGTGTCAACCTAAGGTGGGCTATTGAGCTAGTTTGGGAAGGAGAAACAACCCTCATGGAAACTGGGATTGGTTTTCTTCTAGACTTTTCTCCTTCTTGAGCACTTAAAGGCTTTTCTAGGAGTGAAGACCCTGTATTTGAGGATATGCTGATATAGTTTTGACTGTTATATCAAACCCTGAAAAACATGTAGAGACATTTTTAATCTTTGCATGGATTGGATTCTGGTGCTATTTAGGCTTTCAACTGGCTAAAGGGTCTCTTAAAGCCCCAGCCTCTATCATATAATCGAAATGTGTCCTTTAAGATTGGCTGAGGGGAAATGGCTCCTGGGATAATAGCCAGCATCAAAACCACAACCAATTAGGTAGCTAAAGAATTAGGCATCCAGGTCATATTTTTAACTACCCAGTCTGTATTCTAATACCTGAGTCCACAAAGCTCATATTTGTAGAATATGCACATGTAAAGTTCTGCTGATTTGGAGTGGGTAATAAATGTAGAAGGTTAGCTTTATCTGAAAGCCACCTACTAAAATGCAAAGCTCAGCCTTTGGAAATAAAATCACTTGAAGACTGTTTCCAAATTTAAATTTTGCTTTCCTCCAGCCTAGGGAAAAGAATAAACCTTCCAAATTATATGAAGAGATGCTTAAGGAATCATGCTGTCCAACCTGATTTGACTATCAAGCCCTTGGAAAATCTGGACTGGACATGTATACACTAATAGCAGTTCATCACTTAGGGGTGTGATTAGATATGTCTACTTGGTAACAGATTCCAGCACAATCCATTTTGAAACAATGACCCTAAAATAAAGCAAGCAATATGTCCTGGGATGGGCTCCAACTTGGTGGAGGAATAAGTGGTATACTGATTTCAGGTGGAGGAGGGGTAAGAAGTATACTGATTTCAGAGTCCTATTGCTTATTATTCTAAGAGGCCTTTCACTTTGGCTTGTTTGTTGCTTTTCCTGAGTTTTGTTCTATGCTTTTCCTGATTTTGGTTCTATACTGTTCCAGAGACCAAGGAACCTATTCCAACATGGCTTTTGTCTTTCACCATGTCTCTTCACCCAGCATATTGGGGTGAGGGCCTAATTTAGATCTCCTAGACTTCAGGCTTGTATCTCAGCAACCTTGTTCATAAACTTCTAGAAGTCTCCAGTGGCCCTCTTTAGTCATCATTCCCTAAGCTAAAGTAAAAGAAAAATAGAAAAGCCTGGTAAATAAGACCACATTCTACCTTGGGTAGCAAACTGCCAGCCAGAGATATAATGAGTGAAAAGTTACTCTTCTCAATATCAGCAGAAAAGTGAAATCCAATTCTTCACATCCATGAAGCTAATTTTTGTCCTTCCCTTCAACCTGGAAAAATACAAGGACTTCAAAGAACAACCAATGTTAGATAAAGCCATGAAACATTAGATAAAATGTTAGATTGATTAGTATCCAGGATAAGTTATTCAAGGACAACCATTCTTAACTATAAAATTAAGATTCATGTTCTAACTCTAAAATTTAAGATTCATATTCTATAATTATAAACCCCTACCCTGAGACACTGCTTGGCTTAACTTTTCTCTTTTCCCTTCCATGCAGAGCTTTATTCTATTCTCTCAATATAAATTTTCCTTACCTGCTAATTTCTGAGCCTGGGATACTGACTCCTGGGAAGCTAGCACCACTATCTCTACAGCTGGATAATGTGGGCTTTAGCCTGCAATCCTAGGTATGGATGAGCCTAAAAACTGAGGATAGCTTAATGCCTACCAAAAATGGCATTCAATTTTTATCTCTAATTAGCCAGAGAAAAGGCTGAAATGGAGATGTGGCTCAACTGGGAGAGTGTCAGCCTTGAGAGAAAAAAAAGATCAAATGAGCATGAAGCCCTGAGTTTCAGGCTCAGTTTTACAGACTTATGAGTTAAATCCTGAATTTGTGTGTAAACCCTGAATGTATGTTTGTCAGAAGTTCATATTAGCTACAATAAGTCTTTTGATGACATGAGTGATATCACAAGCAGAAATGAGCAAGTTATAGTCAATACATAGGTGTATATGGAAGCAGCAATTTAGGAGATGCTTTGATGTCCTCCGATTTTGTGTCCATACCCTTTGCAATAACCTTAGGTTCTGAGCAAGAAAATCTCTTGAAAGAAAACTGCTACACAAAAATTAAGATAAAGATGAACAGGTAACACATTTGGATTTGAGTAACAGTGTAAAAGCTTCCCTTTCTCACTCTCTGGCTTCATTTCAGATACAGAGATTTACAGGCAACATCTGCATCAAAGAAGATAGTTGAAGATGTACTGGAGTGACGTCTTCTTGTGGCTGCCAGGTACTCTTTCATCATGTTTGCTTATCTGGCATATTGAGTGATGGGCTAGTCTTAACTTTGGACACCATGACCATGATGTTTAAAACAATTTAAATAACTGGGGTTTAAATAAATTGGATTTATAAACTCCCAGAAGTCTTCTATGATATCTCCCTGTCATCCTCATTCTCTGGGGCAAAGGGAAAGGTTTGCTACCAAAATGGAAATAACTGTGGTTTTACTTATTTAGGTATTTTTTATCAAGTTGTTTCATTTTTATTTCAGCCAGGAAAGAGTGTGACTGAGGAGTTGAAACCCTCTTCCAGTCATGGGTCATAAGACACTAGCTTTCCCTCTATCTTTGAAAGCAAAGGAAAAAAATGGATTTTTTGCATACTCAGAGGGCAAAGTTTTGCATATTATCCTGTTTTGCAAAATGATTTGGAAGAAATGGGGAGGAAAGAGATGATACCAATTAAGGTACATTTCATTCCTTTACTGATATGATGAATTGAAACCCCTTTGTACATGATGAATTGAAACTAATTGTAAAAAATAAAGCAATCTGATCTTACACTTACCACAGTTACTGATCATTCTATGGCAAACCTTAACTGAAAAAATAAGATCCATGTTCCCAACAAAAATATAAATTTACAGAATGAGAGCCCACATAGTTTTGAGTTTTCCCTCTTGTCCCTCCTGTGTGAGAACTTTATTCAGTTCTCTCAAGACAACTTTCACTGTCTGCTGTTTTCACATGGAGTCTGGGTCATCAATTGTTGACTATTGCTCAAAACAGCCTGCCAGGGCCTTTGTTACCCCAGGAAATTTCCTTGAACCTTTTTGCATTTCATGCCCATCTCCAACCACAGGAATTAATCTGTTTTCTTTAGTTTTTTATTTTGTAGAAGTTTATCAAAAAGAAACAGTTCAGAATATAGCATTTGTGTTTGACTTTTTCTTTTTTGTGGGTCATGGGACTTGAATGTGACCTCGGCTCTGTGCCTGAGCTCCTCAGCTCAAGGCTACCATCCTACCTTTGAGCCAACCCCCACATCCCATTTTCTAGAGGTGAATTGGAGATAAGAGTCTCCGGTCCTTTTGTGCCTGGTCTGGCTTTGAACCTTGATCCTCATATCTCAGCCTCCCAAGTAGTTAGGATTATAGGCATCACACTGCACATGGATTAACTCCAAATGGATCAAAGACCTAGAGGTAAAAGCAGATACACTGAAAACTTTACAACAAGGAATAGGAGATACACGAGGTCTCCTTGGCACAGGTCGAAACTTTCTTGATAAGGACCAAGAAACAACAAATCAGAGAAAGTCTGGATAAGTGGGACAGCATTAGACTGCAGAGCTTCTGTATGGCAAAGGACATAGCCAGCAAATTAACTAGCAAGCCTACAGAGTGGGAGAAGATGCCCACTAACCATAAAATGGATAAAGGCCTCATATCTAAAATATATCAAAAGCTCAAAAAATTGAATCACTCCAAAACTCATCTCCAAAGAAATAACCATCCTATTAAAAGATGGACCAAAGACTTACAGAGTCTTCTCTGAAGAAGAAATAAGAAAGGCCTATAGACACATGAAGAAATGCTCAACATCTCTTGCCATAAAAGAAATGCAAATCAAAACAACTCTAAGATTCCACCTCACTCCAATTAGAATGGCCAGGATCAAGAAAACTAATAACAGATGCTGGAAGGGATGCAACTAGGAGGGATCACTACTACACTGTTGGTGGGAGTGCAAACTCATTCAACAACTATGGAAAACAGTATGGCAGTTCCTCAAAAGACTAAACAGAGCTCCCCTAGAACCCAGCAATTCCACTACTTGGCATTTACCCAATCATGCAGAAAGAAGGACATACTAAATCCACTAGTACAATGATGTTCATTGTAGCACTATTTACCATAGCAAAGATATGGAACCAACCCAGATGCCCCTCAGTTGATGAGTGGATCAACAAGATGTGGTATTTATACACAATGGAATTCTATGCTGCAGTCAGAAAGAATGACATCACCCCATTTGCTAGGAAATGGAAAGACTTAGAAAAAAATCCTATTAAGTGAAATAAGACTCAAAGGAACATAGGCTCAATGGTTTCCCTCGTTTGTCATAATCAGTAGAAACCTTGGGCTCTCCTAGCAGAGATTTACAAGAGAACAAAGCCTAGATACATAAGCCATATAGTATGACACTAAATGAAAGGACCTCCAGGATATAGAAACAAAAGCCATGAGTTAAAGTTGTTCTTAATGTACTGTAATCTCTCATTTCTTTTGCTGTCCCTTAGTTATCTCATATTGTTACAGTATTTCACCTTGTTATCTTATATATTTTATATATTTGTATTTGGTTATTTGAAATCGGATAGGGAAGGGGGAAAATAAGATGAGGGGTGGGAGATGGAGGGAGGGAAATGGGGACCAAAACATGAGAGAGGGTATCAATGTATGTGAAGTAATGCACCTTCTATCTGGTGAATATAATGTAACTCTTCCATTAATTATATGGAAAAGAAAGATTATGATTGCTTAGGAAACTGGGAAGAATCTGGCACCAAACTGTGTAACTGTCTTTCCTCATAACAAATATTTAAAAGTGAGGCTCATTTTGTGAAATGGCAGCCATAAATATGTTTATATATTCTATGGTTCTCCACTAGATAAATGTTTACCCTTCTGAATAGTTAAAAACACAGAATGACTGGGGCTTTGCTGAAATATATTCTTTTATTTCACAATTGCAGTTACCAAATAGTTTCTACCAATTGGTAAGAAAGTTAACAAAATATGAACGGAACATAATTATTAGGAGTAGTAAGTGAGCCAGTTAAAGAGGAGAGTTGGCAGTTAGTTTTCTCAAACTATTTACATAACAATGTTTTAAGCATTCCATATGGATACCATGTATGTTATATCTATATATCTATGTGCCATATATATATACATAATACTGTATATCATAGATACACATTTATACACACATATAACATGTATATCTATATCTATATATAATATGTATATCTATATCTATACATTTATACACACACATATATAATCTATATCGATATCTATATCTATAGTAGGTATATCTATATATACTATGTGTAAATACATATTACTCTATACCATAGGTATACATTTATACACACATATACATTTATAGATATACATAAATAATATGTATATCTATATCTATATATACTATCTCAAGACCCTTTTACCTACTAAATATTATATACTCTGAAGTTTCTCTGGTTTCTTAAGTAAAGTTTTTCTCAAAAGCATGCCTTAATACTACCCATATCTTTTCTACTTGTGATTTCTTTTTGTGCTTTTCAAATATGTATGTTGAAATCTTAAATAAAGTTTTTCTCAAAAGCATGCCTTATTACTCCCCATATCTTTTCTACTTGTGCTTTTCAAATTTGAATGTTGAATTAATCTAAAAGTTTTTGATTTTAGATATCAGGCTCTTATTGGAAACCTGATTACATTTTATTTTTTTTGCCCAAACATGGATAGAAGTCAAATTTTGGCAGGTGTATTTAATAGGAATTTTTCTTTTCTTTCCAAGCATATGATACAGTCTTTATTAATTCTAGCCAACAAGCTCTACATTAGATCCTCTGAATTTATTCATCTTATGACTTCAAGCAACATCTCGTCACTTTCTTTTCTTATACTTCCACCCATGGCATCCGCCATTTCACTATTTCTGTGAATTCTAGTGCTTGAGATCCCATTTCAAAATGCAATCATACAATGCTTGCTTCTTTGTCCAGACTGTTCACCCACCAGATTTATTTATGTTGTCACAATGACAGGATGTCCTTTTGTAAGGCTGAATAATACTCCATTGTATCTGTACTCTACCTCCTTTAGCAATTGATAGACATTTAGATTGTTTCTTGGGTATTGTGAATAATAAACATGGGTATGTAGCTATCTTTTTTTTCTTCTTTTTTTCCAGTCCTAGGGCTTGATCTCAAAGCCTGGGCACTATCCCTGAATTGTTGACTGAAATTCTTTGTTGAAGGTGGTGAGACACACCAGAGAACTCTCAGCCTTCCTGTGGAAGTATTTAATTTAATTTTTCTTCTTTTTTTTTCTGGGGATATAGCTCAGTGGTTCAGCATTTGCCTACCGTGGACTACAAAGTATGTTTTTCTTATTTATGAAATGCTTCAACACTATAAAAATGAGAAGAAATAATATAACAGACACAAAGTTTAAATAATGATTATTATTCTGTCACCTCTATTGTAGAATTCCTAAAAATGGATATGTACCCAACTATTGTCTCATCCAATATTTTTCTCCCTTACCTCTTTCTGTAGATGTAACTAGTCTATTGATTTTGATGTATGTTAACATTTCAGATATGTAGGAAGCCTATTATAACTCAATAACATGAAAACCAAATAATTCAATTGAAAAATGGGCAAAAGACCTGTATAGACATATTCCAGCAAAGATATATAACGGCCTTCGGAGATACAAAAAGGATTTCAGCATCACTAATCCTCATGGTGATACAATTTAAAAAGCTCATTGGTTTATCACCTCAGAGCTTAGGATAGCTATTATGAAAAAGAAGCAATAAAAAGTATTGATGGGATAGTAGGGAAAAAGAAATCTTGGCACATTATTGATGGGAATGTAAATTGGTCTAACTGTTACACAAAATGACAAGGAAGTTGCCCCCAAAATTAAAAATCAGCTGGGTGCTGGTGGCTCATGCTTATAATCCTACCTAATTTGGAGGCTGAGATCTAAGGATCATAGTACAAAGCCAGCCGAGGCAAGAAGGTCCCTGAGACTCTTCAAAAATCTAGAAGTGGAGATATGGCACAAGTGATAGAGCACCAGACTGGAGAGAAATAACTGAGGGACAGTATCCAAGCCCTGAATTCAAACTCCAGTCCTGGCACAGAAAATATATTACAAACCAAGCTAATATATGAGCTTGCAATTCCACTTCTGGGTATGTATCCAAAGGAAACCAAATCAGGTATCTTTTTTTTTTTTAGCTTTGAAACATGAAATACTAGCTTTTATTTATTTTTTTCCAGTAATTTCATTTCTTTTTATTTATTTATTTATTTTTTATTGTAATTAGTAAAAGGGTTACATGATATTTGCCAGATAGAAGGTGCATTAATTCACATACATTGATACCCTTTCACATGTCTTGGTACCCATTTCCCTCCACCCCCACACCCCCCACCCGTCTTGGTTTTCCCCCCTTCCCTATCAAATTTCAAATATCCAAATACAAATAAATTCAATATATCAGATAACAAAGTGAGATACTGTACCAATATGAGATAACCAAGGGACAGCAAAGGAGATGAGAGACAACATAGTACATTAAGGACAACAATCATTCATTATATGGCTTTTATTTCAATATCCTGGAGGTCCTTTCAATTAGCTTCACATTATATGGCCTTATGTATCAAGATTTTGCTCTATTGCAGATCTCTGCTAGTAGAGCCCAAGGTTTCTACTGATTATGACGAATGAGGGAAACCATTGAGCCTAAGTTCCTTTGAGTCTGGCTTACTTCACTTAATATGATTTTTTC
The DNA here is from genome assembly GCF_031878675.1 of Megascapheus bottae. Classification (NCBI taxonomy): domain Eukaryota; kingdom Metazoa; phylum Chordata; class Mammalia; order Rodentia; family Geomyidae; genus Megascapheus; species Megascapheus bottae. The sequence continues at coordinate 2,512,408 of NC_143517.1, forward strand.
TAAGTCTTTCCATTTCGTAACAAATGGGTCAATGTTGTTCTTTCTGACAGCAGCATAGAATTCCATTGTGTACCAATACCACAACTTGTTGATCCACTCATAAACTGAGGGACATCTAGGTTGGTTCCATATCTTTGCTATGGTGAATAGTGCTGCAACGAACATTGTTGTGCTAGTGGATTTAGTATGTCCTTGTTTCTGGATGGTTGGGTAAATGCCAAGTAGTGGAATTGCTGGGTCATAGGGGAGTTCTATGTTTAGCCTTTTGAGGCACTGCCACACTGCTTTCCATAGTGGTTGAACGAGTTTGCACTCCCACCAACAGTGTAGTAGTGATCGCCCCTGGCCACATCCCCTCCAGCATCTGTTGTTATTCGTTTTCCTGATCCTGGCCATTCTAACTGGAGTGAGGTGGAATCTTAGAGTTGTTTTGATTTGCATTTCTTTTATGACCAGAGATGTTGAGCATTTCTTCATGTGTCTATAGGCCATTTTTGTGTCTTCTTCAGAGAAGAATCTCTTTAAGTCTTTGGCCCATTTTTTAGTGGGATGGTTGTTACTTTGGAGGTTAATTTTGGAGTGATTCAATTTTTTGAGTTGTTGATATATTTTAGATATGAGGCCTTTGTCCATTGTTTGTTGGTGAAGATCTTCTCCCACTCTGTAGGCTTCCTGATTAGTTTACTAGCTATGTCCTTTGCCATACAAAAGCTCTGCAGTTTAATGTAGTCCTACTTATCCAGCCTTTCTCTGATTTGTTGTGATTCTTGGTCCTTATTAAGAAAGTTTCAACCTGTGCCAAGGAGGCCTAGTGTATCTCCTATTCCGTCCTGTAAAGTTTTCAGTGTGTCAGCTTTTACATCGAGGTCTTTGATCCATTTGGAGTTAATTCTAGTGCAAGGTGACAAAGAAGGATCCAACTTTAGTTTTCTGCATGTGCTTAACCAGTTCTGCCAGCACAACTTGTTGAAGAGGCTGTATTTCTTCCATTCTATTTTTTTGGCTCCCTTGTCAAAGATTAGGTGGCCATAGGTCTGTGGTTTAATATCTGGGTCCTCAGTTCTATTCCATTGGTCTTCAGGCCTGTTCCTGTGCCAGTACCAAGCTGTTTTGAGAATTATAGCCCTGTAATAGAGTCTAAAGTTTGGAATTGAAATTCCTCCAGCGCTGTTCTTTCTGCTAAGAAGTGTTTTTGCTATACTTGGTCTTTTATTATTCCATATGAAATTTTGAATTGCCTCTTCTATTTCTTTAAAGAATGACATTGGGATATTGATGGGCATTGCATTGAATTTGTAGATAGCTCTTGGCAAGATTGTCATTTTCACAATGTTGATTCTTTCAATCCAGGAGCATGGGAGTTTTTTCCATTTCCTTAGTTCTGCTTTAATTTCCTTTTTTAGGGTTTTAAAGTTTTTGTCAAAAAGGTCCTTTACACAGGTATCTTTTAAAGCTGCATTCTGGCCAAGAGCGTGGACTAGTGGTAGAGTCCTTGCCTACCTGTGTTCTATTCTTTGGTATTACATACACAGAAAAAGCCAGAAATGGTGCTGTGGCTCAACTGGCAGAGCACTAGCCTTAATAGGAATTTTTCTATACTCACTCCATCATTGGTTTAAAACGCACATGAAGAAACTATGTAAAACATCACAAATTGGATTAAGGATAAAATTAACACTTGTTGCTTTTATTTTTAATAGAATGGAATATTTGGATATTGTTATTGAAAGTTTTTATCTACATTGTGATAAATACAAAAGAGGTTTTCTGCATGATACTAGATGTATTGATAATTTTACATTTTAGGAAATGTCTTAAGTAAGAGAAAAAAATTCTATCAAATATTTCTAGAAAAATATTTACCATAAACACAGGTAAATCAGATGATTTATAGATACTTATTTAAAGGTCAAATTGGACTGATTTCTTTGGTTTCTATTAACCATGGTGTGTCTAGAAGCTAAGAGAACAATTTGTAAAGCAGTATCCTGGAGCAAAGTGGTAGAGCATTATTCTGGAGCAAAAAGAGTGCAGGAACAGCACCCAGACTTGGGACCAAGCTCCACAATCGGCAATGACGAAAACAGATGGAACATTTGGCATGTCTAGTCTATTGTAATAGAAGTTATGTCAAAATTGTGTGAGTTATAAAACTTGAGTTACAAAAAATCTTCTTTAATAGAATACAAATCCAAGAAACTATAATTAGTTTTCCTAAACTGGGTTATCTGATCTGTCGAGAAACTATCTTCCAACTGCCTCTTCCTGAGGTCATAAAGATAGTTAAGCCACCCACTTAATTAATAAGATTCTCTACAGAGCAGACAATCCTAAACTCAGTACATCTGAACCTTTGAGGTGGGCGCAGCTCTCACTTACTCTTCTTTGTTTCCCCAGTGTGCTAAAAGGTCTGATGCATCAGGTACACACACTGCAGCAATATTAAGAACATCATCTCAAAAATACAGAAAGAAACTCAGATCTCAAGAAGAAATAGAATTTACAGAGGTCCAGAATAATCACTAAAGCTGCTGTTTATCATCAAAGCATTATCTCGTCATTTTGAAGTTCTTTATTGTTAAATACAAAATTGTGTATTAAACAACTTGAATAAATAAAAATACATGTCATCCTTGTATCTTTAAAAAGTGGCTGGCTATGCCTGATTTAATGAGCACTGGGAAACATCCCTGAACAAATATTGGTCACATAAATCAGTATTTTAATATAGATAATATTGTTTGTAAATAGAATAAAATCTTCTGTATCCAGTAAAAGCACTTCTATACTCAGTAAAAACACAATTTTGTTAAAATAGCCACATTTTCAAGACCTCATGTACCATTTGAATTGAAAACTTTTCCCTTTTTTCCAATGGCATAATCCAGAGTTAATTCCTGAATTCCTATTTTCAGTTCGATTTGATTGAGATCAATTTTGTTATACCATTTGTATTAACATTTTCAGAGTGTTCTATTTTTAACATATACCCATGTAAATAATTTTTAGGATGGATACTTGTAGTGTACATAAAAGTGTCCAGCATTCTTCTATCCAGCTCACTAAGGACAGAGGAAGAGAGTGCAGAAAGGCTTAAGCACATGAGAAGTCCTGTGACATGGAAGTTAATATGCTTAGGTACATGTGCAGTGTAAACTTGCTATATAAGATAGACTCGTGGATTTTTTGAAAGGTTGATACTCATTAAGTATTCAATTTAATCAAATTATTTGTTTCATATATTGTGTAAATTCAGTGTTCAATTTATTCAAAATTATTTGGTTCATACGTTGTGTAAATCATTTAATTATGCAGCTTTCAACATTTCATACAATTGTTAAATTCTTGATTCTGAGGTTCACTGGGTACCATTTATTATAATAAGACTGGAGTAAAGGCTTCCTAAGAAGAAGATAAAGATACAGAAATTAAGAATAGAACTCAATGGTACAAGCTAGTGAAGTAGAGTTTACTTGGAAATTTAGTGAAGTAGAGTCTACTAGAAGTTTGAAATAAGAAATTAAATATTAATATCCTCAATGCCCTGTGTCTGAGAATGACTAGTTACAGTCTGTGTGAGTTCTATAAGTATTCAATGATTAATGAATTTTGGGTAAAGTTATTTGATATATATGTGAATACATATGATTAAAATATATTTGGCAGCAAGAAGAGTAGTCTTTAATAAGCTACAATAATGTTTATATACAATTTTACTTCCTGCTTTGCATATCAGTTAGAAAAATTAGTATTCTGACACTTGTAAGCTTTCTTTGGGATTCAATGATGAATTAAAACATACCAAAGCTTAATTAAATCATTAGATTTAAATGATCAATGAAAAGCCAAGCATTATTTCATCCGTGTAATCCTGCCAATTTTAATCATGCACATATATTAAAATTCTTTCTTAAGCTACACACAACTATTAGGTTCCTATTTCTAGGAAAGCGGTGCTGCGTCTTCCAAAAAAGAAAAAGAATCTAAGTGAAAATGTTTTACAAAATAATTGTCCCTCTATCACTCCATTTTTGGTAATAATTTTACCTGTACTATGAATGCCATCCCTGAATTATATAGCCACACTCAACAAGAAACTCATGTTCAGCTTCTGGAGTATCTGATTTTTTTAGAGCAGGGGTCAGGGATAAGAATGTCCCCAGCCTAGATCCGCCGGCGCCTCATACTTTCTTTAGGCTGCATTTCTTTTCTTGTGAACTCCTCCTCAACACAGTATATCCCTTCACACTGGGATTTTTCTTTTCATTTCTAAGTGTCTGTGCACTGCTTTCATTTCATAAGTAATGACATAATTAATAATTTTTAAAAATCTATGGAAAGTATTCATGTAGAAGTCACTTGTGTAGAACAAGAACAGGTTTACTGGAGATCTTTTATTGATGTGTCCACTCACTAATTGAGTATTTCGTATGAGGTGATACTCTGGGAATGTGCAAAGGACAAACATTCCTAATCTCAAATATTTATAAAGAAGAAACAAGAATTGTAGAGATGGAGTCATGGGCTTAAATGAAGAGTGGCATATCCTCTTAGAAGCAATGCTAAGAATCCTCAGTGGACTCACTCAATGTCAGCCTGAAAACGTCTTCTAGATCACAATGTGCAGTTGTACACTAGAGACAGTCTGCACCTGGAATGATGATTCATTCCGATGGCCTGGTTCTTACGTATGCTGTATCTAGAGACTTTTGAGGATCTTTTCTTCTTTCAGTCCTCTTCCTGCCTTTAGATTAGCTAACCAAACTTAACACTTCACTTTCTCTCTGAAAACTGGCTCCACTTCATGCTCTGACCTTTCACAGGAACTTCGTAGTGTGGGTAGTTATGTCATAACTAGAGGCTCTGCACTGAAATCCAGTTCCAATAATTCTGCCCACAGACTTGCACTGCAGCCATCTGTGGAAAACATGAGGTGGTCATCATATAATCACCAATGCCAAGAATATTTTTTGAACAAAAAATGACTTTATAGAAAAGAAGCAAAGATGTTACCAATTGTGCATAATCTAAGTTATCTAAGAGACACTAAGTAGGGAATAAGCCTGTTCTATGTGTACCTGTCTTCGTCCTTTAGACCTGTCCGTTGAACTGATGACTGGGCAAATAAAAAGTTGTGTTGAGTAAATAGGAAACATGTCCCTAAGAAAATGTTGCTATAATTCAAATTAAATTGAAAATCTTTCATATCTTGACAAGATAAAACAATGCTAATGCAGCATTTGTTGTACATATAAGCCACTAACTACATTTTCACTAGGTTTTCTATCTGATTTACATAGTAAGCAAGTCCTGCATTATTTTCCACTCAAGAAAGGAATGATCCATTTGCATTTTCCATATAGTGCTACCACTAGTCCCTCCTTCCCTCCCTCCCTCCCTCCCTCCCTCCCTCCCTCCTTCCTTCCTTCCTTCCTTCCTTCCTTCCTTCCTTCCTTCCTTCTTCCTTCTTTTCCTTTTTCCAAGAGTTTATTTCTGTGCATTCTGAAACTTGCAATTAAACCCAACGTAGTCTAGAACTCCTCAACCTCCTGTCTGTACCTCCCAAGTGCTGGGATCAGAATGTGGCATCACACCTTGCATATTGTTGATTTTGTTATGGAACCTTCCAACAAGGATATATATTGTGGTTTCTGTTACAAAATTAACATAAAATCATTAGAAAGCTCCTAGATATAGCATCACATGAGTTAAGGTAATGCTTAGCCATTATATAATGTTTTAACACTATTTTTTAAAAATTACAGAAGTACTCCCCTAGCATGCATGAAGCCTTGGGTTTGATTCCTCACGCATAAACAGAAAAAGCCTAAAGTGATGGTATGGCTCAAGAGGCAGAGAACAAGCCTTGAACAAAAAGTGTCCAAGGACAGTGCCCAGGCCCTGAGTTCAAGCCCCATGACTGGCAAAAAAAAAAAAACAAAAACAAACTCAAACAAACAAAAACATAATAAGAAGAAAGTACCATGAAATGATAATTACAGAGTAACTATTTGATGGGAAAAATTCCTAATAGTCCTCAGCCCAGTGGCTCACATCTGTAAACCTAGCTACTCAGGAGACTGAAATCTGAGGATCAAGGTTCAAAGCCAGCCCAGTCACAAAAGGACCTGAGACTCTTATCTCCAGTTAACATTTAGAAAGTGGGAAGGGGGCCTTGGTTCAAGGGTAGGGTGGTAGCCTTGAGCTGAAGAGCTCAGGGACAGCTCACATGCTGCGCTCAAGCCCCATGACCCGCACACACAAAAGAATTTCTAACAGTATATTAATAGTATATTATATCTAGCAAGACATTGGTTGTTCATGTTTGTAATTCTAGCTACTCAGGAGGTTGTGATGTGGTGGATCAAAGACAGAACCCAGTGGGGTTTCATGCTCTGACTGTCTCCAAAATCAATAGCACAAAACCAAACTCTTTGTATGGGTCAAGCAGTACAGCCCCAGCCAAGAAAGTGATCTCAGGATCACAAATCTTGCTTCGTTCAAACTGCAATACTTGGAGAAAAAAATTAATATGCATATATAGCAAGATAAATTTATGCATATATTGTGAGATATATTTATGCATATATAGTGAGATACATTTATGCATACATGCATGAATACATTACATATGTATATGCATATATATCACATCTTAAAATATTACAGTAACATATGATTAACATAAAACATGAGTTTATTGACAATTATGGAATGTTATTGAGAAGTAATTGTTTCTCTAGAGACTGTATTGGAGAATAAAAAGCATCCCTCAAACCAAAGCATGGTGCTTGGCTCAAGGGGAGGGTGGTAACCTTGAGCTGAAGAGCTAAGGGACAGTGCCTAGGCTGAGTTCAAGCAATGGGACTCACAAAGAAAAGAAAGGAAAGGAAAGGAAAGGAAAGGAAAGGAAGAAAGAAAGAAAGAAAGAAAGAAAGAAAGAAAGAAAGAAAGAAAGAAAGAAAGAAGAGAAGAGAAGAGAAGAGAAGAGAAGAAAAGAAAAGATCAACCTTTGTGGGGTGCAGTGGCTTATGCCTGTAATCCTAGATACACAGGAGGCTGAGATCTGGGGTTTGCGGTTCAATGCCAGCCTGGGCACTAAATTCCATGATACTTTTTTCCAGTTAACTACTAGAAAACCAGATTTGGAACTGTGGCTCCAGTGGGTAGGGCAGTAGCCTTGAGCTGAAGAGCTCAGGGACAATGCCCTTCCTCCCCCAAAATACCAACCTTCATTTCAGTGACAATGTAACTATGTAAAATACTTCTTTCGGTGTTTGTAAAGAGCAACAAGAACACCATTTTCTTTTCTTCTTCTTTTTTTTTTTTTGCAAGAACTACATTTTTTTTGCCAGTCCTGTGGCTTGAATTCAAGGCCTGAACTTTGTCCTTGAGCTTTCACAAAGTTAAAGCTCTACTACTTGAGCTACAGCACCACGTCTAGCTTTTCCTGTGTATGTGGTAGGGAGGAATCGAACCTGAGTCTTCATGCATGCTAGGCAAGTACTTTAACACTAGGCCAAATTCTGGCCAAGATTCCATTTTTATCATAAAACATTGGGTGTCATTTTTATGTGAGGTTTAAGCTCAGTGCCTCAAACTTGCTTAACTGGTATTTTACCACGTTAGCTATGCCTCTATTCCAGATTTTTTGCTGGTTAAGTGGAGATAATGCATCAGATTTTTTTGCTCAAACTGGTTTCCAACTGCAATTCTCCTGCCAGATTACTTTGTTGATAGAATTACAGATGAGAACCACAGGCTCACTGCTCTCTTTATTCTTAAACAAATATTGTACTAACACAGAAAAAAATTCTGTCCCTGAGAATTGGTACATAAATACCAGTATTTTCACATTATCCTAATGTTTTCCTTTAATTCTTAGGCATTCATAGGCATCTCAAAGGTTATAAAAACTTAGGTATCCTGTTTCTGTTCCAGTTTGTCAAAGGCATTACCAAATCTAGGATTGGAACAAAAACAAGAGAGTTACCAGGCCATAAAACTTCCCAGAAATAGCAGAAAACATCAGTTCAAGTTTATTTCCAGCATGCTCCTGACACACACTTGTTACCAAATGCCTGTGCATAGGATTCAGTATCAGAACTTTCTAGCTTCCATCTGTAAAACTGAAATGATGACAGCTTGCCTTGCTCTCGGTCAAACTTGTGAAGTTAATGCAGAAGTTGGTAATGAGATCATTGCACCCCTATCTCAGTAGACAATAAACTATACCTGTGTACAATATGTAATGAATAATTGTCAAGATAACTCATTTAATAAAACTTTAACTTATTGAATCAATCCTTTCTGAAACTTAGTTTAGAACAGGCATATCTACCATATAACCAAGGGGAATAGAATTTTTTTGTTCTTTTCTCTTCTCCCACTTTTTTTTTTGGCTTCTCTTTTTTAGGTATTAGAGCACTGGCCATGGGTTCTGAGTTCAAGTCCAATCATTTGAGCCACACTTCTTGTCCTGCATTTTGCTGGTTAATTAAAAATAGTCTCTCTGAGTTTTCTGCCAGACCTGGCTCAGAATAATGATTCTTCATATCTCAGCCTCCTGAGCAGCTAGGATAACACGCATGAACTAATTGTGCTTAGCTGACTATTCTCCAATAACTGTGTATAAAACTGGGCAAGTAAAAATGTGTGCATTTTACATTGGAAAATTACTTAGTAGTAAAATATTTTCTAGCCTTTGAAAGACTCTTGGTCCAATCCCCAGAACTGCAAATAAATTATATGTGTATATATGAGAGTGCATTTATATATTTGTATAATTATTCATTTTTATGACCAAAATAAGTTTTTCATAAGCAATTAGCTCTTTTCTACTGCCAATTTTAGATTATTTGATCATTCCATTTTCCTGAAATTTTAGTGTATGAGGAACTTCAGCACACACATTAAGTATCTTATTTATTTTAACATTTTCAGGCATAATTATTTTGAGCAATCTAAGGCAATAGTGATCCTCTAAATAATGATGCTTCCTTATTGATAAGGTTATTTTTTATTTCATACTTTTTGCTTCATTTCAAATTACAGTGCTGTGATTTTTAGCATTTATTGTAACTACTACTAAATTATTAGAATATCTCTTTTAACTCAATTTATCATATTTATGGAGTATTCTATTCATAGAAATAATGCTTTTCTTGAAGAAAGTAAACAAAGTTTAAACCTTTAATGCAATTCAGGAACTATTGAGATGGTGCAGGTTTTTATTTGTTGATTGAGCTTAAGTCATATTTCCTTCCTATTGCATTTACAAATAAGAATTACTTTATGTGCATTATTATGTATTGTAATTTAAAGCATATTAATGCATTCACCTTCATATATATTTTAGAGTACATGCAGACATCAGTGTCTTCTTCAGTGTTATTTCCCTTTTTCATCAGTCCTTATTATTGACATTGACTGCTTACTCTTACCTTGGATGGTTTTAAGTTATATGTGTGTGTATTACATTATAAATGCAAATTATGGAAATATAGTATATTAATATTACGTGAAGGAGTGATTCCTGCCTTAGTAGCCCAGGTAAATCAAGTGTGTAGATACAATAGAGACTCAAATAATATTGGAATTTATAAGTGGAAATGTATTAAACTGCAGAGCTTTTGTATGGCAAAGGACATAGCTAGTAAATTAACTAGGAAGCCTACAAAATGGGAGAAGATCTTCACTAACCATAAAACGGACAAAGGCCTCATATCTAAAATATATCAACAGCTCAAAAAATTGAATCAATCCAAAACTAATCTCCAAAGTAACAACCATCCCATTAAAAGATGAGCCAAAGACTTAAAGAGAGTCTTCTCTGAAGAAGAAACAAAAATGGTCTATAGACACATGAAGAAATGCTTGATATCTCTGGTCATAAAAGAAATGCAACTCAAAAGAACTCCAAGATTCCACCTCACTCCAGTTAGAATGGCCAAGTTCAAGAAATCTAATAACAACAGATGCTGGAAGGGATGCAACCAAGAGGGATTACTACTACACTGTTGGTGGGAGTGCAAAATGTTCAACCACTATGGAAAACAGTATGGCAGTTCCTCAAAAGACTAAACATAGAGCTCCCCTATGACCCAGCAATTCCACCACTTGGCATTTACCCAATCATCCAGAAACAAGGGCATACTAAATCCATTAGCACAATGATGTTCACTGCAGCATTATTCACCATAGCAAAGATATGGAACCAACCTAGATGTCCCTCAGTTGATGAGTGGATCAACAAGATGTGGTATTTGTACACAATGGAATTCTATGCTGCTGTCAGAAAGAACAACATCTCCCCATTTGTTAGGAAATGGAAAGACTTAGAAAAAATCATATTAAGTGAAGTAAGCCAGACTCAAAGGAACATAGGCTCTATGGTTTCCTTCATTTGTCATAATCAATAGAAACCTTTGGGTCTCCTAGCAGAGATTTGCAATAGAGTAAAACCTAGATACATAAGGCCATATAGTATGACGCTAAATGAAAGGACCTGTAGGATATAGAAACAAAAGCCATATAATGAGTGATTGTTGTTCTTAATGTACTATGTTATCTCTCATCTCCTTTGCCGTCCCTTGGTTTTCTCATATTGTTACAGTATCTCACTTTGTTATCTGATATATTGGATATATTTGTATTTGGTTATTTGAAACTGGATAGGGAAGGGTGGAAAAGAAGATGAGGGGTGGGGGTGGGGGAGGGAAATGGGGACCAAGACATGAGAATGGGTATCTATGTATGTGAATTAATGCACCTTTTATCTGGCAAATATAATGTAACCCTCCTATTAATTACAATAAAACATATATGAAAAAATAATATTGGAATTTAGAGATATACAACACGTATATACTTACATTATAGAATATACATATTGTTAGGATATGTATATATGAATATACATATTGTTATAACGTATATGAATATACATATTATTATAATACAAAAAAATAGAGGTCACATTTGAGAGGTCAAATCTTGGAGTCTTTATTAAAAGGCCACTGACTGTATTTGCTGGCTGCTGGTCTTTGAGGTAGGAGTCCACCGTGCAGTCAACACAGTTAGGAAACTGAGCCAAGAAGGCCAGAGAGGAAGGAAATTGAGCCAAGGCCAGAGAAGAAAGAACAGTGAAGGGCTGAATTGGGAAATCATGATGAAGTTTTTATTTTGCTCAAGGCTAGTTCTTTACCATTTGAGCTACAATTCCACTTCTGGCCTTTGTATTTGTTTCATGATAGAGAAAATAAGGGGCAAAAATAAAACCTAATTATGTGTGTGCTATCAAAAAAAATACAATAATCATTGAACAAAATGAACAATTCCAGAAGGAGAAATAATCCTAAACCAAACAATTCACTGAAGGGTTGGCAATAGATTTTGAATGCTAGATGTCTTCAGATCAATTTTTCAAGAGGGAGTGTCTGTGTATGGTGTACATGTCAGGTATCCATTTCCAGCACATTAATGAATTTATGACAGATTTTCTGTCCCATCTCTGAGGGACAGAGGGAAATAATAGTACCTGTCTTGGAAAATCCAGGCAGTTTGATAGTGTCACCACCTCCTAAAATTATGATATGGTGTTTGTATATACTCTTCCCAGAATCCTAGAGGTCCTCCTCTTTCCACCCTCCTATAGCATAAAGAATTCTAAGATGCCTCTCAAAAGGAACTGTCTGCTCACTGTTATCTCCAATTCATCACAGAAAACGCCAGGAGTGGCACTGGGTTCAAGAAGTGGAGTACTAGACTTGAGCAAAAAGAACTCAAAGTACACTTCCAGGCCCAGAGTTCAAACCCCAGGCCTGACAAAAATAAGGGCAGAATAAAATGTCTGTGTCCACAATCGATGTGAAATATTGTCTTACCTACCCAGAGTTCAAGCAGACGAATGAGAGTCCAGGCAGCCTAGTTATCTGGCTCCTGACCAGTTACACTGAGTAATAGTATATACAGACTTCAGTAGCTTCCTGTCTCTGCAATTCTACCTACCATTACAATAGGTTAGTTTGATGAGCACTTGCTTATCAATTGTCATAGTAAACCTACTTTAAAGCAAATTAAGATTGATAGATCTGAGTTGCTTCACAAAACCTAGCTTTCAGTGCCTGAACTTTGGTTCAAGTTTTCTTTTTACTAACTTTTCACATTGTTTACAATTTCTAGTAGCAGAATTCATAATTTGCTGATTAATTTTTTAGTGTCAATGTGGCTGGTCAATAATTTCCCATCAAATATATGTATAAAATTTAAAAAAAAACAAAATTTCACACAAAAATATCCTGAATAATATGCATTTATCTTATGGATTGGGGGGAGATGAGATTAACAAAGAAATTAGTGGACTTTCAGCGAAGCCAAGTACCCTCAGTTATGTGGATGGGCCTTGTTAGGAAAAATGGAGGAGAATGGAAAAGAATAGGTCTGACTCAATACTTGAAGACTGTTTATTGAGAAACAACAAGGGGCACAGACCTTCCTGTGGGTCTGGAGGTTGTGTGTGTCTGAGCTGGGACAGGAGCTGGGGTTTTATGGGGTCTAAGCAAGGGGGGCAGAAGATAATGCAAAAGCCACTGGGTCAAGGGAGGTGGGGGCTTCCCGGTTGGGCCCACAATGGGATGTTTATAGCTAGGCTTGGGTAGATTTCCCTGCTGGAGTCAGGCAGTCTGTCTTTGGTGGCTTGCCTGGTATCTAGGAGTCAATCTTTCATATTCCATCTTTGGATATATAGAAAGAATGGGTCTAGAGGAGAGAGCCATATCCTTCATATAGAATCTTTGGATACATAGAAAGAATGGGTGGAGAGGGGAGCAACATAGAGAACAAAGCAGATTCCCATCAGGCCTTATGTGAAAATCATAAGAAGTCAAAAGAATTCACTCCTTGAGTAAGGAGTTCAGCCAATACACAGTCTTTGAACTCAGACTGCAGCTTTTGAAATCCCGGGCTAATGAGTCCTATTGGCTCATTCCACATTGGATTTTTGATTTTGTAAGCCCTCTCAACACTACAAGACAATCCTTAAAATGCAGCTCACTTTATATGTTAGTATCTATGTCCTGTGAGTTCTGTTCTTCTGGAGAACCCCAAGTAACAATGACCTTTCTTTATGAATGTATGCCTTGTTTCACTTTTGGTCAGACTATTTGAATCCTAAATAAGGAGAATATGTTAGTTCAGTTTGCTACAACACAGATTTTTATCACAGACTGGAGGGCATATACCAAAATTACTCTCTGCTTCGAATTATCAATGCTGGAGAGTCCACAATTCAGAAAATTGCTAAACAAATTGCAAATCTAACTTCTTGCGGAGTCTTCACATGGGAGGGAGGGAGGGAGGGAGAGAGAGAAAGACAGAGAGAGAGAGAGAGAGAGAGAGAGAATCTTCCTAGATGATCTCTCTCTAATTCCAAAATTACAAGGCTCCATTTTCCTGACTTAATATCTGAGGCCACCAGTTGAAAAACATCCAGTAGAAGTTGAGGTATATCATGAATCAGAGGAAACAAATGGTAAGTCCTCTCACAAATGGCTCACTTATTAAAAATTTGTTCAGCCTCAAAGTACTAATTCATTCAGTGTTTTATGGGGTTGTATAGATGGTTGAAATGCACTGATATTAGGATATAGACAGATAAAAGACCAGATGGGCTATTGAAGGGAAGATCGAAGTGAGCTCCTTGTATGCCAATCAGTTTCCCTGTAGAGGACAAACCAGTAGAGGTCTACTTAAGATCCCAAAGTAGATGAGAACAGTGACAAATGCTTTTCTTCAGTCTTCCAGTTAACTTGCCCAGCTCTGACTGGAGAATTATACAAGTTTCTGGGACCTAAACCTCCCCTGTAACTCATGCCTTTTGGAAACTCATTTTGCATGTGTTTGTTCAGCATCTGAAGATCTCATTATCTCTATTCACTTCATTGAAATCTCTCTTACATTGTTAGAAGAATGGCAGAAATTTTAAATGGAAGGGTTCTAATTAATTTCTATACAGATTTTCTAACACAGAGAAACAGAAAAACAAACCCTAAAATACTCAACATTGAAAAAGCATAAGACAGGTGCCAGAAAGGTGCGATTCATCAGGAAGCTGTTCTCATGAAGAAAGGAAAGGAATGAAGCCTTTGGAAAGAAAGTAAATGTTTCATTCTAACTGAAAAACTTCTGGGCAGCTTAGTTTATCTATTATTCAGCTTCTACACCAACCACTGGAAAAAAAAGCTTACAAAAATCATGAATACTTTCAGGTCATTTACCTTAAAAATATGTGCTTAATGAGTGCATATAAAATGATGTCTATCTATTGTGTGGGAGAGAGAGCATACAAGTTCACTTATAGCTCTGAAGGGCTTTATTTTGATATCTAGTAACAAGAAATACTGCTTGCTTGTAAACATTTTTCTGTATTAGAAAAAAAACCACAAGAAGTTAAGTAGAATTTAGGTATAACTAACCTATATTTGAATTATTTTCACACATTTTGTATGCACTTTCTATCCTGCTGTGCCACTTGCACCCCCAGTACTAAACAATCAAAACAAGACATGTTTTATGATCCCAATGTTCAGTTCTATTCTCTGTTCTGTTCTCACTTGCAATCCTTCAGATAAAATGCCCAACAATGGGGCAGGGGTGGGGGAAGGAAATGGGGACCAAGACATGAGAAAGGATATCAATGTACGTGAAGTAATGCACCTTATATCTGGTGAATATAATGAAACCCTTCTATTAATTACTATGAAAATATATGAAAAAACTCCAAAGGCATTCAAAAAATGCCCAACAATGATATCTTTGCAATCATTAGATCATGAGATAGTTCTGTTTTTAATCTTTTGAGGAAGGAAATTCAGGAATTTTATTGAATATTCTGTAAGATGAACATTTATCGAATCAACAAAATCCAGCACTTTTATCAAATTTCCTAAAGTGATTTTGCCTAATTTTCAAATTTAATTATCTCAAATGATTATTTCTGAGTTGCCAGTGACTTTACATAGAATGGCTAAAATCCATTGTTCCATATGATTTTTTTATATATTTTTATTGTAATTAATAAAAGGGTTACATGATATTTACCAGATAGAAGGTGCATTAATTCATATACATTGATACCCTTTCACATGTCTTGGTACCCATTACCCTCCCCCCACCCACCACCCACCCCTCGTCTTGGTTTTCCCCCCTTCCCTATCAAGTTTCATATAACCAAATACAAATAAATTCAATATATCAGATAACAAAGTGAGATACTATAACAATATGAGATACCCAAGGGACAGCAAAGGAAATGAGAGGTAACATAGTATATTAAGGACAACAATCATTCGTTATATGGCTTTTGTTTCAATATCCTGGAGGTCTTTTCAATTAGCTTCATACTATATGGCCTTATGTATCAAGGTTTTGCTCTATTGCATATCTCTGCTAGTAGAGCCCAAGGTTTCTACTGATTAGGACAAATGAGGGAAACTATTGAGCCTAAGTTCCTTTGAGTCTGGCTTACTTCACTTAATATGATTTTTTCTAAGTCTTTCCATTTCCTAACAAACGGGTCGATGTCGTTTTTTCTGACAGCAGCATAGAATTCCATTGTGTACAAATACCACATATTGTTGATCAACTGAGGAACATCTAGGTTGGTTTCATATCTTTGCTATGGTGAATAATGCTGCAATGAACATTGTTGTGCTAGTGGATTTAGTATGCCCTAGATTCTGGATGGTTGGGTAAATGCCAAGTACTGGAATTGCTGGGTAAGAATTCCTAGCTAGTGCAATAAGGCAAGAAGCAAGCATAAAGGGGATCCAAGTAGGGAAAGAGGAAATGAAACTATCCCTCTTTGCAGATGACATGATTCTGTATTTAAACAATTCTATAGACTCTACTCCCAAGCTCCTTGAGCTGATTCAAAACTTGGGAAGGGTAGCAGGCTATAAAATTAACCCTCAAAAATCAACTGCCTTCCTTTACACCAACAGTGAGAGGAACAAGGCAATAATCAGGAAAGCAACTGCTCTCACAATAGCCTCAAAGAAAATAAAGTACCTAGGAATTAGCTTAACTAAGAATGTAAAGGACCTTTTTGATGAAAACTTTAAAACCCTAAAAAAGGAAATGGAAAAACCTCCCATGCTCCTGGATTGGAATAATCAATATCGTGAAAATGACAATCTTGCCAAGGACTATCTACAAATTCAATGCAATACCCATCAATATCCCAATGTCATTCTTTAAAGAAATAGAAGAGGCAATTCAAAATTTCATATGGAATAATAAAAGACCCAGTATAGCAAAAACACTTCTTAGCAGAAAGAACAGCGCTGGAGGAATTTCAATTCCAAACTTTAGACTCTATTACAGGGCTATAATTCTCAAAACAGCTTGGTACTGGCACAAGAACAGGCCTGAAGACCAATGGAATAGAACTGAGGACCCAGATATTAAACCACAGACCTATGGCCACCTAATCTTTGACAAGGGAGCCAAAAAAATAGAATGGAAGAAAGACAGCCTCTTCAACAAGTTGTGCTGTCAGAACAGGTTAAGCACCTGCAGAAAACTAAAGTTGGATCCTTCTTTGTCACCCTGCACTAGAATTAACTCCAAATGGATCAAAGACCTGGAGGTAAAAGCTGACACACTGAAAACTTTACAAGAAGGAATAGGAGATACACTAGGCCTCCTTGGCACCGGTCGAAACTTTCTTAATAAGGACCAAGAATCGCAACAAATCAGAGAAAGCCTGGATAAGTGGGACTACATTAAACTGCAGAGCTTTTGTATGGCAAAGGACATAGCTAGTAAATTAATTAGGAAGCCTACAGAGTGGGAGAAGATCTTCACCAACAAACAATGGACAAAGGCCTCATATCTAAAGTATATCAACAACTCAAAAAATTGAATCACTCCAAAACTAATCTTCAAAGTAACAACCATCCCATTAAAAAATGGGTCAAAGACTTAAAGAGAGTCTTCTCTGAAGAAGAAACAGAAATGGCCTATAGACACATGAAGAAATGCTCAACATCTCTGGTCATAAAAGAAATGCAACTCTAAGATTCCACCTCACTCCAGTTAGAATGGCCAGGATCAGGAAAATGAATAATAACAGATGCTGGAGGGGATGTGGCCAGGAGGGATCACTACTACACTGTTGGTGGGAGTGCAAACTCGTTCAACCACTATGGAAAGCAGTATCGCAGTGCCTCACAAGGCTAAACAGTGTTCCATATGATTTTACAAATCACTTCTGAGGAGAAACCTTTGGTTTGGGAAAATGTAGGAGAATGGAAAAGCAATAGGCCAGACTCCATTTTCAATGGGCAAGGAAAGTTTATTAAGGAACCACTAGGGGCACAGACCTTCCCATGGGATTGGGGGTCATGCATCCAAGCTGGGAAGGAGCTAGGGTTTTATGGAGTCTAATCAAGGGGAGCAGAAACTAATTCAAAAGCCAGTGGGTCAAGGGGAGGGGTATCTTCCAGATTGGGCCCACAATGGGATGTTTCCAGCTAGGCTTAGGTAGATGACCCTGCTCGAGTTAGGTAATTTGTCTTTGGTGGCTTGCCTGGTATCTGTATGCACCTGGGAAATCAGGATGGGTGTCAGTCCTTCAGTGGACTCCAATTTACTAATTCATACTCTTCACTCATTCATCAACTTACTTCCTACCTAGTAACTTTCATCTCTCCTAAACTGTCAAGTTTCACTTATCCTAAAGCTGTAAACAGTCAAACTCACAAACACACGAAGTAAGGATGTTAGGCTTGGCTGGCGCCATCCTGGCTACATGGTTTATGGTCTGGCATCTTATCTTCCTGGAGGGAAAGATGAAGCCACCACATCCCAGGTGATGGGCATGCCTGAATCACTGCAGAAAGGTGTGGACACTTAGCTAATTGATTACTAGACCTGTCAGTTCAGTGCAGGAGAGTGGTAATTTCCTGTGACATTGCCTACTGACCTGACCTTGTTTAGGCCTGTACCAGATCAGGTGCAATTGCATCATACCACATGTCTCCACGTTCAGATCCTGTCTCCTGTCTCCTGGCTGTTCTCCAGTCACCATGGTGTCCCAATTCAGTTTTTCATTGAAGCTGAATTTGTTTGTTACTGTTTTGTTCTTTCTTTCCTCTTTGGCTATAGTTTTGTTCTTTCTTTCCTCTCTGGCCTGTTTCCTAACTATGTTAAGTATATTTCCTAACTATGTTAAGTGCCACCATGCAGTCCCTGACTTTTAAATAAAGACTTCAAGATCTGAGCTCTCAGAATTTGGCTTCTCTGTATTCTCACCTTACAACCCACAGAACTGTCAAACCCCACACCTCCTACCTGACCTTTTGGTATATAGCTTATCTGAATCAAAGGTTAGTCATTAATGAAGTGACATAAGTATCAACAACTTGTTTTTCTGTTTGTTAGGTACACAGGTCATTTCATTGTTTCAAGCACATGGATTAAAGTGGGGAGATACTCTGGGCATCTTTGAATGTTTACTAAGGATCTGCAGTTTTCTCAGAGTACATTTTGATCCCTTGTTTCCTGAACTAGACCCATATACCTAGACTTTTGTCAGTATCATTATCTTAATGAAGGTACAGTTAGGGAAAGTACTCAAATTAAAACACCTTAATGAAAATGTAGTTTTTAAATTCATAAAATAGTATTGTTATAAAGTGAGAAAACAAGCCACATTTTGAAAGATTGAATCTTGGAGTCTTTATTAAAATGCCAGTGACAGCATGGTGGACTCCTGTCTCTGTATGGTGGACTCTTGTCTCAAGGACCAGCAGTCAGGAAATATACTTAACACAAGACACTGAGCCATATTGGTCAGAGAGGAAAGATAATAAAAATAATACCAACAAACAAATTCAGCTCCAACGGAGTGCTGAACTAGAATGCCATAGTGACCAGAGAAGAGACAGGAGACAGAACATGGATGTAGGGACACATGATGTAGCAAAACAGCACCTGAGGTAGCCCAGGCCTAAATAAGATCAGGTCAGGGTGCGAGGGTCACAGGAAACTCCTAGACACTGGAGTGATGAGTTCAGTACCTTATCAGCCAAGTACTCATCCCTACCCACCCTGCTGCCAGGGATTCAGGCACGCCTATAACTTGACAGATGGTGGCTTCACCTTCCCATATCATGAAGACAAGATGCTAGATTTTATAAAGAGATACTCAGGTACAAGCTCAGGTTATCAGCAGAATTATTATACCTAGAGAAGATAATTCATCAACCTTCCATATTGGGTAAACATGAAGAGGCTTCTCAGAGGTGAATGACTGAAACCATTCAGGGAGTTAAAGCAGAATCAAATATTCTCTGTGCAAACCTTTCCTAAGGCTATGGCATATGCACTTCTCTGAAATAGAGCCCTCCTAACTCACTTTGAGCTAGGCACCTCCTGCATTGAATGAATGGCTTCTCTCATTCTAGGCTTTTCAGCATGGGCAGAAAATTACCTCCACCCAGCAAGAGGCACCAGAATTTAGGGTGGCAGATCCCGGTAAATGCATAAAATTTAAGATTTGGCTGCACCAAAATGGCTGCAAGATTTTCATTATGATGCTAAAATTCAGGAGAAATTGCCTTTGGTCATTTACTTATGTAGCTATTCATTATTTTGTAAGTTAAGTATTGAACATTCACTGTGGGTCACATGGTATTCTAATTGATTAGTAGACTGTATGAAGTAAGAGTTCCCCCTGCCAAAGGGAGCTTATATTCTAGTAGAAAGGAGAGGACAGAGGATGAAGACAATGAACTCTGGAGATGATACACAAAGTGTTTCATATGTCAGGAGTACAATGTGCTTACCCAATGATGTTAGAACATCATCAGATACTGCTCAGTGTAGCAAGTTCTAAAAACAAGCCCACTATTACTGTTCTCTTTTTCTCATGAACAAACTCAACTGGGCCTGAAGCCAATGTCTAGTTTCTGAATCTTGGATGCTCAGAGTCTGAAAAGGGGCATGATAGGAAAACATTTCCTTCACAGATACTATTTTGTAATAATTAAAAAGCAAATTGCTTGCCTAAATTTTCTACGTCACACCAATGTTTTAATGTGTATTTATAGTTATATAATATAAAGACTTAACATTGATTTTTTTAAAAAAATAACAAAATTTCCCTACTTTCAGATTAATCTGATGAGAGTTTATAAGTAATTGAATTGAACGTGAGGGAGCAATTTTAAACATAATATTTTAAATAGGCTTAAGAAATCATTCCTATAATTATGGATCATCCAATATAATGGGGTAATGTTAATGCATAAGCCTTACATTCTGCATATAAAATATTTTTATATGTATGCTATTAACATTATTAACATTTCAGTAAGAATTGCTTTGGGCTTGAAAAGCTTCACAAAATAGAAGTTGCTTTTTAGAATCATGAAGTTTGTAAAGAAGGTTTTTTTTTTTGAGCACATTTTAAAAGTCAAAAAACTTATTACCATGTGTAAGAATTGGTTGTGGCCTAAAAACTTTATAAAATAAAAGATGATTATTAGAATTTTAGAGTTTGTAAAGATTTTTGGAACACATTTAGAAGTTGCATGATCATTATTCCACACATTGAAAAGCTGCATGACTATTATTCATTAAAACTTAATGTTAGTAATAAAGCATTACTAATAATGTCATTCAAATTAGCAATACTTTAAATATCTCACTTTTCATAAATTATTTCAATTAAAAGATATATTAGAGCCAATTTCTGGTGTCTTATTCCTGTAATCTTTGCTAACACTTAGCAAGTTGAGCCAACTTTGAACTGCCATCCTCAGATCTCAGACAGAAAAGTTTGGGAGACTGTTCTTTCTAATTAAGCAGAAGAAAGCTTTAAGCAGATGTGTTACACAAATGGCAGAACTTTAATGATGAGCCAAAAAAGCCAAGTGTGAGTGTGAAACCCTGAGTTCAAACCCTTGAACCAGAAAAACAACAAAAAGTGTGTATTAAAATATTTGTCCTCTTCCTTTCCCTAAATCCTGCTAAAACCTAGATTTTTTTTGCCAGTCGTGGGCTTGAGCTCAGGGCCTGAGCACTGTCCTTGGACTTTCTCAAGGCTAGAGGTCTACCACTTGAGCCTCAGCACCACTTCCGGCTTTTTTCTATGTATGTGGTACCGAGGAATCGAACCCAGGTCTTCATGCATGCTAAGCAAGCACTTTAACCACTAGGCCAAACTCCGGGCCCAATCTTAAGGAATATTATTAATGGTTGAAATGTAATTGGATCACATTGAATAAATACAAAAGAATAAAGAAAAGTGATTGTAAAGGATAAAAATACCTACATATTTTGTTGAAATCGAAAAGTAGACTCTGAAAGGCTGAGGGGATAAAAGAATTGAAGGAAGACATGATGATGCAAACTTTGGATTCTTTGCACATTTCAGTATGACTTTGGATTCTTTGCACATTTCAGTATGAATATAAATACCTTAAAACAATAACCATTCAGACTAGCCAAGCATCACAGAAGAGTTGCAGTCCTCCTTTCCCTATTGCAGCAGCATGCTCAGGTGGGGTGATAGATTTTTCTGGTGAAAGTTCAGAGAAGGCTAAAGGAGAAAGAGAGAGGCAGAGACTTTCATTACTGAATCGCCAACAGTTCCACAGTTCCATGGTCAGAGCTGGCCACAGAGGAATATTCGTCTCTTCACTGAGTGCAAGGGAAATCTCTCTGTTTCTGATGGGGTAGTCTGAATCTCCGTACTCAACTAGTGAGAACATTACTACACCCCAGTCACTCCTAAGTATCAGCAGAGGCAACATGTAAATAATGACTTCCATAAATGCCTGGCAGTAATATGCCAGCACTCCTTTCCCTTATTTTCTGGGACAGTGTCACAGACAGCCTAGTCAAGCACAAGTTTCAGTAAAATAGATTCCACATTACACTGAGATTGGTTTCTTTTCACTTAAAATAAATATACATATTCTCTTTACTAAGGACCAAATCATGCTCAAATGGGTGAAGAAAATAAAACTTCACCCCTGCCAAGGCAAAGGTTTTTTAGTTTTTTAGTTTTGTTTTGGTTTTGAAATTAAGCATTTGAACTTAGTATCATTCACTTGCTAGGCAAGCACTTTACCTGTTTACATTTGGTTATTTCTGAGTTAGGATCTTACTTTATCCTTGTAAACTGCAGCACCCTTGTCCTATTTACAGCCCTTCCTATGGCTGGGCATAATAGTTTAAATACACACTGACCCAGTCACTTTTTACATTTTGCTCGTGCTGGACAGGAACCATGGTCTTCAGTTGGCTGGTGAATTCCACTGCATTTGATTCTTGGCTGAGATTGAGTCTCACAAAATGTTAGCCTGGGCTGACCTCAAACTACAGTCCTCCCCACCTCAGTCTCTCAGTAGCTATCTAGATGAGTCTCTCCACCTAACTCTTAAGATTTTTAAAGACACCAGAATAGGGACTGGGAGTTTGGCCTAGTGGTAGAATGCTTGCCTGGTATACATGAAGAGCCGGGTTTGATTCCTCAGTATCATATATGTATAAAAAGTCAAGAGTGGTGCTATGGCTCAAGTGGGAGATTTCTAACCTTGAGAAAGCCCAAGGACAGTGTTCAGGCCCTCAGTTAAAACTCCTAAAAGAAATTGGCACAAGTTGTGGTAGTTGTACACAATGGAATTCTATGCTGCTGTCAGAAAGAATGACATCGACCCATTTGTTAGGAAATGGAAAGACTTAGAAAAAATCATATTAAGTGAAGTAAGCCAGACTCAAAGGAACTTAGGCTCAATGGTTTCCCTCATTTGTCATAATCAGTAGAAACCTTGGGCTCTACTAGCAGAGATTTGCAGTAGAGCAAAACCTTGATACATAAGGCCATATAATGTGAAGGTAATTGAAAAGACCTCTAGGATATATAAACAGAAGCCAAATAATGAATGATTGTTGTCCTTAATGTACTATGTTATCTCTCATCTCCTTTGCTGTCCCTTGGGTATCTCATATTGTTACAGTATCTCACTTTGTTATCTGATATATTGAATTTATTTGTATTTGGTTATATGAAACTTGATAGGGAAGGGGGGAAAACCAAGACGGGGGGGTGGGTGGTGGGTGGGGGGAGGGTAATGGGTACCAAGACATGTGAAAGGGTATCAATGTATGTGAATTAATGCACCTTCTATCTGGCAAATATCATGTAACCCTTTTATTAATTACAATAAAAAATATATAAAAACAATAACACCAACAACAACAAAAAAGAAATTGGCCCCCAAGAAATATAAAATTTTTTAAAGTAAAGCATAGTTTTTTCTATTTTGGTGTCATTTATTTTTAATGCTTCAAGGTGCAATAACAAACATGCCTAAAATATAGAGATAAAGAGGCCGGGAGTTTGGCCTAGTGGTAGAGTGCTTGCCTAGCATGCACAAAGACCCAGGTTCGATTCCTCAATACCACATGCATAGAAAAAAGCTGGGAGTGGGGCTGAGGCTCAAGTGGTAGAGTTCTACCCTTGAGAAAGTCCAAGGGCAGGGCTCAAGCATAGGACTGGCAAAAAAAAAATTTTTAAAAGAGAGAAAGTCTCAGCAAAGTTATAGTCTCTGCTAAAAATGAAGGAGGTATTACAAGCAGCCAGTTTAAATGATAGAGCTGGAAAATGCACTCAGTTGTATTTTCTTCTTCTTTGTCTATTTGTCAGCAGCAGAGGGAAGAAGACAGAGATGACTTTTAGTAAACTTGAAATTAAAATAGAAATTAATTAAAACACAAGGAAAGACTAAAACCAACAGACCAGATCCCCCAGGGACCCATAAAATGACACCACTACCACCACCACCAACAAGAAAATCCATAACTTATGTCATTCATATCCAGGAGGGGAAGGAGAATTGGAGCTAAAGATTTGCTTAAAGAAAAATAGTTGAATATCTCCTAGATTTTTCCAAAAACCCAAGTGCATAGTTTCCAGATGCACAAATCACAAGCATCTTTTCTGGTAGCTTTCACAGCTCCATCAAAAAGATATGTTTGGAAAATCGAAGGTCTGTTAAATGGGCACAGATTCCATTTAATTATTTTTCTTGCATAATTATACAAAAGGTATATATTTGTACTCACAAACTTTCATCTTTAATAATTATGTATAATCATTTAGGCAAGGAAGAAATGGCACATATTGTTTCAAAGTCTGGTAGACAATAGCCTAGAGTTCTATACCCCATCTGAACTTCATAATGAAAGAGTTGATACACTGAAAAAAATATAACAAATCAAAGAATTTCTTAAAATTCTTCACAAAAAAACTCATTCAACCACTATGGAAAGCAGTGTGGCAGTTCCTCAAAAGACTAAACATAGAACTGCCCAACAACCCAGCAATTCCACTACTTGGCATTTACCCAGTCGTCCAGAAACAAGTATATACTAAATCCACTAGCACAACGATGTTCATTCCAGCACTATTTACCATAGCAAAGATATGGAACCAACCCCGATCCCTCTCAGTTGATGAGTGAATCAACAAGATCTGGTATTATACACAATGGAATTCTATGCTGCAGTCAGAAAGAATGACATTGCCTCATTTGTAAGGAAATGGAAAGACATAGAAAAATCATATTAAGTGAAGTAAGGAAAACTCAAAGGAACATAGGCTCAATGGTTTCCCTCATTTGTCATAATCAGTAGAAACCTTGGGCTCTCAAAGCAGAGGTGTACAATAGAACAAAACATAGATACATAAGGCCATATAGTATGACGCTAAATGAAAGGACCTCCAGGATATAGAAACAAAAGCCATATAATGAGTGATTATTGTCCTTAATGTACTATGTTATCTCTCATCTCTTTTGCTGTCCATTGGCTATCTCATATTGTTACAGTATTTCAACTTGTTATCTGATATATTGTACATATGAGTATTTGGTTATTTAAAATCAGATAAGGAAGGGGGGAAAACAAGATGAGGGGCAGGAGGTGGGGGGAGGGAAATGGAGACCAAGACGTGAGCAAGGGTATCAATGTATGTGAAGTAATGCACCCTCTATCTGGTGAATATAATGTAACCCTTCTGTTAATTACAATAAATAATATATGAAAAAAATTCTTCGCAAAATTTGTATTAAATTCTTGCAAAAATACCAAGGGAAAAAGAAGCCACATACTTTTATAGTACAACTTTGTTTCCCAGTTGAGACAAAAAAAAATCCTTATAGAAGGCAGTAGCCTTGCACTGAATTATTCAGGTAGAGCACCCATGCCCAGAGTTCCAAGTCCCACAATGAACAATGATAATAATAATAATGGATTTCAACGTACCTGGGTTACACAAAGCATTCATGAAAAGGAGCCAAGTGGGAGATTTCATACTTTCCCATTAAGGAATGCAAAGTGACTTTGATATTCATATATTTATATATATTTTCTCTTTTTAAATTTCACATTTTTTCTGGTTCTGGTATTTCAACTTGAGCTTCACAATTGCCTAACTTCTTTGTGTTGTTTATGCATTACCATCTGAGCCATGCCACCAACAGCTCTTTGGGATAATGTATAGAGGGGTTACATTTATCAGTTGGTGGGTACATTACTTCCCAAGTCTTGGTACCCCTTCTCATGTTTTTGTCTTACCAGTTGCACAAACTCATTCTCTTGGTTACCCAATTTTATTCTTTGCAATGCATTTTGGAGACAAAGTAATTAAAATTCTTTTTCTCTAGTACATAATAGAGCGAGAGTCAATTCCTCCCATGCACTTCTCCACTTCATTATAGTTAATGTGTGGGTAAAGTTATAATTAATCATTATAGTGCACAGGTATTCAGTTATTCATTTTATGAAAGAGTAGATTGTGTCTATTCACATTGTATTCTCATCACCTAGACATACTGCTTAATAAATATTTGCCAAATGACTGAATGAATGTTAAATATACCTCCCTACTGACATGATTTAAACATTTTACTCTAAAACAATACTTACAAATGACCTATGTCAGTGAACTCATAGCTAAAATATGGTGATTAGATCCTAGGACAAATGATTTCTGTCTTCTGTGACTAATGTCTCTGCCTCTTCCAATCTATGATGCAACTCATTTGTATGCTATTGGATGCACTATAAATCTATTTAGTTCTCAGAGTTCATGTAATGTTATTTAGTTCTCAGAGTTCATATAATATATCAGATTGTGGTGTCCAACCTCAAATGCATATTTTAATATGGAACCAGAATTCAAACTTTTTCAATAACATTTTGTACCTTTAAGCAGGAGAATATATTGTGGTATTAGATCATCTCTAGAACCATAGTGTCTATCAGCCTCTTATGGGATATGAATAAATAACATATCCATCAGGTTTTAAATCTTAAAAGTAGGAAATTATTATTAGATCTTAAAATTTGACTATTGGTATACTAAATATTGCATATCGTCTTAAACTGTGATCCATTTTTTGCCAGTCCTGGGGCTTGAACTCAGGGTCTGAGCAATGTCCTTGAGCTTCCTGATGGTTAGTGCTCTACCACTTGGGCCACAGCACCACTTCCGGCATTTTCTATGTATGTGGTACCAAGGAATCAAACCCAGATCTTCATGCATGCTAGACAGGCACTCTACCACTAGGCAGAACTCCCAGCCCTTGTGATCCATTCTTTTACTCACTGAAATAACGTTATTTTGCAACTAACATTTCCTATTTCTCTCTGAGGTCCTTGTTACCAACTCAATTATTCTAACAAAATCTGTGTGATTACTAATAATAGAAACAAGGATAATGACTACAGTATCTTTCAATGATTTTGGAAAGATACAGAAATCTGAAGTTAAGGGTAGTAGAAAATTGGGATATAAAATGCACCAATTGTAGTTAAAGGTATTTAATTTGATATCTTAATATTTAGAGATTTGGATTATATAGTTGTATGGTACTGGGTGCAATCATTCACACCTGTAATGCAAGCTTCTTGGGAGTTGGAAGGTTATGGTTCCAGATTAGCCTGAGAAAAAAGTTAGCAAGACTCCATCTCAACCGATAAACTCGATGTAGTGGAGCAAACCTTTCATCCCAGCTATATGGAAGTCATAAATAAGTGTGTTATGGTCCAGGCTGACAGAGAAGAAAAAAAATGAGACTCTTCTGGAAAAACAGTTTTAAAAAATGCTGGATATATAGCTCAGTTGATGCAGCTTTTCCCTAGCAAATACTGGATATATGACTCAAGAGGTACAGCTTTTTCCTAGCAAACACAGACTTTGCTTTTCTTTGGTGTACTGGATTTTACCCCAAAGAGAAAATTACACAAAGTACATCAAATCCTTCAAGAAAAATATCAAGATGAAAAGAATATTTTAAAGTAATTACTATTTGTTTTATGCTTTCAAACATACTATTATGGCCTCAGAAAATTATTTGTGGAGTGGTGTCTTTTCTTATACCAATTGAAAATGGTCACTGTTAAGTCAACGATTCCACCTGAACAGAATGGTTTCTACTCTTTGTTCAGTCTGAACTCTGTGAATTCCTCAACCTTTTCCTGAAGTAGAGCTCTGCACCCATCTATGTTAGAGTAGACAGTTCCATGGTTGCCTTTGCTCCAGAATGCAAATCTCTTCAGGTTTAAAAGTTATGTTTCAGTTTTAAAAATAATGAAAGGAAGCTTGGCACTATGTTATGTTGTTGGTTTTATAGATCTCAGTGAGTTTGGTGGAGGCAGCAGTGAGAAGCTCTATATCTCTAACACAAGACAGTGGTTAGGCTGTGACACAGCGTAAGCTGGGTGTGGTTGCTTCTCAGTTTCCTCTTGGACACCAGTTAAATCCAACTTGGCTGAGAGGGAATTCACTAAACTAAATGCTTCAGCCATAAGATGAAATATTCTGTGTTGATATCCTGAATTGTCTTCACGAGTCTACTTTGTGTTGTTCTGTTGTTATTGTTATACAGTAGTAGGGTTTAAACTCAGCATTAAACTTGCTTGAATTAACTAGCTTCTGCTCTACCAATTGAGCCATACTTCCAATCTGGCATTTTGTTGGTTAATTAGAAATGGAGTCTCAAAATGACAGTTCCTCCTATACTGGCTTTGAACCATAATCCTCTAAGTCTCAGCCTCCTGTGCCAATAAGATTATAAGAGCTAGCCATTGGTGACTGGAAAATTTCATTTGTTTTGAAATTAAATGTGAAAACAACCTAGATGAAACACAGTTGCATCTTTTCCAAGAAATTTCTTAATGTGGATGCATTAAAAAATGATGGAATATGAGACTGAATTTTCACATTGTTTGGAAATGCGGCATAAAGGGAGAATTAAGGTCAACAAGTACTACCCAAAGGGCTATAAAACTTGAAAGTATGTATGAAATGGCAGAGAAGGACTGGAATGTCTGTTTTCTAAAAGCATTTATGTGGAAAAAGAAACATCACTATGTTTAACTTTCACTTCTGACCGTAAGAGGGAGGAATGAGATGTTCTATTTTTATAAATCAAAAGATCCAGTCTGGGCATTTTTCCAATTTCAGGATGGAAGAAAGGATGATTAACTGGTGCCTTCTTGCACTCCAGAAGTCATCAAGGCTCTGAAGCCACAGGCACAATTGTTGTGTGTATAAAGAGACAGGGCCAGTGGACTGCCATGTATATTTGCACAGAGAACTGCCTGAAGGAATATATAATGGTACTTTCCTGAGGAAAGTGTGACACCTAAGGAGTAGCATTCTGAAGAAAGCTAAGGAGAGCAAGCAAGAGATCACCTGTCTGTGCATTTTCTGGGGTTATAACAAAGTACTTGAGGTTAAGTATTTGTTACAGTTTGGATATGCTTTCCACAGATGCGTGTATTGGAGACTTAATTAATCGCTGATGGATGTCTAGGAAAAATACTTGGTCCTCTGAAATCTAATCTAATCAATAGATTGCTGCATTTATAAAATGATGATACAATTCAGAAATGCTAAAAAGTTGGGGCTGGGAGTTTGGCCTAGTGGTAGAGTGCTTGCCTAGCATGCACAAAGACCCGGGTTCGATTCCTCGGTACCACATACATAGAAAATATACCAGAAGTGGTGCTGTGGCTCAAGTGGTAGAGTTCTAGCCTTGAGAAAAACCCATGCTTTCACAATAGTGATGTCCTGCCCAAGAACACGGGCGCCTGTGGGAACTCTGAAACCCTGAGCCAAAATATATCTTTTCTTCATTAAGTTGTTCATATGAAGGAATCTTGTCACTGCAATGGAAAAAATAACAAATGCAATTGTTTAATTAAGAAGTTATCCGAGTGTTAGAGGTTTACCTTTAGCTACTCAGGAGACTGAAACCTGAGGACTATAATTTGAAGCAAGCCAGGGTAGGAAAGTCTATGAAACTCTTATCTCCAATTAACTACACAAAAACCTGGATGCGGAGCTGTGGTTTAAGTGGTAGAGCACAAGCCTTGAGCAAAAATGCTCAAGCATAGTGCCCAGGCCCTAAGTTCAAGCCTTAGAGTATGTGCGCGCGCGCACACACACACACACACACACACACACACACACACACACACACACACACACAATCACACACAATTAGCCCACAGCTCGGGACGCGGCATCAACATCTACTCAGCTCATGTGGGGGCTTTATTTTGAATGTCATCACAGCAGGAGTGTGCAAAAGGGGAGAATGTGGTCACGTTGTGGAAGGAAACAGAGGATATTCAAGAAAAAAAAGCACTTTAAGAACAAAATAATTACATATTATCATGGAAACCAGCTTACACTAAAAGACATCCCTTCCAAAAGTGATACCCTAAATGACTTTGACTTTAGAGGAGGCAGAGCCTTGTGGGGACAAATAACCACCTCTCAGTAGTGCCACATGCAATATACACTGCCAAGAAACAGCTTCCGGTGACTTAAGACATAAACTTTTATTGAACAAACTCAAACCACAAAAGAGCCCTCAATGAAGGGGTTGGGGGCATTCTTACACTCTTAGGCAAAAGAATTTTTCAATTGTACAGGCTGGATGTAGATAAAGTCAACTTAGATATGAAAGAACATTTTAGACCTTTTCATTTAACCTTTTCATCAGTCAACCATTCCTTCTGGGGATATGAAAAAAATACAAAACAAGAACCCTTGTCTAGGGATCATGTTTCCATCCACAGACAGATCCAGGGCAGAGTCAATGGAGATATTTGACCATTAATGTTGCGATGGGACTTTACTTACTTGAAGCTGAGCCAAAAGAATTTATGAAACACACTCAAGCAAGTAAAATGAGAACAAAAGTAAAATTAATTCCTAATTGCCTATATTGAAGTTACCTAGCATATTGCGCTTTAATGATTTCCCAACTAACTATCTTAATACAAACATGTCTTATATGGTTCAATTTTCAATTAAGCCGATCCTGTATAAACTCTACCTAGATGAATATGGATTTGTAAAAAGCAATGCCTGCCAGTTAATCCGGGCTGGACAAATATCAGGTTTTAGACTTATTTATACAAATATCAAGTTTGAAACTTAGTTATAACAAGTGGATTCTTGTTTTCTCTGTGCTCTGCTGGGTAGCCTAAAGAAGGTATTGAGAGGTAGTTACCATATGGTGTGATGTTATAATTTTAGGCATATAGCCTCAGTACACCTGACAAATGAGGGGAATAAAATACTCTGCGATCATGTATGTGTACTATCATCTATTTCTGTGCTACAGGATTCAGATTTTACATTTGTATGACCTTTAATAATTTCTCTCATGAGGTTTATGGTCCTTGCTTCTGTTACTACTCAAACACTGAATTAGCAGTAGGATATTTATTTTAAAAAAATTCTAAGTGTAAATTCTTGTATTTACAAGTTCCTGTTGGTGCAGATGCAAGATCAGGATAGTCTTTCAGCTGCTCCTCCTCATTCCTAAGTAGCATGTTAGCTATCCAAATCATACAAAAACCAAACACCTTATTACAGGAAAGCATTTTCTGATTAAAATTAGAAATACAAATTCTTCTTGAATCAATTCAACATTGTAAATTCTACTTTATGAAAATATGGGAAACAAGATATTAAAACATAGGAAACTGAAAATCAGTAAATCATAAATTCCCCAGTAGAGCAGGATATGCAGTAGCATTCAATATGCATTTCCCCTGAAAGAAAGGAAAAGGTTGGTGTCTGTGGCAAAAAACTGTAACCTTAGCAACTTAGGAGACTGAGATCTGAGGATTGTGATTGGAAGCCAGCCCTGGCAGGAACACTTATAAGAAACATCTGTAAATACTAGCAAAAAAAATCCAGAATTAGAGTTGTAGTTCAAGTGGTAGAGTGCTAGCTGTGAGCAAAAAAGCTCAGGGGCAGTGCTCACATACACACACACATACACACATATCACACACACACACACACACACACACACACACACACATATATATATATGTATATATATGAGGTAAATGGCTTGACAATATATGAAATTCAGTACTTTGAACAGAAATAAATTTTTATTTAGATACATCTCTGAATCTTATGATAAGTACATCTGAGGATAACACAAAGTGATGTATTGTATGCTTCCACTCAAAAATCTAAGATTGTTTATATGCAATCGATTGTGCTACAGTAATGATTAATTCATAGAGCAGGCATGCTCTATTGACTCAGAAAGAATATCAGGTAAAATCTGAAATTTAGAAATGTCTGTCTTAGAATTCTTTACTCATAAAAGGTAGTAGGATTATAAAAGTATGAACATGTTTAAAGAAATCATCAAGCAATAGTCATAATCTCTCTATATATGTATGTTATTGTGCAATAATCATTAAAAATATAAAATAATAAATGGAATGTTTTCCATAAGGAAAACCCAAGAGATGTTATATATTACATTATTAACTATCAAAGATGTAGACCTGAAAGATGAGATTCTTTTTATGACCTTCAGTGAAGTAAAAGCTACATCATAGTACAAATATCATAAAAAATCAGTAAAATACATGGGTTGTTATTCCTCAACAAAAGAAATATTACATAAAGGTAAATTATTTGTACATGGGGAAGTGAAATTATGAGCAGAATAATTTATTTTATGACAAGTAGATTGGCCAAAACAGATATACTGCTGAGAGTATGGGTATAAAAGCAATTTAAAGAGCAATTTGTCCCAATATCTATAACATGTACAAAATGTTCTTACTAGTACTATTAATAAGTCTAAAGAATAGAAAACATACCACTTACCAGAATAATACATGTATTTCACATAATGCATATTAATAATAATTTCGACTCTCTACTATATAAAATAGTATGGTATGGGGGTTACAATCACAGAGAAAATAAGTTATAAATGCAAAAATAGATACATTGTAAAAAAATATATAGAGATTCCCTTCTTGAATACTCGTTTGTTAAACATGTCATTTGAAATATGATATAAAAATCAAAGTTATTAAATTCTTTAATAAAAAGTAATACAAAAGGAGAATCATAACATCATAAAAATGCAAAAGGAAAATCATAACAAGATTCATTCAGTATGAATTATTATACTCCATTATATGCTCAGTATTATACTCTTACAATATTCACAAGCTAAGCTAAATAGTATTGTTGTAAGGGAATTCAGTTGCAAGAAACAGAGAAGCCACCACTTAAGAGGCTGAATTTGAAGTCTTCATTGGAGAGCCAGTGGATTTCTGGTGGACGCTTCTCTCAAAGACCAGCAGTCACAATGCAGCTAGCACAAAATTTATATACCTCATAAGGTATGAAGAATTTGTCCTAACAAAAGTGATACATGTGTAATAAATATATATGTATAAGCAAAACAAACTTACAAATGACCACCCTTAAACCTAATAAAGGTGTTCAATATAAGCAAAGCAAGCCATCTAAGGAAGTCTTAGTGTTTCCCTTGCACTTCTGGGAATCTGCTCTTACCTTGAGGTCATTGACCCATTTGGAGTTGATTCTGGTGCAGGGTGAATATAAGGCTCTGTGTATAGTTGATTGTGCCAGAAACATTTGTTAAAGAGATTTTTGTCCATTTTGAATTTTGGCTCCATTATCAAAGAACTTCTTTGCTCAAGATTATACTCTATCATCTCCAATTAACTGCCAAAATTCCATATGTGAAGCTATCATTCAAAAAGTTTCATAAACTTTTCTGCCTGAGCTAGTCTTGAGCCATAATTCTCAGATACTAGCTTCATGAATAGCTAAAACTATTTAGATATGAGCCTTTAGTGCTCAGCTTGCAGAAGTTATTTTAAAATAGAAGGCATTACAAGTTGTATTTGATTTTTTTTCCAGAAAGAATTTCATTCTGGAATCCATGGTGAGGTCCAGCTCTTGATCTTCCTGCCTCAGCATCTTGAGTGCTGGGATTACAGATGAGAATTAAGGTCCTCTTGAATTTGATTTATAAAGTGTATGGATTGTTGATGTAGAGAATATGTCCTGTGTAGCTTTAGAAAAACACTGCTATGCTAGAGCTTTATGAATAAATAGGCAGTCTTTTAAGATTGACTATATACTTTATGGCTAGCTATACAATTTCTATATTTTACCCTAGGACTACTGGGACAGATCTGTAAAATATACAAAATATAACATAGTGACAGGAATCCATAAACTGTATTCTAGAATAATCTTTGGTTTCTTACAATATAGCTTGGGGCTTTCCTAGAATGGGCAAAGCCCATTTTGACAACCCACTTGAAGAAAACAAATGTTTTTTCTCTCTTTAGACTAATACACTGAGGATCCACGTAGCATGATTGGAAAGAGAGAGAGAGATTCCTCTTCCCTTCAAGAATATAACACCAATATTCATCATTTCACTCATCCACATCCTTAGGCATGCAATCATTCATCCACTCATTCAAATTAATCCTTTGAATTTTTGTGGGTCATAATGGGTAATGTATTAGTAACTGGAGATAAAAGAAAACTTTATACTGCATATATAATGCTATACTGTCACTTTATACAGGTTCATATTATTAATGTCTCATGTCCAATGTGAGTGGAATTTTTATTATAGTTTTTTTAAATGACTATTATTAGGCACCTGTGGCTCATACCTATTATCCTAGCTCATCAGGAGGCTGAAATTTTATCCTCAGTCAGTCTGAGAAAAGCTAGAAGTGAAGGTGTAAATAAAGTAGTGGTAGAGGGCCAGGACTGAGGGAAAAAAATCTGGGAAAATAGTACCTGATTAAGCCTAAGTACCAGCTGATACAAAAATGTTTATGATTAAACACTACTGAGCTTTATGAAAATACTACCATGATAAAACATCATAACTTCTGGGCATCTATCCTGAACATCATAACCCAACATATGATAAGGACACCTGCTCAGCCATGTTCATCTCTGCACTATTCACAATAGCCAGGTGATGGAAACAGTCCATATACCCTAATGCAGATGAATGGATACAGAAAATGTGGTATATATATACAATGGAATTCTACATAGCCAACAGACAAGATAAAATAATGGCATTTGCAGGAAGTGGATGAATCTAGAGCGAATCATGTTGAGTGAGATAAGTCAAGACCAAAGGAACAAAAGGCACATGGTATCCTTAATATATGGCTATTAGATACAAACAGTACAAGAGCTAGGACTCAAAAGTTGCATACCCAATGCTATGGACATGTTATTGGAAATATAAACACAATTACATAGACATAAAATTTATGACTCTTTAGACATAATGTTTTATTACGTAGATTTATATGTATCTACGTCATACAAACGATAGCCTAATTTTGATTATGTTTTAAAATGTAAGTGCCAGTGATTATATATAGATTTCCTTCTTGAATACCTGTTTGTTAAACATGTCATTTGAAATATGGTGTAAAAATCAATGTTAATAAATTCTTTAATTAGAAAAAAGATGTATCAATTTTAAGAGATATGATGTAATTTTTGAAGATAGTATGGAAAAAACATTTCTAATTTTTAAAAAAATATGATTTTTCAATCACTTTAAAGCAAATACATGAAATTATTCAATAACTGAAATTAAGCTGATCTTATTCAAGATAAGATAAAGCTGGAGGAAATACATAAGTATACCTAGTAAGTTAGTTGGCACAGAAACACTATTTCTCTCATTAAAAATAAACACACAGTTTGGTGCCAGTGGCTGACAACTATAATTCTAGCTACTCAGGAGGCTAAGATCTGAGGAACGTGATTCAAAGCCATCCTGGGCAGGAAAGTTCATGAGACTCTTATCTTCAATAAAATACTCAGAAAAAAGCTGGAAGTGGCACTGTGGCTCAAGTGGTAGAGTGTTAGCCTTGAGCACAAAGAAGATTAGGGACCGAACCCAGGGCCAGAGATCAAGCCCCAAGACTAGCAGTCACTCAACCCAATAATCAATCAATGACTCAATCCATTAATCAATCAATAATAAAAATAAACACACATACTGTTACTCACTGTATTTCTGTATTGCTACATGCTATGAAACTGTAGGTAATCAGCTTACACAAAAGCTTATTCTAAACAAGTAGAAGAGAAAAATGCTATACCAATGCAGCCTTGAAACAAATATGAGTGAAAAACATATAGCTCATATTATGAGAGACACAAAGTTTCAATCTAGTTGAATGAAAATATATGGATAACAAAATTATGTACACGTTTGTCTATTTTTATTATCGTTAAGCAGTCATACCAAAGTGTTGCCATTCTCCAAAGCAGTTTATGAATACAATGCATCTTGATCAATGTCACCATTTCAACACTCTTTTCCACACCTCCCAACTCACCTCTTCCCTTACTAATCTTCATTTTAGGTTATATGTTGCATTTTTTCCTTTATCATTTAACAAAGCAGTTTGTAGGTACAATGCACCTAGGTCTGCAATACATTTGATGTCTTGATGAGAAAAGTTGAATATTTTTCTCCAATATTTCTCAAAAGACAGGCTTATAGTTATTGCAGTTGTATTGTAGAAAATTGCAAGTTTAAATACATAATGTGGATAGATTCAGGAGATCTTTGCTCAGACTATTTCCCATACACACAATGAAAATATATACAAATGACCCAGATACGATTCTAACTTTAATATACACTCCTAATTTCCTGGGTATGAATGCTTCTGACATTCCAGGCAGATGATGCTTTTGTGTTCTGAATGATGACTAACAAAGGAAAGCTTGAGAATAAGGAGACTGAACAAAATCAAGACAAAGAAAAGATTGAACCATTTGGAATAACATTATTCAAGTGATAAAAAAAAAACCACATGAAATATTAGAAACCAAAGTGACCCAAGGACGCATTTTCTGAGCAAAGTGTGTGAATAATTAATAAATTGCAAACCAGAGAAAGGTTTTGGTTGTCATAATTAGGTGATACTGTTTAAATATTATCAGTCATACACTACTAGGCCATTTAGAAGATCATATCTCTTCTGTAATCACATGGATTCACATTAAATGAAGCAGAAAGGGATAGAGGTGAATATATATGGGAACACAGAGATCAAAAAATAGCAGGAAGATATCTATATAAGCATGATAAACATGCAGGAATTTAGGCATATAGACACAATAAATTGACTAAAAGTGTAGGGGACGAGTATGGGGAGAGTCCAAAAGTATAACTTCTCTGAACTACTAATGAGCTGTTTAACAACATGCCAGAAATCAGTAACATGTCTGTGGTGTTAGCCCAATGTGGAGACACAAAAGAAGGGATCAGGGTGAGCAAATGCAGTCATTATATTCATAGTATATTATGTAAAAATTAATCTATGTAGCTTAAGAGTAGGGATGGGATTGAAGAAATGGAAAGAATAATGTAAAGGGTGGTACTGATCAATTTGCACTGTATTCATAACCTGACTTAGAGAACTGTAACTTCTAGGTACAACCAACTAACAATATTTGTTCTCAAAAAAGAAAAGTTGTAAGAGAAAGTTGTAAGGGAAAGATATTTCACTGGAGTACAATTTGCAGGAAGTCAACTCAGCACTTCAGAAAGTCATATTTAGATGTTGCCGGTCCTGGAATTCGTTACCGGTGGAAGGATATACTTTATATCATGTTTGTCCTTTACTATTTTGGAGCTGCCAAAGAGAGACGCCCCAGTCTGAAGGGTGAAGGACGTGCATAGGTGACAATAGCGGAGGACAGCCCTTGTCAAGGCAGATTTCCTAAGGAGGTGACCCTGTAGCCAGCCACCCTAGTCTGTGTAGCTCATGGATAGATGTGCCTGTGTTTTTCACTCATCTCCTGTGCTGTGAGCTGTGCATACGTCAAGGTGTAACATCAATCTGATGGGGTGGAACAATGAGAACAGTAATACTGTCATCTCTCTACCCATGCATATACTTGATGATTTGATGGGAGGAAATCTCCATGTTTATTATGAGTATACAACATAGACAGTGATTTTCCATACAAAACTGGGAAGATAAGAAGAAAAAGGCTAGGCAAAATATATGGGAACTGTTATACAACAAACAAATTGCTTGTGAACCTTTTAAAATTTTCACATGCGTAAGATATCATGGCTATTGGTAAGTGGCAGGTGACAATGTGGAATGTAAATTAGTTTGAGCAAAGCAGTGGGTAAGCATTTATTCATTCGATATTCTCATTGAGTAAATAAGTACAGAACTTTCCAGAAGAAGATTCTGTAAAACAAATAATTCATGCACACATGAATTATTATGGTGACTGAATCACCATATAGAGAAGAAAATACCACCTCATATCCTTCTTCCTCCAAAAAAAAAATAGAGAAAAACACTGTCAACCAAACCGAAAAACAGTAACAGTAAGTCAAAATACAAAAAGGGAATCATAGTACTGCACAGTGAACTGAACCCAATTGAGAAGAGTTAGAAATTTGTTATTTCTGAATATTTTAGTATTTATATGTACTACCAATATCTAAGAGTCTTGCTCCATTTTTTAAAGTTAGATAAAATAGTAAGCTTACCTTAAGAGACAAAACAAAGTGGTCTCTATAAAAATGAGATGTTATTTATTTAAATTGTTTAAAGAAAGTAGTTTTAAAGGGCCTGGAGTGTGGCCTAGTGGTAGAGTGCTTGCCTAGCAAGCACAAAGCTCTGGGTTCGATTACTCAGGACCACAGACACAGAAAAAGCTGGGAGAGTTTCTGTGGCTCAAGTGGTAGAGTGCTAGCCTTGAGCACAGAGAGGCTCAAGGACAGAGCCCAAGCCCTGAGTTCAAGCCTCAGGACCAGCAAAAAAATAAAAATGAAAAGCAAGCAAACAAAAAGACCCCTTCAAAAAACAAATACATCCTTTCAAATAACAATAAATACCTTTTCAAATAGCAATGCATTAAGACAAAGAATGAACCAGTGTAACAGCAATATTCACAAGACAATACGTTGGAAAAGATTTTTACAACTTGGGAGAGGTGGGGTGAGGGAAAATAGGGAAAAGCAAAGATGGGAAGGAATAACAAAATTCAAGAAGTAATATACTCACTACCTATGACTGTAACTGAAACCCCTCTATATATCACTATGAATGTAACTATAACCCTTCTACATATCACCCTGATACTAACATTAAAATAAAACAAAAATG
This sequence comes from Megascapheus bottae, assembly GCF_031878675.1. NCBI lineage: Eukaryota > Metazoa > Chordata > Mammalia > Rodentia > Geomyidae > Megascapheus > Megascapheus bottae. The sequence continues at coordinate 2,551,006 of NC_143517.1, forward strand.
AATTTTTTCTCTAGCTTTCAAAAGAACAAGTGTGTCACCAAAGTGAAGGGACAATTTTAACTTTACCTGTCTGGTATAGACCACTACTGTCACAAAGAACTCCCTGAGTGCCAATGAGTGACCATGATGAAAATTCTCCTTCTGGTCATGATTTAATATGAAGGAGGGCCAGGCTCTTCCCTATAGTGAATCAGAAATCCAGGCTACTTTTCTGTAAACTTATCATCTTATAGTTCATTGATTACAGCTGTGCAGATCTAAATTAGTACATGTAGGATTATTTACCACAAGCAATGGCCTAATTCTGAAAGTATCACAGAATCCTTCTGTTCATATATTGTTGGCCCATGGCCTGACTCTAAATATAAAACAATTTGAATAGTAAAGAAAAACAAAAGAATAGAAGAGCATTTTCCCTGAAGCAGTAACCAGTCTAGAGAACTTTGTGCTTTGTTTTCCACTGGAAAAAAAATGATAGACAATTACCAAAAGCTTTTTTAATGACTCACTTATTTTTCTGATGTACATTTTCTTCAGAATGACCGTTCAGTCATTACTTGTCACAGAGCAGCATTTAAAAAACAAACTTATTTTTAGCCAATGTTGTATTTCTGTGCATATATCAGACATTTTCCTCTTTATGTATTCTGTACTAAATATAAGTTAAAGTAGAAGAAAATTTGACTTATGTAATCTTAAAATATGAAGATTTCTATAGAAGTAAAATTCAAATTTTAAAGTTATATTTCTGAAACCTATTAAATGTGAACACGACTGTAAGTAAGGATAATATTTAGGTTCTTCTTTTAAACTTTCATAATTTTTATTTTGAATTCACAATAAAAAAAGATGAATGCAGGGGCTGGGAGTTTGGCCTAGTGGTATAGTGTTTGCCTAGCATGCACAAAGACCTGGGTACAATTCCTTGGTACCACATACATAAAAAAGGTGAATTCATTTGCTTCTTAATTTTTGTTATTATAGGGGGTTTATACACATAACTTAGGTAATGAGTATATTTCCCTTTGGACACTGTCTTACCTTCCCTGGCTCTCTTCCAGTTTTTCCCTCCCACATCCCACCCACACCTCAAACATTTTCAACATACCAAGGATGCATTTTTTCACCCCAAAACACATTTTTTAAAATAGCTATAATTTGACATCTTATATTTTAATAACGCAAAAAAATTGTATCACTAATTGTATGAGACACCTAATTCCCTCATAAAATATTAAAGTAACATTTATGATTTTTAAATTAATTTGTATTTGGCCACAATGATGATCTAATTTAATTTTTTTAATTTAAGATCATTTACAACAGTATAACCTTATATGCCTAAATTCAAACCTAATGACAAATTTTGCATCTTTATAATTTTGATTGAAATATGGAAAGTAGTAAATTAGTATTGTTAAGATCCAGGAATCACTAATATAAAACAATGAAATTACCAATGCCCCACCAAATTTGACTTGAAAAAGTAGAATACAAAAATGCTGATATTAAGCTGAATTATTTGAAAATTCTAAGCATAAGACAATAATAAAATTTTGGTACAAAATGGTTCTCAAATAACTCTTACTGATAATGCCTGCCATTTTTGTTGCATTCATCAAACAGGACTAGACATCAAGAGCAGATGGGAAGGGGCAGAGAGATGTGCTTACCATGTGTCTGCTTTGCCCTGGATTCACATTTTATTTTCCTTCATCATCACATCATTTGGGCTTGGAGTTGTTGCTTTAGCTAATCTTTAAACATATGTTTGTACCAGTAGATACATGAAGAAATGCTCAACATCTCAAGACATAAAAGAACTGGAAGTCAAAACAACTTTAAGATTCCAAATTACCCCAGTTAGAATGGCCATTATCAAGAAATCTAATAATAACAGATGCTGGTGGAGGTGTGACGAAAAGGAAATGCTACTACACTGTTGGTGGAAGTGTAAACTGGTTCACTGACTCTGGGAAGCAGTGTGGACATGGTGGGAAGCTCTGTGGAGTCTCCTCTAAACAATAAACACAGGCTTTCTCATGACCCAGCAATCCCATTCCTGGGCATTTACCTAAATGATCACAAACAAGGCCACACTAAACCTACCAGCACCACCGTGTTCATTGCAGCAGTTTCTTTTTTACCATAACTAAGGTATAGAACCAACACATGCCCCTCAGTAGATGAATGGATCAAGAAAATGTGCTATATATGCACAATGGAGTTCTATGCTTCTATTAGAAAGAATGATGTTTCTCCATTCATAACAAAATGGAAAGTCCTGGGAAAAATTACATTAAGCAAAGTAAGGAAGGCCCAAAGAATAGTAGGTTTCCCTATTTGTAATAACTAGAATATATCTATAATGTTTTTTTAACAGGGAATGCTGATAGCCTAATTGCTAACTTCATACGGCTATACATAATAAAGCATATCAACATGAACTCCAAGAATTGAAAACAAGAGGTTCTTATTGTAAGGTTAGCCAGCAAAGAAAGGAAAACTACTACATGGTTCAAGAGAAAAGTTTACTCTTCCCTCTCATAAACTGTGGGCCTTCACAAGATGGAGACGCATGGAGACAGAGGGGAGGGAGAAAAAGAGGAAGACAGGAGCAGGACTTGTAGTTAGGCCAGATTATACAAGGAAAGGCCAGAGATAAGACCATTGCAGATGCAGAAGTGATCTCAGAGCTTGTCCAGGAAGGTGGATGACAAAATGAGCTTAGAGCCCAGGATCCCTTGCTGACCCACAATCAGGTGATTTACAGTCAGGTAATTACTTGTTCCAGGCAGGTGAAGAGGAAGTGGGAAAGGTTGTTCTCCTAACATTCCAGGATTTTGGTAGTTATAACGAGGTGAAGCTGGGTGCGGTAGCTCACTCCTGTAATCCTAGCTATTCAGAAGGCTGAGATCTGAGGATAAAGGTTCAAAGCCAGCCCCCGCACTAAAGAATATGAGACCCTTATCTGCAATTAACCACTAGAAAAGGAGAAGTGGGGCTGTGGCTCAAGAATATTGTGGTAGCCTTGAGCTGAAGAGCTCAGGGGCAGAGCCCAGGCCCAGAGTTCAAGCCCCACGACACACACACACACACACACACACACACACACACACACACACACACACACACACACACAAATAATGGGTGATGATTCTCTTTGGCTCCATCCTGCTGGCAAAGGGCGCCGACATTAGGAATTGAAGGGGGAATCTGTGTATGTGTCCTTGAATGGAATCTAAAAGAAATCTTACAAGGCAGGGGCTGAGGAATAAGAAAAATGTTAGAGGGCACATGATAGCAGAAGGAAGGGTTTAGGGCAGAAAATTAAAAATTGAATGACTTGGCTTGTTCCTGTTTCTAGGCAGGTAAGGAGGAAGTGAGGAGGGTTGCTCTCCTGGCAGACCTAACACTTATTAAGTCCTGTATGCAATTACGTTTATTTTTCTATTTTTCTGTTGTAGTTTTCTGAATCCTTTGTCTTGTATATAACTTTATCTTATTCAGGAAAGGAAAAGGAATCAAACAGCAAAACAAAGGATGAATTAATACAAAAACTGATACTCACTAGGCACTACTTTGGATATGAACCTTACAACTTGGGGGAGAGGGGAGAAGGGCTGGGTTAGTGAGATAAAATGAGGGAGGAGGTAGCAGTATTTAAAAATAAATGAACTCATTACCTTACTATGTAACTGTAACCCCTGTTCATAGCCTTTCCTCTTCGTCTCCTTTATGATAAAGATATTTTTTAAAAGCCTGTGACAAATTCCTTTCCTTGACCTTCTTACTGTTTCACTTTTGCCAGGAAGCACAATTTCAAAAGAAAGAAAACTGAGATCCATTAATTCTTTTCTTTTGGTATGTGCAATGCATCCTGGCTCCATAGTTTCAAATAAAATCTATTTGCATCCAAATTAGTGGTCTCTTAGAGGTAGTGATTTATAATCTGTTTTTAGGAAATTTGATTTTCAAGAAGTTTTATATGATATATTCCCAAATAAATCCATCTAGAAGTATACTATCAGAGAATCAGGCAACTTTCTGAATCTGCAGATTTATACCTTTGGCCAAACTTTAAAAAGGTTTGTAGCCATGTTTCTTTGAATAAACATTTAATCCATTCATCTTGCCTGTTTGAAGACACTAATTATATAAAAGCTAGGTCTTTTACTGTAATTAGTTCCTGAGACTGTGTTCAAATAATTTTTAGACTATTTACTATTTTTAAAAATGAGCAAATTCTGTTGCTGTTCCTTCAAGTCCACTCTTTTCTGTCATCTTAATGTAACTATTTCTCCCATACAGGGAGACTGTTATTACTGATTTTACAATCCTTTTACAGCTTTTCTCTATGCTTCTTTTAGCTGTGATTTTCTACTTTTTCATATATATAAAAGGAAAGTGTCATTGGTTGCTGAAATAGTTCTATGAAAGTACCCTGAAACTGTTTTCAGAAAAGTGCAGCATTTAATTCATTCTGCTATTTATGTCATTTGAGAATGTTTCTCATTTAACTTTTGATTTTCTTGGTTCCTTGTATGAGGGTATTTATTTTACCCTGACTTAATCATGCTTAGTGAATGAGTCCCATTTGAATCTTCCCACTTGTTGAGGTTTAGTTTATAGCTCTTTTGTAAGCTGTGGTTCCAAAGCCAATGCAATATTCAGAAACTTTCTGATATTGGCATAATATTCAAGTTTTTTGGAGAAAACAAATGCAATGTCACATTCTAGGAAACATTGCTTTTTTGTTTAATTTTCAAGTCACATAGTAGGAAACATTACCTTTCAATGTTCAGGAAAAAGCATGAGGTAAAAGGAAAAAGGAAGCTGAATTAGAATCATCCAAGAAGGCTTCAGATTTCCTTCAGGTACAGTTGCTCAACCAACCTCATTTCTTTTCCATTCATTCAAAATCAGAGAATGAGCGTAAAGAGAAAACAGAAGCAGCCAACAAGTGAAAACACAGTGACAGGGACATTGTTGTTGTTGGTGGTGGTGGCAGGAGATCTTTAGCCCAGAGGCCGTGCCCTGCAAACTGATAAGGAGGTACTAGAGTCTAGGCCCTGCAAGGCCTACCCTAGCCAACCCTGCCTCATGCCAAATCAGCCAGTCTTCAGGGAGAAGGAGTGCATCTACTTGAATTAGGTGAGCTAGACTCTACAAAGTCATGCAGGATGAATACTGTGAGCCATCAGAACAGGAACCTAGGAGAGCTAGAAACAGTGATCAAGACATACACTCTGGCCATTTCTGCCCAAAGAAGAGCTATAATTTCAATCCTGGAAGTGGACAGGCTAAGGGATGGGACTGTGATAGCTAGAACCCTTGAAGACTCAGAAAAAATACAACTACCCCTTTAAAAATACAATCACCCCTTTAAAAAGGATGGTGTATTTCAGTCATGTACATTCATGAACAGAGTGCTTCCCTTGTATTTAAATTCTGAATCACAGATGTTCCATGGATCAGGGTTTGATCATCTGCTCATGGGAAATGTCATGCTGATAGCACATGTGGTCAATGATGAAACCCATATCATTGATCTTGGCTAAGGCAATGGAATCTTCATGAATAATAACTGCAGAGTTATGACAAATTGAAAGAAATGGATGTTAAATTTGAATGTAGAAGCATCATCTTGTAACATGAGTTATTAGAAGGGAAGATGAGGATTAGAAGTAGGAAATAGTTTGCTGGCTATCAGACACTGTTGACCACTTTGTTTCCTTCTTGACAGACTTTGGGATTAACTCTTGGCGTGTATTGCTTCTCAATGTTATATTGCCTTAAGTCTTTCCTCTGTTGCTGCTAGCTTTGGTTACAGGTGAAAAAGAGACTTGTGTTTTATTGAACTGTACTTTGAGAATACATGCACATAGGCCAGTCTCACCAATAGCTACCTAGAAAATTAATCCTTAAGCTAAACAGATGCAGTTGGAGTGGAAGTTTTATGTATTATAGCACACTTGAGCATCAGGGATGCCAGAGCTGCACATGACTGGTTGAAATAACCATTTTTATGTGCCCCTAATCATTGAAGGGGTATATGCAACTGTTGTGGTGGGCGTTATATGTCCAAAATGAAAAGAGCCTAAGAGAGGTCTATCAGACAAGGAGGACATGTTGCATTGTTCTGCAATATTCATCCAGCTATGATTGGCAACTGAAGACAGTTTTGAAGCCTGGCTTTGGCCAAGCAAGGTTATGCTTTACTTCTAGCCCTAGAATATATATGTGCATATATACATATACAAATATATATAGTATACAATACTATATAGTATATACATATTATATACATATATGCACAAATATATACATATATTATATAGTATACACACTATATATAACATATTATATATTGTATATATGCCATATAATATATATGTGTTATATGTACATTATATATTAGGACCCCTTAGATATGGTATTTGGCATTGTTGACTTTTTAGGGTCTTAGAAATAGACTTGCAAGTCATTTCATGGTGACTGGGGCCCCTCCATTCTACGAGTGTGGCCTGATGGTAGAGTGCTTGTCTAGTATGCTAGGGTTTGATTCCTCAGTACCACATACACAGAGAAAGCCAGAAGTGGTGCTGTGGCTCAAGTGGTAGAATGATAGCCTTGAGAAATCTCAAGGACAGTGCTTAGGCCCAGAGTTCAAGCCCAGGACTAGCAAAAATAAAAGAAGATTAAACATATAAGTGTACATGAAGATCATGGGTAGTATCATGGAGTATAATATTAACAGAGGATGATTTCTCCATAAATAATTTGATCATCTGGTATGCTTTGTCAGTTTTTCAGTTTTTATTCACAGATATTTTTGTTTCCTTTGGAAAATAATCAGATATGTGGTAGGATTTTTCCTTATTTGTATGTATCTAAAGGAGGTTGCATGGCTTACAATGCTTCTACATAAATGAAATATGATTGAGGGTAATAACTTTGTTTGGGAAGGTAAAGTTAAGTCTTCTCACATGTCCCAGTGGTGATGGATAAGGCGATTTCCTGGCTGGAGTTTTTCTTCAGAGCTTTTCCTCAAAGCTCTTCTGGTGGGATTGGGATGAATATAGCAAGAGGGCAAGGAGGTAGAGTGGCCACAGTGGATGTAGACTGATCGCAAAGTCTGGGAACCTCCCACAGTCCAAAGAAGGCATGACCAGGGTGGTCCAAGATGTGATTTCAAGAAAGGGGAAGTAACTGGCTGCTCTCAGTTGTGCTAATCGCCTGGATATTGCAGTTGCTTGGGGGGAGAGGGGGGTTTCTGTTGAAGATGAGTGCTATCCTTCATAGAAAATAAAGTGGGAGGCAGAAGTCTACGTTTGCATGGAGATATGTGGCCCTTTTCCTCTGGCAGACCTAACGTTCAGCAGAGGAAGAATTAGGAAAAATATGATGAGTTCAGATCAGAAGGAGGCCACAACATATTTCTGTACACTGACATTGGGTTATTTTGTTGTCATTCATGTGAAGGAATTCAACTGGTATCCATGTGCAAGATAATGTGACTAAGTAAGGCAGGGTTTCATGAATAATAGATGTCAAACAATGCAGATGATGGAGATGTGAGGTAATGATGCTGAATGACTGGTGGGCAGAGGTAATTGACCAAGGAGAACATGACACAAAAATGACTAAGGTCTATACATTTTAAATAAAGGAAGAGGAATTTTTCATACCCCATTCATGATAAGATGAAAAGGGATTATTTATCTTAAAGTAACAATGAAAGTAATATCTTGCAGCTAACAGAATAATTGAAATATCACGAGGGGCTTTTCTCAAAATATTCTATTTTCAACTATATATGAACAACACATCTGGAAATGGATAGTTAAATGGAGTTTGTGTGTTGTATAGATTTTTAAAATTATGTTTAAATATTTTTGCAAAGGGTTTCCATTCAATGAATCAGTTTATGAATACAATGCATCTACCACTGAGTTATTTAGGGGAAACATAGATTTTTTAATTGTTTAGAGAAATTACAGATCTATAATAAAGTTAACCTTGTATTTGGAAATATCCTGCTTACTGTAAAGTGAAGTTTGAGAATGTTTGGCAAAATTAGTGGTAGGTCTTTGAACTTGTATCATGGGCATATTTTAAATTGTTCATAAAGTCCAAGAATTAAGTCTCAGAGAAGCTAGTATGTTTAAAAGATCCCAAGAAAACCAGCTGGTAATAAGACTTTGAGAATCAATTGGCTACCTAGGTGAGGGGGGAGGTGAATGGGCTCATAGAGTACACAGAAAATTAAGAGAAGGACCAGCATAAGAAATCACTTATTGATGAAACCTCTTTAAGTGTAGATTAAGATTGGTGATTATATTTTAAAGGGATATGGAGACATTTTTTAAGCCTTTTCTTCTTTAATTTTTGAGGAGTCTGTTATAAAAATAGGTTCATATTTGTAAATTACAGAAAAAATTGTACTATTTTGATATTAAAGGCACAAAGACTATCATAGATGATAAGCCTGTCAGACGTTTGTAAGACAAAACTAAAAAGATATAAGAAAATAATTTAAACTCTGTTAGTTGACTTTGTTTTTATTTTCTCTACTAGTACTGTAGCTTGAACTAAGATCTCACTGTCTCCCTTAGTTTTTGTTCAAGCCTAATGGTTGATCACCTGAGGCACACTTGTATTTCCAGGTTTTTGCTGATAAATTGGAGACAAGAGTCTTTCAGAATTGTATACTTGGGCTGTCTTCTAATGGTGGTGTTCAGATCTCGGCCTCCTAGGATTATAAGTGTGAGCCCCTGGCACAGAGTTTAGTTGATGATGTTTAAAATATCATCTTCTAAAATATCTTCAGAACAGTGAAACCATACTATGGAGGATATAGACTCTAGGTACTTGAAATAAGGAAGGACCAACATTGGATATTTAGTAGGATTTCCTAGTGTAACTTAAGACAATTCTTCAATGAATAGTGTGCAAGGTCAATGAATCCCAACCACACTCAAAGATAAATGCATAGAATTTTCCAAAGTCAGCAGTAATATCAATTGTGATATTGAACTTCTCAAAGAAGTACTTCCTAAACAGAGAAGAGATATTTATGAAGATATTGGAATAGTGAAGTAGGGATGCTGAATCTAACTGGTACCATCTTTGGCATGTGGTGAATGACGGGATATTGGGTTTAATTAACATGATCTTGTCTTCATGACAAGAAAGTCCCACCTCCCAGGTGATGGACATGCCTGGATTCCTATAGGTAGGAGTGGACTTGGACAATAGGTTACTGGACCTGCCATTCTTGGATCATGAAAACTCAAGCTCCTTGTGACCCTACCCCCTGACCTGATTTTATTCAGGCCTGCAACAACTCAGGCACAGGTACACCACTCCATGTGTCATCTACCTGCTCATGTTCTGACTCCTTCTAATAAAGACTCCCTATTCTACCTCTCCAAATATGGCTTCTCTGTTTTCTCACTACATGACAATAACAAGTCATGTTAAGATAAAGCTGAAGTTGTCAAACTTTCACATTTTATGTTTGAGTATCATTTTGGGGTCCTGAGTTCGTTGCAATGAAGGAGCTTGAAAGGCCTCAGAGAAAAGCCTTTTTGCCCTTCTATCTTCTGTCTCTTCCCTCTCCTTACTCTGAGGCAAGTTATAGAAACCATAGTTATAGAAAAAAGAAGCCCTATCTCACATGCAGCAAGCCATAAAACCTGGTGAGATCACTCTTCTTTGTCTAGAACTAGAGGGAAAGAATGTTACACATACACACTGACACCAATAAGTATATGAATGGGGGGAACCTTGTTGAGTCCCCCCACTGGCCCTAATAGATCATATCCCATTCAATCACTTCCACTAGCTGTTCATGCTTCAACCCATCCAGACACAAAAATAGACCATTTTTCCTGGGTCTTTAGGTCTGCATTCTGGAAAGCTCCCCTGTCACATAAAACTTCAATTAAATAAATTTGTTGTGCATTCCTTGTGGCATTTGTCTTAATGTAGGACAGTTGATTGTGACCCTTGTATTGGATGAGGGGATGTGTTACGCCCTTCTGCCCTAACATGGCAATAAATTGTTAGTATCAATGTGCTTGTTTTTCAATTGCAGAGAACCTTTATGCTTTAGAATTCCTCAAGCTTTTAATGTTTTATTGCTTGTCAGAAAATATTAGCTGTTTCATTGAAATAATGTAAATTAAACAATAAACAGGCAATTAAATTAAGAATATTCATAAGCTGATTTGTAAAGGTTATAAATACACAAGAATATAAAATCAGAGAGGCTTTAGGCTCAATTTAAGATTATATTGAATCAGAACATACAGTTGTGAATGATAAATACAATAAACAATTTAAAAGATGAAAATAAGGACTTCCACTTTCAAGCAAGAATCCAGAGGAGAATTTTGGGAAAGGATTGAAGTGTAGTATTCTGTTTTTGTTTGTTTGTTTTTTCACTTATATTTTATTGTTGGGGTGATGTAAAGAGGGGTTACAATTATATTGGCCAGGTAGGGGGCATGTTACTTCTTAAACATTGATTAATCCTTGTGGTGTTTATCTCTAACTTTCCCCCGACCCCTCCCAATCATCTTGCTTTTCCCCTTCCCTTCCCTATTTCAAATAAACAAATAAACATATATATAATATACCAACCACCAAAGTCAGATACAGTGACAATATAAGATAAACCATAAGGACAGAAACAAAACAAAACAAAAAAAGATAAGAAAGAGGGAGAGAAGAGAGAGAGAGAGAGAGAGAGAGAGAGAGAGAGAGAGAGAGAGAGAGAGAGGACATAACCTCACACTGTAGGTTAAGAACATCAAACATGAAATTAAAACTATTATTCCATAAGAAAATGAAAAGACTTGGAAAAAAACATATTAAGTGAAGTATGCCAGACCCAAAGGAACATAGGCTGAATGGTTTCCCCATTTGCACTAAGTAGTATACATCTAAGATTCTCCTAGCAGAGGACAATAGCCAGATAGTTATCTGGATATTGCCATGTAAGATGAGGATAAGCAAAACGTTTTCTGTTAATATTTGCTGCAATTAATGGAACCTTTTCCAAAATAGACCACATGTTTGGCCATAAAACAAACCTGGACAGATTCAAAAACACTGAAATTATTCCAAGCATGCTCTCAGACCACAAAGGCATCAAATTGGAACTGAACACACATCTCCACCAACGAAAACCCTGGAACTGATGGAGACTGAACAACACATTGTTGAAACACCAATGGGTCATTGAAGAGATCAGAACAGAAATCCAACAGTTTATGAAATTTAACAGTAAGGAGCACACAAAATACCAACTCCTTTGGGACACAGCAAAGGCAGTACTCAGAGGAAAATTTATAGCACTGAGTGCCTACAACAACAAGTTGGAAAAATTGCAAACCAACAAGTTAATGTCTCACCTTAAGCTCCTGGAAAAAGAGCAACAAACCAACCCTAATCCCAGTAGAACAAAGCAAATTATTAAAATCAAAGCAGAATTAAATGATTTGGAATCCAAAAAAACTATAGAAAGAATCAACAAAACAAGGAGTTGGTTCTTTGAAAGAATTAACAAAATTGACAAACCCTTAGCAAATCTTACCAAAAAAAGAAGAGAGCATATCGAAATAAACAAAATCACAGAAGAAAATGGTAATACCACGACAGAAATTACCAAGATCCAGAATAACATGAGGGAATACTTCTAAAACCTTTACACCAACAAATTTGAGAATGTAAAAGAAATGGATGAATTCCTAGCCAATATTAACACACCCACATTGAACCAAGAGGAACTAACCCAATTAAACAGGCCTATTTCAAGCTCTGAAATAGAAATGGCAATGAGAGAAATTCCACCTAAGAAAAGCCCAGGGCCAGATGGATTCACAGCTGAATTCTATAAGGTCTTCAAAGCAGTACTCACACCAATACTCCTCAAGCTCTTCAACGAAATTGAAAATGAAGGTTCTTTACCAAACTCATTCTATGAAGCCAGTATAACCCTCATCCCCAAACCAGACAAAGATTCATCAAAGAAAGAGAACTATAGACCTATTTCTTTGATGAACATCGATGCAAAACTTCTCAACAAAATACTGGCCAACCGTCTACAACAAAATTATACACTATGATCAAACAGGATTCATCACAGGAGGGCAAAGCTGGTTCAACATACGCAAATCAAGTAATATAATTCAACACATCAACAGGAGCAAGGACAAAAATCACATGATTGTCTCAATAGATGCAGAAAAGGCATTTGACAAGATCCAACACCCCTTTGTGTTAAAGGCTCTGGAGAAACTAGGAATTCATGGAACATTCCTCAATATAATAAAGGCTGTGTATGACAAACCCACTGCTAGTATTATACTTAATGGTGAAAATCTAAAACCATTCCCTCTAAAATCAGGAATGAGACAAGGACGCCCACTCTCTCCACTCCTCTTGCACATAATATTAGAATTCCTAGCCAATGCAATAAGGCAAGAAGCAAGCATAAAGGGGATCCAAGTAGGGAAAGAGGAAGTAAAACTATCCCTCTTTGCAGATGACATGATTCTGTATGTAAAGAATCCAATAGACTCTACTCCCAAGCTCCTTGAGCTGATTCAAAACTTTGGAAAGGTAGCAGGCTATAAAATTAACCCTCAAAAATCAACTGCCTTCCTTTACACCAACAGTGAGAGGAACAAGGCAATAATCAGGAAAGCAACTCCTCTCACAATAGCCTCAAAGAAAATAAAGTACCTAGGAATTAGCGTAACTAAGAATGTAAAGGACCTTTCCGATGAAAACTTTAAAATCCTAAAAATGGAAATTAAAGCAGAACTGAGGAAATGGAAAAACCTCCCATGCTCTTGGATTGGAAGAATTAACATCGTGAAAATGACAATCTTGCCAAGGGCTATCTACAAATTCAACAATGTACCCATCAATATCCAATGGCATTCTTTAAAGAAATAGAAGAGGCAATTCAAAATTTCATATGGAATAATAAAAGACCCAGTATAGCAAAAACACTTCTTAGCAGAAAGAACAGCGCCGGAGGAATTTCAATTCCAAACTTTAGACTCTATTATAGGGCTATAATTGTCAAAACAGCTTGGTACTGGCACAAGAACAGGCCTGAAGACCAATGGAATAGAACTGAGGACCCAGATATTAAACCACAGACCTATGGCCACCTAATCTTTGACAAAGGAGCCAAAAAAATAGAATGGAAGAAAGACAGCCTCTTCAACAAGTTGTGCTGGCAGAACTGGTTAAGCACCTGCAGAAAACTAAAGCTAGATCCTTCTTTGTCACCTTGCACTAGAATTAACTCCAAATGGATCAAAGACCTGGAGGTAAAAGCTGAGACACTGAAAACTTTACAGGAAGGAATAGGAGATACACTAGGCCTCCTTGGCACAGGTCGAAACTTTCTTAATAAGGACCAAGAATCACAACAAATGAGAGAAAGGCTGGATAAGTGGGACTGCATTAAACTGCAGAGCTTTTGTATGGCAAAGGACATAGCTAGTAAACTAATCAGGAAGCCTACAGAGTGGGAGAAGATCTTCACCAACCAAACAACGGACAAAGGTCTCATATCTAAAATATACCAACAACTCAAAAAATTGAATCACTCCAAAACTAAAAGTAACAACCATCCCATTAAAAAATGGGCCAAAGACTTAAAGAGAGTCTTCTCTGAAGAAGAAACAAAAATGGCCTATAGACACATGAAAAAATGCTCAACATCCCTGGTCATAAAAGAAATGCAAATCAAAACAATGCTAAAATTCCACCTCACTCCAGTTAGAATGGTCAGGATCAGGAAAATGAATAATAATAGTGCAAACTCATTCAACGACTATGGAAAGCGGTATAGCGGTGCCTCAAAAGGCTAAATATAGAGCTCCCCTATGACCCAGCAATTCCACTACTTGGCATTTACCCAACCATCCAGAATCTAGGGCATACTAAATCCACTAGCACAACAATGTTCATTGCAGCATTATTCACCATAGCAAAGATATGGAACCAACCTAGATGTCCCTCAGTTGATGAGTGGATCAACAAGTTGTGGTATTTGTACACAATGGAATTCTATGCTGCTGTCAGAAAGAATGACATCGCCCCATTTGTTAGGAAATGGAAAGACTTAGAAAAAACCATATTAAGTGAAGTAAGCCAGACTCAAAGGAACTTAGGCTCAATGGTTTCCCTCATTTGTCATAACCAGTAGAAACCTTAGGCTCTACTAGCAGAGATTTGCAATAGAGCAAAACCTTGATACATAAGACCCATATAAAATGAAGCTAATTGAACGGACCTCCAGGATATTGAAACAAAAGCCATATAACGAATGATTGTTGTTCTTAAGGTACTATGTTATCTCTAATCTCCTTTGCTGTCCCTTGGTTATCTCATATTGTTACAATATCTCACTTTGTTATCTGATATATTGAATTTATTTGTATTTGGTTATTTGAAATTGGATAGGGAAGGGGGGAAAACCAAGATGAGGGGTGGCAGTGGGGGGGAGGGTAAAGGGTACCAAGACATGTGAAAGGGTATCAATGTATTTGAAGTAATCCACCTTCTATATGGCAAATATCATGTAACCCATATATTAATTACAATAAAAAATATTTAAAAAATATTTGCTGGAATTGCCTGTATCGAAAGTGTTGAGTGTAGTCTATGTTTTATTGTTCCTGGGAGCATAGGAATCATGCACTGAATATGTAGAGTTCCTATAAAAGAAAGAGGGAAAACATCACTATTTGGAGATCAGTATTTTGGGAATGAAGTAATTTAAGGGATTGCAGTAGCAATGTATCATAAGGCTGCATTCTGGTGCTGGCTGTCACATAAAGCATTTTCTGAAATCAGAAGCAAAAAGGGTAAATGTAACTGAGATTCAGTTAGCAAAGTAGTCATGTTTAATGTTCTGACACAGTGACAATGAAATAAATCCAGATTATCCTCATTATATACCAAAGAGAAGAGAGGGAAGCAAAAATAACATATTTTCTCCATGCAAGAAGTTCAAGATACAAACACGATGAAAAATAAGGTGTATGGAAAGATTAATGTTATCAAAGGTACTGATCAACCTGACTTAGACCCAGTGTCCCTACCTATTCCTCGTGTGTAGGATTATAAACATATCATGCTCCTTTCTAAATGTTCCCTAATTTGATGCAAACTGAAATTCTCCCAGTATCTGCCTCTTGATTACAACATGACCCACTCTCTCCATTTTGCCTATTCCTTTTCAAATGGGTTTATAAACCCTTGTCAGTATGCTTCTCACATTGCGTGAAAGATGCTCACTGAGTCTAGCAGTTGAGTGAAAAACTTTTTCGTTTCTTATATTTTTTTTTAATTTTTTTTATTGTAATTAGTAAAAGGGTTACATGATATTTGCCAGATAGAAGGTGCATTAATTCACATACATTGATACCCTTTCACATGTCTTGGTACCCATTTCCCTCCCCCCCACACCCCCCACCTGCCTTGGTTTTTCCCCCTTCCCTATCAAATTTCAAATATCCAAATACAAATAAATTCAATATATCAGATAACAAAGTGAGATACTATACCAATATGAGATAACCAAGGGACAGCAAAGGAGATGAGAGACAACATTGTACCTTAAGGACAACAATCATTCATTATATGGCTTTTGTTTCAATATCCTGGAGGTCCTTTCAATTAGCTTCACATTATATGGCCTTATGTATCAAAATTTTGCTCTATTGCAAATCTCTGCTAGTAGAGCCCAAGGTTTCTACTGATTATGACGAATGAGGGAAACTATTGAGCCTAAGTTCCTTTGAGTCTGGCTTACTTCACTTAATATGATTTTTTCTAAGTCTTTCCATTTCCTAACAAATGGGGCGATGTCATTCTTTCTGACAGCAGCATAGAATTCCATTGTGTACAAATACTACAACTTGTTGATCCACTCATCAACTGAGGGACATCTAGGTTGGTTCCATATCTTTGCTATGGTGAATAGTGCTGCAATGAACATTGTTGTGCTAGTGGGTTTAGTATGTCCTTGTTTCTGGATGGTTGGGTAAATGCCAAGTAGTGGAATTGCTGGGTGAAAGGGGAGTTCTATGTTTAGCCTTCTGAGGCACTGCCACACTGCTTTCTGTAGTGGTTGAACGAGTTTGCACTCCCACCAACAGTGTAGTAGTGATCCCTCCTGGCCACATCCCCTCCGGCATCTGTTGTCATTCGTTTTCCTGATCCTGGCCATTCTAACTGGAGTGAGGTGGAATCTTAGAGTTGTTTTGATTTGCATTTCTTTTATGACCAGAGATGTTGAGCATTTCTTCATGTGATTACAGGCCATTTTTGTTTCTTCTTCAGAGAAGACTCTCTTTAAGTCTTTGGCCCATTTTTTAATGGGATGTTTGTTACTTTGGAGGTTAGTTTTGGAGTGATTCAATTTTTTGAGTTGTTGATATATTTTAGATATGAGGCCTTTGTCCGTTGTTTGGTTGGTGAAGATCTTCTCCCACTCTGTAGGCTTCCTGATTAGTTTACTAGCTATGTCCTTTGCCATACAAAAGCTTGGCAGTTTAATGCAGTCCCACTTATCCAGCCTTTCTCTGATTTGTTGTGATTCTTGGTCCTTATTAAGAAAGTTTCGACCTGTGCCAAGGAGGCCTAGTGTATCTCCTATTCCTTCCTGTAAAGTTTTCAGTGTCTCAGCTTTTACCTCCAGGTCTTTGATCCATTTGGAGTTAACTCTAGTGCAAGGTGACAAAGAAGGATCTAGCTTTAGTTTTCTGCAGGTGCTTAACCAGTTCTGCCAGCACAACTTGTTGAAGAGGCTGTCTTTCTTCCATTCTATTTTTTTGGCTCCCTTGTCAAAGATTAGGTGACCATGGGTCTGCGGTTTAATATCTGGGTCCTCAGTTCTATTCCATTGGTCTTCAGGCCTGTTCTTGTGCCAGTACCAAGCTGTTTTGAGAATTATAGCTCTGTAATAGAGTCTAAAGTTTGGAATTGAAATTCCTCCAGCGCTGTTCTTCCTTCTCCTCGTTTCTTATATTTTTCCTCAAATTTCTCTCTCTGTATTTTCCAAAAAATGTTGCCAAACTAAACAGTTTATCTGACCTTTTATGATTCCAGTTCCCCTTATATTAATCTGCAATAACCATCTACAGTATAACTAAAGATCTCTGTAATTATCTGTGCCCAGACATAAGAGATAAATAAATTTCCACCTAATGTAAGTGGAAAAGGTTTTAGTAAGAATCCAATAAATTCTTTCTAAAGGTTTTGTCCCAGAATTGAAAGACACTTTACTAAGCAGTGTTTAACAGTGTCAAGTTCTCTTGAAATATACTTAGGCTAATCACATGAAACAAAAGGTTACTGACTTTTAAGAAGGGTCTGCCATGACTTTGAATATGCTAGTGGCTCAAAGGCAAACAAATGAGAAGACCCCGAAATGGACAAAACAGAAGGTCAGGAATGTGCACCAAGTAGTAACAAGAGGAAGAAGGAAATAAAGAAGCCACAGCTAGATTAGAAGCTTGAAATCTTGTATGATTGAACCTTTGGTTCTCTACTTTCGATGCAAAATTGGAAGCAGGACCCCCAAAAAATGAAAAGAAAAAAAAACCCAACCACCCAAGAAACCAAACAAAAAACAAAACAAAATAGGGAAACCATAGTCAACAACCAGTTTTGGGGTCAATAGATGCAAGAGTTGTGAGTTTTTAGGTAGGAGTTCTTGATCATCCTATATAACCTGTTTATGGCCCATCTGTATATTTGGCCCCTCAGCACATTATAGGAGATCAGTGATTTGTTTATGTGTGGGCGGGGGGGGGGTTGCTATGGCGGGGTGGGTATGGAGCTCCAACTTGGGGCCTCACACTCTCACTTGGCTTTTCCACTTGAAGATTGTGCTCTCCCACTTGAGTCATATCTTCATTGCCTGATTTTTGCTGGCTAATTGCAGATCAGGGTCTCATAGATTTTTCTTCCTGACTGGTTTTGAACCTCAATCCATAGCCTCCTGAATACCTAGCAGTAGAGATATGAGCTACCAGTGCCAACCAGTAGACACTAACAACTATGGTAAAAATTATTACTGGTTTATTATTTAGTAGGCAATAATAACTCGATTTTAAAGCTTGCTACTAGGGGCTAAAACCCTGAAAAATGAAATTAAAGCAGGACTGAGGAAATGCAAAAACCTCCCATGCTCCTGGATTGGAAGAATCAACATCGTGAAAATGACAATCTTGCCAAAGGCTATCTACAAATGCAACGCAATACCGATCAATATCCCAATGTCATTCTTTAAAGAAATAGAAGAGGCAATTCAAAATTTCATATGAAACAATAAAAGACCCCGTATAGCAAAAACATTTCTTAGCAGATAGAACAGTGCAAGAGGAATTTCAATTCCAAACTTTAGACTCTATTACAGAGCTATAATAATCAAAACAGATTGGTACTGGCACAAGAACAGACCTGAAGACCAATGGAATAGAACTGAGGACCCAGATATTAAACCACAGACTTATGGCTACCTAATCTTTGACAAGGGAGCCAAAAAAAAAAAATAGAATGGAAGAAAGATAGCCTCTTCAACAAGTGATGCTGGCAGAACTGGTTAAGCACCTGCAGAAAACTAAAGTTGGATCCTTCTTTGTCACCCTGAACTAGAATTAACTCCAAATGGATCAAAGACCTGGAGGTAAAAGCTGACAAACTGAAAACTTTACAAGAAGGAATAGGAGACACACTAGGCCTCGTTGGCACAGGTCGAAACTTTCTCACTAAGGTCCAAGAAACAAAACAAATCATAGAAAGTCTGGATAAGTGAGATTGCATTAAACCGCAGAGCTTCTGTTGGGCAAAGGACATAGCTAGTAAATTAAATAGGAAGCCTACAGAATGGGAGATCTTAACTAACCATACAACGGACAAAGGTCTCATATCTAAAATATATCAACAGCTCAAAAAATTGAGTCACTCCAAAACTAATCTTCAAAGTAACAACCATCCCATTAAAAGATGAGCCAAAGACTTAAAGAAAGTCTTCTCTGAAGAAGAAACAAAAATGGCCTATAGACACATGAAGAAATGCTTGACATCTCTGGTCATAATACAAATACAAATCAAAACAACTCTAAGATTCCACCTCACTCCAGTTAGAATGGTCAGGATCAAAATATCTAATAACAACAGATGCTGGAGGGGATGTGGCCAGGAGGGATCACTACTACACTGTTGGTGGGAGTGCAAACTCATTCAATGACTATGGAAAGCAGTATGGCAGTTCCTCAAAAGACTAAACATAGAGCTCCCCTATGACCCAGCAGTTCCACTACTTGGCATTTACCCAAATGTCCAGAAACAAAGGCATACTAAATGCACCAACACAATGATGTTCATTGTAGCACTATTTACCATAGCAAAGATATGGAACCAACCTAGATGTCCCTCAGTTGATGAGTGGATCAACAAGATGTGTATTTATACACAATGGAATTCTATGCTGCTGTCAGAAAGAACGACATCGCCCCATTTGTAAGCAAATGGAAAGACTTAGAAAGAATCATATTAAGTGAAGTAAGCCAGAGTCAAAGGAACCATAGGCTCATAATCAGTAGAAACCATTGGGCTCTCCTAGCAGATAATTCCAATAGAGTAAAACCTAGAAACATAAAGCCATACAGTATGACGCTAAATGAAAGGACCTCTTGGATATAAAAACAAAAGCCATATAATGAATGAGTGATTGTTGTCCTTAATGTACTATGTTATCTCTCATCTCTTTTGCTGTCCCTTGGTTATCTCATATTGTTACAACATTTCACCTTGTTATCTGATATATTTTATATATGTGTATTTGTTTATTTGAAACTGAATAGGGAAGGGGGGAAAACAAGATGAGGGGTGAGGGTGGGTGGAGGGAAATGGGGACCAAGACATGAGAAAGGGTATCAATGTATGTGAAATAATGCACCTTCTATCTGGTGAATATAACATAACCCTTCTATTAATTACAATAAAAATATATGAAAAAAACTTGCTATTAGTTTACTACCATTAATGTATTCCAAATAATATATGAGAGTTATATTAACTTGATGGATTTACTAGATCACTTAGCTTTTTGGATTTTCTTTCTCACTTAATAGTAATGGAAACCTTTTTTTCATTTTTTTTACCAGTCTCAATATGTTCACTATTCTGCAGGCTATTTTATACGTGTATTTTTATAACCAAGTTCATCCTTAGGCTTGTACACGTATACAATAAAGGCACAGTCTGAATTCAGCTTGATAATCATCTGATAAAATTAAATTTATATATATATATTCACATGAATACATGCCAGATATGTCATATGCTCCTTTGTTAATCATCTTAATCTAGAGAATATAATGTTTAGCCTCATGGGTAAACACAAATAGTTAGGAAAAATGGGTGAATCCATTCATAATATCCAATATATATATATATATGTGAAAATAAAACCAGTTTATATGACGTGATGACAGGCACTGGAAGAGATGATGGGGAATAATAAAAAGGGCTAACATTGATAGAAATGAATTTTATTCATAAACTGACATATTAAATTGAAAGCCATTTGTACAATTACTTAAATATAATTTTTAAAGAAAGTGCTATTCATAAAAACAAGTCTTACTGTTCTATTTTGCAGATGAAGAGAATCGCACAAAGATAGATTTTAGTTCAACAAGTCAATAGCTAGGAAATAGTGGAATCAGCATTCAAATTCGGGAAGAAAAGATGAAGTTTCAAGTTGCCCACCACTTTATCCTTTGGGATAAATAGTGTCCTGCTAACAGCATACAATTATTGTACCTGCTCTATGAAACAGTCCCAAAGTGAATACTAAAATGGTATTTGTATTTGCCATATTTTGACCAATGGTCCATCTTAAACTATGTTCACATTTGTGAGTTTTATTAAGAGATTTTGTGCTGCATCCCACTGAATAAATTTCAACTCATTCTTAGTATGTCCATATTTGAGAAAACTGGAAATTGCTTTTTGAACCTTCCCATTCATACATTTTTCTGAATAAATTAATGAGTATAGAGTATTTAGCTCATAAGTGAATTTCCTATATGTATGTATATATAGAAACTCCAATAGACAATAGCAACTCAAAAATCACTACTGGCTTATTACAGATAATTTTGTTACCAAATAGTATATGAGTTATATTTACTTGATGAATAGTCCCCCTGAGGAACTTAGGCTACATACATTTGCTACACGTGACTTTTGTTAGATTTCAAGGAATAATAATGCTTTTGGGATTTTTTACAGTGTTCTTTATAATCATTGTATTTAAATTAAAAATTGGATCTATCATTTTTCACTTTCAAAAACATACTGGCATGCATTGTAGCATGATATCTCAGAAATGTCTGAGACTGCACAAGGTATTTATTGCCTGAGAAACTGCTTTAAGAAGTACAATACTTAGAGGTTGAACAATTTTGCACTCCCACCAATAGTGTAGTAGTGATCCCTCCTGGACAAATCCCCTCCAGCATCTGTTGTTATTAGTTTTCCTGATCCTGGCCGTTCTAACTGGAGTGAGGTGGAATTTTAGCATTGTTTTGATTTGCATTTCTTTTGTGACCAGAGATGTTGAGCATTTTTTCATGTGTCTATAGGCCATTTTTGTTTCTTCTTCAGAGAAGACTCTCTTTAAGTTTTTGGCCCATTTTTTAATGGGATGTTTGTTATTTAGAGATTAGTTTTGGAGTGATTCAATTTTTTGAGCTGTTGATATATTTTAGAGATGAGGCCTTTGTCCACTGTATGGTTGGTGAAGATCTTCTCCCACTCTGTAGGCTTCCTAATTAATTCACCAGCTATGTCCTTTGCCCTACAGAGGCTCTCCAGTTTAATGCAGTCTCACTTATCCAGCCTTTCTCTGATTTGTTGTGATTCTTGGTCCTTATTAAGAAGTTTTGACCTGTGCCAAGGAGGCCTATGGAAAGCAGTATGGCAGTGCCTCAAAAGGCTAAACATAGAGCTCCCCTATGACCCAGCAATTCCACTACTTGGCATTTATCCAATTATCCAGAAACAAGGACATACTAAATCCACTAGCACAACAATGTTCACTGCAGCATTATTCACCACAGAAAGATATGGAACCAACCTAGATGTATCTCAGTTAATGAGTGGATCAACAAGTTGTGGTATTTGTACACAATGGAATTCTATGCTGCTGTCAGAAAGAATGACATCGCCCCATTTGTTAGGAAATGGAAAGACTTAGAAAAAATCATATTAAGTGAAGTAAGCCAGACTCAAAGGAACTTAGGCTCAATGGTTTCCCTCATTTGTCATAATCAGTAGAAACCTTAGGCTCTACTAGCAGAGATTTGCAATAGAGCAAAATCTTGATATATAAGGCCATATAGTATGAAGCTAATTGAAAGGACCTCCAGGATATTCAAACAAAAGCCATATAATAAATGATTGTTGTCCTTAAGGTACTATGTTATCTCTCATCTCTTTTGCTGTCCCTTGGTTATATCATATTGTCACAGTATCTCACTTTGTTATCTGATATATTGGATATATTTGTATTTGGCTATCTGAAATTGGATAGGGAAGGGGGGAAATCAAGACGAGTGGTGGGCGTGGGGGTAGGGTAATGGGGACCAAGGGTATCAATGTTTGTGAATTAATGCACCTTCTACCTGGCAAATATCATGTAACCCTTTTATTAATTACAATAAAAAATTAAAAAAGAAGTACAATACACCATCTAGTCATTAGGTTAGTACAAAATGATTCATATTCATAACAAATTCTAAATCTTTCACCTTGGACACTAATTTCTTAATCCTTCCTTCCTTCCTTCCTCCTTTCCTTTTCTTCTCTCCCTCCTTCCTTTCTTCCTTCTTTTTTCTTCCTTCCTTCTTTCTTTCCTTCCCTCCCTCCCTCCCTTCCTTCCTTCCTTCCTTCTTTCCTTCCCCCCCTTTTCATTTATTTTTATATTTTATTTTTGCCCATCCTGGGCTTAAACTCAGGGCACAGCACCACATCCAGCCTTTTCCGAGTTTTTTTTATTGGAGGTACAAGTCTCATGGACTTTCCTACCTGGACAGCTTTCAGTGATCCTCAGATCTCAGCTCCCTGAATAGTTAGGATTACAAGCATGAGCCACTAGCACCAAGACAATTTCTTTTAGTAATTAAAGTAGATAATAAGTAAACCAAGCACTGATAAATGGATAGTAATTTTAAAGAAGGAACTAAAAAAGCAATATGAATGCACAAACACATAAGAAATATATAGTTTCCGAAGAAGTTCTCACAGGGTTTCTTTCTAAAATGCTATTTCTACCTAATAAGGAAAAAAGTATTTACAGATACTGATATATTTCAGTCGGGAGGGTTTTGTAGATCATATAATATTTTTCTATATAAAACCTCAAATAATAGCTCCTCAAGTACTGTGAATTATTTAAATCAACCTTCCCAACCATCTAAACTATTCAGCAATATATCCTTGAATTTTTTCTTGAAGTCTAAATTGCCATAAAAATAGATACTTCACTATTCATTGTTTACCTTAAATTTTTCTTTTCATCAGGGCTTAATCAACATGACTATTATCTGCATGAATCTTAAGTTAAAAATTAAAAATAGTAGCTGAAGAATGCTGCTGAAAAATCATGATTTAGAACATTTAATATCTATGGCTGTAAAAATTCAAAACCAATTAAAACTTTAAACTACCAAATATTACATGATTATTTGAAGTCCCTCAATGTCATATCTAAATATGGAATGCCTGGCAATTCAGAAATAGGCTCTTTAGACAGTATCATGGGAGTAGTCTCAAGGTTGTTCAGGTAGAAAAACATCCAACTGGAGCCTGAGCTGAGAGAATGTCTCAAATTCCTGTTTTCTTACTAAAAACATAACATACTGCAGATCGTTTCTGTCAAAAATAAATAATGAGGTTTCTGACTATTGTTTAAATGGTCTTGCACAATTTTTCCCCTTTTATAGATTTGTTTCATTAAACAAAACTCTTTAAGCTATACAGGCAACCAGTATTCAATAATGACCCTCTCTACGGCGTCTCCATTTTTCCCTGCAGTTTGGAACTATTTGTGAACAACTGCTCTCCTTTCAACCTATTTGCAATGGACCTTCAAGTGCCATCTGCCTACTCAGCACAGCTGAAGGCCATTTCTCATTGAACACCCAGTTTGATTGTGTCAAGAGCAGCATGGTTTCAGTGAGTATCCCTAGCTCCAAGGAGCATGACATTGTTCTGAGTGCTAATTCAGATTAGACATTGCAGCATATTATATATATATATATATATATATATCCTTCAATCAAAACTGTAGGGAATCATAAGCCTAATATTGTCTAAATTCCTGAAAGTCCTTCCCTCTTCCCCTCCATTCCTTTCCTCTCCTTTTATTCCCTTTCTTCCTTTCTTCTTTCCTTTCTTGGCCTGGTGCTATATCATTTGAGGTATCTCCTGCCTAGCTTTTTACTAGTTATTTTAGGGACAAAGTCTCTTAGACTTTTGTATCAGGGCTGCCTTCAAACTGTGAGATCCTCTGAATCTCAGTCTCCTGAGTAGCTAGGATTATAGGCATGCACCACTAACACCTAGCATAAATAACAAGTTTTGTTTTCCTTTTATGTCAAGATTTTCTCTCTACTTAAACTTCACTTACAAAGTGACCTTTCAAATTTTTGAAGATCTTATTTGCAACAGTCATAAAACATACTCTTTCAATAAAATACAGAATTATCCATTGTTGCTTATAAACTACTCGATATATAGCTTGGCTCTAGGGAATAACTTGTATTTGTCTCAAATGTCAGTGTTTAGTGTGGAGAAAACTATAGAACCTTTTACTCTTTACAATAAATTAGGGCCTAGTCTGCTATTATTACAGGCTTGAACTAAAGGAAAGAGTTCCATGTTTCATTTCCTTTCTATCTCACACACAACAAACATGTAAAGACAGTACAAATATGTATTTTTTTCTTATTTACATAAAAATGAAGGTCAAGAACTTATAAAAAAAGAAGCTTCAGGGCTGGGAGTTTGGCCTAGTGGTTAAAGTGCTTGCTTAGCATGCATGAAGACCCGGGTTCGATTCCTTGGTACCACATACGTAGAAAAAAGCCAGAAGTGGTGCTGAGGCTCAAGAGCTAGAGCTCTAGCCTTGAGAAAGTCCAAGGACAGTGCTCAGGCCCTGAGCTCAAGCCCAGGACTGGCAAAAAAAAAAAAAGAAGCTTCACAGTGGAGAAACCCAACATATATGCCCTCAGCCATGTTATCCATGTCAGTGTAGGCAGCAAGGACACATGTTGATATTATATGCCCTGGAAACAGAGTGATGATGATAATGGCATCTTGCCTTTTTGACTCAAAAATGTCTAAACTAAAAGCAAAAGGTGTCCTCTATTCAAGAGGAGAACTCAGTCCATACAAAGAGAAGGCACGAGCAAAGAGACAGGCCTCCCTCAATAACACTGGTTTCCCCAATCTTGAGCAGATTAAAATGGTAAAATCCACAGGTCAGGTCTGATACCCAAGTTCGATTCTAGGAACTTTTTATTACTAATTAATTAATTTTATTAGAACCTATTTTTGTCATTTTTATGTTTTTAATTTTACTGTCAAGGTGATGTACAGTACAGTTGTAAATGTAAGGTAATGAGCATATTTTTTTTCAAACACTGTTGCCCTCTACCTCATCTTTCTCCCATTTTCTCACCACCTCCAACAAGTTGTAAAGTTCATTTCCAACATAGTGTTTTGTATCATATTGCTGTTGCATTGGTTCACTCTTAATTATTTTTTGCACCATTCCCTGACTCAGATAAATGTATTTACAAGATTCAGGGTATCAAAATCAAATACAGTGACAACAGGGGATAAATCAAAGGGGGGAAAAGATGAAAGAAGCTTCACATGATGCATTAAAAGCAACTAAATAAAACCTCTCATTTTGCTCAGCATCATTTTATATATGGTCATATATGAATAGCTGTCATTTTATTTTTGCCAGTCCTAGGTTTGAACTCAGCACCTGTCTTTGGACTTTCTCAAGGCTAGAGCTCTACCATTTGAGCCTCAGCACCACTTCCGGCTTTTTCTATGTATGTTGTACCAAGGAATCGAACCCGGGTCTTTGTGCATGCTAGGCAAGCACTCTACCACTAGGCCAAACTTCCAGCCCCTAAATCTTCATTTTTTAAAGAAAACTGTAAATACATGCATTGTTCTTACAAAATGTATAAAAGTATTCAAAAGAGGATTTGATAGTTTAGAAAACCAGGCTGTTGACTTTACAAATAAACTTTAAAGAAGTAAAGCAGGTTTCAATATACTGACTACATGACTGCAAGTGTTGATTTATTAATCTAAGTGTTCATTGCTTTCTGAATGACCTTCAGGGATGAAACAAAGGCGAGATGAGGAGCTCCATTTATTATTTTTTGCTTTATCAGCAAAGGCAAGAGAATCAATTTTATTTTTATTTTCTTTAGTGAAACAAAAGCTTTTTAAAAAAAATTTTCAAAGGCAGTTAATGCAATTTCTCCATTCTTGCATACATAATTTCTTCCCCTCTGGCTTCCAGGTGCTTTTCCTAATGAAATTGTTGCTTAAAAACTTTATCTAAAAGCATTGTAACTTTTATATCTACATTGACCCTCCCTTATCCACAGTTGTGATTTCCATTATGAGATTTACTGGTGGCTAGACTTTATCTGAAAATAATAAATAGAAAGTTTCATATGTAAAACTGTCTAATTATATATATATGTATATATATGTATATATATATATATTATTCACCACTCTGAGTAGTGTGAAAAAACCTTGTGCTAGGGCCAGGAGTTTGGCCTAGTGGTTGAGTGCTTTCCTAGTATGCATGAAGACCTGGATTCAATTCCTTGGTAGCATAATAGAAAAAAGCCAGAAGTTGTTTTCTGTAGCTCAAATAGTAGAGCTCTAGCATTGAGAAAGCCCAAGGACAGTGCTCAGACCCTGAGTTCAAGCCTCAGGACTGGCAAAAAAAATACCTTGTGCTATCCCTCTCCATCTCTTCTCTTTCTCTCACCCGATATGAGTCAGCCCATCATCCAACATATCTATCTGTATGAACTACCCTCTCTACCACTTGCTTATTAACTATATTGGTTTTTGCATTGACTATGGTAGGGTTAATGCAAGTGTGCACAATGCAGTGTGTTCAAGACAACCCTCATTTCTGCAATTATTGCAGAAATCACAAGAGTAATAATACATAGAATTCTATATGCTATGTATGTGCCATATAAAATGCTATGTGTATGTATATATATGTATATATACATATATTTTCCCACTTTATATATAGAGGTGGGGAGAGAAAAGGAGTGGTTGCCAAGATAATAGCCCTTCCAGCCATGAAATAGTGAAGAACAAAAATAAAATTGATGCTGTTTATACTGTAGCATGTCAAACTAAACTAATTATAGCTACAAAGAATAATAGCCTATATTTAAGATTGTGAAGGCATTAAGTTAGATGGTTTAACAGAATTCATGTACTCAGGCATCTAGATGGTCTGAGGACAAGAGAGGACTACTGTAGTTCAAAGATAGTTCAGGTACTTGCTTAGAGTGGAAGTTGTTCTCTTCCTTCACAGTTAGAGACAGAGGGTGCTGCAGAAATCATTAATGACTTGTCTTTGTTCAATGCTTCTTTTAACTTATATTCTTGAACAAATCCAGAATTCAGAAAGTGGACCACAAATAAGAACTGAGAGATATGTAATATTGATCACTAACCCTAGGGATATGACATAGTTACAAACACACTAAGTTCCATAAAAGAGTGTCATGATGAGATAGATGTACATATGGTTGCCTGAGAATAAACACTGCATTAGCAATATCTCAGGGAAATAAAAAGCAATTCCTATTCTGTCTGGAAGACATTAAACTACACTTATATTTTGAAAAGGGATAAATGGGAAAATAAAAGAATATAACAGAGCAGACAACTGTGATTTGGAGTCGATATAAGGCTGAGAAACTTGGGAAGAAAGAGACTAATAAGTTGTTGACAGGAGTGTTCGGTGCAGCTTTAATGTTAACTTGCTGGAACTTCCAAAGCAAGTTTACCACCACAGGATAGTGGTTTCAAGAATAGAATATTAACTTGTCATAACTCTAGAATCAACAAGTCCAAGATCAAGATGTGGTGGGTTTGGTCTCATCTGAGGCCTCTATGCTTGACTTATAGATAGTTGCTCTCTTCCCCATCTTCATTTCTTCCCTTTCTGCATCTGTATCCTCATTTTTTCTTTGTATAAAAACATCATTCACCTTGAACTAGGCTCATCAAGTGACCTAATGTTATAAAGTTAAAATCTCTGCTGTCTCCCAATGTGTTATACTCTTTGTTAATTAGACATACAATATTTATAGTGGTGAAATTCAACCATAGGAGTCTGGTATGCTCCTGGCCCATCTAATTCTACTCACAATCTGTGGTTGTTCATCTCATATGACATGCTTCACAATGGTATAGAAACAAAGCAAACACCAGAATTCCTTATATGCAATCAGTATAAAATAAAATGTACTAAGCAATAAAGAATCTGTAAGGTAGGGTTCATTTGACATATACCATAGTAGTTAAATTATTATGATATAAGAGTTCACTCGATATATATATATATATGTATATATATATATGGGTACAATTTAAGAAAAGAATCCATAAAATTCTTTAAGGTATAGGAAAGAGGGAGAATCTCAGGAAATTCTGTGAGGAAGTACTAGGTTCAGGAATGTTAAATATCAAGCTTGTCAAACCTACTTACTAGTGAAGAGTTGTCATTATGCTAAAAGTACCTTTTTCCTATTTGTATTGCCTTTTATAGTAGTCAGAAACCTAAGGATAGAGTTTTCATGATTGAATAGCTCTGTGTGAGCCAGAAGCTTTCATAAGTAATTTTCATGGATATTTCAGTTGAATGAAAATCAACTGTTATATGCTCATCTTAAACATTTTTGGGCTCTGATATGTACTGAATTTACTTTCCCAGAGGACTATGAGAATGATTATCCAAATGCAAAGTGTTATCTTTGCTGTTGCCACTGCTTCAGAGCTGGTTACATCCTTTTGCTTTCAAGCTGGTTCCATCATTATGAGAAAATAATAGGATGGTAGTAGTATTGAAATCATTGCCTGGAAAGCATTTAGCATACTAATTAAGATGAATTGGACATAACAAATATAGGTAGGAGTTGTGTATTGGTTGTATCTATAGATGGATGTATAGATTATGAAAGTTTACTTATACAGTGTCTGGTTATTAGTTTTATCTTCTACAATGTGAATATTCTGTGTTAATTACCTATACTATAATATAGAATCTGATGAATGCTGGTTGTAGGGGTTCATGACTAAAATCATGAACCACTTGGGAGGCAGAGCTCAAGAGAATCTTGACTTGAGGCCAAGTGAGGCAAAAATTAAGATGGTCTATGTCTCAACCAACAAGCAAGACTATATGTCTAGCCTATGTCTATAATTACAATTGTGTATGAGGCATGGGTAAGAGAATCATAGGCTAAGAGGATATAAATGCTTGAGAATTCTCTTAAAAATAAGACAAAGCCAGGCACTGATGGCTCATATCTGCATTCAAGAGACTGAGATCTAACAAATATGATTTGAAGCCAGTCAGGGCAGGAAAGTTCATGAAAGTCTTACCTAACAAATGCAGGTTAATCTGAAAGAGCACTATCCTTGGGCAAAAAAAATCTCAGAGACAGTTCTTTTAAGTATTGAATTCAAGCCTCAGGATTGACACAAAAAGTAGAATTAAGCAAGGCAAAAAAGATCTGTGAGTGTTGTGCAAGTAGTAAAACACTACCCTAGCAAGTGAAAAATCCTGACTACCTCTTAAAAAACAGAAGGTAATTTCATTCATATTTTTTCCTTTTTTTCTATAAATGAAAAAGATATGTATGCATGTATGTATGAGAGACAAAGAGAGAGAGAAAGAGAGAGAGGGGGGAGGAAGAGAGAGAGAGAGAGAAAGAGAGAGAGGGGGGAGGAAGAGAGAGAGAGAGAGAAAGAGAGAGAGAGAGAGAGGGAGAAAGAGGGAGAAAGGCGAGAAGAACCAAGGACATGGGGAAGGAAGAAGATACATATAAACATAGAATAACAAAACCCATTAAAATTATTTGACAACAGTGAAGAAGGAATAAACAAGAGTAATAGAGGAGGCAAATTTGATCAAAACATATATGGAAATATCACAAACTCCTTTGTGCAAGAAGTATAGGCTAATAACTAATAACTAATAAATAAAAAGGAACCCAATAGCTTGGGAAATCTACTTTACAAGTCCTGAAAATTAGTGGAAGCTTTCCTTGTGTCATAGTGGACATATTATCATGACATTATCATGAATTTCCAAGTATACTATAAGTAATACTGACAATGATAAAGCAAATGTGTTGTCCAAAAAATTTTCTCTCTCTCTTTTCAACCATATCCAAGGGTCATCAACTTAGGGTCTGATGCATTTGACTTTGTGCCTGCTCACAAGTATTAATGAAAGGCAATGCATTAAGGAGTTAATTTTTAGATGTCTTTTAATGTCCACATCTTTAATGACCACATCTAAAATCCAAAGGAAAAAAGTAACAGTTAATAGAAATTTAAAGAATACAACGATTACTTTCTGTCCAACTGTTCTTCCTACAGAAAGGAGGGCAATAAAAGTTGTTTAGCCTGACTCTGGTAGATTTGAGGATTCCAATTTGAAACCAGGCAGTGGTAAAGTGCCAGCTTTGAGGAAAAAATGTCAAGTGACAGTGCCCAGGCCTTAAGTCAAAATACATGCAAACACACACACACACACACACACACACACACACACACACACACACACACACACACGAAAATATTGTTTAATGTTAAACTCTCTCAAAGCAGTGAATTTATGTCTAGAAACAAGTCACTTCTTTCCTTCCAGGGCCTTAATTCTGATACTTCCCCTCGATGCCTGAAATGCAGAGCCCATCCTGGCTTTGTCTCATTAATTTCCAGATAGCAAAATGAAGTTCTGTAGTCAGTATTAGAAGCTACATTAAATCATGTGAGATATTTCAAAACACTAACAAAATAAAATCTCGGCTTTCTCCTCCCCAACTGAGGGTAAGTTACCTTCAGCTGTAAAGATTAGTTTATGAAAGCTTAGGTTCTGCATTGGATGAGAAAGCCAGGTAGTTCACAATACCGGTCATTTAAATGGATGATACAGACTATGGTTGTCCTACAACTTTGGCGGGGTTTGACTTGGTCCTGTATTACATATTGAGTTCCCTTCAGTTCTCCTTTCTCCCCTTTCTGCAATCATCTTATACCTTCAAGCCATCTTGGACTCTGCCCCTGACAAAAGACACATGTAAAGCCTTAAAAATACTGTTGAATGAACAAATATTTTAAAGGCTAAAAATGATATTTTAAGAACTAATTCACTCATGGTGGCAATATCTTACAAAACAAGACCCAAGGCAGTAGGGAGCTATCTATTCAGCTTACCCTTGGCCTACACAGGACACATGTATTATGAACTTATATTGGATGAGTTTTTGGTTAAAACCAAGAGGCACACTCTTCCTGCATTATGCAATTATCCTCTGAGATGATATAAAAGGCATAAAGTAGGAAAATGTCAGAAGATGAGACCTAATCTCATACCACTTACACAAACTATGTAACAGGGTTTGTGTGCTCCAGTAATACTACATTTAAACATTGATTAAAAATGTGTACATGCATATGCACCCAAATATGTGTACTTGTTTATACAAAATGGGTCAAAGACTTCAGTAAGTTCAGATACCAGGAAAAAGTTACAGGAAAGGATAGGGGAACACTAATACTCTTAGGCATCGGTTGAAACATTCTATGATGCAGAATGAAAACAAATCAAAGAAAGACTGGATTAGGGGATGGCATCAAACCAAAGAGTTTTTGCATTGCAAAGGATATAGTGAGTGAGAAGTTTCGAGAAGTAATGTACCCACCACCTGACGAATGCAACTGTAACCCCTCCATATCCCCAAAATAAAATACAATAAAAAAGAAATAGCACAAAATCAAAGAAGATTTTTGCTACCTGCACATGAAAAAAGTCCTCATTTCTAAAATAGTTAGAACCTTCCAAAATAAACCCTGTAATACTCAACAACTGAAATGATAAATAGACTAAAGACTTAGAGACTTTTCAGAAGTAAGAACAGCCAACATGAATAAAATGTTCAAAATCTCTGACCGGAAAAGAAATGCAAATCAAAACAACATTGAGATTCCACCTCACTCCAGTTAGAATGGCCATTATCAAGAAAACATACAATAGCAGACGCTGGCAGGGATGTGGGCAAAGTGAATGGTATTACATTATTGGTGGGAATGTTCACTTCTGCAACCACTCTGGAAAGCTGTATGGAGGTTTCTTAAAGGAAGAAACGGAGGTTTCACTATGACCCATCAAATCCCACTCCTAGACGGTTCCCTAAAGTTAGATATGTTCATTTCAGCACTGTTTGCTATAGCCAGGATGTAGAATCAACTATGATGCACCCCATTTATAAGAAAATGGAAAGATTTGGGAAAAAATACATTAAGTGAAATAAGCCAGACCTAAAGAAACATAGTTTGAATGTTTTTCTTCATTTGTTGTAACAAGAATATGCCTATAAATCTGTAAGTAAGCACATTGGATGTTAAAAAAATACACTGGTACATGATAAATTATATAGAACTAAACATTCACACAGGGAGACCAAAGGACCATATTCTTAGAAGACCACAAAGACTCAATCGTTATGATCATCTAAAATGATGTTTATCAAGATAAACTCCAAGAAATGGACATAGAAGGTGATTTTATTTCTTAATTTGCTTTTATCTGTTTTTCTCTTGTTGGGGTTGCTATACCTTTTGGCTTGTATTTAAAATTTTTCAGTTTGGGGGATGGTAAGGAGGAGCACAGAGATGGTGGGACAAAAGGTAAATGAATGCAGCAGTGATACTTGCTAGATACTATGTTGAAAATGAATTCTATAATTAGTGGGGGAGGGGTATTGGGAGGGGAAATGTGGGAGAAAATGAGGGAAGAAGTGATATTGTTCCAAAAGAAATGTACTCATTATGTGACTTATGTTGTAACTAACCCTTCTGTACACCACCCTTCCAATAATAATGAAAAATAAAATAAAATTGATAAAAGTTTTTACATATCAGGAAACTTACAAACTTCAGCTATTGTGTCCAAGAAAAAAAAAAGGATTCAAGTGATCAACTCAGAAATAAGAAACAAAAGAACACATGTCATTGTAAAAGTACCGAAAGTTAAAGACCTAACCAAAGCTTTTGTTAAAACTACATCCCCTAAATCATAAGATTTTATGACCATGCCTATTTCGAGAATTGTAAGATATGGAAAAAAATACAAGCACAAGCCCGCACAAGCACCAGAATGATCCATGACAGTCAAAGTGTTGAAGCAAGTAAACTATATCAGAAGGTGAATAATTCAATCACCTACCACAAATGGCTAAGTCCAAAAATTGTCATCCACAAGATTTATGTAGCTAACTCAAACTCTTAAAATATTTACCCTTTTGTTCTCTAAAATTCCTATATGTTAGCAATTGCAACAGTAGTTTTTCTGTGCTTTATATGTATATATAGCTTGCATACATATATACATATACATAGTTTGCAGTAAAATGATGAAGAAGTTCACCCATGAAAGCAAATTTCTATAATGTATCTCACTATGGTAGAATGCATTGAAGCAGTTGTGATAAGATATATAGATAAACTGATATATACTGCTGTATATATATGATTATATAATGTTAAATATATGAATACATAAGCATTTATATAATGTGTGTATGTGTGTGTATGTGCTGGTCCAGGGATTTGAAATCAGGTCCTGGGTGCTTTACCTAAGCTTTGTTGCTCAGTGACACCATTTTGGTATTTAATTGGTGATAGTAGTCCCTCAAATTTTACTGGCTAGGTAGGCTGGTTTTGAACTATAATTCTCAAATACCAGTCTACTGACTAACTAAGATTATAGGCTATTGGCACGCACACCACACACACACACACACACACACACACACACACACACACACACACACACACTTAAGGATAATATCATATTTATGCTTTAAGATCTAGGTGTTAATACTAACAATGGCAAAGAAGAGTATAATGAAATTTTGGGTCATGCCCATGACTGAAGCACTCCAGAGACAGACACAAGAGGACTACGTGTTGGAGGCCTGACTTGGTTTAAGAATGAGACGTATCTCAAAAAAAAACCTTTGAAGTAATTCACCAAACATTGAAGGAATGAGAATATTACATTAGGGCTGGGAGCATGGCCTAGTGGTAGAGTGATTGTCTAGCATGCAGGAGACCCTGGCTTTGATTCCTAGGTACCACATAAGCAAAAAAAGCTGTAAGTGGAGCTGTGGCTCAAGTGGTAGAGTTCTAGCCTTGAGCAAAAGTGTCCAAGGACAGTGTTCAGGCCTAGAGTTTAAGCCCAAGGACTGAAAATAAAAAGAAAAGAAAATGGTGTAGTAGAAAAATGAAAGATAAAACAAATATAAAGAACAAAAAAAACCCTAGATATATGAGTAAAGCTAACATAAACTAATATAATGGGTATAAATTTAAGTTTATTAATGGTGATATTAAATATTAATGGGATAGTTGTTAGTCACAGTGGCAAAATAACTGTACAAAGTAGTAAAATTATGAGTGACATATCAGCAAATACCCAATAAAGGAATCTAAAAATTAAAAGAAAATTTAAGAAATGAAAAAATAGAGTATTAAGTACAATACTTAAAATTCGATTGTGTTTATGTACTGCATTACACTGAGAGACCTAAATTTCGAAGACATTTCCAAATTCATCTTGCTCAGAATTTACAAACTTTTTTGATGATTGATATTAGCATCTACTCAGAAATGACAAGGATTTTAGCTCAAACATTTTTCTAAAATAATCCACAAATGGATCATGAATGAATGGGTTTGTAATACCAATAATATTATAATATATTACATTTTGTAAATAATACCCACTTAGAGAAAACAATAAATAATTGTTACTGTACAAAAACTAAACAATAGCTTAACCGGTAGGCAATTGCGTCTAAGAGATAAAAAGAAGAATAGTATAAAAGGCAGAGTTCGGGTATATAAGGCCACATTGATTTATTATACACATGCAATATTTCAGTTCTATGAAAAAAGCAAATGTATCAGTCATTCATAAAAGGCAATGAATTAATTTTCTATCAATTATGGAAACTGCCTTTTGATTCATATAATTCATACTGCATAAAATAAAACTTGTTAGAAGTGGTTTGCTTTATATGAAAATTAAAATGCCTTCACAATTTCCAAAAACAGCATTTTATGACTCTAAATTATTCCATATTCTCAGAAAAAGCTGTTATTTCCATAGCACCTCAAATTGGATTTCAAAAAATGAAATATTTTATTATGTGGGAGAATTGTACTTTCATGTTCAATAATTTTCTATTTAATAATTAGCAATTCTGGGATACAATGTTGACTTATATAAAAATTGGTAATGTTTATGATATTGAATTGTTTATGATATTGGAAACAAGAGATTTATCTTGTGTGATTGTTCTTAATGTACTGTATTATTTCTCTTCTCTCTTTTTTTCATTATGGTTAATCTCATGTTGTTACTGTATCTGACTTTGTTACCTGGTATATTGTATATGTTTATTTGAAATAGGGAAAGGAGTGGGGGAAACAAAATGATTGGGAGGGGGTAAAAGGAGGGAAATGGAGACAAAAAACATGAGAAGGGGTATCGATGTGAGAGAAGTAATGCACCCACTACCTGATGAATGTAACTGTAACCCCTCTATACATTATAGCATATTTCAAAAATTGGTATTGTTTATGATACTGAAATTTGAATTGATAAAAATATTGTTGGTAACATTGATAATTTTATGATATTAGACATTTATTTCTAAAGAGAATCTACTATTTCTTTCCTTTTATGCTTGAAATTTGACATTCTTTAATGAAGGATTTATTTATTATATTTTAGCATTTAAAGTAAGGGTTATAATTATGGCATTTCCGTATGTACAGAAGGTGTACTACAGTCATATTCATTCTCTCTATTACTCCTTTTTAAAAAAATACCAGTTTCTTATATTTAGTTACAAAAATGAGTTTCAATTCATATTTCATGATAAAAAAGGAGTTTCAATTCTCATGTGAATTTATTAGCACAGTGCACCTTGGTGAGTCAGCCCTTTCCATCATTTTTTTTCACATCTATTTCAACCTACCCACTCTCATGACTTACCTAGCTCTATTGTCACATTTGTACATAGAGAATACTATGATTGTATTCACCCATTAATCCTCTCTTCACTAATCTCTCCTTACTTTAAACCCAACTCACTTTAGATGAAATATTTTTTAGCTTCCTAGTATTAGTTTTGTCAAACATAGTTAATTGTTCAAAGAAGTTATATTACTGGAATCTACCCTTGAGTATATCATACTTTAGCCAGTTTGAATCTGTATACATGCGTATGACAGCATATGTATTTTCATATTATTTTTATTTTTGATCTAACTTCCACATGAGTGGCTAATTATGTACTTCATGTCAACACAATTTGTCCAGGTCTCTCCATTTCCCTGCAAATGACATATTATTCTTCCCCATGAACAAACTTCTTTTCTATACATAAATTACATTTTCTTTATCCATTCATCCTTTTTATTGCATCTGGTCTGTTTCCATACTTAATTACAGCACTTGATATAACAAGATATAAGTGTGCAGTATCTTTACTGTATACTGACCTGGAATCTCAATAAATGCCTAAGAATCGTATTATTGAATTGCAAAAGAATTGTAATTTTAGTGTTTTTAGAAATCTTCAAACTGTCTTCCATGATGATTGCCCTAATTTATATTCCCAACAAAAGGAGGTAATATACAATAAATATTCAATTGTTTCAATTAGGTGTTGAATTGATCAGCAAGAATTTTATTAAGGAGTTTTGCATCTGTGTTCATCAAAGAGGTTGGATTGCTGTTACATTCATTTGCAGCATCCTTGTCTTATTTGGGAGGAATGTAATGCTGACTTTATAGAATGAGCTAAGTAGAGGTATCCCTCTTTCTATTTTATGGAAAAATTTGAGAATTATTGGGTGTTCTTTTTTAAAGATACTGTAGAGTTCTTGCTATTATATGCATTTGATGAACCTTGTCTGATTTGAGGATGAATGTAATGCTGACTTTATAGAATGAGCTTAGTAGAGGTATCCCTCTTTCTATTTTATGGAAAAATTTGAGAGTTGTTGAGTGTTTTTTTCATTTATTTTTTATTGTAATTAATAGAAGGGTTACATTATGTTCATCACATAGAAGGTACATTACTTCACAAATATTGATACCCTTTCTCATGTCCTGTTTCCCATTTCTCTCCCCCATACCCCCCCTCAAAACCTGATTTCCCCCTTCCCTCTCCTATTTCAAACAACCAATTAAGCATATATAAAATATATCAGATAAGAAGGTGAAATATTGTAACAGTATGAGATAACCAAGGGACAGTAAAAGAGATGAGAGATAACATAGTACATTAAGGACAATAATTACTCATTATATGGCTTTTGTTTCTATATCCTGGAGGTCCTTTCATTTAGTGTCATACTATATGGCCTTATGTATCTAGAATTTGTTCTATTGTGAATCTCTGATAGGAGAGCCCAAGGTTCCTACTGACTATGAAAAATGAGGGAGACTATTGGGCCTATGTTCCTTTGAGTCTGGCTTACTTCACTTAATATGATTTTTTCTAAGTCTTTCCATTTCCTTACAAATGAGGCAATGTTGTTCTTTCTGACAGCAGCATAGAATTCCATTGTGTATAAATACCACATCTTGTTGATCGACTCATCAACTGAGGGACATCTGGGTTGGTTCCATATCTTTGCTATGGTAAATAGTACTGCAATGAAAATTGTTGTGCTAGTGGATTTAGTATGTCCTTGTTTCTGAACAATTGGGTAAATGCCAAGTAGTGGAATTGCTGGGTCATAAGGGAGCTCTATGTTTAGTCTTTTGAGGAACTGCCATACAGCTTTCCATAGTGGTTGAGAGTTTGCACTCCCACAAAAAGTGTAGTAGTGATCCCGAAAGCAACTCCTTTCACAATAGCCTCAAAGAAAATAAAATACCTAGGAATTACCTTAACTAAGAATGTAAAGGACCTTTTTGATGAAAACTTTAAAACCCTGAAAAAAGAAATTAAAGCAGAACTGAGGAAATGGAAAAAACCTCCTGTGCTCTGGATTGGAAGAATCAACATCGTTAAAATGGCAATCTTGCCAATGGCTATCTACAAATTCAATGCATTACCCATCAATAAGCAATCCAAAATTTCATATGGAACAATAAAAGAGCCCATATAGCAAAAACACTTCTTAGCAGAAAGAACAGTGCAGGAGGAATTTCAATACCAAACTTTAGACTCTCTTATAGAGCTATAGTGACCAAAACAGCTTGGCACTGGCACAAGAACAGGCCCGAAGACCAATGGAATAGAATTGAGGACCCAGATATTAAACCACAGACCTATGGCCACCTAATCTTTGATAAGGGAGCCAAAAAAAATAGAATGGAAGGAAGACAGCCTCTTCAACAAGTGGTGCTGGCAGAACTAGTTAAGCACCTGCAGAAAATTAAAGTTGGATCCTTCTTTGTCACCCTGCACTAAGATTAACTCCAAACGGATCAAAGACCTGGAAGTAAAAACCAATACACTGAAAACTTTATAAGAAGGAATTGGAGATATTCTAGGCCTCCTTGGCACAGGTCGAAACTTTCTTATTAAGGAACAAGAAACACAACAAATCAGAGAAAGGCTGGATAAGGGGGCCTGCATTAAACTGCAGAGCTTCTGTATGGCAAAGGACATAGCTAGCAAATTAACTAGAAAGCCTACATAGTGGGAGAAGATCTTCACTAACCATACAACAGACAAAGGCCTCATATCTAAAATATATCAACAGCTCAAAAAATTGAATCACTCCAAGACTAATCTCCAAAGAAACAACCATCCCATTAAAAGATGGGCCAAAGACTTAAAGAGAGTCTTCTCTGAAAAAGAAATTAGAATGGCCTCTAGACACATGAAGAAATGCTCGACATCTCTTGTCATAAAAACAAATCAAACAACTCTAAGATTCCACCTCACTCCAATTAGAATGGCCAGGATCAAGAAATCTAATAACAACAGATGCTGGTGGGTGTTCTTTTTTAAAAAATACTGTAGAGTTCAACGCGAATCCACCAGTTCCTGTGCTTTTGTTTACCATTTCAGTTTCATTACTTGGTATGCTTAAGTAACTGACTCAACTTTGATTAGTTGAGGTGATCAAAGAAATATCCTATTTCTATCAGATTTTTCAGTTTGTTAGTGTAAAGATTTGAAAAATATTCTATTACAAGATTCTGGACCTCATTTTTATTTAGGATTGAAACTCCCTTTACATTTATAATTTTATTGTTTGTAACTTTTTTCTTCTACTTGGTGAGGTTGACTAAGAAGTGCTTGTCAACTTTAACTTCCAGAAGAACCAATTTTTTGTATTATTGATCATCTGTATAATTCTTTTATTCTTTAGCTTGTTGATTTCTGCTCTGATCTTTATTTCTTTCTGTATATTGGTTTGGATTTCACTTGTTTTTGTTAGTCTAGGAGCTTAAGTGTCATTAAAATATTGGCTTGAGATCTATTTTGTTGATGGTAAGTGCTTATATTATAAAACACTTTTCTTAGAATTGCCATTTTATGTACCAAACAGTCTTAGAGGCAATGTTTTTCATTTGAATTTATGAATTTTGGGGTTTCCTTTTTTCTCTTTGATACATTATTCAACAATGTGTTGTTTAATTTTCATAAATTTGAATATTTTCTGTTTTTGCTATT
The DNA here is from genome assembly GCF_031878675.1 of Megascapheus bottae. Classification (NCBI taxonomy): domain Eukaryota; kingdom Metazoa; phylum Chordata; class Mammalia; order Rodentia; family Geomyidae; genus Megascapheus; species Megascapheus bottae. The sequence goes on from NC_143517.1 coordinate 2,591,142, forward strand.
TTTTAAGATCCTGTAATTATGTAACAGGATACAGTGATTTATTTTCATTTTGTTATATTTGTGTATAGTTGCTTTATGATCTAGAATATAGTCATTTTGTAGAATGTTCCATCTGCTGGGAATGTTTAGTCTGATGATATGACATTAAATATGTAAATACCTATTAGACCCTATTGGTCAATGGTGTCACTTAAATCTTTAATTTTTTGTTGAGTTTTTGCCTAGATGGATATATATCCTTTCCTGAAAATGGGATGTTAAAATCTCCAGATATTACTCTGTTAAGGCTTATATGTATTTGGATGGTCTAGTATTTGGTACACAGATGTTAGGAATTGTTATGTCTTCTCTATGGAGAGTTCATTTTATTGATGTGAAGTAACTTTTTTATGTATTCTGACTAATTTTCATTCAAAATCTACTTTATCAGATATACTACTGCCTGCTTATGGGGAGATCCCATTTCACTTGGGAAATTTGCTTCCAACCTTTTATCCTAGGGCAATTTTTATTTTGTCAAAGATGTGTTATACATGACAACACTTTCCTCTTATAATCCAACTTGTCATTTTTATACCTTTTGATTGGCGAATTGATCCCATTTGTACTCTGTGTCTGAACAGAAATGTTGTGTGTACTTTTTTGTAAAGTTCTTTTATTTAGTGGACATTCTTATCAACAATTCTTTGAGCTCACTATATAGGATTACCCTTACTCATTGCAGTTTTGATCTTTGTTGTATAATTTTAGTTTTCTGAGAGTGCTGTGTCTACTTGATTCCTCACATTTCCTCTTGGATTTTGTTGGGTTTTGTTCACTGGAGGACTTGGTAGAATGGACTTTGAAATCTCAGAACTTCTGAATGGATTACTCTGTGTATTCTCAGTTAACTAGGTGTTACATAATTTGAAGAGTATTTTACCTCACTCTCTGAGGATGTAGCTCAGCTCTACTACTTCTCTTAATTCTTTTTTTTAGAATATTTTTATTGTAATTAGTAAGAGGATTACATGATATTTGCCAGATAGAAGGTGCATTAATTCACATACATTGATACCCTTTCACATGTCTTGGTACCCATTTCCCTCCCCCCCCCCCACACCCCCACCCTACTTCTCTTAATTCTATATGCAATGATAGCATATTATTGGAAGCTTTATTTGCACACCCAGTCCTTCTATGTGAATTAAAACTGTGCTATTGTGAGAAGCATGGATGAGGGGAAAGATACAGAGTATGAAAGATGATGAGATAATGTTTGGGATATGCTTTGTATATGTATATAATTCAGTTATGAGAAGATGTGATAATGTCAGAAGTTAGAAAAGATGGGGTTCTAGGGACCGGGAGTTTGGCCTAGTGGTTAAAGTGCTTGCCTAGCACGCATGAAGACTGGGGTTCGATTCCTCGGTACCACATATAGAAAAAAGCCGGAAATGGTGCTGAGGCTCAAATGGTAGAGCTCTAGCCTTGAGAAAGTCCAAGGACAGTGCTCAGGCCCTGAGTCCAAGCCCAGGACTGACAAAAAAAAAAAAAAGAAAAGAAAAGATGGGGTTCTAGGTTAAGGGAAGGGTAATCTGAAGTAGTTTACTAGAGAGATCAGTGAGACAAAATGCTAGGAAGCTAGAGGAAACAGCAAAAAATTAAGCAAACAATCAGAATAAAATTTATAAATAGCAAACACCTAAAACAAATTTGAAACCAACTCAGTGTAACACATATCAAAACAATGACAAAGCAGATTTCAGTCTTTATTAAGAATATAATTTATAGCCAATTGCACTGTTCAATTACACATTTTCAGTTTTTTCCTAAACTTGAAAAACAAACAATCTAGGAAGTGGATTTATAATGGGTAAAATATTGTAAACATCCAAGAGTGCTCTGATAAAAACAACTCAAGAGGCAGAATAAACCTGTGCTGCCTTGTAGAATAAATGTAGACTTAATAAATATAGAATCAGCATTTGGCAAATGCCTCAGAAATAGTTGTTTTAGGAAGAATTATTAAATGTATGATAAAAATGAACAACTGATCATGATGCATTGTTTACATAAACTGCTGTGTTGAATGGCAAGCCCTTTGTACAACTGCTTAAGGAAAATTTTAAAAATTTAAAAATATTGGACAAAAGAATGGTTAGCAGAAGAATATGTGAGTATAGCTTAAAGATAGATCAGTTCCCTTGCATGTGTAATTCCCTGGGTTTAATCTCTAGAACCTCCACTACCACCATAATAACAATCCCAGAATATGTGCACACTTTTCAAATATCTTCTCATAAACTTTGTATCTACTAACGTAGCATTAAGGGCCGCCCCATGTTTAGTAAATCCACTCTTAGTTCTCTACTCTTTCCACCATATTCACAATGATATCTGCTGTAATGAATTTGTTTGTACTGTATAGAAAGCACAAGTCCAACACTGATGAACAGTGGAAGATATGAACACTTGGTGCAATACTCACCAGTAGAATGTGGTCTTTCAGATAACAATAAGCAAGATTATACAAAAAAAATTCAGGAAAACTATCTACATAACGTTGAAGAAAATAATTCATGTTACCTGTTTCTATTTATACGAGTGTCGAACATGGGTCAATCTCATCCCTATTTCCCTACTTTAAAGAGTACATATCAAATGGTAGGGAATATGAAGAAAGCTTTCAAGTGCTGGTAGGATTTCTATCTGCTTTGATAAACTAAAATTTTTATTTGGCTCTTTTTATAAGACAAATATATATAGAGAGAGATGTTTCTTATATGTGAGCATCATATATATGCCAACATATATGTAATTTAGAATTATTTTAAGCCATCATTCATCAATTATCCTATTTTCTCTTATTTCTTTTCAAAGTGCCATCTTAGTATAGTACTAAACTACTCAAGGTTACATATTCTCAATAGTGATATTTTAAATTCAAAATTTGACTTCAATTTTTACCTCCTGTGTCTTGAAATTTTCTTTTCAATAACGTTACAGAAAATGCATGCACTGATTGAATTAGTATCTGGGAACTGTAGAAAACTTGACAGATGACAAAGAAATAGAAATAGAAATAAGCATTTTTATCATTTACAAAGCTTTTTCTAAGCTCTTCCCTAATGACACATACCAATAATCTTAACTAATCTGAAGACTGAGAGCCAGAGGATAGAAATTCAAAGCTAGTCCTCCCTGGCAGTCTCATACTTTGTCATCAGCGCTCTGTGAAAAGTCCAACAAACCTAACCACTAATTAATAGTTTCTACCTCTGAACTATTCTTGATTCTTTCCAAATTCAGCATTTGTTACAACAGAAATTCCAATATAATCAATTTTAATTTTTATCCTAAGAATGTAATTGCATTAAAGCAACTTTCTTTTATTCCTTCATCACTTAACTGATCTGAGATTTTCCGCTTTGTACTGAATGTAAACCCTGACAGTTCCCTAGTTTCAAGAAAGTATATAAGACTGGATTTAGAAATAAACGGGGCTACAGTCTTAAGTTCACAGCCTTAGGCTACAGTCTTAGGCTGCTGACTTGAGCTGTAGACCTCCTGACACCATCTTTTTCTTGTTTTCTTCTTTTCCAAGTCCTCACCACCTAAATCAGGAATCCCCATTCGCAGCGCTGGCTCTGGCAGTGTGGAGCTTGAACTCTGGGCCTGAGCATGGTCCTTGAGTTCTTCAGCTCAAGGCTAATGCTCTATCATTTTGAGCCACAATGCCAGCTTCATGCACTTGGTTTTTATCCAGCCTAACTGTGGCATATTTTTTCTTATGACCCTAATTCTTCTATTTATGATAAAATGTACTTGATACTATCTATTTTGTATTCAAGAAAAATTTTCCCATAATGCAAATATATTTGTATTTAATAAAAAACAAAATAAACTATGTCACAAAAACATTTGTAAAATATTACAAAAATTCAGATTAATAGTGAGGAAATATACCAAAAAGAGGAAGGCATGACATCTATACATACTGCAGCACAAGATATTTTATGGAGAACTTGTTAAAAGCAATGGTATTTTTCTTAATTCTGCTTCCTTTTATTAGCACCCAAACGTCCTTTGAAGATTCTAAACATCTTTCTTTTTTTGATATTTTTTATTGTAATTAGTAAAAGGGTTACATGATATTTGCCAGGTAGAAGGTGCATTAATTCACATACATTTATACCCTTTCTCATGTCTTGGTCCCCATTACCCTTCCCCCTACCCCCCCATCTTGTTTTCCCCCCTTCCCTATCCAATTTCAAATAGCCAAATACAAATATATCTGATATATCAGATAACAAAGTGAGATACTGTAACAATATGAGTCTTCAGACTTTGTAACTATATTTCAGCTTTTTAAGTTTAATGATGTAAACAAGAAGTGACGATGAATCTGATATCTGACAATATTCAAACATTCAAAAAAGTTTGAAAAGATCAGCTTACAAAACAGCTGTGTGATAGGCTGCTTTCTCAAGTTTCACCTTAGGCTAAGTCTTTTACTACAGATTTCCTTGTAAGTGAAATTGTGCTGGGAAAAATAAGATGAAAAAAAGCATTAGAAATAAAAAATAAAACTATATAATCAAAACTGCTTGATGTTATCAATTCCTAATATGAGAAGACTCCATGATCTAGAATGTGAGTGTGTGGGTGTGAGTAAATGTTTGTGCTCATGAAAAACAGGGCAGTACTCACGTGCAGAACAATTATCTGATACGTATATAGGTAGCATACTATATTTACTCAGTGTACACCATACTTTGGGTAGAAGGCGTTTACCTCCAATAGCAGTTTTTCTCTAGACCTGCTCATTGGAACATCACAACTAACTTGTAATCACTGAAGATGCTCTTGAAGTTGACAAAGCCATTGAAACCTCAAACACCCTCCTACAGCTTAGTCTTTTCAAACAATAGAAGCATGCAAATCATTTGAAGATCATTTCTTCTTTTTTTCATTTTTTTTTAACTGAAGACTCTTCCATGACTTAATGAAGCAAGGCATTTCACTTCAGTGTGAGAAATCTGGAACATGATGACAGAAAATAATAATTATTCCATCATTTGGATATGAAAGAATAGTTTTTAGATAAAATGAGGTAAGGTGCGAACATAAAATTTATTTCTCAGGCTGGGAGTTTGGCCTGGTGGTAGCGTGCTTGTCTAGCATGTATGAAGACCCGGGTTCGATTCCTCGATACCACATACATACAAAAAAGCCGGAAATGGTGCTCAGGCTCAAGTGGTAGAGCTCTAGCCTTGAGAAAGTTCAAGGACAGTGCTCAGGCCCTGAGCTCAAGCCCAGGACTGGCCAAAAAAATAAAAATAAAATGAAATAAATAAAATATATTTCTCTAGAAGCTAGTGGTGCTTTTCTTACATTGTCATTCTAAATTTAGATTGATGTTTGATTATAATTTTTAGAAGAGATCTGATGGTTAGTTAAGAGAAGGTACTTCTAAATTTTTCTCCTTAGCACAAAAATTGGTATTGTCTTTACTCGGGTTATTTTTGTTTGATTTTTAAATTATTTTCAATTGTTCCCCAGCTAGCTCTCATTGTGAAATTCATTAAAGCAAGTATGGAATATTCAAATATAGAAAAATATGGAATCTCAAATATGGAATGTTTCTGATGTCTGGATGTGTAGAGTAACCCCACGAGGATTAATTTTCTAAAAATTTGGATTAAGATATATATGTTTTCCTGATTCTTCCATTTCTAATAGCTTCATTTACAATGAAGTAAATTCCATTTTCAAGAAGATGCTTAGCATTTATGTACAAATACTATAAATGCGGTACTCAGCACAAACCCAAAATTCACTTGCAATGTCATTCAAGACCAGCTTGGTTTGTGTGTTTAAAACTCAAGCTGTGAGTGCTTGTGCATGCAGTATAGAATTCTCATACAGCTGGGGGTTGTATGCATGAGAAAATGTGTTTACATCATCCCAATAAAGAGAAAATTTGGTAGCTTACATGTAAAGGGATTTTCGAGTACATTACATCTTTTTTTAAAGAGCTTTCCTTTTATATTTCTTACATCAGTTTTGTCCCTTCCTCTTTAAAATCTTCGAGAAAAAAAAATGTCATAGACCACAGGTATTATTCTACTGAATTTATTTTTGCAATGTTATGAGGGGAAGTCAAACAGGGCACAAAGCATGCATGTGTTATTATTATGTCAGGGCTTTCTAACAGGTGAGAGGCATTCCTACTCTTGTGGTTTGGATCATAAATGTTCTCCAAAAGCACTGAAGCCAAAGGCTTGGTCTTTGGTCTTTAATGTTATTGGGAGAAAGTGGAACATGCAGGAGAGGCAGCCTCATAGCAGGGAGAACATATGAAGTATGACCTTAGCTAGGATGTTGGGACTCCAGTCCCTTCTCTTTTTACAGCTCCCAGTTACTTCGGGATAAACAGAATTCTTTTACTATGAAATCTTCCATCATGGTTTTGCATTTTCAACAGACCGTAGAACTAATAACACACATTGGGAACACAGAAAAGAATCCAAAGTGTAGTAAAGTACCTTTAAAAAAAACTCAGCTTTGTTTCCTCAAATAATTTACTATCCTTTTTGATCCTCAGATTCCTTCATATTAGTTGTCTCTGCAGCTGCTGCTCTCAAATTTCATGCATGCTTTTTTGGTGGATAAAATTGAGGAATAGCAATTTGAGGTTTTTCTGTGATTTTATTGACTACATAAAAATTCGTAATCGAAATCTGTCTCCACACAATAATAAAGCACTGGGAAACCAAATCCATCTTCATCATCCAAATGACAGGAAGTATTTATTTTCTCTGGTTGATTCACTACAGTGAATCAGCACCCCACCCAAAGCATAGATGCCAAGAAATTGAAGCATGCATTGAGGACACATGAACTAGACTGAGGAATTGAGAACCAAATCAAGATACATCAAGAAGAAAACACACGTGGAAAGCTCCTGGGAAGATGGCAAATTAAAGTAACCTGCCTTCATTACAACACTGTGCCTATGAAATCTAATGCAGCTATTTGGAATTCTAGAGACTCCTTCAACTTTGCAAATTCCAGATCAAGGCTTGCATAATAAATTGTAGCTAGTTTTGGTTAATATCAGCTATAATCACAAAAGAATAGAAGCTGCCTTTCCCCAGGCCATGCCACGCATGTGTTTCTGGACCAGCTTACATAACTCATGTGAACAACCTGGACAATAAAATCCTGTCTTCAAGTATCCAGGGTCTGAATTCTGATTCCTAATTGCTAATTCTGCGCTTAAGAGTAATCCTACTCTTAAGAGCTTTCCAGAAAGGATGAATTGACTTATAAAATACTTTCAGTAGATATCTAAACTAGGGCCTTGCTAAATTTTATTGCTCACAGATGACACTCTATCACTTAAGCCAAACCTATATGCTGACTTTTTGCTGGTCAGTTGGTGATGGAGTTTCACAGACTTTTGTACTTCAAAGTGCCATCCATCTTTTGGAGCTTACTTTCCAGAGTAGTTAGGATTACAGGCATGCCCAATGACTCCTAAAATATTTCAAACACCAACATCTGTTATTTTCTTTTATTGTTTGTTTATGTTTTGCCAGCCCTGGGGCTTGAACCCAGGCCCTGAGAAAGGTTAGAACTCTACCATTTGAGCCACAGTACCACTTCTGGTGTTTTCTATGTGTGTGGTACCAAGGAATTGAACCCAGATTTTATGAATGCTAGATAAGCACTCTACCATTAGGCCAAATTCCTGACCCTAATTATTTATTTTTGTTTCTGTCCCTACTTACCTATTTTTATATTTGTCTTCTATTTTTAATATTTTTCTTATTGAAAGAATAGCACGTTAATGATGAAGCCCATGAAATACAAATGTCTGCACAAAAAATGTAATCAATACCTGTAATGCTAGGAGAAAATCACAGGGTCAGAAAAATTGTAGAACACCTAAAATTTTCAGGTCAGAACAAAATCTGGCATGAAGACAGCTTGTAATACCCAAACAACAGAAACAAAAGTTATCAAATTCTAAAGAAGTAGAGAATTCTGATTTGCAATTATTCAAAATAGATAAAAATCTATTTATACACACAGAATAATATGTGTGGTTCAAATGTCATCATGGAATTTCTGAATTACATGATAAAATGTTTTGAATTCCTAAGTTGGAAACTGTCACAACACATTTGGGAATTTTGTGGTTATTTTGGATTAATTTAATATACTTAAATTAGTAATCAATAATCAATCATCTGTAACACTCCCATTTGATAAATATGTACTTTTTAATCTCATCAAGTAATTTAATATATATTCTACTATTATAGTCTTCTGTAGTTACAGTTCATTTTACCATTATACCTAATGGTTGCCAAGAGATGCTGCCTATAGTTATTCAATACACAACAATAAAAAGATAAAGCCTGAGGCTAGTACCTTTTACAGATTTTGATATTTGGAAACTAACGGGAAATTTGGAAACTAACTTTGGCATATATATGGATATTTTAAAAAATGATATTAATTTACCGAACTCTATCCCATTACTAAAATGATTTTCACAGCAATTCAGAGATTTTCATCACAAAGATCATGACCCTTATTACACATTTGCAGTCTGTGTTGACTTTTCCTTCTTTATCGAAACAGCAATATTGGCCACCTGGACTGAGAGAATTGTCTCAGGAGATGCAGGAAACTTGATTAAAGGATTTGTTGAGAAGTGTCCAGCCAAAGCAAGTGACAGCAATTTTCTGTTGTTCATTGCAGAACTCCTTATTTCCTGGCAGCTGGCTAATTTTTATCCCAAAGATGCTTGTTTTATCCTGGCTCCCATCTTTAAATGACTTCATATTCAAATGCTTAGGATTATAAGCAAGAAACAGAAACCTCAGCTGTCAAATCTTAATACCATTTCAAGGCAAGTGCAAACTATCCAGTAAACAAAATTACTTATCCTGCTGGACCATTAGTACCCATTCATCAGCCACCTTCCAGAATTCATTTCCACCTGATCAAGCACAATGCGGTCATTTCCTCACTTAGGGCTTCCTGCCTTTTGTTTCCATCTGGGCTGCAATAAGGAAGTAAGACAAATTGACTGATATTTCAAATTTCCACTTTTATTTTGTACAAAGTAAGTTTTTTTTAGTATCAATTTACTGATGCTGGAAATGTGAACTCTCAGTTTGAAGGTCTCTGACACAGATGAAAAGAAAACCAATGGATCTGGATACTTTAGGCTGCACATATACCTTTCCCTGATTTATATGGAATAAGAAGAAATGAGCATGTTTCTCTTTTTCTTCAAACAAATCTCATTTACAAACAGAGAGATTTGCAAATGCATACAGAAAAGAAGCAGATCCAGGGACTGGAAAAATAGGTATCCATAGAGAGCAAAACTGAAGCACCTTTGCTGGCTTGAACTATCTTGTCATTTGAACGATCTTGTCATCTATGATACCAAATTATTTACACTTGTGCTATCTCATACTCAGCTGCAATTTATCTGAAACTGAAGTAATATCAGAAAGTCTGAATCCTGACAGAAGTGATGCCATTTTGTCCCCCAAAGACAAAGGCCCCTGACCCCAGAACTATTGTTTGCTTAGTGGGTTCTTCAACAAGTTGATTGCTCAGCACGTTCTAAAAAAAACAAGCAAAAAAAAAAAAAAAGCAGAAACTCCCAAGATATTCCATTCATACACTATTCAGGGAAGTAAGTCTAAATTTACTTAATGATCATTTTCATTTATCATTTTCACTTCTGTGTATGTTTTGCAAAATAAAACCCAGCATACACTGTTTGCCAAAAAGAATTCAGTTTTCACCTTTAATTGACTAAATCTGAGCTATCTTAATGCTGCAAGATTTGGGAAGTCTGCCTCAGGCTGTAACTGGTCTTTTTAATAAAGACTCCTATAATTTGGTTTATTAATTTTGGCATCCTTTATTTTCATGCTGATTTGGGATACAACATTTTAGAGGTCCCAGTGATATTGTGCCTACTGACCTGGAAGACCCCTCTTGGGTCTGGTGGGCTGAGATAGCTGGCCTCACCTTCCCAGTTATCCATCTCTACAGAGCCTCTAGGAGAGAAGGTACTTCTTGAGACATTCCAGGCCCCAGAGGTCTCCAAGGAAGGTTTTGACAGCTGGCCAGGAGACATCAGTACCCCATCTCCACTTCCCAGGAGTTGGTCTGCCTTTGTGGAGATGAGTCATATAATTTCATTTGTCTGGGTACCTATGTATAGAATGGAGTTTGGCAGTGCCAGATGCAGCCTGAACTACCTGCCGCCAGCTACCCTAAGAAATTAAGTAAGAACTACTGGACGTCCCTTAGAGTGAGACCCATTTGTATTCTTGTTCATTGTTCTATACTTCTGCAGATCTTTTGTTTGTCCTGTTGATGTGAGTTTGTCTCAACTTCTCTCATGATATTGACAGGTTTTATCCTTCTTCATCCACGGAGAATTTTTTTCATGGTTTGGTATTGCTCTCATTCTGTGTGGAAAGTCTTAGCTCTCAGGACAGTAGAAAGCTCTGGTTAGAGTTCAACTGGAAGGCCCATTCATGGTGATAGAGGCCCCAACTCAGCCTTTGATTTTCAAGTCCCTGTCTTGTCTCATATTGTTGTCTGTATCTTTGTTCCACATTTGATATCTCTAGGAGGAGTTAAAATTCTAGCATCTGGCTGCAGTTGTTAAGGAGCTAAGAAGCGTCCCCCATTCTGAGCCAGTAACCATCTTGTTGTTTTTATAAACTATGAATGACCCAAAAGCACACATAAATTAAAGAAACAGAATTGTGATGCCCATAAGTTCCAGGAACTGACCGGTCTGTGTTAAAATTAACCAAAACTCGTGTAAATTCCAGGGACAGCATTTGTTTTATAAGCCATAAGACTACCCTCAAGACAGCTAATTAGGACTTCCCTTTAGCTCCAATCGCTCTGGAATGCCCCTAACCCCCACCTTATCTTGCTCAAACACCTGATTGCTGTAAGTCTGTGGTCTTTGCCTTTAAAAGCCCTGTAAAATTTCAGCTCGGGGCTTCCTCCTAAACTTGGCTGTGTCGGTGTGTAGGACAAAGCCCGAGCTGCAGCCTATCTGAATAAAGCCTTGCTTTTGCATTTCGGAACCTCTGACTCTCGGTGGTCTTCTTGGTGGTCATCTTGAGACTTGGGCATAACATTGTAATCCTGCTCATCATCAGAGTTGGAGATTAGAGGATGGGCCAGGCGACCTCAATTCTGGTTCTGACCCCTAGTTGACTTTGGCAACTTAAAACTAAAATTGTAAAGTATCTTATCATAAATTAGAAAAAAAGACAGAGTCAGACCAGTTTAGCTTCAAGTAACCTCAACCTTACCCTTTCTCCATCCAAAGGTTTTCAAAGGTCAATCAGTATACTAATGCCTTGCTAAACAAGCAAATCCTTGAAAAACTGGGAAGGAAGATGCTATGGTGATTAGCAAAGTTTTGTCTTAAATGTTGATCATCTATCTGTAAGAGTAAGATTGGCTAAAGTATCTCTTGCCTCTGGAATTCCAGAAATGTATGGCCAATATTCATTTTTGCCCGCTTTGAGATTATTGTTCACAAGTATGTAATGTGAACATGTTCAAGATAAAAGTTGTTTTCCCTGTAATCAAGAGTTAACTGGATTAACAAAAATGTAAATATTTGAGGGAGTTAGGATTTATTTAGGTTTGTTTATCACTGTTAAAGACCTTGTCTTTTTTATCTGTATAAAATTGCTTTGCTTTATATCTAAGTCAAAAATAAAAAGAAAGAACTTAATTTTTAAATGGGTCAGTGGAGGCGTATCTTCAAGCAATTAAGGTTGATCTGACCAGTGCAGCTCACCCAGCCTTGATATGAGGGAGTGAGCTGGCAGAAAGACAGTTCTTAACCTAAGGAGTTGGATGAATTTATGCCCATTTATAGGATGGGCAGATGGGCCATCTTTGCTTCTGGCATTCTTTTTCTTACAGACAGACACTAAAAAACCTGATGGTATTGTGAATGATGTTCTATTTCTAAAACTTCCTCTTGGGATGTATAAAAATTGAAAAACCATTAAAGAATGGTTAAAAAGAGTTAATCTGTGATAGAATTTGCTTTCAAAATTATTTTGCAATTAGGTGCATTTTGTAGAAAGTGAAAAGATAATCTGAGTTTCCTTAAGTTTGTTCAGTCTAGATTCTTAGTGCAATGCCCATCTGCATGTAATTCTTATGTGTAGAAGACTGTCATTTGAGTTCATAAGTTCTCTAAGAAAACTCATTAGACTACAGAAAAAAAGCATAATGGCAGCTTTAAAAGCCAGACCACAAAAAGATAAAGAGACCTAGTACTTCAAGGTTTCAAAGGGTTATTCAAATACAAATAAATCTATAATGTAAAATGCTAAAGGAGAAGTTAGTAGAAAAAAAGGGCTTGGAAGAAAAACAAAAAAAATAGATTCCCAAATAAAACTGTAAAAAGCAATTTTCCTAAAGGTTTATGAAAGTAAACCAAAGGGAGGAAATTAGAATTTCCAAGGTTCATTTAAGTAGTCATGTTAAGTCCTTTTTGTTATGTACTGTCTCCTTTCAGGGATGTGAGTGGCCTTGGATACAGAGCCATTTTTCCTGTATTCCTTATTATAATCACACAGGACTAATTTGGTAAATTTTTAAATATGATATTCCAGTTTGCCTTTACAGGTCTTCTGTAGCAACTACTGGTGGGCCCACAGAGGGACAGATGACTCACCCATATATAACTGGCTCTTAAGTTCCAGGTGAGCCATGCTTTAAAAACAAACAAACAAGAAAAACAAAACAAAACAAAAACTGTATGTCTATTTTTTGTCAGGACACCAAAATCACAGAAAGTGACAAACAATGGAATAAGCCAAAGGAGCATGGGGAGAGACTACTGAAGAATAAATTAAATAGCTTCACATGGTATGGTAAAATTAAAAAAAATGCAACAGCAATACTCATACGACACTATGCTGAAAACGAACTTTACAACTTTGGAAGAGGGGAGTTGAAAGAATGGAAAGAGTGGGAAAGTGGGAGAAAATGAGGAGGGGGTAACAATATTCAACTAGAAATATAATTGCAACCCCATGTACATTATCCTTAGAATGAAAACAACTATATGTCAAATGATCTCCTTGTTGCTTCAGTTGGAGTCAAGAGTCATTTGATCTGAGGACTGCCATTCAAAGCCAGCCCAGGCAAAAGTGTCCCAGTGAGAATCTCATCTCTGATTAACTAGCAAAGTACAAAATGGAGTTTAGCTGTGCCTTGAAGTGGTAGATTGCTAGCCTTGAGGAGAAGAGCTCAGGAACAAAATCCAGGTCCGGAATACCAACAGAGGTATTTATCCCGGCTTGGCACACTTCTTCAACAAACACTTGTCCTTACAAAGATGAAGCATCCATCCAGAGGCAGTTGAAAGACTGTGCTCAGATGAGAGGAGATGGAGTCAGATCGTGGACTCACTTGTACTTGGCCTTTCAAAGTTAATTAGAGCTGGGAGATCGTAAGAGCTTAGTTTATAAACATGCCTATCTAATGCACATATCTATCTGTTTTGTAACTGGGCAGGAAATTATATGCTTTCCTATCAGTCATCTGTTATAGTAGGTAGTAAAAAGCTGAAATTGTCAAATGGGGGATAGTTTAAAATTTAAAAACTCCAAGCCCACATTATCTTCTCAGAGTCCTAATTAGCGATGAGCTTTGGAATGGCTACATAAATTCATGTTTTCAACAAAGGAGGTTTATACTCAACAGAGTATATACCTAAATTTGTGTCCCTATTGAGCTGCCTGGGGAACTTCACAGATTGCTGTTATGCATTGTAAGGATCACCAAAGGTCAGATTCCCCAAGCAGCCTTAAAAATGCTTTCACAAACCAGAGTGCTAAAAAAGCACACTGTAGCCTAAGGGAAAGTCTCTATAATTAATAAAAGTTAAATAGTATATGAGCTTTCCAGTTAAAATATTGTTCCTAATGACATTTTAGCCTAGTAATCCCTTGATAAAATAGGATTAGGCTTTAGAGTTGTGGTTAGGAAGGGTCTACCCTGAGACATCTTGAAGCCACAAAATATGGATCTTCACCCCTCAACTACATTTAAGATTAAATCACCAAAGTCGTTTTGAAAAATGAGGTAGTACAGATTAAAGAAAGAGGCAAAAAACAGTAATAACAAATGTGTAACAATGAAGACTATACCAGTAAGATACTTACAGGCTAAAGCCTTCTATGTTTGCCAAAAAAAAAAAAATTCAAGCCTTATTTAAAAATCTGGCTAATTGGGGCCAGGAGTTTGACCTAATGGTAGAGTGCTTACCTAGCATGCATGGAGACCCAGGTTGGATTCCTCAGTACCACATACATAGAAAAAAACTGAAAGTGGTGCTGAGGCTCAAGTGGTAGAGCTCTAGCCTTGAGAAAGCCCATGAACAGTGCTCAGGTCCTGAATTCAAGCCCAGAACTGCCAAAAAAAAAAAAAAAAAACTGGCTGATAAAAGTTGTTGCCTGGTACATTACCAGGGACCTCTGCCTAAACCTATCCTGAAAACAAACAAACAAACAAAACTCAGTGGGACACCACCCGACAAAACTAGTGTACTCAGGAAAAATAACCGAAAAAAATTAAATTTCACTAAAGTCAGGCTCCTACCTAAGGTTAAGTAAAAAAATACTTCCTTAACCAGTTTGTGTGGAACTTGAAGACATCTCAGCAGTACGTATGTAATCTGAAAGATGCTAGGAGATGGCTACTATATGCTGAATCTAGCCCAATCCTTCCAACATGGAGATTCCATTTGGGTTAAAAAGTTCATCAAGTGTGACCAATAGCCATCTAAAAGGAATTTCACATTGTCATCTTGACCAACCCTATAGGAATGAAGGTCAAATATGGCATTCAAATACGGCTATGTCATTCCCAGCTCAAGAAGGAGAGCATGGAATAGAAAGTTCAGGGCTACCAGGACCCCTTAAAGCTGATAATTTTGTGTGTGTCGTAATTTTTCTTAGGGACTATACTAGCATCTGAAAACCTACATAAACCTGAGATATGGAAACTCTGAAATGTCATTATTGGGATGTCTTTGTAACTGAACCCCGGAGTAGTGAACAACTGAGGCTAAGCATAGATTTATGATCCCTTTTTAGGGACATTATTTATACAGGCCCTGAAAAGGCTTCAAAAGAGGGTTAAAGAGAGGGTATGTGCCTGTGACTACTAAAGATTATGGACATGAAAAATTAAAATGTGAGAAGGAATTACAAATTATAGGAGTGTGTTTATATCAAAGTTCAGGAAAATTCAGCCATGCATGTTTAAGATCAGATGAACTATTTTGCTCATGGTGATGATGTGAAACTATCTCCATTATTGAGGGAAACTGCAAGGATGGGGACAGCAATATATGTTTTAGACATACTTCTACTGCCTCCTTCTGTAAGGTGGGTGCTTGCAACCCAGTAAAGCACAAGATAGTATATGATAGTAGCAACTGGGACACAGGAAAAAGTTGGAGCATAAATTGTATTTAACAGGAAGGGATTTTGGCACTCTATTCACTAGTCAAAGGGAATACCAGGCTAGCCCAAGAAGGCCTATAGACCCACTTGCTAATCTGGCCCTACTGATACCTGTAGAGCTTAACCCGTTAAAAACAAGCCCCTTCTCCCAACAACTACTCTTTCAGGAGACAGTTCTCTGTGGTACCAGCTGTCAATCTCCACCGAGATATTTCTTTTCACCATATTAAACACCATCTATCCGGTGCTAAACAATACTGGGCCAGAGCTTGGGACAGATTTGCTGACTTTTAAAAAATTCAACCCCACCCCCCCTTATGAAATTGGGATTTGTTTTATTGAGTCACTAAATACGGCCAGGGATGCTAGCCACTGCCAATGGTACTAGCCTCAACTAACGCTGGGAGATGTGCATGGAACTGGAACTTGCTTGATGTCACCTCTCTCTCCCTCTAGTGCTCTTTACTTGCTACTATAACTATACTAAACAGCAGTTATCAAGTATTCTGCCAAACACCTAACCATGCCTGGTTTACTTCTACAAATGGTCTGACCTGCTGTGCTCCTCCTCAGCTCAAGACTACTACCCTATCCCTGAGCTTGGGCATGGTCCCTGAGCTCTTCAGCTCAAGGCTACCCCCCCTACCCTTGAGCCAAGCCCCACTTCCCATTTTCTGGAGGTTAATTGGAGATAAGAATCTCAGGTCCTTTTGTGCCCGGGTTGGCTTTGAAGCTTGATCTTCAAATCTCAGCCTCCTGAGAAGCTAGGATTATAGGTGTGATCCACCGCGTGCTGCTCTATCATAATAGATATGTAGATTCTTCCCCAAATGAGGGAAGAACCCTTACCTACTTTCCAGCTGCCTTCCTCCAGTGCAGGAGAGTCCCAAACCTGAGGCTGGTACTTGTAGGACTGGGAGTTGCAGCATCAACTACAGTTAGAACTGTGGTGCTAGTGAAAGGGGACATCAATCTGGGTTAGAATAACACTGACCTTGGTCACCAAAAAACTCCACCTCATTGCTTGAGAACCAAGTAAACTCCCTAGCTGACATGGTCCTGTAGAACTCAAGGGATCTGCATTTTTCTCTGTCTCCAACAAGGGGGACTATGTGTGGCTCTGGGATAAAACTGTGGCTCCTGTGCAAACAATTAAGGGATCATAAGAAATAGTCTGTCTCTGGTGGGAGAGAACATCAAGCTACAAAGGGAAAAGGATCCATAAGAGAAAGTATGGTTCTAAAATTTGTTCAACTGCTCTCCCTGGGTAACTACATTCATCTCAGCTATTGCAGGTCCACTCACTCTGTCACTGTTGGATTTCACAGTAGAAACTTACATAATAAAGTGGATTCTTAGAGCTGATTTTCTTTTGAATGATTCCATCGAACTCCTCTTGATCAGACAGACCGATATTCAAATACCCAAAAATATCAATGGGAATATGAATCCATGATTTAATTCATGCACAAAAGCCAGTGAAGAATGAAGTAGATTAGGTCCTGAAGCTAAGTGACATTGTTTTGTCACCCAAGGAGAAAGGCTCTGATCCCAGAGCTGTTGCTTGCTTAGCAACAAGTTATTTGCAAAGCAGGTTCTGAAAAAAATATTAAAAAGATTCCATCTGCCCAGTAGATAGAGAAATAAGTCGAAATTCACTGATAATGCTCATTTTTCACTTCTGGGTATGGTTTACAAAGCAAAAGCATCCTACACATTGTTTGCTGAAAAGTATGTGGATTTTTTTTAACCTTTAAAAGACTAATCTGAGCTGTCTCTGCGCTACATGATTAGAGAAGTCTATGCTCTCATTCAGTCATCAGCTTTTGCAACAAAGATTCCTATAATTTGACTTATTAATTATGGTGCCCTTTGTTTTATCACTGATTGGGATACAGCACAGTACAACTACCTCATGATTGAAAAGAGCTCTAACTGACTGCTTGACATGATAAAATGGCCAATTGATATTTAATTCAAACCATATCAACTCTTTTGCTGCAGTTTTCTAGGCAAGCACTCTACCACTAGGTCAAACTCCCAGCCCTTGCTGCAGTTTTCTGTTTGTGTTTTGGAATCTGTTCCCTCATCCTCCACAACATCTGGCCAGGTCATGAACAAAATACATCCAGGCTAGACACTGTTAGCTAAATGCAAAAATCAGAGGAACTCTTAAGACTAGACACCAGAAGCAAAGGGATTTTGATATATGCTTATGAAATCTGCCTGAAAGCCTTCCATACTTCATTTCTGTTTTCATTACTCTCTAGAGAATTTTACCAGTCAGCTCTGTTACCTTTTTCTTTCCTTCCTGTCCTCTTCCTCTCATCTTCCTTTCATCTTTTTCTCCTCCTCCCCTCCTTTTTTTCTACCACCTTCTTCTCTTTCATTTATCTTTTTCTTTTCTTTTTTCTTATTTCCTTCTTTCCATATGAAGAACTGTATTGTTTATAACAAATATAAAAATGGCCTGAGACATTAGAACAAAGAAATAAAAACTAAAAACTCAAAGCAAAAAACACTTTGTATCACTACTGTCTTTCATATGTTAAATCACACAAGGACAGAGAAATGTAAAGAAACATTTTCATCTGTCTTCTCTTTTGGAAAGAATTAAAGCTGTTAACTCTTCATGAGTTAATAGAGACAGAAAAATAGAAGAAAATCTAAAATAACCCATCATTGTTATATTTTATGTGGGCCTAGATATATCTCCATATTTTAGAATAATGAACAGCGTGTAT
Organism: Megascapheus bottae; assembly: GCF_031878675.1. Classification (NCBI taxonomy): domain Eukaryota; kingdom Metazoa; phylum Chordata; class Mammalia; order Rodentia; family Geomyidae; genus Megascapheus; species Megascapheus bottae. The sequence goes on from NC_143517.1 coordinate 2,609,437, forward strand.
CTTGGCCACATAGAAACATTTTCTGTTTAGAGGTTGCTAGATGACATAATCTTAGGTATTTTGTATGTCAGAAAGAACAAAATCAGCAGACAAAAGCTGTTTGGGGTCTTAAAGTCTCATTCCCTACCTGGAGAACAGAAAATATCTCTTTTCTCATCTCTCTAATTTGTTCTGTTAAAGTAGCTCCTTGATAAAAGCTTCTACCACATGAGACCTTTTTGTTTGTCAGACACCCTGAAAATCTCTTCACATGTGAATCTCAAATAAGTGTAAGGTTGAGTGGAAATTGAAGGAACCTTTCACGCAATGACAGTCATTTCTTGATTGTTTGGTTTGTTTTTGTAGTATTTGAAACTGAGTTCAGAGGGGTGGTACCTGGATGTAAATGGTAGAGCAAGCATTGCACCACTTAAGCCACATCCTTCACCCCCTTAGATTTTAGTTTATCAGACATTGTCTTGTAGTTTTTTAATATATTTTTATTGTAATTAATAGAAGGGTTACATTATATTCTCCAGATAGAAGGTGCATTACTTCACAAACATTGATACCCTTTCTCATGTCTTGGTCCCCATTTTCCTCCTCCCACCCCACCCCTTATCTTGTTTTCCCCCTTCCCTATCCTATTTCAAATAAACAAATAAACACATATACAATATATCAAATAACAAGGTAACATACTGTAACAACATGAGATAACCAAGGGATGACAAAGCAGATGAGAAATAGCATACATTAAGAACAACAATCACACATTGGGACCTCCAGGATATAGAAACAAGAGCCATATAATGTTTTGTAGTTTTGTGTGCACTTTTTTGGGTTTTTTTTTTTTGGGTCAGTCCTGGGACTTGGACAGTGGGCCTGGGTATAGTCCATGATCTCTTCAGCTCAAGACTGCTGCCCTACACCTGGAGCCACATCCCCACTTTGTTTTCTACTGGTTAGTGCCAGGCTGGCTTTGAACTGAGATCTTCAGATCTCAACTTCCTGAGTAGGTAGGATTACAAGGCGTGAGCCACTGAGATCACTGGACTGATCCATCTACTTTCACCTCCCATGTTTATTTGTGTTCAGAATTTTATCCTCAGATCTACTCCCTTTTCAATTCACCCTGCTCTCTGATCTTTCTTTTGTTTAGATAATTAAATTTTATTATATGTAAATACCTAAAGACATTATGTTTTTTTTCTTTTTTTTAATCAGTCCTGAGGCTTGAACTCAGGGCTTAGGCACTGTCCCTGAGGCTCTTTTTGCTCAAGGCTAGCATTCTACCACCTGAGCCACAGTGCCACTCCCAGCTTTTTCTGTATACTATGGAATTAAACCAGGGCTTCATGCACATTAGGCAAGCACTTTACCTTTAAGCCACATAATCAGCCTTTCTGTTCTATTTTTATATAATCTTCTCTATTTGTGATTTGTGCTTAGCAGATATTTTGCAATAAAGTGTAAATGCATTCTTCTTTGATTTTGTGTGAATCTGTAATAATTTTCTTTGTAGTTACCACTGAGTTTCATTTAGTATCCTAAAGTGAAATACTGTTCAGAATTTTTACCTATTTAACTTTAATTACACACAAAGTATGTAAACAAATATCCTTAACCTCCTTCAGTTACTGATATCACAAGCTTACAACTTTTAATATGATGCATCCAAAAATAGAGATTACTATTTGTAGATGCTTTACTATCCTGAAATGTGTACAAACATTTCCAGTAAAGTTAAAGGTTAGCAATAAACAATACATTTAGGTGATATATTTATAATCGGATAGTCTCTTATACTTTATGTAAAGAGAACTATAAAGTGCAGTAACTCACCAATATTGATGGAGAAACTTTTATAGCAGCTTGTATAATCACCTTTACTGAGGTCTTGGTCTTCAGTTTACATCACTTTTTAATGCTTTACATCATTCATTTCAGGATTTATTTCAGGGAAGATCAAACAGTGATAAAGTCTCTCTGCCTTTATCCAAGACTATTTTTTTCTGTCATTATTTAATTTTTCTTTTGTTATACTGATCCCTGGGTTTGAACTCAGATCCTCAAGCTCTTCCTCAGCATGATCATATAAGGATTATGATATACCATCTGAGCCATGTCTCTGGCCTAGCACTTTGTTGGTTAATGGAGATGAGTCTCACTTGGCATTTTCTGCCTGGGCTTAGTTCAGATATAGATCCTGTAGATGTCACCTCTATGAATAGCTAGGTTTATAGTGAGAGACACTAGGCATTTCTTAAACTACTCCTAGATATGTAGACAAATAGATAGATTGACAGTAGGGTAATATTTATTTTTAAGATTTATAAGTTAAAACAATAATTCTATACCATTATTCTAAGTCTCTCAGGTAATTTCCAACTTTCTGTTTAACTGTCACTCTGTCAGTGTTTAAGGATGATTACTATTAAAAATGATATCTAGACTTTACGATTATAAAAATAATAAAATTCATTCTAAAATATGTTACAATATAAAAGACATATTTTAACTTAAATAACATTTTCTCAGTAGACCAAGCAACTTTTCAAGTACATTCATGTTAATATATAAAAGCTCATTTCATTTATTTATTTATTCATTGGTGCTAGTACTTACACTAAATTCAGTGCCTGGTGCCATCTCTTAGCTATTTTGCTCAAAGATGACACTCTACCACTAGAGCCACTAACCTTTTGTGGTTAGTCAGAGAAAAGAGCCCCATAGACTTTTCTACCCAGTCTGGCTTCAAATTTTAATCATTAGATCTCAGCCTCCTGAGTAACTAAAAGTATAAGCATGAACCACTGGTGTCTGGCTGAATGATTTTTAATCAAATACTACATGCAAGCCATACTATTTTAAGTGACTGAGTTTAAGTATTTAATGCGTTTATTGCAAGATATTGTTTGAGGATTGAAGAAGGAGCCTAATTAATGCTAGAAATTATTTTCCGGAGCAGCCATATACTACCAGTAGGTTTCTAGAGACAGTTAATTAACAGATAGGTAAAGGTATATAGTTATGGCATATTTTCATCAATATTCCATGTGTTTTATTCATATCTTTCCAGATTTTATACTTAATACTAAGAAGGGAAATAAAAGACAAAGTTGTTTTTATTAAAAGAAACAAATCTCTAAGCAAATGCCTATAAATTCAAAATTTAGGATTAAAAGTGTATTGGCTGACATCTGGGTAACTCCAGGAAGTTGAGTTGCATCTTTACATCTCTTTCAAACATCAAGAATCACAGGATTCTATAACTTCAAAACCTGCTTTGATTACTCCAATAAAGTTAAAGGAAATTTTACTTGAGTATCATAGGCCTGCCCTGGGCTATAACAACATGGAGCGTTGGATATATAACTTCAATGCATTCATGCTTGATGAGTGTTTTAAAGGTTAATTCTAGTATGACATAGTACAAAATGGCCACTAGGGGCCTTGTGTTAGGAACTGTGCAAACTTAATGCTTTTATTCATTTGTTCATTGATTTTGATTATGTTTATGCAGTTTTACAAAGCAGTTGCCATTTAACAAATAGTTTATAAATATAGTATATCTTAATCTAGATCACCCCTTTTAACATTCTCACTCATCCCTCCCCTACCCACTCTTTCCCTCATACTTCTTAGTTTTATAGGATGTACATTTGACTCTTGGCCACATTCTCCCCAACTACTATCCCTGGGTCTGTGTATCTATAAGCTCTACATTATATTCTTCTGATGGCTTACATGATATAACTATGAGAAAAATACAACATTTAATACAATCCAGAAGAGGATTTCAAGAGACAGACTGACCTTTAGAAATACCACTAGGTTGGTAACTTAAGGTGTTTTAATCTTATGGAATTGCTAACATTGTATTCACACCAAAACACACACCTCTGTCACTGGTGTATCTAAACTTCAGGTATATAACCTTATATCAATGGGACTACGTGTATAAATTGGCAGCTAAGTTGAAGCAGATGTTGCCCAACTTTTCTGTTCTCAGGTGTGCCTCTTGTCTAACTAAATTCAAGATTACATGAAAGTCTCTTCTGAATCTTTTGCCACTAGGAATTCCGAAAGTTTTAAATTCTCTTACTAGCACCATCAATTAAGTAAAAAACAAAACAAAACAAAACAATGTGTATTCAACGGAATTGTATGCTGCCATCAGAAAGAATGACATCGCCCCGTTTGTAAGGAAATGGAAAGACTTGGGAAAAAAACATATTTAGTGCAGTAAGTCAGACCCAAAGGAACATAGGCTCCATGTTTCCCTCATTTGTAATAATTAGTACACATCTTGGACTCTCCTAGCAGAGGATTAAAATAGCTCAAAACCTAGGTACACAAGGCCGTACAGGATGAGACTAAATGAAATATACATAGAAACAAGAGATTTAGGGGCCGGGAGTTTGGCCTAGTGGTTAAAGTGCTTGCCTAGCATGCATGAAGACCCGGGTTCAATTCCTCGGTACCACATACATAGAAAAAAGCCGGAAGTGGTGCTGAGGCTCAAGTGGTAGAGCTCTAGCCTTGAGAAAGTCCAAGGACAGTGCTCAGGCCCTGAGCTCAAGCCCACGACTGGCAAAAAAAAAAAAAAAAAAGAAACAAGAGATTTATCTTCTGTGATTGTTGTTGTTGTCAATGTTCTGTTATTTCTCTTCTCTTTTTTTGCCCTTATAGTTAATCTCATGTGGTCACTGTATCTGACTTTGTTACTTGGTATATTGGATATATGTTTACTTATTCGAAATAGGGAAATGAAGGGGGGGAAACAAGGTGATTGGGAGGCAGAGGGAGAGTGAAATGGGGACAAAAACATGAGAAGGGGTACCAATGTATGAGGAGTAATGCACCTACTACCTGATGAATGTAACTGTAACACTTTTATACATTATCCCAAGAATAAAATAAAAGAAATTTTTAAAAACAATGTGTATTAGAGCATAATTTTATCAACATTTATTTTTAATTTATCAGCATTATCATTATGACCTTGTTCAACAACATATTTTAACTCTTTGAAGCAAAAGCCATGGCTCAAAGTATCAACCATGGCAAGAATATTGTCAGCCATACAGCAGAGTGTTATAAGGTCTACTCCCTTGTCACTCGGTATCTGTGGACAGTCAAATTCACAGGTCTCAACACAGAACATGGTTGTATGAGGCAATATGGGTTCCATGAGTCATCCTAGAGAAATAAGACGCCATGCAGGTGATTCTTATGTACACTTGTGTTGGTGAGATAGCCAGGACCCATCCAGTGCTGATTATCTTGGGATTGTGCATCCCTGCTCATTATCCCTGAACATCTCCAGGAGTGCAAAGTTCACCTCCTTCAGTGTGAATTATTGAGTTTTATGAGAACTGTTGGAATGTTAAAATGCTTCATCATTGAATGACAGATCATTAAAATTTATTGCAGATTCCACTTTAAAGTATTCAATTCTAAATAATGTGTACTTCAATCTAGTTAAAGGGGGATTTTTTTAAAACAAACACAATTTATCAAAATTAGCTTTCTTCTTGGAAATGTTTCTATTAATGCATACAATAATTCACTCCACTCATTTTCAAATAAATCCAAATCTTCACCATTTGTAACTTTAACTAATAACAAACTTGGTGCCCATGAATAAGAAAGAGGGTGAAACTTTGAGGTTGTTTGAGGGCTGAAGGGCTGCTGAGTTAATAAACCGGCATGGATTACATGTTTGAATATTCTCACACAAAAGAATAATAAGTAATGAATATCCTGATTTGCCTATTACAAATGTACACGTGGATCAAACTATCACAAGGTACTCCATATATTGAAACAATTACAGATTTTAAAACTAATAGATGCTCACTAAGAGCAGGTCTTTTCAGCACTGACCAATATTATTTGGTCTAGTGGTTTATCTATTGATGACAGCTGCATGCTATTCCAGCCTTTGTCCTCTGACTCCACTATTCTCTCTGACTAACAGTTTAAAGTTCAGAGTTAAGTATTTTCTTGTTTACATTCACTCCCTCTGAAAAACACTCTGTGTTTTCACTTTCTGCATTTTTATGTTGGGAACATATAAACTTAGCTTTTATTTCTGTAGCTTTTCATGAAAAGCTCAGATCATAATCTGTATTCTGGATTAATTTTGCTTACATTCATGATATTTGTGTATAAATTTCTAAATTAAAGCAAAGTATGATGGCACATACCTATTGAATTAGTACTTGAAGACTAACACAGGATAGTTGCAAGTTCATTACCAGCCTATGATGCATAGTGAATTCCAGGCCAGCCCAAGGTATATGGAGAGGCCTTATCTCAAAAAACAAAGGACTAAATGTATATATCAGTGGCAGAGCACTTGTCCAGGGTGTACCAGGCAATAGTGTTCATTCCCAAGCAGAATTAAAAGAAAGAGAAATTCTGATACCAGCTACATTCTACACACTGATAATAAATGCTTACATATAAGGAAAATTTCCATTAACATGAGGGACCCTAGAACAATCAGATGACAGAAACAGAAGGAAAATAATGGCTTTCAGGAGCTAGAGGAAGTGGGAGAAAAAGTAATGTTTAATAGTGCTGTTTCTGTTGAAGAGAATAAATTTGTACATAGGGATTGTGGTAGTGGTTGAACAGAAAAGAGAATGCACACACAACTGCACACATAACAGTGATTTAAATGGTAAATTTCACTCTATGTTCATTTTACAATAATAAAAGTTAAAATATGGAAAATATTAATCACTTATTTAAATCAAGCATCTTTGAAACATGATCTTATGTTTATAGATTCTATAGGGAAACCCATTTACTATCAAACATTTTATGTCCCAAATCATGTATGATAAATAAAAATCCAGATAGTATAATGGATTTTAGTGTGTTAAAAATGGTGAATGTTCAATAATTATGTACATATGGCCATAAAAAGTATGCTAATTGGAATGTACTCTAAGATACGGAAACAAGAAGAGATTTTTGTTTCTTTGTTTTTGTTTTCTTAATGTACTGTGTGAAGTTATTTCTTTTTTCTTTCATTATCTTTTTTCCTTTGGTTTACCCCCTATTGTCCCTATTTTGTATTTTGATACCCTGTGTCTTATACACCATATATATATATATACATATATATGTATATATATACATATATATATACTCTGTCTCATTACGGGGAAGGGAAGGGGAATAACAAAAAGGTGAGACACAGGACAAAGGGCAAACCAATGCAACAGCAATACTCACAAGACGCTTTGTTGGGAATGAATTTTCCAATTTTGGGGGAATGGGACTGGGACGGGGAAGGGGGAGAAAACAAGAGAGGAGGTAACAATGTTTGATAAGAAACATATCCATTAACTTTCTTATGGAACTGTAACCTCTCTGACATCACCTTACAAGAAAACAAAATTAAATTTAAAAAGAATGATGAATGCAGAAAGGTATTTATCCTAATGTATACTTTTCTTTTTCTCAGTGGTCATTCCCACCAGTTAAGTGGGAAGTGAGCTTTTATAAAAGGACCTCCTAAGGTCCTTTTTAATTGGCACATACTTGTCAAAGGCAGTCTCCTACATTAGCCAGCTTCAATTGCCTTGGTGAGAAATCAGACTACCTGAGCTCCTGCCAAGAACTCATACATGGCACTAGCATTGCTCACTGTTGCCAAGCATTTCAATTAGCAATCCTCTTCCCTGCTTGTCTTATTCAGATAGGTTTTTGATTAAATTAACATAATAAATTTTAGAGAACTTACTGATATCAAAAGCTTTAGAGAGCCAGACACTGAGCAGGGACCAGACATGTAATCTGAGCAGGTTAGGAGTCCAGAACCCTAAGGAGCAGGCAGAAAAGTCCAAAAGCCTTCATCCCCAAAATATTCAGCAAAAAGCAAGCTTAGTTCAAAAGGTAGACCATAATGCAAGTAAGCATGCAAGCCAAAAGAGCACAAGACTCAGAGTTCAAAGATAACCACTATAATAAATAATGCTATTTACTCCAAATTGACTGAAGAATATCCATCAGTACAGGAATTAGTAGGCCCCTTTGCAAACAGGTGGCAAGTCTGTCAAGTTTATAGCGGTCACAGTGGACTGTACCTTCCTTGCACATGAGTTTGTTTTCTACATTGTAGAAAACAATTTGATTATCCAACAATATGATATTCACATATTATATATTCAGATATACATATAACATTCAAATATAATATTCAATTTTATATAAATTTAAATAAAAGGACCTATAACACAAAACCATTTATGTAAATGTAACCTCTGTTTTCCAGAGGTTAATTGGAGATAAGAGTCTCAGGTCCTTTTGTGCCTGGGCTGGCTTTGACCCTTTATCCTCAGATCTCAGCCTCAGGCAGCTAGGATTACAGGTGAGAGCCACCACGCCCTGCTCAATCTGGATGTTTTCAAGTAGCTCTAGGAAGACCCCCCTTCCTTAGAGTCTCCTCTTGGTCACTTTACATCCACTGAATACATTTTAGTCCTCGATACCAAGCCAATCAGTTCCTTTGAGTTCCAAGTTGAATTCAGTCTCTCCCCTCCACTGTAAGACTCTGCTGCAATTATAACTTTAAGATTCATGGATACTTTTCTTTGTGAAGGTAATTGTCTAGTCTCTTTATTTCTTCCATGAGAACTTTTCAGCTGGCTTTAAATTTCTCCAGCGCCTGTCCCAGTTGTTTTCTTGTTAGAAGACGTTGCTAGGGAACTTAATAACTACTTTGGCAAACTTAAGATCTTCCAAACTAGGTATCCACAGACCTTTCTCTTCCTATTGCTTTCTCTCAACTTCCTCTCTATTTTATTTGATTTTTTATTGTCAGGGTAATGGACAGAGGGGTTATAGAAGGTACATAGTAGGTACATTACTTCTCACACATTGATACCCCTTCTCATGTTTTTGTCCCCATTTCCCTCCCACTACCCCTTCCAATCATCATGTTTTCCTCCCTTTTCATTTCCTATTTCAAATAAACAAATAAAGGTATATACAATATGCCAGGCAACAAAGTCAGATACAGTGACAACATGAGATTGACCAAAGGGCAACAAAAGAGAAGAGAAAGAACAACAATCTCACAAGACAAAGCTCTTGTTTCCATATCATGGAGATTGTTTCATTTAGTCTCATCCTGTATGACCTTATGTACCTGGGTTTTGAGCTATTGTAATCCTCTGCTAGGAGAGTCCTAGGTGTGTACTAATTATTTCAAATGAGGGAAACCATTGAGCATATGTTCCTTTGAGTCTAGCTTACTTCACTTAATAAGATTTTTTTTTCCAAGTCTTTCCATTTCCTTACAAATGGGGCGATGTCATTCTTTCTAATGGCAGCACAGAATTCCATTGTGTATAAGTATCACATCTTCTCTTTCACCTTAACATCTCCTTACCTCAGTGGAATGACTTTCAAACCCCTACCTGCTCATTTGCCCAGCCTGTACCAGACTCTACTCTTCCCATTTCCAATCTTCAGTTTCAGCAGGAACAGGAACTTGAGCCTAATGCTCCACAGGCACTCAGGAAGCAGCAAAAGCAACAACCTAATGCCACAAGAGTGGAGCATGAAGTAGAGAAATAGATGAGATGTTTTATCTCCTCTTCTTTGTCTGCCTTCCAGAAAAGTTCTGATTAGTATGTGTGATTTTTGTGAAATCTGTATTTGCTTTTTACTTTGTAGTTTATGGTTTCTTTAGAAATCACTGGTTATTGATAAAATAAGAAACATACTTTTCTCTGGTAATGAATTGACAGAGGACGAGCCCCTAGATAGCCTCTAGATGGAGACTCGTCATGATAAGAGCCACATCAGCTTTAGAGATCAACGTTCATTGCTGGCTCATGACTATAATTCTAGCTACTCAGGAGGCTCAGATCTGAGGATCACAGTTAAACGCTAGCCCAGGTGGGAGTGTCTTTGAGACTCTTTTCTTCAGTTAACTACCAGAAAAATCAGAAGTGGTGCTGTGGCTCAAAGTGGTAGAGTGCTAGCGTTAAGCAAAAGAGTTCAGAGACAGCTTCCAGCCTCTGAGTTTAAGTACCACAAGTGATGAAAACAAAAGAGAAGACAAGAAGAGAGCAGAACAGTAAAGAAAAGAAGAAAGGAAATGAAAAAAAAGAGAAAGAAACAGATTAGAGAGCTGTATCTTTCAGGCCAAACTTCAAGAAGAGTGGCTAAAGTCTGTCAGCAAGGTCAGATGTTAATGTGTTCTCTGAATATATTCTCCTACAGCTTAGTAAGTGTTGTTAAATGCCCCATTTTGGTTAACAAATTGCATGCAGTTTAATTTGTGTGTGTGTGACTGGAGGGTTGGCATAAGTATCTAGCACAGTCTAATGTTCCCCAATAAGAAAACTTGTCGGGGTGAACCTAGAACATTTCTGTCCTGCTCCAAGAAGAGTCTAAGGGACCAGAGTTGTGTACAGTCTACACTTGAGCCTCAACGCTTATTGTTTTTTTCTGGTGATTAACTGGAGATAAGAGTCTCATGGACTTACACGCCAGTGATGGCTTTGAACCATGATCCTCAGATCTCAGCTTCCTGAGTAGCTAGAATTACAGGTGTGGCATGGCCAACTGTAATGTATTCTTGCAGAGACTGATCCCTGTATAAATGCAAGGGAAATAAAGTGAAGAGATCACATAGACCACTGCTACATGTGAAAGGCCCATGTATTACCTTAGAATGATATTAATATTATAATCATCATTGATACTATTGCTTCTAAGTTAACAGTTTTGAATAGGTAAAGTTTTGGTAAGATTATTGTGCATGAAATGCATATTCTGTATATATTTTTTTCTAATTCTGAGACTTTTGTTCCTATTTTACAACACAGTCATACACATTGTTAAAATTTGCCTGGCCTAGAGCTTTTTGAAGCTACCCCTTAACTCTCACCAATACGTTCAAATTAATTTGATTCAACTATTGTCTTTTCAGCTCTGCCCCGGGCCTTGCCACACCTAGTCCTCTATTAATTTCTTTTTGTACTGGACCCAATATCTACAATGCTGCCTGAGGCGAAATCCTTTATCATCTTTGATTTTTCTCCCTGAAAGCAGTATGTAATAAACTGTTCTCTTATCTTATTAATTGCATTACTTTGTTTTAATTCAAGTCCTCAGTATCTCTTTCCTAGATTGTAAATACCTACCAGGAAAGAGAAAAGACTGGCTTCCCCAGAACTGAAATGGGAGAAGTTGTTTTTCCAGATGAAAAAACATGAATCCAATCTTATTCTTTTCAGTTAATTAATAAGTATCTGATTAAATATGGAGATGGTCCACAGACCTGTGTAAAATAACACAGCTCATAATAGAACCATAAACATTTTAATAACTTCCCTGCTCTTATTAGACTAAAATGGACTTAATTATTTCCTTGCTCTTTTCAGATTAAGAAAGACTCAGTAAATTCAACGACAATTAAGAAATTGTGCTTTATATATGTTTGTTTATTTGAAATAGGAAAAGGAAGAGGGGAAAACAAGATGATTGGAAGGAGATGGGGAGAGGGAAATGGGGATAAAAACATGAGAAGGGACTGGGCCAGGAGTTTAGCCTAGTGGTAGAGTGCTTGCCTAGCATACACGAAGACCTGGGTTTGATTCCTCAGTACCACATACACAGAAAAACAAAACAAAACAAAACAAAAAACATGAGAAGGGAAAACCAATATGTGAGAGGTAATGCACCTACTACCTGACAAATGCAACTGTAACCCCTGTATACATTATCCCGACAATTAAAAAAAAAGAAATTATGTTTTGAAAAACTATATCTGGAAGATAGTATTATGAGTGAGCTTTGATACAAACAGCCTATGTTTGCTAGAAACATATTTAGGTCTTCCCACAATGTCAGAATGTATTGAACAAAAAATTCTCACGCTATGTCAGTTCTGTGCTGGCATAAACTTTCTGAATACCTCTGATTTTGCTTGTGTGCTATGAGCCAAATAGACAATAGCTCTTTATATTCCAATCTTAATTCCTAAAAATAACTCTCAGATCACACATTAGATTTATAATACTATAGAGGCTTTAGGATTGTTCTGGGTTAAAGCTGTTGTAAGGTGTTATGGAAATTTGGCTGATAAAAAGAATTACCATGACTGGAAGAAGGGAAAATAGGTTTTTATGATGTCTATGAGGAGAAACACAGGTTACTAGCTAGTAAAACGAGAACAGCAGCACTTAGAAGATGTGAGGAATAAGGTTTATGTCTTTAGTTAGATTACTTTTGATTGGCTGTTTCCTGGTGTTTAGAACCCGTTGATTGGTTATCTCTCAAATTGTGGTTTAAATTTTGCTCTGCTAGGAACATAGTGAGCCCATTTTGTTTCTATAACTATACAATAGTTGGCACATTTCCTGTCAATGATTTGCTTTCCTAGCCTATCTAGTCCTCATTGCATTTTTATTGTAATTAATAGAGGGGTTACCTCATTGCATTTTAAGTCAATTTTTATCTTAGACATTCCACTTTCAATATAAGTTTCAAAACAGGAATGACTACAAATTGTTCATGTAAGTAACAACTTCCATCTGTGAGCACACCATGAGGCAAAAAACGGTAAGACTTTATTCATGCTAATAAAAAATTTCATCAGCAAATATAGCAAATCGTATCAGAAATACCAGACGTGAACTTATTGAAGACAGTAGGCCTAGGAATGATACAATACATATATAAGAGAAAGGAATCCTAGCACTGGGAAACACAGCCACGCCCACCAACTATGATCATATCATCTATATGCATCAATAATCCTGTCTCTGGGACTTCAACACAGCTGCATACTCTACTTGATATGAACCCTGGAAGTGTCTTCCATATCAGTCAAATGAGCTTGAGAATAGGCTCTGCACATGAATCAAGGTCCGTGCCTGAAATCAGTTCTACATGCTGTGAAAAAATAAGGTCAGTCTGAGTTTCTGGATATTTAATAACTGACCTCTATCATCTTATGTTAACTGCTTCGACCTCTACTACATAGCACTTGGAACACAAATATGCATAAAACTTTTACACATATTTTCAAGGAAAATATATCAGTGGTTGTTAGGTCTCCAAGAATATAAAAGCTGTGAGTGTTGAATTCTCATGGGTAGCCCTTATACAAGAAGTATCAATGAATGCCTATTGCTATTCAGTAATAGTCATTAATATGCAAGTTTGTTCACTTGGTTTACAATAATGACCTGCATTGCACTTAATGAACTTTAAAGTTTCCAAAATATTTTACCAACATGAATTACCTTTCTCAACATCCTCACCAGGAAGGGAAAACACTGTCACCCTAAGCAATGAGCTATGACAGATCAATTTAGTTTATAAAGAAAACACGTGTGTAGTGAATACAAGAGATGTCTGTTCACAGCCAGTTACCTCTGTCTCTCTCTCTGCCTGAATCTCTCTCTTTCTCTCTGCCTGAATCAATTTCTTCCTCTCTCTCTCTCTCTCTCTCTCTCTCTCTCTCTCTCTCTCTCTTCCTCCTCCTCCTCCTCCTCCTCCTCTTCTTCTTCTTCTTCTTCTTCTTCTTCTTCTTCTTCTTCTTCTTCTTCTTCTTCTTCTTCTTCTTCTTCTTCTTCTCCCTCCCTCCCTCCCTCCCTCCCTCCCTCCCTCCCTCCCTCCCTCCCTCCCTCTCTCTCTCTCTCTCTCTCTCTCTCTCTCTCTCTCTCTCCCCCCCCCCCCCCCCCGAGACCATGTTCCATACTCATTTCACTGAGGCTTGATTAAAGAAGTTTTCAAGATCTAAAAATATCATTCATGTGTCCTGTTGATGCAGAAACTTTGATGCAGATGTACAGTTTACTTAGAAAAAAGATAACTTCTAACATATCAGCTCGGATCACAGGAAAAAATGTAATCTCAGCTCTGGTATTTCTGTTAGAGAACTTTGAACTTTGCCTGAGTTGCTCAATATCTCTGGAGATTAGAAGACGAATCTTTAACATGAATGTGAGGGATTATAATACTTTTGGTTATAATAAAATAATAATAGCTTTTTATTTTTTTGTGGGTCATGGGGCTTGAACTCTGGGCCTGGGCACTGTCCCTGAGCTCTTCAGTTTAAGGCTACCACCCTACCCTTGAGCCAAGCCACACTTCTCATTTTCTAGTGATTAATTGAAGATAAGAGTCTCATATTCTTTAGTACCTGGGCTGGCTTTGAACCACAATCCTCAGATCTCAGACTCCTGATTAGCTAGGCGTGAACCACTGCACCCGGCTAAATAAGAATAGCTTAATAAAAATTATGATTACAGCAACTTCTGTTCAATTATTTAATGATTCTAAATTCTTCAGATACTTTTGAAACTTTTAAGGCTACTTTATATGTAAGTTAGCAGAATGCCCCCTGCCAAGATGTAAGCTCTGCCCATGAATGTAGTACCTGCACAGCAGGTACCTTCCCACATCCAGCATCTTGACAGTACAAGGGTCCCTCTGGAAGACAGACCAGTGCCATTTTCCTCTCCCTCTTGGGGAAACTTGTCCTTGTTAGCTTTGCTGACAATAAACCTCTTTTGTTCTATGTGACCTTGACTGTGTGGTCTCTGGGTTAATTTGCATTCATTATGTATTTTAAATTGTTCTGTTTCTGAAGCAAATTTACAATTGAGACAGTGCCTTCTTTAGAAAAGAATTCATGTTAGCAAACTGATTATGGAGTACCTACTAAGTTAAATTATTTAATATATTGAAATGCTGTATTTCATGTTATCATTGGGAGAGATACAAAACAAATTGCTAACAGCAAGAACCCTCTGGAGTACTATGGAATAAAAAGAGGTATGGTGTATTCTAAGAGGTCATTTCACAGTTTGACGTGTTTGTGAGGCAAGAATTCAGTGTGAACTACAGACACTGTCTCAGAAAAGGTGAGCCCAGCTGGAGAAGGCACAATGGCTGAACTGTCCCATGTGAGCTAACTCTACACTGCATTTGTACTTTTCTGGGTGAATCCTGACCTGTGACCTTGGAAATACCACCACTTTCTAACAACTACAACCTTGCTTCATCTCAGATGGTCTTGGTCCCTATTTCAAAGGTCAGAATAAGAACTGTACAGAAGAAAGGAGGAAACACAATCTATCATTTTAAGTGAAGAAAACATTTATGTCTAATTTCTCAAATCAGTTTCCTCTATCATTTCCAAATCATTGATGAGAATCAATGCTGGATACTTGTACTTTCATTCTGTAGTGTTCCTTTTTGTGACAAGCAGAGTTTGTTATATATCTTTGTAAATATATATATATATATATGTCTAATTATATTTTAAACTGACTAGTACAGACACATCTTCAGATATTTATGCAATTTCATTTCTCCTCTTCTTCCTTCTCCTCCTCCTCCTCCTCTTCTTCTTCTTCTTCTTCTTCTTCTTATTATTATTATTATTATTATTATTATTATTATTATTATTATTGCCAGTCCAGGGCCTTGAATTTGGGGCTTGAGCATTGTCCTTGGGCTTTCTCAAGGCTAGAACTCTACCACTTGAGCCACAGCACCATTGCCAGCTTTTTTATGTATGTTGTACCAAGGAATCAAACCTGGGTCTTCGTGCATATTAGGCAAACTCTACCACTACACCAAACTCCTGGCCCTCAATGTTCATTTCTTATATAAGCAGCAGTCAATATTTGATGAAACTTGTGCTTAGCAAGGACACTTTATTTTTGGTGATCAAACAATCAATTGAATGAAAGTACTGTATTTACTTCCCTATCTGCTGTCAGCCACATGTAGGCTGAGACAGTGGACACCTGACAAGAGTTCAATTCTCTTCTAATTCAGTGTTGTAAACCTAGAGAAATTATTTATTTTCAGATGATCTGAAGAATTTTATACTTTTAATCAAATGCTTGAGTTAAGGTTTATTTTAGAACAGATCTTATTTTACTTTTCCTTTCTTATTGGGAGAAAAACAGTAAATTTGGGATAATCAAATCATTGATGTTCTTGATAGATAAGTCAGCACATATTTTTATTATGAGGTATAAGTTCTAGCACTGCACCAAAACTCTTCCAAATATTGCCTCTTTTGTTCGTATATTACTAGAGTAAAGTTATCTAAGAAAAATGGATAAAACACAAATACACAGGAGCATGCATGTACCCATACAAACACAAGAACAATTCACAGTAATAGACAGAATGATTCTTATACCAGAATGTCCTCACTAAAATGGTATCTAAAATGGGCTTTGAGACTGTGAAAGAGTAAGGAAAAGGGTGACATTATCCAAAAAGAAATCTACTCTTTGCCTGACTTATACAACTATAAACCTCTTATAACTATTTAAACTTTTTTTAAAAGGGGGGGTGCTTTGGAAACTCAAGAATATACTTGGGAAAGCATTTTTATTTTTTTGGTTTATCATGGGGCTTAAACTCTAAGCCTGGGCACTGTCCCTGAGGTCTTCAGCTCAAAGCTACTATCCTACCCGCAGGACTGGCAGTTGTCCCTGAGCTATTCAGCAAAAGGCTACTGCCCTATCTTTGAGCCCCAGCCTCACTTTCTGTTTTCTAGTGATTAATTACATATAAGAATCTCACATTCCTTCATGCTGAGGGTGGGTTTGAACCTTGATCCTCAGATCTTAGTCTCCTAAGTAGCTAGGATTACAGAAATGAGCCATCGTGCCTGTCTTGGGAAAACATTTTTAAGCTTATATGAGGCAATGTTCTAATGCAGATGGAAAGTTCTGTCAAGGGGAGGACTAAAGTACTAGAATGGGCAAGAGACAGAGGAAAGGATAGAGAGTTTGAAGTCATGAGACAGCTAAGAGTTTTGTTGGAAATTACCTTTGTGTCAAACTTGAACATGACATTTTCCTTTGAATACTGCCACTATATACTATACTATGGTATAGAGGGAAATTCTTCCTGTATTAGTTCTATTTTAATTTCAACTTAATTTTTTTCTCTATCTCTGACCAATGATTAGTTGTAAGTATGCAGATTCCTTTAATCATTTAAATTTTTGTTATCTCAATAATATACTCAAAATTCATCTCCCAAAACATTTTCTTTGCCAGGAACTATGGTGCCCAATAGTAATTTCAGCATTCAAAATGTAGAAGCATCTGGACCAGGAGTTTGGCCTAGTGGTAGAGTGCTTGCCTAGCATGCACAAAGACCCTGGTTTGATTCCTCGGTACCACATACATAGAAAAAAGCCAGAAGTTGTGCTGTGACTCAAGTGGTAGAGCTCTAGCTTTGAGAAAACCCAGTCTAAGCCCTGGACTCACAAAAAATTAAAAAAAAAATGTGGAGGCATCAGGAACTCAGAGTTTCAAGCCAGCATGAGAAGTTATCTTGATTGACCTATATTTTTCTGGATTAGACATATGAAAGCTGAAGTGAGTTTTCCTTTTTTCCACAAGATAAAAAATTACTGTCTTCTAATTAAAGTCTGATAATTTACATATAATCAAATTTAGTTTGATTTATGCCACATTTTAGATAGCACAGTGTGTTATCTCTAGTATGTAAAAGTGCTGAAGAGGACAAAAAGACTTAAGAATGATGACCAATTAATTCGCTGAAGTTAATGTTCATAGGAAGAATGGAACGGATTCAGTATGTAGAAAAAAATATACAAAGTCTTCAGGCAATTAATGCTTTATGAAATACCACAGCAGAACCTGCCTTTCAATAGTGCAGTGATCTATCATTTGAAATAATTTTATATGTGACAAATATAAATATATGTGCTTTTGATATATATGTTATAGTCACATATATTTATCATGGATGCAAACCTATGGGCCAAACCAAACATTTTCTGTTAATAAGTTGATAATCTCAGGTATTTTATTTCAGTGATACAAAGCAGAATAACATAATCTATTCTTGATCTTAGCCAAAAGGCCGAGAAGCAGTCTGAATAACATAATGTAAGTAAACCTGTAGTCATTAAATTAGGGGAAAGACGTCTATTTATACAACATCCTCAGAATCCATAGTATTTTTAAGATTATACATATGAACAAAAAATATACTAAGAAAGCACACACAGTAAATGTGTGGCAACAGATAGAGAGGCAGATAGCTAATAAATAGTATATGTGTATATACTACTCTATATAGTAGGATACAAAATGTATATAAATTTAATGCCGTAAATATAAATTCATATATAAGATCTGATAATCATGCTCTTAAAACAGGAACAAGGCACATAACATAGGAAAAATCGTGCAGAGACTTTAAGCAAGCGATGAGCTCAGTATCAAAGAACAATATGACTGCACAGATAGAAATTAATATGAAGTGTCATTTTCAATAGCTCTGTTTTATAATGTCACAGTGAACACTTGAATAGTCATACTGAATAATGGGGTTAGATCCTGGGAGGCTTGATATACTTTTTTCAACTCAACGATATACAATCTAGCTTGTTTGTATTTCTGTTTAGACATTTAATTTATATTGCTGTTTCATTAGTACTTAACTCTTGGACCACTGCACCAGTGATTCTGCCTGAAAGAGAGTTCTAACAGGCATGAGAAGGACAACACCAACACTATGTTTAAGGGCTTAGATAATACCAAGAAAAAAGGTGTACAGTGATAAGATGGCATTCAACAAACTATGAAAAGGGCAGTATGTTCTAATGTTTCTCCTACTCCTTCCTGCAGTAGCTTCAAGGGTTCAGGTGTACAGTTGAGGTCTTTGATCCATTTTGAATTGATATTAGTACAGGTGACAGGGATTCAGTTTTGGTTTTGTACATGCAGATATTTAATTTTCCCAAGAAGATGTCTTTTATTCAATCCAATATTTTGTCTTCTTTATCAAAGTGTAGACTGTCTGTGTGGTAGTTTACTCAATGGTCTTTTATTCTGCTCTAAGAGCCCTCAAGATGTTTATTGTTGTTGTGGTGGTGGTTGTTTTGTGCCAGTATCAAGCTGTTTTCATTACTATAGTTCTGTAGTACAGTTACAAGTATGGGAATGTTTTACTTCCAGCACTACTTTTTGCTTATTTGCCCAGGATTGCTTTTGCAATTTAAGATGTTTTTGTGGTTTCTTAAGAATTTTTGGATTTTTTGTTCTAAATTACAGTGAAGAATGAGGAGTGTTCCATTGAATTTGTAGACAGCTTTGGGAAATATAGCCATTTTCACAATATTAATTCTGCAAAGCCAGAAACAGAGACAGTCTTTTAATTTCCTAATATCTTCTTCAGTTTCTCTTAAATTTTTTAATAGGTTTTATCATAGAGGTCTTTCACTTCTTTGATAAAGTCAATTCCTAGGGTTAGTTTGAGTTTGTTGTTTTATTTTGTTTTGTTTTTTGATTTTTTTGTGTGTGGGTCATGGGGCTTGAACTTGGCCTGGCCACTGTCCCTGAGATCTTCAGCTCAAGGCTTCCTCCCTACCTTTGAGCCAAGCCCCACTTAGGTTGTCTAGAGGTTAATTGGAGATAAGAGTCTCATGTCCTTTTGTGCCCGGGCTGTCTTTGAACCTTGATCTTCAGATCTCACCCTCCTGTGTAGCTAGGATTATAGGGGTGAGCCACCACACCCAGCTTGCTTTTTTTAATATACTTTTTATTGTAATTAATAGAAGGGTTACATGATATTTGCCAGATAGAAGATGCATTAATTCCCATACATTGATACCCTTTCACATGTCTTGGTCCCCTTTTCCCTCTCCTCCACCCCCACCCCTCATCTTGTTTTCCCCCGTTCCCTATCCAATTTCAAATAACCAAATAAAAATATATTCAATATATCAGGTAACAAAGTGAAATACTGTAACAATATGAGATAACCAAGGGACAGCAAAAGAGATGAGAGATAACATAGTACATTAAGGACAACAATCATTCATTATATGGCTTATGTTTCTATATCCTAGAGATCCTTTCATTCAGCATCCTACAATATGGCCTTTCGTATCAAGGTTTTGCTCTATTGCAAATCTCTGCTAGGAGAGCCCAAGGTTTCTACTGATTATGACAAATGAGGGAAACCATTGAGCCTACGTTCCTTTGAGTCTGGCTTACTTCACTTAATAGGATTTTTTCTAAGTCTTTCCATTTCCTAACAAATGGGGCAATGTCATTCTTTCTGACAGCAGCATAGAATTTCATTGTGTACAAATACCACATCTTGTTGATCCACTCATCAACTGAAGGACATCTAGGTTGGTTCCATATCTTTGCTATGGTAAATACTGCTGCGATGAACATTGTTGTGCTAGTGGATTTAGTATGCCCTTGTTTCTGGATGGTTGGGTAAATGCCAAGTAGTGGAATTGCTGGGTCATAGGGGAGCTCTATGTTTAGTCTTTTGAGGCACTGCCATACTGCTTTCCATAGTGGTTGAATGAGTTTGCACTCCCATCAACAGTGTAGTAGTGATCCCTCCTGGCCACATCCCCTCCAGCATCTGTTGTTATTAGTTTTCTTGATCCTGGCCATTCTAACTGGAGTGAGGTAGAATCTTAGAGTTGTTTTGATTTGCATTTCTTTTATGACCAGAGATGTTGAGCATTTCTTATGTGTCTATAGGCCATTTTTGTTTCTTCTTCAGAGAAGACTCTCTTTAAGTCTTTGGCCCATCTTTTAATGGGATGGTTGTTACTTTGGAGGTTAGTTTTGGAGTGATTCAATTTTTTGAGCTATGAGAGACCTTTGTCTGTTTTATGGTTGGTGAAGATCTTCTCCCACTCTGTAGGCTTCCTAATTAGTTTACTAGCTATGTCCTTTGCCATACAAAAGCTCTGAAGTTTAATGCAGGCCCACTTACCCAGCCTTTCTCTGATTTGTTGTGATTCTTGGTCCTTATTAAGAAAGTTTCGACCTGTGCCACGGAGGTCTAGTGTATCTCCTCTTCCTTCTTGTAAAGTTTTCATAGTGTTGGCTTTTACCTCTAGGTCTTTGATCCATTTGGAGTTAATTCTAGTACAGGGTGACAAAGAAGGATCCAACTTTAGTTTTCTGCATGTGCCTAACCAGTTCTGCCAGGACCACTTGTTGAAGAGGCTATCTTTCTTCCATTCTATTTTTTTGGCTCCCTTGTCAAAGGTTAGGTGGCCATAGGTCTGTGGTTTAATATCTGGGTCCTCAGTTCTATTCCATTGGTCTTCAGGCCTGTTCTTGTGCCAGACCCCAAGCTGTTTTGATTATTATAGCTCTGTAATAGAATCTAAAGTTTGGAATTGAAATTCCTTCAGCACTGTTCTTTCTGCTAAAAAGTGTTTTTGCTATACGGGGTCTTTTATTGTTTCATATGAAATTTTGGATTGCCTCTTCTATTTCTTTAAAGAATGTCATTGGGATATTGATGGGTATTGCGTTGAATTTGTAGATAGCCCTTGGCAAGATTGTCATTTTCACGATATTGATTCTTCCAATCCAAGAGCATGGGAGGTTTTTCCATTTCTTCACTTCTGCTTTAATTTCCTTTTCCAGGGTTTTAAGGTTTTCACCAAAAAGGTCCTTTACATTCTTAGTTAAGGTAATTCCTAGGTACTTTATTTTCTTTGAGGCTTTCCTGATTGTTGCCTCATTCCTCTCCCTGTTGGCGTAGAGGAAGGCAGCTGATTTTTGAGGGTTAATTTTATACCCTGCTACCCTTCCAAAGTTTTGAATCCGCTCAAGGAGCTTGGGAGTAGAGTCTATAGGATTCTTTAAATACAGGATCATGTCATCTGCAAAGAGGGAAAGTTTTACTTCCTCTTTCCCTATTTGGATCCCTTTTATGCATGCTTCTTGCCTTATTGCACTGGCTAGGAATTCTAATACTATGTGAAAGAGGAGTGGAGAGAGTGGGCATCCTTGTCTCGTTCCTGATTTTAGAGGGAATGGCTTTAGCTTTTCGCCATTAAGTATAATACTAGCTGTTGGTTTGTCATACACAGCCTTTATTATGTTGAGGAATGTTCCATGGATTCCTATTTTCTCCAGAGCTTTTAACATAAAGGGGTGTTGGATCTTGTCAAATGCCTTTTCTGCATCTATTGAGACAATTATGTGATTTTTGTCCTTGCTCCTGTTGATGTGTTGAATTATGTTAATTGATTTGCATATGTTGTACCAGCTTTGCCTCCCTGTGATGATTCCTGTTTGATCATAGTGTATAATTTTTTTGATGAGTTGTTGTAGACGGTTGGCCAGTATTTTGTTGAGAAGTTTTGCATCGATGTTCATCAAAGAAATAGGTCTATAGTTCTCTTTCTTTGATGAGCTTGCTTTTTGAATTTTTTGAGGATTGTAAACAGAGTTGCATCCTCAACCTTCTCATGGTTGAAAAACTATTAAAACACCCAGATGTACCTCAACAAGTAAATCACTAACGATAAGGTAGCTTATATATATTATGTAATTTTACTCATCCATATGAAAAATAATATATCATTTGTGAAGAAATAGATGATCTGGAAAAAATTATGTCGAGTGTGTCAGTCAGAGCCAGAGAAACAAGGGACAAATGTTTATTCTCCTACTTGGAATCTAGAACTAATTTGTCAATGTACAAGTAAGGACAATGGGGTTATATGCAAGCATGCACAAATCATTAACCAAAATATGGTATTTACAAAGGAGATTTATGTAATTCCTTAGAAAAAAACAATCAAAATCCCACAAAATGAATTTCAGAAAACTGGTACAGGAGTAATATGGGGTGGGGGTGGCTGGCTAGAGAGAAAGTAGGGGAGATGCAGTTATAATATTCAATTCATACCATATGAAATTAAGCAAAATAGTTTGGAAGGGATGAAGAGAAAGATGTATAAAGGTAACATCAATCAAGATGCATTGTATTCATAAACTGATTTGTTGAATGAAAAGTCTTTTGTATAACTACTTAATACCAACAAAATATAATTTCAAAAGAAACAGTAAAGGCACTCATGTACTCTGTAGAGTTGAATAGGAAGGCAAAGTTCCTAGAGTTCAGATTTTGTTGAGAATGTAGGTTTTTCAGGATCCCCCTGGATTTTATTCTGCTCAGACTCAGGAAGGGTCACAGAAAGTGAAACTGCAAAAGTGCACTAAGTAGCAATGAAGTTCAACTTTGCAAGTAGGACTACTTTTCTTTTATTTGGTCCCACTTTAAGAAAGATACAAAGTATAGCTTGAGGAGAGTAGGACTAGTGGACTTCATGAAATTCCTATGAAACACAAGGGCAGAAAAACCAAAGGAACTGAGAAAATTAAGCTAAGAAAGTCATGTGACAAGAGCCAATCTGTCTTCAGATGAGGAAAATATTACCTCTCAATTCCCAGGTTATCACACTAACAATCTTTACATCAGCATCAACAAGACCAGTGACCAGACAGCCTGCTCAGATACTAAGATCTTCAGTCATTAATTATAAAATTCATGGGCTTATTCTTATTTATAACAGTGTGTATGAATTTTAAATACTGCATTGCAGAGATATTTTACTATATTCCATTAAGTAAATCTCTTTTGAATATAGTATAATTTCTGGATGAAATTCTAAATACAATTTTATATTTTTCTATTTATGTGAATGCATAGTCACTACAGAAAAACAAAGAAGGAAAATAACCCTTTATCCTACTACATAAAAATAACACCTAAGTCTCTAAATAACAGCAAATATTTAATTTGTGATGACTACATTCATTTCTTTTGCCATTAGTCTTAATAGAACCAAAGACAATGAAATTTCCAATAGACAATAATTAGTAAAATCATGGATTTTTATGAATAATTTTCTTTCTCATAAGACACACTGAGGCAGGTTAGCTATAAGGGAAGATTGTTGAAACCAACACCTCTCTTCTAGTCACATCCTAGGAAGCAATTGTGAGTTTTATTTCCTTTCTCCTGTTACTTCTACACCCAGGTAGGAAAAATTTCATACTAGTCCTAGTCAACTGAAAAGTAGAAATGAATGTACCCTCAGTATGACAGTGTACATCAAAGTACATCTTAAGTGTTCAAGCATATGGTTTGGCTCTCATACATATACTTATAATTATATAAAGCTGGTTTATATTTGGATAGATCCCTTCAAATCTGTCAAGTCACAATCCATAATTCCCTTAAGATCAGCCTATTTCTATTACTGTGAACTTCCATATTCCCAAAAGAGTAATTGAAAGCATAATGTTTTAACTAGATGCTATCTTTTGAATGCCCTACCTTGAGCCCACTGTTTCCCTTAACTTTATTCTTGAACCTTCTCCGTTAAACTGCAGGTTTTGTTACTTTTGTTTTTGTGATTTCATTCAATGGTATGTTCAAGTCACCAAGAATGTGACTATTT
Source organism: Megascapheus bottae (assembly GCF_031878675.1). Taxonomy (NCBI): domain Eukaryota; kingdom Metazoa; phylum Chordata; class Mammalia; order Rodentia; family Geomyidae; genus Megascapheus; species Megascapheus bottae. The sequence continues at coordinate 2,633,711 of NC_143517.1, forward strand.
ATCAGTAACAATATTATATATATGTACATACATTTGAAGATCAACATAAATATTGTTGGTACTGGAAATAGCAAATCATATTAAATATTTGTAAACAGTAATCTGAATATATTGAAAGGATTTCAAATTTCTTCAAAACTTACTTTGAAAACAAATCATTTATATTCCTTTCTTAAAATATAAAGGTTCTCCTGGGTTCTGGTGGTTCATGCCTATAAAAAAAACTACTCAGGACTCTGATGATTCTGAGATCTGATGAGCCTGTGCAGAGTAGTCTATAAGACAGTTGTCTCCAATTAGTCATCAGAAACTAGAATTGGAACTGTGGCTTAAGTAGTAGATTTGTTTTTCTATTTAAAATAAATAAGACACGAAAATTGTCCAGTGGTCTTCATAATCAATTGTGATGCAAGTAGTATTTGTAAATGAGTTTTGAGAAATATTGCTTCTTCTTTGATAGCCACATCAGAACATCTGAAGCTATAGCAAAACATCAGGGTACTTAGAGGATGTTTCATGCTCCAGATCCCACATTATTTTACCATCTATTTTGTAAATGAGTCTAACCAAATGTTCCTCCTCTGTGCAATTTAATTTTACTAAGTACCTCATAGTTAAGAGAGTTTAGTCTTCTAGGATGTAAGAGATTAATTATATGTCACTTCACTTTATCAATGAATTACTGAAATTCATCAATGAAGATACAAAATTAAGATGTTACATTTAAAAACAATTAATGGAGGATGAGAGAGGGAAAGAGGGTAACAATGTCCAATGATGACTGTACAGACTACCTTACATATGTAACCGTAACCCTTCTGTACATCACTGACAATAAATTAAATAAAAACAAAAAATAGTGATCTGAATGATTAAAAGCAAATTAATGTCAGATGCAATATAATTGAATTCTTAGTCAAATAGTTATTAGACACTAAATTCCTTTTAAAGTATGATCACTTCTGACCTAATTTATGAATAAGAATAAGATTAACATTTCCAAAACAAAAGCAATATTTATAGGGGTAATAAATAGCAATTCTCATGATGTGCACCTAATTGCTTTTGTGCTATAAGTTGAATTTCAAGATTTTGCTTAGAAATTATTCCATTCAAAAAACTGTGAATTTGACCGGACACTATGTTAAAAATAAATTACAATGGGTAGGTAAGAATATGAATATAAAAACCATCCCATTAAAAGATGGGCCAAAGACTTAAAGAGAGTCTTCCCTGAAGAAAAAATAAAAATGGCATATAGGCACATGAAGAAATGCTCAACATCTCTGGCCATAAAAGAAATGCAAATCAACTTTATGATGCCACCTCACTCCAATTAGAATGGCCATGATCAAGAAATCTGATAACAACAGATGCTGGAGGGGATGTGGCCAGGAGGGATCACCACTACACTTGGTGGGAGTGCAAACTCTTTAAACCACTATGGAAAGCAGTATGGCAGTGCCTCAAAAGACTAAACATAGAGCTCCCTTATGACCCAGAAATTCCACTACTTGGTATTTACCCACTCTTCCAGAAACAAGGACATACTAAATCCCCTAGGACAATGATGTTCATTGCAGCACTATTTACCATAGCAAAGATATGGATGTCCCTCAGTTGATGAGTGGATCAAGAAGATGTGGTATTTATACACAATGGAATTCTATGCTGCTGTCAGAAAGAATGACATTGCCCCATTTGTTAGGAAATGGAAAGACTTAGAAAAAAACATATTAAGTGAAGTATGCCAGACTCAAAGGAACGTAGCTCAATGTTTTCCCTCATTTGTCATAATCAGTAGAAACCTTGGGGTCTCCTAGCAGAGATTTACAATAGAACAAAACCTAGATACATAAGGCCATATAGTATGATGCTAAATGAAAAGACCTCCAGGATATAGAAGCAAAAGCCTTATAATGAGTGATTGTTGTCCTTAATGTACTGTGCTATCTCTTATCTCTTTTGCTGTCCCTTGGTTATCTCTTATTGTTACAGTATTGCACCTTATAATCTGATATATTGTATATATGCGTATTTGGTTATTTGAAATTGGATAGGGATGGGGGAAAAACCAGGTGAAGGCTAGGAACCAAGAGGTAAGAAAGGGTATCAATGTTTGTGAAGAAATGCACCTTCTATCTGGTGAAAATAATGTAACCCTTCTATTAATTACAATAAAAATATATGGAAAAAAGAATATGAGTATAAAACAAGGGGAAAGTAAGGGAATTGGTGACAGTCTCTAAAGAGAAATGTGCTCTTTACCTGACCTGTGTAACTGTAACCTCTCTGTACATCACCTATATGATAATAATAAAAGTGAATTCAAAATCTGTGATTTAAAAGGAGCTTGGCTCTTTTAGGACCCTGATAAACAATCAAGTATTTATTTTGTAATCTTTCTGGCAGCCCTTTTGGCTTTTGCCAAAGTCTTTTGTTAAGGTAACTGCATTTGGATAAAGGAGATAATTAATTAATGGATTAGAATGGACATTAGCTATTTTCCCCTTTTGTTTTTATTTGTGTTTTCAGTGCTGAAATTGAACTCATAGCCACCAGTACATTAGGCACAGGCTTTGCAATGAACCACATTCCTGACCCAGTGTTTTTCATGGCACTACTTCTAGAAAGTCTCAAATAACCCTATGGTCTGTGAGGAAGAAGAAAAACATCAAGGTCAAATAGTTGACAGATTTTTATCTGAGTTCCATACATGTGGGCACCTGTAAGTCTCTAGACTCAACCTGTCATATTTCCTCATTACCAGAATGCATAATTGAATGAAGTATATTTATTTATTATATATATATTATTGTAATTACTAAAAGGGTTACATGATATTTGCTAGATAGAAGGTGCATTAATTCACATATATTAATACCCTTTCACATGTCTTGGTATGAAGTATATTTAGTAGCCAGAAGAATCCTCATGTTCTGGATTTTATATTGCTAGAGTTTCTATATTAAGACATATTTACAGGGAACCAAGCCAAAGCTGTGTGAAGCATAACTCGCTTTTATTTATCATGTTTCATATAAAATAAATGGAGAGGGTATAGTACCAATCCAGTTATCTGATAAGCCTATAAATGACCTTGGCTCCTGACCTGAAAAGTCAACAATTTCATCTTTCATCAATATGTGATTTATCACTTCTTATCCAAAATACTTCAGAGAGAAATGTTGTATTAGCAATTTTAATTCAAAGCAGTCATTCAAAGTTAAAATAAAAACTGTTGACAGTTGCTAAAAATTTTCACATTCATGACTCATAAAAATAAGGCTGATTGTGGTAGTGAAGACTAATTGCAGCTAGTCTTGTCTCTACCTAGGAAGATAGATAACCAAAAGCATCATATTACATTATGTGTATTATATATCTAGAGGATATCTAGAGAGTACTGAACCAGAGTCTTGAAAGAAGCGTAGATTCTGATTCTCACCATATTTTTATTCAAGTTCCCCCCTCCACTATTAGAAAATTGCTGAAAAAAATGTAGGAAAATGTGGAGAAATAAGCATTTGGGTAGATAGATCTAAAAGAAAAATATTACATTAATTCGTTAATATATTTTATGGCTACCTAACTTCTCTCTAATGAACTATAGTCCAAAGTGCTTATCTACCTACAATAGCAAGGACGGATGGAGAGACCCAGGAAACATTCTGTCAACTGCTGTGAGCTACAGGCTTTTAATTGTACCATTTCTATGATTTGGAGATCAAACCACTAAACTAACTAGTCAATGCAAAAGCTGATGTATTTTTAATACAAGCAATGTAATGTTAAATAGAATAAGAATTCAGTGGGAGTAATTGGGTAATAATGAATAATTCTTTATATATAAATGTAAATAAGGTAGGCTTAAGGAATCTTTTTAATGATATGTGTAATTTATAATTATTTATAACACTGTATTTCAATAAATAAAAAAGGCAGCTTTATATCAGCCGTGGGGCTTGAACTCAGGGCCTGGCAACTGTTTGTGAGCTCTTTTGCTCTAGGCTAACACTCTACTGCTTTTAATTACAGTATCACTTCTACTTTTTGAGTGGCTAATTGAATATAAGAATCTCCTAGGGACTTTTATGCATGAACTGCCTTTGAACCACAATGCTCAGATCTCAGCTTTCTGAGTAGCTATGATTACAGGTGTGAGAAACTGGTGCCCAGCCAATTTTTGTTGCATGTTTTCTTCCCTATCCAAAACCTCTTTAATTCAAAACTCTAAAAATATTCTTATTTTCAAGATAAGCTAATTCATTCCATAGATTCAATAAGAATCTCTCTTCCCTATAAAAGTACCTAATTGTAAACATTGATTAACTAAGGATTTCTCTGAAACATAACAAAGGACCAGTCCAGCGGAAGGAATGATGATCTTTCATAGTCAGGGCTCAGAAAACTCTCATAGCATGACTGGCCTGTTACTTGAATATCATGCCCAAACTTTATAAGGTAGGAAATAAAGTTAGTTTGGGGCATAACCTAAAGAAGAAATCAATTCATCCTAATCTCTAAATCATTTAGTTGATGTTTTATGATAGACACTTGCTATAGTCTCCTATCCTCTAATAACTTTGGGAAGTCTTATCTGAGAGTTCTTATAAAACTTGACTTGATATTTCGTCCTCATGTATTTTTATCCTTTACAATCACTTTTCTTTATTCTTTTGTATTTATTCAATGTGATCCAATTACATTTCAACCATTAATAATATTCCTTAAGATTGGGCCCGGAGTTTGGCCTAGTGGTTAAAGTGCTTGCCTAGCATGCATGAAGACCCGGGTTCGATTCCTTGGTACCACATACATAGAAAAAAGCCAGAAGTGGTGCTGAGGCTCAAGTGGTAGAGCTCTAGCCTTAAGAAAGTCCAAGCACAGTGCTCAAGCCCTGAGCTCAAGCCCAGGACTGGCAAAAAAAAAAATATTCCTTAAGATTGTGGGTCTCTCTAAGAGTCATCCTGTTTCCATCTTCTGCTTTTCTACATTTCCATCTTCCCATCCCTCCTTCTTGTGGGAAGTAAATCTTATTTCCATAAACCATAGAAGCAAACTCACAGGAAATTGTTATTTCCATTTGACATTCAAAATTTAACTTACATTATTCAGTGTAAAGCCATGTAGTCAATGTTTAAATCTAAACAACCCATTTCCTTTTCTTTTTTATCAGGCTACTTTTTTGTTGTTGTTGCTACCTGTTTGTTTGGAGACAGTCTCCCTATGTAATCCCAGCTATCCTGGCTTCAGGATAAGTCAGACTTCCTATAATGGAAATATGAGTTTTGTTCACTGGGCCACTTTTTTGACTAATGAGCTAAAAATGTGCAAAGACCATTATCAAATATAAAGGTATTGGATAGTAAAGTCAGAGTGTATATTTATATTTAAAAGCACATACAAAGGACAGTTTAGAGAATTCCAATATTAGATATAAAAACATATGTTAATTTTAGCTTTTGTATACAATTCTATATGTAAAAATGGTGTTTCATTGTAGGAAACCTACATTATTAAGTTAACTGGTTTGATTTACTTCTCTTTTATGCTGGCACTCAAAGCCTCCAGCTTTACTCAGCTTTCTAAGTCAAGATTATACCTTTAAAACTTGAGCCATATCTCCACTTGATCTGTGCTTGGGTCATCTTACTCAGAAACATTGTCTGAAGATTAGGGATTATAATTCACTACAATTACATGAATATATATTTTATAGGATTATGTATTTTATTAATTCTACTGAAAACTTCATATACTCATAGAAGGCAGAAAATTAACAAATAGCACATTATTTTTTTCAGGATCACTTGAAGGATCCATGAGATGGATACTTTGGACAAAGGAATACATTCACTCTAAGTTATCCTTCTACTAGGTACTTGCTATATCATTTATATCAGCTATATAAAAAAAGAAATGATGTCCTTCAGTAGGAAGCTATATTATACACTGTATATGTTTTAGTTTATCAGATTTTAGTCCTATTCCTGGCCCTGAGTGATCTGACCAAGCTTTGCAAATTGCAGATAAGGAACAGATATGCAAATTCTGTCCTGTCTGATAAAGATTTTAATTGACTTTCTCTACTTGGGGGAAACCTACTTTTTATCCATTTCCAGTTTGTCTCAAAACTTCATTATTTCATATAAATTTGTGCTGCTTTTACTTTTTTTTGAATACATTAAAAACCTGTATGGTTGCTTCATGTTGCATGAATAAATAAATACATAAAGAAATGCTCGCTTTCTTATTTTGTGAGATTCATTAACATTTCCTGGAATCTTTCTTTCTGAATATTTTAAAATGATCTCTAAGTAATTATACATAAATATTTCAATTTAACCTGTCAGTTTATGAGTACAGTGTAACTTGATGAATGTCACTCTGTTTTTCTTCAACTGCCATTTCTCCCAATATTACATATTCCCTCAAGCCACCTATTTCCACTTTCATTAATGTATATTTAGTGTTATAGGTGTGTTTTCTCACCTTTCCTCTCTCTCCATTTGTTTGTCTTTTTTCCCTGAACTCCTCTGCATGGCCCAAAATTCTTTTTACTTACTCTATTAGATTTGGAATAATTAACATTAAGTAATGTGTATTTATATTATATTGCACACTGCCAAAGTTTCAAGTACATGTTCCATACTTTTAGAAATTTCTGTGTAGTTACAAACATAGGAGTTTCAACAAAGCAGATTTACTTAAGCAAGCACAGCTTGACCAAAAAAGTCAAATGTATTGAGCCCCTAGATTTTAGTACTTTTTGTGGATAGAGTTTAATGATTAATACAGCTAATGCCTTATACTGGAGTTTTCCAACAGTGAAAAGCCAATTCCAAGAACCATGTAATAGGAGGATATGTCTAATCACATGTTCTCAGATCCAAAAGGGTGAGTTGAAGGAAGTTGGGAAGATGGAACTATGACTACGATGAGAAATGAGAACTCTGGATGGCCTCTAGAGTTGGAAAAGATCCTTTTGGAGTCATTGCTGAAAAATGTTGGCCACTGTACCCAGAAATAGCATCTTGACCAGTGTCATCTCTTCTATCATTCTTGATCTATCAAGCATGGTCAGCTCCAAGACAGCTGCAGTCAGTATGTTTGGCAAAATGTACAGTGATTCTCATGTATAGCTTCCATTTGACCTTCCCATCTTGTATCATTTCCACCCAAATGAGCAAAAAACCCTAGGAAGGATTTAGAATTGTTTTGTCCCCCCTAGAAAATTTTCTTGTGACAGATGTTCTCCTAAAATGTGGTATACAAACACCAATAATTTGAAAAGGTCTGGCTTGATTTTTCTCCCATAGTTTCATTTCTGTTTGATCATTTGCCTTTGTCCAGTTATTTTTCCACATTATGATTCGGTTCTTTTTTTCTTCGTTACTTCTTTCTTTCTCTATGTCTTTTACATTTTGCGCTTTTTTTGGCAGTCTTGGGCCTTGAACTCAGGGCCTGAGCACTATCCTTGGACTTTCTCAAGGCTAAAGCTCTACCATTTGGGCCACAGCACCACATTTCTGGCTTTTTTTCTATGAATGTGGTACTGAAGAATTGAACCTGGATCTTTATGCATACTAGGTGAGTACTCTACCCATAGGCCAAAATCCTGGCCTTCTCCATGTCTGCTGGGGCCTGCCGGTAGCAAACCAGGATTCCTGAAATAGGGGGCAGGGACTGGAAAAAACAGAAAAGAGACAGATGGGGTTCGGGAGGTCTGCAGCCCAGGTAAAGACTGCAAGCCCATTTATTTCCAACTCAAGGCTTATATCCTTTCTTGAAACCAGGGAACTGCCAGGTGTTACATTCAGATGGTAAATCAGGGAACTGTTGGGGGTTACATTCATAGAAAATCTCAGGTCATTTAAACAAAATAAGGCCAGAAAACAATAAGACAATAAAGCAATTGTCTGATGCAAATCAAAGTACAGTTTGATTCCACTCTGGCTCCCAACACATGTCTTTTTTTTTTCCTTTTCTATTTTTCTTTTTTGATGCCAGTCCTGGGGTTTGAACTCAGGACCTGGATGCTGTAACTGAGCTTTGTGTGTGGGTGTGTGGGGGGGTCATGGGTCATGGGGCTCAAACGTGGCCTGGGTGCTGTCCTTGAGCTCTTCTGCTCAAGGCTATAACCCTACTCCTGGGCCCCTGGCATTGTCCCTGAGCTATTCAGCTCAAGGCTACTGCCCTAGCCTTGAGCCAAGCTGCACTTCCCATTTTCTAGAGGTTAATTGGAGATAAGAGTCTCCTTTTGTGCCTTGGCTGGTTTGAACCACAATCCTCAGATCTCAGCCTTCTGAGTAGCTAGGATTACAGACATGAGCCACAGCAGCTGGCTTTCACTGAGCTTTTATGCTCAAGTTTTGGCAGTTAATTGGAGAAGAGTCTGAAACCATGATGCACAGATGTTAACCTCCTAAGTATCTACAATTGCAGGCATGAAACTCCACAGCCTAGCTTTGATTTTGCTCTTTATTCAGACTTAGCATAAAACACAGAAGATTCTTATCTTTCAATCATCAAGTATATATATATATATATACACAGATATGTATACATATGTATATAACTGATCATAGAGATACCAAGAGGCATGATGTTTATGATAGTTGAAGAGCTTATTATGATTTTTCTCACAAATAAGTTTTCTTTTGGCACAGTTAGACAAACCATGATACAACAATTTATAGTAGACAAAAATTAGCTGTTTACATCTGTAACTTTAGCTGGTGGTTTAGATATACAAGTTACAGTTTAAGGCTGGCTATGTAGGAAAGTCTGAAATAGTTTTATCTCAAATTACCTACCAAAAAATATTAAAGAGCCAGAAAGGAAGCTGTGGCTCAAGTAACAGAATGCTAGTCTGGAGCAAAAACATTCATAAACAGTGATCAGGCTCTGAGTTCAAGGTCCACGAGCAGCACACACACACAAGTATTATATCTGGGTACTTGTGACTCATATCTATAATTCTGTTTACTCAAAGGCTGAAAATCAAGGTTAGAATCAGCTGGGACAGACAAATTTTCAATATATTTGTCTCCAATTAACCAGTAAAAATACAACGTTGTGAGAAAACATAAGGCTCTGCATTCAATTGTTGGTACCAACACACACACACACACACACACACACCACACACAATTTATATTACCTCCACAATAAAATCACTTTCAATACTTCAAGTTAATGAAACATTACAGTATCTCCTCTATTCTCTAGAAAAAGTTTGTCCTATTTCTTCCCAAAATATAAACCACACTAGCTCCATCTTGTGTCATGAGTATTTTCTCAATATCTAGGTAACTGTTCTTAAGCCTGCTTTGCCTTATGCTATTATTGCACTCAGCAATTGAAAAGAAAGGTATTCATAAGATAAAAATCACTGGTAAGGAAAGATTATTATTCAAGAGATTGGGCAACACCTTGAAAAGCATTCTCAGTTTCTGGAAATATAGAGAAATAGAACTGAATTTCTACCAGAATTCCACATATACTTACAACAATAATTAAAGTAATATCTGAAAGGAGGACTGTGACAGCAGTGTATAGTGTTCTAATAGAACAAAGACAGAGTAATCTAAACTGGAAATCATAAATAGAAATCCCTAAAGTCACCTATGACAATGATATAGAGAGATGGTGTCAAAACTGGGAAATGGATTAGCACTAAGAAGGTCATTTGGTAACATTACTTAAAAGCTGCTTTAACTAAAAAGCACATACTCCTTACTTGGGCCCATAAATTAACTGAATGCAGAATAAAAGTATAATATCTGTTTTTTTTTATCTGTGTCATTTACATTGAGATACTCACTCTTAAGCTACCTTGGAGCCCCTTACAATGCATAAAGGGAAGAACTGATATGTAAGTTTTTGTAATACAGAACTTTCATGAAAGTGACCACCCACCAGGCATCTATGACTTTCCTTTCTGCTTGGTCTAGTCTTAAATTGTATTACTCTAGATATCAACCTTATCATTGGCTAAGATTTTAGACATGAACCACAATTACCCAGCTACTATTTTTAAATTTATTTTGAACTTATTATCTTAAGGCAGCTTCCATTTAACAAAGCAATGTATGAATACAATATATCTTGATATGTGTCACTTTTCAACATTCCCAGCCGTTCTCACTCATTCATCCATCTCATAACAACCTAACAACCTTTCTCTTTATTTTCTATCTGATTTTTTTTTTATTTTGGTGGTGGGACTAAAACTCTGTGCCTGAAGTTGTCCCTGAGCTGAAGAGCTACCGCTTTGAGGCCACAGCACCACTTCCGGTTTTCTGGTGATTAACTGGAGCTAAGAGTCTCAAGGACTTCAATGCTTGGGCTGGCTTTGAACCATGATTCTCAATTCTCAGCCTTCTGAGTAGCTAGGGTTATAGGCATGAGCTACCATGCCCGGCTTTCCATCTGATCTTCATTTTAATTTTGGAAACTGAGTATTCAATTATGCGTGCATGTTTGAGTGTGTGTGTGTGTGTGTGTGTGTGTTGTGTACACCCTCAGCTTTGTGTTCTTCCCTCAGCTTTCTTGGATTAAAAACAGGGACAAAGACAATTGAAGGTCTTGTGCATTATTCAATTGGAGATGTGCAGAAAGACCTGAAACCTAGTCTAAGGGCCATGTCTGTAAGTATGGATCATAACATCATTACAATGTTGTCATTTACTTTAGCTCATAGATCCATAGGATGATTCAGAGTAGTAAGTCTATAATCCCATCCAAAATAATAAAGCCTAATGGCTAATGTTACACATTTCCTATTAGGTAAAATGCTACTCAAGTGAAAAGATGTACAAATAAACATCAACAGTTTGGTAGAGCTTCACCATCTATTTAGTGAAAATCTTTATTGCCATTTTATAAAAACTTCAACATTGAACTTGTCACTTTCCAATGCAAAGACAGTAATCAAGTTTGCACTTAGTGCATGAGGCAATGACAGCGTATATTAAGCATGGGGAAATTTAGCTATTGTGGCTGTGTGAAAGCAAGGAGCAAAGAGAAAATCTGATCCATTTGGGGAGCAGTTAAACTTTTTCAAACGTTTCAAGTAGTTCCCTGTAGAGATAGTTATTAGAATACCATAAAAATGTGCTCTCTGGAAGACTGTAATTTTCTCAGTAGTCAGAAAAAATAGTATGTGTGACAAATATTTCCCCAGTAGGCTAGATAAAATGATTTTATTTTACTCCTGATGGTAACCTAAATAATAATACCAGTATGATAGACTATTAATTCTAAATAGATTTTTAAGATTTTCTATGTTAAGATGAACATGGCTAATTTATATTTTTCCTAAATTGACTTGGCATTAAAAAAAAGCCATTTCCACAGCAAGCCACCTGTATTTAATTATGCAGTTTATTATAGTAAATTATTTTTAAAATTGTTTTTGCTCTTTTTCTTTGCACAATTTTTGTAATTATTCCCTCATCTATCAAAGTACTGAAATTTGAATTCGCTTATATTTGGTGTTGAAAATACTATACAACTTTCAAGAAATGCTTGTAGCAGTATTCTCTATAACAATTTGAGGTTTCATTATAGTTTGTTTGCATGTATTAGACACTTCACTTCTCATCTAGAGTATGTCACTTCATAGATGGAAAAATGAAGATGTCAAGGAGTTGGTACCAATATACTGTGAAACATACTACACCTCTAGCAAACATATGTAAGAAAGAAGTAATCTGGAGATCATGCTGATAGCAGAATCCTACTTAATACAAATTTAGGAGCTTTTATAGGCTGTGTGCATGTTCTCCTAATATACCTTCTCCACTGATTGGTCCTATGAGTCAGGCTGGGATCCTGCAAAATGTTCTTGTGTGTCCTGTTGCAGAAAATCAGAAAACGTCCAAGTGTTTACCTATAAAACAAAAGTTGAGTAATATTGATTAGGATGCCTCTACCAACATTCTCTAAAGAGACACTAACTTAATAGTAAATGTTTCAATATCTTTAATGAAAATTCTACTTTACAATTTTCCAGGTAAACAGCATTTATCTCAGGTAAATACAAAGTCAAGAACAACTTCACTGAAAGGAAGAGTAAACACTATTGAATTTCATGTGTGTCTGCTTTTCTATCATGTTAACTAAGTTAGGTATAATCAATAGAATGTATTTAATTCCTCTTCCTATTCAGGATGGAAAAGAGAAGGACATTCAGCCTTCTGGATTTTCAAAGGTTTGCTCAGGGGAAATGGTCTCCCATGCATAACTTGAGTGATTGATGGGATCTTTATTTAGGAAAATTCAATCTGTACTAAGGAGCTTTGGGCTTTACCCTGTCCCTTCCTATAATACTTTTATGAAATCTTACAATGAGGTCTTTGATTCATTTGGAATTTACTTTAGTGCCTGGTGATATGTAAGGACTCTAGCTTCAGTTTTCTACATGTGTACAGCTAATGCTACCATCACTATTTGTTGAAGATGTAGTCTTTCCTCCACCCTGTGTTTTGGATTCCGTTATCAAATATTTGGTGCCTATATATTTGTGGGTTCATTTCTTGGTCTTTGATTCTATTGCATTTGTATTCTGGCCTGTTTGTGTGCCAGTAGCAACCTGTTTTAAGAACTCTTGTTTTGTAATAGAGTTTGAAATTTGTTATTATTATTTCTCCAGCACCAGGGTTTCTTATCTTTCCATATGAATATTTTGATTGCTTCCTCTATATTATAGAAAAAGGTTGTTGAGGTTTTGATGACTATTGCATTGGATTTGTAAGTAGCTTTGGGAAATAGTGCCATAATCATGATGTTAATCCTTCTAATCCAGGAACCTGAGTATTTTTCCATTTCTTTAAACCTGGTTTTATATCCTTCTTTGGGATTTTAAAGTTTTCATCATAGAGGTGATTCACACTTTTGGTTAAGTTAATTTTTAGATATTTTGTTACAAATGGAGTTGATTTCCTGCTATTAGCCTTTCTCCTTTCATGGTTGACATACGGAAAAGCTATTGATTTTTGTAAACTAATTTTATACCCTGCTACTTTGCCAAAGATTTTTATTCCCTCAAGCAACTTAGAATGTGATTATAAATCCACACATAAGGGAAGTTCCAGAAGATGGCAGAAAGTTAACACGGAACAAGCACAGCTCTTTCCAAAGAAGCAGAGTTAGGGTACCACCAAGTTATCTGCACCTAGAGAGACCAAGTAAGCTATAATTACACAGAGATTTATACCGAGGAAGAAAAATATGAGCCCCCTGTACATGAAGACACATTTAAGCACTCACTAGCAGTGGTGGTAGTGACAGCCACCCAGGCAGCCATGACAAAGGTAAGGACAGCAGTGACAGCATTCCTCTGGACTTTCTACTTAAAGAGCAGAAATGGGAATTCACATCCCCCCTGGCCGCAGATGGATGCAGAGAATACTCCTCAACTGCAGACAGTTTGAAATATCAAGGAACAGTGTTGAGTATCTAAAAAAAGACATCCTCACTCCCACAGAACAGAATCTGGAAAGAAACACTCCACCCTGCATAAGAATAATGCTATTTTGAAAGTGGCATAGATTTGCCAGAGTACTTGGCTAGTAAAACAAACCAGAGAGCTGGTGTTCATTTTTTTGTCTGACTTGGGGTTTGATCTCTGGGCCTGGGTCCTATCCCTGAGCTCTTCAGCTCAAGGCTACTGTTTAACCACTTGAGCCACAGCACCACTTCTGGTTTTCTGGGGGAGATGAGAGTCTCACAGACTTAATTGGAGCTAAGAGTTTCAAAGACATTTGTTTCCATGGACTGTGAACCACGATCCTCAGATCTCAGCCTTCTCAATAGGCAGGATTACAGGCTTTATCCACTAGAGCCCAGACTGGTTATATTTTGGAAGAAAGCAAAAAAATCGTGGTACCTCTTCCTCTCTGGGAGAGAACAAAAACCCCACCTTGGGGAAGAAACCCCACTCAGGGGAGGAAACACCGCCCAGGGGAGGAACCACTGCACAGGGTGGGAGGGGGCAGGCATCCCTTAGCAGCTAACAAAGATATGCTCAGTATTCCAGATATATTACAGCTCAACACCCAGCTAGACAAGCACTTCGTAATCACAAAACCACAGGTCTAAAATCCCACTGGACAAAAGAAACCTGCACAGATTGTAAAACCTGAGGACGATTTCTGGCTGGATTAAATGGAGGGTCTAGCCTCTCTAGTGAAAGCCACTGATTGATTTCAGACACACCACAGTGCCACCACAATCGTTTGCTGACAAATTCTAAGGGACAGAAAGCAGCCACCTCCTTCCTCCTCCACCTCACAGAGCATATCTCCATTTCCACAAGTTAGAATTCCAGGAGACCTATAAAGTTTCCAAAAGTTTGTAAGACAGAACTTTCTGACATCCAGAACAAACTGATTTGAGAATTCATCTGTTCACTTTGAGTTATAAGTTAGATTCAGACAGGAACAAGAGTGGAAATCTAGGACACAGCCACACCCATATCAAGAAGGCTTCTGAATCCAGTTAAGCCAGAAGGAAAGCTGACCACCACAAAGAAATCAAACTCTCCACCAATAGATGGAATAGCAGAGATTGAGGAGATACTATGTGCTGGGCCAGCCAGCAGCGAACCAGGATTCCTGATTTAGGGGGTGAAGACTTGGAAAAGAAATAGACAAGAAATAAACAGATGGGGTCAGGAGGACTGCAGCCCAAGTCAGCACCCAAGAAGGCTGTGAGCTTAAGACTGTAGCCCCATTTATTTCTCGATCCAATCTAATATACTCTCTTAACACCAAGAAACTCTCAGGGGTTACATTAGCACCAAATGGTAATCAGGTCTCAAATCAATTAAGCAGAAGGTGATAAAGCAATAACATATTTGTACCAAATGCTAATCAAGTCTCAGCAGAAAGATAAAGCAATAAATCATTAGTCAGGAAGTTCACAATATTGACAGTATAGCTCAAAGTTTATAGGCATGGCGTCATACATGACAGCGCACTTCTATGTGGTTATCTTACTCAGTGATGCAGATTCATGGGACAGTCCGACTCCATACTCCAGTCCTAACAACTATGTACCTCAAAGAAATTGAGGAGCATTTTTTTTCCGTTGCTGTTCTGTTTAGTCTTAGATATACAGTCAGTGCTGAACACTAGGTATCTTAATTGCATACATCAATACTTTATTCAAGCTATATTTTTTTGGGGGGGCGGGCAGCCTTGGGCCCTGGACACAGAGCCTGAGCACTGTCCCTGGACTTTCTTAAGGCTAGAGTTCTACCAATTGAACCACAGGACCATTTCTGGCTTTTTGCAATGTATGTGGTACCGAGGAATCGAACCTAGGTCTTAGAGCATGCTAGGCAAGCACTCTACCACTAGGCCAAACTCCTGGACTGCAAGCTAAATTTTTGATTGCCCCTTTTTCTATTTCTGTCATTGCTAGAATTTTTAATGTTTATTATTGTTTATATATGTTAATTTTTTAGTTTAGATCTTATTTCTCTTCATTCTATTCCTTTACCTTTATTCCTTTAGTTTTATTTGCTCCTCCCTCTAGTTTTCATTATATATCTTAATGGTTATTTAATTTCATTTTCAAACTGTTTTTCTTTATTTTGTGTCTTCCCATTTTTCATATCCTTTAGTCCATTGTTCCCAAATAGTTTGCTGTGAGTTAGACTGTTTTTTTTACACATTTTAACTGTGCTTAATTGGCTCATTCAGTTACCCTTTCAGTTCAGATTCTTTTATTGCTTACAACAGATTTTCTCAGTAGATAGAACTATATATAATATCCTTTCCTTAACCACAATACCCCTCCCCAAACAAAGAAAAGGAGAGTTAGATAGGTGAATCTGTATCTATGCTTTTGAACCTCTAATGTCTATTCAACTACAGAGCTCTGGGTTGGTTTATGACTTAAAATTGTTTTATGTTGGATATTGTATCTGCCTTCATTTCCAGATATACAGAGCAAACCATAGAAACACAAGGAAAACAGTAAGTCAAGGAACTTGAACTTCCATTCAAAATAAAGAGGAAATAGACCAGTTGATGAAAGATCCATAGTTGTCAAAATGCTTTAAAAATACTGCTGATAGTAGGCTGGGGATTTGGCCTAGTGGTAGAGTGCTTGCCTAGCATGCATGAAGACCTGGGTTTGATTCCTTGGCACCACAGATACATAGAAAAAGCCAGGAATGATGCTGTGGCTCAAGTAGTAGAGCTCTAGCCTTGAGAAAGCCCAAGGACTTAGGCCCTGAGTTCAAGGCCCAGAACTGGCAAAAAAATATACTGCTGATAAATATGTTGAATGAAAAGACCAAAAGTTTGCATATGAATATACATGAACATGGTTAGGCAAGCTAGAGATTATTGTAGGAATTAATAGGTCCGTAAATGGAAAGCTGAATGAATTCCAAGGGAAGGAAAGAGAGTACAATGAAAAAATATTCACACAATTGACAGATATGAGAGGAAATACTCAAAATAAAATAAAATAAGTAAAGAAGTGCATATAAAAATCTAAAACAAAAATTCAGCAAAGAAGTTGAAACCATCAGAAATGATCAATTAGAAAGCAAAGAAATAAAAACAAAGTGCAAAATCTTGACAGTTGTTTAGACAACACATAAGACAGAGTCTGTGGAATCAGTGATAGTCTAGATATTATAGAAAAAGAACAGAAAATAATTCTGAACGAATTCAAGAAACAGGATAGTTCCTTACAGAAACTTCAGACTCAATGAGCAGACCTAATTTAAGGCAAATAATTATTGAGGAAAGTCAAAAGATGGAAGCTAATGTGGAAGGAAATAGATTTCACAGCAGAGAACTCCCCAAATGACAAACTCATTCAGATATAAGCAACCTTTAGAAGCACACACAATCCAGACCATAAGTGAACATTCCTACATTATAATCCACACACGATCAATAGATACTAAGGAAAAGATTCTTAAAGCCATTAAAGATCAGGAGAAACTCAATCATAATAACCTCAGATGTTTTAGAAGAGACCATGAAAACAAAGAGAGCCTGGAATGAGGTAGGAGATGCTATAAGGAGGCTTAACTACCTAACCAAGTACAGGGAACCCAGTTAAGCTCTATTACATAGCCAAAGAACAAATAAGGAACCTCTAAATCTAGGAAAAAAAATCCAACAAATTGATGAAATCTTAAACCAACAATTTCATTATGCATCTTAACCTTATTGAAAAAGAGGAAAAAGTCAAACCCTAAACCAATAAGTGGAAACAAAAAATTTAAATAAATCAGAAATAAATAAGTCAAAGACCAAAAAAACCATAAAATCAACAATAGAACTGGTCCTTTGGAAAAAAATAACAAAGTTGACAGACACTTAACAAATCTGACCAAAAAAGAAGAAAACACACCCAAATAAATGAAATTAGAGACAAAAGAAGGAAAATAATTAAAGAAACAAACAAGATTAGAACATTATGAGAAAATATTTGGAAATCTTTATGCTAACAAATTGTAGACTCTGGAAGAAATGAGAGATTTCCTAGGAAATACTTATATTTCCTAAATAAACTGAGATTTCAATTAACTATTTTCCATCCAAGAAAAGCCATAACAAGGTGGATTCACAGACAAATTCTATAAGTCCTTCAAAGGAGAACTCATTCCAATATTCCTCAAAATCTTCAATGAAATTGAAATTGGAAGATCACCATGAAACTCATTCTATGAACCCAGCATAACCCTCATCCTAAAATCATACAAGAACTTATCAATTAAAGAGAACTATATACCCATCTCTTTGATGAACATCAATGCAAAACTTCTAAATAAAATTCTGGCCAACTTATTTCAACCAAGTGATTAAAATAAATCATAAACCATGATCAAATACAATCCACTTGCAAACTTGGTTTGCTATAGGGAAGTCAAGTAATGTAATTCAAAAGCTCAACAGGAGCAAAGACAAGCAACACCTGGTCATCTCAATACATGCAGAAAAAACATTTGAAAAGATCCAACATCACTTCATGATACAAGCTCTGGAGAAGCTAGGAATCCTTATATTAAAGGCTATATATCGCAAACCTATGTCAAAAATATATATATTTTTTTGTTTTGTTTTTTGTTTTTTGCCAGTCCTGGGCTTGAGCTCAGGGCCTGAGCACTGTCCTTGGACTTTCACAAGGCTAGAGCTCTACCACTTGAGCCTCAGCACCACTTCCAGCTTTTTTGTATGTATGTGGTACCAAGGAATCGAACCCGGGTCTTTGCTCATGGTAGGCAAGCACTTTAACCACTAGGCCAAACTCCCAGCCCCAAAAATATATTTAATGGTGAAAAGATAAAATCATTTCCTCTAAAACCAGAAACAAGACAAGGATGCCCGCTCTTTCCACTCTTCTTCAATAGAGTATTAAAATTCCTCGCTAGAGCAATAAGGCAAGATACAAGCACAAAGGGGATTCAAAGAGGGAAAAACTCTCCTGCTTTTCAGATGACATGACATTGTACTTAAAGAACTACATAGATTCTTCTCCCAAGTTATTTAAGCTGATCAGACACTTTGGCAAAGTAGCAGGGTATAAAAATAACACAAAAAAATTAGTACCTATTTTGTATGCCAACAAGGAGAGGAGTATGACTGAAATCAGCAAAGCAACTCCTTTTGGAATAGCTTCAAAGAAGAAAGCAAGGGAGAAATACCTAGGAATTTATTTAAGCAAAGCTATGTATGATGTCTGTGATGAAAACATGAAAAACCTGAAAAAAGGATATAAAAGCAGATTTAAGAAGGTGTGAAAATCTCTTATGCTCCTGGATTGGGAGAATTAACAGGTTGCAAATGACAATGCTACCCGAAGCTATCTACAAAAAAAATGCAATACTCAGCATTTCAAAAACATTCTTCAATCATAGAGGAAGCAATCCAAAAATTATTATGGAACGACAGAAGACCCTGAATAGCAAAACCAACTCTTTTTTTATTGTGATTAATAGAAGGGTTACATTTATTCACCAGATAGAAGGTGCATAACTTCACAAACATTGATACTCTTTCTCATGACATGGTCCCATTTCCCTTCCACCCTCCCTCCGCTCATCTTGGGCTGTCCTAGCAGAGATTTACAATAGAAAAAAATCTAGAGACTTAAGGCCAAATAGTATGACACTAAATGTAAGGACCTCCAGGATAAGGAAACAAAGCCATATAATGAGTGATTGTTTTCCTTAATATACTATGTTATCTCTCATCTCTTTTGCCATTCCTTGGTTATCTCATATTGTTACAATATTTCACCTTGTTATCTGATATATTTTATATGTGCTTAATTGGTTATTTGAAATTAGATAGGGAAGGGGGCAAAACCAACTCTTAACAGGAAGAAGAGTGCTGGAGAATTTTTAATATCAAACTTCAAGCTTTTTTCTCTTATAAAGCCATAGTTATAAAAAACAGGTTGTTACTAGCACATGAGCAAGCCAGATTACCAATGGAATGGAATCAAAGACCCAGAAATGAAACCCCCAAATATATGGCCACCCAACCTTTGATAATCTTTGATAAGGGTGCCAAAAGCACAATATGGAAGAAAGATGGCCTCTTAAACAAGTAGTCCTGGCTTGCAGAACTGCCTATACATGTGGATAAAACTGAAGTTGAATCTTTATGTATCACCTTTAATCAGTGTGAATTCCAAGTAAATCACAAATTTTAATTTAAAACCAGATACGCTGAAGATATTACAGGAAGAGATATTGCAAACTAAGAACTGTTTGAAACAGGTTGAAACTTTCTGAGTAAAAACCCAGAACCAAAACAAATCAAAGAAAGACTGCATATGTGGCATTATACTGTAGAGCTTCTGCAGAGTAAATAGAAAGCCCATCGAATGGGAAAAGATCATCACTAGCTACAGATCATCACTAACTATCCAGCAGACAAAGGCTTCATATCTAAAATATATATGGATATCAAAAAAATGAACTTCCTCTAAATCATCAGAGAAACAAAAGAATAAACCATTACTAAGTGGACTAAAGATTAAAGAGAGACTTCTTTGAAGAAAAACTTACAATGGCAAATAAGTACTTGAAGAAATTTTCAACAACTCTGGCTATAAAAGAAATGCAGAGGCCGGGAATTTGGCCTAGTGGTTAAAGTGCTTGCCTAGCATGCATGAAGACCCGGGTTCGATTCCTCGGTACCACATACATAGAAAAAAGTTGGAAGTGGTGCTGAGGTTCAAGTGGTAGAGCTCTAGCCTTGAGAAAGTCCAAGGACAGTGCTCAGGCCCTGAGCTCAAGCCCAGGACTGGCAAAAAAAAAAAAAAAGAAATGCAGATCAAAATAACATTCAAATTCCACCTCATGCAACTGAGAATGGTTATTATTAAGAAATTAATAACAGATTCTCACCATGTTATAGTGAAAAGGCAATGAATGTAACTACACTGTTGGTGGGAATATAAACTTATTTAATTACTTTGGAAAGCAGTATGGTGGTTCCTCAAAAGACTGAACTTGAAGCTTCTCTATGACCTAGTGATCCCACTCCTGAGTATTTCCCCAAATACATTTCAACTGTAAAATGAGCATTCATTATAAGCATAATCCCTATAATTATATATATTAACCTCAACAAAGAAATAAGGCCAAACACAACCTACCAGCACAACCATTTCATTGAAGCATTAGTTACCGTAGCTAAGATATGGAATCAACCCAGATACCCCTCAGTAGATGAATGGTTCAAGAAAATGTGATGAATATATAATGGAATGCTGTGTTTCCATGAGAAAGAATGACATTGCACCATCTGTAAGAAAATGAAAGATTTGTGATATATATATATATATTAGAAAATGACCTCCCCCTATAATACCCAATCTTAAAGAAAATCTTGTTAGAAAAGAAGAGCTTGGTGATTTTGAATTTTTGTTTTCACTCCAAGCCCTGCAAAGGGCTCACCAAGAAGTCTGGTCCAAGCTGAGGGACCTGTACAAGACAGAACCACCTCTGGTGCCTCATCCCTATAGACCAGGTGACTGGGTATTCGTGAAACGCCACCGGCAAGAAAATCTGGAGTCACGATGGAAAGGACCCTTTCAGGTCATCCTGAGAACACGCACCTCCCTCAAAGTAAACGGAGTAGCTTTTTGGATCCATTATACGCATGCCAAGCCAGTGGATCCGTTTCCAGACCTTATAGAACCCTTGTCCAAAACAACTTGGAAGATTGATTGGACTAAAAGTAGCCCTTTAAAAATTAAGTTACGTCACCAAAATCAATAATAGTTATGGGTAGTATTTGGACAGGGACTTTGTGTGGGTAAATACTCATAGTTGTGTATTTCCATCTACTGGTGTTAAAACGGGAAAGGGAGCAAAGTGAAGGAATTTTTCCCCTTCCTTGATAACTCTGTTTTTTGTCTTAACTGGACTCTTAGGCACTTGTGTGATTATGCAGAGATAGCCAAGATTGGCTTTAAAAGTATCGTGGGAAAGGGGAGAATGTTGTGCCAAGATTGTTTCAAGTTCTGGGAATGACCCCCTCCCCCCTTATTTAGGCCTGGTGCTTAGCTAATCCCATCCCTCCAGTTTCCGCCCATGCTTCTGGAAACTGCTTAAGCCAAACATCAGTTCCCGAATCAGGGGGGTTCTGTTGCGATGAAATGAAATCCAAGAAATGGAAACATGAGATTTTTTTAATTGGATGTTTTGCTGTTTTATATTTCTTTCTTCCTGTTCTCCTCTTTATCAGTGTCTTCTCCCCTTCTTCCTCCTCCTCTCCTCCTCTCCTCCTCCTCTTCCTCTTGCTGCTCTTCCTTCTCTTTCTTCTTTTTTTTATTCCTTATGTCATGGTTTTTTTGTTTCTATACCCTTTGTATTGTATGTAAGTTTATCTGACCTGAGGAGGTGAAGGGGAAGAACAAAAATGGTGGGTTGAAGGATGAACTAATTCACCAGTGATACTCACTAGACACTAAGTTAGAAATGAATTATACAACTTGGAGAAGAGGTTGGGATGAAAAAAAAAACCTGGGAGAAAATGAGGGAGGGATGACACAGTTCATAAAGAAATGTACTCAATACCTGACTTTTGCAGCTAAAATCCCTATGTATATCACAGTTACAATAAAACAAATTTTAAATATGTGGCCCTTGTGGAGGAGTTGTTAACTGCCATTTTCTGTATAGGAAGCATGAAATTCATCTCTCTTTTGTATATTTTTCCTAGTTTAATCCTGTTATATGAAAATGAATGCTTACCAAGACTAAAATATAAATAAAATTTTAAAAGAGAAACTTGATGGGAACCAAGCATTTCTGAGATACATTCAGTGAAACAAAGAGAGTCCTCTGAAGCTACTTTATTTCAGGAAATCTGGACAGTGCTTGTAGACACTAGAGAACTCAAGAGCTTACAGATATGAAACAGACATTGTGGTTAGAGGTAAAACCCAGTGAAAATAAATCCCTAGTGTTTTGAAAGGCATTCTTGCATATTTAACTATTGAAGGGTCACTTCTATACTGATAGAGTTTGCAGACATGGAGGAGAAAAAATTGTTTTTTCCAGTCCTGGGGCTTGAAGTTTGGGCCTGAGCACTGTCCTTGGGCTTTCTCAAGGCTAGAGTTCTGCCACTTGAGCCACAGCACCACTTTCTGCTTTTTCTATATAGGTGGTACTGAGGAATCAAACCCAGATCTTCATGTATCTTAGGCAATCACTCCCAGCTCTGAGGAAAAAAAAAATTGAGTGTGTAAATCCCAATTAAAAAACAAACACAGGGGCCGGGAGTTTGGCCTAGTGGTAGAGTGCTTGCCTAGCATGCACAAAGACCCGGGTTTGATTCCTTGGTACCACATACTTAGAAAAAGCCACAAGTGGTGCTGAGGCTCAAGAGGTAGAGTTCTAGCCTTGAGAAAAATCCAAGGACAGTCCTCAGGCCCTAAGCTTAAGCCCAGGACTGGCAAAAAACAAACAAACAAACAAACAAACACAAAAACGAGTGAAAATGCCTAACCCTACTGCTCAAATCACTTTAGAAAATAGAGATATATTGATTATCTAAGAAAGAATTCAAAAGAAACATTGTAAAGATGCTCACTGAATTAAAATAAAATTAATTTACAGAATAAAGAAGATCTAAGAAGCAATACATGAATGAAATAGTAGTTAATAAACACACTAAAATGGCTTGAAATTTTCTTTAAGTTATTTAAAAATAAAATCTCAAGCTGCAGAATAGAGTTGTTTAAAAACTATATAAAACTGAAATCTGGAAAGAAGACTTAGAAGCATTAGTGGTCAAGGAAGAATTAGTAAATTGAAGACACATTATTAAAAAGTAAAAGTGGGGCCAGGAGTTTGGCCTAGTGGTAGAGTGCTTGCCTAGCATGCATGAAGACCCCGGTTCGATACCTCAGTACAACATGCATAGAAAAAAAAAAGCTGGAAGTGGTGCTGAGGCTCAAGTAGTAGAGTGCTAGCCCTGAGAAAGTCCAAGTACAGGGCTCAGGCCCTGAGCTCAAGCCCAAGACTGGCAAAAAAAAAAAAAAAGTAAAAGTGAAGGGCATGAAGTTGGTCTAGAATTTGAGTCTTTACCTAGCACGCACAAAGACCTGGGTTCAAGCCCCAGGACCTGTGAAAAAAAAGTAAAAGTAGATAAAAGCCTAAGTGACTTAAGAAAGGCCATCACACAGACTAATTTTGGGATCTCAGAAGATTAAAAGAAAAAGTGGTCAGAGTAAATATTTTGAAAATACATAATTCTTGAAATCTTTCCAAACATAGGAAGGAAATAGCCATTAAAATTTATGACTTCTCAAGCCCTAGAACACATTGAGCCCAAAGATGCCTACAATGTGACTTTAATAATCTTGAAATCAACAAATGAAAAATGAGATACCATAAAAATGGAGCCTCCATAAAATTGTAAGTGAACATCTCAGCACAAATTTTACAGACCTGAAAAGAAATGATATATCTAAAGTACTTAAACATAATCTGGATATGTGGCTCAAGTGGTAAAGCACCAGCTTAATTAGTGAAACAAACTAAGGCCTTTAGTTCAAGCCCTGGTTATCTTCTCCCTCCACTGGAAAGAAGTGCTAAAGGTATAAGGGTGTGCAATGCAATAGGAGAGTAATGCTTTCACAGTCATGTTTTTGGGAACTAAATTACCTTGGCACCAAAGCCATAAAAAGAAATGCACTACTACTAAGTAAAAGATACCAATATTCTTTTAAATGTTCTTGAAAAAGTCATCATGGAAATACTAGCAAACAAAATTCTATAGAGCAATGAAAATGCACAATGACTAAAAGTAATTTATACCTGTAAATAGCAATTCATCTAAAACATCTAGAAATAAATTAATATAATACTCCAGATAAACAAATAAAGGAAACTGTATTTGATCGCTTCATTAACATAAAAAAGACACGACAAAGTTTTTAAAACTTACAATAAAAATGCAAAATTATGAAAAGACTAAATATTTTATATAGTCTAACCCATGCATGAAAAGCCCAAAACAAACATCATAAGTTGAAAAGTAGTAATGTAGATATTTCTGATTCGAAGCTAGGCAAAATTTCCACTCTTCCTATGGTGGTTAAGCATGTTCCTGGAAATCTCAAAAGAACAGTTAATGAAGAATAATTAAAAATGTTCAAATTAGTAGAAGAAAAAACATCATTTCAGATGTCACAAATATATGTCGTGCATAGAAAACATTAGAAAGTTTCCTCATTTTCTTTCTCCCACTCTATTTCCCTCTCTGTCTCTGTCTCTCTCTGTCTCTCTGTCTCTCTCTGTCTCTGTCTCTCTCTGTCTCTATCTCTCTCTCTCTGTCACACACACACACACACACACACACACACACACACACACTAACTTCTTAGAACTCAAAATAAATCCAGCTATATGTCAGCCTAAAATGATCAGCTGCAATTCTATACCTTGACAATGAATAACAAAAAAATTCCTGTTACTACAGAGTCTTACAAAAATGCTTTAGGACAAAATATTTAGCCAGGGAAATGAAATTTTATGCTCTAAAACTTACAAAATAGTCATGAAAATGTGAGAGAACAATAATGTGGAAATGAGTTCCCTTTTCCATGAATTAGAAGGTAATATTTTTATAATGTCCATATTAAAAATTGATCTAAAAAAAGAAGGAAAATTCAATAAAATCTCTCTCAGTGACATTTTGTACAAAAGAAAAATTTAAAACCTAAACTTTATGTGGAAAATCAAAAGTACCCACAATATCAACATAATCTTGAGAAGATCTGCCATACTTCCTGACAATAGAACATGTCATTCTTTCTGATGGAAGCACAAAAATACCCTTATGTACATACACAACATTTTCTTGAACCATTCATCTTCAGGGTCTTCTGGATTGATTCCATATCTAAGCTATGGTAAATAATGCTGCAGTGAGAAGGCTGTGCTAGTAGCTTTGGTGTAGCCTTGTTTGTGATCATTTGGGGAAATGCCCAGGAGTGGGGTTGTGAGGTCACAGAGAAGCTCCAGGTACAGTCTTTTGAGGAAGCTCCATACTGCTTTGCAGAGTGGTTGAACAAGTTTACATTCCCAACAGTCTGGTGTCCAGCCAGTCACTCTGATTTGTAATGTAAATACTTAACATAAATACTCTTGCTATGAAATTTACTATTAAAACTTGCATAGGTTCTGTTAGTGTTTTCATTTTACTTTGATTCTAGAAACTTACAAATTTTTGCCATGATTTCTTCAAGTACTTACTGATGTCTCAAAAGTGTATTAATCAATCTTCACATTTTCATATACTATAGCTTTTCTTGGTATTGAAAGGGACTTCCCCAATTCCTCCCCACGTTACCCTTCAGCTTGCCAGGAAACTCCTTCCCCTTCTTTTGTCATCAGAGTAGTGCACCAGAAGCCCACCGAGATGATAGGTCCGTTCAAACAGCAAAGGTGTCAGTGGTTACCCCAGCCATCAATCAACTATGTTGAATTCCATTGGCCACTTGTGTATGGCCAGCCCAGCCACATGGCTGGGGTCTATAATGGTAGCCTGTGAGATTAGGTGGGGTCGCTCTCTCACTCACATCTTAGAGAGAGCCCTGACGGGTCAGTATGATTCTTGTTGCTAGGCCCGGAATAAAACTCTGTTTAACCTCTGCTTTTGTGTCAGGCTCGTTCCTTTGATTGCGGACCCTAACATTTGGGGGCCTCATCCGAGATCAAAAGACGAGGACTGAGCCAGCATCAGAATTTTGAACAAAAACCTCCGAAAGTAAGATCTTGAGCGCTACTTTTGTCTTTGGTCTTTATGTTTTGTCCTTTCTGTTGGGGAGCTCCAGGGGAGTGGCCCACTGGGGAGAAACTGGACGCAGTATAGCTCCCCAGGGCTGGAGTGGATGCGGGGATGCCCCATCACTCCAGAGGATCGTTGCAGAAATAGGGATTATGAGTCTCCTGGGCACGACAAACGGGCTATTGCAGATTAGGGAGCGTGGCGTGGTCTCCCAGGCATGGCAAAGGGCATGGCAAAGCTGGGTCATTGCAAAATAGGGAGTTCGAGTCTCCTGGACACGACAAATGGTTGCAGATTAGGGAGCAAGGGTCTCCCAGGTATCACAGTTGTGTTACTGTAGTTTTGTGTTTGTACGGCAGTTGTATTCGTCTTGGTATTTGTGCATCTTAGAGCTGATCCTTGTCTTGTAGGAGTTGTCATTTTCGTGTTGACTGTTCATGTCGAACCCCTTATTGGGTAGTTCTCTTTACTGCCCGATAGGAAAATGGGTCACACAGGGAATAAGAAGCTTGCAACGCCCCTAAGCCTTATCCTCCAACGTTTTAAGGACTTCCGAGACAAGGCCGCCCAGTCGGGTGACAAAGTTTACCCAGGAAAATTTAAAATGTTCTGCCAGCTGGAATGGACCACTTTCTTTACAGGATGGCCACCAGAGGGAACGTTCTCATTGGCCCCGATTTACTCTACCCAAAGTAAAATTTTTGATCTCCTTCAAGACCAAATACCATATATTTTGGCTTGGCCATATTTGGTGGAAGAGCCACCATCCTGGTTAAATACCTACCTTCCCCCTGTTAACAAAACTGTTTCTCTCCCTTTGAGACAGGTCAGACCTCCAAAGCCAAATAGAGAGGAGAGCCCAAAAAGTCCATCCTACCTCTGTCAGACACGGAGAACTTGGATCCCCCTCCCTATCTGTCCCCTAAATCGAAACCCCAGCCCAACAACGCGTTTGTGAGCCCACCCCACACCTGGTCAGGATCTGTCTATGGGCTTGCCTCACAGGAAGGTCACTGTGGCCTTTCTTTTACCCTAGCCCTCCCCTCCTCCTTGCCACCCTCTGCCTCCCGGGTTCCAACGGCGCCTATGTTGCCTCTCCATGAGGTAGCTTCGCCTGACAGAAAAAGGAGCTCCTACTTAACTTATGTCCCTTTCTCATCTTCTGACATTTATAACTGGAAATCACAACACAAGCCCTTCTCTGCCCATCCCCAAGATTTAATTAATCTTTTAGAAACCGTTTTTCTCACTCATCAGCCTGTCTGGGTGGACATTCAGCAGCTCCTTATGGCCCTCTTCAATGCAGAAGAAAGGGACTGCATCATGAGGGAAACACATAAGTTGATAAGTGAGAAGCTTGGCCGAGCTCCTCGATGCATAGAAGACTACTGTCCAAAGGAATCCCCTAACTGGGACCCAAACACTGATGAAGGTAGGGAGAGCTTCCATTTCTACCTCCAGGCCTTGCTGGGGGGATGCCGTGCAGCTGCAAGGAGACCCATAAATTTATCCAAAATCAGTGCAGTGACTCAAGGTAAGGATGAGTCTCCTGGGGCCTTTCTGGAAAGGCTTATTGAAGCCTATAAAATGTATAGCTCGATCGACCCTGAGGCACCTGAAAACCAGAGAGCAATCAATCTCGCATTTGCTAGTCAGTCGGCCCCGGACATAAGAAGGAAACTTCAGAGAATAGAAGGGTTCGAAGGGAAAAACTTGACTGAGTTGGTTAGTATAGCAGAAAAGGTGTTCAACAATAGGGACACACAAGAAGAACAGAAGCAGACTAGGAAGATAGTTAAGATTTTGGCTTTACACGAGGCAGAGGGACAACAGGGAGCAAGGGATGACCGAGGAGGAGAGAAACAGGCAAGAAGTGGTCGATGGAAAGAGAAGCTTAAGTGGGGAGAAAAAGGACAGAAAGGTTCAGATTCAGACCGGTGCTTCAACTGTGGAGAAAAAGGACATTTGGTTAGGGAGTACCCATGAAAGAAGGCAACCATATTAGCCACACAGAACTGAAGAGGCCGTGGTTCGGAACCCCTCTCTGAACTTTGGGTGAAGATTGAAGTGGAGGGGAAATCGATTGACTTCTTGGTGGATACAGGAGCTCAGTTCTCATCTTTATTAAGCCCCATGGGAGAGGTATCTAGAGAGAAATTTCGGTACAAGAGGCTAATGGCACAGAGAGACATAAATGGACGACAGAGAGGACTCTGAACTTAGCCTCAGGAATAGTCAAACACCGACTTCTGGTCCTTCCTAATGCCCCATATAACCTGATGGGGAGGGATCTCCTCCATAAGCTAAGAGCTGGCATTCAGTTCTCGAAAGGAGATGTGACTGTGACTTGGGGACCACCCACAGTGCAAGTGTTTCTGGCAGCAGCAGATGAACATCTCCTCGATGAGCCCATCTCGGAACCAGAAGAGAAGAGGGAGGGAAGCCTTCTCCAAACACTAAGAGTGGAGTTCCCCGAGGTCTGGGCAGAAGGAAATCCTCCGGGCCTGGCCAAAGGACAACCTCCCGTAGTAGTGCAGTTAAAAACAACGGCTATGGCTATTCGAGTCCGCCAGTACCCCCTTCCGCGGGAAGCTAAGGAAGGAATAAAAAAGCATATTAACCACCTCTGAGGAGATGGGATCCTAATTCCTTGCAAATCTCCATGGGACACACCTTTGCTCCCAGTCAAGAAAGCTGAAACTGGAGAGTATCGACCTGTTCAGGATTTGCCAGAAGTTAACAGACAGACTGAGGACATCCACCCAACTGTGACAAACCCCTATACCTTGCTCTCTCTCTTAGGTCCCAGAAGGACTGTATATACCGTGTTAGACCTCAAGGATGCATTCTTTTGCATATCTCTGGCTAGGGAGTCCCAGCCCCTCTTTGCCTTTGACTGGTCTGATCCACAGGAAGGATTCCAGGGCCAGCTCACCTGGACGAGGCTTCCCCAAGGATTTCAGAATTCGCCTACCATCTTCGACGAAGCTCTGCATGAAGATTTACATGAGTATAGAACCTCCAACCCTGAAATCACCCTATTGCAGTATGTTGATGACTTACTGGTAGCTGCGGAGGACTTTGAGTCTTGCTTGCAAGGGACAAGAGCCCTCTTGCAGACCCTGCAGGAGAAAGGGAATCGGGTGTCAGCAAAGAAAGCACAACTTTGTCAAAGCCATGCAACTTACTTAGGCTTTGACCTTTATGAGGGAGTGCATTCATTGTCTGAATCCAGAAAACAGGTGATCACCCGATACCCCTGTCCCACTACCCCCCCCAACAAGTGAGGGAATTTCTTGGGACAGCAGGATATTGTAGGCTATGGATACCACGGTTCGCAGAGATTGCTCAGCCCCTTTACGAGTTGACGAGGGGCGGGCTTACCTCCATAGAGTGGACAGCTGAGGCAGAAGGAGCATTTCTGAAATTAGAAGCTGCCCTACTGAGCGCCCCTGCATTGGTCATTCCAGATGTTACCAAGCCCTTCCACTTGTATGTGGATGAGAAGGCAGGAGTGGCCAAAGGAGTACCGACTCAAACTCTGGGGCCTTGGCAAAGACCAGTAGCCTATCTCAGCAAAAACTTAGATCCAGTAGCTGCTGGGTTTCCCCCATGTCTCCGCATAATTGCAGCTACAGCTCTTCTGGTCAAAGACACCAGCAAGCTAACCTTGGGACAGAATCTCATCTTGACCACCACTCACGCTATTGAGGGTCTTCTCCGGACCCCACCAGACTGATGGATGACAAACGCCCGAGTGACAGCGTATCAGGCTCTCCTCCTCAATGAACCGAAGGTGACTTTCTGGCTCCCAGCGGTGCTAAACCCAGCCACATTGTTGCCAGAAGGACTGGCCGACCATTCACATTACTGTGGGGAGGTTCTAACCCAGATTACAGGAATAAGACCCGATCTCAGAGTCCCCTTCCGAATAACGGGAGTAGCTACGTGGCCGATGGGCAAAGGTATGCAGGGGCCACGGTGATTTCTTCAGAACAGGAGCTCTGGAAGGAGGCCCTACCACGTGGAACCTCTGCACAGAAAGCAGAGTTAATAGCGCTGATTACCGCGCTTCAGAAGGCTAAGGGCAAAACGGTCAACATCTACACAGACAGTAGGTATGCTTTCCTTACTCTCCACGTACATGGGGCCATTTACAAAGACAGGGGTTTACTGACACAGGAAGGGAAAAGAATTAAAAATAGAGAAGAAATATTGGCCCTTCTTCAGGCTATTTGGGACCCGAAGGAAGTGGCTGTCATGCACTGCCCAGGGCACCAAAAGGGGAGTGATCTAATTTCAAAAGGAAACCAATTAGCAGATCAAGCTGCAAAACAAGCAGCTCGAGACATGGCACAAGAGCTGGTCACACTCCCAGCACCAGCCCTACCTGAGAAGCCAGACTATTCGGAAGAGGACTTAAAGTATTTGCAGAAATGGACCAAATCAGACTATGAGGGGGACTGGGCTAAGACTAGGACAGGAAAGATAATTCTCCCTGGAAGGTTAGGGAAGGAATTAGTAGGCCAGATACACCAGGGTACCCATTTGGGAACACGTAAACTCAAGGAGCTAGTGGGGAGGCAGTTTCAGGTTTCTAAGCTTAGGGTGTATGGCTCAGGATGTGGTAGACAGATGTGCCCAATGTCAGGCAGTAAATGTGGGAGGGACCAGGATGGGAAAAGGGAGGAGGGAAAGAGGCAGAGAACCAGGAATCTATTGGGAAGTGGACTTTACAGAAATGAAACAGGGAAAGTAAGGGCACAAATATATGTTGGTCTTTGTAGACACCTTTTCAGGGTGGGTGGAAGCTTTCCCCACCAAACATGAGACAGTAGGGGTGGTAGCTAAGAGGTTATTAGAAGAAATAATCCTGAGATTTGGGTTGCCTCTAGCCATCGGGTCAGATAACGGCCCTGCATTTGTAAGCCTCGTCTCCCAAGCATTGGCCAGAGCCATGGGCACAAATTGGAAACTGCACTGTGCCTACCAGCCACAGGACAGGTCGAGAGAATGAACCGGAATCTCAAGGAAACCTTGACAAAGCTAATTCTGGAAACTGGCAGAGGATGGCTGGATCTCCTTCCCTTCGCCCTCCTTAGGGCATGGTGTACACCCTATCTGAACAAGGTTACCCCCTTTGAAATAATGTTTGGGAGACCCCCCCACTCTGTCCACAATGGCAGGAAGTGTCCCGGCAGAAATGACTGACCAATCTGTGCTCCAGTCATTACAGGCACTACAGTCTGTCTTGAGAAAAGCCCATGCAAGTGTCTGAGCTGCACATGCTGAGAGGTGAAGCCGCATCCTTACCTACCCGGAGATTCAGTCTGGATACGCGGCCACCAGGTGGGAAACCTAGAACCCTACTGGAAGGGACCATTCACTGTCTTCCTGATCACCCCTACAGCGGTGAAAGTAGAAGGCATTAGGACTTGGACTCACGCGTGTCACGACAAACGAGCAGAGGACAAGAACACCTCCCAGAAATGGGAACCGCTGCCAATGGATCCCACAGACTGTGGACTAAAGCTAAGGTTCAAAAGACAATGCCCCTAGCATTGTTAATCTTTGGTTTATGCTTCTACACTCCCAATGCTGACAGCTATCACTGGCAATTTAAGATCAGGGAAACGGAGGGGGCAACTTATAGCGCAGACCAGAATGTGGTCATAGGGTGGGGGGACTGCCCTACAACGGGATGCTCGGGACCCGTTTCTTTTCGGATACAACCTAAAGTAGTAGATTCCTCCACCATAATGAGGGGCCCTTCTGTAACTAAGTTGTACTTATGTTTTCTCTATGACCAGAGCTGGTGTAAGCAGGGAGCTACATATACAGATTATTATGGGGGTTGTCCCTATTGGTCCTGTAAAATACCTGGCACTAGGGACCCCAGGTCACCTTTATTCACATGGGACCCCCCAACTGTGAAGGGACATGTATTCTGAACTTTACTATTTCAGACCCATGGGATAAGCGGTGGGAACTGGGAGTTGAGGCAAAAAGATATATCGTTTTTACTCTATAGCCTCAACTCTCCTGGAAGCAGTATGGTTTATATCACGAGAACTCACCACCTCACCCTTCGATCCAAAAACAGTACAACAAAATATTTTGGATTCCGAAGATTTCCTACAGTCTCAAATACTGAAGGCTCAGAAAGGGAGCCTAGCAATGTCCAAACCTCCCTCCATACGTGTCCTTAGGTTGTACAAGAATCTGTGGACCTACTTAATGGGACTGTTCGAGGAGTAGACTTTACCCAGTGTTTCCTGTGTGCACTCCTAACGAGACCTCTGATCATGGCAGTTCCCCTGTCAGCAGAGACCTTCAATCCTACAGCACAAAAGGTGACTGAATGTCGGGAATCACTTTCTGGAGTCCCTAAATGGGATCCAGAGGGACAGTTCACTTACATTTGCTACTGTAACCACCCCCCCCCCCCGAATGTGGGAACTTAGTCTTACCCACCAACTCAACTTGTGGAATACGGCAAAAAGTTTCAGGCAACCTAGTATCTCCCCTAGGCAGCATGTTTTGGTGTAATGGAACCTTGTGGCCATGTATTAATCAAACCATGTCCCCTTGTATTTTAGTAACAGCGGTTCCTCAGTTAACTCTCTATACAAATGGAGAGATTCTTCAGAGGTTGTTACTCCACCCTCTGACCAAAAGGGCAGTCTTCATCCCCATGATGGTTGGGATAAGCCTGGTCACTGCTGTGGGAGGGGCAGCATTTGCCGGGGGTGCCCTAGGGCACAGCATGAAATTAGAACAGGAATTTGAGGATAAACTGGATAAGGCCACTCGTGCCTCTTCAGCGTCGCTGGCATCCTTGCAGAGACAACTCTCTAGCAGGAGTAGCCCTACAAAACCAAGGGCATTAGACCTCCTCACAGCTGCAGAGGGCAGTACCTGCATATTCCTAAGGGAAGAGTGTTGTTACTATATAAATGAATCTGGGCTAAGTGGAAGAAAACATGAAAACTTTAGACAAGCTACGTGAAGAGCTCCATCAACGC
Source organism: Megascapheus bottae (assembly GCF_031878675.1). Lineage (NCBI taxonomy): Eukaryota > Metazoa > Chordata > Mammalia > Rodentia > Geomyidae > Megascapheus > Megascapheus bottae. Next base: position 2,667,033 of record NC_143517.1, read on the forward strand.
TCTTCAACCAACTTAGAATTAGGATGGCTTCAAAACCCCTTAGCCCGGTGGCTAGTGCCCCTGGCCAGTCCAATAATTACGTTACTCTTATTAGTCACAATTGGCCCATGCATGATCAATGCCTTGATCTCGTTTATACAAAAGAGGATTGGAGTGGTTAAAATGCTAGTACTACAGGCTAAATATACTCTACAAACAAGAAGACATGGAGTTGGAAGAAGAGTCAAGGATTTGAAGGCCGATATTAATTTTGCGTGCTTTAAGATCTTTCAGTATGAATGTGTGTGAATGAGTGAGTGAACATGTTAAAGGTTAAATTGTCAGCATGCTGTAGAAAACAATGGGTGAGTTTAAACTTGAAACGCATTTAGGTAGATCTAAGTCTAAACTTCAAGAAAATCATTAGGTTTGAGGAGTTCAAACATCTCAAAGGATCATTGCATTGTTTTATAGAAGAACTGATAAAAAGTATTTTTCTAAAGATCCTGAAATCTGCATTTAAAAAATCTGGTATTGTAATGTATAGAGCTGTTTACATTATAAACATTGCATCCTGTTTAGCCCAGAGGCGTTAGGGAATTTGGAATTTATTTCCTTAAGTTAAAATTTAGAGACATGTATTAGAGTTTTAAATGTAAATCTGTTTACCAATGTCAGAAACTTTCCCTGTCTTTTAAAACTGTTTATGTAATCAAATGCAAAGAGAAAGGACGGGAAAACTTAGGATAGTCCTGTATGACCGTCTTTGGGGGTGAGAGGTGAACTGGCAAAAGTGCAGCTCTGGAAGCTGACATGAAGGCTGTTCACTAGACGTGGTCAGATGGACTGAGTGGATCATCTTCGTCCTTTTTCCTTACAGGCTGACACTGAAAATCTGATGGTAAAATGTGGGTAATGTGATTAGTATTTTAAAGGAATGTTTAAAGGTTTACCTCCTTATGATTAAGTTTCATGCTACTGGATTGCAAGTCCAGACTGAGACTTTTGGTGCACTGATGATATTTGCAGTTCTTGCATTAAGGAAAAGCTTACTTGAGTTTAAACTGTTGTTGGAGTTCTAGGCAGTAACTTAAATTGCAGAAACAAAGAAGAAAAAGAAAAAAGGGGGGCCTAAGGCAAAGGGGCTGCCTTGAGCCCTAGGAGGCCTGGAGGCAAAGGAAGTTCTTTGAGCCCTTAAAGGTTTTTCAAATGCAAATAAAGACTAAAGTGTTAAGTGTTTAAGCAAATATCTGTAAAAGTTTTAAGGAACATTTGAAATGGGTTTCTGAACCAAATTTGAAAGTGAAGTTGTCCTAAATGCTTGTTTCAAGAAAAAAAAAAACAAAAGGAAAATTAGGATGACCAAAATGATTGCTTAATTGCTATTTAGCTTGCTCTTGTAAGTCTCCTTATAGCAATTTCCAGCTGGCCCATGGAGAAGGACAGCAATCCTAATTCAGATGTAACTTTGGCTCTTACCAGGTTCCAGGTAAGATCATGTTTAGACACTATTTCTATGTTGACCACCTTGTTGCTTTAATTGGAGTAATGCGGCCTTTTGTAGGACTCATTGATCTGAAAGCTGCAGTTTCGAGCCAACCGGGGCAAAGCAAAGTCCCTGTGAGACTGTGGTGTCTAATCTGCCAGAAGAATGCTGGGGCAGAGTTGCTTTGGAGCTCAAAGTAGCAGAGTGCTAGCCTTGAGCTGGAGAGCTGAGGGACAGCACCCAGGCCCTGAGTTCAAATCCAGCAACCAACAAAGTGAAATGCCAATGGGATGTTTATCCCTGTGTAGAGAGACACTACTGGGACAAAAGCATAAAACATCCAGATGCAGAAAGCCTCTGCTTGGATGGCAGAGATAGTATCAGATCCTAGAGTCACTTGTACTTGGCCATTCCGTGTTAAGCAGAGCAGGGAGGTCATAGAATGGTTTGTTAAGTATGCCTTACTAATGCCCGTGCCTTTCATAACTGGGCAGGAATGTGTCAATCATCTATGATAGTGGGTAGTTTGAAGTCCTAGATGAGCAAGATTTGGGTTGAACACCAACCACAAATTCAGGAAAGAAGTCTGTGGACCTAAGGCTGTGTCCCCATTGATCTATATATAGGCCTACATAGGTAACTAAGGCATTGTTGGGATCGCAGGGATTAAGTTCTCCAGACAATCAAGAAAATGCCTTTGCAAATGGTGCTGAGTAAGCTACACTATTGTAGCCAAAGAAGGTTTGTGCAGTTGTTAAATGTTGAATATGATCTCTAGTTTGGAGCTAATTATTGTTTCTGATATCTAATCCTTGCAACCCCTTGATAAAATAGTCTAAGCTTTTTAGGGTCCCTAGCCAAGTATAGAGACAACGCCCCTGAGTCAGCTTGAAGAAGTTACAGAAGATGGACCTTCGCCCATCAACTCCCCTTGAGACGAAGGGACCAGAGTTATTTTTTGGAAAGTGAGACAGGATAAAATTAAAGACATGGGAAAGAGTAGTAACAGATGTGCAAGAGTGGAGACTGCACTTGCAGGGAATGGCTACAGGTTCAAGTCTTCTATATCTGCCTAGAGAATCCTAGCTTCATTAAATCTGGTTGTGTGTTATCTCAGCTGGCATTGTTAACCATGATTCAATCCAGTCCTTACAGGCCTTACAAGCTGATCTGGGGACATGTTCATCATCTGGTTTCCAGTACCCTGGCATTCAAGCGAACCTATGCTGTGATTCCCAGCACTCCAACCACTGTGAAGGTAGCAGGAACAAGATACTGGGTTCATCACCTCTAAGTGAAGACAGCATGTGAGAATCCCGGACTTTCAGACTCCCAGGGAACTCACTGAGGTTCCTAGCTGAAGTTGTCCTCCAGAACAGAAGAGGACTAGATATATTGTTCCTAGAGGTTTGAGTGTCGCCCTGGGAGGAGGATGTTGCTTTTGGGTGACCCACACTAGAGTAATAAAAGATAACCTGGCAGATATAAAAGGACACTTGAGCAAGCGAGAAGCAGGGGTCCTAAGGTGGTGTATAAAAGCTTATCCAGCTGGTCTCCATGATGACATCCCAAATATCTGCAATTGCAGAATTCTTAGCTTTACTAATGTTGTAAACATTAGTAAACAGCATAATGACCATTTGTACAAAGGAGAATTGGAGTGGTTAAAAGGCCATTGCTGAGGACTCAATATGGCCCTTATGACAGGAGGATATAAGGTGGGAGGAAGACTCAAAGATTTGACTCATTTTCCAAAATGAGGGGGGAAATGAAAGGGACTTCCCCAATTCCTCCCCACCTTACCCCCTCCCCTCGGCCTGCCAGGAAACTCCTTCGCCTTCCTTTGTCGTCAGAGCAGTGCGTCAGAAGCCCACAGAGATGATAGGCCCCTTCAAACAGCAAAGGTGTCAGTCAATCAACTATGTTGAATTCCATTGGCCACCTGTGTATGGCCAGCCAAGCCACATGGCTGGGGTCTATAAAGGTAGCCTGTAAGATAGGTGGGGTTGCTCTCTCACATCTTAGGGACAGCCCTGACCGGTCAGTATGATTCTTGATGCTAGGTGTGGAATAAAACTCTGTTTAACTTCCACTTTTGTGTCAGGCTCATTCCTTTGATCACAGACCCTAACAGGTATGACATTTTAGAATAATGTAATTATGACTGGTTCACATAGAAAAACTATAGTTCAATTTTTTTATTTGTTGAATAGCTTCATGGCCTAACATGAGATTTATTTTGAAGAAATTTCCATGGGATACTCAGAATATATCATATTTTAGCACTAAAATTTCATGCTTGGTTTTGGTTTTGGATGAGACTCTTGAGTGATTTACCTATAAATAGGTGTCCTGTATTGAAATCTACTATTATTGTATCTGGACATTTATATTCAGAATGATCTGTTCCATGAAATTGGCTACTTAACAATTCAGTGCATAAATGTTTATAAATGGTGCACTTTATTAACTGGAGTAAAGTGAAATCCTAGAGTTGTTTTGATTTGCATTTCTTTTATGGCCAGAGATGTCGAGCATTTCTTCATGTGTCTATAGGACATTCTTATTTCTTCTTCAGAGAAGAATTTCTTTAAGCCTTTGCCCCATCTTTTAATGAGATGGTTCTTTCTTTGGAGATTAGTTTTGGAGTGATTCACTTTTTTGAGCTGTTCATATATTTTAGATATGAGGCCTTTGTTGTATGGGTAGTGAAGATCTCCCATCCTGTAGGCTTTCTAGTTAGTTTAGTAGCTATGTCCTTTGCAACACGGAAGCTCTGCAGTTTAATGCAGTCCCACTTATACAGCCTTTCTTTGATTTGTTGTGTTTCTGGGTCCTTATTAAGAAAGTTTCAATCTGTGCCAAGGAGACCTAGTGTATCTCCTATTCTTTTTGTAAAGTTTTCAGTGTATCTGCTTTTACCTCGAGGTCTTTGATCCATTTGGAGTTACTCCTGGTTCAGAGTGACATAGAAGGATCCAACTTTTGTTTTCTACAGGTGCTTAACCAGTTCTGCCAGCACCATTTGTTGAAAAGGCTGTCTTTCTTCAATTCTATCTTTTGGCTCCCTTATCTAAGATTAGTTGGCCATTGGTCTGTGGTTTAATATCAGTGTCCTCAGTTCTATTCCATTGGTCTTCAAGCCTGTTCTTGTGCCAGTACCAAGCTGTTTTGGTCACTATAGTACTGTAATAGAGTAAAGTTTGGTATTGAAATTCCTCCTGTGCTGTTCTTTCTGCTAAGAATTGTTTTTGCTATACGGGGTCTTTTATTATTCCATATGAAATTTTGGATTGCTTCTTCTGTTTCTTTAAAGAATGACATTGGGATATTGATGGGTATTGCATTGAATTTGTAGATGGCCCTTAGCAAGATTGCCATTTTCACGATGTTAATTCTTCCATTCTAGGAGCATGGGAGGTTTGTCTATTTCCTCAGTTTTGCTTTAATTTCCTTTTTCAGAGTTTTAAAGTTTTCATCAAAATGCTGGCAGAGTTGTGGCCAGGAGGAATTGCTAATACACTGTTGGTGGGAGTGCAAACTCATTCAACCACTATGGAAAGTAGTATGGTGGTTCCTCAAAAGATTAAACATAGAATTCCCCTATGGCCAGCAATTCCACTACTTGGCATTTACCCAATCATCCAGAAACAAGGACATACTAAATCCACTAGCACAATGATGTTCATTGCAGCATTATTTACCATAGCAACAACATGGAACCAACCCAGATGTCCCTCAGTTGATGAATGGATCAACAAGATGTGGTATTTACACACAATGGAATTATATACTGCCATCAGAAAGACATCACCCCATTTGTAAATAAATGGAAGGACTTAGAAAAATCATATTAAGTGAAGTAAGCCAGACTCAAAGGAACATAGGTTCAATTGTTTCCCTCATTTGCCATAATCAGTAGAAACCTTGGGGTCTCCTAGCAGAGATTTACAATAGAACAAAACCTAGATACATAAGGCCATATAGTATGACACTAAATGAAAGGAGCCATATAATTAGTGATTGTTTTCCTTAATGTAGTATGTTATCTCTCATCTCTTTTGCTGTCCCTTGATTATCTCATATTGTAGTATTTTACCTGGATATCTGATACATTGTATATATGTTTATTTGAAATAGGATAGGGAATGGGGAGAAACAAGATGAGGGACAGGGGTGGGAGGAGGGAAATGAGGAAACACACATGAGAAAAGCTATCAATCTATCAATGTTTGTGAAGTAATGCACCTTCTATCTGGTGAATATAATGTAACCCTTCTATTAATTATAATAAACATATATGAACAAATAAAAGATAATTTAAACAAAAATTATTCCAAGAAATAAAAAATGTTATGAAACATCAAAAAATGGTGTACCTTCTTGATATATTGGTTATTCATTACTGTGTATTGGCTTTCTGTTCATCTTTCAACAAAATTTGCCTTGATTTGTGTTTTGTCTGATATGTGTACAGAAGTTCCTACTTACTTTTAGATCCTATTTGTTCACAATATCATTTTTCCATACTGACAATTTGAGTATTTCAAGTGAGGTATGTTTTCAGAAATAAGCTAACAGTTTCCTGCATACTGATCCAGTCTACATCTTTAATTTAGAGAGAGAAAGCTACATGTGACTAAAATTATTTTTAGGAAATGTGTGCCTAACTTTTCCTTTCTTCATTTTAGATTTTTTTGAAGTTTACTTAATTAAAAATGTTTGAATCACTTTTAAGTTTTTGTTGGTTATCTTTTTTCCTAATGATATTTTTTCCCCATATTTATGGTTTATTTTCTCTATATAGTAATATAGAGAATTCCTTCTATGCATCATTTGCAATGATTTATTAGTAGTTAGGAATTGTTTCAATTGAAGCTTATCACAGACTATATTTTTCCCTGTCTCTTTTTCTCATTGTAGAAAATATACTACTTTAATCATATCTCCACTTCTAGCTTTTTGGTGTCTAATTGTAGATAAAAATTCCATGACGGGGGAACAAAAAGAAGCCCATGGATTTGCTTGATGACTAAAACCTTAATTCTCAGATTGGAATTTCCTGAGTACCTAGAATTATAAGTGTGAATTATAACCACCTACTTCTTTTTTTCCAATCCTGGCTTGGAGTCAGGGCCTGAGCACTGTTCTTGGGCTTTCTTAGTCCTAGAACTCTACCACTAGAGCCATAGTACCACTTCAGCTTTTTTTTTTTCTATGTATGTGGTACCGAGGGATCAAACCCAGGTCTTGGTGCATGCTAGGCAAGCACTCTTCCACTAGGTCAAACCCCTGGCTCTTCTCCTTTAATTTTAAAGGTTAATTTTACTAGATATTTTTAATATTTTCTGAAAACTTTTTTGTTTTAGAGTTTGTATCACATCAGTCTACACTTTCTTGATCTTTAGTTTATTATAAGAAGCCTGTTATAATTTTAATATGTTTGCCTTTGCAAGTGCTTTTCTTAGTTCTTTACTCTCAGCATTTTAGCATAATATGACACAGACAGGTTTCTTTTTTCTGTTCATTCCTAGTTGGGATTGTAAATACCTCATGATTTTGAATGCTCACTTCTTTTTATACACTAGAAGATTTTTCTGCTATAATTTCATTGAACACATTTTCTGTGTGTTTGGTCTGAATCTCTATTTCCTGTTCTATATCAGAAATTTGCCAGTTTGGTATTTTCAACCATGTCATAGAGATTTGGGCTAAAATTGCCAAGATTGTTTCTTCTTTCCTTTAGTGCTGTCAGAGTGAAAACATCTGCAACCTTCTTGTCCCTTTTTAATATTTCCTCCCATACCTGGTGTCATGTATGTTGATGCTTTCTATTGAACTTTTTTTTTCAAAGTAGACTGCAGAAAACTTTATTTCTAGTGAGAGATAAAGACAGGTATTTCATAATGATAACAAAGGAGACTATTCATCCAAAAGATGTAAATCTCAATAAGTACATATAACCTTTTTGCAGTTACTTTGTTTTTTTTTTAATTTTTTGGTCTTTTATAGCTTTTTTTTTTTCCAGAGCCGGAACCCAAACCCAGGGCCTTGCGCTTGCCAGGCAAGGGCGCTTCCACTGAGCCAAGCCCTGACCCCCATATAACTTTTTTGTAGTGAACTCTTCACTCAATAATTTCTTTTTTAAAAAATATTCTCCCAAATTTCTCATCCAAGTTGTTGAAGTTGTCTTTTGGAGTTTGAATGGATATTTTTACTTAATTTGTTTAACTGAGTGTTTTTGAGGGATATTTGTCATTTTTTAAATTAGACTTTTGAATTCTATGGCCTTTCTTTTAAACACTTCAGTGACTTTAGATATAGTTATTGAAGAGTGAAACTTTGAAGGAGTCATGTTTGTCTCTTTTTCATATTTCTTGGGTTTGAAAGTTTCACTTCGTACATCTGTTGAGAAGACTGCTTGTCCCATTTTATTTGGAGCTTATCTTTGTGAGTAACTTCATTTTGGAGGTCATCCTCATTACTACATGAGAAAAGAAAACAAACTACCATAAGAGCAATGACACAAATCAAGCCAAACACAGAAATACAAGTTAATGAAATCCAACTGCTACATCACCAATAAATTAAAAAATACAATGGCAAAAATGTAACAATGATGACTTAGCATAAATGGAACAAAGCAAGAAGCAACTTTAAAGAAAAGGAAAAGAAAGGAAGGAAAATGGAGAATAATGTGAGAAAGGAAGAAAAGGAAAAAGTGATAAAAATTAAAATCACAAAAAGCTAAGAAGATTAATTTAAACTGAACTATTTTTTTAAATAACAGCCTAGTATAAACAATGTTAAAAATACTAAGAAAGTAAACAGTAAAATAACAAGAAACTAAGGAGCATTGGAGAAACTTCTGAGGTATCTGATACTGCTATCTGCCCAATTTGGGCAGGGAGTTGTGTGTAAGGATAAATATTGCATGCTCACTGGAATCTCTTGCAATTCCTATAGTTTGAGTTTGTGCTGTACAAAGGCTAAGGGCTGAAAGGACCCAAAGGCTTTTGTCAGCTATAGGACTACATACAATTTGGCGGCTTTTCTTTGCATACTGGAAGCCACTGCTGAGCTTATGGATCTTTGTAGCCAGAGGTCAGACAAGTTTCCATTAATTTCACAGTTTCTCCAGTTTATGCAAGCTAAAAAAAGTCACTACAACACATCAGAAACTGGGGATGGGACTGGATCCAGCTAAACAGGGAGTTTGGGAATAGGATACCTGAAGATGCTGGGCTCTCTGCCTGCCAGTCAGACTATTTTCAGATCTATCCTACCCAACTACCTAGTAAGATATTAAGGGCTAGGGGATCTAGTACTCTTCTAGATTTTGGGTCAGAGATGTCAGTTCCACTTTTCAGCAAACTACCTATGAAAAGGAAGACAATGTTGGTAGTTGAGTAATTGAGACTTAGACTGAGTTCTCACAGTAGAAATTCTCAGGGAATGAGGCTTACTCCCTGAAATAAGGAATGGAAATACTGATGTCTAAACCATTAATAGCCTGAGCACTAATCATCGTATCAACTTATTCCAGACACTGTGGCAGACTCCATTTTCTCTTGTTTCTTGTAGGGGTTCTCAGAGCTCTTCACACTCAAAATAATGACCCATTTTAAAGATATTAGCTAGCTAAAGTGAAAGGGTAGATTTCTTCTACAATGCTTGACTGCTTCAGGGAGGAGTCCATTTCACACCAAGTCTTTCCACTGGATCAAGTTTTTCAAGAACTAGAAGGTGATCCAGTGGTTTGGATCACAAGTCTGTTGTCACCAGGGCTACCTGACTTTAGTTTGTCATTGGAATTTCAGTTTCCCCTCCTCTCTGTGGGAATTGTGGTTTAGAGCTTCAGACTGCTCTCCATTTTTCTTCGAGAAGCTTTTCCATCTTTTTGTACTTTTTTACCCTTTCTGTCACTACTTTTATGGTTTCTGATGCTCATCTTTTCTTCCCTTTTGCCTTTTGGATCTCTCCTTTGTTATATTAGCACATTCGTTGAATGAATTCTTCATATGTCTTCAGTGCGGATGAATTTATTTTATTTATTTTATTTTATTTTATTTTATGTTTGCCAGTCCTGGGCTTGAGCTCAGGGCCTGAGCACTGTCCCTGGACTTTCTCAAGGCTAGAGATCTACCACTTGAGCCTCAGCACCACTTCCGGCTTTTTTTCTATGTTTGTGGTACCGAGGAATAGAACCCGGGTCTTCATGCATGCTAGGCAAGCACTGTAACCACTAGGCCAAACTCCCGGCTCAGTGCGGATGAATTTAATATGCCATTTTACCCCATACCCTCTGCACTCTTATTTTTATTTATTTATTTATTTTTTGCCAGTCCTGGGCTTGAGCTCAGGGCCTGAGCACTGTCCCTGGACTTTCTCAAGGCTAGAGATCTACCACTTGAGCCTCAGCACCACTTCCAGCTTTTTTCTATGTATGTGGTATGGAGGAATGGAACCTGGGTCTTCATGCGTGCTAGGCAAGCACTTTAACCACTCGGCCAAACTCCCGGCCCTGCACTCTTATTTTTAAATGAGGCAATTTTCTCTTTTCTATGCCTTAAGGTCAAAGCTAATCCTGTTTTGCACAAAAAAATCTCATTGCTATTCAAGGAAGTATAAAACTCTAGTTTTATGCTTATAAAACTATAAAAAATATAGAAGTCCCAGTGCACTGTCAAAGTCAGATTTTTATACTTTGTTATCATAAATAATATTGAAATATTTTTTGACTGAAATATAATTAAATTCATTGATGCATATAAAATTATGTATGATTATTAAAAGACCTCATGGTCTTAATCCTTAATGTCAAAGGATTTTTTTGTGGGGTGGGTGTCAAAACAATCCTCATATTCTTACTCTGTGTGACTTACAATCATACATTTGCTTCTCAAAGGAGTGGCAATGCCACCAAATTCATTATACTGATAAAGTGAGTGACTTAAATGATAAATTGCATTCCTTTTTTCTCACACTATAAAGGATAATGGTCTTCAGGTTCTTAGTATACACACAATCACAGGTTCTTGAGATTCACAAAACAGAAAGCATTTCAGGTTACCTTACAAACAGGAGAGTCTCATGAGATGGAAGTTTTAGAAAAATGTATTATAATTTATCAGAGTAACATAGGAAAAAGTAAAGAAGAGAGAAAATTTACATGTTCCCCATGCAGGAAGAGAAGTGAATTTCAAAATAGAAGTTCTTTCTGTAGTCTGATACCTTTTCAGCTAGGATAATAGCTGGTCACTAGTGAAATGGGTTAAAAAAATTACCATACAAATGGCAGAATTAGTTGCTAACCTCAAACATTCCTGACACTGAACGAGTGCGTAGGACTAGGAAGGAAAGAGGAAGTAACCATGACAAAAGAATGCGAAACTAAAGACAAACAATAATTTCTTGACCTCACAATCTTAAAGTATATGAAAACCAACTGGAAAGCTATTTTCCTCTTCTATTACAAGCCCAACCTCTATAAAGAGAACTGTGGCCGAGACAGCTGAAATGAGCTGAAATGCTATCTTTCTGTAGCATATCTACTCCACGTGCCTTCTTTCTCTTCCATATTACTTTACTAGTTTACTAGTAAACTTTTCTATCAGTTTTTTATGATCTTGTCTTGCTGGAGTTCTTTGCATGAAATGAGATGATCTTTATGGTTTCAAATACTATGTTGGCCAGGAAATCAGGAATTAAGTATGTCTTTTCTGACTTGAACTAATGTTACAGTTGCATGAGCAATTGCTACCACTTAGACATTATATGAGTGGATAAAATAAGTGAGGACTACCGTAAAAGCCTTTGGGATCTCCTTTTGCCAGGCATGACTTTTATTTCCCATATATTTCCACCTTAACAGAGCTTCTATATCTTTTTTTCCATATATTTTTATTGTAATTAATTGAAGGGTTACATTATTTTCAGCACATAGAAGGTGCATTACTTCACAAACATTGAGACCCTTTTCAATGTCATGGTCCACATTTCCCTCCACCCCCCACTCATCTTGATTTCCCCTCTTCCCTATCCAATTTAAAATAACCAATTAAGTATATATAAAATATATCAAATAATAAGGTGAAATATTGAAATAATACGAGATAACCAAGGGACAGCAAAAGAGATGAAATATAACATAGTACATTAGAGACATCAATCAATCATTACACGGATTTTGTTTCTATATCCTGGAGGTCCTAACATTTAGTGTCATACTATATGGCCTTATATGTCTAGATTTTGTTAGATTGTAAATCTTTGCGAGGAGAGCCCAAGGTTTCTACTGATTATGACAAATGAGGGAAACCTTTGAGTCTGGATTCACTTAATATGATTTTTCTAAGACTTTCCATTTCCTTACAAATGGAACGATGTCATTCTTTCTGGTAGGAGCATAGAATTCCATTGTGTATAAATACCACATCTTGTTGACCCACTTGTCACCTGAGGGACATCTGGGTTGGTTTCATATCTTTGCTATGGTTAATAGTGCTGCAATGAACATTGTTGTGCTAGTGGATTCAATATGTCCCTATTTCTGGAGGATTAGGTAAATGCCAAGTAGTGGAATTGCTGGGTCATAGGGGAGCTCTATGTTTAGTCTTTTGAGGAACTGTCATACTGCTTTCCATAGTGGTTTGCACTCCCACCAAAAGTGTAATAGTGAATCTCCTGGCTACATCTCCTCCAGCAACTGTCGTTATTGGATTTCTTGATCCTGGCCATTCTAACTGGAGTGAGGGGGAATCTTAGAGTTGTTTCAATTTGCATTTCTTTTATGGCCAGAGATGTTGAGCATTTCTTCATGTGTCTACAGGCCATTTTTATTTCTTCTTCAGAGAAGACTCTCTTTAAGTTTTGGTCCACCTTTTAATGGGATGATTGTTTCTTTGGAGATTTGTTTTGGAGTGATTCAGTTTTTTGAGCTGTTGATAAAGTTTAGATAGGAAGACTTTGTCCATTGTAAGGTTAGTGAAGATCTTCTCCCACTCTGTAGGCTTTCTAATTAATTTACTGGCTATGTCCTTTGCCATAAAGAAGCTCTGCAGTTTAATGCAGTTCCACTTATCCAGGTTTCTTTGATTTGTTGTGTTTCTTGGCCATTATAAAGAAAGATTCAACCTGTGCCAAGGAGATCTAGTGTATCTCTTATTTCTTGGTCTTTGATCCATTTGAAGTTAATCCTAGTAAAGGGTGACAAAGAAAGATTCAAACAGTTTTCTGCAGGTGCTTAACCAGTTCTGCCAGCACCATTTGTTGAAGAGGCTGTCTTTCTTCCATTCTATTTTTTTGGCTCCCTTATCAACTATTAAGTGGCTATAGGTCTGTGGTTTAATATCTGGGTCTTCATTGGTTTACAGGCCTGTTCTTGTGCCAGTACCAAGCTGTTTTGGTCACTATAGCTCTGTAATAGAGTCTAAAGTTTGGTATTGAAATTCCTCCTGCGCTGTTCTTTCTGCTAAGAATTGTTTTTGCTATACAGGGTCTTTTATTATTCCATATGAAATTTTGGATTGCCTCTTCTATTACTTTAAAGAATGACATTGTGATATTGATGGGTATTGCATTTAATTTTACATGGCCCTTGGCAAGATTACCATTTTCAGATGTTGATTCTTCCAATACAGGAGCATGGAAGGTTTTTCCTTTTCCTCAGTTCTGCTTTAATTTCCTTTTTCAGGGTGTTAAAGTTTTCATCAAAAAGGTCCTTTACATTCTTAGTTAATTCCTCTGTACTTTATTTTCTTTGCAAAAGGAGTCACTTCCTTGATTGTTGCCCCGTTCCTCTCACTGATGGCATAGGAAGGCAGTTGATTTTTGAGGGTTAATTTTATACCTTGCTACCTTGCCAAAGTTTTGAATCAGCCCAAGGAGCTTGGGAGTGGAGTCTATAGGGTTCTTTAAATACGGGATCATGTCATCTGCAAAGAGGAAAAGTTTCACTTCCTCTTTCCCTATTTGGATCCCCTTTATCTTTGCTTCTTGCCTTATTGCTCTGGCTAGGAATTCTAATACTATGTTAAAGAGGAGTGGAGAGAGTGTACATCCTTGTCTCTTTCCTGAGACAAGGAATGGCTTTAGCTTTTCGCCATTAACTATAATGCTAGCTGTGAGTTTGTCACACATAGCCTTTATTATGCTGAGGAATGTTCCATGGATTCCTAGTTTCTCCAGAGCTTTTAACTTAAAGGGGTGTTGGATCTTGTCAAATGCCTTTTCTGCATCTATTGAGACAATCATGTGATTGATTTTTGTCTTTGCTCCTGTTGATGTGTTGAATTATATTAATTGATTATCATATGTTGAACCAGCTTTGCCTCCCTGTGATGAATCCTGTTTGATCATAGTGTGTGATTTTTTAAATAATTTTTATTGTGATTAATAGAAGGGATACAGTATATTCACCAGATAGAAGGTGCATAACTTCACAAACATTGATACCCTTTCTCATGACATGGTCCCCATTTCCCTCCCACCCTCCTTCCACTTATCCTGATTTCCCTCCTTCCCTATCCAATTTCAAATAACCAATTAAGCACATATAAAATATACCAGATAACAAGGTGAAAAATTGTAACAATATGAGATAACCAGGGGATGGCAAAAGAGATGAGTGATAACATAGTTCATTAAGGACCACAGTCACTCATTATATGGCTTTTGTTTCCTTATCCTGGAGGTCCTTACATTTAGTGTCGTACGATTTGGACTAATGTCTCTAGATTTTGTTCTATTGTAAATCTCTGCTAGGAGAATTCACGGTTTCTACTGATTATGACAAATGAGGGAGACTATTGGGCCTATGTTCCTTTGAGTCTGGCTTACTTCAGTGTGTGATTTTTTTTGATGAGTTGTTAAAGACGGTTGGCCAGTGTTCTATTGAGAAGATTTGCATCAATATTCATCAAAAAAAATGGGTCTATAGTTCTCTTTCTTTGATGAATCTCTGTCTGGTTTGGGGATGAGGGTTATACCGGTTTCGCAGAATGAGTTTGGCAAAGTGCCTTCGTTTTGAATTTGGTTGAAAAGCTTGAGGAATATTGGTGTGAGCTCTGCTTTGAAGATCTTATAGAATTCAGCTGTGAATCCATCTGGCCCTGGGCTTTTCTTAGATGGAAGGTCTCTTATTGCCATTTCTCTTTCAGTGCTTGAAATAGGTCTGTTTAGTTGGATTAGGTCTTCTTGGTTCAGTGTGGGTGTGTTAATATTGGCTAGAAATTCATCCATTTCTTCTAGATTCTCAAATTTGTTGGCAGAAAGGTATGAAAAGTATTCCCTCATGATGCTCTGGATCTTGGTAATTGCTGCCTTGATATTGCCATTCTCGTCTGTGATTTTGTTTATTTGGGTGTGCTCCCTTGTTTTTGGTAAGGTTTGCTAAGGGTCTGTCAATTTTGTTAATTTTTTCAAAGAACAAACTCCTTGTTTTGTTGATTCTTTCTATAGTTTTTTTGGACTCCAATTCATTTAATTTTGCTTTGATTTTAATAATTTGCTTCCTTCTACTGGGATTAGGGTGGGTTTGTTGCTCTTTTTACAGGAGCTTAAGGTGACACATTAAATTGTTGGTTTGTGATTTTTCCAATTTGTTATTGTAGGCACTCACAGCTATGAATTTTACTCTGAGTATTTCCTTTGCTGTGTCCTAAAGGAACTGGTATTTTGTGTGCTACTTTTTGTTAAATTTCATAAACTGCTGAATTTTTGATCTGATCTCCATGATGACCCACTGGTGATTCAACCATGTGTTGTTCAATCTCCATGAATTATAGGGTTTTCATTGGTGGAGATTGGTGTTCAGTTCCAATATGATGCCCTTGTAGCCTGAGAGAATGCAGGGAATAATTTCAGTGTTTCAGACTCTGCCCAGGTTTGTTTTATGCCCTAAAATGTGGTCTATTTTGGAAAATGTTCCATGTGCTGCTGAAAAAATGTATATTGTGTTGTTGCTGGGTGGAATAATCTGCAGATGTCTGTTAGATCTAGTTGGTCTACACAGTTGTTCAATTCTGAGGTTTCTCTGTTGAGTTTTTGCCTGGTTGATCTGTCCATACGTGAGAGTGGTGTGTTAGTGGCACCAACAATCACTGTGTTTTGATCTATGTGTGGTTTCAGTGAAAGTAAAGTTTGCTTGATGAACTTTGGTGCTCCAGGATTAGGTGTGTAGATATTTAGGATTATTATGTCCTCCTGGAGGAGAGATCCCTTTATTAGTATGTAATAACCTTCTTTGTCTTTTCTCGCTAATTGTAGTTTGAAGTCTATTTTATCTGATATGAGGATGGCAACTCCAGCCTGTTTATGGGGGCCATTAACTTGATAAACTTTATTCCAACCTCTCAGTTTCAAAACCTGTTTGTTCTCTTGGGCAAGATGTATCTCTTGAAGACAGCAGAAAGGTGGATCTTGCTTTTTGATCCAACTCGACAGTCTATGGTGTTTAATTGGTGAGTTAAGTCCATTCATATTGAGAGTTAGGATTGAAAAATGTTTAATAGTTCATGCCCTTTTAAAAAGCTTTCATTAAGGCCTGTGGCTTGACAGTTCTTGCGGACCTAGAGTATAATTGAACACCTAGATATACAGTATTGCTCAACAACCATCAACTGTAGATCCATGCATTATAAGAGTGGAACATGAACAGAGGACCAGAGATAGAAAAAATAGTATGTAGGACAAGAGGGGAGGTAAGAAAAGTGTAAGGTTAATATAGTAATGAAGAAAAGGGATAGCATAAAGATAACTAACCTAAGGTGATAGAACAGTAAAATAGTTGAGTGCAAAGTTTAGAAGGTATAAGATAAAAATTATGAAAATAAGAAGAATAAGCAGAATATATAGAGAAAAGAGGAAGGTACATATAGGAGAGTTCAATGATAAAAAATTTAAAAAGAAAAAAGGTGGGGGGAGATCCCACACCATTTTGAGTTCTTAGACAAGAAATGCTAGGATTAAGAACCAACAGATTGAAAAGCAGGTGACTGTATCAATATACATACCATTTTTATCCAGTCTGTACCCAGTGCTGTCACTATGTTTCTAGGAATGACCACAATGGCAGAAGGAATGTGGGACAAGAAAAAAAAAAAAAGGAAAGAGTCATAACATTGAAAAAAAAAAGGTGTAGGTAAAATGGCAAAAAAAATAAGAACACATAAAAATGCAAATGGGAAAGGGTAGAAAAAGAAAAAAAAAGCACAAAAAAGGGGATATTCTTCAGGCTCTTTTTTTGGGGGGAGCAGGATTGGAAACTTGTGTCTCCACTAAATGAGGATTCAAACACTTCAGAAAGTCTTTTCTCTCATGATTTGGCTTTGAGGTTTTTCTGATCAGTTTGCTTCATTGGGCAGAAAAAAAAAAAAAAGAAACTGGAACAGTCACAAGTGGCTTTATTTACCAGGACTGTGGCCGGCCCTGTGGCCTGCCCAGGGGGAAGAACTTCCGCTAACCCCGTGGGGGGGGGGGACTTCTGGCTAAGCTGCCTCTGGGAAATCCTTTGCCCTTTTGAATGATGGCGCTGCCAGCACCACCTCTCAGGTTCCAGTTGGTTTGGCAGGGTCTTTGCCAGCAGTCAAGATGGCGCTGCTCTCAGCTGGTGGGGGAGGGGCTCCCTCCCAATGCCTTTCTGCGAGCAGAAGTGGAAACTTCTCCTTGGAGGTACTCACAAATTGATGGATTCTCCAGTTCTGTGAAGCTGGCAGGTCAGTGCACAGCCGGGTGATGGCTCTGGGCTCGCACAGGCTCTGTGTGGCTCTGTCTGCAGCCGGCGGGTCTGCGCTACTGAGAAGCACTGTCTGCTCAGGTTCGGAAGAGAGGCTTTGTCTCTGCAGCTGCTCTGAGAGGCTGGCTCTGCTCCATGCTGTCTTATTGCATCAGTTTTCTGCCTTATTCCCCTCTGATTGAGAGCTCTATGGTGCTATAGCTTACTTAGGATTGATCTTTGGGTATGAACTTTCCCCTATGATGCTAGAACTGGTATCTTGGCTAGAGCTCAGAAAGACTCACACTGAACTGCCGCCATCTTCTGCTGATCTTTCCTCTGGAAACAATTTCAAACAAGAGGACAAAGGCCTCGTTATGGTCCCCTATTTATTTATTTTTATTGGCCAGTCCTGGGGCTTGAACTCTGGGCTTTAGCACTGTCCTCCGGAGTTACTTTGTGCTCAAGGCTGGCACTCTACCACTGAAACCACAGTGCTATTTCCCTCGTGTGTTTGTGTGTGTGTGTGTGTGTGTGTGTGTGTGTGTGTGTGTGTGTGTTTGATTAATTGAGATAAGAGTCTCACAGACTTCCCTGCCCAGGCTGCCATTGAATCATGACTCTCAGATCTCAGCCTCCTAAGTAGCTAGAATTATAAGCATGAGGACCAGACACTTCCTTGTTTCCCCTATTCTTGTAGTTCAACATTTAAAGTAGGCTGTAGAATGCTTTTGAGGTTCTTTTTTGTTAATTTAAGTTTTATTGCAAAAGTTATGTACAGAAGAGTTACGGTTATATAAAGGTAATAAGTATGTTTCTATTTGAACAGTGCTACCTCTTCCTCATCCCCCTCCCACCCCGTAGCCCCCTTCCTCCTGCTAAGCTGTAAATTTTACTTCCAACACAGTGTGGAGGGAATTGACTGCCGAATTGGATTATTCTTTGTTCCATTGTTTTTGTGATTCCCTGGTCTCCTGGCCAAATCAGACAGACTTATATATAAGACAAAGAATACAGAAATAATAATAATAAAAAAGTGATAAAGGGGACTAAACCAATGGAAAAAAAGAAGGAAGAAAGAAATAACTGAAGAAAGTAAATTAAAAAGCCTGTTTCCAATTTTTCCCCTGGTCAAACATGGTTACTTGCTTCTATGTTTTTCTCCCACTTTTCCTACCCCCACCGAAATTATGAAGTTTGTTTCCAACATATTGTCATGTGAGTATCACTGTTGCATTGATTCACCCTTTGTCCTTTAGCTCTCCATTTTGTGGGTCACCATTTCTTATCTAGTTCAAATAATCATATGCATGTACGTATAGATAATACATCTGGTACAAAAATAAGATAGAGTGACAACAGGAATTAAGTCATGTTGGGGGAGGGGAGAAGGCAAAAAGAAATAACTTGGAGCTCATTTTAATGTGTAGCATGTGTATTATGTACATCTTTACATAGCTATTGAGCCATTTTGATCCTCCTCTAAAAATATCATCTTTATTCTCAGTGTGTGAATGTTTAGGTTGCTTTTTATTTAATCATGTCTAAGTGAAATTATTAGTCATTTAGTATCCATTGGATTAATTTGTAGATTTATAGACATATTCTAATCATTGCAAATGAGGGAAACTATACAGCCTATGCTTCTTTGGGTCTGACTTACTTTGTGTACTATAATTTTTTACCAAGTCTTTCCATTTCCTTATGAATGAGGAAATGTCATTCTTTGTAATAGAAGCATAGGATTCCATTGTGTATAATAGCATAGAATTCCATTCTGCCAGGACTGGATCAAGAAAATGTGGTTGTAGAATTTTTAGTTTATTTTCTGGTTTTAATACCAATATATGTAATTAAAAAGTAACAATTTCCTTATCACCTCACCTGTCTATATTGGCTTACATGAAATATCCTTAAGGCTATGCTTTCTTTAAAAAATAAAGTTGTGAATGTATACTTCTCTTAATATCTTTATTATTTAGGATATTTGATTCAGTAGAAATGGTTTGAAAAATATTGAGTGAATTTTAGCAGCTACATAAAACTCATACTGTTACAAAAAAGTGAAAATTCCTTTGTGCTTATTTTTTTCCAACAGGACTCATTTGGCCCTCTTAGGTAATTCAGTTTAGGAAGAAAAATATCGGAAGTGAATTCACAAAGCACCAGTGAAATTTCCAGTAGTTCCATTTGAATTTATCCTTTGGGCAAATCAAATTATGATTATGAGCATTGGGATTCAAAATGTCACGGAAAGTAATCATAGTTGAACTAATGAAAGGAAATCACATGTAATATTACAGAATGTCAAAACATTATTTATAAGATTATAATTCTGCTGCCACTAAAGATCTATGTGTTGAAGTGAAGTTTCCACAGCTTCTTGTTTGGCTAATACTTGGCTTCTGTGTGTAGTTTCTGAGCAACCTTCATCATTGACTCAGCCTTTTATGATGGTATTCTCAGTACATGCTGTAAGAAAATTTTCAATAGTCATGATAATACATAATACTTACATGTCTATAGAACAATACCAGTTACACAGAAATTACAATGGAAAAAAAGCTCTTCTGATATAATCATTACAATAATTTATCTCTCAGTTACCATTAGCCTCAGTAGTTGGTTTAATATGTTATGATCTCAGGGAATATGATGAAAGAAGCAATTTCATAGGCTTGGGATAATAGCTTTAGACATTATGAAAAGATTATTCTACATTCTTGTTTCTCTAATTTTTATTAATCATTTAAACATTATTCTGCTTTGATAATAACATACACTTTAACATACCTTATCTAACATATTCAGTGGTAGATCTTGTTTATTTATATTTATACTTATTAAACTTTCTAAGAAAATAATGTTTTAAAAATCCTTAATTCCCAATTGATAGACAGTAGTCTCTCTGCCGGCATTTCTGACCTTAATACCAACTATAATTAAATGTGTATGTATGATTTTACATAGGTAGATGTAAGAAATAAAACATAGAAAAACAAGCAGAATAGTAGAATAAAAAATTCAATAACTTGATGTATTGAATTAATAATTTAGAACACTAATAAGTTACTGTGAACAGTATCAAACACCACAGAAGTATTTTTTAAAGAACTCTAAATCTTGGGTCTCATTTAAATATCCTCCATTATTCCTCATCTCCCTCCCCCACTGGATTCTTCTTACTCTTGACTGGAAGTTTGGAGGTCATCTTATGGAAATCAGTAAAAAGGAGCAAATTTAGATTGAACATGACTGTAATATGTAAAATATTCTGTGCATATATATATATATATACACAAACACACACATATATGCCAGTACTAGGGTTTGAACTCAGTGTCTTTCATCTGCTAGACTGATATGCCTCCAGCTTATTTTTTACTGGCTGGAATGGAATCTCCTAGAATTTTCTACCTGAGCTGACCTTGAAACACACTTCTCTGGATCTAAATTTTTTAGTGACTAGAATTACAGGTCTGAGCCACAAACTCTCAGTGCTATCTTATTTTTTGAGGGGGGGCGGTTGCCAGTCTGGGGCTTGAACTCAGGGCCTGAGCACTCTCCTTGGGCTTTCTCAAGGCTAGAGATCTACCACTTGAGCCCATTTCTGACTTTTATTATATTTATATATATGTATATGTATGTATATATACATACATATGTATACATATATATATAAATATACATATGGTACCGAGGATCTTTGTGCATGCTAGACAAGCACTCTACAAGTAGGCCAAATTCCCAGCCTACAATCTTATTTTTATTAGTCAAAGTTACTGTAGTTCTTTTAGTCAATCACTTTTTGTTTTAATACTTCACTGGTTTTTAACACATTGTTTTATACTGACACTGGGGTTTGAATTCAGGGTGTTGATTTGTTGGTTTGTTTTTTCTGCTCATAGTCATTACTCTCCCACTTGAACCAGACCCTATTTCCAGATTTTTGTTCTTTAATTGGAGATAAGAATTTTGTAGTTTTCTGCCCAGGCTGACTTTGAATAGTGATCCTGAGGCATGAGCCAGCAGTACACAGCTTTAACACATTTTTAATACTTTTATTTTCAAAAGCATTTCACTTTTTGTATATTTATTCATTGTCAGTTAATTTTTCATGCTTCTCAAAAACTCTTGTAACATGGTACTATTAAATTTAATGGCTTGACTATGCCAGTGAATTTGTTTCCAACACTAACAGCTTCTGCTCTCTGAAACTCCACATCTCCTTGTAACTGATAGAAGAAGAACGTAGGAAATTAATCATCAATTTCTACAAAGTAGAACAGTATCGGAATGCTAGGATATTGGTGAACAAGCCATTGAATTTCACAGTTTGCCATCTGGTTCTCAAATATATTCTGTGCACTTTACAACTTATTAGCAATCATTCCTCATAATCTTAAAAATCAACTATATGCTAATTTACAAGTAAGAAAAGTTATCTAACCAAATGAGAAATAAAGCCCACAAGATCGGAAAGATAAAGGTTATAAACAGAGCATGCTTATACCACGAGTACTCCCCTTATTTACCTTGAGGAAACTAAGCTTCAGGCAAAGAAATAGGAAAATATTGTATTTGGAATGTGGACACAGGTGGCTTCAGGGTCCTGAGACAATAATGGTGGTGGCTTTGTAGGAGAAGTCACCCTATATGAATATCCAGGAGAGTATATCTGGCTTTTTCAATGATGCTATGTGAAAAGCAATAATTAAGCAAGAAAGTGCTTGGATGACCACAACCTGACCTTCTGAAATTGTTGTAAGGTAAGATATAAGGTTAGTATATTGTGAGTTCAGAGCCCACTTCCTGAAGGCTGCACGGACCAGAGGGCTGTCTAATGCCTGATATGCTCTTTACATATTTGAATACTCAGCCAGTTACTATCTAACGTTCATTTTCATGACTCACAGGCTGTAGCAAGGCACATTCCATTGAATCGGTTTTTACTTTGAGATGAAGAATAACTTAAATATTGAGTCATGTTTATCACAGTAAGAAGTTTTATGAATAGCTTTTAAAATCAAAAGTGTAACACATGATTCTAAAATTGAATGCCAATTTATTTCTTGGTAAAGATTGATGTTTTTATCCTTCATCTATATTTGATTTTTTAAATTTTATTTTATTGTTGGGGTGATGTATAGTTACATTCATCAGCTAGTGGGTATATTACTTCTTGAACATTGTTGCCCCCTTCCATGTTTTTCTCCAATTTTCCCTCCTTTTATCCCCTCCCATTCATCTTGATTTTTTTTCTTATCTCCCATTTTGAAATACACAAATAAATGTATACATAATATACCAGATCAGATACAGTAACAGTATGAGATAAACCTTAAGGGGAAAAGAAGAAAAAAGAAATAGCTTCACATAGTACATTAAGAACAACAATCACAAAGATAAAATTCTTGTTTCCATATCCTGGAGTTCATTTCGCTTAACCTCATCCTGTATGGAAATATGTACTTAGTGTTTGAGCTAGTATTTCATCTATATTTTATTTTAAAGTTTTGGTCTAGGCACGGATAAAATTTCTTTACACACAAAGTTATCATGCTCAAACCTTTTTACAATAAAACATTGTGAATCTTTCATTTACTACAAAAGTATATATGTAGCTAGGCCCTGGGGATTCATATATTTAATTCTAACTATGCAAAAGGGTGGGATCTGAAAACTGTAGCTCAAAGTCTGGGCAGAAAATTCCATGAGACAATTAACAAGCAAAAAGTTGGAAATGTAAGTGTGGTTCAAGTGGTAAAGTGCCAGCCTTGTGCAGCTAAAACACAGTGTCCGGGATGAGTTCAACACTACTAGAACAATGTATGTAATTATGTATATGCTTATTTTTAGATGCCACATACATATGTATGCTATAACATATATGTGTACATATTCTTTGCTGTAACCTAACTTCATGTTTTTTCATAACTGAATAAAAGTAATATCCAATCTAGCTACATCTAGTAGTCAATAAACCAAACTGCAAATTTTTATTTATGTCTTTACTGAATGATTCCATTGATCCCACAGAGGTAAAAAAAAATCACATATAAATCATAGATCAGTAAATAAATAATAAGTAATCTTGAAGTAAAGTAATGATTTAAGTGCACATTATGTGATAATTCATATTGTAAAGACAAAAATGAATTTTCAGTGCATTGATAAACTATGACAAAATGATGTGTTTGCTGTGTAGTAAGGTGTAATATTCACTGGGTACAGGTTAACATGTCTTAAACTTTCATGCTCATTGTTCTCTGTGTTGTAATAACTCTACAGTCAGGTACAGGATATCCTATACTCCAGTGTGCTGACGTAGTGGACAAACTGCTGGTCATTTTTTTTGGGGGGGGGGGTCGGTCATGGAGCTTGAATGCTGGGCCTTGAGCGCTGTCTCTAGCTCTTCAGCTCAAGG
This sequence comes from Megascapheus bottae, assembly GCF_031878675.1. Taxonomy (NCBI): domain Eukaryota; kingdom Metazoa; phylum Chordata; class Mammalia; order Rodentia; family Geomyidae; genus Megascapheus; species Megascapheus bottae. Next base: position 2,690,640 of record NC_143517.1, read on the forward strand.
CAACCACCCTACCCCTTGAGTCACAGACCCACTTCCGGTTTTCTAGTGGTTAATTGGAGATAAGAGTCTCACTGACTTTAGTGCCTGGGCTGGCTTTGAACCACAATGTTCAGATCGCAGCCTCCTTAGTACCTAAGATTACAGATGGCTCTGGTCACTTTTTGTGCTATCTATGAGCTCCACTCAGGGCAAATGCAGCTGTTCAGTTCTGGCCCCTGTTACTGAAGTGCCATACCCTGGCCCTTTTTAATGGTGACACTTAGTGTCTCTCTGATCCTTTTGCTTCCTAACCAGCAACTCCCCAAAGACCTTCAACACTATGCTTGTCTTTGATTCTAATAGTTAAATTCCTAAATTTTAATGGGGCTTGGGTCATGGAGTGAGTCTTTGTTGTGACCCACATTTCACAAGCTCATCCAACCTGCTTGAGTTAGACTTGCCACAATACAATTAATATTTTATAGGGCTATTTAGTGGACAACTTATATAACACATGTACAGAAAAAAAGAGTTTATACAACCGTGCTTCTTTCATTTCTCTACTACATTCTATGTCTCTTTTCTCTCCCTTAATCACTTTCCACAGCCATAGTAGTTATACACTTTTCATGTACCTCATCTTTTTCCAACCACAGGTAGTGCCCAAACACACCTCCTTAGAGGCTGTCCTGGTCCCCCTCTCTAATGAACCTCCCCACCTCACTCACATTGTGAGCTAGTTGTTACTATCTGTTAGCAATAATCCCTCTGTTTTCATACTGACTTTGTGCTAGTTATAGTGCCTGTATATTCACAGAGGATGGTACTTGTTCTATGTCTACTGTGTAGCCAGTGGCTCAACAATATTAGACATAGAGGAAGTGCCATCAGTAATAACAGCAAAAAGGCAGAGATAGAGGGGAAAATGAAAGGAGGGAAGGAGAATAAAAAGGAGGATGAGACACAATGAAGAGGGAGGGGGTAGTAAGGAAGTAAGAGAACTGGATGGGGAGAGAGAGACATCTTCTTTTTTTTGCACACCGTTCACAGCTTTATTAAAAATCAGCAAACAATACTGTAGACATAGATATGAAAATTTCTAAAATGTTGCGTCTTAGATTTAGTTGGCAAAGGCCACATGTAGGAACAAACGAGTTTAGTCTTCGATGTAGAAACCAGATCTGCTAAACTGTAAAAGCAAAACAAAAAACAAAAAACCCAACACACTTTCCTATTGTTTGAAAATACCAGTTTAAGTGTAAGATCGTAAAAACGCATAGGTCTTTAATGAAAGAAATGGCTGGAATACAAGAGTATTCCCCTTTCACAGTATTTCTTTTCACTTCATTTGCAGGTTATTGGCTAGGCTGTAGGATCTAACTGTTACAGCACTAAAAGGCAACTATTTAGGGAAGAGGCAGAAAAAGGAAAAAGGAATGTATGTAAGGCACTTAAAAAAAAGGTACGAGAAGCATAATAGTGTTTTAGGAAGACAAGATAAAAATTACCCAGGCTAGTTTGGTTCTCACTGGATGAAATCAATGCACTGATACTGGGTGCCTCTGTGACTCTAATAAACCATGCCTTGGTCGCCATATTGGTAATCCCTTGGGTAGTCATCTTGGTACTTTTCTGATAATCACTCTCACTGATTTCTGACCCACTCGTTCCCCTGCCTTGACTTCCATTGTGAATGATGGGTTCTGTGGGGCGGTGCAGAACATGGGGTCATACACTTGCCGCCCAAACCCATACACACTCACTCCTCTCTCAGAAGCAACTTTGTTGGTCCCCATCTGCCAGGAAATGGTCGCGTTGTCCACTGGTTGTAATGTCAGCTTCTGATCATAGATATCTCGTCTGGTGCCTGGAACTGACATCCCCACCTGGCTGGCTCCCTTGTTGGCGCCCATCTGCAGACTAATCGTGGTCTGGTCAAAGGGTTTGTCAGCCTGCATCTTGGGATCATAAAGATGCCGCAGTGTCCTGAAGGCCGTCATGCTGCCACATTTGTTGGTGCTCATCTGCAAACCAATTACACTTTGGCCAGCCTTTAATTTTCCTTCATCAGAACGTCTTGTTTGTTTCTCTGCATATTTGACCCCAGTGTCGCTGGCTGTATGGAATCCTTTAGTTTTAGCCAGCCCTGCCAGTGCCACCAGTGTCGTCTGAACCTGGGTCATGTTTCCAGTCTCAAAAAGATCGTTTGCTTCAATTATGTCCTGTGGCTTCATACCATAAGCCTGGATAGCTTTAATGAAGTTGCCAATATTCTCCAACTGAGGCCAGTTTGTTGAGGACTCGTTGACCTTCTTCACAGAGCCAGGCTGTAGCTTGTTTATGAGTTCGCAGAGGATGATGCTGTCCTTGAGGCGCAGGTGGAAGTTGGTCCCGATGCTCATGCCTGTCACCCCTTCTGTCCAGTTGCGAAAATCTTCTTCTGCCAGGTGATCATACTTGGAAGCAGTCTTGTTTTTTACCTCGGCCTAGAGCTCGTAGGAGGGGCCCTTGTTGAAGTGGGTCATGGTGCCCGGAAGAGGCTGCGCTGGGGTTCGGGAATCCCTCGCACTTGGTGTCCCTGCTCCTGGCCCCTAAGGGTGACAGCGCGGGAGAGATTCGGAGCTGGTTCCCTGCACTGTGCAGTAGCAGCCCAGGCGCGATGGAGAGGCGCGGTGCCTGGGCAACTTGGTTCTCGGGGTCCCATGGAGGCTCGGGTCGGCTCCGAAGAGACGCGCTGGCTGCCGCGCCCGTCCCGCGCTCCGCAAGCCGAGCGACATCTTCTTACATTTAACATGGCCTGTATTTTTCCCATGCTAGTCTTATGTAGTTCCTTAGCAGTTTAAACTTAGACAAATAACTTGTTCAGATATTAGTCTTTATTTCGCATACAGAAATAGATGAAAATAACTGAAAAGATTTTCCTCCAAATGACTAAATCGTCAGCACTCTGAGCTTCCCTGTCCTACAGTATGTGGCAGAATTAGTACTGCTCCTTACATAAATTCTTCCTGAATGCAACCTCTGGTGAAGGTTTGATGAGGTAAACAAGGGATTTCATGTCAACCTATTAGGTGGAAATAAATTTAAATTCAATTAAGGGAGAACTATCTCAACCTTTTCCTTAAGCGTTACAGAGGAAATCTATATCTATTAACCTCTACAACCAGTTACTTCTCAGAAGATCTTGTTTCAAACAGTCACATATACAGCTAACAAAAATACAATTACTTGGTGTGGACTCTCCGTTTTCTCAGGAGAGAAATGCCAAAGGATGTCTAAGAAATACGTGATTTATGGAGAAAGACGATGAGAGTCACAACATGGGGTCCTACATACTTTAGTTTCTTCATCTCTAAAGCAGAAGCAAAATATCCCTTATCTCATATAATTATTATAGTTATAAGAAGTTACTATGTAAGTCTGTCTGCTTTCTGTTACTGTAATAGATACCCAAGATCATTAGCTTATTAAAGACAATTTTGGCTCACAGTTTGGTGTTTTACTCTATTGTAGGTTGGCATGTTGCTTTAGGGTCTGTGATAGGGAAGCACTTTATGGTAAAAATGTGGGATAGAAGAAGCCCTTAGTTTGTGGCCAGAAGCAAAAGTGAAAGAGTGGCCAGTGTCCTAATATTCCTTTCAAAGTCTCACTCTTGATAATGAAACACTTCCCGTGTGTTAAAGGTTCCGGACATTTCAACAATGTCATGGGCTTTTTAATACACAGAACTTTGGATGAACACTTACCTAAATATTAGAACTATAAAAATAAACCACATAGGGAGTGTTCATTAGCTATTCATTTTTATAATTCAATTTAAAAATCCCAGTTTTCCATAGCTGAGCCTTTGCTTGTTTTAAGCTTTGTTTCTCATCCCTCAGAAACCATTGATCTTTCTCTTCTCTACCTTGCTATTATCCATTAAACTACATCATTTTTTTTTTTTGAGTTGGTTGTAGGGCTTGAACTCTGGGCTTAGGCGTTGTCCATGAGCTCTTCAGCTCAAGACTAGTGCTCTGCTACTTGAGTCACAGGGCCACCTCTGGTTTTCTGGTGGCTAATTGGAATTAAAAGTCTCACAGACTTGGGATTGGGAGTTTGGCCTAGTGGCAGAGTGCTTGCCTAGCATGTACGAAGACCTGGGTTCGATTCCTCAGTACCACGTACATAGAAAAGAAGCTGAAAATAGTGCTGAGGTTCCAGTGGTAGAGTTCCAGCCTTGAGAAAGTTAAAGGACAGTGTTCAGGCCCTGACCTCAAGCCCAGGACTGGCAAAAAGAAAAAGTCTCACAGACTTTCCTGCCTGGGCTGGTTTTGAACCTCGATCCTCAGCCTCCTGAATAGCTAGGATTGCAGGCATGAGCCACCGGTGACTGGCTTCATCCATCATTTTCTATTTACAATAATTATTACTGGTTGATTAAAATAATTATAAAGTGGCATGTATGTATTAATGACAAGTTCTCCTTATAGATAGGACTCCTTAAGTCCTTTTAGTAAGCAAGTTATAATGTTAATTATGTATGTTGGTTGTAACTTGAAATTATTGCCAATTTTCCTCTTGATAAGGACTCACATGTTGCTATATGGGTATTTAAAACTGTTCCATCTGTTTGATTTCTTGAACACTTGATGCTAGGACATTTTGTATTTTGTGACTTAGTGCTTCTAAATAAAGTTGGAGATTAACAAGGTAAGAGGGTTTCCCCAAATAAACATTACTTCAATATACATGCGAAATAATATTAAAAGTATTTAGCCCAAGAGCGAGGACATAATATTTGTGTACCCAATGCTATGGACATGGTACTGGAAATATAAACACAAATACATAGATATAAAAACTTATGACTCCATAGACATAATGTTTTATTACATAGATTAATATGACATACAAACCCTCAGCCTAATTTTAATTATATTCTGAAATCTAAGTGCCAGTGATTGTATATAGCAATTCCCCTTCTTGAATACTTGTTTGTTAAACATGTCATTTGAAATACGATGTAAAAATTAATGGTAATACATTTTTTTAAAAAAGGATAAAATTACTTAGCCTAGATTTTCGTATGAATCTATGTTAATAAAATCCATTTTCTTTTCAGTGGTATTAAGCAACTAACACATAGCCACCTTCTCAGAAACCTTATAAGACTGACAAAATTCAGAATAAAATTCATAATTATCTACTCAATATTATCCTCCTTCTGAGTTGTAAAGTATATTTCCAATATATTGTCTTGTGAATATCACTGTTTGATTTTTTAAAATTTTATTTTCAGGATAATATATAGAGGGATTACAGGTGCATTCATTAGTTAGTAGGTGCATTACTTCTCACATATTGATACCTCTTCTCATTTTTTGTCCCCATTCCTCTCACCCCCTCCCAATCATCTTGTTCCTCCCCCTTCCCTTTCCTATTTCAAATAAACAAATAAATGTACATACAATATAACAGGTAACAAAGTCAGATACAGTAAAACATAAGATTAACCAAAGGGCAAAAAAGAGAAGAGAAATAAAATAGTACATTAAGAACAACAATCACACAAGATAAACCTCTTGTTTCCATATACTAGAGTTCATTTCATTTAGTCTCATCCTACATGAGAAAACTTCTTAGTATTCTGATTTTTTTTCCTTTTTATTTCTTTGTTTCTACAGGGGTTTTTTTTGACACATTTTGTTTTCTTAGTCCCCTTGATAGTTAAAAAAAAAAACAGTTCTTTTTTCAAAAGCAATAGAATCTGGAATTATTTTAAACTTCATGCTCTCAGCTTTTTATGTCTTTTACAACTGAGGTTTGTTGGCTGGGGAAATTAAACAATCTGTTTCAACAGCCTTTCTTTCTTCTTGGATAGGAATCTTCCAAACCCAGGATTATTTAAAATATAAATCACTGTAATGTAAGAGTGTCATTTAGTGCCACTAATGAAGTGAACTAGAGTATGTGTAGAATTGGTTATAGTGTAGCCATGAAATATATTCTTGAGATGAACACCACTACTTCTGTAACAAAGGATAAATGTACATCTGGATGAGGGTTGAGGGCACAGATCCAAGTGGCAAGATGTGTGAATTCTGAAAGAAATGACATATTTGAGGCTATTTGTGTTAAAGATGTCATACTCATTTCAACTTTCAGTGGGAAAAGGTATTTGTATTTTATTTTATTAAGTAATATATGTTGGTTGTACAATGGGGTTTCCCAGTGAAATCCCCACACACATTTCCATACACATATGCAATTTACCCCAATCAACTTCATTCCCCACTATCACATTCCCTTCTCACTATCCCCTCTTCACAAAATAATTCCAGTCTAGTTCTTTGTTTTATCTTCACACATATAAATCAACTAGTCTGACCATTGTCATCTTTTTAAAAAAAAATTGCCAGTCCTGGGCTTGAACTCAGGGCCTTAGCACTGTCCTTGGGCTTTCTTTAGGCTAGAGCTCTACCATTTGAGCCTCAGCACCACTTCTGGATTTTTTCTATGTATGTGGTACCAAGGAATTGATCCCGGGTCTTCATACATGCTAGGCAAGCACTCTACCACTAGGCCAGAGTACAGACTCGAATTTTCATCCTTTTTAAGCCTCTTCTTTGGTTCATTCCTCTCTCACTGGCACCTGGCACCCACCTGCTGAACACAATCTGTGTTAGTCATTCATTAATTTCATTTGGCTTTTCATGTGCCTATTCTCTATTGCTTTCTAATCAGCAGTTTTTATTGAGTTTGCCTATGTCCTTTTCATTATTTTTTTGATATTATTAGATTGTGTTTTCAAGCGTATGATTCGGTACCATTTGGCCACAAAGAATAACTTTCTTCTGGGGAGCAAATTTATTTATATTGTATATTTCCATTTCCTTACTGTGACAAGGATTGCATGTGAGACAACAGTGTTTTAATATGTAAGAAACAGTGAGGGTATGAAGACAGAAAATTGCCAAGTATTTCCTGAGTTATGTTTTTCAATCATATGTAAACTTAACTTGATAAAATTAATTTGATATGTTAATGTATTCCTATTAGTTGTACCTGGTTATAAAAATACTGTATCTAGTAAAATGGGAAATAGATTATTCAGAAAAAGAGGTTAGGGCCGGGAGTTTGACCTAGTGGTTAAAGTGCTTGCCTAGCATGCATGAAGACCCGGGTTTGATTCCTCGGTACCACATACATAGAAAAAAGCCGGAAGTGGTGCTGAGGCTCAAGTGGTAGAGCTCTAGCCTTGAGAAAGTCCAAGGACAGTGCTCAGGCCCTGAGCTCAAGCCCAGGACTGGCAAAAAAAAAAAGAAAAAGAGGTTAAATTGTACCTAAGGAGATAATAAATTTAGGCATTTAAAAATTAAAACATAGCCGAGCATGATGGCTCACGCCTTCTAATCCTAGCTACTCAGGAGACTGAGATCTGAGGATCAAGGTTCAAAACCAGCCTGGGCACAAAAGAGCCTGAGACTCTTATCTCCAATTAACCTCTAGAAAACAGGAACTGGGGCTTGGCTCAAGGGTAGGGCATTAGCTTTAAACTACAGAGCTTAGGGACAGCACCCAGGCCAAGTTCAAGCCCCATAACCCACAAACAACAACAACAACAACAATAACAAAACTTAAAACATAACATGTAAGTGAAGGTACCTAAGGAATGATATATTTTTTGTATGATAACTAAGGTGAAAAAAGAAAAGCAAGAGAAATGAGTAGACAAGCCTGTATTCCAAACAGACCATAGCAAGATCAAAGTTAAATTTTAAAAGTTCTGAATTTTGTTCTAAGATGATTTTTTTCTTAAAAAATAGTACCACTTGCAGTGTGTGTGTATATATATAAATACATGTATATATCTGTCTATATTATTTTTATATGTCATTAGGCTTTTCTGTTTACAATACTTCTCTTGTTCTAATTCTTCTTTTACTTTGCATCGATTTAAGCACGCTCAAATTCAGCCATGTCAGCTAGTAATGTTCTAATTTCCCTGAGTGCATAACTATAGAAAGACTAAAACATTGTAGTGACTAGAGGACATATATATGTAGACTTAGCCCCAGTAACATGGGGAAAACCAGGAACATATCAGCTGGTATTAAGTCACTCTGGTGCTAACATACACACTCTCTTTTTTTTTTTTTTGCCAGTCCTGGGCTTGAGCTCGGGGCTTGAGCACTGTCCTTGGACTTTCTCAAGGCTAAAACTCTACCACTTGAGCCTCAGCACCACTCCTGGCTTTTTTCTATGTATGTGGGGTACCGAGAAATTGAACCCAGGTCTTCGTGTATGCTAGGCGAGCACTCTACTACTAGGCCAAACTCCCGGCCCCCACATACTCATTTTTATTGTGATTGAGGGAAACCACTTGGTATTTCTGCCACTCAGGATCAAGCTTCCACCAGTAAGTCTCCATGTGCGGTCCTGGATCTCTGGTCCATCTAACTGCAAGACCGTCAGTCCTGAGCATTATGAGATATCCACTGAGATCAGGTCCCTGAATATAATATATTCTCTTAGTCCAGTGTTTGGTGAAATCTGTCACATCATTGCTTATTGTTAGAAGCTGTATAATATGGATGCACCACAACATATGTATTTGCTTAATTCCTAATTTCATTTAATAATTCTAGGACCAGTTCTATGATTTTCCTTGAAATGCTACACACATAAAAATATGTAATATATATATGATATATATGAGCTTTATTGCTTGACACACTTGAAATACCCCGAAATCCGCACTATTCATTTTTTTAAATGCACAAAACAAGTCCAATATACACCTGAGGTTGGAATCATGAAATCAAGGAAGCACAAACACTTATTTTGTTTTAGGTTTATAGCATAGTTTATTTTATACATCCTTGTTTTACGTGGGTTTTTTTTGTGTGTGACTGGAATGCAGTAATTACACTGGATAAATGTGGTCATTGTTTTTATAAAATTGCCGAGAAGTAATGGAAAGAAAATATTTTTAATCCCATGAAATGAAACACAATAGAGACATATAAACCAATTAGCACTTAGCTCCAAGAACAGAAAACACATAGAAGTGACATTTAAAGTCTCTTGGTCCTGCACATTGCCAAGCCTAGAGGAAGCACAGGGATGTGGATGGCAGAGGAGTGCCTCTGAGGTCAGAGTGTGCAGGAGTGGCTGGGCCAGACAAACTCACCTTAGAAGTCACAGTAGTAAATCCATCTTCAAATCCATCATGGGCTATTTCCAGTATAAAATAGGTAATTTACAAATTATCTGCTCCAGTGAGATCTGATTATTGCCTACTTAAAGTCTCTAAAAAGTCTCATTACATGTGAAACAAAACCTGACTCCCCTCACCCAATTTCCCATCACTGTATTTGCTCTTGTCTGTCTCTGCATATGTTTGTATTTCTTTGTCTTTTTAATCTTCCTTTTTTTATTTTTGCCAGTCTGGGCTTGAATTCAGGGCCTGGGCTCTGTGCCTGAGCTTTTCTTCTTCAATGCTAGCACTCTACCACTTGAATCACAGCTCCACGTTTCTCTGTTTATGTCATACAGAGGAATCGAACCCAGGGCTTCATGCATGCTAAGCAAGCACTCTATCACTAGTCTGAATTCCTGGCCAGATAGGATACATTTTTAAGATGTTATTTTCTGAATAATTGATTTCAACATAAATGTAACTATTTTAAGCTCTGGACTTCTGTTTTAAAAGTTATTATTATTTACGTTAGCCATGGGGCTTGAACTATGAGGCTGGGCACTGTTCCTAAGCTTTTCATTTAAGGTTAGTGTTCTACCACTTTGAGCCACAGTGACATTTCTGTTTTTTTTTCTTTTTGGTGGTTAATTAGAGATAAATCTCCTGAATTTTCCTGTAGGGAATGGTTTTGAACCATAATTCTCAGATTTCAGCCTCCTGAATAATTAAGATTAAAGGCATGAGCCAGCACCTGCCTAAGGTATGTGCTTCTGAGTGAACACATGAGCTTGTATATGTCTGTGTGCATTTATGTGTGTGATCATATGCATACCCTTGTCTGTGCATGTATTTGCATGTGCATGCATGCACATATGTGTTACTGTGTGTGCATGTGTATCTTCATGTACGTATATGTGCAACTGCATGTGCATGTACTCGTGTGTGTTTTTTCTGGTGTACATGTTGGTAACTGTATGTTCATGTGCTCATGTGTGTGTTTGTGTATGTGCATGTCCATACAGAGTCTCTGAAGAACTTCTGACTTTCAGACTTTGGTAGCAATAAAAATTCATTGTAAACATGGAAGATCACAACTGGGGTCAATTACTTCTTCTAACTTGCTCATGACCACATTCCTGCAATGATAATTGCAGCAGAAAAAAATATGAATCAGAGTAAAATATGTATATTCAATGTGTTTCAAACAGTGAAAAAGACAATCACTAAAAGCTCTTATAAATAATTGCTTGGCTGAAAAGTGTTTGAAAGCTAATAGATTTGATCCACATTTATTATCACACATTATTTCCAAACTCCTAAATGATTTCCCAAGTCCTTTAATCATTCAAATTGAAGAAATTAATTTCTTTTTCATGAAGTTCTGGCTGAAGTGTCTTCATGAATATACCTTGAAGACTTCTGCTGTAATTGCAGCATGACAAATTTCAGATGGTAAAACTGGTGTTGTTGAACCCTAAATATTTCTATTGACAGAGGCATAGACATCATAACCATCCAAGCTATAAGAGTTCTCGCCACACACTCAGCTTCTTTCTTCCTCTAGTGGGGTCACCATTGCTATACTTTTTAGTTCTGCTTTTCCTGTTATCATCCCTTTTTTGATATGATGTGCATCCCTTATGTACTGAAAGTCTTACTGGAAAAATTGCTGGTAGTCTCTCACTAGCAATTTACTTTCCCTGTTATCAGAATCCTCTCTTCTTAGTCAAACAGAAACTGATCAATCTCATGGATCCTAAGCTGCCTTGAAAACTAGTGTCTTTTCTGAGGCCTTGAATATCTGCGTCTCAAGGACTTTAATCTTTCCTTATATCAGTGGATACATAACAGCTATAACATATGAATATAATATAAAGTTTGAATATACCATATATCAGAGAAATAGTTGTATCAAATAAGTGATCAAACTGGGGATTTAGCTACCCACTACTTCAAAGCACTTATCATTTTTTTTTGTGGTGAGAAAATTCAACAGCTTTATTCCTGATTATTTGAAACACATAATATCTTCTTGTGCAATAGAACAATACAATCCATTCTTCCTCATTCACCCAAGTTTTGCAACTGTTAACCATCTTTATTTGTTGGTACCCTTTGGAATTTCATAAATCTTCCACTTCTTATCAAACATTTCTTAATACTTTGGAAATTTACCTTCTTATGCAAACTCTTCTGTGCTCACTGCTGCCTGTGTTGTTCAGGATGGCATGAACCCTGTGCAAGCATGTCTCCCCAGGCTAAGGAAGCATTGATGTCAATAAACCTGTATTGCTTAGCAACAAGATGTGACTTGCAAGAGAAATTACAAGCACTGTGCAAATGGCTTCCTTTATTTCTATGATCACCTGCTTATTTTTCCTTGTGTTTATCAATTGCATTTGTATAGCACTTAGAAGGCTCTCCTCTAGATTTGCCACTGACTGCTCCATTGCCTGTTTATGTTGGGTGGGAGATGCTATTCCTTGACATATTTCTTGAGTTTCTTGTTTTGCCCATTTGAGGATGGGAGCAAGATTAATACTAAACAAGATTATAATTTTTCAGATGTAAACAACCTAGACCTTTTTAGTTGGCTGACAATAGATATTAGCTCTTTTAGATTGGTAATAACACCCTCTTTCTTTTTGTACACTTACATACAAATCTAATACAACCAATTTATGACCAAAACAATAAGCCCCTCAATCCAATCTCTATTGTATTTAAGTCCCTCTGGACCTAGAGTATAATTGAACACCTAGATATACAGCATTGCTCAACAACCATCAAATGTAGATCCATGCATTATAAGAATTGAAGGATGAACAGAGGACCAGAGATAGAAAAGAATAATACAGGAGTGTAAGAATATTATAGTAATGAAGAAAGGGTATCGTGTAAGGATAACTGACCTAAGGTGATAGACAGGTAGAGTATTTGTGTAGAAAGTTTAGATGAACTTAGATAAAACTTACCAAAATAAGAAGAGTAATAAGAAGAATATATAGAGAAAAGAGAGAGGTTGATATAGGAGATTTCAATGATACCAATTTAAGAGAGAAAAGAAAAAAAGAAACAAAACAGCAACAAAATAAAACAGAACACACACACACACACACACACACACACACACACACAAAATGAAAACAAAAACAAAAACAAAAAAAAGAAAAAAAAGGAAAAAGGTAGGGGGGAGATTCCTCACTGTTTTGAGTTCTTACCTAAGAGGTATTAGGGTTGAGAACCCGGAGTTTAAAAAGCAGGTGACTGTATCAATATGGATATCGTTTTTGTTCAAACTGTACCCAGAGCTCTCACTGTGTTTCTAGGAATGACCACAGTGACAGCAGGATTGTGGGAAAAGAGAGGAGAAAAAAAGAAAAAAAAGAAAAAAAAGGAATGAATCATAACATTAGAAAAAAAGGAGTAGGTTAAATGGCAAAGAGAAAAATAAGAACATTTAAAAATGCAAATGAAATGGGATAAAAAAGATTTTAAAAAAAGGGTATTCTTCAGGTTTTTTTTTTGTTTTTTTTTTTGGTGGGGGGAGAGGTTAGGAAACTTGTGTCTCCACTAAATTCGGGATCTAAACATTTCACAAAGTCTTTTTCTCTTGTGATTTGGCTTTGCGGTTTTTTTGGATAAGATTGCTTGTTTGGTAAAACAAAGCTGAAAGATCCGCCGGCGGCTTTGTTTACCAGGTCTGCGGGCCCGCGCAGGGGGATGGACTTCAGCAGCTCTGGGACTGGATTTCTGGCTAAGGGATCTCTGGGAAATCCTTTGCCAGTTAGGTGGCGCTGTCAGCAACACCTCTCAGGCTCCAATTGCTTTGGCCTGGGTCGTTGCCAGCAGTCAAGATGGCGCTGCTCTCAGCTGGTGGGGGAGGGGCACAGTTTTAGAAAATCCCTGAATAATGCCTGCCTGCCAAGCCTGCTGTGTCCAATGCCAGCTTCTGGGCACATAAGAGTAAGAAATTCGGTAACAAAATTTAGCTCACCCATAGTCCAATGGAAGGAGGGATTTTTTTTTCTGAATACAGAAAGGTGGGCACTTCTTTGACAAGAGGACTGACTGATTACAATGTTTTGTGGTTTGCCCTCAAGTGATGAGATTATGGGCTGCTCTTGTCCTTGTACTACTTCATGGAAGACATTTGAAATGTGAAGTAAGAGTCCCTGTTCTGGCTTTCCATCTGGAGCCTTGTGAAGAGCCCATGATTTCCTTCACAAAAGAGAGCACTGGACCTTTGCTTACCCCTAGGGATTTATACACTCTATTCTTAAGTTGTTTACAAATTGAATTAAAAACTACATACCAAATAAAGTAATAAATAAGTAAGCACCATTTGTTGTGAATCAATTATTTTTAATTTCATGAGCAAATAAAATATTTATGTTTATTCTCAAAGCATGTAAAATGCATATCTCATAAACTCTTCATGAAGTTGAATAAATAATGGCTAAGTCAATTATCAGATGGGACTTATATATTCAGTTCTAGAACTCTGCAATTTTAGCTGTACCTGCTCTTTCTCCTGACTTTTCTGATGTTTTCTGATGTTTAACTGGAGATTGGAGTCTCTTGGATTTTTTTCCTTGGGCTAGCTTCAAAGCCACATTTTCACATTTCAACCTCCTGAGTAGCAAGGATAATATCCATGGGCCTCCAGTGTCTGACTTCTGGCATGTTTTATTGACAGAGTATACATTGACTTTCAATCAGTACAACCAAGCACACTCAGAGTATTTAGAAAACTTATTTGTACTGTTAGTGACAAGATGGGTTCCCCATGCTAAGCTAGAACATGTTAATTTTGCATAAATAAAAGAAGCTTACATTTTCATAATTTGCTTGCTTATACCTTTTTGGAATTAAAAGAATAGATAGATAGATAGATAGATAGATAGATAGATAGATAGAGATGTGTGTAGGCACATATAGCAACATGACAAAGTAGCACTGGTACCATGGAATACATATGAACTAAACGTTTAATTTAAAAAAACACACCAAGGAGTCCTATTATTATAAAATTTAATATACAAATCAATGTACTTTGAAAATGGCACTTCTAGTTGAGAATTTTTCTACATACTCCAATATGTAATAGGTAGTTGTCAAAGTGAAAAGAAATTTTTAAAATTTTTACCCACTGTTCAATTTAGAATGTGTTTACATAGCAATTTTTTTCATGCTGATTCATTCAGTTTCACCACCCACAGAGTATTTTATGCAAAAATTCACTCCCTTTGGTTCTTAAAACTCCAAAATTAGACCAGATTCAAACTATAAAATAATGCATACCAGTAATACAATATGTTAGTACAACCAAGAAACAGGAAAATATAGTTAGAAAAATGAAAGATAAAATATTGAATCTACTTTGTACTGGAAATTTTAACTCAAACAAATGTACTATGTATAATTAAATTCAGGACATATTCTACTTTGGTTGCTTTCTTCTGACCATGTGTTCTGTAGCATTTCTAATGACTTTAAATAAGTAGGCCAGCAGATGCAAAGCCCAGAAGTGACTGATGGAGAACCTGCTGCAGTGACCTCCTCTGGTTCTCAGGCACATGATAACTCAGGTAATGCTTATCTTACCAGTTGGTATCCAAGCAGACAATGTAACCACCAGAACTCATTTAGCTCCCTGGGATCTAGTCAAGATCAAAGTGCATTTGAGCCTCTTTTGTTAGCCTTTGTATGTCCCTATGCTCAATTCTATACAGTGGGCCATAATAGAGATATGGATTCCACTTTTGACACTCCTGCATATATGCTTTTTTTTCTTTTCTTTCTTTCTTTTAGTATTTGGGGGGTATGAGAAGGAGACTCGAACTTGCATCCTACACTTTTGCTTGTTTGGTAGTACTCTCTACTAATTGAACCGTTCCTCCAACTTACACTTTTGTATATTTGTATTGAAGTGTATTCTCATCGTCAAATTAGAAGACATGATGGTCTTGTTGGACAGGTGGTAGATATAGAGCATTTTTGTTTATTAAAAAAGAAACAAGAGGGGGCTGGGAGTTTGGCCTAGTGGTAGAGTGCTTGCCTAGCATGCACAAACACCTGGGTTCGATTCCTCAGTACCACATACATAGAAAAAAGTTGGAAGTGGTGGTGTTGCTCAAGGTAGAGCTCTAGCCTTGAGAAAGTTCAAGGACAGTGCTCAGGCCCTGAGCTCAAGCCTAGGACTGGCAAAAAAAAAAACAACAACAACAAAAAAAAGAAAAACAAAAACAAACAACAACAACAAAAAAACAAGAGGTTGTGCTATGATGTTCATGGAGCTATTTCCAAAGATTGAAGTTCTGCTCTACTACACCAAACATTGTATCTTCAAGAATTCTTTAGCTTTCTTCTCCTCCTGTTCTTGTAGCTCTTCCTCTTCCTCCTCCAGTCTAAGGAGGAAGTTCCTGAGTTTCTCTATGAGTTACCCTATTTATTGCAATATTAATATGATTAGCATTTAGTACATTTAGTAGTTCTTTTTTCTTAATGAAGAGTTTTAATATTTGATTTGTGTTTCTTACTTTGCTGGAAAGATGTTCCTTTACTATATAAAAAGAAAATGCAGGATATTGTAATATAGACAGCTTTCTTCATCTGATGTTATACAACAACATTTTTCTATACTCCCAGTGGTTTCCAGTGGCAAGGTCATTAAACTGACCCAAATTCAGGGATAGATATAAGAAATTACAATGTGATATATAACTTATGATAGCAGGGTTATCCTTAACTAGTTATTACCCTGAATAATACATTTTGAATATCAGAGTCTACAGACTAGTCTAAAATTCATTAATGTACTGTTTTCTTTTTAAGGTTGCATATTTTGTTTGTCTGCAATCATTGGGAAATAAAAAATATTTCTCCCCTAGTGTGTTGTCTTTATTTTGCCATGAGTGTTGCTAAGTGTAAGGTCTGCCGAAAGGAAACTCCACGCAGTTCAGGAGAAGACAGTTTATTGCCTGAGGAAAGAGCAGACTCCTGCCACCCAAGATGGAGTTGGGGGAGCAAGAGAGCCTAGGGCGGAAGGGGAGGGGTATAGACACAGCGGAAACGGATGTGATCTCAGAGGATGGGGAAATGCCTCAGTGGGGACCTCCCACTACCCCCAGGCATGCCAGTTGCCAGGGTTACAGGTGCTGGGTGGAGATTTCCAGGGTGCAGTGGGAGAAAGCCAAGGGAAGAAGTCATTTCTTCCAGTAGGACCTAATGTTCCCGCCTTCTAATAGTTGTAAAGGGGCGCAGACTCTTTCTGGCTACTTCCTGCTGACAAGGGACGTCGACATTGAGGGTAGAAGGCAGGGATGCTGTCCATCCAGAAGGAGCAGTAAGAGTTCCATGGTAGTAAAGCATGCATATGTGTCCTTTGGATGAAATTCAAAAGAAGGCTTAAGAGGCAGGGGTGCCATATTCTTCAGGGATGAGAGATACCTTGGCATCATAGAAGGGGCAAGAGCAGGAGCCTTTTTCACTCTTGACAGAAGAAACCACTGTGGCTGTCCGTTGAGCTAAACTGTGTGGGAGCGGTCAGCAGGACCTGATGAGGGCCTGTCCACTTAGGATGTAAACCAGACAGATTAAGGGTCTCGATCCTCAGGCAAAATTGGGGGAGAGGAAAAGGGCTTTAAGGTGTTGAGGGAGCCTTGGATATGGGACAGCGGGGTAAAATTAGAAAGGAATGTTAAAAAAAAGGAAAGTTATCTATTCTACAGAGCAAGTAAGAAGGCCATCTATACCCACCATGGAGATCTGGGAGGGAAAAGACAGGCTGGAACACTCAGGTAACAAAGAGTAACTGGCTCCCATATCCAAAAGAAAGGATACAAGTACCGTGCCTGCATCCTGGAGAGGTACCCTGGGCTCCTCCATTGTGAGGCTTGTGGGATCCAGCGGCCCTGGGCCCCATCACACTTCCGTTGCCAAGCTAAGTATCTTGGATAAGTTGGGCTCCTCCCCATGTGTGAGGAGTATGGGAGGGACTGGCCCACCTTGTAGAGACGAGGAGGGATAGTCGACTCCCCAGCATCCCGGCTGTCCACACTTTGGCGGGATCCAGCTGGTGATTGTAGAGTAGGGCAAGCCCTTGCCCAGTGGCCTTCCTTGCCACACTTAAAGCATGATCTGGGTGGTGTGTGTTGGGCGCTTCTTCTTTGAGGAGCCCGAAGGGCAGCAGCCAGGAGCTGGCAATTTTTCCTATTACAGGCAGCCTTATCAGCTTTTCTCTGTTCTTCCCGGTTGTTAAAAACCTTAAAGGCCATGCTCACCAGCTCTCCTTGAGGGGTTTGAGAGCCATCCTCAGCCTTTTTCAACTTTTCTTTAATATCGGGAGCTGATTGGGAAATGAAATGGCTATTAAGGACCACTACACCTTCTTTTGACTCTGGGTTCAGCTTAGTATAACGCTGGAGTGCCACTGTAAGGCGATCAAGAAATTCGGCTGGGTTTTCAGTGGGTCTCTGGGTAACCTCCTTTAGTTTATCATAGCTGACTGCATGGTGGGCTGCCTTCTGGAGGCCAGCTACCAGGCAAGTTACCATCCTGTTTCTGCTAACCCTTCCAGGAGCATTATTTTCATAATTCCATTTGGGCTCTTCCCTGGGCACGGCTGTTGCCCCTACGGCACCAAATGTAAGGTCTGCCGAAAGGAAACTCCACGCAGTTCAGGAGAAGACGGTTTATTGCCTGAGAAAAGAGCAGACTCCTGCCACCCAAGATGGAGTCGGGGGAGCAAGAGAGCCTAGGGCGGGAAGGGGAGGGGTATAGACACAGCAGAAACGGACGTGATCTCAGAGGATGGGGAAATGCCTCAGTGGGGACCTCCCACTACCCCCAGGCATGCCAGTTGCCAGGGTTACAGGTGCTGGGCGATTTCCAGGGTGCAGTGGGAGAAAGCCAAGGGAAGAAGTCATTTCTTCCAGTCGGACCTAACACTAAGTGTTAGTTTAAGTTTTTCCTCCAGTACTAATATGACAACTACATTGTCGTAAGTTATTTCACTCTAGTTTATTCAAAGTGCCATTTCTTCTCTTCAATAGATTTTGTTGGTTTTTTTAACTGTATTTTTTTATCTTTTCTTTTTTGGTACTAGGGATCGAACTCAGGATGTTGTACTTGCTAGGCAGCCGCTTTGTCTCTGAGCTACTATCGCTGCCCGCTGCAACGACACATCACTTAGGAGGCAGACTGGGAATCATCACAGACTCAAATCGCTGCAAGCAGAGGTCTTTTATTTCTCTCTCCTCTCTTCTCTGCCTCTCTCCTTTCTCCTTCTCTCTTCCCCCTTCTCCATCTTTTCTCCTTTCTCCTCCCTTCCCTGGAAACCCCACACTATTTATATCCTTAAGCAGCCAATCACAGTAAAGGTCATCTGCAAAGCAGAAAACAAATCTGGAAGAAATCTAGTGATCCACTCTATCCACAAGCATGGAAGAAACAAATCAACCAATGCAAAAAAACTTCCTGGTCAGCAAGTACTGACTCATTAGCGAGCTGCCAGGTGCCATCTTATAATCTTACTTCCTCAGGAGGCTGAAAGCAATGGTCTCCAACAAGCTACATCCCAGCCCAATCTTCAATAGATTTTACAGAGTTCTTTTCTTTTCTTTTCTTTTCTTTTCTTTTCTTTTCTTTTCTTTTCTTTTCTTTTGGGAGAGGGTAGAGTCATGAGGCTTGAACTCTGGGCCTGGACACTGTCCCTGATCTCCGCAGCTTGAGACTACCACTCTATTCCTGGGTCTGGGTGTTGTCCCTGAACTCTTCAGTGCAAGGCTACTGCTTTACCCCTTGTGCAGCAGTATCACTTCAGTTTTCTAGAGGTTAATTGGAGATATGAGTCTCACTGACTTTACTGCCAGGGCTGGCTTTGAACCATGATCCTCAGATCTCAGCCTCCTGAATAGCTAAGATTACAAGCGTGAGCTACCATGCCCTCCTCAGATTCTTTTTTTGTTTTTTTTTTTGCCAGTCCTGGGCTTGAGCTCAGGGCCTGAGCACTGTCCTGGGACTTTCTCAAGGATAGAGCTCTACCACTTGAGCCTCAGCACCACTTCTGGCTTTTTTTTCTATATGTGGTACCGAGGAATCGAACCCGGGTCTTCATGCATGCTAGGCAAGCACTTTAACCACTAGGCCACTCTCCCGGCCCCCCTCCTCAGATTCCTATACTCTTCTTTACTCATTAATTCATCCAGTTGTGAAGAGTTGCTAAGTGTCATCTTTATCTGCCAGCCATCTTCATAGCAAGATTTGCTGGTAAGTTCTAGATTTTCTGCAACTACTTCTTCATTAATTATAGCTACTCCTCCTGATAGTAGAGAATAGAGTTCATTGGCAGATCTCACAATTTCCAAAACACCAATATCATCTTGCCTTTTCACTTTTGTTACAATTTCAGTCAGATGACAGCAAACAACATCTCCCAAAGCTTCTGTGAAAAATTGTGATTTCCGATGATTCCAATACTATTTTCTATCATTAATCAATTCTTTTTTTTCTATGAATTTATACACTGAGAACAGTATGGGATGTGCCATGTGCAGTGTCTGATGGCATCTCTCCTTAGCCTCCAGGGCTTCAACAAACAGCATGTAGCAGGCACCAAACCCCTGAAGCAGGACATGGACCCATATCACTTGACTACTAATAGCACCATGATATATCTGAAGGGCTGCAAGGGTCACACAACTATTCTTAACTACAGTAAAAGATGTTACTTTTTACAAGTTGGAATGCAATAAAATAATAGTTTCTGAAATACCCGACATAGCAAGTAGAAATATTAATTTGTATAGTATTTACATATGCAATTATTAATATCCCAACACATTATTTTATTTTTTTTGCCACAATGACAGTGCTTATTATGTTAAGTGGGCCTTCTTAGACCTTGATTTCTATAAATCTTCCTTATAAAAACTGTTGAATGAAGTTTGTAGAGAAATACATCTTAAACTATGAGCCAAATATGTTTAGTTCCATGTGCGAAAGAATTTAAATGTCCAACCTCAGAAACCTACATTTATACGTCTTTAGGCTTCATGCATATAAAATTACTGGCATGTAATCACAGAAGTTGAAGTTAAAATCTGCCTTAGGACTATTAGTCTTGCTCCTCTACTATAATTTGTTGGTTAATTTTCTAAAGTGGTTAAATAGCACTTACACTTATATATTCTAGTTAAGTGAGAAAAGTTACTAAATATGTTTATTTCATAATAGAGTTGAAGAAACTGAAATTCTCATTAAATATGTCAAAATATACTTTTCTGTATGACTCTGTCCTGTATAGTTTTGTTCATATAGACATGTCTCATCATTGTAAATTAGAATAATGAAGTATAATGAAATATTATGACTCTTAAAATTGATACTTTTTCTGAGATGCTATAACACTTGTAAATTCTGTTGAAAGTAGCACTTGTATTTTGAACACAATTAGGAACACTTACTCTTTAAGAGATTGGCAGAGAATTAAGAAAAAATGGGTTCAATTAAAGAGACCTTGTTCTACAGTTAATGCACTGTATTATAAGTTGAGGACACAAATTCCAGCTGCAGAGCCAGATGTTGTTAAATAGTAATTGTTTCTAAACTGAAAATATAGACTCGAAAGTTATATTAAATGATTATATGTCGTAGAATGTATGTGCATGTGAATTATAATATTTTAAAATTATATTCCCATTGATATTTTATTGTTTACATAAGGTCCTTGTGGTACAAGGACACACACAGACTCTCTCTCTCTCTCTCTCTCTCTCTCTCTCTCTCTCTCTCTCTCTCACACACACACACACACACACACACATATACTTGGAGTAGTTATTGGTGAAGTATGCTTGAATTTGAACCGGACAGTCTCACAATATTTGCATGGCTCTAGGTATACAAACTATTTCTGCTTTAACTAAAGAGAGCCACAAATCTGATTGATCAATAAATTGTCACAGGGCTTTATTAATAATTTTAGCTTTGCAAATCTCAATCCCCTCATGAAATCCCCTTTTAAAATCAGAAAATTTAGAATTTATTATTTATTTAATTAAATTCTGACTTCATTCAGTGATGTTAATACGAATTTAAAATACCTAATTTAGATCTTGACATTCGTTTAATTCATGCTATGTGACTGTGTAAAATTGTTCATTTCATTACTTGCTTGAAAATGTGCATGCATTTAACACTAACTTGCAATTAATATCACCAACAATAGAATAAAACTCACAAGAGGAAAAATGAAAAAATCATGGGCACACTGTGGTACCTCTTGTTTCTTTTTCAACAGTTATGAGAGCTAGGAGACAGAGATAAATTTAGCAAATTTATTGGAAGTTAAGTTTCTCAGAAAGAATTTTTCAATAAAGAAATCTAGAAAATTTTGCTTCATGGATTTTAGAATAATGTTGGTGAAATGTCAAGAACTAGATATTTACATACCATCTGGGATTTGCCTTAAATTAAAAGACACCAGGAAATGATTAGAAATGTGATATATGCAAACCCATCTTGTCTTATAGCATCAAAAAACAATACATCAAGTAGAAGAGTAAAGCACTAGGGCCATATATCTTAATAGAGTCAGACTTCACAAAATACAATCATTTCTTCCAAAATATATTTGCAAAATATGGTTGCAACTAGATTTCTATAATGTAATTTATGGAATCCTAATGAAGTACATAGTTTATAACATGGTTATAAAACTAGCTGGGGGATTACTCTATTTTATGAATATTAAAGTAATTTAGATGAACTTCATTTTTCATTTCAAATATCACAAATCTTCCTCTGATTTTTTTAAAATGTCATCTTCCTGTCTCTAGTAAATCTCCATAGCTATATTTCATTGTGAAGTGTCATCATTAAAAATAAAAACTCTAAGCCCAGGTGTTGTTGGCTTCTATCTATAATCCTAGCTACTCAGGATGCTAAGATCTGAGGATCATGGTTTGAAGCCAGCTAGATAGAAAAGTTTATTTGACTTCATTTACACTGCATCAGAAAAAAAGCCAGAAGTGGAGCTGTTGTTAAGGGGCAGAGCATCAGCCTTAAGTGTAAAAGCTAAGAGATAGTATCCAGGTTCTGGTTCAAGCCTAGTACCCTCCCTCCCTCTCCCTCTCACTCTCCCTCTCCCTCTCCCTCTTTCCCTCCCTCTCTCTCCCTCTCTCTCCCTCTCTCTCCCTCTCCCTCTCCCTCTCTCTCTCTCTCTCTCTCTCTCTCTCTCTCTCTCTCTCTCTCTCTCTCTCTCTCTCATATGCACACACACACATACACAAATCTCTTAGGATGAGTTTGCACTACAAAATATTGTGATAGTGATTGTATGATATTTCTATACTATACCTGAACTTAATTTAAAAATCAATGTATTTCACATGAAATTTACAAACAACAAATTCAAGTATAGCTTTTCAAATGCTTTTAAAACCTTAAACACTGTGGACCATCATCAATACCAACCACTAACACTATCATCATCATCATCATCATCATCATCATCATCATCATCATCATCACTGTTACCATCCCTGTTCAATAATTATAATAACGTACTTAGAAAATACCATGGTTGTTCCCATTTATAAATTTTACATATTTATACGCTGGTGAGCATGCCCCCTTTACCTTGACTTCTAAAGTTATTCAGATCACTGTCAACTGGGATATATTCTTAGAACACCAGAAAAGAGAACATCAGATGCACTATGTTACTATTATATAGAAATAAATGAATCTGAAAAATGAGTCATAATACATGACTCCTTGTTAGTGTAAAGTTAGCTTGGGAATTGTTTTTGATGTTTTGATCAGGTAAGAAACTTCATACACTGCCAGGTGTCAGTGAATCATTCCTGTAATCCTAGCTCCTCATGAGGGTGAAAACTGAGGACTGAGGACTATAATTAACTGCAAGCCGGAACAGAAAATTTGCTACACTTGGATTTACAAATAAGCAGCAAAATCCCATACATGGAGGTGTGGCCTCAAGTGGCAGAGTGCCAATTTTGAGTTAATAAAGACAAGGAAAAGGTTGAAGTCTTGATTTCAAGACTTGGTATTGACACAGAAGAAAAATAAGAAGAAGAGAAAGAGGGAGGAAATAGAGAAAGAGAGAGAGAGAAAAGAGAGAGAAGAAAGGGAGAAATCAAGCAAGCAAGAAAGAAAGAAATAGAGAAAGGATAAGGAGCTTGATACAGAGAACAGGAACAGCTGATAAGCACACTATGCAGAGCTGGAGCAGTTAGCAATCACCCCAACATTTCTTAGGGCTTCTGAACTAGTAGCCAAACACTGCTCAGTCTTACACTACAAGCCAGCTCTCCAAATTCTTCCCAACAAATTTAATTAGTTCTTGTGAAAGAGCACATTGATATGAGAAGAAATATAACCAAAGGCTATTTCTTAGAGTGAAACTCTGAGCTTTGGTTTTCTACAAAATATTTGTCAATTGCTTGTTGGTTGATGGAAACGACTGGACAACTTCTACAGTGCAGTCCTCAGGCCCCTCACTTCTAAATTAGATTCTCTGGTCCTTGTGAAGATTGTCTAATGTGACTTACAATGCCTCATATTTCAGCTTTTTTGTTTAAATGTTATTTTATTACTGCTAGTAAAGTACATGTGACTGGTTAAGATACCTGTGACTATGATCAGGATGAAAGTTTTCAAGAAAATTGGAACCAGGTCGCCAAATATTTTTGCTGGAGATAAACAGGAAGAGCTAATGGAGCCCTTAAAATTCTCTTGCACTGTCCCACTTCTCAAATAAGACTTGCATAAATGTGTTCATGTGCCAGTACCAAGCTGTTTTGAGAATTATAGCTCTGTAATAGAGTCTAAAGTTTGGAATTGAAATTCCTCCAGCGCTCTTCTTTCTGCTAAGAAGTGTTTTTGCTATATGGGGTCTTTTATTATTCCATATGAAATTTTGAATTGCCTCTTCTTCTATGCTGCTGTCAGAAAGAATGACATCACCCCATTTGTTAGGAAATGGAAAGACTTAGAAAAAATCATATTAAGTGAAGTAAGCCAGACTCAAAGGAACTTAGGCTCAATGGTTTCCCTCATTTGTCATAATCAGTAGAAACCTTGGGCTCTACTAGCAGAGATCTGCAAAAGAGCAAAATCTTGATACATAAGGCCATATAGTATGAAGCTAATTGAAAGGTCCTCCAGGATATTAAAACAAAGCCCATATAATGAATGATTGTTGTCCTTAATGTACTATGTTGTCTCTCATCTCCTTTGCTGTCCCTTGGGTATCTCATATTGTTATAGTATCTCACTTTGTTATTTGATATATTGAATTTATTTGTATTTGGTTATTTGAAATCTGATAGCGAAGGGGGAAAACCAAGATGGGTGTGGGGTGTGGGGGGGAGGATAATGGGTACCAAGACATGTGAAAGGGTATCAATGTATGTGAATTAATGCACC
Source organism: Megascapheus bottae (assembly GCF_031878675.1). Lineage (NCBI taxonomy): Eukaryota > Metazoa > Chordata > Mammalia > Rodentia > Geomyidae > Megascapheus > Megascapheus bottae. The sequence goes on from NC_143517.1 coordinate 2,715,259, forward strand.
TTCTATCTGGCAAATATCACGTAACCCTTTTACTAATTACAATAAAAAAAAAGAAAAAAATGTGTTCATGTGTCTTTTGTGGCTAACACAGAGAGTAACATTGAGGAACAGGGATATTGGCAAGAAAGAGCACAATTCTTTATCCAGGAAGTTACTCTGGCCTCTTCTCTGTTACAACTCAACCCTCAACTATCTCGGAGGAATTTGACAAGGAAAGGCACAATACTGGCTTGGAACTTAGAGTTCCAAATCTCATGTGTTGGAGGATTGCCGGAACTGGTGAAATGTTTGGAAAGTAGATCCTATTGGAATGATGTTAGATCACTGAGTACATCATCTTCAAGAGGATACTGAGACTACCTTATGCTCCTTTCTCTTTGCTTCCCATGGGTTAACAAATTCTTTAACATGCAATCCTGCCATAATGTTCTGCTTTACCTTAGATCTAGAGCAATGAAGTTGAATAACAATTGAACTCGTACATCATGGGCCAAAACTCATAAGTATATCAAGTGCTTCCCTGGGATTTATAACAGGTGCTTTGATACAGTGACAGAAAGTTATATAACATGTGTTCCGTTTATGCTGTGTGTTCTACGAGCTGTGGCTAGATGGTGACAAGAGTGCTAATACTGTCCTGACCACCACAAGCACTGGCTGCACCAACATACCACAGTAGAGACTTCAGTGATTCTCTAAGGTTATGGGAAATAGTAGGAAGCTTAACAGGTAAACTAGCCTGCATTTGGCAAGCACATTCTCCCTCCTAGAATGAAGTGATGGTTTAAACTGAAATGAGATAAATATCACAGAGTTCTACATTACCCACAGTTTATAAGGGGTCACCAATCCTTGAAATAAGGGTTGAAAGTGTGTGCTTGGGATAATTGGTTAGAGTCTTCACACAGTGTAGTCAGGGTCCCCTGTATTCATATACTTATGAGTGAAAATTTGGGACATATATTTATTTTGGGGACTACATTTAGACTCAGGCTTGCCTTTCATCATGACTGAAATTCAGAGTACCATGGATTTGATTTTGGGGAGGGGGGTCTTACTGGGGCTTGAACTTAGGGCCTCTAGCTGTCCCTTATATTTTTTGCTTAAGACTAGTCTTTTATCGTGCGGGTCACAATGCCACCACTGGCGTTTTCTTGGTTAATTGGATATTTTACCATGGCAAGTATTTTTTTTAGCTAATATATTTTTTTTATTGTAATTAGTAAAAGGGTTACATGATATTTGCCATGGCAAGTATTAATCACAATTTTAAGCTCCCAGTCTCTTAAGAAGTTAGGATTGTAGACGTGAATTAATCACAATTTTAAGCTCCCAATCTCTTAAGTTAGGACTGTAGACGTGAACCATGAGCACACAGTTTTGTGGGTTTGATTTGAATGATAAATTTATATGGATAAGTTTACCAGATTGGAATGAAAAGGGGAAAAAGGAAATTCTCTCTGACTTTGAGAATGTCTGAGGATATCTGTTTAGGGCTTAACCCTTTCAGTAAACAGTAATGAAAATTGTGGAAAAATCTTTCTGAGATTTTGTATGTGCTGAAACTATTCAAGATATTCCTCATGCAGTAGTTATTTAATGTTCAAAGAAATCTTGTAATTCAGGGTCTATATCTGTATGTCAGTCTTGGTGTTTCTATGACACGCATCAGACAAAAATTACATTTTTTTGGTTTGGGGGGGAGATGGAAGAAGGAGAACAGAGAGCAACCTAAGCTTTCTCCAATGAAGCAGTTTTAGAGGGCGATCCACATCTGAAGAATCACACAAAGTAAGCTATAGAGAGCTATGTATGAAAAATATTATAAACTGATTGCATTGGAAGACAGAAACCAGTGCACCAATCAGTGGTAGTGGTGGTGGCAGTGGAAGTAACAGCCGCATCCAGGGATTTACACATAAGTTCACTGCAGAATTTGAAGTTTCCACATGTGAAATAGCAGTAATGGGAGCCCACAGCCAAGTCAGCCACAGTCAAACATAAACACAATTCACCACATCGAGAACGCCCTAGAGCATTATCAGAAAGTATGAAAGACATTCTCCTCCTGCCCCTCAGGACACCATTGGAACTAAGACTCCTTCCCCTATCCAAGGAGGAAAGTTATCTTTGAAAATGGCTAAAAGGATGCCATATAACCTGGCTGGAAATACTTAACAGAGAAGTTATTTCATTTTTGAAAAGAGCAAAGGAATTTGATACCCTACACCACACTTCTCTGATGGCAAATGAAAAACCAACTCAGCATGAGGAATCTCTGCCACATAGCAGTGAGCAAGGACAAAATTGTTGGTATTTCAGCCAGGCCTACAGCCAGCTGACCAACTTGGGATTACAAAAACGAAAGGCTCTAAAATCACATGAAAAATAAAGGCAGGTCTTAAAGTTTGAGCACATTTCCAGGATGTACTGAAAGAACAAACCAAAGTGTTAGCTACCTCATATTGAGGAATGCTACAGATTCCATGCTGCAGTTAAAAGCCATATCCTACCAGTGAATTAAAGAGGCACACCCACCAATGCTGTTTGAAATTAGAGCTCAACACAAAAAGCCATAACAGAAAATTCTCTAATTCATGGAGACTGAAGAACATATTGTTGCTTGACCAGTGGGTCATTGAATAGATCAGAATGGAAATTCAACAAAATGAACACACAAAATATCAGATCCTCTGGGACAGAGCAAAAGCAGTATGCAGAGGAAAATTTATATCTCTGAGCCTCTTAAGCTCCTTAAAAAGTGAAACAAGCCAATCTCTTAACCAGTATATGAAAACAAATGAGCAAAATTAAATCAGAAATAGAGGAATTGGCAACTAAAATATCATAGATAGTGGTAAGGTGCAGTGGCTCATGCCTGTAATTCTATCCACTCAGAAGGCTGAGATCTGAGGATCACGGTTCAAAGTCAGCCAGGGCTTTGATTTTGATTTATGGGTTTTTATTTTGGGGGGGGGGTAGTTGTTGAATTTTCTTGACCAGAATTTTACTGAGAAGTTTTGTACCGATGCTCATTAAAGAGAAAGGTCTATGGATATCTTTCTTTGATGAATTGCTATCTACTTTTGGGATGAAGGTTTTGCTTCCTTTCTAGAATGAGTCTAAGATACTCTTATCTACAATTAATCACTAGAAAAACTGAAGTGACACTGTGGCTCAAGGGTAGGATGGTAACCTTGACTGAAGAGCTCAGGAACAACACATAGGCCCAGAGATCAGGACCCACATCCAACACAGAGACACACAGACATATATATGTCCTGGAAATATTCAACAAAACAAAAAGTTGGAAAATAACAAAATTGACAGACCCTTAGCAATCCCAAACACCCCCCCCCAAAAAAAAGTAGATAACACTCAATGGGATTAGAGAAGAGAATTGGAGCATCATGACAAAAAGAAGAAATATTCAGAACATTATAAAAATTATAAAAAATAGTCCTTTATAAACTTATATGGTAAAAAAATGGGAGAATTTGGCATAAATGGATGGATGAGCAGCAAATATTAACATACCCAAACTAAATCAGGAAAGTTTAAGCCAACTAAATATATTTAACCAGTAATAGGGATAGACATGGCAATACAAAACCTCCCATCAAAAAAACCCCTAGAAACAGAAACAGATGGATCATAGCTGGATTCTATAATGCCTTTAAAGGAGAAGGTCAATATTCCAATACTCTTCAAACTCTTCAGTGAATTTCAAAGGCAAAGTTCACTACCAAATTTATTCTAGAAAGCAAGCATACCCTTCATCCCAAAACTAGTTAGTGACTCATCAAAGAAAGATAACCATAGACCTATCTCTTTAATGAGCATAGATGCAAAACTCAGTAAAATTCTGGCCAAGAAAATTGTACAACTATCAAAAAACCCCAATAATGCAAAATTAAATCATATTCATTTTAGGGTTGCAAAACTGTTTTGTTATATGCAAGTCAACTAAATTAACAGAAGCAAGAACAAGAACCACAGGATCATTTTAATATATACAGAAAATATATTTCAACACCTTTTATGATTAAAGCTCTGGAGAAGCTAGGAATTCATGGAACATTCCTCACTGTAACAAAGTCTGTATATGAAAAACCTACAGCCAGGATTATACTTAATGGTTTAAAGTTAAAAACTATTCCCTTCAAAATCAGAAATGAAACAATGATGTGCACTCTCTCCTTGTTAATATAGTACTGGAATTCCTAGCAAGAGCAATACATAAGAGAAAAATGCAATGTTGTTCGAAAAAGAAAGGAAGACGTAACATTCTCCCTCTTTGCAGATTGCATAATCTTATATAAAAAGAACCCAGATTTCCTCTCCCAAGTAATTTGAGCTAATTTGAAACTTGACTAAATAGCAGAGTATAAAATTATCCCACAAAAATCAGTATTTTTCTTATGCCAACAGCAAGAAGAGCAAAATTAAAATCAGGAAAGCAACTCCATTTGTAATAGCCTCAAAAGAAGGAAGGAAGGAAAGAAAGAAGAAAGGAAGAAAAGAAAGAAGGAAGGAAGGCTAGATTCATACTATACTAACTTAACCAAAGATGTGAAGAACTTTTTTTTCCTTTTTAGTCTTTTTTATTAAAGAATTTTTTAAACTTTTTTTTCATATATTTTTTTATTGTAATTAATAGAAGGGTTACATGTTATTTGCCAGATAGATGGTGCATTAATTCCCATACATTGATACCCTTTCATATGTCTTGGTCCCCTTTTTCTTCCTCCCCACCCCCACCCCTCATCTTGTTTTCCCCCGTTCCCTATCCAATTTCAAATAACCAAATACAAATATATCCGATATATCAGATTACAAAGTGAGATACTGTAACAATATGAGATAACCAAGGGACAGCAAAAGAGATGAGAGATAACATAGTACCTTAAGAACAACAATCATTCATTATATGGCTTATGTTTCTATATCCTAGAGATCCTTTCATTTAGCATCCTACTATATGGCCTTTTGTATCAAGGTTTTGCTTTATTGCAAATCTCTGCTAGGAGAGCCCAAGGTTTCTACTGATTATGACAAATGAGGGAAACCATTGAGCCTAAGTTCCTTTGAGTCTGGCTTACTTCACTTAATATGATCTTTTCTAAGTCTTTCCATTTCCTAACAAGAATTTTTTAACATTGATTTTTACATCATATTTTAAATGACATGTTTAACAAACAAGTATTCAAGAAGAGAATCTCTGTATACAATCACTAGCACTTAGTGTTTAGAACATAATCAAAATTAGGCTAAGGGTTTGTATATCATAGATACAAATTAATCTATATAATGAAACATTATGTCTATAGAGTCATAAGTTTTTATGTCTATGTATTTGTGTTTATATTTCCTGTACCATGTCCATAGCACTTGGTATGCAAATATTGAGTCCTTGCTCTTATACTGTTTGGATCTAAAACTTTTTTGATGAAAAATTTAAAAATCTGAGAAAAGAAATTAAAGTGGATTTAAAGAAATGGAAGTATTTTCCATGCTTCTGGATTAGAAGGTTAACATTGCAAAAAATGGAAATAGTACCAAAGCTATCTACAAAATAAATAGAATACCCAGAAAAATCCCAACAAGTTTTTTAAGTGATATAGAGGAAATAATCCCAAAATTCATGTGAAATAATAGACCTCAAATATCAAAAATCAATCCTTAGAGGAAAAACAGTATTGGAAGAATTTCAATACAAAACTTCTATTACAAACTCTGTTTCTAGAGTATAAAAGCACCCACTCAGAAATGTCTTCCTACTTCCCCATCTGTTTATTTAAGCCTCCACCCTATCCAATGGTATCTCAAACACCAGAAACAATCCTTAGAGGCAAAACAGATTTGGAGGAATTTCAATACAAAACTTCTATTACAAACTCTACTACAAACCTAGTTTTGCAAAACAAATTATATTACTAAGTAACAAAAAGAATAAAAAGAGCTTTGTGGGGCCAGGAGTTTGGCCTAATGGTAGAGTGCTTGCCTACCATGCACAAAGACTCAGATTTGATTCCCTGGAACCACATACATAGAAAAAAGCCAGGAACGGTGCTGTGGCTCAAGCGGTAGAGCTCTAGGCTTGAGAAAGTCCAAGGGCAGTGCTCAGGCCTTGATTCCAAGCCCAGGACTGGCAAAAAAATAAAAGAGCTTCATAGTGTCACATGAATAGGCCTGATGACTAATGGAATCTAAAACCCTAAAATGATATTTGATAAGGGAGCCAAACACCAGGAATGAAAGAAAAACAGCCTCTTCAACAAATGGTGCTGGCAGGATTGGCTATACTCATATAGAAAAATGGAAGTTAGCTCCTTCTATATAACCCTGCATTAGATTCAATTCCAAATGGATCTAAGACATCAATGGATAAATAGGATTGCATTCAACTGCAGAGCTTTTACACTGCAAAGGCTATAGTGAGCAAGGTAAATAGAAAGCCCACAGAATGGGACAAGAGCCTTACTAACTATGCATCTAAAATATACTTAGTGATAAAAAAATTAACCTCCCAACAAGCCGGGCACGGTGGCTCACATCTGTAATCTTAGCTACTCAGGAGGCTGAGATCTGAGTATCAAAGCCAGCCTGGGCACAAAAGGAACTGAGGCTCTTATCTCCAATTAACCTGTAGAAAATGGGAAGTGGGACTTGGTTCAAGGGTAGGGCAGTAGCCTTGAGCTGAAGAGCTCAGGGCCAGCACCCAGGCCAAGTTCAAGCCCCATGACCCACCAAAAAAAATTAGCCCCCCCCCAAAAAAAAACAAATCCCCTAAGAAACAGCAACTCAATTAGTAAATGGGCTAAATATTTCAAGAGGGACTTCTCTAAGAAGAAATAAGAATATCTAATAGATACATGAAGAGATATTCAACATATCTGGCCATTAAAAAAAAACAAAAACAAAACACTGAAATGCCACCTCATCCCAGTTAGCATGGTCATTATCAAGAAAACTAAGAATAACAGATACTGGTGGGAATGTGGCCCCAAAGGCACTTTACTACACATTTGGAAGGAATGTAAACTTGTTCAACCACTCTGGAAAGCAGTATAAAGATCCTCATAAGACTCAAACACAGAGCTCCCCTATGACCCAGCAATTCTACCCCTGGGCATTTACCCAAATGACCATGAAGTAGGCTATACCAAAGACAGCAGCACAACTATATCATTATAGCATTGTTTATCACTGTCAAGAAATGGAATTAGCCTAGATGCCCCTCAGTGGATGAATGGATCAAAAAAATATGATATATATTTATATATTAATTGTGTGTACACACACACACACACACATGCATACATGCTCAATGGAATTCTTCCTACAGAAAGAATGATATTGCCCCATTTGTAAGGAAATGAAAAGGCTTGGAAAAATTATATTAAATGAAACAAGCCAGACTACAAGGAACATAGGCTGCATGATTGCCCTCATTTGTAGTAATTAAAATTTGCATAAAATGTATATGTAAATCCAATGGATAGTAAAAAAAAAAACCTTACACTTGTACATAAGTTAAACATAATTCTAAATATTCACACAATAAGACCCAAGAAGGATATCCTTAAAGAGAGTGTCACGAAGGCTCAGTAGCTATGCACACATGATAATATAAAAATAATGCTTATTCAAATGAAGAAGTGGAAACAAAAGTGTTTGTTTTTCCACTTTACTTTTTGTGTGTATTTTTCCTTTTTTTTCTGTTTTCCTCCTTTTGTTACTGTATTTTTAAAATGTATGTGCCTTTTGGGTGGTATTGAAGCTTATTTGTTTTGAGGAGGATAAAGGAAAACACAGAAATGTTGAGACAAGGGGTGAACTAATTCAGCAGTGATGCTCACTAGAACCAAAGTTGAAAATTAACACACAACCTGTACTGGAGGAGGTTGGGAGGGAAAATAAAACTGGGAGAAAATTAGAGAAGAGGTGACCCTGTTAAAAAGGAAATGTCCTCATGTAACTGCACCCCCGCTGTACACATCTTAACAAGGAACATTAAAGTTAAAAAATAAAAGAAAAACAAAGATATCGGCCTCTTATTTCAAAGTTTTCAGTCCACCATGGAGGAAAGCATGTATTAGAGCAGCATTGTTCTTATTACGGCAACTCGGAAACAAAGAGTAAAATAATATCTTTGGTGAATAATTTTAAGATTATCAACATACAAAGTCTCATATTGTAAGAAATAGTAAGGCCTGAGGTTAAACAGACCATAGCATGGCAGAAGGAAGAGAGAGGAGGAAAGAAAATAGGAGGTGGGGGGATTACAGGCTTGTAACTACCAGGCTATATTATCCCTAAACTTGAGATTCCGTCTCATTAGAGCACTATCAGATATTAAAGGTTACAAATTATTTCAAATTATTGTTTTCACTATATAATATAATTATATAAAAAGACTTGTTTAACAATCCAAGGAGGAGCTTAAGTTTTAGGTAACTTGAGAAAGATGTATTAAAACCCTTTCCTAAATAAATGCTTAATTTGAAGGACATGTAATTTTGAACTAGGAGGATATTCTCAAACTGAGAAAATAGTTCTGCCTTTCATCATAGTAGCTCTTTTTAATCTTTTAAAATATTAAAAGATGATTAAGATATTAATATAATTTTTGGATTCATTACTTTCTTATTTTTGCCAGTCCTGAGGCTTGAACTCAGAGAATGAACACTGTCCTTGAGCTCTCTCATGGCCTTGTGCTCTACTGCTTAAGTTATAACACTACTTCCAGCTTTTTCTGTCTGGTACCAAGGACTCAAACCCAGGATTTCGTGCATGCTAAGCAAGAACTCTACCATAAGGCCTTGTCCATGGTCCAAGATATTCATATTTTTAAAAACATTAAGAGTAGAGGACACCAAGGAAGGCCAGTCATTCTCCATTAGAAAAACAATCATGGCCGGGAGTTTGGCCTAGTGGTTAAAGTGCTTGCCTAGCATGCATGAAGACCCGGGTTCGATTCCTCGGTACCACATACATAGAAAAAAGTTGGAAGTGGTGCTGAGGCTCAAGTGGTAGAGCTCTAGCCTTGAGAAAGTCCAAGGACAGTGCTCAGGCCCTGAGCTCAAGCCCAGGACTGGCAAAAAAAAAAAAAGAAAAACAATCATGACATGACATTCACCTCATCCCTGTCCTGTGTCTGCATATATACACAAGGCAGGATCCTTAGAACACTGGCTGTGATATTCAAGCAAGGTGAGATAAGGTGCGGCCAAGAAGATACTCCTTGTCAAAGTAGGGGATTGGCTAGGCAGGACACTTCCACAGAGAATACGCTGAGCACAACTGTTCTTTCACTGTAAAGTCTAGCACCAGTTTAGAGTGGTAGCATTACTTAATCAAGACAAGGACAGGATGTGGAAACCCTTGGCATTCACAGTGAGTAGTTTTTATTGCTTTCATAAAATAGGAGGCACTAGTGCAGAAGTGAGCTAGCAAGAATAGAATTAAGTAGATGTTTTGAGTACATTTCAGTTTAGAACTGAACCCTATTTCTAACTAACTCAGGAGCTGAGACAGCAGCTATATTTATGTCACACAGTACCCCACACAAGTATCAGGTAGACCACAGAGAAATAGATAGTTGCTTGAGGGGGCATCACCTCAGACAACTGGCAGGAAATCAACTGGCATGGCTGTGTGGGACAGAAGCAAGGATAACTTCTAAGAGGGAAGGAATCTGTAACTGACTGGAAGTCTAAACTTAATAGTACAACTTTCATTTTGTCTTTTTTTGGCCAGTCCTGGGGCTTTAACTCAGGGCCTGAGTACTGTCCTTGGGCTTTCTCAAAGCTAGCACTCTACCACTTGAGCCACAGCACCACTTCTAGCTTTTTCTATGTATGTGGTACTGAGTGATCAAATCTGAGTCTTCGTGCATGCTAGGCAAGCACTCTACCACTAGGGCACCCTCCAGGCCCCTAATAGTATATCTTTCTATATTATATTTACTTTTAATACTTTTAATTTTTTATTGTATCTTTACAATATTCCTGCATACCTATACAACATGTACATATAATTCGTTATCAAGATGGTAAATGAGAAAACAAAATATGTGAGCAAAATAAAATCCTGGCCATTCCACTTTAATGCTGATGAGAAATAAAACTTGAGTGATCTCTACAATGGACAAGCTGTGTGGAACAATTTCTTTGTATGAATGAAATTTTCCTTGCATAGCCATGCTGGCAGTGAGTCTTTGCCACTCTGTTGGGAATATCATAGGAATGAGCATTTGGGGCCTACATTTCAAGATATTCCAATGATTTTCAGACAATTTAAGGCACAGCATTAGAATCTTTACAAAATCACAAACTTGGGCTGCTAGCATGGCCTAGAGGTAGAGTGCTTGCCTAGCATGCACAAAGCCCTAGGTTTGATTCCTTGGTACCATAAACACAGAAAGGCTAGAAGTTGTGCTGTAGCTAAAATTGTAGAGCTCTAGTGTATAAGTATACACACACATATACATATCTGTGTATGTGTATATATATATATATACCTATATATGCATATATGTAAATATATACACATATACAGACATGTATATGTGTGTAATTCAGAACATAACCACTGTTGTCTACATAAGACTTTCACAGTAAAATAAGAAGAAAGATCTGGTATGTGGGAAATTCCATGTTAAATAAAAATAAAACATGACAAAGTTGATGACACCACAAAGAGACAGAGCTGCCGAAGAGGCAGGAATCCTAGATCTGTACAATTGACCACAACTTCAGGGGAATTTCAGTTATGTTTCTTTATGCCCAAGGGGACAAATGAAAAGAAGGCTTTAAGAAAAGTATTTGAGCAAAAGATAGATGAAAATGGTCACAACAGCTCAAACCCAGGAAATCATCTCGAACCTTTGAACCTCTGGATTTGTTCCTTCTATGACAAAAGGCTAAAGTGAAATGCCCATCTCCTAAACTGTCAGGAGCATCAAAAGAATTTTTGCTGTTTTCTCCATTGTAAAATATTGATCAGAAAATATGTAATAAAAGATAGTAGTGATTTCCTAGTTTTGAAGAAAAGAACTAAAAGAGAGAAAAAGAATCATCAAGATTTTTCAGTCCAAATAGCTCAATATACTTCTGCTTAAAAAATGAAACCAAACAAAAAGCATGGTTTGCAAACAAACTACATTCAGCAAAATTTAAATTTAACAGATACTCAGTGTGGATGAAGCGGCAAGATATGGGGCAAGAGGGGCTAGATGATGTGGGTGGGAAGGAAACCTAGGCAAGCAAAGGAATTCAGCACACACACACACACACACACACACACACACACACACACACACGTTAGATGGAACCCATCTGTGTATATGCAAGCCAGTTATTGGTGAAACTGAATAGTTTCTGAGCTGAGGACACAACATTGGCACTGTGGGTTGTATAGCTTTATGGTTAAGACTCCGACATGGGGCTAAGCCAGGAGAAGTGATTGGGTTACTCTTTCCCTAAACCTTGAAATCAAACTAAAGTTCTGAAGAAGGTAAGTTCATAGCATAGACTGTGTTCAAATATTGACTATAATATTGATCTCCTGGAGACCTAAGCATAATATAAATTTTACATTTCAAATATATAAAATAGGAACTACCCAGGTCCCAGTGGCTCATGCCTGTAATTCTAGCTAGTTAGGAGGCTGAGATCTGAGGATCACGGTGGTTCAAACCCAGTCCAGGTACAAAAGTCCAAGAGGCTCTTATTTTCAATTAGCCAACAGAAAGCCGGAAGTGGTGCTGTGGCTCAAGTGGTAGAAGGATGCCCTTGAGCTGAAGAGCTCAGGGACAGAGTTCAAGCCACAAGATTGACCAAAATAATAATAAAAAAGGAACTAAATGAGCCCCTCCTTTATATCAGACTTTCACATAAATCATTTAAAAATGGCTTGGACTTTCATTAATCTGTGGAAAATATTAGTGATTGTCAAGGTGAGACAAGAGGCCCAAGAACTGAGTCTTAGACTAGCACTCTACCACTTCAGTCGTACTTCCAGCCTTTGGATAGTTAGTTGAAGATGAGAGTCTCAGAAAGTATTCCATCACATCTGGCTTCAAAACGTGATCCTCAGATCTCAGTCTCATGAGTAGTTAAGGTTATAATAATGAGCCACCAGTACCCCACTAAGAATTGATTCTAAGAATTAATTCTAGAGGAGGAAGAACTAAGTAACCACTAGATCTATACATAATCTCAAATATGCAAAAGAAAAAAGTCACTCTCCATATAAATCTAAAAATACAAATTTCAAAACAGAAACATAAAAACTACAACTATAAAAGTCATTTGAGAAATTCAGTCTGGTGAATGAAAGCATTCCAGCAAAGCTGTGATACAGTTTATGAAGGACGTGAAATAACTATATCTAGGATGTCACTGAACCTATTTTCTGTTAGCACGTGCTAAAAAATGAGAAATTTTGACCCTAAGAATGAGTATGAATGAAACAACAAAAATAACTTGTATAAAAATATGAACTTTTTCTGTGCCTTGATTATCTCATATTGTTACAGTATTTTACCTTGTTATCTGATATATTGGATATATGCTTATTTGGTTATTTGAAATAGGATAGGGAAGGGGGGAAAACAAGATGAGAGTCAGGGATGGGGGGAGAGAAATCGGGACCAAGACATGAGAAAGGGTTTCAAAGTTTGTGAAGTAATGCACCTTCTATCTGGTGAATATAATGTAACCCTTCTATTAATTACAATAAAAATATATGAAAAAGGAACCTGTCAGGCCATTCCATGAACTCTTTTTTTCTATAGTTCTTTTTTAAAAAATATTTGATTGTCAGGGTGATTTAAAGAGGGGTTACGATTACATATTTAAGGTAGTGAGTACATCTCTTCTTGAACATTGTTACCCCTTCCCTGTTTATCTCCCACTTTCCCTGTAGATACATGTTAAATACAGTTTTTCAAGGCAATTGTTTAGTTCACAAGTTTCTCTGATGAGCATTTGCTGGATTCATCTATCAGAGGTCAGCTTGTCACCAACAATCAATGTTTCGATCTATGTATTTTTAAACAGTGGTTTTTGATGATGTTGGGTGCTCTGGCATTTAGTGTACATATTTATACATTTGTTATATTCTCATGTAGAAGAGATCTTTTTATTAGTGTATGATGTCCTTCTTTGTCTATGCTCACTAATTTTAATTTGAAGTATAACCTATTGGAAATTATGATTGCAACTCTGGCTTGATTACTTGTTTATTCCAGCCTTTTACTTTCAGAATATGTTTGTTTTGGTGGACAACATGTTTCTTGAAGATAGCAAATATGTGGATCTTACTCTTTGATCCAAATAGACAATCTCTGTAATTTAACTGCAGTGTTAAGTCTATTAGCATTTAGAGTTAGGAGTCATAGGTGTTTGGCAGTTCCTATCATGTTATCCTCTTTCTTAGAGGCTATGCCTCATCAATTCTTACTCTAATTTTCTGGTTCTCTGTTTCTCTGCCAATAGCATGTCCTTGTTGGGTTTCAATCTGTAGAACATCTTTTGTAATGCTGGTTTGTCGGAGATGTTGTTGCAATTTTTCTTTGCTGTGGAAGGTTTTTTATTTGTCCCTCATTAATGAATGAGAGCTTGTCTGGGTACACTATTCTACAGCTTTGTTGAACCCTTGTTGACCCTTCACCATTCTCTTGCAGTCTCTTATAAAAGATTTCTGATTTTCACTAGAGATAAACATAGAATTGTAAGGCTTGGACATGGTAGAGAAAAGGTAGCAGATTTTACTGTCTATTCTATACATTTAGGGTACAGAGCCTTGACTTTAGCTACTGGCCAGCTATATATGTGTCAGCCCAAAGAGGAATATTATCTTGCAAGAGTGCTGAGAAAACCCAATAAACATGTAATTTATGCCAAACAATCATCATGCAAGGAGAGCGAAAGAAAATACTTTTTACACAGATAATGGCAAAATACAACACCTAAGGGCTGGTAGTTTGGCCTAGTGGTAGAGTGCTTGCCTAGCATGCACGAAGACCCGGGTTTGATTCCTTGGTACCACACACTTAGAAAAAGCTGGAAGTGGTGCTGAGGCTCAAGTGGTAGAGCTCTAGCCTTGAGAAAAATCCAAGGACAGTGCTCAGGCTCTGAGCTTAAGCCCAGGACTGGCAAAAAAAAAAAAAAATACAACACCTAAGTCCCTAAACATGTAGTTAAATAACTAAATAAAAAGATAAGAGAGAAAATAAGCCATGACAAACACTGATAACTATAAAACAACACACAGTTATTGAATACTCCCCAAAACAGTACCATACTTAATGTTAAAAGAGCAAATCTAAAAGAACAAAAATATAGCGTTTAAAACAGAGGGTCTTAGGACTCGTTGAATCTATTTAAGAAGTGATTAAGTTCACTTTCCACTGTATTTTCTGAATACTACATTCTTGCAAGTTGTTCAGGAAGAAAATATAAACTTTAAGTAAAATTCAAGTTTCAACAATAAATAATGCGATAATCATATATCCTGTAACTTAGGCAGCATTTGTATCTAAGATTTTAGCCCCAAACCAAAATAAAACTAAATAATAGCTCGTATCTATTTGGTGAGGGAGAGTAAGCTGATTTCTGGAAATGTCTTTGCCTTTGTTGCTTTGTATATAAAATAAGGATTATAAGTAATATTCACCTCCGAGGGGTCCTGGAACAATAAAGAGATGTAGTGTTAAGGAAGCTTTCTTCAACCTATTACATTTTAGAGGTGAATTTCCTTACATGTGTCTTCTAGTTTTGTATTCACTTTGCATATATTTCTACCCTTCCAAAGCCTACCTGTTGGTGTTTATATGTTAGGGATTACGGTTTTCATTGAAGGGACTTAGTTTGGCCTTTTCAAAATATCTGCTTTTACACTGAGTCTTTTTCTTTAGTAATTGCTTGGAATTAATATCAACCATTTCAAATTTCTGTTTTACACTTACACTCTTATTGTTGCTTAAATATTTTTAAACCCTGAATATTGATTCCATACTTGTTCTGATTGCTGATATAGATCATTTCTATTTTTATTTATAATATTCAAATGGAAACTTAAGAATGAGTAGACACTTTTTCTTTGAGTGTTGTTGGTTTTTTAATACCCCAATAAGGCTTTTATTCTATGAGGATGCCAACAATTATAAGTGACCCATGGCTAGGTTTCACTATTTCCTACTTTTTATTTCATTATATTAAGTAGTTATACAAAGAGATTTAACTTGCACATATCAGATTTATAATACAATCAATATTGATTAATGTCACTTTTTAAATTTTTTTTGCTGAAGTAATATATAGAGGGGTTAGTTATATTTGCCAGATAGTAGGTGCATTACTTCTCACACATTGATACTTCTTCTCATGTTTTTGTCCCCATTACCCTTCCACCACCCCCTCCAATCATCTTATTTCCCTTCACTTAATATGATTTTTTTCTAAGTCTTTCTATTTCCTAACAAATGGGGTGATGTCATTCTTTCTGACAGCAGCATAGAATTCCATTGTGTACAAATCCTACATCTTGTTGATCCACTCATCAACTGAGGGACATCTGAGTTGGTTTCATATCTTTGCTATGGTAAACAGTGCTGCAATGAACATCATTGTGCTAGTGGATTTAGTATGTTCTTGTTTCTGGACAATTGGGTAAATGCCTAGTAGTGGAATTGCTGGGTCATAGGGGAGCTCTATGTTTAGTATTTTGAGGAACTGCCATACTGCTTTCCATAGTGGTTGAATGAGTTTGCACTCCCACCAACAGTGTAGTAGTGATCCATAGGGTAGATCTATATGTAGATTGTTAAGGAATCTCCAAACAATTTTCCACAGTGATTACACCAGTTTATATTCCCATTAGCAGTGTTACAGGGTTTCTTTTCACTCATATTTATGCTAGCATTTATTGTTTGTATTTCTGTGGGTGTTCATTCTATCTCACCCCAGACAGAATCCCAGTGTTGTTTTGATTTGCATTTCTTTATGGCTCGATATATTGAGTATTTTTTCATGGATTTATGGTCATTTTTACTTCTTGTTCTGAGAAGTCTCTATTTGTTTGCTTCTTAAACAGACATTTCTTACACATTATAGTCATTGGAAAGAGGCATTCCCAAGATCATCAAGCGAGAAATCAAGATGTTGATCTGAGAATTTCCCCCCATATATTCAACAATGAAAACAATCTATCTTGTTGATCTACTGAAGTTATTTAATTATTTTTGAGATTGCAGCTTAATGCAAAAATGTTAAGTTCTCATTTTCCTATTGCTTCTAAATTGATATAAGTCAACACTATTGTGTAAATACATGCACACATACACACACATATGCCTAATTTTTATTTTGGCAATCAGATTTAAGTACTGTAACAACAGTGAAATAGTTAACTTTTGTGAGAACATTTTATAATTCAATTAATGTGGGACATGAGACTGAAGCTAATAAGGCTCTGAAATTAGGCAGACTAGATCACATCTAATTCCAAAGCCACCATAAATCTTAAAATAATTGACTAGGAATTTATTCTAGTTATGGTAAATTAAATAATTCAGTCTCCCTTTTTTTAATAAAGACAATGAAAAATGATGCACAAAACTCGCAGACAAAAACCCATTAAGTGCTTCATAAGGCTTCCCATAAACTAATTAGGCATGGAGGGAAAAAAATCTAGAAATTGAGACAGAAAGAGAAGTGGATGAATGAACAGCAGGGAGCTAGGACTTTCACAACCTACTACTATGTGAAGCAGAGCTATGTGTTCTTTCACATGTGCCACCTGCTGGCATTCACAGAGAATAACCATGATATAAGGGACCGTGATCATGAGAGATTGAACAATGATCAAAATAAACAATCTAAAGCCTTGTAATAAAACAAACTTTAGAAGTTCAAAATTATAGATAGGTATTACCTTATCTAACTCTCATTTTCTTCTTTTGGGCAGAGATGTTCTTGTTCAGGAAAGGAGATTATATAGTTGCAGCCGGTGAGCAAATCTGCTGTGAGTGATAAACCTGAACTGAAAAGATAATAGGATGAGCCACTTAGAATCAGTCAAAATAGAACCAAATACAGGCTAACTCACAAACAAACAAGCAGGACTAAAGACAACAGACTAAAGAAAACAAAGAAGGAGCAAAAGACCAGAAATAAAGCAAAACAGGTTGAGGTAAAATTAAAAGAAATATTAAGAGAGATAATGAAAAATAGAGGGAAGAGCAAATAAGAATAGAGGAATAAAGAAAGGGAAAGGAACAGAAGGCCTAAAACTTACAAAGAAATTAAAAACTTATATGTACCATATAAAATGATGCTTAATAAAATGAACTCCAAGAAATGGAAACAAGAATATTTTTATTTTATTGTTTGCAGTTATTGCTTTTTTTCTTTCATTTTGTCCTTTGATTTATTTCCTGTTTTCACTGTTTTTGATTTCTTTACCCTTTGTCTTGTATATAACTTTATCTGATGTGGGGAGGGGAAGGGGAGACAGAAAATGGGACAAAGAATGAACCAATTCAGCAGTGATAATCACTAAGTGTGATGTTGGAAGTAAACTTTACAAGGGGGATGGTGAATTGAGGGGAAAAGTGGGAGAAAATGAGAGAGTGCAACATTGTTTCAGAACTGATGTACTCATTACCTAACATGTGTAACTGTAACCCATCTATACATCACCTTTTTAATAGAATTTAAATTTAAATTTAAAAAAAATGAAAACCAAACAAAAATAATGAAAAGGAGATTGAGTAATGTACCTTACTTAGCACAAATATAAATATATCCTCAAATAAAAGAAAAAAGCACAAATGCTTATAAGTAATAGACAAGATATTCTACAGCATTTTTGTAACTTGGAGTATTATACAGCCACAAAGCTAAATTATCTCTAGCCATACCATATGGATAATTCTTGAAAATATCATGCAAAGTGGAAGGAAGAGGATATAAAAGAACAATTAAAATCCAATTAAAACATATAGGCTGCTAAGCAGGCAAATTTAACTGAATTTTAAAGGCATGTGTATCAGAAGAAAATTTTTGATTAAGTCGGAAAAGTTAAGTAAACATTTCCTTACTGTCTGTTGCCTACCCAAACAAATTAGTGGGACCTAAGGAGATGCTTATCGGAAGTCTGGTTTATAACTGTTCATCCAGAATGCAGGTAATAGAAGCTGATGCTTCTAACAAGTTTCTGCAGTGAGCAAAGGATTCCTGGGGATGAATCTCCAAACTGTGGGATCTGATGCTGTCTCTAGGTGAAGCGGATCCATATTGAATTGATTGGAATACAATGGTACTCATAGACAGGAGAAAACTCTCATATCTGGTGTTGTAAGCCTTCTTTATTGGTGTAGATTGCTGTGCAAGAAAGATAGAAGATGGCATGTTTTGCTTTACTAACTGACACAGTTATATCGCATATGTTTTGTATGATCACTCATTATATTTGATATCTTTTCATGTTGAATCATTTAAAATTTATATAGTACAGACTACTTCATAAGTGAATTCTTTTCCACATGTGCTCTCTTATACTTAGATTGGATTTAGTGATTATGCAAAAACAAGTTTCTGAAATGTTAGAACACAAAGGCCAAGATTCCTAAATAAACAAATTTATTTGAGTGGCAGAGCTGATGAGAACTGTCCCTAATTATTTTCTGTTGCTCCTCTCGTTACTGCTTAAGTGTTACCCAAAGGTCTCAAAGTTGCCATACTTGATGCTGAAGTCCAGACACTACTAAGATAGTCAGGAGGAGAGAATGAAGACTGAAAACAGAAGGAACTGACAAAATGTCACTAAAAAAGGAATTAAGCTGGTTGCCAATGGTTTGTGTCTGTAATCCTAGTTATTCAGTGAGTTGAAATCCAGAGGATCACGGTCAAAAGCCAGTATAAGCAGGAAAAGATCATGAGACTCAATCTCAAAACAAAACAATCAAATACAAAGTAGAGCTCCACTGGCTAGGGAATACAATCCTAGGCCCTCAGCAGGCAGAGATCTGAGGATTATGGTTCAAGGCCAGCCAAGACAGGAAAGACCATGAGGCCTTACCTCAATTAAACGCAAAAGCCAGAAGTGGCTCAGGTTAGAATGATACCCTTGAGCAGAACACCTCAAGGCCACTCCCCAGCTCCTAAGTTCAGGCCCCAGCAGGCACAATAAAGAATAAAAATAGGCTGGAGTGCTAATTCTGTGGAACAAACATCATGACGGCAGAAAAAGAATTATTCTAGATATATATTTGTTGCCAGAGAGATTAGGAGAGTTTAAAGACACACTTAAAACAAAAACACCATGGGGCTGGGAGTTTGGCCTAGTGGTAGAGTGCTTGCCTAGCATGCACGAAGACCTGGGTTCGATTCCTCGGTACCATACACATAGCAAAAAGCCAGAAGTGGTGCTGTGGCTCAAGTGGTAGAGCTGTAGCCTTGAGAAAATCCAGGGACAGTACTCAGGCCCTGAGCCCAAGCCTAGGACTGGCAAAAAACAAAAAACAAAACAACAACAACAACAAAAAAGACAAAACTCCAGAGTTTTCTCCATCATCTGCTGTTACTGGGTAAGTCAGTACATGTTTAGTTTAGGTGATTTCCATTTAAAGAGCACAGGGACCATTCCAGGAGGCAGATAGCAGAATACCAGTTTTTAGTAAAGATTGAACACAGTGAAGAATGAGGACTCATCCTTTGGACAATCACTGTGTGCTTGTCTAGAATTCAGAATCAGCAAATACACAAGCCAACAATTTTCCTTTGGCCTCATACTTCCTTCACATATGCCATCCAGTCATACTTCCTGCACTGAATCACAGCTCCCATAGGGCTTGAGGGTCCCCACACTGGAGGTAGATCTCGAGTACTAGAGCATCAGCTTTAAAACCAAGCAAAAAAGACTGGAGGCTCTGAGTTCAAATCCTGTTTGGAGAAATTTTTTTAAAGGACAACATTAGAACAGCAGTCTTTAGGTGGAAATGGAGTCATCTTGTATGTTCAGATATGTACCTCAGTTTCTCTCAAAATATATGCCTTCGCTTTATTGTACAGGTTGTACTAACTGGAAAAAAATGAATTATTAGCTAAAACATAAGCTGTCAAGGTCTCTTCTATCTATTCAGGAAAGATACTAGAATACATTGGAAAGAGTTTAGCAATTATAAATTTCCTTCTGAACTTCAGTTATTATTCTGGTCTAGTCTTTAGATATGCATTTCCAATGCACAAATTTCTGGTCATTTGTAAACATATTTAGGTTTCTCCAAAACCTAAAATTATCATCTAAATATTTGCATACTAATGGCACTATAGGTAAGGTTACTCTAGGGACCCAGTCAAGAGTGGAAATCAAAAATAGTATCAGCTAAAGCTATCCTCCAGGAGTGCAGGTTAGGGGTTCACCAGAGCTACCCTGCTGAACCGGGCTACTTATAGTCCTTAGCCCTGAGCATCATTGATCAACTCAGAACCTGAACATTAACCCCAGGCAGCTAGCATATCCTTCTAGAAGCACTCAGAATCTCAGCAATCTTGGGGTAACTCTGTTTAAATAGCATTTGAATGCGGCTCATGCCTGTTCTCCTGGGTGCTTAAAAAGCTGCTGAAGTCCAAGGATCAAGATTTGAAGTGAGATCAGGCAAGACAGTGTGTGAGACTCTTATCTCCAACTAACCACCAAAAATCTGAAAGGAGAGCTCTAGTTCAATTGATAGAGTACCAGGCTGGATCTAAGGAACAGCACCCAGACCCTGAGTTCAAGTCTCATACAAGCATAGACAAATGCACACACACGCACACACACACACACACACACACACACACACACACACGCACGCACAAATACATTGCTATACACATTGCATTAATATGTAAGTCACAATTCTAAGAACAAGGGTTGCTGTCTTGGCCCTTTGTGTGGCTGGCTGTTCTGTATGCTTGCCTTGGTGTTGTCAGTTTATATGCTGGCATTCTTTCTCTCTGTAGCTTTTGACTTCAGGATTTGCATCATTATTTTTTGGCCTTCAATTATAAATTTAGCATAAATGAGAAACATGCCTAGTGTAAATACTGTAGAAAACATACTGCTCGTTACAAACTTCAGATTTCAGAAAGATACTATTTTTTTCTGACAAAAACCAATGTAGGTTTATTTCCTCATCCTCTGTTTCTGAGCTTATGCAAGCATACCTCTACAGCCCAAGTATGCCGCATCAACATGTGGAATGAGAAAATATAAAGTTACATATGTGTGTATGTGTGTGTGTTTTATACCATGATAAATTTGCTAGCATTTAGCAGTCTTTTCTTGTGGTACTCCCTTTTTAAAAAGATTTCATCTAAGGCAGAGCATGTTGGCTATTATCCAGACTCACATAGATTGATGGGAGAATATCAGGAGAATTCTGGGCATTACGTTCTTCCTCAGAATAAGAATGAGTGTTAGAGGGGTGACGCCCACAGTGTAACAAAAACTCACTTAAAAAAAAAACCCTACACCTGGCAACAGAATCATACTCCCTATGAAAATTTTAATTCTTATGAAAATGATCCAAGTATTAAAATACAGAAGTGGGGCCTGGAGTTTAGCCTAATGGTAGAGTGCTTGCTTAGCATGCACGAGGACCTGGGTTCAATTCCATGGTACCACATACATAGAAAAAAGCCAGAAGTGGTGCTGAGGCTTAAGTGGTAGAGCTCTAGCCTTGAGAAAGTCCAAGGACAGTGCTCACGCCCTGAGTTCATGGCCCAGGACTGGCAAAAAAAACAAAAAAAACAAAAACAAACAAACAAAAAAAAAAACAAAAAAAAATACAGAAGTGGTACCATTGTTCTTCTTAGTAGATTTCACTATAGCAACAAGGGACCTCTACCTATTCTAGAAATTATGACCCTCAGGAGCACTTCACATAATTATTACACTGGTTTTGTCAACTCAAAGTTAACTTTGACATATTTTAGAAATTAAAATGAGATATTGATTTAGCTAGTGAAGTCCTGAGATACTGTTAGGATCTGATTTCTATTGGCTATGCATATTTGCCTTCCAGAAAACAGCAGGCTACTCCAAGACTGAGTTTTCTTCTCTGTCCTCTCTTCTGTTCCCTGAGAATTTTGAAGGGATAATGGCACCTAAATGGGGTCATATGTATTTACATATGAATATGTATGTAATATATCTAACATAGGTGATGATGTAGATATGATATGTATATAATAGCACACAGTCACACATGAATCATATAAAATGTTGGCAGGCAGTAGAGCTCAACAGAGCAGGAACCACACTCATAGGTTTCTTTGAGGATGATTCTCGCACAGGGTGTATATATCACAGCATATCACATTATACTTCATCATACGTATAATTATGATTTCATAGTTAAAACAGAAGATTTGAAGTAAACATATCCTGATTTTCTGCTCCTCCCCAAATAACATAATAATTGACTTCATAATATTTACATTGTACCAGGCATTGTAAGTAATGTAGACATGATCTAAAATATAAAGGAGGATTTATGTAGGTTCCATGAAAATGGTATTTTATTTTGGAGAAACGATTTCAGCATCTTGAACTTTGGTATTGAAGGAGTGGAGTGGGGCATCCTAGAATCACTCTCCTGAATATCCTGAGGGAGATGGGGTGTCACTAGAAAAGAGTGAAGTGTGATAAAAGCAAAGATCACAACTCAGGTTTTGCCAGCCCTGAAAACCAGTCTTGCACTCAGAGCTAACAAACATCCCAGGAAGAGATGGGGTGATTAGTTTCCTAACCTGCACAGGAAACAGACTTTTTCTTTTGCAGGGGGTGGGGGGAAAGGAAAGATGTCATGGGGCTTGAACTCTGCTTGTGCACTGTCCCTGAGCTCTTCAACTCAAGACTACCACCCTACCCTTGAGCCAACCCCCACTTCCCGTTTTCTAGAAGTTAATTGGAGTTAAGAGTCTCAGGTCCTTTTGTGCCTGGGCTGGCTCTGAACCTTGATCCTCAGATCTAAGCTTCCCCAGTAGCTAGGATTGCAGGTGTGATCCACTGCTCATGCACGGCTTACAGGCTGTGGTATGGAAGCTATTGAAGTGGAACCAATGCCTTGGAGAGGACTGATTCCTTGCAAATGTGCAGTGGCTGAGACCTATAGGATCAAAGCAGCTCTTCTACCAAGAGATGCTAGCCAGGACACCTGCTGCTGACTGAGCATGGTGGAGTAAGAGAGAGAGGGAGAGGGAGGGGGAAGGAAAGGGGAGGGGAGGGGAGGAGGGGGGAGGGGAGGGGAGGAGCAGCTGAAGGTCTCTGAGCAGGAGCAAATTGTGTTCCCTGAACCTGTAGAGGTTATTTTTTTAGAGCATTTGGGATATTGTTGCATTAACATTTCCAAAATTTATAAAGCCAGAATGAAACAAAAGGAAATAAATTCAGCTCTATTTTCTATCTTGCCATATTCCGTGTGTTATTATTGCTACTATCATTGTTATTGTTTTGGTTGTATTAAGACAATATGAAATGCAACCATTGTAATACCATATTTATAAGCCCTTTCAGATTGTAGAACCATCCTCATTCGAATCCAGAACTTTTTTTAACTTTCAAAATGAAACTCTGACTTTATGAACACTTATTGCCATTTGCTATCCCCAGTCCATGGCACAAATTGAGTGACTTTGTCTATTCACAGCATGATTTTCTAAGTACTTTGCTTTAATGAAACTATTCTGATCTGTATTCCTGTTACTGCTTTATTTCAATCAGCTCTCCTATGCCTTTGAGATCATGTATGTTTTAGCTTCAGGTAAGATATCCCAGCTTTTGAGCCTGAGCAATATTGCATTCATCAACAAGTGCTAAAAATGCATTGCAAATTCTTTGCATGTATATATTATATTAAACAAAACAATTTATCCATCTGTTGATATTTGTATTTCTGTGAGATGCCTGATCATGCATACTGGATTAATTCTGTTCAACTACCAGAGGGTGCATCCCCTTGCAGCCATACGGGAGTCCATGATGATAGTTTTAGTCTATCCAACCACAGTAACTAGCTAGGAAAAGCTGACTTTCTACCTCCTGAAGCTGACTTAAAATCCAGTGATCCTTATAAATTCAAAATCAAAATAGCAATGCAAAACTACAATGTCCAGTCAGAATAACCAATGACAAAATCACTTGAAGAAAGGGAAAGCATGAAATCTACAACAGTGCTTAATGTAAATGATCAGATATGGCAGTTAAAGAATTCTTTCTAAACAAAAAAAAATTGTCTAGGCCATTATGAACTATGCAGTGAGACTGTGCAGACAAAACAAAACAAAAATAATCTAGTAAAAACACTAAAGACTGGCGATGTAACTCAGTGGCAGACCATTTGTTTAGCATTTGCAAGGCCTATGCATTTCCTCCCCCAGCAGTTCAAGAAAAACAGAAAGGCAAACAAGCAAGGAAGGTTTAAGAACTTACTTTGAAAAGTCCTTTTCCATTCCATTGATCTAGTAACTACTTTATTCAAAGCTCATTCCGGCTTGATGTGCTTTCAAACTTGTTTTCCTTTACTTGTTATACTGATTTCAAGAGAAAAAACAGCTCAATGAAAGCATAAATATTCAATAAATGTTTTATATTGAAAAAAAAACGGTTTCCTTCTCCAATTTTTTTCCAAAAATTGTTTTGGCTGTTCATTATTTTTAAATGTCATTTTCTTTTTACTTGTTTTATTATTTTTATTATAATGTATAAAGGGTTCATAGTTATATTCCCCAGAGAGTAAAAAATGTCATTTTCATTTATATGTACATTGTAGAATTAGTCCAGTGATTTCTTTTTTCATATATTTTTATTGTAATTAATAGAAGGGTTACATTATATTTGCCAGATAGAAGGTGCATTAATTCACACACATTGGTATCCTTTCTCATGTCTTGGTCCCCATTTCCTTCCCCCCACCACCTCTCCTCATCTTGTTTTCCCCCTTCCCTATCCAATTTCAAATAACCATATACAAATATATCCAATATATCAGATAACAAAGTGAGATACTGTAACAATATGAGATAACCAAGGGACAGCAAAAGAGATGAGAGATAACATAGTACATTAAGGACAACAATCATTCGTTATATGGCTTTTGTTTCTATATCTTAGAGGTCCTTTCATTTAGCATCATACTATATGGCTTTATGTATCTAGGTTTTGTTCTATTGCAAATCTCTGCTAGGAGAGCCCAAGGTTTCTACTGATTATGACAAATGTGGGAAACCATTGAGCCTATGTTCCTTTGAGTCTGGCTTACTTCACTTAATATGATTTTTTCTAAGTCTTTCCATTTCCTAACAAATGGGGTGATGTCATTCTTTCTGACAGCAGCATAGAATTCCACTGTGTACAAATACCACAACTTGTTGATCCACTCATCAACTGAGGGACATCTAGGTTGGTTCCATATCTTTGCTATGGTAAATAGTGCTGCAATAGTCCAGTGATTTCTATAAAAATTCTGAAGAATATTTATACAGACTGTTGAATCTGTAAGTCAGATTAGTTCTATCTATCTATCTATCTATCTATCTATCTATCTATCTATCTATCTATCTATCTTTCTATCTATCTACCTGGCAGAGTTAGTTTACTAGTGAATTTCTAGGAAAATTTGCACCCATGGTCATAAAAAATGTTTGTAGTTTTCTTAAGATGGGTACAAGTAACTATAGAATTAGGATAATATTGACTTTGGGGAATGAAGCACAATATGTGCTTTCTTTTCTTCCAAAGATTTGATAATAGTATATTACTTTATTTATAGAGTTCACATTGAAGACATTCTGACCTGTACTTCCTTTCTCTAGAAATAGATTGAATTTGGAATTACCAATGCAATTTCTTTACTTCTGGATTCTCTATTTTGGAGTGAATTTGAGTAATTTATGACTTTCTAGAAATAGCTCCATTTCTTAAATTGAATTTGGCTGATTATTTTCGAGGAGGCTGTCCATCTTTCTCCTTGCCTCTCTCTGGTCTGTAGCTGTGTTCCTTCTTTTAATTTCCATGTTTGGCTTGCTTTTATCTTCTCTGCTACTTTCATACTCACTGTTTTACCAGTTATACTTTTGTAGAGTAAAATATTACCTTTTAATCTCTTTTTTCGTTCTTACTTTTTTCTTCTTTTTATCCTATAGACTGATGTGTTTCATATACTTGCCTATGTTTGCTTTCAGTTCAATTTGATTTCCTTATTATTTAGTTTCATAACAAAATTTATGTGTTTGACTTTAGGAGTTGTACTTTCATAATTTAAGTGGTTAAAAACATAAAATATCTTTAATTCTCAGCTTTCACTTAATTCACTAAGTTTATATACTGCATATAGTGTGTGGGCTTAAATATATGTTTCAATTTGGCAACATTTAAATGTTTTCTTAATGCATGTATTTGGTTGTTATTTTTGAATTCTACTGACAATAGGTTAAGGTAAATTTTATATATATTTTGCTGTCTTAGGATGGAAGATTCATAAATGTCTGTTATCCAAGCCTTCCACAGGCCCAATGATTTTAATAGCTGTTCAATAGTTATTGAAAGTGCCATATTGAAAAGCTTCAACTACAATTTATGAATTGGTTTTAAATTATGTCTCTGTATTTTAATAGTCCATGTGCATAGTGAAACAATATTATTAGGCTATTACATATGTGTAATTGTTATGTTTTACTGTTTCTGTCCTAATGAGTCATTCTACCATCATCATCTTCATCATTATCAACATTATAAAATATTCTTTGTTTCAGTAATATTTCTTAGCTTAGAGACTATTTGATTTGATAATAAGCCTTTCAGCATCTCTTATATAATGTTTGTGCTAGATATTTTGCAATAATATTAAATTTAATTTACTGATATCTCTGAATTTATAGATAAGGTGAAATCTTGGTTTACATTTATGTATTTTGTTTTTTTCATATTTTTTATTATAATTAATAGGGGTTATAGTTATATTTGCCAGATCGAGGGAGCATTACACACTGATACCCCTTCTCATGTTTTTGTCCCCATTTCCTTTCTCCCACACACTCCCCACATCTTGTTTTCCCTCCCCTTTCTTATTTCAAATACACAGATAAACCTGCATACAATATACCAGATTACAAGGTAAGATACTGTAACAATATGAGAATAACCAAGGGACAACAAAAGAGATGAGAAAAAAAAAAACAGAACATTAGGAACAACAATCACACATTATATAGCTCTTGTTCCCTACATTTGTATATTTCTATTTTAGTTCATTCTGACAACACCTTCACTTTTTTTATTTTCTGTTTTTTGGGTTTTTTTTTTTGTCCAATCCCAGGCTTGGGCTCAGGGCCTGAAAACTATCCTTGTAGTTTCTCAAGGGTAGAGCTCTACCACTTGAGCCAAAGCACCACTTCCAGCTTTTT
Organism: Megascapheus bottae; assembly: GCF_031878675.1. NCBI lineage: Eukaryota > Metazoa > Chordata > Mammalia > Rodentia > Geomyidae > Megascapheus > Megascapheus bottae. Next base: position 2,742,720 of record NC_143517.1, read on the forward strand.
CTATCCATGTGATATGGAGGAATTGAACCTTGTCTTCATGCTCGCTAGACAAGCCATCTACCACTAGGCCAAACTTCTGGCCCCTATTCACATTTGATGTACTCATTGTTATAGTTATTCTGAGATTTGTTTTCCTTTTTTATTGTTTTGTATTTTTTAATAAAGTTTGTAATCCAATGGACACACAAAACCTGAGATTTGTTTTCTAAAACATTTTAATTTTTTTCCCTTCACTAGCTCGTTGTGTTTAAAAATTATTTGTTTTGCTGGATAAGCTAAATTCAGCTGCTGATTTTTAAATGTATTTGTGGTATTTAATATGCAAGTGGTATTTACATCATTTAAGCCACATGTCCAGTCCAGCTTTTTGCTGGTAATTCTGAAGGTGGAGTGTGAAGAATGTTCTGTCCCAGTTGGGTTTAAACCATAATCCTACACCCATCAGTCTTCTAAGCAGCTAGAATTATAAGCGTGAGCCAGCAGTGCCTTGCCAGTATAATTTACATTGTTTTGTTATTTGTTAGTTTAAGAATTTCCATGTGCCACTTCATTTATATGAATATTTCTGGCAAAATTGATATAATTTTAATATAGAAAATGTGATTTTAGTAAATCTTCTCTGTTATGGTAGTACACGCATAAAAGTTATAAACCTAACCACTGTTGAGTATTTATATAATTTTTACACTAAAATATTAAGCAAGAAAAAATGTATGTGGTCAGAGTTTTATATTTAGTCATATCTTATCCTTTCTACTGCTCATTATTTTTTCTGTGAATTTGAGTCATTAGGAATATTTCTTTTCTTCTCACTTGTTCTTATAAGGGAAACATGCTTGTAATATATTATTTGCTCATTATATTGGGCTTTAATATTGCAACACATTATTTGTGATTTCAATTGGTCAGTCATGGGGCTTGAACTCTAGGCCTGGGCATTGTCCCTGGGCTCTTCAGCTCAAGGCTAGTGATTGACCACTTGAGCCACAGCAATACCACTTTCAATTTTCTAGTTGTTAATTGGAGATAAGGTGTCTGGTCTTTTGGGCCCCAGCTGGCTTTGAATTGTGATCTTCAGATCTCAGCCTCCTGAGTAGTAGGACTGCAGGTGTGAGTCACTGGATTCCCGCTTCTTTGGGTTAAATTTTAAAGTTTTTTTTTGTTTGTTTTTTCCAGTCTTGGGGCTTGAACTCTGGGCCTGGGTATTTTCCCTGAGCTTTTTTAAGTCTAGTGCTCTACCACTTGAGCCACAGCACCACTTCTGAGTTTTTCTATTTATGTGGTATAGAGAAATCGAACCCAGGACTTCTTGCATGCTAGGCAAGCACTCTACCACTAGACCACTAGTCCAATTTTTAAGTATTTCCTACTAGATAATCATTCTTAATTGTTTAAACATTTTCTTTTCATGTACTGAAAGTCATTCCATGGTGTTCTCTTATTTGCTTTAATCTTTTAACATTTAATTTAGTTTTATTGTAAAGGTGATGTACAGAGGGGTAATATTTACATAAGATAATGTATAGCCAATTCTGCCGCCAATTCTGGCTTTCTTCCATCTGCTAATTTGGCTCCCTTATCAAAGATTAAGTGGCCATCAGTCTGTGGAATCATTTTCTGGGTCTTCAATTCTACTCCACTGGTCTTTAGGCCTGTTCAAGGGCCCTTATCAAGCTACTTTTTATAACTATGGCTTTATGTTTGAGTTTGAAGTTTAGTATTGATATTCTTTCAGTATTTTTCTTTTTTTCTTTTCTTTTTTTTGCCAGTCCTTGGCCTTGAACTCAGGGCCTGAGCACTGTCTTTGGGCTTTCCCAAGGCTAGAGCTCTACCACTTAAGCCAAGCACCATTTCCAGCTTTTTTCTATATACATGATACCAAATCGAACCCAAGTCTTCTGCATGCTAGGCAAGCACTCTACTACTAGGCTAAACTCCCGGTCCCTCAGCATTTTTTCTTGGTAAGGATTTTTTTTGTTATTTGGAGTCTTCTATTATTCCATATGAATTTTTGGATTGCTTTTTATATTTCATTAAAGAATGTTGTTGGGATGTTGATGGGTATTGCTTTGAATTTGTAGATTGCTTTTGGTAGTTTGCCATTTTCACAATGCTAATCTTCCCAATCCAGTAACAGAGGAGGGTTTTCTGCCTTTGTTGTCTCTTTCAGGTTTTTAAAGTTTTCATCATAGAGGTCCTTCACCGTTCACTGTAAGTTAATTCCTAGTTTTTTTAGGCTAATACAAAATAATTAGCTTTTCTGATTTTATCCTCACACTTCTCATTCTTGGCATATAGAAAATCTATTTTTTTTTATTAATTTCATACCCTGCTCCTTTGCCAGAGTTTTGGATCAGTAAGGTAACTTAGGAGAGGAGTCTATGTGGTTCCTTTAAATACAGGATCATGTCAATTGCAAAGAGAGTGAGTTTTATTTCTTGTTTCCCTAGTTGGATCCATTTTGTGTTTGTCTTTTGCCTTATTGATCTGACTAGGAATTCCATATTATATTGAGGAGTGAAGAATCCAGTAATTCTTGTCTCATTCCTGATTTTAGAGGAAATGGTTTTAACTTTTCACCATTAAATATAATGCTAGTTGTAGGTTTATCATGTACAGCTTTTACTATATTGGGGGATGTTCCATGAATTCCTAGTTTCTCAGAGCTTTCATCATAAATGAGTATTCGTCATGTCTCTTTGATGAATAGTACTATAGCCATGATAAATTGATTTGTTTTAACTCATTATATTATAAAATATATATTTCTAACATTAGTTTAGCCTTGTAAATCTTTTGGTGTAGAAGTATTGATACTATGTCTCATGCCTTATTTTATTTACAATCCGCATGTGTGTTTGAATATAAAGTATAGCTGTTTTAGCCATTCTATTGTAGGATGAGACTTGGTCTTTCTTTTGCTAACTTCTGCCTTTTATCTAGATTATACAATCCAAGTATATATGACGTGATAATGATGAAATAAAATTTCACCATCATTTTGTTGCTTCCTTTCTATATGTTTTATGTCACTTTGCTTATTATTCTGTTAATCCATTACCATCTCTTTAATATGTTAGACAAATATTTTCTTGATTAATATCAATGAAATAGTATAGTAGACATCTCTCAGCTCCTCTTTCTCCATAAAAGCTGTGAAAATCATACAAATGTCTTAGAGGCAAATTTTTCATGACCTGAAACATTGCAAATATTAATATAAAACAAATAATTGGTAAGCCAAGATAAGCACATGTTTTAAATATAAATAAAACCTTTTGATATTTTTCTATGCTTGTACCATCTATCCTGCCAAGCTTATTGGAATGTTAGATAATAACTTCTGATTTTACATGGCACAGTCTCAACTTTACTCACAAGTTACTGTGCATGTCTGCTCTAATCTGTATGTGATATGGCAGAAAAGGAACCACGAAATACACATTACTATTTTGCCAAAATTAAAATTCACCCAAACTAGTAGGAATTGCTTAAAAATATTGTAAGATGCTCAAGCCTTTTCACCATGTCTGATGCAAATGGTGAGAATATGTAGAATTTTAAATACTGACAGAAACATGAAACTAGAGAGAATTTCTTCAGCAAAAAGCATACTTATATATACCCTTCTATATTAAAAGACAGGTATAATTATATTCATACCCAGTCAGGATTAGATGAGATGTACAAAGATCTTTTAGTTCAATTCTTGTTATTCCCTATATCAGAAAACCATGGGCTCAGTCAGACTGCATAGGGTTTAAGACAGGTTTTATCTTGCTGGGTTTTTTTTTGGGGGGGGGTTTATCTCTTTTAGCATGTAAGGAAACCCACAGAGGCTGATCTCTTGTATTACAATGACCACTGTAGGCAAATCTACAGAGAAAAGGTACATTGGTGGTTTAAAGGGACTGAAGGATAAGGAAAAGAAGTGAAAAGAGCTGCATGTCTTGAAATATTTCAGGGTGAAAATGTTCTAAAACTAGACAGCAGCAAGAATTAAGTAATTTTGTGAATAAACTACAAAAAGGGTTATGTGATTTAAATAATATTTTATGGCATATGACCCATGTTTCCAAAGAAAAGGAGTGTAGCAAGCTGTACACCTATTATCCTAGATTCCTAGGAATCTTGGATCTGAGGATCATGGTTCAAAGCAAGCCAGGGGAAGAAATTATTTGAGACTCTTACTATAAGTAGATGATAAAATATTAGTTGTAAAAGTAGTATTATGCCTGTGTTGAGCAATTTCTACATTTTTGAAGCCACTTTATTTCATTTTTCATTTATTATCTTCATGTTCTTTTATAAAGGAGCTTTAAAGCAACATGTCATGCTACCAGATAATTTCATTTTGATCAGCGTCACCTTTTCATCATTCTCCCCCATCTCTCCAAACATCAGTCATCTACTCAAGTTATAGTCTGGCCCCTTGATCTCCTTCTATTCCCAGCAACACAGGTTTCAATGTCCTAAAATTTACTTTATTAAACTAAGCTATCTGTTCAAAGGAATTATACAATTGGAATACTTTGTCTATACCACAGTCAATCTGTTTATGTGTGTGTGTGTGTATGGTTATATAAATAAAAAATGTTTACAATATACATAAATTTATTTGTAATATATAAATTTATATATTAGAGATTTATATATTAATGCATAATATAAGTATACCTATAAATATATCATATACATATGTTATATAATACATTATAAATAAAATTATAATATTATACATACATATGTATATGTTCTCTTCCTCTCTCTCTGCCAGTTCTGGGGCTTGAACTTAGGGCCTGAGAATTGTCCTTGAGCTTTCTCAAGGCTAGCGCTCTACCATTTGAGCCATAGCACCACTTTCAGCTTTTAACATTGATTTTTCTGTTTGTCTTTGGTTTTTTTTTTTGTTTGTTTTGTTTTGCTAGTCCTGGGCTTGAGCTCAGGGGTTGAGCACTGTCCTTGGACTTTCTCAAGGCCAGAACTCTACCACTTGAGCCTCAGCACCACTTCCAGCTTTTTTTCTATGTATGTGGTACCAAGGAGTTGAACCCAGGTCTTTGTGCATGCTAGACAAGCACTCTACCACTAGGCCAAACTCCCGGCCCACGTATATGTATATATGTATATGACCCTGAACATGTTTTCACATATGTTTCTCCAAAATGGATAAATGAATCAAATGCACAACATCTACAGACACACACACACACACACAATAGAATTTTACACTTTTGTAGGAAGAATAATATTATGTCCTTTGCAGAGAAATAGCTGGACCTGGAAAATATTACATACATTTTTTATCACTCATGTTAAAATGAATTCTAAATTTTTTTATTAATTTTATGAAATGGATAGCTTCTGGACTCTCTGCCATTTTCAACAATGTTTTGTCATCCTACCTTTCTTAAATAGATATGCTTTTAAATTCTTTGTATATTTCTTTATTTCTTTATTTTGGCAGCAGTAGAGTTTGAGCTCAGTATTAATCTTGCTTGTGTAGTACTCTTCCCTTTGAAGCACACTTTTAGCCAGTACTTTGCTACCTGAGTTTTATTTATTTATTTATTTATTTATTTATTTATTTATTTATTTTGCCAGTCCTGGGGTTAAACTCAGGTCCTGGGCACTGTCCTTGGACACTTTTTGCTAAAGGCTAAGGCTCTGCCATTTAAGCCACAGAGCCACTTCCGGCTTTTTCGGTGTATGTAGTACTAAGGAATTGAACCCAGGGCTTCCTGCATGCCAGGCAAACACTCTACCACTACTCTACATTCCTGCCCCTGCTACTGTTGTTAAGGCATGATATCACTTCTCTTCCAATTGGACCTTTCTTGGGCTGCTAATCACCACATCTTGTGGATTTTTCTTCATGCGCCAGACTGGAAACAAGGCTCTCCCATTCTCAGCCTTCTAAATAACTTTGGTTAAAAGTGTGCACCACAGTCTCTCAACTTGAATAAACTTACCGAGATCTGAAAGTCATTTGTAAATCCAATACCTCCTTTCATGCAGGGAATCTGTTACGACTGTTTGCCTGTATTATTGCTGCCAGTGGGTCTACTTTTCTCTACCTTTGTATGTTTCCTAATATTCTGCTACAAACAGATATTTTGGGCACTGAATGATAACAAGCCCTTAAGTTTGTTTTGTTTTTCTTTCCCCTTTTAGTGGTAATTTTTCTGAATATTGAGATTTGTTGCTTATTTCTTTGTTTCCAGGATGTTTTATTCGTTTGCTGCTTAAATCTTGTTCCACAGCTGAGCTAAGTCAGTAATTGAGTTCCAATGATTCCATTTGTTCCTGCTACAAGGTTAGGGAGCATTTGTATTGTTCTGGAAGGTTCTGACACTGCCTCGGATGAGTTTCTGCTAGTCCTTTATCTCTAAAATTTCATCTTTAAAATGCTACCCTGACATTATCCAGCCCAGGATAGATGCCTTCCAGACTGTTTGCATACTTCCCTGTGTGTCTTCTTGTTTATACACTTAAGAGTTCTTGGTGATATATTTGTCTCTGTCACCGGTTCTAAACCCCTAGCAGTCAGTGATTCAGTCTTCTTTCTTGTTTTGACTTCAGGAGGGAACGTAAAGCACTGCCATTCAGTAAGGAGACTAAAAAGGTTTTCAAAATTACAATTAGCAAGCCGGACCCGTGGTTTATGCCTTTACTCCTAGCTACTCAGAAGGCGGAGATCTGAGGATCAAGGTTCAAAACCAGCCTGGGTACTACAAAGCCGAGAAACTCCTATCTCCAATTATTCTCTAGAAAACCAGAAGTGGGGCTGTGGTTCAAGGGTAGGATTGTAGCCTTGAGCTGAAGAGCTCAGGGACAATGCCCATGCCAAGAGTCCAAGCCCCACTACGCCCTCCAAAAAAAAATTGCAATTAGCAGTAGCATGACGAAAATTCAGTTTTTAAGTGTGCATCCTTTCTGCAGGTACACTAAAAAGTGCTATTAGTAAAAGCCGACTTTCACCCAGTTTCCTTCTTTTCACAGAAATTTGTGAGGTGCTACTCACTGTTAAAATACCAGTATTTAAAATAGTACTTGAAGCTTTATGTTTGTTTAACTATTTCCTCCTAAAAAAAAAAAAAGGCCCTCAGGTCCCTGAATTTGCATATTAATTAATCAATCACAAATCTGTATCTTGATTAAATTATGCCTACTGTCTTTGAGGGGTCAATTTCTCTTCCTTGAAGACTCAAAGAATAAGTGATACAGGAATTATTCTCTAATACATTCCCATTCAGTTATTCAGCTGGCTAACGATTATGGTTGCTATGTGTCTACCTATGGAAGTACTTCTCACATTCTCTCACAATTTCTATTTACTTTATGCTACAGAAATAACTTTTGGTTTTTAATCTTTAGCACTACTGTAGGTAAAGTAAGCACTTATGGAGAGCTCTGGAATGAACTAAAATATATTCAACTAAAAGAATTTAGTATATTCAACTAAAATCCACTTTTGAATGGATTAAAAAATATTTAGCAAAAAGCTCATAATCTAACTACTAATAAATACATCTCAGAGACCCCTCTCTCTTTCTTCTCTCTTTCTCAGAAAAAGTTTTCTTTTTTACCAGTACAAGTGTGTTGCTTCACATTCTCATTTGGTGATTTTTCCTTAAACTGGTATTCTCCCACTTGAACTATACATTTCTATTTTCTGTCTTTGTTGGTTAATTAGAAATACGAATCTCATGGACTTTTCTGCATGGGCTGGCTTCACAGCACAATTCTCAGATTGTGTCTCCGAGTAGCTGGAATTACAGGTGTGAGCCATTACTGCAGGGATAGAACAGCATATGTTATGCAAACAAACCCACAGGCCTGGACTCTTCAGTCCTTCTTCTTCTACCTACAGCTATGTGCCTCAATGCCAATGTCTTAAACTTTAATCCATTAAGACAGAGACTTATTCCTTAAGTTTATATCTCTTTCAGGAATTTGGAACCTTTCTTTTGCCAATGGCAATTGTAAGGAATTATTCTCAGTACATAGACGAGAAGCTTGCATATGTCTTCCATCATGTACCAAGTAATTCCACTGGCCTGATAACAGCACATGTTCTTGACAACTCAATCTGTTAGATTTCTCTGTCTCTGCTAGATACTGGATAGCTTGGATTAGTACAACTCAATATTTGTTAATAAACCCCTGTAACTATTTACTGATTGTCCACTGTTAGTTGTTTAGGTCTCGGAATGTTATCAACAAGTTTCTCTTCCCTAACACTCTCATTCAATTGTGATAATCTTTTTATATGCAGAAAGAACAAGACTTATTTGAAATAGCACAAGATTTTAGCCTGTTGCCGTTACATATTTATCATCTTCCTTTAAATCATCAATTTTATTTTCTTGTGATGGAGAAAATTTACAGAATTCCAGTATGTGATGTGGTATTTTGTAGCCTCAAAACATAATAGTAACCTTCTGAGAAAAGTAATTCACATTCTTTAGCTTGAGATTGCTCCTAATACAGTGTAGGTACTTAAGAAAATTATTTTATGGGGTATTCAATGGTTAGAAAGATAACAAGATAAGCAAGAAGTCTTCCCTTTTTCCCTGATGGAAGTCTGCACTCTGAAGTTCAACTGCTAGGTTTGGGTACTGAGTACTTAACATTCCAAGGCAAGGCATGTAGTTTAACTTTATCCCTGAATGTGAATTTTGGTATTAGTCAAAAGGGCTAATAAAACTTAGAGAAGAATGTTGTTTACTTAGAATACTCTAACATGTTAGCTATTAGCACTATTACAATTATTAATATCATTATTATTCTTTTGTCCATGCAGCAAGAAAATGGAAATTGTTTATATCAGGAAAATACAGAGCAATTTTGCTTCTTTTAGGTAACTGCCACAGAAACAATTCTCACACATCAGGAAATCAGCCTATGTCTCTCAAAACTAAGTAAATTCTGGGATTCCAAGCCAAGAGGTGCTAAGCATAATGCTAACAAAATAAACACATATCTAAAAAGCAATAAGCATTTTCAATTCACTGAATTTCAATGACAATTAAATTACTATTCAGTGTACCTTTTACAAAGACGTGCTGTCTAAAAGATAATTAAAAGTGTTTAAATATGAATGGAGTACTTTCTTTTTCCTTAAGTAATTTATGTTATACTAATGCGCATTATTAGCTCACAGCAGAAACATGGCATGGAACGTTCCTAAGACACTTGAAAGTCTGAGAATCCTGCAGCAACTTGCCTTAAGCCTCTACCTTCTTTTTTCTCTCTCACTTTGTCCCCTTTTTCTTTCTCTTCTTGCTTTAAATGGTATGTGTTTTACAACCTGTAGGGATCTCCCAGTAAACAGACAGATAACATTTGCTTTTTCTTTAGGAAAGCTCTCCCTCACAGCATCAAGAAGTGTGTGTGTCCTCTTCTGTAGCCTCATAGGCCTTGGTTCTGATCAGCCTCGACCTGATCTCTTGGAAGAAGTATGTTTAAACAACCACAGAGCCATTTCAGTGATTTCCCACTTCTCTGGAAAGTCTTCCTTAAGGTAGGTGCTTCACAGAAATGGAAGCATTATAAAAGCTAACTGCCCATCAAAAGTTGTTTGGAAAAGAGGCAGTGTGTGTGTGTGTGTGTGTGTGTGTGTGTGTGTGTGTGTGTGTGTGTATGTTTGAAAGGAATGGTAGGAAGAGGGATAGCAAGAGGCAGAGAGAGAGAGGGAGGGAGGGAGAGAGAGGAGGTGGGAGGGAGAAAGAGTGTGAGAATCAAAATGGCTCTTGAATTTATTTTTTTCCAAGAATTCATGGATCTATAAATGACAGTAACGAAGAAGAAATGATTGTCCTTCCTTTTATACTTGGGAAAATTACCTACTTTGTGTATGATAAATAAATTACTGAATGTTTTCAATGGGTAATCTTGGAATACAGGCTCTCTGAATAGCCTATTTCATGCTGAATAATATCTCATTCTCTACTTCCATGAGTACTTCAGAGACTCATAAAAATTGTGGGCATTTTTACCTGGAAAAGAAAATTTGCACATTTAATTTAGCAATGTAGGCTTTCAATCTGAAGGATTCACAGGACCTCCAAAATTCAAACAATTCCCAAACCCACCTGGTATAATTGTTGCATGAATCACAAATTGTAGCCATGCTTAATTGTAACAAAAACCAGGCAAAACTAGGATAAGGTTTTCATTTGAAAGGCAATTACTCAGTAGATCAGAAGAGTTAACACTTGGTTTTAAGGCCTTGTGCAGGCATTTTTCTTGACTTTTCTGATCAAAAGTCCTAGAGGATTTTGACTGTTCTGGCCAAAAGTCCGCAAGCCTACCATTCAGGAGGCTGAAGCAGAAGGATCATGAATTTAAGGCCAACATGGGCTAAATAAATAGCATGACATTATATATAATACAACAAAATGTGAAGAGAAAAACAAGACAGAAGATTCAGTTTCAGAGTTCATTTTGGTAGCTACATTGCTTGCTTAAAAATCTCAGGAGAGATGGGAGTTTGTCCTACTGGTAGAGTGCTTGCCTAGAATGTACCAAGACCGGGGTTTTATTCCTCAGTACTACATACATAGAAATGCTGGAAGTGGTGCTGTGGCTCAAGTGACAGAGTGCTAGCCTTAAGGAAAAGCCCAAGGACAGTGCTTTGGTCCTGAGTTCAAGCCCCAGGACTAGCAAGAAAGAAAAAAATCAGAAATTGCAATATTTACCTTTCCATATTATCTGCATTTCCTATTTCCTAATTCTCTTTCCTTGTTTCTTTTCCTCAAAAGTTGATGCTGTGCCAAAGTTGTTGCTGTGAGTGATTAATGAAGCAAAGATGGTACGTACATATTTGCTTAAATTTGCTGGGTATATGTTTGAATTTCATATTGTATATATGAAAAGTAAAATAGTGTCGATGTACATACTGTAGAGGGGATAACTTCAATCAGAAATTATATTAAAACCATTTTACTTTCTCTTGTAATGACACACATGTCCTTTAGCCCTGGAAAAGGCCTTGGTGAGACCTCTGAAGCCAGCCAGAGTACACAGAACTGGATCCCTAAATGCCAACATGCGCATTCCCACATATGATGCTGCCAGTGTTTTTTGTTTTAATAGGATCTCCAAGTTTTGTTTGGTCTGACATGAACTTTAATGCTTTACTATGTTTTTACACAGTTGTAAGAACAGTTCTGGGCCATCCCATCCACCTTATGTCTTTACTAGGGTTAGCTTAAACTACAGTCTTTATGATCACCATCTCCTGAATGAATAGCTGTTCATGCAGTCATACTCCATTTTCCCCATTTCTTAAAAGGAAATTTTCTGTTTCCTTTCCAACAAACTGTGAGGGAGGGCATTTCTCAATGCCCTCAATACAGAGCAGGGAGTGTCTTGGAGAAAAAAAATAAAGGGAATATATGGCATTTGCAGGAAATATTAATGAGTTATGAGTTACAAGGCTATGAGAATGTTGTGAATCTACTGTTTTGCACAGAGATGAAAACAACTGGGACATCTGTAGAGACAATACAAATGATGGATATTGACAACAAGCTGATTTCCCTTTTCTTCCTCATAGCCTTCCTCTACTTCTCATATAATGATGGATTATCTTCATAAATTACTCTTTCCTTAAGTTTTGGAAAATAAGATGTTGGCTTAAGCACACACTTAGAATTTTTGTTAGACTACAATGTGGATGAATCTAAAAAGAAGATAGATGAAATTACCACTCACTTTACCAATTCTCATGTTATCTAAAAACTTAGTGAGTTGTATAGAGCATTTTTCAAAGAAAAAATATGTTGGCAGGTCCATATGACTCAATATTTTGACAGATAAAATTCAGGCTTATAATGTAAAATTTCCAACTATTTTTTCAAATAATCAGGGGATAAAGTTAAGAGGCTAATGAATGAATTATCAAAATTGTTTTCACTCTGAGATCTAAAAAGTGAACAGCTCTATCAGTAGATAGAATGCTGAACTGGCTATGTATTTTTTTCCTTTACACAATACAGAATAAATGTGTCTTAGCTAGAAATACCAATCCTATAGTCCTATATCTACCAATCTAGTCAACTCATAGACCCCAATTTTTTTTTATTTAAGAATCAGACAAATTCTTTTTTAAAAATTTTATTGTTGGGGTAACATATAGAGGGATTACAGTTACATTTGTCAGGTAGTGCATGCATTACTTCTCAAACACTGATACTCCTTCTTGTATTTTAGTCCCCTTTTCCTCCCCCAACCCTCCCACTAAATTGTTTTAATCCTCATTCATGACCTTATTTGTCATAACAAAGGGTTATTTGGTACTAAACAAATCCACTAAACCTTCTGTAATTGCATGGGTTAAAAGCTTACTAAGATCAAGTATTAAATTGTCATTAGTTAATATTAATAACAGCAATTAACTTGCATCTGAATTTGTCTTAAAAATGAATAAGACAAAGTTTTAATCTCAGATTCATTCTGTGTTATTGTTTTTAACCACTATCTCCTGTTGTCATTGTTTCTGATTTTGCTACCTGGTGGCTTAACTTCCTCACCTCATTTGGGTTGAATTTAATTGACAGGAAGACTGGAATAATATCTGCCTGTTTCATTAAGCACATTATTGGGCACAATCACCCTGTCCAATTATAGTCTCTCTCACATCAGACACTATGAAAGGGATGACTATTTTGCCCCCCTTAGTGTTCTAGAAGTGATCCTCCTGTATGTAAATACTTTCTGGAAAAAGATACAAGATTGATGGCTCAAAGATAAAGGGATTTATGACTCACAACACAACAGTATGAAAAACCTCATGTCTACACCATTTTCTAATTTCTGTATCTTCCCTAGGTATATTGATATCCTTAGTATACACATAGTGAGTCTGTGTCACTTGGTGGGGATGATAAGTTTTGGAAATCCACCTTTATATGAGGATGCTTCAAGAAAATGGAATCAATGTTTTCCCATATGGAAAGATCGCCTTTATTATCTTAGTCAATCATTTCCCCTCTGCTCTGTTAGCTTCCAAGTGATTTGCTATACAAACGTTGAAATGTGCTACCTTTCCATGAGTTCTGTTCATGCTTAATCCTTACTTTCTGGTAACATATCAAATATGTATAATAGAAATTTAGGACAGTAAAGATGGTTTTAGTTTTTGTATCAGGCAAAAGAATTGAGGCAAGAGGAGAACATAATAATGGTGATTTAAAGAAATTTATTGGAAAAAAATATGGCAGAGAAAGAGCACCTGTGGTAAACATATGCTACAGGAAGACAGCAGGTTGGTCCAGGTGTCATCTTCTACCACCTTCCTCATTACAAAGCTAGGTAGGCCTTAGGTTTAATAGGGAAATTTGGAGTCCTTGAAGATACCATTCTGATTGCTGAGTCTCCTTTCTGTTTCAAGGAAAGATATGATGCCAAAAATTTACTGTCACATCCTATTTTCTTATTCTTTTGTCCTTCTTACTTCATTATTCTTTTGTTGTCCTGTGTCCTCATTTTGGGGAAGTGGGAGGGGGACAGTCAGATTTTTGCTTATCAGAACATCCTGCTACCATACTAGCTGCTTTTTGACTTGTACATAACACTTGTAAAACAATACAAGGCAAAAACTGTTAGGAGACAAGCAGAATTCAGGAAGAATTCTCTGCTTCAGCATCAGGTTCCCTCATTCTTAACAAGAATGTATGACATTTTCTCTTCCTTATCATCTTAAAACCAAAGAAGGGGGGTAAAGAATGATCAAAATAATAATTACAAAAATATAAATAAATTTCTACCTTACAGTTTTCACACACACACAAAAATCATATATATAAATATTTCACTATCACTTCTTAGCCAGAATGATTAACATTCTGAAGAGATGTTGGATTTAATAAGAAGCCCTTCAGGAAATTAAATGTTCATGCTATATCTTTTGGCTTTCATACTACTACTTACTCACCACATAAAAATTCAGAGGCGAGGCATATATATATATATCTATCTATATATATATTTGTCTCCAAAATTGAGGTAATGCTGAAAACACTTTAAATGTAAAATGACATTAATAGGTGTAGATGTCAAATGTGCTAGTATATAACTCTGTGAATAAATTGTAAGAATTTCCAGTGAATTCTTCAAATATATTTGCTGAAATGTTTAAGATAATTTAAGAGATTTCATTATGAAAATGTTTCTCAACATTGAATTTATTCAAGCAGTAAAGTAGATATTTAACATTCTAAAATACTTAAGTAAAGCACTAAATATCTTTAAATATAAAATCCATATATTACAATTTTTGGTACTTCTACAACATGCTTTTAGAAGACATTTGATATTAAGAGTTCATTCTTAGCTATTAAGATAACATGAGAGAATTTATATTATAACTCATGGAAGGGGGACTTTTTAATCGGAAGTGATATCCCATTTAACTGAAACTCGAATTTTAGACCTTAGGACTAAACTCCAGGATTTCTACGTATCAGATTTTGCAACTTGTTCTTACACTCCAAATTAAGAGATAGAAAGAGTCACTCTGTGACAATCATAGGAAGACAGAACCTAGTACATCTTCAGCTGTCTTCTAAGATACATAGATTTGCCTTAGGGAAAACTGGAAATGAGGGGTAAGAAGGTATATATCATTACAACAGCCTTATTTTAAAGGGTTGATCAGATGTGGTAAGAATCCCCTTACCAACATGATGCTGCATTGTCTCAGGAATGTTTAGATGAGGCCTTGTTCTATAAAGCTCACTGATGGCGGCATTCCAATATGAATACAAAATGGTTTCAGAATAGAATGGCTCAGACAAACTACATATATGCAAAATGGAGTAATCTTGGATTCCAAGCCTTTATCCTTATCCTAATTTATGGACCCAAGAAGGAATCAATGCTTCTCAGCCAAAACCAGATTTTAAATAACTCTTACAATGTTACTTCTAAGTAATCCCAAAATATTCCCTCTAAACTTGGTATTTATGTAAATAGATATAAAAATCTATGTGAGACATAATAATTTCATAAATTTCAAAAGATAAGCTTTATATTTTACATTTTTTCATACATTAAGATTATCGCTTCTTAAATTCTTATTTTGTGCAAAAATGCTTGCAAATTATTCATGGAGAAAGTTACTTGGAAACTCTAAGATCTTCACTATCTAGTCTGTTTTCTTTTTTCAATAGAATCTGAAGCCAAACATATCACAGCCTGTCTTCTTACCTCAAGCCCAAGCTCAGTCAGTTATGCTGGGTCCTAGTGTCCATGTGTTATTTTTAGGAGCCAGGATGTAGATATTGCTTTTAGAAGACATTTGAAGAGCCAGAAGCTATCTAAATCTTACCTTTCTGGGTTACACATGGATTATGGTCTGTGGCACTATCATACCAATGGCATGAACTTTTTCAGGGCTCATTACCTCAGCTTATTGCATCCTGCCCAGCCTGTCCTCCATAACTTGTGAATTATAGGCTAGGACTAAGGTGGGTAAGGCGCTCTGAGGTTTAGTTGGAAATTTTGTCCCTAGATAGTAGCATTGGCTTTACAAACTTTCCGTTGGAAATTTTGTCCCTAGATAGTAGCATTGGCTTTTCAAACTTTCAGTTGAAATAAGTTCTTTAGTAGCTCTTGAGCTAGAAAAGAAAGCAATCAAGAGGCTATACAGTGTTCTAGTCTGTGGAACTGGTAATTTGTTAGTTTACAATTCCAATCTGTAGTCAGATGCAATGAAGACTTTCTGTGTCCTCTTTCTGCCTACTGGAGTATATATAGATGCCTGTAGTATATATGCTTGTATATAGTATAGATACCTATTTCTCTCTATATACTACATATACTATATAATAATACCTAAAGTATATATAACTATATATGTATATAGTTTATTTATTATATGTAGTATATATAGCTATATATAAATAAATCTCTGTCCCTATATATAATAGAACTCTCTATATGGAGATATATATATAGGCATATATAACAAGGATTAGAGTAGTTGCTTAAAGGGTTAGAATAGTTGCCTAAAAACAATGACCTTGATTTCAGACCCTAGTTCTGTTGTGTGTGTGTGTATGTGTGTGTAATTATATCACTTGCTCATCAAGGGTGCTGACTGGTGCTCTCAGAATTTGAGCTTGATGTAGGAAAGGGATTCATTTGTCCATAAAGACTTGGGAAGAAGGAATCCCTCCTGTAGATAGTCAGCAAAAGTGAACTCTTCAGTGTGTTGGGGAAGGAGAAATGTTTGTAGCCCAGTTTTAAAGGTCATCTGCTGAGTAACAATGGCCTTCCCACAGCAGTGTAAGGTTTTGAAGCAATGTTACTCCAATTTCCTATAGTTTTGATGAGTATACTAGAACATTAACTAAACACATATATTGGATGCAGGTATGAAAGAATAAATCAGTGACCTTCACAAGAAGCTGCTCCCGTGAGAACTCAGAGAAGTATTGAGCCTACTTCTACATGGCTAAGTTTTATTATTAAGATCTTTGATGTGTTGATATCTGAAATTTCTAGTTGCTACCACACTATCAGAGAATATGAAAAGTCATGGGGCAATTTTGCTCATACACACTTCCACAGCAATGAGGACCTTCGGGTACATACAAAAGCAAGAATTATAATTCTTTTTATTTTTCAGTCCTCCTAGGTTCTCAGTCTAGGCAAATTCCCATTAACAAAAGGCAGATTAACAGAAAAAAAACAAGCACTTCTAATAACACATGCATATCTGTCACCAGAGAAAGAAGTAATTCTCTCTGGAAAGCAACTGTCTCTCAAAGCAGCAGATTGGAACACTGTCTCAGAGATATTTTAACAAAGAGTAATAAATCTTAGCATGACAAGACAAAGCAGCAAGAAACTTCAGGCTTCCTAAGGAACAGAAGCTACTGAAGCCAATGCTGTGAGTCTTCTGCTCCTATTGGGGCTGAGATAAGTCATAGTTTTAACTGAGAAAAATTTGTTTCTTTAGGTAGAAAGGGTGTGTGTGTGTGTGTGTGTGTGTGTGTGTGTGTGTGTGTGTATGTGTGTGTGTGGACAATGGATTCTGAGGCCTAATGAATGCCAGACAAGTCCATTACCTCTACCACTTACCTATATTTGCAGTTGAACATTACTTCATATTAGGATTCATATTAATCATTTATATTAAGGAGAAATATTTGGGCTTCATCCACATGGTTCTACACTTTTCCTATAGAAGATGAACTGAAAAGAAAGTAAGGAGGGACAAAGAGGAGAAAGAAGGGAAGAAAACAGAGATGGAAAAAGCATTAGCGAAAACAAAATGGGAGAGAGAGGAGAAGCAGAAGGAACTGTCAACAGAGGGTCAGAGCAGCTACCTTCACACTTGGTTCTTGCATCTGGCAAGAGAAGAATTCAAATGCTAAATGTTATGTAAGCTCAGTTTTCTGGGATAGAAAAGGCACTTTCAGAGGTAAAAGTGGGTCATCTCAGAAAGAGAGAAGATTGACAATCACTTTTACCACAGAACAGAATTTTATTGAAGTTTAAGGGACTTCAAGCATGTTGTTCAGGCTCAAGGCCAGTCCATAAGGAGTAATTGGCATGGATTTTAGAAAAGAATTGTTTCAAGAATTATCTAACTTACAGTTTAACAAAATGTATATCAGGAAGCTAAAAAGTGTTACTGGGACAGGGCAAGGGAAGTCAAGTGAGGAGAGATAGACCAATAAAGGAAGGAAGGGTGGGGAAATTCAGTCATAATATTCAATGATGTATGTAAAAATGGAATGGGGATGGGTGGGGTTGGGAGAGATGGGGAGAATAGTGAAACAATAGGCATTGAACTCATAATCTGACTTAATGAATTAAAATGCCTTTGTACAACCACTTAATGGTAATAAAAAATTAAAAGTAATAATAAAGGAAGTCATTTTGCGTACTTAATTACACATAGCCATGAAGAATTGTCAGTGGGGATGTGAGGGAGCATTTAGAAGAATAATGAACCCTGGGGCCAGTGGCTCACACTGTAATACTAGCTACTCAGGAGGATGAGATCTGAGAATCACAGTTCAAAGCCAGACTGGAAAGGAAAATCTATAAGATTCTTATCTCCAGTTCATCACCAGAAACCTGGAAGTGGTTCTGTGGCTCGAAGTTGTAGAGTGAAACAGTTCAGGCACAGCACCTTGGCCCTTTGTGCACAACCCTAAGACTAGCACGAAAAAGAAAGAAAAAGAATTCAGCATGTGAGGGAATGAGTGATTGAAAGATAAGGAAAGAATGAGGGAGAGAAACTAGAATGAGAATTTCCACCAGCACTGTTATAGAATGGCAATATGGTCAGTGTTTTCTCTCCTTCCTTCCTTCCTTCCTTCCTTCCTTCCTTCCTTCCTTCCTTCCTTCCTTCCTTCCTTCCATGCCACATCTGGAGCTTGAACTCAGGCCCTGTGCACTCTTCTATTGCTTTCTCAAGGCCTACTGCCCTACCACTTGAGCTACAGCATCACTTACAGCTTTTTATGTATATGTGGTAGCAAGGAATCGAATCCAGGGCTTCGTATATTCTAGGTAATCACTCTACCACTAGGTCACACTTCCAGCCTTCAAAGTGGATTTCAATCACATATTTTAATTTTAATTAAATTGTATTGTCAGACGAGAAGATAATGGACATAGGTTGAATAAAAGTATTAAAAAGTATTAAGTTGGAGATCATGATAGTGTTAGACTGAATTATTTTAGTAATATTATTCTTGAGTATCTGTCTAACTATATTGAGGGATAATTTTGGAACAGATGAAGTGAATCTGTTTAAAAATAGACTGTTGCAAAATTAAAATACACTTTGATCTATGTAAAATGGATGAATAGCTTTATTTTAAAGTCATGATTATAGGATGCAACCACAGTATTAAGGGTCTTATGCTTGGAAATGACAAATATTTTCCAGATTTGGAGACCGTGGCTATGTTTGGCTATCAGCAGTATCTAGAGCATTCCTCTTCATTCCTCACATATCAACCTCTTTGCAAGCATATGCTTGGTCATTAATCTAGAGATGCCCACACTCGTAACACAAAGGTTGATGTTGAAGAGTAAGACAAGCAATGAATATACTTAATAAAAATTAATGATAAGGGAACACACACCAATGCCTTGAGTAAAGAATTGCTTTACATTCTTTACCAACTGGTGGACCAAGAGATAATGAGGGCCAATTAGAGAAAGTCTCTGAACATTTGACAATTGAGCAAAGATCACAGAAAAGAGGAGCCAGTTATGTATAGGGGTGTGTGTGTGTGTGTGTGTGTGTGTGTGTGTGTGTGATAATTTAGGTTTGAGGGAATAGAAATGGCAAATCCAATGTGAGAATCTGGAATTTGCACAATCAAGGAGAGGGAAAAATATCAGTCTAAAACAGAAGTTTTCCCATGCAAATTGGGAAACATTGGAATGAATCAATCATGTGTGAAATGCTCTTGTTCAGGTTGTTCTTGTAAAACATGTTTCTGTAGTGCTCTGCAAAAGAAGGATTCTAAGATAGAAATGAACCATAATAAACTGAATTAGTTGATTTCTACAGTAGTATAGATAAGAAACTTCAGCACCTTACACTTTAGTAAAAATTATATACTGTAGATTGTGGATGGATCTGAATTTTTTTAATAATAGAGCAGTTATGATTGCACCCATGGAGATAGTGGATGAAGAAAAATAAACACTGGGAAGACTCCTTGGTTGTGAGCTTACACCAGGTGAATAATGTTGTATTCATGTGATAGAGATAAAGATCCAAAGAACAAGTTCGGGTTTCAGATGTGTTCGGTATGTAAGTTAGGTAACATTCATACCAATGTAGTCAAATATGTAGCCTGTGTTTCTATATACTCACAGTTCAATAGATACATTGGGGCTGCTCTATAGATTTCACTGTCAATGTCATATACAAGTAGAACATCAAAAGAATATGAGCAGATGAGATCACTTCAGCAGATAATACAGATAAAGAAGTAGAGAAGGTCAGGGCTCAGCAAGGAAGACAAGAAAAGTGGTTGTTTGTATGAATGGGGCAAAATAGACAAGGAAGTCTTTCAGGACAGAGAGAGCTTTGAGATCATTGAAGGTGGTTAAAATGTCAGGTAAGATATAGACTGTAATAAGAAGAGAATAACTACTAATGATTTTGAAATGGTTTCCTTGTCATTGACAGAGACTTTTCATTAAATGGTAGAGAGAAAAAACTATAAAGGTTTAGAAAAATAGAATAATACCTGATATATTTTCAGAAAAAATATTTCCTACAAATCATTGGGCACAAGCTAGATGTGTCTGTGTACTATTTATCCTGTTTATACTTATATCAATACACATATTTATACACACACACACAATGTGTTCACACATATATGTAGACAAAGGTATACATTTTAGGGAAGGACGATACCAAAGTACATATGATTGCTTATTAGAACAGGGTAGTTTCTGCCAAAGAGATTCTTGGATTATCTAGGATAATCTATGAACAAAGCCTGGATCTTTGTTCTCTATATTATCTCTACTAATGAGGTGGCATTACTTACAATAAAGAACTCGACTCAGAAAAATTAAGTAATTAATTTACCTGACAGCATTCTTCATTGAGTCAGTACTTAATTTCAGTGCTTAATAGAAAAAAAAGGGCACAGAAGGCACTGAAATAACATTTCATAGTAGGTAGCCAATTTCTTGTTTTTGACTGGGACTTTTATCCTCCCACACACAGGTACGAGAAAGAGAAAATGGGAGAA
This sequence comes from Megascapheus bottae, assembly GCF_031878675.1. Lineage (NCBI taxonomy): Eukaryota > Metazoa > Chordata > Mammalia > Rodentia > Geomyidae > Megascapheus > Megascapheus bottae. The sequence continues at coordinate 2,763,476 of NC_143517.1, forward strand.
GGAGAAAGAGAGGGAGAGAAGGAGGAAGGAGGGAAATGGAAGGAAAAAGGAAGGAAGAATGGAAAGAAATAAGAAGTGAAAGGAAAAATGGAAGAAATGGGAAGAAGGGAAAGGAACCTAACTCCTATATATAGGCATGTATTCCAGTAAATCTTTTGGCCATAAACTTCCAAATGCCCATTCATCTTTGCCTGTAACTGAGGTTACCTGTGCTCTATTTACACACACACACACTTAGTCCTCAAGGCTTATATGATAATGTTGATGATGGCCAGTGAGCGTAGTGCTTGTGTTAACAAGGGTTCTCATGGACTGAAGATGGATGGTCAAAGGTTCTTACCGCCAAAGAAGAGATAACTCAATAGCAATTCACTAGAAAATTTACAGAAGAATATTTTAAAATGAAATCTGTTTCATTTCAGAAAGAGTTAGCATTAGGTTAAATGATGTTTACTTGTACTCGGTCACAAGACAAAAATCTCAGCCTACACATATACTGAAAACATTCTATACATTGAATGGGACTTGGAGGCAGCTATTATTTTCTGAAATCCCTTGTAATAGAAACAAAATGAAACACAGAAGTAATTAGAAGACAGATTAATCAAAATGAAAATGCAAAATTACAGTCCAGTTCTGTAATACAGATGTAGAAATAGTGAACAAAGGCTATTCCACAGGTAGCAATATGCTAATATCTATGGGTGCTAGTGGCTTATCCTTGTAATCCAATATACTAAGAAAACTGAGATCTGGAGGATCAAGTTTCAAGGCCAGCTCAGGCAGAAATGTCTTTGAAATTGTATTTCCAAAATAATCACTACAAAACTAGACTGGAGGTGTGGCTCAAGTTTTAGAGCACCAGTTATGAGCAAACAAGGAAGCCCAGCAACTGTAAGTCCTCTGTATTGACAAAATACAGCTCCTCTATACTGACAAAAGAATAAGACACACACACACACACACACACACACACACACACACACAGACACACACATGCACAGAGTACCCAAAATTCTTATATACACTTTTTCTGTATATGACAATTCAACGAGATTAGTAGAATTATATTACCATGATTTAATATGTGGTTAAAAATGACTAAAACATAAGCAGATTTATGGTTATGCAGAGAGTGTGTCTCAGGGCTTCATATAAAAATTATTCAAGCTGCTTATCATATTTTATGAATATTTTACTTTATACTGGAAACATGCATCCCCACAGGACTTCAAAGGGTCACACTTGTAGTGTGGTGTTGTTTTGGTCAATTTGTTTGTTTTGTTCCAGTACTGGCGCTTGAATTGTGTGCCTCTCATCCTCACTTGGCTTTGTCCACACAAAACCTGGAACTCAATGACTTAAGCCACACCTCCATTTTCAGCTTATTGTTGGTTAATTGGAAGTTAGAGTTGGATTTGTCTGCTTGAGCTGGTTTCTAACTTTGCCCTCAGATCTCAGTCTCCTAAGTAGCTAGGATCCAAAGTTTGAGTCTCAGAAGCCCAGCTTGTATCTTACTTTTATAATCTGAGAGGTACCAAAGGAGCTGATTAAGGATTCACAGGCTAATACACTTTCTTGTGAACCTAGTGCTTTATATACTGCCCTGATAAATCACATTCATATTTTACAAGAATAAAAAACACATTTGAAATGAATTTTGGCAATCTTCTACAAGGGAAAAGTGTCTTACAAGAATTCCCCAATTCATTTAGCTTATCTGGCCCCATTTTGTTATTCTTCATTTATATTCATCTGTGCTATCAGATGTTAGGCTGCATTTGATTAGCATCATCTTAACTTGTACAGAGGTTGTGCGTTTTATTAAGAAGAAGCATGAAGAGGGGTTTTGCTTTTCCTAGAAAAGACATCAAACTAACAGAATCTGTTAGTGCTGACAGCTCAAATTAATCAACTGTTTCTTTTTATACTGGCAAGAGAGAGGGCGGGGGAGAAAAGGACAGAAAGAGAGAGACTGCATTAGTGTCGATCAGTGCTCAGAAAGAAGGGGAAATTCGTTGCTCTAGTTCTCGATCATCAAGTGCACATTCTTTTAATTAGCAACATCTTCGTACCCGGCTTCATTTAATGTTCTGCTTTTATCTGGTGTGTTAATTTTCTATGACTACTCAAGTGCAGACATGTCCAAAGAATACAGTTTAAACAATCAATTAAATCAACTGAACCAACGTCGAGTTAAATACAGCAGAGTAGGGGGGAAAATTGGCTTATTGGCAGGGAAAGTCTATCCCCAGGAAAATGTAGCCCTTCAGAGTTTGTTTTTGGTACCTTCTGGAACTTATTTTTACAGCTAATATATACTTGCTAGCTCAAGAAGCACGAAACTTCACTTATCATCAATCTGGATAAATAGACCCCCCCCCCAAAAAAAAATCTCAGAAAACTGAAGAGCCCCTTCAAAATATTCCTTGTCAGGTGAAGGTTGTCTTTGGGATGTGTGGCCCAGGGAGGTCAGATGGGACTTCTGAGTTGCCCTTGCATGCTGTAGTGCTCCTTTCAATCGGTTTCGGGGCCTCTTTGGAGACCACCGCCAAGGCTGCAGCTCCACACAGCGTCCACCGCCTGAACTGAGTCCAGCGCGGGCCCGGGCCTCTCCCCAGCCCAGCAGGGACGCAGGCACCATACACACACCTAAGCCTTGCTCACTGCGAGGAAAACGACTCCACGTCCCACGTCAAGTGTGGACGTTTCCTACCCACTTGGATTTTCCTTCTTGAGTTTTGCGGGCTCCCCAAGGGCGCGGTGGGGAACTCCCATGGAGGGCGGCTCTCCCATGGAGGGGTTTTGCTCCCCAAGATCACCCTCATGTGCGTGTGTGTGTGTGTGTGTGTGTGTGTGTGTGTGTGTGTGTGTGTGTGTGCGCGCGCGCGCGCGCGCACGACCACAAGGCCTCGGGGAGCAGAGGCCCAGTCATGCCCACCATGGCATGCCACCGCGCCCGGATCCTCCCGTGGGAGGAAGGCTCACCCCCTCCCCTGGCGTCAGGCTCGGAGGAGGAAGAACCCCAGCGGTTGTTTGAAAGCTGACGCCGGCCCCAGCCGAGCGCCCTGGGGAAGGGAGCTGGTAGAGTCGCCCCGCCTCCTCCTCCGGCCCCGGGCCAGGGGACCCCAGGCGGTCTTGCCAGGCGGGGTCGAGCCTCTGCCATCCGCGCCGCGCGGATTCCGTGTGTGGGGAAGTGGGGCTGCACCCCTGCCTGCTTCACCTCCTCCACGCCCTGTGGCTCCGAGATCCCCGCGGACACGCGTGGGAATAGTTTCCCAAGGTTTCCCCGCTCCAGACCTCCGCTTCCGTTGCGCTCCTCCCGGGCCAGCACGGCCGCCCAGTGTAGGTGGTGGGCGGGAATCGGGGGCCCCCTTGCTCGGCCGTCAGGACCACCCACCCACCCCAGCCAGTCCAGGGGCTTGGGGTGCCGCTGGAAGGAAGAGCCTGTGCGCAGGGGAAGAGCTCCAACCCGGAGAATGGCTGGGGCGAGGGGGCGGCCCGGGGGAGAGGGGACCCGAGGGAGGGGGGACACAGGTTCAAAACCCCGGGGCAGGAGGTTGGGTGGCTTGGGGCGATTTCAAAGGCAGAGGTGGACTAGCCCCCCACCCCCCGCCACTTTCTGGCTCCTCTAGGTCCCCCCTCTGGGTGCCAGTGGCCGCTTCCTCCCACCCCCCACCCTGCAGGACCCAGGCTGGGGGCGGGCTCAAGCCTGGCTTCGCGGGCGAGCGAGCTCCCTGGGGACGCTCCCTGGGGCCCCATCCAGAGCAGGACGCTCCACAAAGCCTCGGCCAGCCGCCCCGGCCTGTTCCGCAGCGCTTTCCAAGGTAGCAGAACCCCGGAAGCCTGTCCTGTCCTCTCCACCTTCCATCCACGACTTGTCCTTTCCGTGTGTCAGGATGTAAGAGTCTGGGGACTTTCCAGTCTAGGCTTTTGAAAAGGGGCTTCTCCAAATGTAAATGCGGACCCCCCCTAAACACACACACACACACACACACACACACACACACACACACACACACACACGGAGTCTTCTGAAATTATCGTCTTATGTAATTAAATACCCAAGAGCTTTCCAAAGAAGCTCTGGATTTCCCCCAGAGCAGCCACATTCTCCTCTCTCTCTCTCTCTCTCTCTCTCTCTCCTCCCTCCCTCCCTCCCTCCCTCCTCTCTCTCTCTCTCTCTCTTCCTCTCTCTCTCTCTCTCTCTCTCTCTCTCTCTCTCTCTCTCTCTCTCTCTCTCTCTCCCTCTCTCCCTCCTCCCTCCCTCCCTCCCTCTCCAGCTCTCTCGCTTGCTCGCTCTCTCCCTCTCCCTTGCTCCCTGGCTCGCGCGCGTGTGTGCGCGCTCGTGTTCCTGCGTTCTCTTTCATTTTTTACCATTAGCAAACTCGTTCAGGGCCACGGAAAAGTCAGCAGAGGCTCAGGTCGTATTTGTCACCGATTCCAGTCTTGCCAACGTCGCTGCCATCCAGTCGATGTGAGGGGTCTTCCGTGGGGGACGGGCATTACCCCCTTACCAAAGAAAGAAAGCGTCCAGGGAAGAGCAGGGAGGCTGGAGAACGAGGGGGAATCGGTTAGCATCCTCTGAGTGGGAGCCATTAGGGGTCGGGCTGGGGATTCCAGACCCCTGACTTCAGCACCTGAGGGAATGGGCAGCGTCGGACTGGACTGCAGCCTTGAGGACAAAACTGCGCTGGAGCCACTGCTGTCATCGCCACCTCTGCCGTCACCACGGGCAGTTGAGCATCCAGCCCCACGCAGCTGAAAGCCTGTGCCTGCCATTCCCCCCTGCCTTCCGACCCTCTCCACTGATGGACGAAATATCACCCTTCAGCACCCAGCTCTAAAGGAGTACTGGAGTCCTTTTGCTCCTGGTTGAACTCGGAAGCAACTTCAAGAATAATTTTTCTATGGGGAGGCTGCGAGGAATGCAGTCAGAAGAGTGAAGTGGAAGTTTCTTAGAAGCACGGAGAAACCATGGGCTCTGCAGCAGGGACTGAACTCTTCCAAGGCCCCCAGTTCTTGAAATAAAGTGGCATGTACCTTGGTGGGTGACAACTGTTGTGGAAATAGCTTTAGGGGAGCCTGGAGATCTATTCAACCCCTTCCTTTGGAGGAGCTGAGAAGAATTTTATTTTCTCTACTTAGTAGGTAAGTGATGATGCCATTATTTCTCTTCTAAGAAGACTCTGGGACTTTCCCTAAGGGTTGGCAGAATGAACATTAAAAAAAAAATCGGTATGTGCTTTGAGTGTTAAGGAGACGCTAAGTAATTTTGTTTCATTCTTAAATGATTATTCTTAGATCCAACAGAGGCAATATCTTGCTTGAGAAAATAGTCGGATATTTCTCTTCTCTCAAGTCTCCCAGGTGACCACAGAACAAATAAAATACAGTTGGCATACAATATCATTGCAGGCCTTTAGGCAAACACTTTCTTATTGCTTACCCAATAGCCTTGTGGGTCTGTTCATTGTTTCCTTGAAAAGTAACATGAACTTGTATTTTGCATGGAAGTGCTTCTTCATCTTTGGCATGCAGCTCAAAGTGGTTATGCTTATATTACACACTTCGTGAGACTCAAAAAGTTGAAGAAGAGATGGTTTCATCACTCCTCAAATATTGTAAACATTTCTAACTTGTCAAATGATTTAAGGCACACACACACACACACAATGTAGATATGACTGTTTGATCCATTTCTTCATCCAACCCCCCCCCAAGTATAGCTACACCTGTAGAATTTTACCTAAAGAAACATACGCATTTTACTTAGTTTCCTCGCTCCAGTCTGTAAATATCAAGTCTGTTTGGTCAGAGCAGACCCTTCCGAAGGCAGAAGCTGAGGAGTTTATTGTGCTTCTTTAGGAGAGCTGAGTTGCATTTTGATGGCATTCTGATGTATTAGTGCTATTAAATACATTTGTCACTGAATTCCAGGAAGTGGTAGAAGTCAATAGGTTTGTACCAAACCAGCAACTTTAAAATTCTAATTAAACCTGTTTTCTCTTGAGTCTTCTTTCTGGAGTCTTCTTTTGATGCTTTCACAATTACAACCTTTCCAAGTGACCTTGATAAGCATCCTGCTCTAATAATAATTTAAAAAAAGCTTCAGTGAGTAAAAGGGTTCTACAAATTTATAGTCAATGGCTGACATTTTAGAAAGAACTCAGCTTAATTCCAGTGAGCACTGGTGAGAGGGTGGAAGTACAAGGATGGACCTTTTCACTCATGTAAATCCATGTGAAAATATATGCATAACCAACTGCAGGAGTTTAAAGGTTTGTCTATGAATTTATGGGCTACATATAACTGCTAATAAAATGCATTTTAATTGTGTATCCATATTTTCTTTCAAAATTTGAAAGTAAAATCCTATCGCAATTAGGGTGATTATTTGTTGGTGGACTAATGTCTTGTTTTGCTCTGCCTTTAGTGAAGCAATTACAGATTAAGAAAAAAATCATTCTTAAGTGTCACTTAACACACAAACCTGCTTGCTTGGCAGAAAGGGAGCAGAGAAATTTATGTCACTGAGATCCTTAGGGGCTCTTTTGCCCTGGATAGGTCAGAAATGATCATCTGAGGAGCAGAAAGAACTCTCATTGATTTGGAGTCTTACAATATGTTCCTGACACAGTTCCCCAAACAATGATGCAGGAGTGGAATTACTACATGGAAGAATTAATTATGTTTTAGGGGAGTTATAGCATGTTTGCTAGACTATTAGTTTGGTTGTCAGTTAATTAATGTAGATGGACCCCCGTCAATGAAGCATAAAATGAAACCAAGGAATGCATTTTAGAATAATGCCACTGGCTATCCAACCGCAGTTCCTTCTTTGGTGGCTGAGGGGGCAGCCTTTCTCTATGTGTTGATGAAATAACACAAAGTAAAAGTTACCATTGCCTAATCCCTTGAGAGATTGACTCACTGAAATAACTGACTCTAATTCATCATAGCAAACTCAAGGATGTGCATGAAAGCACCTGTCAGTCTCCTGTATCTGGGGAAATGTTAAAGAGAAGTAGTATGCCAAACCACTCAAATACCCACCTCAACATTAGTCTGTAATTGCTTAAGTAAATAAATTATAAACAGAGAAAGGAAGGAAAGGGGCTTAGTAGAATCAGCTTCCATTTGGATTTCAGTTAAATGTGAAAGAAAAATATCAGCTCTTTAGTTGGATGCGTCTGCACCACATTTATTTAAAAAGTCTGCTATTTTGTTAATGAAAAGGGATGTATGTGATCACAGGAGTAGTAGATGCAATAATTAATAATTTACTTTCTCATTACCTTAAAAAAGTTTTGTTGGCTAGCCTAAGTACTGTTACTGGCTATGAATATATTTGGGACTCAATGGGTAAAGGAACATAGAAGTTCATGATCAAGCAAGTATATATAGGACCAGCGAATAATTAAGAGACATCTCTAGAATAGGAACAAATGATATATGGAAGAATAGATTGGGGGGAAGATAGTTGTGACTTGTAATTTTTCATTATTAAAACAATATTGGCTAGCCTTCTTGAAAAACCAACTAAATGGCAATTGAATATCACAGTGTAATTATTGAAAACCATAGATCTATCTGTACTTAGTTACTTAATGTTCTACCAAATTCTATAATTTATCACATGTAAATATAAGCGATTGTTACTGAAATTTACAAAGGCCCATTGGTCATTGTTGCCACTACCTAAAAACTGTAAAATCCATGCAGCTAATCTGTTCACTCATTCTACTTTATCACATAAGGGAAAAGGCCATCAATAAAGAAATAATATCATACATAAAGCAAAGTTGTTTCTTTACTCGTCTCACCTTTTCCCTCAGACTTTTACAGAGTTAGAGAATAGTATTCAAATAGAGAAAGGTCATGTATTTGGTATTTCCTTTTTGGTTTGTCTTAACATAATGAATGATACATGATGTTGAGAGAGAGAAAGAGGGAGAAAAAAAGGGAGAGAAAGAGAGAGAGAACTTGCTGCAATGTAAGACATGTTATACATCGTGACACAGAAAAGGAGACATTTTTTGACTGTGAATACATAAGGATTCTTGAATTTCTAGGTCATTAGATAACATGCCAGATCACTCAATCCATCAAAGCTTAATTTTCTTCCATGAAATGAGGAAACTTTACTGGTGGATACATGTTTACCAGTGGGTCAGATGTTTACATAGATACAACTAAATATGTATGAAATAAATTGTATCTGCTTTGTGAATCCTTGAGAAGTCTAAACATTACTCTTCTGAGAATGCTTTAGAAATTTAAGTGCTGTATTTGTGAGTTAATATAAGTAATTTCCAAAACTTTTTATTCATTCACAGAAAAATTCCATGCTAACTACTACATGGTGTATACACTGTTATACTTAAGGTCTCTTAGTTTAAGGGAATATAATATGTTCTTAATAACTTTGTAATAAGTTTTTATATTTGTTAATGGAATAGATATTTCAGCAGAGGCAGAAACTCATTTAAAAAGACTTACTACTCAAATTGATGACATGTTCTCTCCCTGTTGGTCAAATCTGGGTCAACAGGACCCAAGGTCATATTAATAACTTTTATTTTCACCTTTGAAGATCCATCACTGTACTTGTGTCATAATTCTCTAGTCTGGAAGGAGATTAATATTTAACAATGATTTCACCAAGGAAATTTGGGATTAGGCAGATTTTACAGATCTGAAAACATCCAAAAATTGGTTTTTTCCTGGCTGATAAAGATGGAGTGAAATGTGGACACCATGCTTCTGATCAATGCAATTATCATAGAAATGACACAAAAGCATCAAAAGCATAGTTTTAACTTACTCTAAAACTTAGATTCAGATCAGAGAGCTCCTCTGGAAGTTTTCAGTTAAATGATAATTGTTTGTTTTTATTTGTTTATTTTAAAAGTAGATGCTTTTTTCAATGTACTAACATTTGTTCTACATAGATTTCTGAACTCTCACTGAAATTACTAACTCTCTCTAAAATATATTTTTCTTCCTTGCTATACTTATTTCCAGAATTGTTTTTTGGTTAAATATAGAAGGGATGGCAAAAAATTTAGTTGACTAGTCCGACTCAGTTTTGAGTAATGGTGGATTTGGTTTATTATTTCTTATGGATAAAGGAACAAAAAATAAAGGATGATTCAGGGCGAGGTGGCTCATGCCTGTAATCCTAGCTACTCAGGAGTCTGGATCTGAGAATCAAAGTTCAAAGCCAGCTTGGGCACAAAATGACCTGAATCTCTATCTCCAGTTAGCATCTAGAAATGGAGAAATAAGGCTTGGCTCAAGGGTAGGGTGGTAGCCTTGAGCTGAAGAGCTCAGGGACAGTGCCCAGGCCTAGTTCAGGCCCCATGACCCACAAAAATAAATAAATAAATACTAAATTAATTAATTAATTAAAATAAAGGATATTAGAAAGGAGTAGAAAGTGAGAAAACGTGAACATGGTTTCTTGAATATGAAAAATGTGTCTTTAAATTATCATTGTGACTCACGTTCTTTATATTGTGCATAGAAGATCATCTATGTTTTTACTAATTTGAATTTCAATGTTAGCAAAGCTAAAGTATTGGTGTTCAATTTAAATAACAATGGACATCAGTGGCTTTTGCCTGTATTCTTAGTTCCTCAGGAATCAGATCTGAGGATTTTGATTTGAAGCCAGGTCAAAGTCTGTGAGACTCTTATCTCTAAATAACCACGAGAAGATTAGAATATGAGAAGGTTGGAATTGAGCAAAACAAACAAATAAAGCTCAGGAAGAGGGCCCAAACCCTGATTTCAAGCTTCAGAATTGGCACAAAAATAAGTAAAGCAATATTTTGGTTGACTGATTTTAATGCTTGCTAATAATTACCCCCATCATATCTAACATACATGCTCACACACACATAAGAGTTGTGAAGTAATTACAACTGCTCTTATATTTAGCAACTATATTACTATTTACTCAATGTAGCTGGAGCATTTATTTATTTACTTATTTATTTATACTGGGGATTGAACTGGGGGACATTTGTTTGCTAGACAGATGCTCTGTCACTTGCCATACCCACTGCTTCCTTTTTCTGTGCCACACACCATTCTCCCCAGCTATTGTGCTTCCTTTGTTACTGGGATGATAGGTAGGGAGCACCTCACCCAGCCTTGATGCCCAGGCTGTCATCAAATGTCAATCCTCTTAATTCTCAAATAGACTTGTTTATAGGCTTGAGCCATTGCATGCACCATAGTTTAAACTTTATTTATTTTTTTGCCAGTTGTGGAGCTTGAACTCAAGGCCTGTGCACTGTCCTTGGACTTTTCTCAAGATTAGTGCTCTACCACTGGAGCAACAGCATCACTTCCAGCTTTTTTCTATATATGTAGTATGGGGGAATTGAACCTGAGTCTTTGTGTATGCTAGGCAAGCACTCTACCACTAGGCCAAACTCCCAGCCCAAAGTTTAATTTTTTATAGAAACCAATACTTGGTTCTTTCTTCTTCATCTCTCTCCTCATCGTCATTTCCATCTCTAAATCTTCCCTTTTCTTCCTTCTTCTTCACCCTCATTGTTCCATTTTCTTATCTCCTCTCCGTCTGCATTCCTCCCCCTCTCTCTTTTCAATAGTTGTTTTTCTCTCTTTCAAGTTTCCTTATTCCTTGTAGGCCAGCATCATAGTTTTGTTTTCATTTATTTCTTGTTTGCAATAATTTTAGCAAACAAACGAGGATTTGCCAAGGGAATAGTTCATTATACAGTTGGAGCCTTAAGCAAGGTGATCTCAATTGGGCATAGTGGCAAAACGAAGCAAGAGATATAGACAAGTAGATCACATTCTAGAACAGCAGGGGCATACATGTAACATTCTATTTGAAAACTAAAACTGTTACAAGAGTTACAGACATGATTCAAGTGAAAGAGCTGCTTCTTTGTAAATGCAAGGTTCTGAATTCAATCCCCAATACTGAGTCGGGGGGAAAAGTAAGGGAAGAGTGAGGAAATCCACATTGCTTGAGGGGGTTAGGAGTAACTTGAAGACTCTCATAAAGCAGTTTTTAGTAGAGATAGATAACATTATAGAATGGGAGAAGATTAGCTACTACAATTTATTAACTATTGATCTAATACTCAAAAAAGCAGTATCATTGCTTCTTGAAAATTTTCTTTTCTAAGGAAAAGTATCTTAAAATGAAACATTTATAGTGTGGCCTTTGATGTACCTAATATATCGAAATAACAGAATACCGACATGTAGTAAAAGACCAGACAAGGACAAAAGTACCTCCTCTTGAATGGGTTTTTATTCTATATTGAGTGTGTATTTTCAACTTTTTCAAATAATACTTACAAATGCTGCAATTTAGTCACACTATTTACCCTTTGATTTTCTGGTCTGATTTTAATCTTCAAAGAAATGAATGGAAGCAAATTATTTTAATTGCCAATATGTTACACCACTGCTTATAGATTTCTGTATCACCATGGACCAACATAGGAATTCATATTTAGAATTAAATCAGATGATATTTTAATTATGCTCCAAAGACTTAGCCAGGTGTCCTGGTGCATACTTTCAGCCCCAATACCAGGGATATGGAGGCATTAAGACCTGGAAGCTGAGGCAAGAGGACTGTGGGTTTGAAGCCAGCTTGGTTTATACAATGAGAAATTTTTCAAAAGCCTCTAAAAGCAAAGAAAACAAACTAGACACCAATTTAGCTGCTATTCATTCCTCTAGAAGAGCAAAATTTTCAGGGTTTTTTTTTGTCTATTTCAAATTCCTTTTCACTGATGAAAGAATAAAAATTAACTATTTCCATGTGATCAGTTTAATTTTATCTCCCAAATAAATTTTATTTGTGTTTTCTTTCCCAGATGCTAAGTTTCTGGGAATGCCCTTGAAGCTGCAGTGGAATTTCTCATAGAATGATAATAAATATATCTTGGAAAGTGTATCCCTCTCTCTGGGTTTCCATCCATAGAATGAACCATTCTCTGAGCAATATCATGCCAAAGCATGTGGCACAATGTTTATTTTTTTGTGGTATCTGCGTCAGGGATTCGGGCAGCAGACTAGGATGCCAAGAGTTTCCTTTGGATTTTGAAATAGTGATTTTCTGAAAATTAAGTCAAAATTTTGAGTTAGGGTTATCATATTATTTTGCCCAGTATTTATAAATTATTTGTGGAGGGGAAAAAAAGATGTCTCTGTTCTTAGCTTACCTTATGCATGCTTTATTCTTGGAGTTTGGTACAAAGGGTAGCAAATAAATACAAAAAATGAAAAATCACATACATAAGTCTATATATTAGTGACTTTTACCTTTGGTAACTAAGTAACTAGTAGCTCAGAATTCTCAAGCAACTGAAAGGGCTATTATCTTGACTTTAATCATATACAAAGGGGAGGTTTTTACACCACATGGTCTAGGCTTAAAAGTTATTTTTTAGAAGAAACAATGAATCATGATGGGCCAGGATTAATTCATTTCCAGAATCCAGATGTGAGATGATGAGTACTTGACACAGTGAGGTGAAGGTTAGAAATCAGTCAATTGAAAATGGGATGACTAAGTGCTAGTGATGCCATTAAAGCACAGGATGTGACCGAATATGACAGTATATGTCATGCCTATGCCAGACAAACACAAAAGTGTACTTCAGGAAAGAAAGCTGTGTCCTCAGATGTAGGATATGCCAAAAGGGTAAGGAGAAGGTGTGGCAACTCGCCAATGGAATGTGATAGAAAGGTATACAACCATAGGATCAAATGTCATTTCCAACACAGGGATTCTGTGGCAGCTGTGAAAATGTATTGACTGTGTTAGATAATGAAGGAAAAAGAATTACTTGTGAACATCCATATCCATATTTTATGAGGAAGAAGGGATGGGGAAAAGTCAGAAATAAGTAGTTCAGAAAATGAAAGGAAAAAAGTAACAGGGATACTAGTATCTAACATTTTAACAACAAAATAGGAGTTTGACATTCTTGATCAAAGTGGAAGGAACATGACTTAAGGTAACAATATAATTGCTCCAAAGTAAACCATTGGGTGCCACAGAAAAATGAACTTAATTTCTGAAGACATTAAGATGATCTTTAAATGGCCAGACCATGAAAAAATCAGTTGTTCTCAGAAAGTGCAGAAGGAACAGGAAGTTTTGGTGAAAATGCCACAGGCCTTGTATCTCTTCATTTCCACTTTAGAATGTCTTTTAGAATGTGGTTGTATTTCCTTTCTGAGAACTCGACTCCTTGGTTATATTACATCTGTTCTGTCTGTGTTTCTGGGTACATGGTGTCTGAAATTAGTTCGTTTTATATCATCAACTAACTTAAATAATACTTGGGAGGAGATTAGATTTGTTAAAATTTTGTTTTGGTCTAGTTATTTATATATCCAGGTTATATTATATTATGTTATTTATGTGTTCCAGTTATTTAAATGACTATATATGATGCATATCATATTTATGTGTGTGTGCATCAACATTCAATAATATTCACTTTGATTACTGGAAAATTGACTTTACTAGTAATATGTAATGTAGCATTGGCTCAAAAAGATGCAAGTAATCTCACATAATGGTTTTTCTTACTGTTTCTTCTTCTTATATTCTTGACATTATTAGTCTGCTCTGCCTTTGATGTGTAAAAGTCCCATAATTTTCTGAAAGAAATGTGTGAACCTGAGAAAGGAGCACAAGGGATCTGCACGGCCACCTAAATCTTCTTCGGGCCTTTTATGCTGTATTGAGACTGAGTGACCTAGAAGATCAATAGAGATACTGCCAGTTCCACGGGGACAGCTGGCACTCCCCAGAGAGTTCAATGAAACATAAATTTGCTTTTGTTGGATACTTGAATTCCTTTCTCAAACCACTCAGATTCTCCAAATAATTGCATGGCTTTCTCTTGAAACTGCAGATGTAAATTATCTACTTTCTGGAGGCCAATTAAGTTTTCCAAACCATCAGTATGCCATTTAGCAAATTACCTTTTCAGTGCACTAAAAGGCTCCCCAGTAACCCAAAAAGGAGTTAATGGACCACCGAACAGTGGGGGATTTGTTCCCTCATTGTTGATGGAATCAGACAGTTTAAAACATTAATAAGAGCTTTTGCAAAGAGTGGGTGTGAGACAATAGTTTACAGGTCTAATGGTGAAGGTCAGATTATTTTTCAATCAATATGGAGGAATGCTATAGAGGAGTTAGTAATGAGGTTGCCACCATTCAAAACTGCAGATAAAGCTTCCAGCTATTATCTAAATGGAATTGCTGTGTCTTCTGCCCTCATCATCTGCCTGCTTGTCAACAGGCTACAAGTTAGCAGTCTTGGTCAAAGAATTATCTGGCCTTAGGTTTGCATACAAGAGTTTTTGTGAGCTGGGCACTGTGGCTCACGCTTGTAATCCTAGCTATTCAGGAGGCTGAGATCTTAGGGTCACAGAGCAAAGCCAGTCTCTGTGAGACTCTTATTAACCACTAGAAAGCCAGAAGTGGCACTGTGGCTCAAGGGGTATGGTGGTAGCCTTGAGCTGAAGAGCTCAGGGACAGCACCAAAGCCCAGAGTTCAAGTCCTACCACTGACCAAAAAAAAGGACAGAGTTCTTGTGAGTCAACAACTCTTTTCTGTGTAGTGACCACTAGCAAATTTTGCCCTATCCCTGTCTGTGAAATGGAAGAATTTATTAATCAGCTGAAAAAAATCAATTATTTAAATGTGAATGAATATACCAAGTAACTGATTTTATCCTCTTTCAGTTTTTTTTTAAAGTTTTCTACCATTGTAGACCTTTGATCTGGGATATGTGTAATTTCAACTGGGAATGAGTTTTAAGGTTTTTTAAACTCTGGGTTAATATTTCAATAACCATGAGCACAATATAATTTCTTGGGAAATACTATTCAACTGTGGTAATCACATATATCTTACTTTTTAGAAGGTACAGTGGCATTGCTACATGTAACAGTGACAAAGATGAATGAATGAATTAATGAATGAAACAGAAGAATTATAGATTTTTTAACTTCACATAATTCAAAAGATTTTTTTAAAAAATTAACTGTTTTTTAATATTTTCCTTCTTATATTTATTTGAATCTCTTTTCTTGAGAGGAGAATATAGATCATGTAGGGGTAATCAGAATAATCAATTAAAGGCTCAAAACTATTTACATTAATTTTTACAAGCATAATAAAGCCTTCAATAGGCTATTTTCTCCTACACAGAATGAGCAGAACTGCAAGGGAAATACAGTCTCTTTCCTTCAATGTGAGGTTCCAGAATATTTGCATAAGAGCTACACTGAGGGACTTCAACAGTCAGATTACACATTCTCTGTGAGTTTATCAAGGTTATATTTTAAGAGATTGACTCTTAGGAGCATCATGGTATTTCAGAGAAAATATTTTGACTATTCATTTGAGGCTATAAGCTTTCCTCATCAAAATGGACTTTAGGAATTTCAACATGGGATTTGGAACAAGGACAATATGTGGCAAAAAAAAAAAAGCTTTGGCATCTAATGAATTACTTAGCATTTCTTTTTGTAAAGAATAAAAGCTTGCTGGCTTCCACCAAAGAGTTTGTGAGCTGTATGGCAGTATTTTGAACAAGGAGATCATTTATAAATGCTGTCTTTATCTTTAGGAAATGATAACGAGATGCAGCTGTAGGTTTTAATGGCTTTTAATAAAGTATGTTATAAAGTGAATTAGCAATAAATGTCTAACAGATGATAATCAAGACATTTTAGGACATCATTAAGTCTATATACTCAATTGGTAAAGCACTCTACGCCTTCCTATAAGTAGCTTTGAAATTTTCTACAGTATTTTCAAAAATATTTAAGGCAAATGATTTTTAGTGAATAAGATTATTTCAGGATCCAGATCTGCTTTAAAAACAGTAAGGTTTTAGATAAATATTTTATAAAGAGACTTGAATTTTTTATTATTTTTATTTTTTATTTTTTAAAGTATTTTTTATTGTAATTAATAAAACGGTTACATGATATTTGCCAGATAGAAGGTGCATTAATTCACATACATTGATACCCTTTCACATGTCTTGGTCCCCATTACCCTCCTCCCCACCCCCATCTTGGTTTTCCCCCCTTCCCTATCTAATTTCAAGTAACCAAATACAAATACATCCACTATATCAGATAACAAAGTGAGATACTGTAACAATATGAGACAGCAAAAGAGATGAGAGATAACATAGTACATTAAGGACAACAATTGAATTTTTTAAATTTAAGTATTAGACTTAAAATAAGATTTGTATGCAACAACCAAACATGATATTTCAGCCATTTAAAGTTATTTAGTAGTTATTTATAAAGAAATATGAAGGGACTTTAGAGGAAAATAAACTTTGTTATAAAAATCTTGATTCTTTCTCGTACAATGAGTCATGTTCATAATGCCAGCACTAGAAAAGGAGCAGCAGGAGCATCCAGAGTTCTAAGTTAGCCTGGGCTGTAAAAAGATATCCTGTGAGGGCTGAGAGTTTAGCCTAGTGGTAGAGTGCTTGCCTAGCAGGCATGAAGACCTGGGTTAGATTCCCCAGTATCATATACATAGGAAAAGCTAGAAGTGATGATGTGGTTGAAGTGGAAGACCACTAGCCTGGAGAAAGTTCAAGGACAGTATTCAGGCCCTGAGTTCCAGCCTGAAACTGGCAAGAAAAAAAAATGACCCTAGGTAAGAAAAAATATACACAGGAGAGAGGCAAGACTAGCTATAATATATTTCTCCTCCTCCTCCTCCTCCTCCTCCTCCTCCTCCTCCTCCTCCTCCTCCTCCTCCTCCTCCTCCTCCTCCTCTTCCTCCTTCTTCTTCTTTTCTTAACTTTTTTATATCAGTCCCAGGGCTTGAACTCCTTGGGCTTTCTCAAGGCTAGATAGAGGTCTATCACTTTAGCCATAGCACCAGATCCATTTTTTTTTCCTACGTGAATGCTACCAAGGAATCG
Organism: Megascapheus bottae; assembly: GCF_031878675.1. Taxonomy (NCBI): domain Eukaryota; kingdom Metazoa; phylum Chordata; class Mammalia; order Rodentia; family Geomyidae; genus Megascapheus; species Megascapheus bottae. The sequence goes on from NC_143517.1 coordinate 2,780,461, forward strand.
AACCCAAGACTTCGTGATGATAGGCTGGCATCCTTACCACTAGGTCAAACTCCTGACCTTCTTTTTTGTTTAAGCACAATTATGTTGTATAGACTCTACAGCTAAGATTGGTCACCACTAATTTTATTCTTCAAGAAATGTATTCACTACCTACACATGTAATTGTAACCACTCTGTACTTGACTCTGACCATTGAATTAAATTAAAAAAATAAAAAGAAATGTAAGAGAAGGTCTGGGTCAAATAAGACAAGATGTTGAAGGAGGTGACCTAGATCAAGATGCATTGTATTAATATATTGCTTTGTTAATGATACCACCTTTGAACAGCTACTTTTAAGTATTATAATATTATAAATTTTAAATTATAATAAAAAATAAAAAGATCAGAATTTCTATTTTTAATGTGATTAATAGAAGGGTTACATTATATTTGACAGATAGAAGGTACATTACTTAACAATCATTCTACCCCTTCTCATGTTTTTGTCCCCATTTCCCTCCTCTTCCCCCTCCCCTCATCTCATTTCCCCCTTCTCTATCCTATGTCAAATAAACAAATAAACATATATACAAATCATCAGATAACATGGTAAGATACAGCAACAATATGAGTTAACCAAAGGACAACAAAAGAGATGAGAAATAATATAGTACAAAGAATTTCTATTTTTAATAATCTTCTATTTCCCTAGATTGTTTAGATTTTATTCTAGATCAACTAGACAATATATGATTTTTGTACATGAGAAGAAACCCAAGTGTCTTTTATAATAGATTATTAACTACTTATACCAGCACCTTCTAAGTAGCAAAACCATTTTTAATGACATATTAAAAAAGTCATATATCATATCATTTCCATATATAACTTGCAATTTACATGTATTCTTATGTGATACTATATTACGGGATTATGTCATATTATAAATTGTGATACTTTCTAAAACAGAAAAAAAGTAGTTTAAACCTAATAAAACAATCTATCATAGTTGAGGTGTCATCATAGGCACGGCTTGACAACTAGTGGTTTTTATCGTGGTTAGTAGATGGCCCTCCAAAAATATGTGCTATTCAGTTTAAGTTTATCATTTCAGTTCATGCCTAAATTTAAATTTTATTAATCATAATATTCTAAAAATAGTAAAAATGAAACAAACAGTAGTTGATATCTCCTGTGTCAGCAAAGCACAGCTTGTGTTCAGTGTGCAATTGAAGCAGCTTAACTAGATTGCTGGCAAACTAGAGCAGACGTAAGGTGAAAGTTTTCCAGTCTAGAGTAGCACATTGCTTATTTCCATCATATTATATATATATATATAATATTTGGACCATCACTGTAAATTTATTTATTAGTTATTTTTGATATTGGGATTTCAGCTCAGGGCCTTCCCCTCTCACTTAAATTTTTTTTTTGTCAGCCATGGATCTTGATCTCTGGGTCTAGGTGCTCTCCCCTCAAGGCTACCGCCTTACCCCTGGGCCTGGGCATTGTCCCTGAGCTCTTCAGTTCATGGCTACCGCCCTACGTCCCTGAGCCACAGCCCCACTTCCCATTTTTTAATCTCTTGACTTTTTCACTCAGTCCACACTTCCACTGGTGGCTTTTACTGCTTAACTGAATGTAAGAATCTTAAGGATTTCACTTCCTAGGTTGACTTTGAATACTAAACCTCATATCTCAGCCTCCTTAGTATCAGGGTTACCAGCACAGGCCCCCAGGGTTTGGTTTCAATATTTTATCTTGAAACAATTTTAGATGTGAAGGAAGTGGAGGAACTTCTTGAAGTTTCTTTCGTTCCCTATACCATGTTATATAATATAATTGCTAGCCTTGGAAACAATCAAGATGTCCTTCAGCAAAGTGAACACAGTAACACCTAAACAAAGTGACCTATTCAATACTAAAATGAAATGGAAACACAAAGCAAACTTATCTATGTTTTACTGAGTGTAAGAAGTCAATCCAACACCTTCAATTAAATTTGAAACTATGGGGATGGTAGAAGGTTAAGTTGTCTAAGGATTCGAGGAGGGATGAAGGAATGTACAAAGCAGATATAACTCTTGAGGCACAAGAACGAAATAATCGGGGCCGAAGTGTGGCCTAGTGCTAGAATGTCTGCCTAGAATGGCCAAAGCTGGGGGTTTGATTCTTTGGTACTACATATACAGAAAAAGCTAGAAGTGGTGCTGTTGCTCAAGTGGTAGAGCACTAGCTAGGTAACAGATAAATAAAAAGTAAACAAAAGGGGCCGGGAGTTTGGCCTAGTGGTAGAGTGCTTGCTAGCATGCACGAAGACCAGGGTTCAATTCCTTGGTACCACATACATAGAAAAAAGCCGGAAGTGGTGCTGAGGCTCAAGTGGTAGAGCTCCAGCCTTGAGAAAGTCCAAGGACAGGGTTCATGCCCTGAGTTGATGCCCAGGACTGGCAAAAAAAATATAAAAAGGTAAACAAAAGACATTAATATTTAAAATTTCTCAACAAATCATGATGTAAAGGATATGGGAAGATGAGACAGAGTGGGGGAGGATACTATTTTGTATGTTGTGCTGTAATGCTGTATTTATGTGTATACAGATTTGTCCAATCCCATAGGCTAGGAGACACTATCATAAGCTGGTTCCACTCTGCAGAAGTCATTAACAGTGATAGGCTGTGATGTCTGGGGAGGTAGGGGGGCACAGCGGGAGAGGGGTATTTGTGAATTCTGTAACTTCTGTTCTATTTTTATATGAATGCAAAACCACACTAATAAATAAAGTTCACTTAACTTTAAAAACATAGCAAATCTTTATATGTGTAAATACTTCTCCACAATTCAACAGCCAAACCATAAATTTTAATGGTTATAATTTTAATGGAAGCAATAATAAAAACTACACATAAGAACTCGTATGCTACAGTATAGCATAATTTTCTAGTCTTAAATATATTTGATTTTATTTTTCAATGCTACCTTTTTTCAGTTTTCAAGGTGTTAATTTAGATGTTATTTCTAATCCATAAATATGGGACAGTGAATATCAGACACAATAAAATTTCACTGCAACACTTAATGCTAGTCTTATTTTAAAAAATTCATACAAACAAACAAGCAAATTCTCATGAGAGGGACTACAAAAGGAATTATAAACATCAGAATGACAGGCTTGATTTAATTAGATTTAAAATATTAATGATTTTAATGTTATGAAAACTATAACTAAGTAGAAATATGTACACATGAAATACATAACTAGCTCACAGATAAATAAAATAATATTCTTAGCTAATCAGTAAAATGACAAAGCTCAAGAAATGATACGTCACAGAGAAAGCTAACAGTCCTTACCCCAGTTAGAATGGCCATTATCAAGAAATCGAATAACAACAGATGCTGGCAGGGATGTGGCCAGGAGGGATCACTACTACACTGTTGATGTGAGTGTAAACTTGATCAACCACTCTGGAAAGCAGTATGGCAGTTCCTCAAAAGACTAAACATAGAGCTCCCCTATGACCCAGCAACTCCACTCTTGAGCATTTACCCAAATGCCCAGGAACAAGCTCATTCTAAACCTACCAGCATAACCATGTTCATTGTAATATTATTTACCATAGCTAAGATATGGAACCAACCTGATGCCCCTCGATAAATGAATGGATCAAGAAGATATGGTATATATACACAATGGAATTCTATGCTGCCATCAGAAAGAAAATGACATGGCCACATTTGTAAAAAATGAGAAGACTTGGAAACAAATCATATGAAATGAAGTAAGCCAATCCCAAAGGAACATATGCTTTATGATTTCCCTGATTTGTAATAACTGGTATGCGTCTAAGATTTCCTAGCTGAGAATCACAATAACTCAAAAGCTCAAACATATTTTAGAGAGGAAAAACATCATAAGAGATATGAAATGTTAATATCAAATATTTAAAATATGTATGTATAAGTAATCACAACGGTAATGTAGAAGAAAAAATACAACTATAATGTAAGAATACAGTTAATAAAAACAAAAGCACATAGTTTAGAAAAATAAAGGAAAGTAGGTTGCGAGGAGGTGGGAGGAGGGAAATGGGGACAAAAACATGAGAAAGGGTATCAATGGGTGAGAAGTAATGTACCTATTACCAGGAGAATGTAACTGTAACCTCTCTATACATTACCCTGACAATAAAAAAGATTGTTACAAAAATTCTGAATTAAAAATATATGCCACCAGCACAATTCCCTTTAAAATTGTACAATTTGTGGGCTGGGAATGTGGCTTAGTGGTTGCCTAGCATGCATAAAATTTTGGGTTCAATTCTTCAGTACCACATAAACAGAAAAAGCCAGAAATGGTGCTGTGACTCAATTGGTAAACTACTAACCTTGAGCAAAAGAAGCTCAGAGACAGTCCCCAGGTTCTGAGTACAAGCCTCAGGACTAGCAAAAAAATTGCATAGTTTTTCCATGACCTCTAATAGAAACTAAATGCCTAATAGCAGTTATTTCTCATCCACTTCTCTCCCCAGCCTTTGGTATAAAAGATAACTTAATATTTTCATTTGTAAATGACGAACTGTGACATCTTGCATGTAGAGTCATAAATCCTTTACTCCCTCATTAATATAAGCTGCCACATTCATTCAAACTGTAGCATAAATGAATATTTCATTCATTTTCACACCTGTGTCTCTATCTACATTGTATGTGTATAGCTAATGTTTTTTACTTTTCTTGTGGTGCTGAGGATGAAATCCAGTGCCTTGAATATTGGTATGTAGCAAGAACATTAGCACTATGCAACATCTCTAGTCAGAAGTATATATGGGCCATGTGAACAAAGAGATTCATATTTTGAGGAACTGGAAATTTATTTTCAAAAGTAATAGCATTATTTTATATTCCAAACCATACATTTTTCACATCCTTATTGATTGTGCAATTGTCTACATATTTTTGCACAGATAACCTGGCAGGAACCAACTGTCATCTGAATGTGATTTTGATTTGTATCTACCTATTGACTAATAATATTAAGAACTTTTCTGTGTTTATTGGTAAAAGATTTTCCATGGAAAGTTGCTTATTCAGACCTTTGCTCATTTTTAAGTGGGTGGTTAGTCTTTTTGGTATGATTTCTTCTTAGACTCTATGTATGACACCTCTACTAGCTACATAATTTGCAAGCATTTTCTCCAATCATATACAATTTTATTTCAATTTTAATTTTCTGGAGCACAAAAGAGTTTAATTTTGAAATGAGACTATTTTATATCTTTTTACTGTCATGTGCAATTTTGATGTCACACCTAGCACTACTGCCTAGCACCAGATCTCATGTTCTACCTGAAATTTCTTTTCTTTAAAAAAATTATTTTCTTCTTAGGGTGATAATACAAAGCAATTATCATTATATACATAAGACAGTGAGTACATTTCTTATCAAACATTGTTACCCCTTTGTACATTTTTCTCCCACTTTCTTTCCCCCAGAACCCCATGATGTAAATTTTATTTCCAAGCTATTGCATATATATTTTGAGTAAGTCTTTGTGTAGGCTATGTTAAAGGGGCTAAGCTCATATATCTGAATTTCTAGATTTCCTTCTTCCTTCCTTCTTTTCTTCCCCCTGCTTTCTTTGGAACGTGCATTTGCTTCAGCCCAGCATCATTCTATATACTTCATGTGACTCAGTAAGTTCATAATAGAAATCAATTATGCTGGCACATACAGAAATGGAAGCTGCTATGTCTGCGATCACTGTGCTGAAGTATCTTACCTAGTGAAGGGTTCAAGTTGCTGTCAAGCATATTAACCTGTATTTGACTTTTTCTTCTGTCTTCCAGGTACACTTTATTCAAACCCAAATGGTTTTCCTGGTTGTGTATACTTTTCTTTAAACAAACATCCTTCCTGGTCATATATTACATACTATAGCATACCATGCCATACCTTTCTCTCTGCACCTCTCTCTCCTTCTCTCTCTCTCTCTCTCTCTCTCTCTCTCTCTCTCTCTCTCTCTCTCTCTCTCTCTCTCTCTCTCTCTCTCTCTCTCTCCCCTCTTTGCCTCTATCATCCCCCTTCCTTCCTTCTTTCCTTCCATTCTTTTTTTATATTTTCCTTCTTTATCTCTTTCTTTTTCATCTATCATGTCTCTTATACTTGTTCTTTCTACCATCTATCTCTCTATTTTACATTCCTTGTTGTGCTGTCATATAAACCTTTGAGGAAAAAAATCAGTGAGTGATATTTGTACATTGATATATTCTTTAAGGTTTCAGCCATGTAGTGTTTGAATATTAATCATATAGACAAAATTGCTGAAGTGGAGAGGTAAAGATTAAGCAAAGACTGGAGAGACTATAGGGAAAATTTATTCAGTGGAAAACATACACCTAAGGATAATGCTTGCTCTGTAAAATGAAATCAGTAAAAATTAAATACCATATCTGTCACTACTGTAATCATATCAAAAGCACTTCATATCATAGCATATCATACCATAATCATATCAAAAACACTTCATCAAAGGCACAGGTGCAGGTAGAAGAGCAACAGCGTCATGTGCGTATGAGAAGAGAGCATGCATCTTGAACAGTAAATGAAAGTTATTTGATGTCTAATGTTCATAACTACCGCTTTACATGTTGAATAGCAATCCCTTTTTACAACTAAAGATAACAGAAATGTATTTAAAAATATAACTTTACTATGAAGCCTTTCAGTCAAATTTCTTAAGCAGGCTTTATACATACATCCAGGAAGGATGCATGTATACGTACATACATGGATCTGAATGTCCTATAAGGCAAGGGTACAAATAAGTAAATATTTTTCTCTTTAAATTTTGAGAGAGAAAACTCTTGAATAAATTGAAAAAGAAATTTTTCTCTGTAAGAAAGTATAAGAGATGATGCCAGTACTTATTTAGTGATCATGATTTTAAGCTGCCTGGGATCATAAAGACTGAAGAAGATATGAATATATGTTTAGATCATTGACTAAAAAAAAGCGACCAGTTGTTTGATCGAAGCTTTTAAGAGGATAGATTCCAGATTCATCAGACTTTCTAATTCTTAGTCATATTGAAAGAACGGGTAAACAGCTAAGCATTTCATGTGTCAGTGTGTTAGAGCCTCAGTCAATGTTCTGGTGCAATGACTTGAGAAAGAAATGCTTGGAGGGCATCTTATTCTGGCAGGTACTTGGAAGCATGGTGGGATCCTCTGAAGCCATATTCCCTTTTGGTATTAAGCACAGACCCACAACAATGACGAAGATGGGTTAAGAGCGATTTTACATATGGGAAACACTGGTTTACGGAAAAACAGAGGTTTTATGAGGAGGAACATTGAAACAAAAGACGGTGCAGTAGAGTAGCTCCAACCAAATGCATGTTGGCTTTCCTCTTTCAGCTTTGCTAACACAGCAAATGGAACTAAACCCAGGTTTTCAGGACATTGATTGATGCATTGCTTAGCCTTGGCTTCCCTTCTGGGCTCTTGGCACAATTCTTGGTCCTTTGCCTGCAGCTTTGGCCCAGGATTGTTAGGCAGAGTTCCCTAAACCTTGGAAACTATGGCCCCAACACTGCAGTGCACCAGAAAGCCTGGCTACTGTGCGAATCTAGCCTTTCAAATTCTTACTGTCATTTCATCTCTTTCCACTTATCCCATCAAACCATGAGGTGTCTATTCTACTTTTATATGCCTTGCTACAATATGCATGATCTTTCAACTGAATGCAGATATTAGTGGAGTTGACATTTGCAATATGGAACTGGATGACTAAGGAAAAGGGGTCCAATGAAAACAATTGATGTTTAAACTACACAATATGTATTAATGAGAAAAAAATAATACTAATTAGAATGTATTACATAGACTTATTAACCATGGTTGAGTCTCTAAAATGCAAGGGGTTTGTAATCATTGCAAATTAATATAGATAATCTAAAAGTCTGAACAAGAATAAGGCTCATTGTGTCAGTTAAAAGAATGTCTTTTTAAATTATTTATCTTTTTATTGTAATTAATAGGAGGGTTACATTTATATTTACCAGATAGAAGGTGCATTATTTCACTTATGCCCCTTCTCATGTTTTGTCCCCATGTCCCTCCCCCAGAAAGAATATTGTTAAAAATAAAACTAAAAGTTGATTTTGATCAAGTTGTATTTCCTTTATTTTGTACATGTGGCTTTTCCATTAATCTACCTTGATAACTCAGAGAGGTGAAATATCAAAGCTCCTTTTGTTACAGTTTTCTTATTTATTTCTATGACTTGATTTTACAGTAAATTTAATAGTTTTATAGAATTATGGCTAAGTGTAATGGCCCATGACTGCAATACTAGCACCTAGGAGCCTGAAGCAAGAGGATCATGAGTTTAAAGCCAGCCTATGCTAGAGAGAGGTGCTTTCTCAGTGATAACAAGGTGATCTTCACCAAAAGCAATCAATAGGAGTTTGCAAAAGTGTCTCAATGAACAGAAAATGTCAATAAGAAGGTCCTTGATACATGTCAATACTCTTGACTTTGAACTTCTAGCTTGTAAAAATGTGAGGAAGTCACATTCTTTTTCTTATAAAATATTTAATCTGAGAAATTCTGTAAATGCACCACAAAAATGCAAGAAGACAATTCCATGGTCGCCAATCTTCTCCAACACTTGGCTTCCTATCAAGTCTGCTCAAAGTTAGACAATGTGTTTCATAGAAGATGTCGATATGCATGCTAAATATTTTTGTAATCATAAATATTGATTGAGGACTTAGCATGCTAATTATGGACTAACAATAGAGATGTAAGACAATCATAAACAGCCTCATGATACTTAGTCTAATGGTAGAGAGATATTAAATATGTAACTGTACAAATGAAACTTTAACATCTGTTGCACCGATATGAAAAAAAAAGTGGGGGATGCTTCCCTGTGTATATCTTAATTGAGGGATCAACTGACTGCCCCGAGGAAATGATATGTGAGTATAGTACATTAGTGTGGATAAAATGAAAAGTTATTAAGCATTCTTTTTTTTCCTTTCTTTTCTTTTTGCTTCCTGCACTGGGCTTGATCTGATGGCCTGGGAGCTGACCCTGAAATGAGCTGATAGGCTGTGACTCTACCAGTGAGTGGTAGGCTAACTCTTAACACTTGAACAACCATTCCACTTCTAGAGTATTAGTGGATAAGTGTCACACAAACTTTCCTTCCTGGTCTGGCTTTGAACCACAACTCTCATCTCTCAGCCTCCTGAGTGGTAGGATTATAGGTGTGAGCCACAGGCATCTGGTGTGATCAGTTCATTAATGCCTTGTAGGAACTTCCCTGGCCACATAGTCAAGAACATGGAATAGATTAGACCGATATGTAGAATGACTTCCATTAGGTGTGCAGGTTTTACAACCATGATTTCAAGACAAACTCTTCAACTTCAAATTGCTTTGCATTCACTCTCTGACAAACCCAAATGAAAATGCAACTTTCTTTTTTCCTAAAGTTCTTCCTCTGACCTTCTATCATTTTCCACCCAAGAGAATGAACACGCTCATTTCAGAATACGCATCCATGTTTCTCATTGTGATATGCCTTTATCACCCCTGGAGGCCCAGTGATTTTCTCCTCTGATAATCACCCCTCTTCCTAGAGCAACCTCCTTTATTGCTTGTTATTGGAACTATAAAGTTGTGAAGTGGTTACTTCATTTGTATTTGACATCTTTAAGAGGCTGAGGCCAGTTCTTGCCGTAATTCTTTTTATACTGAAATGTATTCCATGTATTTAAATAAAATACGAATGAACAAGTGAATGATCAGGCAGACATATATATAGCTATGGAAGCTTTTGCCCCTTTTAAAAAATCTGTAAGTACTCCACTGAGATTCTGAACTAGCTCTTTGGACTCTAGATTCTGCCTCACCTCCTGGTATGGCAAGTGTGGTGAGCTTTCTTAGATGGAAGCCTGTGTCCAACTTCACGAGCAGTGTCCAAAGACTTGGAAAGTCTCTGAGGGGAAGGTGGAAAACTTTGTGAAAAAGTTTAATTGGTCATTCCAATCGCTCTTGATGTGCCTAATATTATGTAATCTTTTTTCCATAGATAAATCATCATTTGTTTCACCTTTTTGTATGTATTTGTTTGGATTTGGGGAAAGAATTTTACTCATCTACTTACAAGTACAATGCTAAGATAAAAGAGAAATATTTAAACATGCAAGTCATATGCTTATGATTAATCATCGAGGGAACTTAAATCTAGTGATGTATCTGAGAATGTGTACAAATAATTATAGATATATACAGACAAAAAAGGCACAAAGGGGATATACATTCTAAATAGGCTATGCCATATACATTTTGTAAACTGGAACACTTTTCGCACAGAAGAAAGCAGGCCCAGCCAGAGGAAACAGGCCAACAAAATCGTTTGGTTCGTGCTCATGATAGAATATAGAATATAATGCTTCTTATTGGCCCATCTGCCTTTACTGATAATTTTGTATGGCTTTCAAATGATATGTTATATATATCCAAATGGCATTTGGCATGCATGCCACACACACACACACACACACACACACATACACACACACACACACACACACACACCTATTCTGCTTCCCTAACATGCATATCACCTAGTGAGCAGGTCTCTAAAGAGATGCCTGTTTGCTGTGTATCCTGAGTCTGTCCTGTTTGGAGGAAAGAAAAACAAGGGAAATAACTACAGCTTTCACTACCTTGTCATTTTCCAGTTTCCAAAGCTGTTTTTTTTCCTTTTCACTCACAATCTATTTCTTTTCTTTACAGAATAACTTTACTTTTTTTTAAAAAAGAGACTTATATGGAAATAAGAATTTCAAAAAGTAGCACCAAGAATTTCCATACCTGGATGCCAAGTTTTCACCGTAACGCCTCATACTATTAAGATAGATTTGTTACAGGGAGTATTTGGACACCAAATGCATTGTTTTTCCTTTAAGTTGTAATTTACTCTGGTTTCCTTAGTTTTTAGCTGCTATTTTTCTGTTCCTGGATCTCATCTAGGCTATCACATTGCATTATTTGCTATGTCTTTTTAAAGTCCTCTTAACTGTGTCACTTTTTTGAGCTTACTTGTTTGTGTTGAGTTTTGACAGTTTTGAGGCTCACTGGTCAGATAATCTGTAAGCTCTAGCTCAGCTGGCTGATGAGTGTCTCTTGATTAGACTGGAATCTGAGGTTTGTGAAGGAAAGTCAGAGAAGCAAAGTACCATTTCTTTTTTTTGTCATGTTTTTTTTCATATATTTTTTATTGTAATTAATAGAAGGGTTACATGATATTTGCCAGATAGATGGTGCATTAGTTCCCATACATTGATACCCTTTCACATGTCTTGGTCCCCATTTCCCTCCCCCCACCCCCACCCCTCATCTTGTTTTCCCCTCTTCCCTATCCAATTTCAAATAACCAAATATGCATATATCCAATATATCAGGTAACAAAGTGAGATACTGTAACAATATGAGATTGCTCTATTGCAAATCTCTGCTAGGAGAGCCCAAGGTTTCTACTGATTATGACAAATGAGGGAAACCAATGAGCCTAAGTTCCTTTGAGTCTGGCTTACTTCACTTAATATGATCTTTTCTAAGTCTTTCCATTTCCTAACAAATAGGCACTGTCATTCTTTCTGACAGCAGCATAGAATTCCATTGTGTACAAATACCACATCTTGTTGATCCACTCATCAACTGAGGGACATCTAGGTTGGTTCCATATCTTTGCTATGGTAAATAGTGATGCAATGTACATTGTTGTGCTGGTGGCTTTAGTATGTCCTTGTTTCTGGATGACTGGGTAAATGCCAAGTAGTGGAATTGCTGGGTCATAGGGGAGCTGTATGTTTAGTCTTTTGAGGAACTGCCATACTGCTTTCCATAGTGGTTGAACGAGTTTACTATCAGTGTGACTTTGTGTAGCTATTAGCCTTGGCCATTTGGGGTGCTAGTGTGTGGCTCAAGTGAGATCATCCACACTAAGTAAAAAAGGTAAGGACCATTGCTCAAGCTCTCAGTTCAAGCCCTAGTACAAAAAGAAACTTTAGATTTTTGGCTTAGGGACTTGGCCAATAAAAATTTCTTGTGGAATATATTTTATTTTTATATATTATAATGTTATATTAAATAACATTGAGAGTAGAACATCTTTTCTGCAATATTTAAGATATAGAAAATATTTATGGAGGCTAGGAGTTACAGAAAAATAACTTAGGATGAAAACAATGAGAATGTTAATCTGTCTGTTCCCCTCCCTTCCTCTCCTTTCTCACTTGAGCCATACCCCTACTTGTAGATAAGAGTACCTTAGACCTTTCTTCCCCTGGGCTGGTTTCAACCTCTATACTCTAATTAGTATCTACAGAATCGAGATAATTACTCCTTTGCCACTAGCTTAAACACTTCTTATCAAAAAGTTTGAGAAACTTTCCTTTATTTCCCATTGGCTACTCTTGTCTGATTTGCAGAACTGTAACCCTTGCCCCTCGGACCCAATAATCCATGTTTTCAAAATTTCATTCTGAGACCTGCATAAATATAATACTCATTTGGATGGAAATAATCCATGTCCTTCCAAATTAATTTTCAGTTCCTATTCAATCAAAATAGATCGTTGGTTTGATAAAACCAGCTCTTACGTCTCTTAATTTATTTCATTTGAATACTATTTTCATTATCATTTTAGGTTAATAAATATATTTGAGTGACCACTTAAATTTTAAGTGCTTCTCTTATATTATCAGATTAATTTGGCTCATGCACTTATTACTTCTAGAAATATTTACAAATTATAGTAGGAAAAGTGAATTTTATGATGATTCTAAATCAAATAAAGTGGTTATAATATCACTGTAGAATTATGGAATTTTATATGCTTATGTTACCATTTGTGAATGCCCATAGTAATTTAGGAATGATCTTTCTGAACGCTCTCTTCCACCTGATTTCACAGTTACCCAGTTCATGCTTTTTTTTTTTTCCAGTCCTGGGGACTGAACTCAGGGCCTGAGCATTGTCTTTGGGCTTTCTCAAGTCTGGAACTTCACCACTTGAGCCACAGCACCACTTCTGGCTGTATGTGTTACAAAGGAACTGAACCTAGGTCTTTGTGCATGCCAGGCAAGCACTCTACTACTAGCCAGACTTCTGGACCAAGATTTACCCAGTTCTTATTTTGTGTACTTCCTGATTTAGTCTGATGTTATCCAGGTACCAATTCTTTGAAGGGCCTTAACTTTGACTTAGTTCACAACTATTTCATTAAAATCAAGAATATCTTTGAGGATGGCTTGACAGTATAGCAGATTCATTTTTCATAAAGTTCTCTGTAGGTAGTAAAACAAAAATCTATATGAAGTATGAATGGAATGTATTATAACTTTAGAGATCAACAGATGCTGATTGAATTACGAAGAAATATTTAAAGGAAAGATATTTGTGTTAAAATTATAATATGTATACTTAATTTATAAATCTGAATATTGGGTTCTGTTTGCTAATATCTTTGTTATAAAATTTATCCATTACAGTCTTAATCTCTGTTATTTGTTTATGTAATATGCCAAGCATTTTAAATAAATATTTAATAATGTAATAATTTTAGATTAAGTATCCTAGTGATAATTTATCCTTTTCTTCAATCATTAGATAGGATATTAAAGTGTTAAAAGTTTGCTAAATTAAGGTTGGTAGTCAAAGACACACATGTACACATACACACACACACTCAGATGAATACATAATTTGCCATTACAAGCTTTTCCTTACTGTGTGGAAGACTTTGGGGTGATATCTCTGGGAGATTGAAATAGTGTATCTGACCTTGTCTGGTACATCTGTACAAAGAGATATATTTTAAATGTAAAGGTAATCTTTTCTAATAGTAAGTTTCTGCAAATGGTAAGGAATCCCATGCATGCTTTAATTTAATGCTTAGTTTTTGTGATGGTCAATTCTTGTTCCTCTAGTAATGGATTATGAAGGCAGCAGCTTGTCACAAGCTTACACAAATCATATCTGAATAATCCATACCACACAGGGTTATGACACAGAAAGTTTCAGAAATTTCACACATGTGCCTTCCAGGGAAGGAAGACTGAATGGACAGAGTAGTTATGGGCTTTTGTTTGCATAGTAGATGACCACAGTATGACAGGCAAACCAAAGTACACAGGTGACTCCAAGGTCTTGGTTTATTCATTAGCTAATGACCCACTTGTCAAAGCATGTCACATAGCCATCTCAGCTGGAAGGGCAGAAGGATGGGCATCCTGCCTACAGAAAGTCTCTTATTTTTCTCTAAAATTTCATCTCTGCATAAAAACTATTGCAAGCACTCTCTTCTTTCCTGCACATAAACTGGCACTCAGAAGAATTAAACAACTTGCTCTCGGTCACACTAATTACAAAAACCAAGAGGCAGACTTAGATCCAATTGAGTACAAAGATCTTACTCATTAGTCTCTGCCTAGCCACTTCTCATCTTTCAAATTTATTTGCTCATGCTATTTATCATACAGTCTATTTCTTTATTGTTAATCTTTATTATCAATTACCTGTCTTTTAATTTATTTATCTTTTGGCTTGCAATATTGTTTGAACTCAGGCGCCACATATTGACTCAGTAAAATAGCTCACCACTCTACCCCTTGAGCCACTTTTCCAGCTTGACTATTTGATGGTTAATTTGGAGGTGAAATCTTGCAGACTTTTCTGCTCAAGCTGGCTTCAAACACTGGTTCTCTAAATCTTAACCACCTGAGTATTTAGTTTTTCATGTTGCGCCTCCCCACTTGGCCTATCTACACGTTTGGCTATCTCTCTATCTCCAGCTAATGATGGTTTATCTACAAATGTTGGAAACACCTTCAACATTTGTTTATTTCATCTAGATATCACAGTTAATATGTCCAGAATTTGTATCCACATTCCAAATATTTTAAGCAGATGATCTCTATTACTTTAATTGAGCAAAATATTTAAAATAAAGTAGACATTATAATTTTTTAATGTTCTGTCCAACTTAAGATGAAATGAAATCCTGGGGACAAAATTTTGAAACCTTTGGGAAGTAGTAAAATACACACACTTACCCAGGACTTATATCTTACCTAAATTGCACATAGGTGTTTGAAATTTAATATATTCTACAGGCACTCACTTTGAAGTAGGTAGAGGAATATTTTATTTTAAAATTCAAAAAAGAGGGGCCGTGAGTTTGGCCTTGTGGTAGAGTGCTTGCCTAGCATGCACGAAGATCCAGGTTCGATTGCTTGATACCACATACATAGAAAAAGCTAGAAGTGGTGCTGTTGCTCTAGCCTTGAGAAAACCCAAGGACAGTGCTTTGGCCCTGAGCCCAAGCCCAGGACTAGCGAAAACTAAAAATAAAATAAGAAAGTCAAATTTTTTTTATGCTGGCAGAGAATTTCTCTGAGAGAATAGAAAATTTTTATTTAACTCAGGCAAAGAATCAATGTCATCAGATAGATGTTAATAGCAATTCTCCATTTCCATACAACGAGAAGATAATTTGAATCTTAAGTTATAAAAATACTCACGCTGTGTAAATTGGGCAAAATATATTCAAAAACTTGTGGTTAACCTATAATTAACTGATCTTGTGAGAGAAAATTTTCTCCTTTTTTCTTTCTCATGGTCCTGAAGCTCATTTCTTGTATTTTAATTGTTAGTTTCATTTAGTTTTGCTTTTGTACTGATCCTGGAGCTTGAAGTTAATGCCTGAGCACTGTTTCTGGGCTTTTTTCTATGTTGAAGGCTAGGGCTCTACCACTTGAGCTAAAGCTCCTCTTCCAGGTTTTTTTTGGTTTGTTGGAGATAACTGTCTCACAGACTTTCCTACCTGATCTGGCTTTGAACCTCAGTCTTCAAGTCTTAGCCTCCTGAGTAGCTAGGGTTGCAGATGTGAGCCACTGCGTTTAGCCTATTTAAATTTTTTAACTACAGAAATTAATATAAAAAGACCAAGAGTAAAATTTATTAACAGAACTGATAGTTTTGCCTAGTGGTGGAGTGTTTGCCTAGCATGCATGAAGACCGGGGTTTGATTCCTCAGTATCACCTATATAGAAAAGGCCAAAAGTGATTCTGTGGCTGAACTGGTAGAGCACTAGCCTTGAGAAATTCCAAGGACAGTGCTCAACCCTGAATTCAATGTAGCTCTTCGTTAAAGAGAAAAAGGATGTTACATGGGTTGCTAGATGACTAATTTGCTTACTTCTTTTATTTTTTTTTCTTTTGGCAGTCGTGGGGATTGAACTCTGGGCCTGGGGACTGTCCCTGAGCTCTTCATCTCAAGGCTATTGCTCTATCTCTTGAGCCACAGTGCCACTTCTGGTTTTATGGTGGTTAATTGGAGAGAAGAATCTCATGGACTTTTGTGCCTAGGCTGACTTTGAACCTCAATCTCAGCCTCCTGAGTAAAGTTAGGATTACAGGCGTGAGCCATTAGTGCTTGGTTTACATCTTTGATTTGTAAAGTTTTCGGTGCTAATTGGTAGTTTTTAATTTCTGAGACCATCATATGCTCAAAATCATAAAGGAAAACTTGCCAACCTAGGAGCTTGGAATTACTGAGATATGTAATTTTATTTATTTTTTAGCAATATGATTATTAATGGTTGGAATTCCCAGGCATATATCTGTTTTCTGTTCATGTGGTACTGAAGAATTGAAGTCTTTCATGCTAGGCAAGTACTCCATCACCTAGCCACATTCCCAGCCCACTGTTAGAACAAGTTTTATTTTATTTTATTTTTTGCAAACAGAAACAGAAATTCACACTAAGTACTTTTTACATTCTTAATTCTCCCCCCCCCAAGCACAACAAATAAATATAAAACGGTCTTGGCACTTTTTCATGAAGAAAGTTTATTGCTTTCTCAAAATGATAGTTTTACTACATTTTAAATCTGGCTAGTTGATCTTGAGTTAACATGAAGAAAAATTGTCAGTTCTCACATTTGCCCTCTGCAGATGCAGTTCATACTACATGCTCCAGGGCTCCATTCTATTTCTCAAAGTTCTAAGTTGTATAAAATCTTCCCAGAATTTCAGAAATCACTATCACTGTTTTGATATTGTGCATTTCTTTGAGCTCACATCATTTTATGCTGCATTTTTGAATGTTAGAACCCAGACTACTACAAAGCTATTCTTTTCACTGCTAATAATCTTCAAATTAGAAGGGAATATTAGCTTCATCTTTTCTTACACTTGCAGTTTGCGGACAGTAATTTGAAACCAAGAAATACAGAATCTTTACTTCAAACTCATAGGGATAATTAGTGGCCAAAAGAAGCTTACAATTTAGGTTTACTAAACTCTGATTCATCATAATGTTACTTCAACTGTGAAGGTGTGATATTTTACCATGAAAGAGAAAACAGTTAATAAGCCAAGTAAGAAATAAAAGCAATAATAACCAGAGAATGTCTGGTATATCCAGGCTCGGAATGTTATGTCTAAATGTGATTTTACAAACTTCCCTGGTGGAACCACTGAGGCACAAAGCCAATCCTCCAGCTAACTAAATATCCTCCTAACTCTGCTTCCTCAAATCTCCAACAGCTCAGTGGCCATTTCATTGAATCTTCATAGTTACTAGAAAGCATTCCTCTTCACCAGAATTCATTAGATTCTTGGAGAGAATTTGTGAACAGAGAGTGAAGAATACTTGTTAGTTCTAAGTAAATACATCTCCTAGAAGTTCTTTGTGTTTTAAGAATAATTGTAACTGGATTAATCTCAAGAATCCTTTAAAGTTTAGACAAGATTTACTGCAAGAAATATTATTTTAGACTCAAGTATCTTATAAGACATGATTTTTCTTACATTAAATTACTTTTTTTGTTTGTCTTTACTCAACTGCCACGTCCAATACAACTATATTGCACCCCATGAAGAGCCAAACACCAGCTGGCAGACATTGCCCCTGACCTCAAAGGACTGCTGAGGAAAAGGCAGTGACCAGAGAGTGACAGGTACTATGCAGAACATTTTTGGGTATTTTCTTATAAAATATAAGAAAGGCCTGAAGGTCTGGCAGAGAGAAAAGGCATCCCCCTGAGTCCTCCTGAGAGTGAGACTGGAAGAGAAGGAGCCGTGTGCATGAGCAGTGTACATAGGAGCGCAGAAGTGTGAACATGACCTACGATTGACATAGTTGTAGTGCAAGCATAATGATACTGACTAATATTTGGGTTTGTTTTTTCATTATAGAATATGTGGGGAAGTTTTTAATGCCACAAGAGCAGATTTATTTTAAAAGAAAAAGTAATAGCAAAGAAAAGAGGAAAAACTGGACTACTTGTGAGATGAGGGGTCCCAGAGCAGGGTCACTCTACCTAGATCTCTACCTTATCTCTACCCTCTCTATATATCTTTCTCTACCTCTATGAATAGAGCTAGATCTAAAGCTCAGAGTGTGGTCTAGTGGTAGATTGCTTGCCTAGAATTTACAAATCTTGGGTTCCATTCTTCATTAGCACATACACAGAAAAAGAATCCAGAAGTGGTGGCGAGAGAGAGAGAGAGAGAGAGAGAGAGAGAGAGAGAGAGAGAGAGAGAGAGAGAGAGAGAGAGAGAGAGAGAGAGAGAGAGAGAGAGAGAGAGAGAGAGAGAGTGTAAAGATCTAGACCTAGGGTTTCTTGCCTGCTTTAGGGTGCTTTATTATGTTTGTTTTTTTATCTGTCAGTGATTGCCAAGAAATGCCTGTCCTGGATGTGACTGATTCACAGATTGGTCTGATAGACCCAGACCTATGGTGTCTTAAGTTGGGATATAGCACATAGGCAAACTTGGACTATGTTATTGGATTTCTGTGGATTTGCTTAAAGTGTTAAAGGAGAGCCTAGGGAAACTTTGAGGCTTTCAATTTGGCTAATCAACTGGGTGAGTCCAAGTTACAAGTTACAAAAAGGAAGTGAAATAGAATGAGAACAATATTTTGTTGGGTGAGCTGACTAGAAGTCAAGGTGCAGACCTGATGTTCATGTTGATGCCTGGGGAGGAAATTGTGTCTGTCAATAGGTACATAACATTTCAGGATTCAAATGACCGTGCATTGCATATCCTCACCAAGAAATTATGAATGTAAGAGGGCTGATGAGACTGTTAAAGGTACTGAGATTACAATGTTTGAAAGAGTTTGGAGAGGGAAGATGAGCAAAGAAAATAGCAAAAGATGCTATCAGTTGGAGAGCCCATAGGGGTTTACACTCAAAAGGACAAGCAAAAGGGTAAACACTTGTAGAGTTATTTAAGCAGTTGGCTGCTGGAATTGTAGTCTTCTCTTAAGACCAGCCAGTCTCAGAGGACCCTCTTGAATCAACACCTTGCTGAGAACTAGAGGATAACTGCCCTACCCTTTCTTCCTCACTCCTTGGTTGATGCCAAGGAGTGTCCCACTATTAGGAGGTAGAATATGAGCACCTGTGACTGTCATCGTTGTTCTAGGTTAGGGTATAGGGAATGTGAGAATTATCTTAGAGGCCCAAAGACATATTTGATACAGAGAGAGGAGAGTGTTAAAACTAGACAGTGAAAACTAAACTCTCTCTTACTTCTAGTGCTATATAAATGCTAAGTAAACATAGAAGATATCTATTTTGTTATCTCACCAGGGCATAATGAGAATTAAATTACTTTCGACTCTGGAAATTGCCTTGAAAAGTTTACAGCCCTACATAGAATTAGGACTGTTATTGCTGGAGTTAGTCACCCACAGCATGAAGGAAAATCTTGTCTATCTATAAAACAAGGCAAGTTTTGTGGGGATTCAATTCATTCACTGGAAATCATATCTCTAAAAGTTAGAAGATGTCAACATTGAACACAATTTACAAAATTATCTCATGTTGTCGCTACAACTCACTGCTTTTATCTCTGTTCTCATGTTTATAGGTACTTGCATTATATTAATAACAAAATTGCTTTACTATTCAAAAAATACAAAACTTTGGAATATTTTTTTGATGTAGCTTTAGTAAAAATAGCTGAAGACTAGTGTTTTCTGTTTCAATCAAAATAAAGGGACTTTACAAGAGTAACCTTTATGGGGAGAATGGTGATAATTTAGCATGTTTCAATCTGATTTTTATTTCTCTAATAATTGGTAACAAGATAATTTTTAAAGAAAATTCAACCTGAGGGCTAATACCACATGTTTAAGTGAACAAAATTTAAATAAATGCCATTGTCTTAAATTAGTAAGCCACATTCAGTGACATGTCCAATAGTTAAGTGGCTCATGCTCTTGGTTTATTACTGCGAATCAAACATAAAATCTTCTAATAAATGATATTTTAGGCTGTAACTTTTAATAAGTACCATAAGTTAGAGCCAGTTTGTTTGTGCTGCTGCTGAAAAAGGAAAAAAAGAGTGATCAGTTTATATTTCCTAAATTCAGTTACTTATCACAGAAAAATAAAGAACCAGAGCAAAATAAGACAATTAGAATGCATCTTTTTCCTTACCTCTCTTTCTGCCTTTTAGTAATGATTCAAACAGCTATTTTCTTAATTGCATAGAACAGACATCATAAATGATTCAGAAAATCTCCTCCCTTTCTATCAGTAGTAATGTGGTGTCAAAATTCACTTATTAGGCTGGGAGTGTGGCCTAGTGGTAGAGTGATTACCTAGCATGAATGAAGCCCCAGATTCAATTCCTTGGTACCATATACACAGAAAAAGCCAGAAGGGATGTCATGGCTCAAGTGGTAAAGCATTAGCCCTGAGAAAGCTTAAGGAAAGTACAAGTCCTAGGATGGCAAGAATCACACACACACACACACACACACACACACACACACACACACACACACACACACACGCATGCACACTTACATTATTCTAAGTCCAAAGAGATTATTAGAAAGAAGTTTAGTACATTTCCACTGGTTTCTACTTTTTTAAAATAAGGCGTTCCCCCCCACCCCCTTCAATGGTTCTAGGGTTTGAGCTGTGTCCTATACTCTCTCTCTGCTTGTTTGTTTATGGCTGCTGCTATACCACTTAAACAGGCTTCCAGATGATCTTTAGGCTGTTTATAAGAAGATGGAGTCTCATGGACTTTTATGACCAGGCAGGCTTTGAGTTCTGATTTTCCAGGCAGGTCTAGAATTCAGGCTATAAATACTGGCTAACAAAACCTTTTTGACTCATTCATAGACAATATGACTTGAAGTTTTATATGTCTTATCTCTTACTATATCACTATAATGAACCAGCAACCTAGAACAGTAATTTTTATATGTGCCTCTGTGCTGTGTGTGTGTGTGTGTGTGTGTGTGTGTGTGTGTGTGTGTGACAGTCCTGGGAATTGATGCAAGGGCCTGGGCACTGTCCTGTTTTTGAGTATATTTTACTGGAGGCTAGCATTCTGCCGCTTAAATCATAGACCCACTTGTGATGATTAATTGGGGATAAGAGTCTTATAGACTTTCCTACTGGGGCTGGCTTTGAACTGTGATCTTAGCCTCATGCGAAGCAGAATTACAGTTGTGAGCCACTGGCATTTGACTGAACTATCAGTCTACAATCTTAGAAGGCATGCAGATAAGTTAGTTTCTTTAGCATTCTGTTACGTGCAAATGCTTAGCTACAACTTTTAGGTGGTAACACTACAAAAATGTCAACATATTTGAAGTGATTCCACCAAGAATTAAACAATGATGATTCAGGGCACTATTTTAATCTCAGATGTTTTTTGAATACATATTTATACAGGATTCCTAAGGACCTTACATCAAGAGTGAGGAAACTGTTAAAAAAAAACTTGGCAGGACTTTTTGTCCTTCAAGACCAAATACTTGGTGGAAAGAATTTCATGATATATTTAATTATCTCCTAAGTAATGGGAGAGCTACCCTTCCTTCTTCTTCTGCTAGCAAGAAGAATTTTAAACATCATTAAGTGTTATCTTATAGTAAAGTGATATTCTTCAGAAGCAGAGGGCCCTCCCACATGTACAAGAATTTGTGTACAAGAATTCAGATGCACGGTCACGATACCCCTGTTTGGTGAGACTTCATGTGTATAGCAAATCCAAGTGTTTTGTGACTTTTCTGCATAGCCAGCTACATGGGAGAGAATAAATGCTCTCACAATTAACAGTCCACTGGCAAGGACACACCCAATAGCTTTTTATCACCTACTTATCTTTAATGGAGAAAGAATTAATGTGAATAACTCTTACCAGGCACTTAGTGATAGTCCTTCAATTTCAATGGACTTATAAGAAAGAGGTAAGTTCTCAATATGATATGATAGTTCCAGTGGCCAGGGTAGAATTATCATGCAGCATTTTCAGCAGTACTGCAAAACCACTAAACTCAGCTTCCCCTCACATTTTGAAAGCTTCTTAACATATCACTGCTTTATTATGGAGAACAGCCTTTCTCTGAGCTTCTTATGACTACTTACCAGTCATAAGGCTAAGTGAGCTCCAAGAAGTCCTTTGCCGTGTTTCTCAAACCTTGGGCAAATAGTTCTAGAATTCAAATATGTCTTCAAATTTTCAATGCTATTTTTTTTCTTCTGATTGATTGTGTAGTTTTCTTGGATTGATTTTCCTCAGAAAGAAGTCTCCTGCTGAATGTATATACCAATTGTTATTTTTTTTAAAGCAGGAGTCATTAGAAAGAACAGACCAATATAAAACACTTGGCTGATTTATTTTACATTATGCTAGAAGAAATTTTACTTATTCTTACATGTACATCTGAGTTTCTGTAAAGGCATAATTTAGGAGTTTGAGCAAAATGCATTGTACAACTAGTGCATTCAAGAACCCGACTGAGCCAATTTTATGCAATTCAGAAAAAAAAAAAACAACTTAACAGCTTCTTTGGAATGACCTACTCAGAGAAAAGCTGATCTTTCCAAATAACTGTACATCTTCAGTCTTTTTTTGCCACTGTGCTTAGGGTGCACAGATGGGTGTGATAGGAAATGAGAAGGTCCTTATTTAGCTAGATAGGTCAGGGACAAAGGTGACCCTAAGTACAAGATGTGTGTCTCTAGAAATCCATTTGCAATTGGGACCTCAAGAACTAATATAAAGAATATAATGAAGATTGTCATTTTCACAAGGTATGGTGAATTTAATCATGTTCTCATTGTTTTAGAATCCTTCCTGGTTAATTTAAACCACCCCCCCCCACACACAGAGGAATGGGGGAAGAAAGAGAGAGAGAGAGAGAGAGAGAGAGAGAGAGAGAGAGAGAGAGAGAGAGAGAGAGAGAGAGAGAGAGAGAGAGAGGAGCTATATCTTCATGTTCTTGCTTACATGTCGAATCTAGAGAAATGTAACAGATCAAAAGAGAGCCAGGGACTGGGAGGTAGGATACTGTAGAAATGTGTGCCTAAAATTCCAATATATTCATTCAGTCCCTTAAAGACAACCCTCTCTGAGCTGTGACAAATCTAGAGCAACCCATAAATTAGGCCAGTTAGAGAAACACAGAGTGTGCCCCGGGCTTCTAGGGTGTTCCTGATAGGAGTCAAGTGAGCTGAATGATTGTCCCATTCTAGCACTTTGCACAAGACAAAGTTGTTTTGGAAATATGAAAGCAAAATCAGCAAAACACTACTATCTTGAGCTAATTTAAGCTAAGGTTGTCTCAACTTATAAGTATATTTTTCTTATTGTAATGAAATAAGTTCACTTTAAAATGCATATTTTACTATTCTATGGTATATTTTTCTTTTTATTCTATTACAGCTGCCTTTTCAGAGTGGTTTCTGTGAGTTGTCCCAGCCACAGGCAGGAGAGAGAGTAAGTTGTGCTATGAGAGTGTGAATGGGTTAGAAGGAATGACAGACAGGTCAGTGGCAAAGAACTTACTTTCCAGAATCCCAAATCACAATCCCCTGCCTGACAGTTATGTTTTCTCACAGATATGTTAATCCATGAAGAAAGTAAGCACATAAATAGGTAAGTAAAATGAAACCTGAAGTATCCAGGTGACATGCTTAACAGATTACCTATACCTTGCACTTTGGCTACTTTCTGGAGCGTTGGATGGAAAGGGAGGTGGCTGAGGTTATGCAGGTGTTTCTGGGACTCAAGTGCTTGATACTAGGGATCTTAATGGTAAAACAACAACAATAAACAGAACAAAACAAAAACTGTACTATCCAGTGTTTCATGGCTGAACTTCTACAAATAAAAGTTTATCTAAACAGCTCCAATTAAAATTTGAGCCTTTGGTGTTCAGTAAGAAGTGAGGGATTCAGTCATATAGGTAGATCATGAATGGTCTAATGTGACATGGCAGCAGAAGGACACAGAGAAGTCAGTCACAGGTTCCAGGCAGGCCTTGTGACCCAGAAGAGGACTGAAGCATATTCTGACAGCGTATTCTAATTTATGGAAATTGCTCCCAAGACACAGGACACAGTTACCTCTAATACACAGATATCAGGACCTCTCTCTCTCTCCCTCCCTCCCTCCCTCCCTCCCTCCCTCCCTCCCTCCCCCTCTCCCTCTCTTTCTCCCTCCCTCCCTCCCTCCCTCCATCCCTCCCTCCCTCTCTCTCTCTTCTAAGTCATAAGATGCCATGTCTTATAAGGCACCAGAAGTTATCTTAAGGAATTCAAAATTCTTCTATATTGACACATGTAGAGAACATATGTTCTTGCATCACCTGTTGGGTCACAA
Source organism: Megascapheus bottae (assembly GCF_031878675.1). Lineage (NCBI taxonomy): Eukaryota > Metazoa > Chordata > Mammalia > Rodentia > Geomyidae > Megascapheus > Megascapheus bottae. The sequence continues at coordinate 2,805,172 of NC_143517.1, forward strand.
TTTGGAAAGAGCTCTAAGAAAAACTGGATCTTGTTCAGGTTAGCTCTGCCACTTAGGCTTCTTAGATGTTTCTTCTCTTTCCTTTAGTTGAAGAATAGATGCTTCCTCCCCCAGCCCTCTCACCTACTTGGAAGGCTTGAGGTAATAGTTTTCTACTTTAGGACACAGTGGCAAAAGTCTTTACGAGGTTAGGAAAATGTGGACAAATTCATGTTGTACACAAGGCTAAGACCCTCACCAAAAAAAGTCATTATCAGGAAAGGAAATAGTTACATGCATCCAATTCAAAATTGTTTAGCAGGAACGACATTTTCTAGTAATGTCCGTAAGCAGCTGGCTTGGGCAGGAAAAGAACAACTGGAGAAGTAGAAGCTGTATTAGCTGTACCTTAGTTATGGAGGGCTGCACAGGCTCTGTTTTCTGCGGAGTGTTTCCCAAACATAGCAGTCTTGTCTTCAACCCATTCAGAGCTCTTTCTCCATTAAAGGAAATGACTATTCCTAGTTGTTGACCAGGCAAAATAGTTTGCCTAACACTACCAACATTAAAATCACAATTAAGCTTTGTAAATATTATTGATGACAAAGAGAAGACTATTTTTTTCTGCTAAGATGTTTGTGTACTTCCTACTGTTCTCTATAGGATCTGAGTCCATTGTAGATGGGAAAGTTCTGCTTCAGGGAGCCACAGTAGTTGGTGCCTTTGAACCTATAGAATCGTGGACCCCTGTTGGCGTTACTTGTCACTCTTTAAATCCAATCATCTATACATCTTGATTCACTTTTCCTGAAACAAAACATCCTACCAGTAGCCTATTTTTTTGTTGTGTTGAAGGTCTGTGTGTGTGTGTGTGTGTTTGTGTGTGTGTGTGTGTGTGTGTGTTGTGGGTCATGGGGCTTGAACTAGGCCTGGGCTCTGTCCCTGAGCTCTTCAGCTCAAGGCTATGGCCCTAGAAAGTATGTTGCTAATCAACATACCTAAAAAAGCAATCAATGATTCCTCCAGACTTCGTTATAAATTATTGATAAATAATATACCTGATCTACCAGAAAGAAAAATGGCAGCTAACAATTTTGGTCAAACACATCTTTCTAGAAATCTACTCATCAAGATGCTTTCTCTGTTTCTGCTCATGTAACTCACATTCACTTCACAAACCTGGATCTCAAGTCATGTTCTTGTAGAAGATGACATTGAGATGCAGGAGGATTTAGTTATTTCTTGGAATTATCAATTAAATAATATTTTGTTTTTATGTGAAATTCAGGAGAAATGATAACTTTTTGATTGATTTCACAGTGAGAAGTTACAATTAAGTGTTAGGGCATCTGAGAGGTACATGAAAAAGCATGATGATGGGAGTAAGAACATCAGCCTGCCTTCCCAGTGCTGGCCCTTCACCTGGACTCTGGTCAGCAGATAGCAGTCCAGGTGACTTTCAGAAGCCAAAGTGAATGGCTACAGATAGCAATGGTGACTGAGCCTAACCAATAGATGGGCTTAATGGTCTGATGAAAGTGGAGTGATTTGGGTCTCTTGAAAGTTGAGAAAGTGGTACAAACAGGAGACTTCCTGGGATGTGTGTGGTAGCAAAGAGGAAGGAATATCTGAGGATCCTGGAACCCTGGTTAATACTGCTCAAGGCAAAGCTGCTGATTGCCTGCACTTTCATGACATCCCTGGCTACCCTTTTGTAGGTGAAACCTAAACAGATTAGTTTAAAAAAATTAAAAAGAATGAGTAGCTGATTGATTGAAGCACGTATGGATGAATACATGCCTCAACTTTAAGAACTTATTCTCTACCCTCAATTATTAACACCTCTTGATGATTACTTCTCCTGAAGTAAAATGGCTGAAGACATCTACCCCAAGTAGATATTGCATGAGGGTTTCATGGCAAAGACTGCTCAGGAATTACATATGTAGGAGATTTATATGGGGCAAGAGAGTCCTTGCCATTTCCTTAGGAATGGCTTCAGGTCATTCTTTCTGATGGCAGCATAGTACTTATCCATTGTGCCTAAGTACCATATCTTATTAGGCAGAGCTGATTTTGCTGAGATTTATTCATTTCACAGCCTTTTTAGTGTTTACTTTTAAATTTTAATAAAAAATTAAAGTGTAAAATTGTTCATCATGTAACAACCTTTTGTTTTGCTTTATTATTTAATTTTCCTTTTTGAGTTAGTTTGCAATGGTTCAACTTACAATTGCTTCACTGGATTTCTGTGTTCTTATTCCATCCTGAAGATTTTAGAATTGTAGCTTCTACAATCACTAAGCCAAGCCCTTAAAAAATTAATCTCAACTCTCTCTTTCTGTCTTCATCCATCTTCCAGAGGTATTCACAGGATAGGAAATTGATAAATGGATGGATAGAGGTTGACAGACAGCAGATATGCATACACATACACACTTTTGTTTATTTCTGAAATTATTCATTTTTATTTAGTTTTTGTTATTATTTTGTTTCTTTGGAGCATCTGGCTAGTTCTTAATTATAGCTATGTTGCTTCTTCATTTTTTACCATATGGAAAAAGTATGTATTATTTTTGACACTTTTAGGCAGTGTTTATTGAGACAAACAGTACTCTCCTTTATTTCTACATTTCATTATTTTCCTATTTTCCACTTTGAACCAACATTTTCACATATATGTAGTAAGTGACAATTAATTTTCATTAGTAATGCCCTTGATGCTCTGAAATTTTAAAATTAATATTAGTGATCTCCAAGATAGCTTAATTATGCTCAGCATAATTTTGAAACTTATTTTGTCCTGTCTACAAATGATAGCATAAATGGTACATAAAATATTACATTGTCACTTTAGCACCAGTATTTAATGTAAGCTAGACTTTATTTATAGTTATTATTGAAATTATTAAGGATGACTTTCACTTTCAGGTAAAACAGGGAATCCTGAATCAATGTTGATTTTGAGGAATTAATTATATTGTGACTCAATAGAATTGAAGACTCTTTTAATGCACGAATGCAGCACAGTTTGCCTATCATTAGTAATATTTTTGTAATATGCTTTTTAAACCATAAAAGTAACAATTGCCAATAAGTAAATGGCAAGGATATAGATTTGAGAATAAGGATTAATTTTATTGTAGAATATAATAAATCTACTTACAGAACACAGCACCTAAGAGATAATGATTATGGTGATCATAGTTATAATAATGATGTGATAATGAAGGTGGAATGCATCTTTTTGTGTGTATGTGTATATGGGTACTGGCAGGTGTTTTTTTATTGTCAGGATGATGTATATGGGAGGTTACAGTTATATATGTAAGATAGTTATCTTTTCCCACATTTTTCTCCCACTTCCCCTCCCACATCCCCTCCCAAGTTGTAAAGCTAATTTCCAACATATTGTCTTATGAATATCACAGTTACATTGGTTTATCCTTTGTCTTTGGTTTCATCATCTTGTTTTTCCCCTCCCCTTCCCTAATTCAAATAAACAAATAAATGTATATACAATACATCAGATACCAAAGTCAGGTACAGCAAGAACTGGGGATAAACCATAAGAGGGAAAAGTGTAAAGAAATAACTTCAAATAATACATAAAATGTAAACAACCACAAAGATAAACCTCTTATTTCCATATCCTGGAATTCATTTCACTTGGCTCCATCCTATATGGTCATATGCATATAGATTTTGAGCTATTGCAATCATCTGCTAGGAAAGTCCTATATACATACTAATTATTACAAATGAAGGAAACCATGGAAACTTTGGGCCTAACTTACTTCACTTAATTTGATTTTTTCCAAGTCTTGCTTTTTCCTTATGAATGGGGCAATGTCATTCTTTCTGATGGCAGCATAGAATTCCATTGTGTATAAATACCACATCTGCTTGATCCATTCATCTTCTGAGGGGCATCTGGGTTGGTTCCATATCTTAGCCATGGTAAATAAAGCTGCAATGCTCATGATTATCCTGATGGGTTTAGTATGTCCTTGTTTGTGGACATTTGGATAAATGCCCAGGAGTGGGATTTCTGGGTCACAGGGGAGCTCTATGTTTAGACTTTTGTGGAGCCACCAGACTGCTTTCCAGAGTGACTGAACAATTTTACAATCTCATCAACAGGGTAGTAGCATTCCCTTCTGGTCACATCCCCAAGTGCCAGGTTTTATGAACTCAGGGACTTTAACTTGCTAGACATTTTCCCCCCATTTGAGTACATCTCAACCCATTTTTCTCTATGTTACTACCACTATTGCTAGCAGCAGCGGCGGCGGAGGCATTAGTAGTGGCAGCAGCATTGGTTGGTAGCAGCATTGTGGAACTATCCTGAGCCATGAGCCTCTTTGTTGTGACTTCTCATGGAGCTAGAACCACAGGTATATACCACCATATTCAGCCTCATTTGTGACATAGATCTCATTAATCTTTTTTTAAATTTTAATCTGGGCTGGCCTTAAACTGTTATCCTCCTTATCCTTCATAGCCCACCTAGTATTATAGATGTGAGTAGCTGCTCCTCCACTTTTGTCTCTTTTTATGTTGTTTACATTCTCCTTGAGAAGGTGAATATGTCTGCAGTGATAGAGTCCTAGATATGCTTACTAATACAACAAATTCATGGTTAATCAGTTTATTCTTGTGGTAGGGACATCTAGCTCTGTTTCCCTGTTTACTCGCTTAAACAGAGCCTAAATTCAGATAATGAATAATTGGGTCTATCAGTGGGAGCCCAGAGAGGCCTTTGATAGATGAGGTAATGGTCTCTGAGGAATGTGACTACTGGATGAAGAGTCCCTCGACTCGCGTTTCATTATGGATGTATTTTGTCATGGATTTTGACTAGTATAAGATCCCATTCTCTGTATGAGAGAGATTCCAATTTCCCATAACATGGAATTTTTTATTGGAGGGGATGATTAATATTTTGCAAGTAGCTGGACCCAATATGTCTTTTGTAATTTTAAAGATATTTAAAACATAATATGATATTACAAATTTTTGCTCATGAGATTTTCTTTTATACTTTTTGTCCCAATATTATTATTATTTTTTTTTGCCAGTCCTGGGAATGAGCTCAGGGCCTGAGCACTGTCCTTGGAATTTCTCAAGGATAGAGCTCTACCACTGAGCCTCAGCATCACTTCTGGCTTTTTTCTGTTATGTGGTACCGAGGAATTGAACCTGGGTCTTTGTGCATGCTAGGCAAGCACTCTTACCACGAGGCCAAACTCCCGGCCCCCAATATTATTTTTACTAATGTATTTAAGTATCTTTCTTACTTTGTCTTGACATTTTTCATTATGTCCCATTTTACCTTTCATATTTTTTAATATGAAAATGGAAGCAAGGAAATTTATGGAGCTTTCATTGTTATTGTTTTAATTTCCTAAGTTGTGTTTTCTTATTCCTCCTCTCAGTTGAGTCCTCAGGCAATTTCTAGAATGTTTTTACTTCTCAGAAAGAAGAATGTTCATCTCAAAAGTATGCCTGGCTTATATTTCTCATTGAATTTCTATTTATTCTGTTTATTTCAGTCTGTTAGCCTCTCTGCTTTACTTTCCTCTAGTAGAGAAATAGTGGGAAAGAAAATAGAGTTTGGAATTTGACAATCGAGTTTGAACCATTGGCAAAACTATTTCTTTAGTGCCTCATTTTCTGTCTCTGTAATAATTACATACTAATAACATTTGGCTCATAACATTGTTATAAATATGTAGACTTAAGTATATTTAATATAAATATAGTAAATGCTTTACATGTGTAGTTAACATTATTATTTTTCTTGTTAGAAAGTCCAGTCCTTTTAAACAAAGCATATAGCCTCTGAAAAGGATACACATTTTTCTTGTTCTAGTGATATTTAATTTGTTATAAACAGGAATGATCTATTATATTTTTACCATTTATGTAAGTTTTGTCTAAATGTATGTATGCATGCATATATGTATATGTACATGCCTAATATGTACTGGTCAATAAATAATTATAATCTGGTTATAATATAATGCAAATAGATGTATTAAGGATTATAGTATTTAATATAAACTTGCCAACTTTTAAAAATCTTTCTATGAACACTGCTTTTTCTTTCTCGTTTTCCCCTTCTTTCTTTTTTGGCTTCTTTTTTACTGAGAATCTAAGCTCAGAATCCTAAGCTTACTAACTCTGTTTTTTAATGGTTATTGTATTTTTTTAATTGCCAGGGTGATCTATAAAAGGGTTACAGATACATTCATCAGGTAGTGGGTACATTATTTCTATTCTTTTTTTTGCCAGTCCTGGGCTTAAGCTCAGGGCCTGAGCACTGTCCTTGGACTTTCTCAAGGCTAGAGCTCTACCACTTGAGCCTCAGCACCATTTTCGGCTTTTTTTCTATGTATGTGGTATCGAGGAATTGAACCCGGGTCTTCGTGCATGCTAGGCAAGCATGCTACCACTAGGCCAAACTCCTGGCCCGGTACATTACTTCTTGAACATTGATACACCTTCTCATGTTTTTCTCCCACTTACCCTCCCCCCTCCCTCCCAGTCATCTTGTTTTTCATATTTTCCGAACTTCAAAAGATTGTACAAGGGGTTTCCAACTTAATATGTCTATCTAAACTGATCACTGCTTCTGAGTTGCCCAGTTTACTGTTTTGTATATATTTTTACCCTTTTAATTTAATTTAATCTTTGTGGTACTTGACTTGAAATGACTTGCTTGAAATGACTGGAGCTCTACCACTTGAGTCACAAATTCAGCCTTCTTTTTGCTAGTTATTTTGGAAGTGTATTTCTTGCTGACTTTTCTGGACCATTGTCCTGGAACTGCAACCCTCCTGTTGCAGGAGGGTTAGCCTGTTGATAGGTAGAATTTTACGCGTGAGACAATGTGTCCTGGTACTACTAGTTATTATTGTGATAGCATCTTGATTTTGGCTTCCTGTCATAGCTGTGATTACAGATACATGGAAATGTGTTCAGTTTTCTCACTGTGGAGATGAAATCTAATCAGACTTTTTTTTCTTTTCTTTCTTTTATTTTGCTAGTCCTGGAACTTGAACTCCAGGCGTGGGCACTGTCTTTGTGCTTTCTTAAGGCTAGCACTCTACCACATGAGCCACAGCATCACTTCTGGATTTTCTGTGCATGTAGTACTGAGGAATTGAACTTAGGGCTTCATTCATGCTAGGTAAGCACTCTATCACCAGGCCACACTCCCTGCCTAACCAAACTTTTTGTCCAAGATGACATGGGATCCTGATCCTCCTTTTCTTAGTTTCTCAAGTAGCTAGGATTACAATCATAAGCTACTGGTGCTCAGCTAACAAATAATTTTGTGTTCCATGTACAATTTTGCAAGATGCAATCCTAGAAAATGGCAGGAACAATACCAATAATTGCTAATAGTTGTTCACTCACTATGAGCTAAGCATTACTGCAAGTGCTTTCAACACAGAATAGTTCTCATAAAAGCCCTCATAGCTGGACTTTTTTCTGCTTTTCATTTCACAGAGGAATAGGCAGATGTCTAGAGAGTTAAACATTTAGTCCAAAGTTACAGGGCTAATAAAATGGCATAGAATAGGATTGAAGATTGCCGATCTACCTTTAGATTGTGTACTTTTAATAATTATTGTGCATTCCACTACAGAGAGCTTACGAATCTATGCACAGTTTGGTTTTTGTTATCAAGCCATATCACTATGGACGAGTTTCAATTGTATTGTGTTTTTTTTGTTGTTGTTATTGTCTTTTTTTGTTTTTTGGTGCAGCTTGTACTCTGGGCCTGTGCACTGTCCTTGAGCAAGTCAACTCAAGTCTAGCAATCTACCTGTTAAGCCACAGTACCATTTCCAGTTTTCTGGTGGTTAATTAGAGATAAAAGTCTCATGGACTTTCTTGCCAAGACTGGCTTTCAACCACAATCCTGAGTTCTCAGCTTCCTGAATAGCTGGGATTACAGAAATGTTCTTTTATGCTTTTATAAAGCATAAAAGTGTCTTATATATGTAGAATTTCTCTTTGGTTTATGACTTGCTGATTGTATATATGAAGTTGTAAAACTTTTCCACCTGATGAAATTGTTATTGGTCATCAATTATTTGTTCTTACTTTTTGCTAATTTGTTGTAATGGGTAGAATTTTGCTAATGAATTAACTTAGGGCAAAGATTTTGGAGAATGTAATCTTCAGCACTTTGTCAAGTTACTGTGACTGTACCAATGTCAGATGTTCTGAAGGCAACCCATTCTCTGAAATACCTTTCACTTGTCCAGAAAATTGACATGTTAATTATCACTGAGAGCAATATTAAAGCACAGAAAAATCCTGTGCAACATAATGCAGCACTGGATTGCCATTGAATGGATAGTTTATAAGTAAATAAGATGAGCATCTGATTACACTTTATTAGTGACGTTTGCAATTTAACATAGTAATTATCAAAATAACATGTTTTCAGAGCTTTTATTTTTCTCTCATGAACAAGAACTGAGCACATCTTCCTCTTCTTTGTCTATATTCTGGACACATCAAAGCATTGCCTTGCTCATCTTCATATCCAAGGATGCCTACTCTCCCTACTTCCAACATATCTCCTGGAAAATATTCTTTGTTTCTCTGCAGAGAGATACAGTGATAACTATGCCATGGATAGTTTGGGTAGCAAAGAATGGATAATGTCCTCTACTTTTCCATTTTCATTGTGCAACAGCCATGGAGCTTATACTACATTGAACCTGATGATCCAAAATGTCCTGCAAATGTCTTTGATACTTAATAAAACCTTGTATTTATGTTTCTAGGATGTCAACACTGTATACTTACATCTAGTCATGCAATGTTGTGTCTCAAGGATACAATTTTGAACTATTATTATTTATTGCCAGTCCTGGGGATTGAACTCAGAGCCTGGGCACTGTCCTTGGACTATGTCAAGGATGGTGCTCTACCACAGCACCACTTCTGGCTTTTTCTGTGATGTGGCACTGAGGAATAGAACTCACAGCTTCATGCATGCTAGGCAAGCACTCTACCACTAGGCCACTCTCTAGGCACTTGAACTTTTTTAAACTATTTTTTGAAGTATGAATAAGTTAGAGAAACAAACATTTTTTTGTCCCAATATGTTGGCATGGTAGTTGACACTATCTTAATTTTTCAGTTTTCAGGTTCAGATTACTAGATGAGGAACAGAAATGATAGAAAGTGAATTGAATGTGATACTCACTGAACGAACTTATAATGTGTCCAGTTTACTCCACATAGATGACATCTTCAGAGGAAAGCATATCAGTTTTGGAGGACTTCCTATATCTCCACATTGCAAGAAAGACTATATTTGGAAGAACAATGAAAGCTATCTCTGGTAGAAATGTTTCCCAGAAAATGAGAGCAAATTGATATTTTAAGTGACAATTATTCATGCATGCTACATTACAGTGTACCACAAAACTAAAAGTCAAGATCTTCCAGACTACAACTGGGGACACAATTGTTTTATTGAACTGGTTTTATAGCTGGGGAGAAAAGGACAATACGAAGGTAGATGATTGAAAACTAGGTTGCATGTGAAACTTGAGGTGTTGAATGCCAATGTGGGGGGGGTCTTAATTGACTCTGGATAAATGAGGAAAAGCCAGAATATTTCCAAACTTGGGGATATTAATAGAAAAGTAGAGTGCAGATGAATCAGAGGCAGAATGAAAACATATGTACTCTTGAAATTAATGAATTGGTAGCTTTTTGTGCTTCTTAATTCAATTAAAATCTTCTGTTCAATAATTTTTTCTTTTTAATAGGAGGACGAACTATTTTTTCAATTAGCTCTGTCCACTTTTAAATTTCTTCCTTTTAATTAATGACGAATCAATGAGTACTGGAAGAGATATTCTTGCAGAAAAATCTTAAATTTGTTTCACACAAGGATACCATTAAATTGAAAATGGAGACTTGTAGACAAGTTAGGAAAATTCTCAAAAGCAAATTAATCTTAAATGACTTAGTTTTTCAAATTAGAGATGATAATATGTGGTACTTAACTTGGGACATGTTAGAGAAATGGCTGTATTTTCAAGACAATGATAATACAATGATATGAATTCCAGGTTTTTGAAAATGGAAAAGTAGTTGTAAATTCCCCACAGTCATAGTCCAAGGGCTGCTGCAAAAAATCTGTTAGTATGTGCTATTTCTTTTTGATCTTAAGATTAAAAACAATTTGTAGTTTTTCTAGGTTACTGAGTCTTTATAAGACCAGATGATCTCATGCTTTCATTATTCATATAGTCAAATTTCTACTCTAGCCACGGATTCATGAGAACATTCAACCAATCAGAGGAAGATTTCAAAGCAGAAAATTACAATGTAAACGCCATCTTACTATTAAAGGTTTTCGATGAATTAACAACACCAGTATATTTTCTATATCTCATGTATAGGGAGGAAAAGCTTCTATAGGACCCCACTAGACAATCATCAGCACCCAGAAACAGCTTCAGCAGCTCTTCATACATAATCAAGCTTACTACAAGTGAGGCTTGTGCTGTGGAATGTCACATTGGTTCAGAAGTGCATACATACCCTATCACGTTGTTTTTATTTCATTAACTATCTGACACTGATTGTGTCTAAGCTGAGTGCCGCATTTCCTTTCTGGACACATACTGTTGCATGAATTCCTGTTTTTACCCTAAAACATTTAAAAATCTTCATATTAGCAAGTTACTCATTGCATTGTAAAAATAGGCAATGACCCCCTCAGAATTCGATTTACTCAGAACATTGGTGTTTTTTGTTTTTGTTTGGGTTTTTAATTCTGTGAGAGTCTTGCCCTAGTAGAGAGTCATAGAAAGTTACTTTCTGTAGTTATAACTCCTGTGTCTCTTGAGAACATTCTGCTGCCCCAGATTCTTCAGTGAGTGAGAAGGGCAAGCTGCTTACTTTTAAATGCAGAGACTCCTTTCTCCCACCTTGAACAGTTGGCAGTGGTGGTTAGGGATTAATGCCAGGTCTAAGCAAAACTGACTTAAAGGTACAGAGCATCTGGGAAAACTACTGGCACTATGAATGCATAAAGGACTCAACTCCCAGCTGGCTTCAGATGAAAGTCTGGCTGTGTTTCAGATCCAGTGAAATTCCCTGCTTTAGTTTGGTTGGTCTTGTGTGCCAGAGACTATGCACTGATATAATTCAAGTAAGATATTAAGGTACACAAAATAATCTATTAGAGACAAAAATATTCTTTCAAATTATTTAACAAAGGTTCATTGAATTGCACTTAGAACTTAATAAGACTAGAGGTACATAGGTCATAGAAGTAAAATGTGAACAAAGTAATGATTCACTCAACAATTATAATTCTGACTCATCTGGTAACCTGGATAACATTTCATTTTAATAAAACAGTATGACAGTTGTGCTAGTCTCAGCCCCTGATTTCTGTGTTTTTATTCAAAATAAGTAGGAGAAAAATCTTGGTGTTATTGACTGCCATTTTAGAGAAAATTACACCACTATTTTACTAAACTCCAAATTTTCCTGATCCACTATTAGGCTGATTCCTGGCTGAATCCATTACACTTATCTTCTGCGTCAATGTGCTCTGAACCTATGGGCATAAACTTGACTTCTAAGATTTCCAATTGTCCTGGTACCTTTTCTCTTATCTATAAGCAAAGACCACAGTTTCAATAAACTTATTCATGCGAATAAATTTACTCCTTCTATTGGTTTGTTTGGTTTAGATGATAATAAAATTAAGAATAGTGTAGACTAATAATATCAATGACCACAAACCTAAGATGGAGGTTAGAGAAGTACTCTAAGATCTCCACTTTTACAGTGTTTTCCCTGACCTAATCAACTTTTCTAGAGTTCAGAGCAATTCTGCAAGGCAGGTGGCTCCATATGAATGCAGTGCTTATTTGCCAACTGGAGACTCTGCATGCTTAGATACATATAGTTATTGAGTCCTTTAAATGATTCTTGCCCTTTCCATCATTTCTCAGGATTAAACACATGAGAAATTGTGTGTGTGTGTGTGTGTGTGTGTGTGTGTGTGTGTGTTTCCCTGTTGTCATCAGAAGAAAGCAGCCTGGTCCACTGTTAGAAATTTCTGGATGTATCAAAATGTTATGTATGAATAAGACACAAACTTCAAAGGAATGCAGCAAGGCAAAGTTTACTTCTATGGGAGGGTATGCTTTCACAATTCCAGTATGCCTGGCTATGTTTACAATTGGTCAAAATTTAGGTTCACAGTCTGGACTAACTGGCTAGTTTGATGAGGGTCAAAAATAGTTATCAGGAGGTGATTTAATCAACAGGATTCAGATGTCTTAATTACAGGAAAAAGAATGTTATTTAAATTCAATGAAATTGTAACAGAATACCTTAACTATAATGTAATAGGAATATAATCTAACTAAAATACAGTCAGACTAGAAGCCACCTGGCTAACGAGGCACCTTCAGAAAAAGAGTAGATACAAGGTAGACTGAAGGGAGACAGCCAGTTGGACAAAAAAAATATTTAAATTCTCACTATAAGCATTCAGAAGGCTTAAGGCTTCTCTGTCAGATCAGCACTTTATGAAATATATGACCTTGTCACTCCTTTCACGACGTGTAAAATGAAAGCTTTGAACCAGATCTTTTAAAATACCATCAGCTATAATAGTCAATGATTTTACTTAAAATATTCTAATATGGTTCAGAAAAGAATTACATGTATGGTATATTTGACTGCATGAAGTTCCCCAGAATAGTTTTTTGCAAATGACAACTCATGTACATGTGTGTATGTAGTGTGTGTGTGTGTGTGTGTGTGTGTGTGTGTGTGTGTAAGAGATTTTGTGGATGATGTAATTTTGAACCAACTAGATAAGACAAAATTAGACATATATATCTTTAGGGTTGGACTTCCCAGGTTCTTTTCAGGTAGTCTCCACCTGATTACAGTTGCAGAGTGAACCTGAAAAGGAGGAAAAAAAAACATACGGATTCAGAGGACAGTGGCTCACAAATGTGATTCCAGTTATTTAGAAGACTGAAAAAGTGAGGACCATGGTTTAAGATCAGCCTAGGCGGGAAAGTTTTCAAGACTACTTCTCAATGGAAGTGGATGAGGCGGTACATGCCTGATATCCTAGCTACAATTGGACATCTATCACAGGTAAATTGTATGCAGTGTGTTCCTTCCTAAAAATTAAAGCATCAATAAACAGGGATGGAGAGATCATTGCCTAACTTCATATTCTAGTATTGTCAGAAGGAAGGAGGGAAGGAAGGAAGGAAGAAGGGAGGGAAAAAAGGAAGGAAGGAGGGAGGGAGGGCAGGAGGGAAGAAAAGAAAGAGGGAAGGGAAGGAGGGAAGGAGGAAGGGTATGCAGATTGAGTTTTGTCAAGAATATTTCACTGATGCTTTTCTGAACAAGGGCCAGTGAAGACACCTTGAGAAAACCTGTGAGAGGTAGAATAATAAGTGGTGGCTTTCATGCAGCAAATTCTACACTCTATCATCAAAAACACTTGATTGTGAAGTGACTAAGGTTTGTCTATTTAAGGACATATATTGTGTAATAAGTTTCAAAACTGATTCTTTAAATGGAATTGTAGACTGAACCTTTCAATTATCTTAATTCATGGTGGGATAGTTTCAAGTAGCTATTCAAAGACACATCAATTCTTCTTTAAATATGATAACATTGAATCAAAGAATTTCTGAAAGATCTTGGAATTTCTTCTGAAAGATTCCAACTTTATATTCTTATAGATACCAGTGAATAAACTTCCCAGGATTTAAATCTCAATTAACTGTTGCAAAATATGCAGCAGATTTGAGGTAGAGCACTTGGCACGGAGCTCAATATACAGCCGTGTTTTGTTTTCAAGATCATTGTTATTGTACTGGATTGTGGAGCTGCACAGGTTGTTACAATCTCCAGTGATTTCTTTTTCTTACTATTGTTTTGATGATAAGAATACCATGAAGCTGATCTGAATGTTTCTGGCATCTAGAGGCCTTACAAAATAGCCAAGATTGCTCTCCAATAACCACAGCTGACAGGTTTTCTATGTACATAAATCAGAGAATCCACAGAAAGATGGCATTACTTTCACTGAAGAAAGCTTTGTCTGCTTGCAAACAGCATCACTGGATGCCTGCAATACTTAGGAAAGCATATTTATGCGATTGCAAGACTTGCAAATACCTCATTTGCTTGACACTTAATTTGAATAATTTTCTCTGTGCAAATTCACAATGCTGAAAATCGGTTATATTGGTTTTGTTTCAGCTTTCCTTCCTTTGCATTACAGTTTACTTGTTGGTGATCAGATAGAAAGAATTGTATTTCATTTGTTTTACAATCAACAGTTTCATTTATAATCTGTAGTTTCTCTCTGAGTGATTTATTCTCATTTGTATTTCAAAAGTTGGGATGAAGAGATTATTGGAAAGAAAATCTATTAACATACTTGACATGTTATTAATTTTCAAGATCCACATCCTAATTTACTGTACAACAGTGATCCACCCAGAAATATCTTCAATCAGTGGTAAACTTAATTAGATTTCCTGTCTTGTTGAGACAGGTAAGGTGTTCTTTGAAGACTCAGAATGTGAATGTTTAAATGGAAAATAGAACTAGGAAGAGAAGTGGTTTACTAATGTTTTTATTTGTTAGGTGACACTTATAGAAAATTAGTTAAGTAGCTTTCCTACACAGGTCAGGATGGGTGATAAATCACCCAATTACGACTATATATTTGCATTTAAAATTTTTAGTCACAAATATATACATATTGCCTAGTTTCTTCCAGGTCAGGGGTATATTAAAGCACTTTTCTAATTTCCCCCAACTTTCAGTCACATGTGTACATTTGGGTAGTTTTGAGTAACTATTGGTAAACAGAGAAATGACTTAGTAAACTGTGGATAGATTGCAGAAAATTTTCAAATGTCAGACCAAAAGAAAAGTGACATAGCTTTTTCTCCAGGGAAGCCTTTTCTGAGGAGGGAAATGGCACACTGGGATAGAGCTGGCGGAACAACGCTTACCAGGGGAGGACTGGGGAAAAATCCAGCAGAGCAGAGCCAGTGCCGTGGGTGAGAGAGAAGGCACAGCGCCCAAATCTGATGATAACAATAGTGTTAGAGCCAACAAAAGATGTATAACTCCAGTTCCACCTACAATAAGAAGCCAACAATATGTTTACTTGTTTGCTTTGTGTGGTGGTCCTGGGGCTTGAATTCAGGGACTGGGAATGCCCTGAGCTGTTTCACTCAAGGCTAATCCTGTACCACTTGAGCCACACCTCCATTTCTGACTTTTATTGGTGATTAAAGATAAGAGCCTCATAGCCTTTCCTACCCTAGCTGGCTTCAAATTTCAATCCTTAGATCTGGGTAGCTAAAATCACACACATAAGCAACCTATCCTGGATCACCAGAAAAGTGTAAACATGAGGAAATGATATTTGTTTCTTATTAAGAGCTACTTAATTCTAGTTATTCTATGCAAAGAGGAACTCTGGAGCTGGGAAGGCAAGATGAGTAGAAGGGATCTGGTATGTGGGGACTCTTTTCAGAGATCATGAGACAGAGGCAATAACCACTGCAGCAGGAAGTAGAGGCAAAGAACACTGGATATATGTGGGGGTTTGCTTACATGATTCAGTGATGTGGTGTGGGAAGTGAGGCACAGTTCTCCCAACTCAGCTAATCCAAAGGGAAGACAGATGGGTCAGGGGTAGATGGGTGGTGGGAGGAAGTAGAAGGCTGAGAGAGGATGAGCCTCAATTCGTTTTAGCAACTTAGACTCAAAAGTTACATAAAAAGAGCATATGTGTGAAACCAGGTTCAAGTATTTTAATGTATAAATAATGTAGATGATCTTTTAAAAAAGTAATTAAGGGGCCGGGAGTTTGGCCTAGTGGTAGAGTGCTTGCCTAGCATGCATGAAGATCCGGGTTCGATTCCTAGGTACCACATACATAGAAAAAAGCCAGAAGTGGTGCTGAGGCTCAAGTGGTAGAGTTCTGGCCTTGAGAAAGTCCAAGGACAGTGCCCAGACCCTGAACTCAAGCTCAGGACTGGCAAAAAAAAAGTAATTAAGAATACGTGCCACCTGCCTGTTGATGGCTCTTACTTGTAATCAGATATCAGGATTGAAGTTCAAAGCCAGTGCAGACAGAAAAGACCATGAGATACTTCTTTCTAATTAGCCAGCAAAAAGTAAGAAATGGAAGTGTGGCTTCAATGATTGCATGCTGTGGCCTTCAGCAAAAACCCTAAGAGATAGCAAACAGGCCATGAATTCAAGCTCCAAAACAAGCACAAAAATAAAAGAGGAAAAAAGAATGAAAAATGGGGAACTAATAGCAAGAGCAATTAAAGAATGACGTTAGAACACACAGAAACATGCCAGCCTTTGTGGAAAAGATGTAGAAGTGAAAGTGCTGTTTGGGCACCAGACGATCCTAAACTCCCTTTCTCTGCAAACTGGCTATCAGAGGTAAACTCTTTGAGGCTTCATTTCTGGATCTCCACATTGGGAAATAATCACAGACCACGTCATAAAGATGCTTCATACAACTGCTGCTGCCAAACCTGCTCCATAGCTCCCATCTCGTGGTTATTATGTATACTGCTAAGACTTGCTCTAATTTCTTCCTCCTTCTTGTATGGCAAAAAGATGTTGGTATAAGAAGATAGGGAAGATTTCATTCTCCAGGTTAGCAGCTGTATGTACACGTCTTGGTCTCCTCCTCAGCTCCATAGAAAGCTTGACTATCTCCTATTCCTATATTCAATGGTTCATCGAGATTCTGTCTTCAAAGGCAACATTTTTCATTGCTATCCTCTATATTTAATCTTAGCCCTTTTTGCCCTATCTCTCCTTCCATTTCTCTACACCCATACCTCCCTAAGACTCATGCATTCTCTTGCTCTTGGTTCAGTCATCAGAGGGCTAGGGCAGAAACCAATATTAACATGACAATTAATGAGGACAGTAGAGTGAAATTCAGAGGACAGATAACGTATTAATGCAGCATACTACCAGATGAGAGAGGAAACACTGGAGTCCAGTTCTGGGGTACTGACAGTGTTATAAAGGAATTGATCCTGAGATATAGAGAAGCCACCTTTTGAGAGGTTGAATTGGGAGTCTCAATTAGAAACCTGGTGACTGTGAATGGACACATGTCCCCCCAAACTTGCAGCCTTCAATGCATTATTTTTTTTACAGACCTGGCTTGAACTCAGGGCCTGAGTACAGTCCTTGGGCTTTCTTAAGGCTAGAGCTCTACCACTTGAGCCACAGCACCATTTCCAGCTTTTATTTTTATGTATATGGTACTGAGGAATTGAACCCGGGTCTTCAAGAATGCTAGGCAAGCACTCTACCACTAGACCAAACTCCTGACACTTGCAATGCATTTTATACTGTTAGGAAATTGAGCCATGAGGTTTTGTAGAGAAAGAGCAGAAAATACTCTCAACAAACCACATCACCTGTAAAGGATATTTGAAGAGGTACAGTGTGATCACCTGAGGAAGATAGGAATCGGGAAGCATGGCATCATGATGGCAAAGGTCAAGAGGCCTAAATAGGGTCCTGGTTAGGGGCCAGGGTCACTGGATGCTGCAGAGTAGGAGTTTGGCCGATCTGGGTCTGGCAGGTCCAGGAACCTATTGTCCTCACCCCATCTATTTCTAGGAGTACTTCTAGGAATGGAGGCAGCTCCTATCTCCTGAGGGTGGGGGTGGGGAAGTGGAATTGCACCTCTTTTCAGAAAGTTTCCATCATCCATCAGGATAATGCGACTTAGACCCAATATCTGTATTTGAACAATAACTGCAGATGTAAGTAGAGCTAGAATTAAGGCAGGATGTTTGCGTGATTAAGCAGGCCCAGGAAATGTTGGTGTGGTTGATTGTGCTCTAAGATATAGATTTACAAGTGGTTCTGGAGGAGTTAACACTTTTTGGAATGGATTCAGTCTCTTGCCAAATAGATGACACCTTGAACATCCAAGGCAATTGCAAGAGGAGAAGTCTCAGGAGGACCAAAACAAACACAGACAGGACAAAGTGGAGTCATTAAGTAAGCGTTATGTGTTTTCCTTCAGTGTGATTTCATTGTGACACCCTTCCCTGGCTCTTACCAGTGGCTTATACCCTCTCCCGACAGTATGCGCTCTGCTGGCAGGCACCATTCTTGTTTGCTACATGGAGGCCAGCTTATCATACTTGAGTGTTCCAGAAGGGACCTGAGCAGATTCCCAGCAGTACATGAGGCAGTTTTGTATAGCTCTGTGTGTGCGGAGAGAGAAGCCAGGCAGATGCATGTGGTTATTTATATCTTCAGATTATTTCTGTGGAGAGAGTTCTCTCCCGGTGGATGAACCTGCTGTTGGAAAAAATAATCACTGTTTCCATCTAGAAGTCATAAAATTCTCTGAATATTGCGGGGCAGGCATACTTCTTTTTGTCAGGGCAAAAGGGAGCCTCTTTGAAAAGCAGAGGTAAGAGATAGAGCCAGTGAAGGTAGAAAACACCAGTGAGGATGCCTTTGTCTTTTTCTTCTTTATTTTTAGCACAGATTAATTATGCAAGACAATGGGTTTCATTATGACATTTTCCTAAATGTATATAATGCATTTTGATCATATTCTGTCCTTTTGTCCTTTTTTCTTACATGTTTTAGACCACCATATTTTACATTTACTGATCCCCTTCATTTAGCATTTTCTTTGCTTTGGAAGTGGGGCATCCTGTCAGATGCTAAAGCACATTCCTTACTTTTGGTTTTTTAACCAGATTTAAGAGTCCAGCGTTGCCTTGTTAAGTATTGTATAACAAAGCTCCAGAACTCTCTCACCTTGAAAAATGAAAACTTGCACCAACCAAATAACAGTTCCCATCATTCCTAAACAGTTTCCTAGGCAGCACTCTTTTTCTTTCTCAGTGAATCTTACTCCTTTAAGTACGCTTTTGGGTATTTATTAGAGCTGTTTAACAGCACTTTAAGCAGAAACCATTCTCTGCACATATTCTTCTTGCTCCAGAGAACCTAGCATCGCTGACAGTGTAACAGCTCTGTGTTTCATATATAATGCTTGAGCTCACACAAAAGAACCCTTCCCCACCTCTGCCCTTTGGATCTATACCAGGACACTTTTGCTCTGCCCTATCTTGCTCTCTGTGGAAAATGAGTTTGCCTCTTGAGCTCCTGTACCTCTGTTAAGCAGCCTGGCCTTGAGACCCAGTATGTGCCCCTGAATGGTTAATAATTTAGAAACTATATTAGGTGGCTTAATCTATTCTGAGATGTTATTAATTATACCTCAGTGTGGCTGACTTTCATTCCAGGGACTTCTGAGTAATTTGACTCTTTTTGGTAAAATGAGTTAGCCATTTTTTTTAGCTATATTGCAAACAATTTGTGTTAAGGTTTCACATATAACTTTCCTACAGGAAGGGTTCCTGATAAACATGGATGGAGTCTCCTAGCAGGCCAGATATTACTGTGAGGAGAAGCCATGCAATGATTTAAGAGAGGAAAAAAAGTATCACAGACGGGAAGCAGATTTTTTTTGACCACTTTCTTAATTAAAATTTTTTTCATATATTTTTATTGTAATTATTAGAAGAGTTATATTATATTCACCAGATAGAAGGTGCATTACTTCACAAGCACTGATATGCTTTCTTATGTCTTGGTCTCCATTTCCCTCCCCCCAACCCCACCCCTCATCTTGTTTTTCCCCCTTCTCTATCCTATTTCAAATAACCAAATAAGCATATATAAAACATATCAGATAACAAGGTAAAATACTGTAACAATATGAGATAACCAAAGAACAGCAAAAGAGATGAGATAACATAGTACATTAAGGACAACAATCACTCATTATATGGCTTTTGTTTCCTTATCCTAGAGGTCCTTTCATTTAGTGTCATACTATATGGGCTTATATATCTAGGTTTTGCTCTTTTGTAGATATTTGTGACAACCTTACCAGCAACAATGTAAAGCAAAAAGAAGAAAAAGAAAGAAACAAAGTAGTATCACAGACACAATTACAGGAGCCAGATAATCTCAATCAATCCCATAACCTTCAGCCATTAGAAGTTGGTCCATTTCTTTGCCAGGTTATAGGAGTTGTTTTCCTTATCTTGGGAGTGAGCTATTGGGGTGATGAAGAATCCAATGCTTTGTTGTTTCCCATTACAGTATCACAGGATTGTTTCTAAGGGTTTTATTGACTAGGGGTAAAGAAATGAACCAATGGAATTTGTTTCAGCTGTCCGGCAGATTGTTTATTTGAACTCTGACATCAACTTTGTGAAAAGAAGCCTTTGGAAAAATGATATGGCTACCTTATCTACATGTGCTTTTATAGCGAGTGAATTAAATCCAATGTTTTTACCAAATGAGATGAAGATAAAAAATATAATCAGCAAACTTTTTATGCATGTGTATAAATCTATATGAACTATTTGCTGTTTTGATTTCAAGTAAGAATTTAAATAATGCTATAAACAAAACCTAATGCTCTGCCTCTTTGTGATTTTAGGGTATAAAGACTTTCTAAAACATGCGTGAAGTAAAATAAATGTATTGAAAATATAAAGTGGTTCCTTTAGAATATTTTCACCTTGCTTTGCCCTAAAGTTGTATGGGATATGACTATTTTCAAAGTTTTTACCATCTATCTTGATAAGCAATATAACTCGTAGATAATACAGTCAATGAATAAAATAGTAGCATTATAAAGAGAAGTCTGAGAAAAAAAAAAACCTGGTTATCAAAACAATGTGGTTCATACTCTCCTGTTCCCCCAGTTAAAGACATTGTCCTTCCATATGAAGTATCTCACAAGAAGATGCATGTGGAAAGTCTGAAATAGTTATGCAAGACCTATATCTAGCATTAGCTACTCACTGTTGTAATGCTAGCTACCCTGGAGGCTGAGATCTGATGATCATGTTTCAAAGCCAGCCAAAGCAATAAGCCTGTGAGTTCCTTATCTTCAAACAACCAGCAAAAAAAACCCCAAGTGGAGCTGTTGTTTACATGGTAAAGCACCAGTCTTGCATAATAACGCTAAGAGATAGCACACACATTCTGAGTTCAAGCACTATATGGGCACCAAAACAAAAAAATAAAATTATTTTATGGGTTCAAATGATAGTTTCCTTCAGTAAATTCCCTTGCTGCTGTTCCTCCTCTTCCTCCTCCACCTCCTCCTCCTTCTTCTTCGTTCTTCATCTCTATTTTATAGGGTCTGGGAATAGGCAAATAGACAAGAAATTCTGATTACTAAATACCTCCACTTTATAAATAAATGTATGTACATACAATACATGAGCATTCAGAAATATTGTGTGAATGTATGTGTATACTCAAAATACATTCTACATACATTCATAAACATAAATACACATGCACTTGACCTAGGACCAAGCATATTCTTTTAACATCAGGGTATTTTATGGAATTAGATGTCTATTTTTTTTTGTGAAAAACAGTCAAAGTGTTTTTTGTCTGGTAATATTTGTGTTTATATGTTTTGTATAATCAGATTATGTTGGAATACGTTAGAGGGATTACTAAATACTCTATTTTCCCTAGAAAAACACAGCGTAACTGATATAATTCTATGCAAGAGAGTTAGAAAACATTTTAAAAATTAGAATAATGAGTATGTCCCATATGTACTTTCAGTGCAGTTTTCAAAGGCTGAAATGTTTGTGTAAATTAAGAAAAATAAAGCTTCATAAATGCAGATTCCTTGCCTCCTCCCAGGGATTCTGACAGAGAGGAGGGTTTATGCCATGCTGGCTTCATGGACCATAAAATTCCCTGCATCTCCATAACTCTACAGCCACTCTGAGGCTTGGCTGCTGTCTTTGATGGATAATTTTATCTTATGGGAACTCAACTATAACTGACAAGGGAAAAATTTAACATAGGAATTTCTGATTAATCTTTGTTAAGCAGTAGTTATCTGTACATCAAGGAAATGTCAAATAATTTAGAATCAAAAAGCACTTTTATATTTCTGGAATTTTAAGCAATGTCTTCATAAGCTCGTATATCTAATATGACTCTATGTAGATTATTTTGAGTTCAATAAAAGATCACATTGAGTCATGAATAGATATTATATACATTACAGACAACAAACACATATATACCTATCACATATATGTATGCATATATGTTTATATATTTATAAATATACATGTAGTAAATATATGTACATATGAATATTTATGCTGATACTGAGGTTTTTATTGTGATCTTCACATTCTTCCTTGGCTTTTTCACACAAGGCTAGCAATCTACCACTTGAGCTTCACCTCCATTTCCATTTTCTTTTCAGGTTACCGGAGATAACTGACTTTTTGGCCTGGTCCTGGTCTGGCTTCAAATGATAATCCTCACATCTCAGTCCTTTGAGTAGCTATTCTGTGATCCAGTTTGAATTTTCATGTTATTGACTTAATTTCCTGCTTTCTTTTGAATATCTCTGTGCCTTATAAATGATTCCATTTTCCTATTATTGAGCTATATGTGAGGCAGTTGGGTATAAATAAGAAAATGAGTTAACATATACAGGAGTTCTTATGTCCATTTATTGCTTTTTTTCTGACCCTAACTTATACGTTGACCCCCTGCCATGGGGAAGAAAGGACCTCAGTCAGCAGAAATAAAAGGAGCCCGAGTGAGAGGTTATTGAGACAATGGTTACCTTGATGTTTTCTAACAATTTGCCAAAGAACAGTGCAGCAAAGAACCAAATGGCTTACTTCTCTTGCTTTGCCTTTCTTCAACATATGAAGAGAGCTTTGTCACACCTAACCTTGGGCTATTTCTATTACTTTTCTTCATATGACAAGTGACCACAGTGACATGAGGGACCAGATCATCACCTTGTGACCCTGGTATAAACTCTGACACCTGTGCCAACTTAATCTCTCTGTGGTACTATTTTGTACTGGGTTGCTTCTATACCACAGTACTTCTTACGGTATTTCTTTTCTTTCATATATTTTTTATTGTAATTAATAGAAGGATTACATGATATTTGCCAGATAGAAGGTGCATTAATTCACATACATTGATACCCTTTCACATGTTTGGTCCCCATTTCCCTCCCCACCACGCCCATCCCTCATCTTGTTTTCCCCCCTTCCCTATCCAATTTCAAATAACCAAATACAAATATATCCGATATATCAGGTAACAAAGTGAGATACTGTAACAATATGAGATAACCAAGGGACAGCAAAAGAGATGAGAGATAACATAGTACCTTAAGAACAACAATCATTCATTATATGGCTTATGTTACTATATCGTAGAGATCCTTTCATTTAGCATCATAATATATGGCCTTATGTATCAAGGTTTTGCTCTATTACAAATCTCTGCTAAGAGAGCCCAAGGTTTCCACTAATTATGACAAATGAGGGAAACCACTGAGCCTAAGTTCCTTTGAGTCTGGCTTACTTCACTTAATATGATTTTTTCTAAGTCTTTCCATTTCCTTACAAATGGGGAGATGTCATTCTTTCTGACAGCAGCATAGAATTCCATTGTGTACAAATACCACATCTTGTTGATCCACTCATCAACTGAGGGACATTTGGGTTAGTTCCATATCTTTGCTATGGTAAATAGTGCTGCAATGAACATTGTTGTGCTGGTGGATTTAGTATGCCCTTGTTTCTGGACAATTGGGTAAATGCCAAGTAGTGGAACTGCTGGGTCATAGGGGAGCTCTATGTTCAGTCTTTTGAGGAACTGCCATACTGCTTTCCATAGTGGTTGAATGAGTTTGCACTCCCACCAACAGTGTAGTAGTGATCCTTCCTGGCCACATCCCCTCCAGCATCTGTTATTATTAGTTTTCTTGATCCTGGCCATTCTAGCTGGAGTGAGGTGGAATCTTAGAGTTGTTTTGATTTGCATTTCTTTTATGACCAGAGATGTTGAGCATTTCTTCATGTGTCTATAGGCCATTTTTGTTTCTTCTTCAGAGAAGATTCTCTTTAAATCTTTGGCCCATTTTTTAATGGGATGGTTGTTACTTTGGAGATTAGTTTTGGAGTGATTCAATTTTTTGAGTTGTTGATATATTTTAGATATGAGGCCTTTGTCCGTTGTTTGGTTGGTGAAGATCTTCTCCCACTCTGTAGGCTTCCTGATTAGTTTACTAGCTATGTCCTTTGCCATACAGAAGCTCTGCAGTTTAATGTAGTCCCACTTATCCAGCTTTTCTATGATTTGTTGTGATTCTTGGTCCTTATTAAGAAAGTTTTTACCTGTGCCAAGTAGGTCTAGTGTATCTCCTATTCCTTCTTGTAAAGTTTTCAGAGTGTCGGCTTTTACCTCCAGGTCTTTGATCCATTTGGAGTTAATTCTAGTACAGGGTGACAAAGAAGGATCCAACTTTAGTTTTCTGCAGATGCCTAACCAGTTCTGCCAGCACCACTTGTTGAAGAGGCTGTCTTTCTTCCATTCTATTTTTTTGGCTCCCTTGTCAAAGATTAGGTGGCCATAGGTCTGTGTTTTAATATCTGGGTGCTCAGTTCTATTTCATTGGTCTTCAGGCCTGTTCTTGTGCCAGTACCAAGCTGTTTTGATAGTTATAGCTCTGTAATAGTGTCTAAAGTTTGGTATTGAAATTCCTCCAGAGCTGTTCTTTCTGCTAAAAAGTGTTTTTGCTATACGAGGTCTTTTATTATTCCATATGAAATTTTGGATTGCCTCTTCTATTTCTTTAAAGAATGACATTGGAAAATTGATGGGTATTGCATTGAATTTCTAGATAGCCCTTGGCAAGATTATCATTTTCATGATATTGATTCTTCCAATCCAGGAACATGGGAGGTTTTTTCCATTTCCTCAGTTCTGCTTTAATTTCCTTTTCAGGGTTTTAAAGTTTTCATCAAAAAAGGTCCTTTACATTCTTAGTTAAAGTAATTCCTAGGTACTTTATTTTCTTTGAGGCTATTGCAAAAGGCTTTGCTTTCCTGATTGTTGCCTCATTCCTCTCATTGTTGGCGTAGAGGAAGGCAGCTGATTTTTGAGGGTAAATTTTATACCCTGCTACCCTTCCGAAGTTTTGAATCAGCTCAAGGAGCTTGGGATTAGAGTCTATAGGATTCTTTAAATACAAGATCATGTCATCTGCAAAGAGGGAAAGTTTTACTTCCTCTTTCCCTATTTGGATCCCCTTTATGCTTGCTTCTTGCCTTATTGCACTGGCTAGGAATTCTAATACTATGTTAAAGAGGAGTGGAGAGAGTGGGCATCCTTTTTTCATTCCTGATTTTAGAGGGAATGGCTTTTGCTTTTCGCCATTAAGTATAATACTAGCTGTGGGTTTGTCATACACAGGCTTCTTATGGTATTTCTTATTCTCTATTCTATTAGTTTCCTTTTAAGTCATTTTATTTTCCAAATAGTAGATTAAGAATCTGAGCTGAAGTAAAATACAATTATATAAAGATACACCTCCTGCTGTGATCATTGCTTTGTTATTATTATTATTATTTCTAAGCAGTATGCATCTCTTGAATTCGAAGGAAATCAAATACAAATCATTTCCCATAACATCAAATGAAATGACTTAAGATATAAAATTTTCTTTAATATCTGAAATTTGAAACCTAGATTTATAATCTATGTGACTCAAATATTGGATTGTCTTGCTGTCTTTTATTTTTCTTTCAAAAGCTTGACTACCGGGCCCGGGAGTTTGGCCTAGTGGTTAAAGTGCTTGCCTAGCATGCATGAAGACCCGGGTTCGATTCCTTGGTACCACATACATAGAAAAAAGTTGGAAGTGGTGCTGAGGCTCAAGTGGTAGAGCTCTAGCCTTGAGAAAGTCCAAGGACAGTGCTCAGGCCCTGAGCTCAAGCCCAGGACTGGCAAAAAAAAAAAAAAAAAAAAACCTTGACTACCTTCTGTGGAAAGTAAAAATTGATACTTTTTAAAAGGGACATATTTTATTCTAAGTATAGTGCAGCTTTAAGCAATTGCTGCCTAGCTGATTTCATTAATGAAATGGCACCATTCCTACATAATGTCATTAAAAATTTTGGCTAGAGGTGTGTCATGAAAGCTTAGCTGCATCTGTAATAACCTTAAGCTTCGAAGCATCTGCAGCGGAGAGAAAGCTAGTCTTCAGTTGTACGCTGTCAAACTTGTGTTTCACCAACTTTCAGAAGGAAAATCCCTCAGAGTTATGTTTGATTGAATTCAAATGAATCTATTTTCCCCCTGGTGTCCAGGATTAGATTTTTAAGGAAGTAAAACTTCTTTGTAATGAACTGGAAACAAAAATTGCAGAGTAACACATTAATGGCTAAAATATACCGAACAGGACATAAAAGCGTAAGCCACCAACAATACGGTCATTCTATTGTTTATGTGTGATTGTTATTATCTTTGAGTAGTTGTGCAAAGGAGTTGCCATTTAAAACAGCAGTTTACTAATACAATCCATCCTGACCAATGCCATTTCTTTCCACAGTCTCCCCATTCTTCCTTTCCTCATTCTTAATTTTTATAGGCTATCCATTGCATTCTGAACTCCATTCTCTCCATCTTCTCATTCATCACATGGCCACACTTTCCTCTTTCAAGTACATTATTTCTGGTGCTTGTTGAACTTGATTTGGCCTTTTTCAGGAATTACACTATTTGTGTTCTACATTAAATCTACTGCATTCCAGTTAAAAAACTTTGATATTCTTGTATACCACCAAACATACTTACTTGTAACTTTATAAACCCATATAAGTTTGCTTATATAAGGGAAATATAAGCATATAAGAGGCAGCATGTATCCTTTAACTCTCTGGGCCTGACTTATTTCAGGTAACATAACTTTTTACAGGTATTTGCATTTCTTTACAAATGGTACAGTAGCACTATTTCTAAAGGATAAGTAAAATTCTATTGTGCATATGCACTATATTTTCTTTCTTTCTTTCATTCTTTCTTCCTTTCTTTTTCCTTTTTTTTTTGTGGGTCATGGGGCTTGAACTCTGGCTGCTCGCTGTCTCTGCGCACTTCAGCTCACGGATACCAACCTACCCTGGAGCCAAGCCCCACTTTCCATTTTCTAGAGGTTCATTGGAGATAAGAAGAGTCTCAAGTACTTTTGTGCTTAGGCTGGCTTTGAACCTTGATCCTCAGATCTCAGACTCCTGAGTAGCTAGGATTACAGGCGTGAGCCACCATGCCTGACTTGCATTACATTTTCTTGATGGGTGTCTAAGCTGGTTTCCAGGCCTTGTCTATGGTGAATGGTGCTAAAATGAATATGGTTGTGCTGGGGGTGCAGTACTGTATCCTGATTTTTAGAGACTTGATAAATGGGACTTCATCACACAAAAGTTTCTGAACAGAGGACATAGGCAACAAAATAAAATGAAAGCCTACAGAACAGAAGATTTTTTTTTTGCTAGCTCTACATCTGATAATGGCATAATATGAAGAATATACAAAGAACTTTTATAAAATATACCTTTAAAAATAATCATGATAATAAGCTAAAAGTCTTCTCATAAGAAGAAATTCTGCCCTCCCGTTTTCATTCCTGCCCTCAGAACAGCATTGGGAGGGCAGAATTTTCTTTCTTATACTTAGAACTTGAGGAGCTAAGGACTCAAAATATTTCCTACAAGTTACATAACAGTAATCCTATGCAATGAAAACTTTCAGATAAGAGTGATAGTTCACATAATCAGGGATGAGGGATACATTTCTTCTTTCCCTGTGATATCTGTGTCACCACACCATATTTAGTTACTTCACTGGGTTATTTACCCAAACTGATTTTACAGCCAACTCATTTTTGTGTGGCTTTTTTTCTGTGATGATAATTATATTTGATAAGCCTATTTTATAAATAGATATTCCTGTGGATTAAAAGATTTCATGAAATTCTACTTATTCAAATTAGATTATTGTAACCACAATGGCCAAGTAGATGATCTTTATTTTAAAAGAAAATGTACTTCTACAAAAGTATCTCAGCTAGGATAACTTTTCACCTCTTGAAGCAAAGTATATTTTGGTATTGATTATTTTACACTACTTTTTAAACATGTTTTTAAACATCCAGAGAAGCATATAATCAAAAGTGCTATTGATCGAATCTATTTTGGGAATAGTTTTCTGATATTAGTGAATAACATGCCAAAGATGGCCAGATAGATGCTTGTACAAAACTATAATATATATATATATATATACATATATATGTTGCATTTGTCTTCCTGAACAAGAATTTGATTGGCTCACTGATTTTTAGATAAGAAAAAGTAATTGTAGAATGAATATAGAGTCATCCTTAAGAGGAGAGAGAAAGATAAGAAAGTTGATCAGTAAGAAGAATCTACTGCTAGTAGGAGCAAGAAATTCTGGTTTGCTAGTGTATAATAGAATGACCATTGAGGATGATATTATAAGGAGCATTTTAAAAATATAGAAGAGAAGATTTTGTATGTTTTTGTTACAAGGGTTTCATTTTTAAGGAGAGATGTTTTAGCTAACATTTACACATCTATACATCTTTCAAAAGATCACAACATATGTAATATTTTTATTTTAAAAATCAACAAATATTTTTTAAAAATCCACCCAAATGTCCAGAATCAAGACCATATTAAACCTACTGGCATAATTATGTTCATTGCAGCATTATTTACCATAGCTAAGATATGAAACCGACCCAGATGCCCCTCAGTAGATGAATGGATGAAGAAGATGTATTTATACACAATGGAATTGTATTCTGCCCATTACAAAGAATTATATTGCCCCATTTGTATGGAAATAGAGACTTGGAGAAACATCATATTAAATGAAGTAAGCCAGACCCAAAGGAACATGGACTCCATGGTTTCCCTCATTTGTAATAATTAGTATGCATTTAGCATTTTTGTAGCAGAGGAGCACAATAGCTCAAAAGCTATGTGTATATGGCCAAATAGGATGAGTCTGAGGGAAACAAGAGATTTATCCTTGTTGTTTTTTTTAATGTGCTATGTAAAATTATTTCTTTGTTCTTTTTTTTCTTTTTCTTCTTCTCCCCTTATGATTTATTCTCTTTTATTGCTGTATCTGGCTTTGGTACCTGGTGTATTGTATATACATTTATTTGTTTATTTGAATCAGGGAAAGAAATGGGAAAAAAACAAAATGGTGAGACAAAGAGTAAAGGATGAACCAGTGTAACAGTGATATTCATAAGACAATATGTTGGAAATGAACTTTATATCTTGGGAGGGGCTGGGAGAAGGGGAATTGGGAGAAAAACATGGGAAAGGGTAACAATGTTCAAGAAGTAATGTACATTCTATCTTATGAACATAACTATAACCACTCTATACAATACTCTGATAATGAAATAAGAATAAATAAAAATAAAATAAAAGAAGAAAAGATAATGCAGGGGGTTAGAGTTACATAAGTAATGTAATGAGTGCATTTGTTTTTAAGCATCATTACCTCATGCTCATTTTCTGAAGAGTAAAATTGTGATCACTAATTAAATCAGGTTTGGTTAAGTCAGTGGTACAAATTATTGAGTTTGTTAAATTAATCAGTTGTCACAGAATTTCCTTTATTGAGATTATCACTAGAATAAGTATGAGAGCATGGTTGCCATTCACTGTAGCCCATTATAGCTCAAAGGTGCACATCTACCTGAGTACCATAAACAACAAAGACATGGTTTTACGAGAAATGTTGGCACTAAAATTCAAGAGCAGCCTAGAACTTCAAGTTGAAATAAGCAATCTTACTACTTACCTTTAGCTTATATTGAGAAATGATTGATAGGTTCTCCTTTGAAAATGACAAATTGCATTGAGGGAGTTTTGCGTTGGGATACCAGAGCACTGTCCCTGAGGAGACACAATCAAATTGAAATGCAATATTCCACCCCAAGAGAGAACATAAAGCTATCCTTTTCTAGGAAGCAAAAACAAAAGAAATAGATGAAAGGTTGAAATGGGGACAAAAACATGAGAAGGGGTAGCAATTTTGTGAAGTAATGCACCTTCTATCTGGCGAATATAATGTAACCATTCTATTAATTACAATAAAAATATATTTTAAAAAATCAAGAATGTGTGAACTTTCACGAATAAGAATGAATTAGGATAAAGAATTCAATACTGGCAGGCAATTATCTGGGTAAAATTATAACCTAAAAGGCAAAAAATTAATTTAACAATTTTTTTTAAATTTCTGGAAATTATATCAGAAGCAAGCGTCAATTAAAGAGATATTTACTCAAGATGTTTACACAGAGTTAATAAGAAAATCACCAAAAAAGCAAAAATCAAGCAATATTTTAAGGATTCTCAAAATTATATCAGTAGCAAACTTGAAAGCTATCTACAGAGCATCACAAATGTCTCCAAGCTCCATGAAGTCACAAGGTACTCCACCAACTCAGTCAAGTATAACAAAAGTTCTTCCTTCAACAGGTACAACATGAAACACAGGTCTACTTTTCCACCAAGCTCCCTGTATAGACTGTTTAGTGATTCTTTTTTAATTTTGAATTTTTAACTTTTTTTTCCAGTCCTTGGTCTTGAACTCAAGAACTGAGCACTGTCCTCAGGCTTTCTCAAGGATAGCACTCTACCACTGGAGCCACTGCACCACTTCTGGCTTTTTCAATGTATATGGTACAAAGCAAAGGAACCCAGGTCTTCTTGCATGCTAGGAAAACACTCTTCCACTAGGCC
The DNA here is from genome assembly GCF_031878675.1 of Megascapheus bottae. Classification (NCBI taxonomy): domain Eukaryota; kingdom Metazoa; phylum Chordata; class Mammalia; order Rodentia; family Geomyidae; genus Megascapheus; species Megascapheus bottae. The sequence goes on from NC_143517.1 coordinate 2,835,951, forward strand.
AAACTTCCAGCCCACAGTGTTTTTTGAATGAAAGGAAACTATTCACATTTCTCATTTTTACCAGCTGTGTATTATGGGAGCAGAATTTCAGGATAACAAAGCTGCACATCTGAAATTCACATCTTCTATTCTCCCACTACGTTTAGGTTAGAAATCCTAGCTCTGATGCTGTTGACATCAAATACTTGTGCTCTAATTGTGCCATCTTACCTATAGAGAGAAAATTTCATGCTGCAAAAGGCAAGCTAGGCCCAGCCCTGCTTCCACATATAAATAATTATCCAGATTGGAATGCTAACCCACCTAAATTTTGGAACAGCAACAGACTCAAAAAAGTCAATCAATGATACTGAGTATTCATCAGTTGTCTCCTAGGGAATTATTTGATTTGGTATAAAGCATGAAGTTTGTCAAAAAATGACAGTGAAAACGATGGAAAGTGGAGACTGGGAGATTAATGAGAAGGTCATGCAACTCAGGTTCATTTAACCATTTAACCAGAGAAGCAAGAAAGATAGTTAGAAAGCCTTGAAATCTATCTTTAAAATATAGTCCCACCCCTGCTACATGGGATCTTAGTACATTATATGCATGTACAAAAATACCACAACAAAACTCTGACTTTGTGCAATTAGCATACACTAACAAAAAGCTATGTCAGCAATGAGGCCCAAGTATAATTGGATCAAACTGCAGCATAACTGATACCAAGGGCTTTTTTAAAAACATAATAATCATTATGAGATTAGTGGAAATTAATAGCTAGATATAAAGTGAGCAAACTACAGGCAGTTTGACAGGCATATTAAATGAGTCAAAAGAGCACTAGAGATCAGGACAGGCTGGGTGCAAGCCCAAGGCTATGACATGTGGAGAATTACATCAGTGGCTGTACAGGACATGGCAGTAACCCTGATGACACAGAGAAGCCTAGAAACCAGACAAACAACCAAAGGCCTTAGGGTAATGCAGAAAGAAATCAGCATGTAAATTTGTTGTAATATGTTATCTAAAATACTCTTTAAGAGAAAGTTGAAATGTTAAAACACAAAGGAAAATAAGGAAAAAGATAGAAAATAAGACTGTTAAATAGGAAAGAAAGAAACAAACAGGAGAATAGGGTTTTGAAGGAGGAAGTTATTAGAAGCCAGAGCTGGGGCTGCTGCAATGTTCAAGAAGTTGCAAATGATACACAAGTTCCAGGAGTCTGTCTCTACCTGGGATTAAAGAGAGTTAAGTACATATGGTGTCTACCCAAGCATTTAAACTCAGGGCCTGGGCACTGTCCTTAGCTTTTCCTAGATCTACCTTTCAGCTAGGCATAGTTTGAGGCATAGTTCCGTTTTTGGCTTTTTTGTAGTTCACTGGAGAGAAAACTCTAACAGTCTTTCTTGCTAGGGGCTGGCTTCAAAGCTTGATCCTCAGATCTCAGCCCTCCTAAGTAGGTAGGATTGCAGATATGAACTACCCACTAGCATCTGGCTGAAATAAAATTATTTTAAAAAGAACTAAGTGGATTTTAAAAGAACTAAGTAGATTTGAAAAATGCAAACAATAATTGGAAAGAAAAATGTACCATATGAGTGTATCAGATTTTACCTGGCAGAACAAAGTAACGAATTTCCAGATGGATTATAAGCATGGTTCCATTTGGTGAGGAAATGGGTGATATGTCTTGAAACTCTTCCGAGAAACAGAAGCAGAAGGAGCAATACCAAACTCATTTTAAGAAGCTACTATTACTCTCATCCCCAAACCAGGGAAAGACCCAACAAAAAAAGAAAACTACAGACCTATTTCTCTAATGAACACAGACACAAAACTCCTCAATAAAATACTAGCCAACAGAATCCAGAAACAAATTTAAAAAAATTATACACTATGATCAAGTAGGCTTTATCCCACAGATGCAAGGCTGGTTTAACATTCGCAAATCAGTTAATGTAATACATCACATCAATAGAGGTAAGGATAAGAATCATATGATAGTTTCTCTGGACATGGATATGGCATTTGACAAAATACAACATTTTTACATGTTGAAAGCACTGTAACTCTTTTACTAATTACAATAAAAAAATTTAAAAAATAAAATAAAATAATAAAAAAATAAAAATAAAAAAGAAAGCACTAGAAAAAATAGGAATAAGAGGTACATTACTTAAAATAATTAAATCCATATATGACAAACCTACAGCCAGTATTATACTAAATGGTGAAAGACTGGAACTATTTACCTTAAAATCAGGAACTAGACAGGGATGCCCACTCTCTTCAGTCCTCTTCAATATAGTGCTGGAACCCTTAGCCAGAGCAATAAGACAAGAAAAAGACATCAAAGGGATCCACATAGGGAAAGAAAAAATGAACTACCCTATTCGCCGATGACATGATCCTCTACTTGAGTGATGCAACAAATTCCACCCCCAAACTCCTAGAATTAATAAACTATTTTAACAAAGTGGCAGGAAACAAAATTAACCTTCAGAAGTCAGTAGCCTTCTTGTACACCAACAATACACAAACGGAAGACCAAATCAAGAAAATGATCCCATTCGGAATAGTCCCCAAAAGAATAAAATACATCGGGGCCAGGAGTTTGGCCTAGTGGTTAAAATGCTTGCCTAGCATGCACAAAGACCTGGGTTCGATTCCTTGGTACCACATACATAGAAAAAAAAAAGCCAGAAGTGGTGCTGAGGCCCAAGTGGTAGAGCTCTAGCCTTGAGAAAATCCAAGGACAATGCTCAGGCCCTGAGTTCAAGCCCAGGACTGGCAAAAAAAAAAAAAAAGAATAAAATACATAGGAATCAACTTAACCAAAGATGTAAAGGAATTATTTAATGAAAACTATAAAAGCCTAACAAAGAAATTAAAGAGGACACTAGGAAGTGGAAAGACATCCCATACTCATGGTTCTGGAGAACCAACATATTGAAAATGGCTCTACTGACCAAACTGATATACAAATTAAATGCAATCCCCATCAAAATCCCAAAGACATTCTTTACTGAAATAGAAGTTGCAATCCAAAGGTTCACATGGAACAAGAAAAGACCTAGAATAGCCAAAACAATTTTAGGCAAAAAGAGCAATGCCGGTGATATTACAATGCCAGACTTCAAACTCTACTATAGAGCCAGAATATCAAAAACCACATGGTATTGGCACAAAAACAGACCAGAAAATCAATGGAACACAATAGAAGATCCAGAAATAGAACCACATACCTGTAGTCAATTTGTATCTGACAAAGGAGCCAAAGATATACAGTGGAACAAACACAGTCTATTCAATTATTGGGGCTAGCAAAACTGGGCAGCCACATGCAGAAAACTAAAACTTGACCCTAACCTTTTCCCATGCACAAGCATTAACTCAAAGTGGATCAAAGACCTCAATGTCAGACTGGAAACCGTGAAACTGCTACATGATAGAGTAGGAGAGACACTGGAACTCATAGGCACAGGCAAAAGATTCCTGAACAAAATCCCAGTGTCACAACAGATTGGAGAGAGGATCAATAAATGGGACTACCTAAAAATAAAAATTTTCTGCACAGGTAAAAGCATAGCCACAAAAGTACAGAGACAGCCAACCAACTGGGAAAAGATATTTACCAATAATACATCTGACAAATACCTAATATCCAGTATCTACAGGGAACACAAGAAACAAATCCCCCCCAAACCCAACAAACCATTCCCTAAATGGGCAAGGGAAGTAAAGAGAGACTTATCAAAAGAAGAGATTAAAATGGCAGAAAAGCATATGAGAAAATGTTCATCATCCATGGTCATAAAGGAAATGCAAATAAAATCAACCCTAAGATACCACCTTACCCCAACAAGAATGGCCAAGATTTTAAACTCAGACAATGACAGATGCTGGCGGGGTTGTGGAGAAAAAGGAACCCTACTACACTGCTGGTGGGAATGCAGACTTCAGCTGCTCTGGAAAGCAGTGTGAAGTTTTCCAAAAGAACTGAAAATTGATCTTCCTTACAATCCCACCATACCACTTCTGGGCATCTACTCTGAGCATCATAACCCAAGATATGATAAGGACACCTGCTCAGCTATGTTCATCTCTGCACTATTCACAATAGCCAGGTGATGGAAACAATCCAGATGCCTACTGACAATGAATGGATACAGAAAACGTGATACACACACACACACACACACACACACACACACACACACACACAACGGAATTCTACATAGATCCAAACATTACAAGAGTGAAGACTCAATATTTGCATACCCAATGCTATGGACATGGTATTGGAAATAAACACAACTACATTGATATAAAAACCTATGACTTTATAGACATGATGTTTTATTACATAGTTTAGTACGTGTCTATGATATACAAACCCTTATCCTAATTTTGATTATGTTCTAAAAACTAAGTGCCAGTGATTTTATATAGAGATTTCCTTCTTGAATACTTATGTGTTAAACAAGTTATTTGAAATCTGATGTAAAAATCAATGTTAATCAATTTTTTAAAAATAAAATTAAATTAAGGAAAAAAAGAACTAAGTGGATTTTAAAAGAACTAAGTAGATTTGAAAAATACAAACAATAATTGGTAAGAGAAATGTACCATATGAGTATATCAGATTTTACCTGGCAGAACAAAGTAATGAATTTCAAGATAGACTATAAGCATGATTCAATTTGGTGAGGAACTGGGTGATATTTTCCAGAAATAACTGTAAACATTATCCAACTTCTGTTGGCTTATAATTATAAGCCCTCTGTACCTCACCTTTATAATAACAATTAAAAAATATGACAGCCTTGAAACTAAAAATTTGAACATATTTATGTCCAGGTCTACCTTTAGTCCAAATTAATTTATACTAAAAATTATCTGATGTACTAATAATGTCTATGCAGAAAATAATTTCGTATTAACATAGCCCATTACCTATAGTTTTTAGGCACTTAGTCATACCAGTTACCTGCTCAGTTTTGATGTAATATTTGTTTATAGATAAAATGGATAAAACTTCTTTTTTTTTGTGTGGGTCATGGGGCTTGAACTCTGCCTGGATGCTGTCCCTGAGCTCTTCTGCTCAAGGTTACCACCCTACCCTTGAGCCAAGCTTCACTTCCCATTTTCTAGAAGTTAATTGGAGATAAGAATCTCAGGTTCTTTGAACTTTAATCCTCAGATCTCAGCCTCTTGAGTAGCTAGGATTGCAGGCGTGAGCTACCGAGCTCTGCAAAACCTCCTTTTAATATAAATGTACTTGTTAAAATTTGATGCAGAAATAACTAACAAACATTAAAACCTCTTTTGATCATATAAAGTGAAAAAAACAAAAAATTGAAAATCCTTATCAAAATAAAATCACTAATTTACTGTTAACACACACTAACCATCGGATATATTTGTATTTGGTTATTTGAAATTGGACAGGGAATGGAGAAAACAAGAGGAGGGGTGGGGGTGGGGGGGAGGGAAATGGGGACCAAGACATGAGAAAGGGTATCAATGTATGGGAATTAATGCACCATCTATCTGGCAAATATCATGTAACCCTTCTATTAATTACAATAAATAATATATGAAAAAAAACTAACCAAACTTGAATGTAGTTCAGTAAACCTATTTCAAAGAAAAAATAAATTTTTAACTAAAAAGACTAGAACAGAGAAAATTAAAATAACTAGAACCCAAATTAAAATCATTTCACCATTGATCTTACAAAATTATAAGAATATTAAAGGAATGGTGTCAACTACTGTTTATAAAATTGGAAACTTACTGGTGATAGACCAGCTCCTAAAGATGGTACAATTTGATTTAAGCAATTTAGAAAATCTAAGAATCAACCTATTTAGTAAATAAATTGAATTACTAATTGAATACTTTCTGACAAATTAAGGAATTTACACTTTAATTCAACTTGTTAGTTTACCAAACATGTATAAAAGTATTGAATTAATATTTAAATATGTAGAACATTTCCCAACTCACTTATCAAGCTATTTTGCTGTGAAAAAAATTAACAAGCATCTTTAATAAAATTATATACTACTCTTTAAAATATAGATCCAAAATTCCTCAATCACTAATGGACAAGATTCACAGTATATAAAATATCAGGGATAATTAACTTGTGGAAATTATCTCATGAATATATGACTTGCTTAATATCTGAAAATCATTTCAAGTAACATTCCCTATTGACAGAATAATAAATAAGAATTGTGTGAACATAACAATATACAAAAAACAACACAAACCAAGACACTTCCATAATAAAAAATAAATTAATAAATTAGAAGTACAAGTAAATTTCCTCAAATTGATAAAGGACATCCATGAAATATTAATAGCTATCATAAGTTAATTGTAGTCCCCTTTAGATCAAGAACAAAACAAGGGCATACTCTATTGACATTTCCAGTTAGTTAACACACACTGTAAGATCTAACAACAATAATTAGGGAAAATGAGGTGAATGAAAATATGACTATTACCAATTGTATAAAATATGATCTTCTGTAAATAAAATAATAGCCTACTAAACAATGAATACACCAAACGAGTTCAGCACAATTCATAATTAGCAGTTTAATATGAAAAAGCTAATTGGGACTTCATATAGTACAATGGGCAATCTTAAAATCAAATAAGAAAGCCCTTAAATTTACAGTTGCACTTCTGATACATCTTGGAAACTATTAGGAAATGTTTAAAACAAGCCAAACATCTAAATAATGTAATTATAACACCTGTTCATTGTCTCAATGTTAAGACGGCTTTATTTTTCAAAAGGAGAAGAGTTGTTTGCAGATCAATGAAATTTCTTGGCTATTATTCAAATTCTTTTCTAGAAACTGATCATGTTATCTTTGCTTGTCTTGGCCTTATTATTTAGCCTACACTGGACAGAAACGTACCACATAACCCAATCTACTCAAAACCTTGTTGTTTCTGCATTGGCCTTCCGAGTGTTGGGAATTATAGGCATGATCCACTATATTCTCTCTTGATAAAGCTTTAAAGGAATAAAGTGTCTGAAAGTGGAATTCTTCCACCTTTTTCCCATATGCTCTTGTACTATTGTATGACACTTCTGTGCTTACCTTTCAAACTGAATTATTGTACAGGAAAAGAACTTGAACATAAATCTGGCCTGAATTCTTGGAGCTACTTCTATATGGTAAAAAATAGTTTTGGATTATATTAATGTAACAGTTCCATGCTAAGAATGCAAAAATGTGAGAAAAGCTACAGGTGTATGGGTGACAAAACATTCAGACTACATTGATTTTGCATTCTATATCAACAAGTCTGCCACATAACACTGATTTTTAGCATTTTTACCTATTAGAGTCTAATGGTACACACTAGGATTTGAGGTTTATTTTTTGTTAATTTGGAAGGTCTACTGAAAATACAGTTTGAAATCTTTTTAGATCAGTTTTTTTTCTACATGTGTTTGAATACTATTGATATAAAGCATGCTAAATAGAGGATTTGAGGCATGTCATTTAAGTAAATTTTGCTGGATAAAAAAATTAGGTTCAGTTCAGAGACAGAGAGAGAGAGGAAAAAGAGAAAGACAGATCTATGGAGAAAGAGAGAGAGAGAGAGAGAGAGAGAGAGAGAGAGAGAGAGAGAGAGAGAGAGAGAGAGAGAGAGAGTCTTTAGAAACCTTGTTAACTGGGAAAAAATATACCTACCATGGCACTGACAAATGGGAGGTTCTGAAAGAGACTGAAATTGGTTTTTATAGTAACATCTACAATCAGCAGAAAGGTGGAATTTGAGGTAGTTCATTTCTCTTGATTAAAACATTTCACCATTGCTGGAGGGATAAAAGTAGGTTTCATATAATGAACCTCTTGAGAACAATTATGTTTTATGTATGATGTTAACCATTAATTTGCAGGCTTACTGCAATATACAATGATAAAAAATAGTATAAATAAAATACCCACAACAATTACAATCACTTTTCATGAATGAAAGCCAGTGGTATTTTGCTAATAGTTTTCCATTCACTTCCTTTGCTGGCCAGAGTTGCACACATGTAGATTTTGAAGGGATGAAAATGAAGTGTTATCTTTGTAGGAATGTACTTTCCATCTGTAATATTAAAGTGCTACAAATATCATCCTGTGTGAAGGAAATTCTAATCATTGAATAATTGTATGAAAGCCTATTGATTTCATTTGAACACCTCCTGTGTTGGAGAGCATGAAGAACAATGATGTGAGAATGTTTTCACTCTAAAGGGAGAAGCGAGACTTTTCTCTGAGAGTAGTGTTGATTATGGACTGGGTAGAATATTTAATAAGATAGTATATTCTTATTAAAAATACTTTTCAGTTTTTGCATAGGTAAACCTGTGGAGAAACATCTCCCCCCCAGGGATTTTCTATTATCTTACTACTAACACACTAATCTAGTTTTCTCTGATATGCCTTTTGTACTTTGTAGTGTTCTATTCTTATTACTGCACACATCCTGTGTACTGTTTATAGATTATGGCTCACTGTATGCCTTTTCCTGGGAGCTTGTTCACTAGCTGATCTGTAGAGTCTCGATGTCTGGTTACTGGATTTCTACTTGCCAAGTTTTTATGGGTTGATAAGCAAGATATTTCTGATACCAGAAAATGATAGCCTCTGGATCAGTTCCTTTGTCTCTATGGTAAGAAAAATATAAGCAGAGCTCTTGCTAGATGGGATGGGTCCCAAGGGAAGGAAGCACCTGGAGTGCATTGTGCAGGGGGTTCTAAAGGAGTCCTGGAGAGAGCTATGATCACATGATATGATAATCATATCAAGACCATTGGACAGCTTGTGGGCCACAGAAGTCCTCAGTTCCAATCAGATGACTTGATTGCCTAGCCAGATTCTTTATCTGCTGTCACTTCTATGCCCCCAAACTTGGAGGCATATATGTCTATATCTTCAAGCATAAAAAATTGCAATTCAAATGTTCTACATATTCATTCTGACAGACAGAGAAGACCTTGAGAGGAAACGTGTCACCTCTGAATCTGAAATACCAAAGACCTTAGAAATTCAGGAGTTATTGGAAGAAAGGAAAGAAATACAGATCCTTTCACCATCAGTAAATGGTACCTTCAGTACCATTTTTGAAGGGATTAAAAGTTTATACAATTTTAAGAAACCAAACTCCTAGCATATTTTTTATTTTCTTCACCGTTCAGTGTCCCCAGTTTTACTCATAATGTGAAATAAAATAGATGGAAACTTAATATTTGTTGACAAATATTTTAGTTTTGTAGGATTATACTGTATAAGTGAATTGGTAAATATAAGTAGTATGAAACATGTTGGGGTGCAGATTGTACAGCTCACTATTCTTGAATAAATTCATTAAGATGAAAAAAAGTTAAGTGAAAGAAATGTGATTGCCTCTTTCCTTCACAACATTCTTATGAGAAAGAACACATTGTGCTTCCTGTGTTTGCTCTTGTACTTTTCCTTTCTCTGATTTTATCAAAGAGGCTCATAGTACATGTTGGAGAGGATTATGTTGTCATCCTAAAGCTTCAAAATAGGAACAAGCTTAAAATACAGATTCAACCTTCTAGCAATACTCACTAAAAGACTAACCATTTTGAAAGGGACTTTTATCTGAAGGAATAATGGGATGATAATCAAATGGTTTATGCTTTCCATGACCATTTAAAAATAAATGGTGTGTCCTTCTCAGAATCATCAGCAAGATTCCATAGTTCTTGCAGTTTTAGTGTCTGGAATGTTGCAAGGACTTGAGAGGCTTGCTTATTTCCTGACCTAAATCTGAGGATGGGTTATGTATTTAAAGCAAATAGGATTTTTTGTAAAAATCAACTTATTTTTAAATCAATGATATGACAAATATTGCTAGAATTTTGGAGGCAAAGGTTCCAGATTCTTGGTGCCCTGGGCAAAGAATTAAGTGAAGACACCCATAAAATAAAATGGCATGGCAAGGGGTGCCACAGGGAAAGTGCACATGTACCTATAACAGTTCATAGTAATGCTAGAAGGGCTGGCTGTAGGTAAATGAAAGAGGACTACTACATAGGTTTCAGGAAAGGGTCTGCATGCGTGCAAGGCTGCCATCCTATAATATTAAGTACATGTAGGAATTGCAGCCTGCATGCATGAAGCCTTGAGTAAGATTTTTTTCCTAACAGTAAGGTCAGAATGGGACTCATATTTCTTTATTATGCATGAATTGATTAGACCCTGCCTTAAGTCTTTATACCTACCAGGAAGAAATTCTAATGATTCACCTGAGGAGTGATCTTGGGTGATTAGGAAGGAAAAACAACTCATGTGTGATTCCTTAGTGGTGAATGGAAAAAGGATTGGTTCTGGCTCACTTTCTTAGTAGCTCACCTGCTCCAGTGACATCTAGATTTTAATCAGCTTTTCAGTTGATGACTCATGAGCTTTTTACTTACCTTATTTTTGGAGAATATATAATCTAAGTTGGATCTTACCAAACTGGGTAGCTATGTGAGTATATAACATTGCCTTCTATCTATACAAACACCATGGAAGGAAATTTCTGCATGCTTTCTTACGGGGTAATTAGATACAAAGAGTTGGTTCATCAAAGTCACAGTGCTACTTTTATGTCTTTTCCATTCCCACTGACCTCAGTAAGTCTTAGGAAGTCTTACTTCACTTTATTGCTTCATCTTCAGACCCTAGTAGATTATACCTATGTACATCTAAATATATCCTTCACTCTGTCCAAAATTTGATTTTTGTAGCAACCATCCATTCTATTCCCAATGAAACCATAAATCATTTCCTTCCTGTCTTCAATTCTTTCATCTATTGTATTGTGAATCTCAAATCATGTTTGATACTCACCTCATCCCAGAAAGCTGTTGTGATTATCCAAGATTTACCAATTCTTAAGTTCTCATGCTAGTGTTAGTGAATTAATCTTTGTCCATATTACAGTTCCTTATATACTTTTCTTTACTTTATTACCTGACTTTATACAAAATCCATTGGCCTGATTCTTATCCAATTTCACTAATTTCTATCCCTTGTATTTTCTTTATGTTGTTACTGTTTCCATTTTCACATATTACCATGGAGATAGTGTGATATCTCAGTGCTTAAACCTAGGAGATCAGACAATTTTGTATAGTTTATTTCAGCTTCTGAAATAGGTACAGCTTCTCCCTCCCTCCCTCCCTCCCTCCCTCTCTCCCTCCCTCCCTCCCTCCCTCCCTGCCTCTCTCTCTCTCTCTCTCTCTCTCTCTCTCTCTCTCTCTCTCTCTCTCTCTCTCTCTCTCTCTCTCTCTCTCTCTCTCTCTCTCTCTCTCTCTCGGTATTTCATTTGTGTTAGGACGCAAACAAGTCACTACCACTGCTGTTACTACCTCCTCCAAGCCAAAACTATTTTTAGCTGGGGTTATTATTAGATCCTCCTGCCTGGAGGCTCAGTGAGTTCCTGCCTTCTCTTTACCCACCCCTTCAGTTCATTCTTGACACAAGCATCAAAGTGACCTAGTTCCACCAAGTCCATCTCAACACTATCAGTAACTTTCCACCTCTGTGTCCTAGAAGCTAAAGCTCCTCCCTTGGTGTTCCATGGAGTCAGGAAAACCCTTTCCTCTGGTTTCTGCTGATTCTTACAGAGTGGCTCAGCCAACTTTCCTGACAGCCCTGCATTCATGTTTGATGAGAACAACCCTTTTCTCCAATATTGCCAGGGCATCTTGACAATGCTTTATGAGTTTTAAACATTTTATTTCATCATGTTTATGTAGTTTTAGAAAGAAGTTAGACTACGCTTTGCTTTTCTCCATGGAACTTGTTGTCACCTAGAATGCCAACAGAACAAAATATTTGGCTAAACTTATTGCCCTTTGCCCCACTAAATGCAAGTCTCAAAAGAGTTAAAATGATTTTTGATCTCCCAGACATCAGTATCCATGTGGACGCTGCAATATTTAGTGCCATCCCTTGTGTTGACTGACATAGTCTATGCACATAAATATGCTTCATACTTTACATCATCTCTGCATTATACTGAGTGCCTAGTACAATAGAAATGCTACATTATGCCATTTAGGGAATGAGGACACAAAAGTAAAGTCTGAAGGTGTATAACGTGGATGATTTTTTTCCAAGAAAGAATACTCTGCTGGACCTGGTCAAGTCTGTGGATATGAAAACTGTGGGTGGGAAAACAATCCTATTTTGTTCCTGGCTGCATCCCCAGGTCTAGATAGGTTTCTGGATTACTAAATGTTGCAGAATTGAATATCCATAGCCGGTAATGACTTTTCATCCTCCCTGAAGCAATAAAAGCTTAGTGTGAGATGGCCCTTGAGTGTGCCCATTCATCTAGTTTCTCTTTTGTGGAGTCCTGACCATCATATAGAGAGCCTGCCAAAGACCTCCAGTTGTCATCTTTTCATATTTTAAGTCTTGTGATCTGGTTCAGTCCTTGCTATTTATATTAAGATGATTGAATGCTTGTTTTGGTTTTAATATTCGCAGGATGAGTTTTCAAGTTTTCCCCCCATACTGGAATTATTCCTCACAAATGTCATCCCATATATTTCTAAATATTTATCTGTTTTGGTTGCACTGAGTTTGTCAATCTCAGAAATGCAGGAAGCCCTGGTGTGTACTGCAAATTTCTGGTCTTCCCTGCCACTCTGCAATGCTTTTCCTGCTTGTCATATGGTACATGCATGACTTTATTTCCCAGGTTTGCCTTAGTTCCTTGCAGTTATTCTGATAGTGAAAGACCCCAAGTCAGAATCATAGGACTGCCATCCTAAGTTTTAGCTCATGCTTATAACCAGGTGTTTTGCTAACTAAGGAATTGGAGCCTGCGGGCCATAAAACTACTCCTTGACAATTGAATGAGAACTTCCCGACAGTTCCCCCAGCTTGGGAAGCTCCCTAATCCTTATCTTATCTCATTCAACCACCTGATGGGTGTAAACCTGAGATTTAGCCTATTGCCGTATTTTGATTGTTACTTAGCTTACTTTTGTATTCTTTGGCTATTACCAAGTTCCAGGTAAGATCATGCTTGGAAACTATTTCTATGTTGACCAGGAGGTCATAGAATAGTTTGTAAGCATGTCTTGCTAATGCCCGTGCCTTTCATAACTGGGCAAAAACTTGTGTAAAGCCTAAACCTACCCTTTTCCCTTAGTAGTAAAAATGGATTGCAGCAAGAGCCACTCACCCTCCAAAGCAAGAGCTCACATCTTGCTGAATACCAAGGATTGTTTCCTCATACCAAGGATTGTTTCCTCATACCAGGGGCCAGAGATGTGCAACTTAGCACGAACACTATCTAAATGGTGATTGGTCAAATTGTATGGTTTGTTCTAAAATTATTGGCTGCCTGCGTGCAGACCTTGTTGTAATGCTTTAAACTTATTGGCTAAAGAAGCGCGGGCTCTGCTGTAACGGAGTGTGTGGACCTATAAAAAACCAGCCCCAGGACAGTTCGGGGCTCTCAGCCACTGACCCGAACCTTGCGGATCTCGAGGTCACGTGTACCTGGGAGCCCGAGCATGCCCGAATAAAACCCTCTTGCTCATTGCATCCAGTGGTCCGTGTGTGCGTCCTTGGGTGCGGGTCTCCGCGGCTCTTTCAATAGCATGAGGGATACACATGTGCATACACATGCAGGCACACACACATACACACACACACACTCACTCTTTTTTTTTTTGGTAAAAGAAACAAACTTCTATGTCGAGCTGGGCCTGAGAAACATAGCCCATAATGCCAATATCATAGTCTGTGCTACTGCTCAGAAGCAATATCAAATATAGTCCATGACTCCAATAAACTGAGCTCTGATTCCTTATGCCCCTAAATGTCACGCAAACTTATGAGAGACCAGAGGTGTTGCTTTACCAACAGTGAGAAATAACTTCTTCCTGCTGGTTATTTAATGTACTCTATTCCATTCATCTTAATGCCCAATAGATTTGAACAAAGGGTTATCCTTCATGTCAGTGGCAGACAAATTAGTTTGTTTCAGGTGATTGAGCAAAACTATTTCAACTCTATCTGAAATTTGGGCCCTTCGGAAGAATCAGAGCACTTTACCAAAGGCAGAGTTGTGGAAGCTTTTGTATATACTCTTCATTTTCTTTCTAAAAGACTGTAGACAAAAAGAAGTCAAGCAGGAAAACGTGGTGCGGTGGCTCAAGTGGTAGGGTGGTAGCCTTGAGGTGAAGAGCTCAGGGACAATGCCCAGATCTAGAGTTCAAGTACCATTACCACCAAAAAAAAAAAAAAAGGAAGTCAAGCAGGAGAGGTATTAAGGTAAAAGGTTCAGTAAAGTCAGGTGTCATCTTTAGCTTCTATTGCTAAAAAGCTAAAATTTTTATATGGGATAACTTGTCGGGGTTTTTAGTCCTTGGTCCCTCCTGACCCACAGGAAGGATAAAGAGAACACAGCCCCGACCAGGACGAGCCAAGAAGGGAGAGGGCCAACTGGCCGCCCTTACACAGCCATCCCACGTCAGAGGACAATCAGACACATCAGGGAGACCCATCAAGGCAGGAACTTGTTTATTGAGGAAGTACATTCAGTTAGTCTAAGGTACAAGAGCCTATCAGCACAAACGTGGGCAGGGCAGGGGAGGTCCATGTGTTACTCTCACTATAGGTCTCAGCAGAGAGTGATAAAGCAATAACGCATTCGTACTGAATGGTTATCAAGTCTCAGGAGAAAGTGATTCACAATACCGACCATAGAGCTCAAAGTTAGGCATGGCGTTCGTACATGACAGCTCATTTCTTTGTGTGGTTATCTTACTCAGTGATGGAGATTCATGGGCCAGACTGACTCTGCACTCGGCTTCCAGCAATAACTCAGCTTAGAAGAAGAAAATTTGTCTTTGTCCATGGCTAAAACATTTCTGTGAGATATGTCCATTCTCTGGACTCCGGATGTCAGGACAAAATCATTTGGACTTAGGCTTTTTCAGGCTTTGCCCAGGAAGCAGAAGGGGTGGAAGAGGAGAGGAAGGGAGGGGAAAAGAGAGAAGTAGGAGGCAAGGGGACAAAGATGGAGAAGGGAGCATCAAGGGATGCCCCAGGGAACCAAAATCTCTCCCCCTTACATCCATCACCAGTGTCCCCCCAAATCAAGTGATACTGCCTTAGCATATGAGCGAAATCCTCCATTCAAATTATGCCATTATGGAAATAAAGTAGAAAAGAGCAGGAATAAAGGTTGGACCACAGTAGGGGCAGAGAGATTTTTGAATGTATTCTAGAACCAACTAAATTATTTAGACAGACTTAAGTTTTCTAATGGCAATACGTTAAAACTACCTCAGTTCAGAGGTGTTAGAAAATATTGCCAAAGTTCACTCTCTCCACTCCTCTTTAACATAGTATTAGAATTCCTAGCCAGAGCAATAAGGCAAGAAGCAAGCATAAAGGGGCTCCAAATATTGAACGAGGAAGTGAAGCTCTCCCTGTTTGCAAATGACATGATTCGTTATTTAAAGAACCCTATAAACTCCACTCCCAAGTTCCTTGAGGTGATTCAAAACTTTGGAAAGGTAGCAGGGTATAAAATTAACCCTCAAAAATCAACTGCCTTCCTCTATGCCAACCGTGAGAGGAATGAGGAAACATTCAGGAAAGCAACTCCTTTTGCAATAGCCCCAAAGAAAATAAAGTACCTAGGAGTTAACTAAGAATTTAAAGGACCTTTTTTGCCGGGGCCAACCGGCAGCAAACCAGGGTTCGCAGATTGGGATTCCTGAAATAGGGGGCAAGGACTAGGAAAAAATAGAAGAGAGACAAACAGATGGGGTTCAGGAGGGCTACAGCCCAAATCAGGAGCCACAGCTTAAGAAGCCTGTAGCCCAAGACCGTAGCCCAGTTTATTTCCAGTTCTGAATCTTAAATACACTTCTTTAAACTAGGGAACTGCCAGGGGCTACATTCGTACAAACAGTATCAAGTCTGAAATAGGTTGAATGAGAAGCTATCAAGTCCCAAACAGGTTAAATGAGAAGCTATTGACACAGCCCAAAATCATGATAAGAGCTTACTTCCTTGTGTACTCAATTGTGCGGGTCCAAGGTCACTGACCCCACAGTCACGGTCACTGACCCCACAGTCAGTCCCCAACACTTTTTGATGAAAACTTTAAAACCCTGAAAAAGGAAATTAAAGTAAAACTGAGGAAATGGAAAAACCTCCCATGCTCCTGGATTGGAAGAAAAAACATCGTGAAAATGACAGTCTTGCCAAGGGCTATCTACAAATTCAACACAATACCCATCAATACCCCCAATGTCATTCTTTTTTTTTCCAATGTTATTCTTTAAAGAAATAGAAGAGGCAATTCAAACTTTCATATGGAATAATAAAAGACCCCATATAGCAAAAACACTTCTTAGCAGAAAGAACAGCACAGGAGGAATTTCAATACCAAACTTCAGACTCTATTTCAGAGCTACAATAATCAAAACAGGTTGGTACTGGCACAAGAACAGACCTGAAGACCAATGGAATAGAACTGAGGACCCAGATATTAAACCACAGACCTATGGCCACCTAATCTTTGACAAGGGAGCCGAAAAAATAGAATGGAAGAAAGACAGCCTCTTCAACATGTGGTGCTGGCAGAACTGGTTAAGCACCTGCAGAAAACTAAAGTTGGATCCTTCTTTGTCCCCCTGTACTAGAATTAACTCCAAATGGATCAAAGACCTGGTGGTAAAAGCCGACACACTGAAAACTTTACAAGAAGGAATAGGAGACACACTAGGCCTCCTTGGCACAGGTTGAAACTTTCTCAATAAGGACCAAGGAACACAACAAATCAGAGAAAGGCTGGATAAATGGGACTGCATTAAACTGCAGAGCTTCTGTATGGCAAAGGACATACCTAGTAAACTAATTAGGAAGCCTACAGAATGGGAGATCTTCCCTAACCATACAATGGATATCTAAAATATATCAACAGCTCAAAAAATTGAATCACTCCAAAACTAATCTCCAAAGTAACAACCATCCCATTAAAAGATGGGCCAAAGACTTAAAGAGAGTCTTCTCTGAAGAAGAAATAAGAATGGCCTATAGACACATGAAGAAATGCTCAACATCTCTGGTCATAAAAGAAATGCAAATCAAAACAACTCTAAGATTCCACCTCACTCCAGTTAGAATGGCCAAGATCAAGAAAACTAATAATAACAGATGCTGGAGGGGATGTGGCCAGGAAGGATCACTACTACACTGATGGTGGGAGTACAAACTCGTTCAACCACTATGGAAAGCAGTATGGCAGTTCCTCAAAAGACTAAACATAGAGCTCCCCTATGACCCAGCAGTTCCACTACTTGGCATTTACCCAATTGTCCAGAAACAAGGACATACTAAATCCACTAGCACAACAATGTTCATTGCAGCACTATTTACCATAGCAAAGATATGGAACTAACCCAGATGTCCCTCAGTTGATGAGTGGATCAACAAGATGTGGTATTTGTACACCATGGAATTCTATGCTGCTGTCAGAAAGAATGACATCTCCCCATTTGTAAGGAAATGGAAAGACTTAGAAAAAATCATATTAAGTGAAGTAAGCCAGACTCAAAGGAACTTAGGATCAATGGTTTCCCTCATTTGCCATAATCAGTAAAAACCCTGGACTCTTCTAGGAGAGATTTGCAATAGAGCAAAACCTAGATACATAAGGCCATACACTATGATGCTAAATGAAAGGACCTCTAGAATATAAAAACAAAGCCATATAATGAATGATTGTTGTCCTTAATGTAGTATGTTATCTCTCATCTCTTTTGCTATCCCTTGCTTTTCTCATACTGTTACAGTATTTCACTTTATTTGATATACTGGATATATGCATATTTGGTTATTTGAAATTGGATAGGAAAGGGGAGAAAACAAGATGAAGGCGGGGGTGGGGGAGAGGGAAATGGGGACCAAGATATGAGAAAGGGTATCAATGTATGTGAAGTAATGCACCTTCCATCAGGCGAATGTAATGTAACCCTTCTATTAATTACAATAAAAAATATATGAAAAAAAACAAAAAAAAGAAAAGAAAATATTGCCAAAGTTTGTCAGAGTTTCCTAGGACATGAAGAGGACTGAGCAGGGTGGAGCTAAAATTTTGTAAGCAAGCACATCTTTATCCTTTACCATGAATCCAAATAGTAGCTCTGGGTCATCATCATTATTGTAACTGTCAAAACTTTGAGGTCTGTGTAATTTTCAACATCTGCTGTACCTATACAAGCCAGGCCTGTGATCACATGCTCCAGATTGAATATCAAAGATCAGGGAGCTCTAGGGTCAATTTCTCTCATCACTCTAAACCGCACGTCCTTTACTATTTGTGGAAGTACTGTCACCCCATGGTACTCCATGCCAGGAAGAAGTATTCCACAAAGCCCAAGAAATGCCTTGTGACTTGCAAGGCTTGCTCAAGGTGAAAGAGCTGCTAGCTGGCAGCAGAATTCACAGTTTATAAATACCTATATAGCTAGTTTATTTGATTTACACAAGTTTCCTCCAGACAGAAGCAAGGAGTTAAACAGTGTTATGTAGATGAAAAGAATAGCTCAGGGAAAGTAATTGCTTGCTCAAGGTGACATTGATAATAAGGAGTGAAAACTTATGTGGAGATGGAATTGGGGGCTCCAAGACTGATTCTCTTACTAACTTATAAAGGAACCGTGCAAAGGCTCTGGGTTCAAATACCAGTACCAACACTTACATATATACCCATATACACACATACAAAGTTCCTAAATATTATTCTGGAAATTTCAGAGAAACTTAATGGCAAGTTGAAATGAGATAAAATAGTTCTACGGAAATGATGTTATCACAAAACATTCTTTTGAGCTTTTATGCATTTTATGCACTATTATTATTATTATTATTATTATTATTATTATTATTATTGTAAAGGGGATGTACAGAGTGGTTACAGTTATATAAGTGAGATAAGGAGCACATTTCTTTTGGAACTATGTAACCCCTTCCCTTGCTCTTTCCAAGTTTCCCCTCCTATCCCCATCCACAAGTTGTAGGGTTCATTTTCAATATAGTGCCTAGTGATTACCACTGCTGAATTTGTTTATTCTTTATTACACCTTTTCTGTGACCCCTCACCCTTCCAAAGACAGATAAACAAACAAGACAGAAAGAAAAGATAAAAAATAGCAACAAAAGAGAAAAAAACCCCACTCATTTCTATTTTCTGGAGTTCATTTGAATAAATACTACTTTATACTATCAGATACACATAGATATTGTGCCCTTGTGATCCTCTCCAAAAGATGTCCTTCTTTGGTCTCACTGTGTGAGTGCCTGAAGTCTTGTATAATTTATCATGTCCCAGGTTTTTATTATTATTACTATTATTATTATTTTTAGCAGTAGTATTACCACCTAGTGTGTTTACTTACACAAGTGAGGGAAATCATGCAACCTATTTGAGTCGGGCTTACTTCACTTAATATCATTTCTCCAAGTCTTTTCATTTCCTTATGAATGGTAAGCTATCATTCTTTCTGATGGAAGAGTAGAATTACATTGCATATGCATATTAAGATCTCACTTCAGACATTTATTCCCTTCTCTAAATCAAGAGCAAAATATTAGTGCTGTTTAGCCATCTGAATTAGCTGCTTGAAACTTGTTCTTTCCTTTCTTTGCTTATTTGTGCTCATATCCAGCTGTATATGGTTTGGAAGATCACAGTGAAATCTCTGTATGTGAAGGACTGCTAGTTTCTACTTGATGTATTGGAAATTAAATATACCAATAAATTATTGTTTTGAGATAGTGTGCTCACAGACACACAGTCTGTAAATATTTGTTAATATGATTACATGTGAATATTTATCTGATAGTAGACAGAGTAAAATAGTGAGAAACTTTAATTAATATAAAAAGACAACCTCTAATTAACAAGTATTTGAGTTATTATAGGAAGAAGAAAACTACCTGAAATATAGTATTGGTCATTTTATTCCTGGGGTTTTTGAAGTGTTCTTGATAATGAACATTATATATTTTATAATATTGACAGCCATTTAAGTTCAATAGCACAAAATAATACTATACACTATATACATTTTCAGCATTTAAGCACATCCTTCCCATTTTAAGAAGATTGTACAATGCTTATGAATGCATCATCCAGGTATATTCCTGAAGCCAAGTGAGAGTATGAATTAGAATACTGCCCCCAAATTAGATGGAATTACACACTATTTATGTAATAATTCTAGAAAAGTGACCCAAATTTTATTCCTGAATAAATATTCAAGAGAAAATTGAATGTCTACTCTCTTATATAGTTGCTTACCTTAAAATAACCCAACAATGGTACCAATCCATAGTCCAACCATCAACAAAAATACAATAGGATGTTATATGGCCACAAAAGAGATGAAAGTAATCCAAATAAATAAAGCTTAATAAACTTCAACAATCTCATATTAAGGGAAAGAAGTTAGTTACAAAGAGCTGTGTATGTATTGTGTGATTCCACTTCTCTAAAAAGCTAAGAGTAAACAAGTCTATTCAAACACAATTGGTTAGAAGAGTTATTTTTTGAATAATGAATATTCTGGAACCAGATTTTAGTTATTGTACAGCTTTATGAGAACTTCTAAAAAACTTGGAATTATATACTTGTATATATAAAATATAAAGGTATTTAAATTATATTTCAACTGAGCTATTAGATTAAAAGGTAGAGGCACATTGTACACGTACTTAAATGGCAAAGGAGCTATAATGTTTCCTATTATGTAAAACAGAAGTGAAAAATAGACAACATTGCTTTGTTTTACACATTTGCAGAAGCCTTTAGGGAAAAACAGATTATTTAGGAAAATATTCTTGCAGCCTTTCAGCCATTTATTTTTAATTAACTACAAACTGAACAGATCTATTTTAAGTCTACATTCAATGTTTAATTTAATTTATAGGTTTACATTGAAGGATAAGATAATGCATCTTAATCATTGATGTAATTAAACAGAATTTTTTATTGTCTTGTTTTATTTGAAAAATTTTGGTCACTTTAATTAAAAAGCAAGAATTGTAATGTGAAATTTATACGTCCCCAAAGAATCTCTTAGGACAAAACTTGACTGCTGTAATTACTTGGAATTTTGCTTTATTATCTGAAGGAGGAGTTGTCCTTGTGCCTCTGTGAGCACAGTGCTTGTGTGACCAAGTGTGGTTTCCCTTCTGGAAATCACCAAAGTGGAAAATGCTTTCTCAAGGGGAATTGTCAGTGAGCATTGCCTCATACTTTCACAGCTCTCTTGTCCCCAGGAGTCTGGTCCTGATCCCGAAAAATCTGAGGAAAATTAATTACCCTGAGGGTTATCGGTCCTGTTAAGGATTTGTCAAAAATCCAAAATTGAATTTTTATTCAATTATGATCATGATATTTAAAAAAGGGATATGCAGAACATTCATGTTAACCAGCATATATATTCAGCAGAAAGTGTAATGCCTGTATTATCATAGGGACATTACTTACATCCTTGAGTCAAAATTTTCAAGCTTTTTAAAAATAAAATAAATTTATCATCAATAATTTCATAACTGTCAAAATTGGTAATGTACAGAAGCAACAAAATTTAGGTATTTGTGAATCAGCTGTATTCTCTCCATTTTTATGCCCAGTGAATATTTATCTAAAGTAGACAGACTTCCTTCAGTTAAATTGGTATGGCTAAGATTCAGAAGATTATTTAGGAAGTACTAGTAAATTCTGGACACAGAGTCATGGGAAACTTGTATGAAAGACTTTCCAAATCTGAACAAAGGAAAATTATAGATAGATAGATAGATAGATAGATAGATAGATAGATAGATAGATTTTATTAGTAGAATTCACAATTCACAAACTCTAAGGTACTACATGAGACTTCTCTCATTTTTGGTTAACATATCCATATTTCCTCTATTAATTTAGATATTTTTGAATACTGCTGACTCCAACTTCAGTACAGAATTGGACAAATTTCTCAGGTTTAACCTGTTATCCACAGACAATATTTTCTGTTGTAGAGAATGGGGCATGTGAACCAATAACTCGTGTAAAGAGACTTCTGGGGAGAAACAAATTCCTGTATCTACTGAAAAAGCTTCCAGAAGAAATGTCATCTTATTCGGAGTGTTACTAGTACATAAAGAATAAGTGTCCCATAGCTAATGAGGACCAAAAAAAATCAGTATTCCAATATACAAAGCAGAACCTAGAATATTGCAGTACTGATGATGTCATTGCACAGCTAAATGGAATCATGCATGAATATAACACCTCCTTTCTCAGTTACTATAAATAAATTTCTTTTTGGAGCAAGCCAGATTCAATTATACTTCATTTATTTTGTGTTTTATTTGAAACAGAAAATATATTGAAAGAGCACATCATATTTATTCTTTTACTGCTTTTGACACTACAACTTTGAAAATTCTCATGAAATACAGATCTAAAATCTATTTTTGACACACTAATGCTGATAAAATATACATGCAAAAAATTAAAAATTTATATCCTAAATTGGAGAAAAACAGAAATATAATACAATATCTGCCTATTATCAGTTTCAGAAATGAAAATCAATGATTACCATTTTATTTTTCAAAATGAAATGATTTATTACAAGATTTGTAAAAATAAACAAATGATAATTAACTTTTATATTGCCACATATGTTTATGTAAATGTACACAACCTAAGTAATCTAACTTGTTTGTCATATTTTTCATCTTGTAATAAAGCAACAGTAGAAAGTATTTTAATACATAATATATTTTAACAAATATTATTGTAAAAACAAAATATTCTTGATCACCTGATTTTATACTGATGTCGAACAAGTATCTGTGAAAGAGAATTCAAGCTGATTTTTGTTTAAGATTAACTGTGAGCCATGTAATATTCTAGACATAGAAAAACATAATTATGTTTATGGATAAGATAGAAATTAGGTTTATTTCCATGGGTAGATCCTTAGATCAGACATTATATGATGAGTACTTGAAATGTAAATATGAACTCCCAGCTGATAGCATTAAATTTGCTCCAGTGAGAATTGGATGGATGATTATTCCATGACTCCCTTGACAATGTCTCATTTTTGTTCTAGGATTAGCTTTGCTGTGAGGACTGAGCATGTTCTGTGGATTTGGCCCCAGGCTGCTCCCCCACTTCCTGTCATTTTGTGCTATATCATCTCTTGTCTAAAACTAAGACCAACTAGTATATTGTATTCATTCCTGTTAATTTAATTTGGATTTCCATAACTTAAATTTTATAACTTCTCCATTGAAAATTTTCATATTTTCTTTGTTTCAAGAGAATTTAAAGTCAGTTGTTGAAATGTTTTATGATGACTGCTTTTAAATTCCAGTCAGATAATTACAATATGTGATTCATCTAATTGCCAGAATAGATGATTGCCTTTATCTCTTAAAGTATGATCTTCCTGGTTCATAATGCAGCATAATTTTCATTGTAGCATTTTTGCTTATTATATTAGAAGACTGACCCTTATTTAATGTGTATATGTATTTACTTTGGCATGTGTGGGTATGCATTTGCATCCAGATACTTCCCCACAGTGTGCTGTCATTGACAGAATAGTCTTGGGGACTAAGTTATTTCAGGGTTGGATATTTTTGTAACAATTACCTCTGCTAGTGCCCCTACTCAGTGGATGGAACCAGTGCTGGTCAGGAACAGATCCTTATGCTAGGCAAGAACCTCCCTTACACACCCTTATTTGTCACAGTTTCCCATCAGTCTCTTTATGGCTGTTCCTAACTGTCTGGTATGTCAGGATACTATCTATCGATAGGTAGCAAGAGCCTGAATGCTGTCTTACTAGTACGCCTTGGAGTCTTTCTTCTATGGAGTGGGAATAGGAAACCCTATTTCCAAAGGTTTGCTTTTCTGGCTTATTGTCCAACCCATCCCCTCCTACTGTCATTGCTTGCTTTTCCATTCTCTCCTCAGATTTTTCTCTAGGGTTTAAATTTGATTTTGTAGAGAGGAGCAGAAAGTGACAGCTGTCACTACATTTTCAGTATTCAAAATTTCTACTGAATTTTCAACCTAATTCTTCTCCTTATCTTCAGTGATACTGCATTCTGTATAGGCAAAAGTAAGTTAGAGTATCCAACACCCTGGGATTTGATTAGGCAAAAATTTAAAGGCAAGAAAAGCAAAAGCTATATAATGTGTCATCCTTTGGTTCAGAAACAGTGAGTTCTGGACACCAGGAAGGTTTTATTAAGGGGAATCTTGATTTTTCCTTGGAAGGAATTTAGAGGAGCATGTACAAACACAAAAGACATATTTGTCTGAAATTTTATTTGCATAATTGCTTTCACTAAAAATTTTATTGTTTTATTATATATATTCAGTTCCATTCGACAGGTTCTGTATTTAATAAAACAAAATTTTAGCACACTAAAGAAGAGATTAATAAATTTAACAGAGTTGAGTAAGAGATCTTAATAAAATTTTTAAGAAGATGCCTTAAGAAATACTAAATTTGATTTGAGAATGCAATTTACAAATAAAAATTTATGACAATCACCCTTTTTATTTTCCCTATCTCATCTATTAAAAATTTAGTGTGTTTCCACCAGGTTAAACATTTGTTATCTGTTAAAAAGTAGTGAACTTCCACCAAGATTAATTTTTTAAGATTACAATATGGAAAATCACACATTATTCATTCATTCAATATGTATTTATTGAGCAATGGTATGGGTTTATATTGAACATATATTCTTTTGTTGCATTACTATTTGGGATTTTCTTACATTGCAAGGATTCCTTCTTTTCTCTAGATTCACCAGCTACCAGAAATAAGATACAATTCACCAACAAAAGAACTACTTTTCACTACAAATCAAAAGTCCAGGACCAATGGAAAACAGGAAACAAGGTGCAACCAACATCTACAGGAAAAACAAACAATATCCTCATGAGGTCTGAGCAGCAAAAGAAAAAAAACAGTAAAATTAATATGTATAGTACTGAGACAAATGGCTTATATCAGAAATTCCAGCTTTTCAGTATGTATAGTTCAAGAAGATTACTACATGAGAAGGGGCATCAGTGTCTGAGAAGTAATGCATCTACTATCTGATGAATGTAACTGTAGCCCCTCTATACATTATCCCCACAATAAAAAATAAAAGTAAAAAAATAAGCCAGACCCTAAACCAAAGAAAATACTGTTTGAGGCAAGGTTGAGCCAAAAATAAGTATTTGTCCAGACCCCATCTCAAGAAATAAAGGTGGATGTGGTGGTTTATCTATCATTTCATTCATGGCCCAGGATCATTGTATAGGCTAGCCTATACAAAACTCTATCTGAAAGTTAACTAATAGAAAAAAAAATCTTAGGCTATGGCTCCAGTAGTAGAGCAGCTGCCAATAATCATGTGGAGCTATGATGAATTCTGTTCTCTGTTGGTTACTGCCTCTAAAGTGAACATACATGGAAATAACAACTAATTGTTTGAGTCAAACTCATTTTACATCTTGTCACAAATGCATCATAATTCTGAAATGAATAATGATCTGAGTGATATTTTCTATGCTGCTGAATATGTTCAAAATGAAGAAGTGAATGTGATAACACTCATAACTTCTAACATTTCCATAAAAGTAAGGCCTCAATTTCACTGATATAACAAGATAGAAGAAGGGAGAAATGGGGAAAGGAGGAGAGAAATTTTCCCCAGGAAGGAAATCGAAGTAAAACTCTAGAAGAAACTAGATACCAGTGGCTCAGGCCTATAATCCTAGCTACTCAGGAAGCTAAGATCTGAGGATCCTGGTTCAGAGTTATTTGAGGCATAAAACTCTCTGAGACTCTTATCCCCAAAAAACTTCTCAGAAAAAGATAGAGGTGTTGCTATGGCTCCAGGCCATAGCCTTGAGTTCAAACCCCATGCCTGGCAAAGAAAAAAATAATCTCTAGAAAAAGAATTCTTTACAATATATGATTACTTATCTGCATGTGTTAATAACTGAAATCCTTTTATCCTACAGATCTAAATATTTTATGTACTTATCACTCCAAACATTAGTGAAACATACAAAATTAATTCTATCTGAAAAAATTACTTAATTGATCAATATGCCTCACTGATGTTGGAACCAGGATAAACTCCATTGACTCTTCCCACTTATAGTTTGGAAACTGTAGAAACGGTTGCATGGGAGTTTGAAAGATTAAATGTGCTACTCTAAGTCACATAATTTGAAAGGCGTTAGGCATAATAAAACACAATTCTTATGAAATATTATTTCAGGGTAATAATCATTTCAAACTAAAAGAAAAGGGACAAGTTGGTAGGAAATCATCAATATTATAAATGGTAATTATTTTCTTTTAAAATACATCATAAGAGTTCTATAAAAATGACAAATTTAGTTGAATGCTGTAGGCTCATGTCTATAATTCTAGTTATTCGTAAGATTTAGATCTGAGGAACATGGTTCAAAGCCAACCTAGGCAGGAAAGTGTATGACTCTTATCCCCAATTAACCAATGAAAAAACAGAAGTGGAGTTGTGGCTCAAGTGTTAGAAGACTCGCCTTCAGCACAATAAAGTTCAGGGACTGTGCCCAAGACCTGAGTTCAATCCTCAGGATCAGCACACACACAAAATTAAAAGTTTAAGTGAGAGAATTTAATTTTAAAAGAAGAATAAGTTAATGGTTCTAGTGGCTCATGAAGAAAGCTGAGATCTGAGATTTGGAGTTTGAAGCCAGACAGTAGAAAAGTCAATGAGTCTCATATCTCCAATTAACCAAAAGATCTAGAAGAGGAGCTGTGACTCAGGTGGCAGGGCACTAAATTTGAGCAAAAATTCTCAGGGACAGCACCCAGATTGTGATACCAAACCTCGGGATTGACACAAAAATTAATTAATAGAATATCTTACAAGTACTATACATATACTTAAAGTTTACACAACTTCTCTAAACAAATACAGAAACAGTAGCTGTGACAAGAACTAAGCAAAGCAAAATGGAAACACAATAATCTATATTAAAATACTGTCTTTTTTGTGTTTTTTATTTTTTTATTGTAATTAATAAAAGGGTTACATGATATTTGCCAGATAGAAAGTGCATTAATTCACATACATTGATACCCTTTCACATGTCTTGGTACCCATTACCCTTCCCCCACCCCCCCACCCGTCTTGGTTTTCCCCCCTGTCTTAAGAGTATATTTATGAGTCGCCTGTAACCCTGGCTACTCAGGAGGCAGAGCTCTGAGAACCGGACTTAAGCCGTAGGGCGATAGCCTTCAGCTGAAGTGCTCAGGGACAGCACCAAGGATGGCAGTCCAAGCCCTACAACCAACAAAGAAAAAAAAAGTTTATTTATGAGAGCGTTCATACTTATAGGCTCCATGTTCTATTTCCGTACCATTTTGACCTAGAGAAAAAGTAGTCCAAATCTACCAGAAGAAATCCAAGAAGGGTAAAGCAATTTTTATATTGGAATTCCCAAGCCATGAATAATTGCAACCTAAAACTGTATTTTCCAAGGATTCAAGTGAAAATTACAAAACATAGCACTGAATTAAAAACAGAACCTTGTGAGTGCTACAAGCCTTACTGGATCAGTGGCCTGTCAAATATATGTGATTTTTTTTTTTGTAGTTGAATGGATCAAGATGTGGTATATATTTTTTCTTTTTTATTGTAATTAATAGAAAGTTTACATTATAGTCGCCAGACAGAAGGTGCATTACTTAACAATCATTGCTACCCCAAGATATGTGATTCTTATAGATCCAGGTTGCAGACAAGTCCAGAAACACTCATGACAAATGGGGAAGTTCTCAAAAGCTAGCAAGTAATACTCTGATAAACAAGCACGTGAATAAGATCTGATAAAAATGCAATTTAATATTTATACTAAACAATTGAAACACAAGCTGGATATTGATTCTCTATAAGAGACAATCTATGTGATTAAAGAAAAACAATTCAAATTATTTGAAAATTATTCAAATGCTGTGAGAAATGTCATGGTGTCTCTTTAATATACTGATTTAATTTTCCCACTCTGGATAGCACCTAATTAACAGCAGGAGTGATATATAGTACACATTTAGGCAATGAATCTATGTAAATTTTAAGGTAATTATCTTAAAATCTTATGAGAAATGTAATTCATATGTTCTCACAAGTTAGCAATATGGCAAAACAGGTGGTTGACACATAATCTGATTTACTGAGGCAAGCTGTAGGCAGAATTAAATAACATTTTTCTAGTGTTATCCAGAGTAGGATTGATAGAAGGTTTCATTATTTCTCCATCCATCATAAACCAATATGCTCACCTATCACCTCAGTGCTAATTAAAAACAGAAACTCCTATCATGAACTTCATATGAAAATGAAGATTGGACTCAATTGCTAAGGCAACAATGTCTCCCACTGGATATATCTAATAAAAAATTATGACAATCATCAGATGCAGGGAGAAGAGTACATGTTAGCTCATTCAAACCTCTGAGCAGGCCCTGAGGCAAGTAAAAACCCTTGCTCATTTCCATAGGAGGAAGTACACAGTAAAAAGTGTTCTGAAGCTTGGTTACTAAAAGGCTGAGTATTCCGATTGAGAAATGTTAAATCTAGTCCTCGCATTTAAATGCTTTTCATCAAGGCTTTGAAATTCCATTTACAGGAACTATACTTCACCTTTAATGACACAATTGTATTTTATATAGAAAGATAGAAATTATATCTAATTCAGGATCTAATCAATATGGATATGTAATAGCATTTCTCATGTAGGGCAAGTAGAATTTAGGAGAAAATGTTACTAGAGATTCAGAAGCACAATTTGTAATGATAAACAGTCAATAATCAGGAGGATATATAATTTTAAATGTATAGTCTCCTAAAATCTAAGACCTCAAATTTAATGAAGCAAAAATCTGTTAAAAATGAAAGATATAAATCAACCAACAGTATATTTAGAAAATAAATATATACTTTCAACCATGCATAGAGCCACTAGGCAGAGGATCAGCGAGAAAAACAAGATGAAAAAAACAAAACAAAACAACAAAACACTGCAAAGTAATTAAGTCCAGAAGTCATCTATGGAACCCAGCACTAAGAAAATAAGTTTTTTTTTTTCTCAAGTGCACATGGAACTTTGAAAAAAGTAAAACTTTTTCAAAAAGATGTGGTGTGCTCTTGGCTCATGCCTGTCATCTTTAACTTCTCAGTAGAATGAAATCAGGATCATGGCTCAAAACAAGCCCCAGGAAGAAAAGTCCTGAGACTCTAAACTCCAGATTAATCTCAGAAAAAAACCAGAAGTGGAGGAGTGGCTCAAGTAGTGGAATATCTGCAGCCAAATGAGAAGCTGAGCAGTCCTGACACAAGAGAGAGTGCCAAAAGACTTGCGAAAGGGTTTCTAAATAAATGGAGAGAATGATCCATATTAAGCCATCATAAAATTTAACATTATTGTATTAGTCAAGGAATTTTCTTATGTTCCCTCAACAATGCCTAACATTTTACCCCAGAAATGTTTATCATACACATTAAATTCATAGAATAGCAATGGTCAGAGTAGTAAAAATAATCTCAAGAATGAACAGCCATGTAAATATTCATGGATATCTTAAGAGCTATAAGAGGGGAGGGAAATTGATAAAGGACTCTGGGGTAATAAAAGTCATATTTAAGACAGATGTGAGTAGCACCTAACTGCTAGCTACTCAGAAGGCTGAGATTTGAAGATTATGGTTCAAAGACAACCTGAACTCTGAGATTTCTATCTTCAATAAACTACTAAAAAGCTGCAAGTGAAGTTATGGCTCAAATGGTAGAACTCCACCATTGGGGTGCAAGGGGGAATGGGGGGGGGGGGATGAAGCTCAGGAACAGATCCTACGCCATGAGTTAAATCCCCAGGCCTGTACACATAAAAGAAGTCATATTTAGATAGATTTTATTCCACGTATTGTAGGCTTACCATGTACACAGCAAAAGTAACAAAGCCTTGGTGTCTATTCTAAATCTGTGATTTTGCCCCAATTGTTACTCTGAAATGTTCTAATGTTGCTTCTCTAAATGCAGTGAAAATACTACAAACACTGACATTCTGACAGCAGAACCCATGGTCTCTTGTACTGTTGAATAAATATTAGCAGCCAGTCAGGCTTTGTGTTCCCTATAGCCTATCATTCAACACAGGCTCCTCCTCTTCCTTAGAATGAAGCAGCATGTAGAGTAGTTAATGCTTACAGTTCTCTTGGAAAACTTGGAAACTAAAAGAAAATGATTGCTTTTGACCAAAAGCTATTCTCTTTGTCTTCTATTTCTCTTTTCTCTTTTTCTTTAATTAAATAAGGTGATGTTTCTTACTATATAAAATGCCTCCACTTTCTTGTGATTAAGACATAGTTACACCATCTCTTACTGGGAAGAAAGCAATAACAAAGCTTCCTTTGCAGCTGTCAGCCTGATATTCATTCCAAATCAAGGAACTGAACACAAACATAGCCAAACTGAACTTATTAATTACCTTTGTAGCTAATCAACATTTACTTTGTGCAATGTAACCATTCTGAAAACAAGACACATTCAGTTGCATTCTCTTTGAAATATATTTCTTCTGAAAATTATTTGTTATAATAATTATTGTTTCTTTGTGAACATCACTGATCTGTTTTAGTCTTATTTTGTTTCATTCATTTGTTTTATTGGAGGACCTGCATATATATCCTTGTACAAATTACAAGTTGGATGGTTCATAATATAAAGATGATACTTGATGGTTTGTGTTCTGAAAAGCTATGAGAGAGACTGAAAATGCTTTTCTTTCTCAGGTTATTAAATGGGCTATCTAATATACTTAATAATTAGATTTCATTTTATACTTCCTATAAAGGAATATATAGTTATTTGTTTGGTAGACATTTCTTTAGTTTCTAAGAATTCAATATGAAAGCTTGTGAACTCTGTTATATATGGTAGAAACTTCATCCTGGTAGAAAACTTCATCTACATACAAAAATATGATTTCTCCAACTGTGATCTGTTCACTGGCAGGGGGGATCACAGGGATTTCTTTCACCTATTGATGTCACGAGACACCACTGTGAAGCCAGTGTAAAGAATCCCTTTGGTTTGGATAGAAAAGGTTGCATTTGAAACACAGATCTAGGTATTCCTTATGTCCATAAAATTAGGAGTCATTCTGAAGTTTTTCTATCAGGTTCTTTGGAGTTGACCTCCTGATAAACTAGCTTTGGCAAATATCCATTTCCACAGTTGATTCTGGAAGGAAAAAATTGCTAATCTATGACCATCTAACACAATAATATGTTCTAATTATTATCTTTTTACCTCTGTCTGCATGGACGTCTTTTTCCTTGACTTAATTTGTGTGCTGGAATTTTACTCTGGCTTTGCTTTTGTTATTCCCTATGTCTAAATTAACATAGATGCTAGTTTAGGATTCTGTAATTTTAGATTTTAAAGTTCCAAAGCCTGAGATCTCCATTCAAAGGCAATATATTTCCAATTGGGCAAATAGGAATTAAGTATCTATTTAAAGCTATTTCACTGCTAAAACCAAAAAATACAGGGTCTAACTATTCAGCTCAAACCCAAAGGAGTCCTCTCCTAAGAATATCCTTTGTTCTCACTGTGTGAATGCTTAGAGTGCTGTTTAATCATGTTCACCTGTTAGTATTGTTCTTTTACTATCCATTGGATTAGTTTCAGACATATTCTCATTATTACAAATGAGGGAAACCATGGAGCTTATGTTTCTTTGGGTCTGGCTTGCTTCACCTAATATATTTTTGTCTATGTCTTTCCATTTCCTTACAAATGGGGCAAGGTCATTCTTTCTGAGGAAGCATAGAATTCCATTGTGAATATATGCCACATTTTCTTGATCCATTCTTAATCCATTGAGGGCATGTGGGTTGATTCCAGACCTTAGCATCAATGAACATGAATGTGCTGGTGACTTTATTGGGGTTTGGTGTGTGGTCATTTGGAAAAATGACCAGGAAGTGGATTGCGGGATCATGGGGAAGCTCTATGGCTCAATAACTATGAGAATATGACCTTATAAAAAAGAGCTTATCAAAATTAACTCCAAGAAATGGAAACAAGAGATTTTTACTGTATTGTTTGGAGTTATCTCTTTTTATTTATTTTTTTGTTTTAGTTTATTCCCTTTTGTTATTACGTTTTATTTTTGTACCCTCTCTTTATTGGGAGCTTAGAAAGAATTAGACGCCTAGTATCCACTGGAAAGCAGTCTGTTAAAATAATGGGAGAAGAGATTAGGAGAAATCAATGGATATTTATAGTTGTAATAGTACTGGTAAGATTCAGAATAGGAGTAAACCAGTGTTCTAAGACTTAATTCATTTTCTCTCGGACTCTTTCAGTTTGATGGTCTGAATTTGAGGAAAACTCAGTTATTGTTTGGAACGGGAAAAGAGAAAAGGAATAGATAATCTATAATTTTAAATCCCCCAGGGTGTCCTAAACTGGTAATCTTCTGTAGATGTTGATAATTTTCCACAAAGAACAGAAGTTCTGGTAGAGATTCAGGAGAAATTTGTTCTGAAATATTTGTTTAAATTTTATTATGAAACATTTATGCATGCATACAAATGGGGTTTCAGAAAAGTTACTTTTGTTCAGGAAGTTCTGACAGGGTTGGTAGGAAGAATCCCCCAAATCTGTGGTTATAAATCTTAAGAGTCTCCTTGTATTTCTTAATATCTTCTTTGTCTCCAAAACATTTGCCTCATCCAGTGCAGTTCCTTATGCTGAGTATATAGAATAAACCAGTCTTTCCTTCTTAAATTGAAATGTTGGGTAGTAATCATAATAAAAATAATGAATTTTTAGCTAGTTGTACAATACAATTTCTGTCGTCTTTGGTTATAGTATAAGCAATCATGGCAAATAGAAAGAGCAAGAGTGAAGGCAGGAGGGAGAGCCAAGGGGAGAGAGAGGAAAGATTATACTACATTTTCTTTGCCAGTCGTGGGGCTTGAACTCAGGGCCTGAGCATTGCCCTTGGACTTCTCTCAAGGCCAGAGTTCTATCACTTGAGCCAGAGCACCACTTCCAGCTTTTTTCTATGTGTGTGGTATTGGGCCTTTATGCATGCTAGTCAAGCACTCTAGCACTGGCCAAACTCCGGCCCTATACTACAATTTTTTACTTCATTGTTCTGCCCATAGGAGCATACATATGGAATCATATGGAACTTGCTAAGAATTCAATTCAGTTTAGTCCCACCCTAAAGACACTCAATTAGAAACTGGCTATATAGCTTTAGCAACCTTTATTTTAATGAACTCTTCAGGCCAATGTAATGCACGGTAAAGTTTCAGCAAGTCCAGATCTAGGAAAGGAATGGTTATATAATATAGAAATAAGAATGCATTAGTCACTTTCTAAAGTTAGTTTGCAAAATCATGAGTACTAGATTTCTATTGGGAAAGCTTATTTTTAGCCAAATGAAGACTGTCAGTAAGACCCATTTACTCTTCTCCATGTTTATAGGAAGGAGCCAATATTGTACCTTGTTACTTAGTCATATCAGTTATCTGTACGGGCTTGCTATGGTTGATTTTATTTTTTGGTAATAGTTTTTCCACAATAATCAGTAAAAATATGAAGACCACAAAGATACTTTTTTCTGATGAGCATTTTAAAACACATTCATTTTGGAAGCTTCTCTGGCATGAAGCAGAATTCCATTTCACATTAATTTCAAACATCCAAAATAAGACAGTTGATCATCAATCTTATTCCTAATTCAGCCAATTTTCTAATTACTAGATATGCTTTCTCTGAGGACTCTACCACGGATACAGCTGGGCCCATCAATTATTGATTAGCATAGAATGTTTAATTTCCCCCTGAACAAGTTAATGGAAGTCTGTAAATTCATGTGCTGTATACAGTGGAAGAAATATATTTTCTTTTCTAATTATACTCAGAGACATAAATCAAGTAGTAGGTCTTTTTCATTTATTTATTTATTGCTTTACTAGATTTTGAACTCATTGTTGCTTGGCTTATTCACTAAAGGCTGATGATACTCTATCACTTGAGCCAAGCCTTGCTCACTACTTATTTTCCTTCCTTCCTTCCTTCCTTCCTTCCTTCCTTCCTTCCTTCCTTCCTTCCTTCCTTCCTTCCTTCTTTCCTTCCTTCTTTCCTTCCTTCCCCTCCCTCCCTCCGTCCCTCCCTCCCTCTCTCCCCACCTCTCTCTTTCCCTCCCTCCCTCTCTTCCTTTCTTTCTACTTTTATGTCCTGGAGCTTCTTCTACCAATTGGGCCAAACCTATATTTCTTGCTTTTTTGGATCATTCATTGGAAATAATCTCAGGGACTTCCCTGCTTGGGTTAGCTTCAAAGTAGGATCTTCACGTTTGAGTTTCCTAAATAGCTAAACTTAAAATGGTAATCATAGGAGCCATTGGAACTGGGCTTCTTTCTTAACTTTTTAAACATAATAGTCGTTCCTCAGAGGGCCAAATACTAAGATTACAGGTTTGTGTCATCATTTCCAGCCACAAAAGAGCTATTAAATGAGAATATTTGGAAGAAAGTAGCTGTTGTAACTATGACTGGAAAAAAATATACTTTTAAAACAATTGAAAGCAAATCAAGTTTTTACATTTGATAAGTGCCATGTTTGTGAGTCACTTGATTTTAAGAGATTTCATGTTCATTTCAGCATGATAAAATTCTTAGAACCACTCTTAAGTTCTCTAATATTACAACTCCTTTAGGAGATAAGTTCTGAATTGACACACTGTGACTTTCCTGTCTTGGTCAAGTACATCTCATTGGCCTTAGTGAGGCAAGTTTCTCTTCCTCTCATACTGACTGAGTGATCCCAACACTTACATAAACTAATCTACAGACAGCCAGCAATCCTCCCTGGAGCTCTGTATTTAGGTCTCCGGCCCAGATTTTCTCAAACTTTAGGCTGCTGTATATATAGAGTAGAATACCAATGAGTTTCAGAAGAACATTACTTATCTAAAATTGTATCATACTGAAAAAAAAGTTCAGATGTTTATTTGTAAAGATTTTCTTTGATCCCTTGTGTGCCATTTTCTGTCAACATATATCTTGTCTGTGGAATAATACAGAAAGTATTTTGTTATCAATTCTACTTTTTATATTATTTTTTTTGGTGGGTCATGGAGCTTGAATTCAGCCTGGGCACTGTCCCTGAGCTCTTCAGCTCAAGGCTACCACCCTACCCTGGAGTCAGTCCTCACTTCCTGTTTCCTAGAGGTTAATTGGAGATAAGAGTCTCAGGTCCTTTTGTGCCCAGATTGGCTTTGAACCTTGATCCTCAGATCTCAGCCTCCTGAGTAGCTAGGATTACAGGCTTGAGTCACCTTGCCGGGCTATTTTATTTTAGTTTTGCCTCATATATATTTTTATCAAAATATACATTTTATGAACCTGTCTTAAGACACGTGGAGAGGACAATGATGCTGTTATTCTCTTTAAAATTTTCTACTTCTTGTGTCATTTTGTGTGTGTGTGTGTGTGTGTGTGTGAGTGCAAAAAACCTCAAGCATTTTCCCCTCTGTAATTAATATATGCACTGTGCAAGTTGAGGCTAGAGGTTTCAACTACATGATGATCAGCAAATTGCATCACTTTCCAGACTATAATGCCTTAGACTGTCACATCGTGAATACAAAATGTTGCTCATTAGTGATATTTGTGAAAGAAATAGTGATATTTGTGAAGAAAGATTCAGCAGACATACAAAATGAACCAGAAGCAGTAAAGTAGCACAAATTCAGAACCTCCAAATGAGAGATGATGCACATCTACATTGGAAAATTAGACCTGTAGCATACAAGTCCAAAATAAATTGTTCTGCATCTCTTTAACAGGTAAATTTTGCATGAAATATCCCATAAGGTTGAATTCATTGTTTTTGGCCAGTCCTGGGCTTGAGCTCAGGGCCTGAGTACTCACTCTCCTTGGACTTTCTCAAGGCTAGAGCTCTACCACTTGAGCCACAGCACCACTTCTGGATTTTTTTTCTATGTATATGGTAGTGAGGAATCAAACTTGGTCTAAATGCATGCTAGGCAAGCACTCTACCACTAGGCCAAACTGCCAGCCTCAATTCTGAGGAATGTGGTTGAAATTTGGTCTGGGCAGGAAAGCCTATGAAACTCTTATTTTCACTTAATCACCAAAAAAAAACCAAAAAAGCAAATGGAAAACAGTTAAATTTGTTGGTTTGCCAATGGAATCTTCCTTCCCTTTCATAGTCTAACTCCATTGTTAAAAGCCCCAGTGTTACTCATCTTCAGCTGGTCTCCAGACTGGCCTCCCCACTTTGCTGACCTTGTCCTTCTCAGTATGCTCAGAACTTCTATGACTGTATTGTGAGACTCATCATCTAGCATGTGAATGATACCATTCCTCTGCTTTGGAAATCACCATCAAAATGAGGTAAAGAGGTTGCTTTCATGGCAAAATGGAACAAGGAAAGTTCATATTGGTAGCAAAATGTACCATTACACTCAGATTTTCTCTGCTCCCCACTCTGTCCCCAGAGCTCTGCTGTGATTTTTTCCGGGAACACAGGTTCTCCATTCTGTCTTCAGTTGAATCAGTTATCAGGGAGTAGTGCTTTCCAAATTCTCTGTCTTCCCAGAACCACAGAATTTGACCTTATTTGGACAGAACACTTGCTGTTGAAATTCGTTAAGATAGTTAAAACAAAATCATGCAGTCTGATTGATATGGGACCCTAAAAAGAACGTATGAACAGACACACACATACATATATACACAGACACACCCCACACACTCTCAAACATATACACAAGCATATACATATACTTACATGCACATATACTCACATTTACACACAAACATACATACATACACACATGTACACACACACAGACAAGACCATAGTCAGAGAAAGGAGTCAGAGCCCAGTAAAAGAAGACTATATGGGCACAACACAATGAAATCTACGAAGTATGGGCAAAACCTTCAGGGATGCCACAGTTTTTTTTGTTTTTGTTTTTTTATTTTTGCCATTAAGAAAATAGTCTTCGTCAGGCACCACTGGCTTGTACGCATAATATCTGACAATTGATGTTTGAAGCCAGCTCAGGTAGGAATTCAATGAACTCATGTTCAATGAACCACAAAAAATAATAATTAATAAAATCCAAAAGAAAAATGGAGCTGAAGCTCAAGAGGTACAATTCTAGTCTAGGGCAAAAATGTCCAGGGATATCTCCCAAGCCTTGAGTTCAATTCTTGAACTGGTAACAACAACAGCAACAAAATACTCCTCATATATCAAGAGCGTATGTACCAGAAAATCCATTTGGAGAAATATGATGTATGTAATTCACATGACCATCCGATATGCGGAAAGAACAAAGGATGTTGTTCCTTTGAGAGACAATGGCCATACTGTCACTTTTACCCTCCAGCAATTGAAGAGATATGCTTTAATTCTGAATTGAAGGGGTGTTACATGTTTATCTGCTTAGATTTAATCCCAATTGTGAAAGATATAGATGGTAAACACTTTAGATGTAGACCTGTAGGACTTTTGAAATAGGCTAAAATTGCATAGGGTCTTCTGGGTAAAGATTCAGGATTGAATCCCGTTGCTTCATAATGGAAGAAAGATGAGAAACTCACTGTACATGGCCTCACCATGCTTTGTGCTACCTAGGACCCTGAGGGTAATGTCATTCAGTACCAGATCCAGTCTCTTGACTGAATCCCCAGAGCTAAAGCTAAACAAACCCTCTTGCCATTAAATTATATATTTTTTGTATTATGATGTTATGGGCAATTAATAAAACAGACTAGATCAAGAAGGTTAACTTATTCTTATTTTATATGCCCCATTTAACAGCAGCCAAACACACTTTCATTTTAGCATCTGTTTATCAATTCCCATATTTTATATTCTTAATAATCTTTTCTTTCTTTTTGCTTGAAGTAGATCTTACTGTCCTTTTATTTTTCTGATTACTGGAGATGTGAGTTACGATTATTGTTTTTAGATACTTCTATCCTTTAAAAATATAACATCACATTTGTAAAGAAATGAAAAGGTTTGGAAAAAAATTATTAAGTGCAATAAACCAGAACCAAAGAAACATAGACTCCATATTTTCCATCATTTGTAATAAGTAGTATATCTGTAACATTTTCTAGCAGAAGATCACAATATCTCAACAGCCATATGTACATATGACCATATAAGATGATGCTAAGAGAAATGAACTCCATGACATAGAAACAGGAGTTCTTTCTTTGTGGTTGTTGTTTTGACTGTACTATGTGAAGTTATTTCTTTTTTTTCTTTTTGTATTGTGATTAATAGAAGGAGTACATTATATTCACCAGATGAGGTGCATTACTTCACAAACATTGATACTTTTTCTCATGGTCCCCATTTCCCTTCCACCCTCCCCCCGCTCATCTTGATTTCCCCCTTCCCTATCCAATTTCAAATAATCAATTAAGCACATATAAAATATATCAGATAACAAGGTGAAATATTGTAAAAATATGGGATAAGTTATTTCTTTTGTTTTGATTTTCTCTCTCTGACTTACTCCTTGTTGTCATTGTATCTGATTTTTGTAGTTGGTGTGTTGTATATAGGCTTATTTGAATTAGGGAAGGGAAGAGGAACAATAAGATGATGAGACAAAGTATAAAGGGTGAGCCAATGTACCAGTGACAGTCACAAGACAATAGGTTGGAAATGAACTTTACAATTTTGGAGGGGGTTGGTTAGGGAAAGTGGGATAAAAACAGAGGAGGGGGTAACAATGCTTAACAAGAAAGGTATTCATCACCTTTTGTATGTAACTGTAACTACTCTGTATATCACCCTGATGATAGAATTTTAAAAACTAAACAGTGCTATGAATATTCCTATTGGCACTTTCTTAGTTGTGCCTCCCAAGTGTTGTGTTTTGTATTTATTTTTATTCTATGTGACCACTGAATTACTTGAATTATGTGCATAGTTCCCTCATATTAGAGATGTTTCTTTTATCTTTCTATTTTGGATTTCCAATTTGACTTCCATTGAGTTCAAAGCCTCATGCTTGCTGGAAAAATTCCCTTCCACTTACTGCCAGACTTTATTCCTTTTATTTGATTTTTTTTCATTTAGGATATCATAGTTTTGGCTTCAGATGTTTATCTTTGTCAATGAGCCTCCAATGAGACATTTACTACTCTTTCTATTTAGTTTTTCAGATGGAGTTTCATTAAGATTGTTTTTTTTTTGTTGTTTTTTGTTTTTTGTTTTTTTTTTTTTGCCAATCTTGGTGCTTGAACTCAGGGCCGGTTCCTGAGCTCCTTTTTGCTCAATGCTAGTATTCTACCACTTAGCCATAGCGCCTACTTCTGGCTTTTTGTTGTTGTTGTTGTTGTTGATGTGGTACTTGGGGATCGAAACCATGGCTTCATGTATGCTAGGCAAACACTCTATCACTAAGCCACATTCCCATCCCCTCACTAAATATTATGCCTAGGCAAGTTTCAAAACATGATTCTCCCATCTCTTCCTCGCACATAGCTGGGATTAAAGGCAGGTATGGGCCCTTCTACCCAGATTGTGTGTGTAATATTTTTTTTTTTTGAAAAAAAGTGATAAGCTGGGCAAGTGGATAATGTCTGCAATCCTTTTTATTTTTCCAGTCCTGGAGCTTGAACTCAGAGCTTGCGTACTGACCCTGAGGGTTTTCTTTTGGTTTGTTTTTTCCTTTTTTTTTTTGCATAGGCTAACACTCTATCACCTGAGACCCACAGCATCATTTCAAGAACCCAGAGCTTCATGCAAGCGAGGAAAGCATTCTACCACTAAGCCACATTCCCAGTCCTTGTGAGTTTTATTTGCAATTAAGCACTAAAAATCTGGAAGTGAAGTTTTGTTTTAGGTGACAGAGTGCTAGCCTTGAGCAAAATGCTCCAAGAAAGTGTCTAGGCCCCAAGACCCAGAATTAATACACACGCACAAAAATATAGAAAGAGAGAGAGAGAAGTGGGAAAGACGAGGGGAGGGAAGTTTCCAATATAATACCATTTATTTATTTGTTT
Source organism: Megascapheus bottae (assembly GCF_031878675.1). Classification (NCBI taxonomy): domain Eukaryota; kingdom Metazoa; phylum Chordata; class Mammalia; order Rodentia; family Geomyidae; genus Megascapheus; species Megascapheus bottae. The sequence continues at coordinate 2,876,176 of NC_143517.1, forward strand.
TTCCCCTGATAGTTAGTGGTGTTTCTCTGTGTCTTTTTTATTTTTTTTATTTAAAATTCTTATTCTATATGTATAGAGAGAGGGTGAACATTACATAAGTCAGGTAAAGAGCACATTTCTTTTTGGACAATGTCATTTCTTCGTTTACAATCTGCCTCTCTGAATGATTGGAATGATTTTAAGGTTATTTCCTCCAGGTATCATTTTCAGAAGCTTGAGTATGTAATATTGTGGGTGGTAGTTATCCTATTTGGGGTTAAATGTGTCTTTATGTTTTGCTGAACAAATTTGGACCTCAATGCTCAATATTTCCTTGAATAGTCTTTTAGTTCAATTTTGTTCCCCTTTTGTGATTATGATTACAGAAGCATCAGATCTATTGCTATGGTCCTAAAGGACCATAGGCTCCATATTCAGTCCTTTTATTCTGTTAGGTATAGTGAATTCTACTACCACCTTTAAACATTTATCATTTTTCTGTCTTGTTATTGAACTCATTCTTTCATAATTTTATTCTTTTCATTGCATTTTTTCAGTCCTAAAATACCATTTGCTATTTTCCATTTCAGTTATTTTGCTAGACTTTCTACTTGTTCCTGATACTCTTTCTATTTTTGAAATTTGCTTCAAGCATGTTCTAAATTGTTTGTTGCAAATCTTTTTTTAAATGACTCGCTTAAATTTCTTTTCTGATAAATCTGGCATCTGTGTACTGGAATTTTGGTGTGTGTTGTCTTTCCTCTATAGATGTTTCAAATTTTTATGTAAAGAAGAGATTTTCATACAAAATCAATTTATTTTGAGTATTGTTATGGATTGAATTACTATATTAGAACTTAATTTCTATTGATTTAATTTTAAGATATAGTTAAGAGGGCCTTAAGCTATGGTTTTGTCTAGTCAGTGGAGAAGATTTTTAAAGAGAGTGTTCTTTTCTGTTACATGAGGATATAGTGACAGCACTAGTGCAGCCCTAGGCAGACATCAACTCAGAGGGCAGATTTCTGTCCCCCTTAAAACTGGGAAAGGACCCAGAGTTTGGCCTAGTGATAGAGAGCATGCCAAGCATGTATGAAGACCCGAGTTCAAATTCCTCGGTACCACAAACATATAAACAAGCTAGAAAGTGGTGCTGTGGCTCAAGTGGCAGAGCTCTAGCCTTGAGAAAACCCAAGGACAGTGCTCAGGCCCTGAGCCCAAGCCAAACACTGGCAAAAAAAAACAAACAAAAAACCTAGGAAATACAAATCACTACTCTTTGTAAATGACCCACTCTAGAATATGTTATTATACTCTCCTGAATGGGCTCAGATAGGTAACATAGTCTTTGGATCTTTTAAAAACATGTGTTGAAGTACTCTAGCTCAGATACCACTGTGCTAAAATAAGAAAACTTTATTTTCTTGCTGCCAGGTTGAGAGAAAGGCCAGTCTCTATGTTCAATTTTTGGTTCCACTAAGGCTATCCTGATGTCCTAGTATATTCATTTCTACCCAGTCTTGTTCGAGTGGGGAATGTTGGCTACCTCACTGTATCTGGGACTCCTACTTACATTTTTTTCTAGATGTGGTTGAGATGGGCTCTGTGTTTTTTCTTTGGTGTTCTTTTTTTTTCCTTTGGTATTTTCAGGGAGTACATCTGTCATCATCTAAGCATATTCTGTCTCCCCATATTACCTTTGTGGCCCTTTGATTAACATCCATGGAATGCTTTTTCTCTACTTCTACAGGCACTTTCAAGAGGCTAGTTCTTTAGTTAACAATCATTCTTGGGTCTTTAAGCAACTCTGTCTTCTCCCCAACAGTCAGTCTTCTTATATGCACTTTCTGTAGTGTCTAGAGGTTATATTTGTACAGTGGAAAGGAATAAAAGTTCAGGCAGCAGATACCAACAGCACTAGATACTTTTCCATAGCTTGTATAAAGTATTTGAGAAATTACTTGAATGAGGAAAGATTTATATTTTCTCTCCATTTTGAAGTTATCAGTTTATAGTCTATTAGCTCTATTGCTTTGGGCCTGAGGAGATGAAGAGAGTCACCGCATCATATACGTGGCAGATGAATTTGCTTATTGCATGAAAGCCAACAATCAAAAAAGAGGGAGAGAGACAAAGACGGAGATGGTGGGAATGGAAAAGAGGTCAGGGAAGAAGGGAGGGAGAAAGAATGAGACAGAGAGAAAGAGAATATGGAAGGCTCCAGAGATGATGTGAAAATCTTTTCAAAGCAGCACCCTGCAGAAATGACTTGCATATATCTAGGCCCATTCTGCTATGATCTTATTGATGGTTTAATGAAGTTACTTTTCTTATTACCTAACCAAATCTCCATAAAGTTACCAGCTGAGGAATCAAGCCTACAACACATGAGTCTTTTAGGGGACAACTTGTATTTAAACCATAACATTGCTATTTGAATAGTCTTTTAATATGAAAGTTTTCACTCTGCTCACTTTCTGGAAGTGGTACACACTTATAAAAGGCTGTAGTCAAGGGTTGGATAAGTGGGACTGCATTAAACTGCGGAGCTTTTGTATGGCAAAGGACATAGCTAGTAAACTAATTAGGAAGCCTACAGAGTGGGAGAAGATCTTCACCAACCATATAACAGACAAAGGCTTCATATCTAAAATATATCAACAACTCAAAAAATTGAATCACTCCAAAACTAATCTCCAAAGTAACAACCATCCCATTAAAAGATGGGCCAAAGACTTAAAGGGAGTCTTCTCTGAAGAAGAAACAAAAATGGCCTATAGACACATGAAGAAATGCTCAACATCTCTGGTCATAAAAGAAATGCAAATCAAAACAACTCTAAGATTCCACCTCACTCCAGCTAGAATGGCCAGGATCAGGAAAACGAATAATAACAGATGCTGGAGAGGATGTGGCCAGGAGGCATCACTACTACACTGTTGGTGGGAATGCAAACTCGTTCAACTACTATGGAAAGCAGTATGGCAGTTCCTCAAAAAACTAAACATAGAGCTCCCCTATGACCCAGCAGTTCCACTACTTGGCATTTACCCAATCATCCAGAAACAAGGACATACTAAATCCACTAGCACAACAAGCTTCATTGCAGCTCTATTTACCATAGCAAAGATATGGAACCAACCTAGATGTCCCTCAGTTGATGAGTGGATCAACAAGATGTGGTATTTGTACACAATGGAATTCTATGCTGCTGTCAGAAAGAATGACATCGCCCCATTTGTTAGGAAATGGAAAGACTTAGAAAAAATCATATTAAGTGAAGTAAGCCAGACTCAGAGGTACTTAGGCTCAATGGTTTCCCTCATTTGTCATAATCAATAGAAACCTTGGGCTCTCCTAGCAGAGATTTGTAATAGAGCAAAACCTTAATATATAAGGCCATATAGTAGGAAGCTAATTGAAAGGACCTCTAGGATATAGAAATATAAGCCATATAATGAATGATGTTCTTAAGGTACTATGTTATCTCTCATCTCTTTTGCTTGGTTATCTCATATTGTTACAGTATCTCACTTTGTTACCTGATATATCGGATATATTTGTATTTGGTTATTTGAAATTGGATAGGAAAGGGGGTAAAACAAGATGAGGGCTGGAGGTGTGGGGGAGGGAAATGGGGACCAAGACATGTGAAAGGGTTTCAATGTATGTGAATTAATGCACCATCTATCTGGCAAATATCATGTAACCCTTCTATTAATTACAATAAAATATATATGAAGAAAAAAAAGACTGTAGTCAACCATTACTATCTTGCTGTTTAAAGTCAGCCGTTATCTAGCCCCATCCTAAATAATCATTCATCAGGATGTATCTTAGTTTTCTGTCCCATTGGCTTAATTCATGTTTTAATGTTTTAGAAAATGAAATAAAATGCAGATCAGACCACCTTAAAGACTGATTTGCAAAGTATGAAAGAAATTATTGCTCTTTAATGATAATAAGAGTATTGAAAATACTCTTGGATACTCATGGATAGGGTAACATGAAAGAACCCTATTTTATCAAAGATCTACAGACTGCAAATGCATACCAAGGTGGGAACAAGGTTGATTTCCCATTTGCCTAGCAATAGGTATTGTTTGTTTTATGTTTCTATTATCTCTTTTCTATACATTCAACTTTTGTGTTGCTCTTTTGTCCTGAGGTCCTCTACTAGTTATACTAGTCAGACTGGATTAATATCAAACTTACGTGTCCTTAATGCCACATGTTCAGATATAGCCATGTCTTGAGTTAATGGAGGTAGGTCTTTGACACATGAATTTGGGTCATTACTGTAAGTTCTCTAATATTAGTCAGAAGATCAAAAGGGATTCTCAGTCTCTTTATATGATTTGTTTAACAGTCAAAATGGACAAAAGCTAAGCAGTTAGAAAGGGAACTGTATTTTCAATAACCAGTTTTTCAGTGGTTATGGAAATATTATTCATTAATTTCATGCTTTGAAGTCACAACCCAATGAAAAAGGGAGTGTCCATAATAGAAGATTTTCTTCTATATACTACATAATTAACCTAATAATCTGGGACAGTTAGTAACATATTCCAAATGACTCAGTTTCTAGAAGAAATTAAGTATATTTCCTTCTCAATCTAAATAAGTTCAGTAGGAGTCATCACGTGGATTGCCAGAATAGATATAAAGAATTAAAATTTAAAACATTCTGAGAAGAAATAAGGCATAAATGAAACACATATATTCTTCTTAAGTATGTTGTGCATTTTTTTAAAAAGGTGTATGAACTCATAGAAAGTCTGTTTTCAGGGGCCAGGAGTTTGGCCTAGTGGTAGAGTGCTTGACCAGTATGCACGAAAGTCCAGGTTCAAAAACCTTGGTATCATATATATAAAAAAATTGGAAATAGTGCTGTGGTTCAAGTGATAGAATGTTAGCCTTGAGGAAAGTCCAAGGACAGTTTTCAGGCCCTGAGTTCAAAGTTCCAGTACTGGAAAAAAAATAAGAAGAAAATGAAAGCCGGTTCTCCTAGCTAAGTTATCTAAGGAGAAGCCTAATGGCAACCTTTGAAAGTTAAACTGAATTCTTTTGTTTGAAATTCCTAATTTAGTAGAAGTAAAGGCTGCAAGATAGAGGTGGAAGCCTCCCAGCTCCCATCTGTCGGGAACTTGTGTCTTAAACCTGAGATTTTATGCCTTCTCTGACAGTTAAACATTTTAGAAATAACATCGGTTTTTAAAAACAATTTTGTAAGTCTCAGGTTTTGATGATGTAGATTTAGGTAGATCAGCCACCAGAATGCCAACATCCCTTCAAACCAGTTTCTCGTTATAGGATTTACATGTGGAAAACAACATTCCAATTTACTATGTAAATAGGAGATGCTGCCACATAGTTTGTTCTTGGTCTCTTTTTGCTCTTCTCTACTTGACTGGGTTGGAATTTTCTCTTGGCTGGCTTCTTTCTTAGCACTTAGCACAGTGACGGCCCTTCTGAGCCTCATGAATTTCCTCTCTCCTGATGGACAGTCCTCCCTTAGAGGAGTTTATCTGCCCCACCACTTTTCTCTCTCATGCTGGCAACGATCTTTTGCTAATATCTTTGACTGTACAAGTTTTATTCATTCTTCCCAAACTTTGACTGCCATCTCCTATCCAAACTAAGCTTCCTAATTCCCTACCAGACTCAGGGGTATTCTTTTGTGACATTTTAGAAAGTAATAGTTTTGGTCTCTATCTCTCCCACCCCCCAACCCAAGATGGCATAAAAATGTGGCATTTTAGAGGGCTCCAAGTCAAATGTTTGGAAAATATTCAATATCTTACTATTTTAGTGTAGAAATGAGCATTGTATTTCTACAAAAATTCACACTCTGTCCTCTTACAGTCAGCTCATATCAATAACCAATCTTGTTTGTTACTAGAGGTTACATATTCTGGAAAAGACTGATCTCCCAGTATCACGGTTTCTCAGAAAAATACTGTCCAATATAGTTAGTATTACCAGGAACCAAGTAACCTTTGATAAAGAGTAGAAATACGTACATACACAAATGGCATAGGTACAATCCTGTCAGCAAGACAAACTAGTCTGTGTTCCTTTGAAAACTGTCTGATTTAATTGTGATGGAAAATAACCATGTGCAGTTTGATATGCCATGATTAAGATTAGGGTGACTTAGAAAAAGTCAGTTTTTTATTTACTTCAGAGATCTTGAGAGAACAAAGGTGGAGTAAAAGGTAACTCATACACCAGGCAGCAGTGGTGTATGCCTATAATCCTAGCTACACAGGAGGTTGAGATAGGAGGACTGTAGTTTGAAGCTAGCCTGGGCTGGAAAGTCCATGGGACTCTTATCGACAATTGCCCACTAAAAAGCCAGATGTAGAGCTATGGTAGAGCACTAGCCTTGAATAAAAAATCTCAGGGTCAGTGCCCAGGCCCAGAGTTCAACCTCCCAGGCCTGGCATGCACAAGTGCCTACATGTGCACCTCCGACATACACATATGCAAATCAACACTGCAGAGTTTAGTATAACTTATCTCTAGATGATAGCTAGATGATAGGTACCTACAGGTATGAAAATACATCAGATTTATAATATTTGAGTATGTAGGGTTATGAAATAAATGTACCAAATTTTAGACAGTAGTTTTTATACACATGGCCTCTCTTGAATACTCAAACAACAAGATAGATAAAGTCCATTTTCTTATGAAAAAGAGACATTTTGGTATCTCTACATAGCTTTTGCACAAACTTTTCAATTTTATTTTGCTCTTCACAGTATGTATTTTTTTTTATTGCTATGGTGTCCAAGAATGAATGCAGAGAAACACAAGGTGGCAAATGACAATGATTGGTTGAAAAGGAAAAGGAAAAGAGAAGCAGACAGGAGGGATGTGAAGGAAAGGCACCACATGGGGTGTGTTGTGCAAAGGTTAACAAGGTGTTGTTAGCAAAAAGCCCTGTGATGCTCAAGATCACTAGGCAGCCTGTGTTTCATGACAACCCTCAGCCCTAGTCAGAGACTCACTGCAGTCTACATGAGATTTCCATGAGTTGTTTGGCCCCTGTCACTAGATGCTCATTTGATGAGAGCCTTCGGATTTGTTGTTCATGTGCCAGTCTTTCAGGATGAGATGTCTGTGGCTAATATGTATGATTGCTCAAAGCCATGACGTTGTGATATCCAGGATCTGCACTTGTCCTGATCACATAGCCAGGCTCTTCTCTTGCTGTCCCTCACTCCATCTCTCTCCTCACTTACTCTCTTTTAACTGTTGAGAAACTGAGTTCCTGCTCAATGATTTGTTATGCTTTCTTATGCATTTCCATTCTTCCCTGATGCCTACATTGTCTGGAATAAGTTATTTTCAGAGCTACCTCCTCATCACATGCTCGTTATCCTCTTTCTTGCTATCCATGAGGGCTCCCAGTGTGGGGAGCAAACTCTCTTTTAGCTAAGTACTTCTAGTTCCTACTACCTGGCCTGGTTTAGCATAGCTAGCTAATTTTGGAGGAATATATGAATGATTTAGTATGTATAAGCATGCTGATTTATTTTTATGTGAAAATAGTCTAAAGCCAAGCATTTCACATTTACTATATACTTAGAGGAACTAGAGTTTCACCTCCTTGGAAGTAGGAAAACATCTTTTATTTTGCCTAAAATTGTACTCTAACAATAGATATTGTTTGCTAGATGGCAGATTGTTTGGGAACTCTACGGTTATAATCTACATAAGAATGTATATAAGAAATAAACGAGTGACGCCTACATAACCTGAAATCTTGAGACTAAAATAGCTATGTAAATTTCAGTCATAATAGTTCATCCATACAGACTCCACATTTATTTACTCTGCCCATACACATTTGTCTTTCACTATGAGATGGTCCAGACTCTTATAAGCAAGTTCATGTGACAACTGAGTTGCACAGTCAGCACATTTATCTTCTAATGCAGGAAATTATGTAATTAATCAGTTGGCAGCTTTGTCAAATTACTTTTTCAAAAGTATTATTTTAGGCTAGGAGCCAGTGGCTGATGTCTGTAATCCTAGCTACTCAGGAGGCTGAGATCTGAGGATTGCGGTTCGAAGCCAGCCTGGGCACAGAAGTCCGAGAGATTCTTATCTTTAGTTAAGCACCAGATACCGGAACAGATGTTGTGGCTCAAGTGGTAGAGCAGTAGTCTTGAGCTGAAGAACTCAGGGACAATGCCCAGGCCCAGTGTTCAAGCCCCATGACCATAAAGAAAAGTATTTTATTCTTGAGGCTCATAGCAAGTACTTTTTACAGCACTTATAACACCTAAACCATTAGGAGATTTTTATTAAACAGATGTAGATTAAGCAGATAAAGAGGGCTCTTCTCAGATTTATTCTATCTGCATTCTACCTAGCTCTTCACATAGCTACTGATATGAGCCTGAATTCTAGGTACTCAAAACAAGGATTCTTATGTGCTCTACCATGATTTAAAATTCTCAAAATGAAATCAATAGCAAATATGAAAACACAAAATATCAATGAATAATTAGAATATCATTGCTTCTGGTTATTTCTGTAATATGAATTAAATTTATTCTGCTTCTACTTGTACTCATTTTATGTTTTAAGAGAAGAGGCTACATAGCTATTTGAAAGTCAGACTTCCTGAATTGGGCTTCTAAATTGCCTTCTTAGTGACTGATTTTCCTCAGATTAGATACCCCTGGGTATGTGAATACAAATTTTATAGTCCTTATGATTTCCTAGTTGTCATTCTGTTAATTTGTGAACTATTTTGTGAGGACTTTTCTGAGAAGAGTGATATGATCTTAATACATGGGTAATTTATTAAGTATTGGAAGACAACTTAAATTATAAGGTATTCTATAGGATAAATATTTTTATTTCTTCAACTAATAAATTGTATGAGAAAGATTTATTTTTCTGCTGTTCACAGTAGACAGAGTTTGTTCATGCCGCTGGCTGATGTCACGAGGCTTGTAGCCCTCTAGCAAATAATGCTAATTAATATTGTAGCTTGGCAGCAGGCAAGGCCTAATAGTCTTACAGCATCCTTGATGGCTTCTAAGGTCACCAAGTTCTCAGGCTCATGTCTCACAAGCTAGAAGGGATTAAGTTCAAGGACAATGAAGAGTTAGTTGTGAACATTTTTATTCAGGAAAGAAGTTTCTCTTCTGGCTTAAATCCACAGTTGTCCTAAAGCAGTTGAGACTGACTGCTCTGATAGGTGGCCTCTGTGTCAATGAGGAATAGGACAACTGACCAATCAGAGTGGATCTATAATGGTGTACTTGAAGTGTGGATTTCTCTGCTCATAACTAGGCATTTGGCAGGCAACGTTTCCTTTATTGGACCCTGAGTCCTTCTGATTGTCAATGTCCAAATAAGTTGGTTGTCGATCTGCAAATATGCCTCAACCTTTGAGGGAAAATTATAAACTCAATTTGTTATGAAATGATTATGTAGCTGTTACTCTATCATGTGTTTTCATAGCAGTTTTGTTAATAAAATTGACTTTATTGAAAAAATCCAATGCATATCCTACAACATTTTAAAAAATTGAGGAAAGAGGTAGGGTTTATCAGAATGGGGGATAATTATCAATATACATTTTATTCATAAACAAATTTGTGAAATGGCAACTCCTTTGTTCAACCTATGAAAGATAATAAAAATATATTTAAAATACCTTATCTGCAAGACATAGATAAAGGGAGTTTTCCAGTTTAAATAAAAGGGCATTGGTGATCTTTTAATGAAAATTCAATTAATGATTTAAAAAAGGAAGATTGTGTAATGATGGGATATCATTACACCATTCTAATTGCACCAGACTTTGAAGTTTTTTTAATACTAATAATATATAATTCATGAACGTTACAAATGGCTTAAAAAACACAATATGATAAGATCAATGACAGTTGTGGATCTTTAATATGTTTTCAAGTCAAAGTTATGAATTAGCAAGTTGGAAAGACAAAGGGCATTCAGTGTTCAAAGTAGAATTGTGGTTCAAAGGTGTCGATACTCAGTAGAAATTTTAATTGTCTGGCTCTACTTTTTCCTTTGAAATAATTGAATTACACGTATGCATCCTTTATAATGTATGCTTTCTTTTCTTCAGGCACGGTAGCCTGAGGAAAACTACCAAGGGGATATGAATACCTTTGTTTCTCACTGGAAGGAAAAAGGTCTACTTTGGGTTCTTTTTTATCGGCTACCATATATCTTTCTGGATTTATAATTACATTACCATTCCTATCTAGTCATACATATTGATTGATCTTTCTTTCTACTGAGCTGCCTAAGTACCAGGTCAAATGACCATACACTGTTCTTTACTGAACTGAGGGCTTTCGCTCCTAATGAAAGTGGCTGTCAAATTCGTAGTTGCACCGGGATCCCATCCAGGATAGTTCTATTGTCTATTCTTCTCATCTTTTCTTTTTTTTATTGTAATTAGTAAAAGGGTTACATGATATTTGCCAGATAGAAGGTGCATTAATTCACATACATTGATACCCTTTCACATGTCTTGGTACCCGTTTCCCTCCCCCCCCCCACACCCCCCACCCGTCTTGGTTTTCCCCCCTTCCCTATCAAATTTCAAATATCCAAATACAAATAAATTCAATATATCAGATAACAAAGTGAGATACTATACCAATATGAGATAACCAAGGGACAGCAAAGGAGATGAGAGACAACATAGTACATTAAGGACAACAATCATTCATTATATGGCTTTTGTTTCAATATCCTGGAGGTCCTTTCAATTAGCTTCACATTATATGGCCTTATGTATCAAGATTTTGCTCTATTGCAAATCTCTACTAGTAGAGCCCAAGGTTTCTACTGATTATGATGAATGAGGGAAACCATTGAGCCTAAGTTCCTTTGAGTTTGGCTTACTTCACTTAATATGATTTTTTCTAAGTCTTTCCGTTTCCTAACAAATGGGGCGATGTCATTCTTTCTGACAGCAGCATAGAATTCCATTGTGTACAAATACCACAACTTGTTGATCCACTCATCAACTGAGGGACATCTAGCTTGGTTCCATATCTTTGCTATGGTGAATAGTGCTGCAATGAACATGGTTGTGCTAGTGGGTTTAGTATGTCCTTGTTTCTGGGTGGTTGGGTAAATGCTAAGTAGTGGAATTACTGGGTCATAGGGGAGTTCTATGTTTAGCCTTTTGAGGCACTGCCACACTGCTTTCCATAGTGGTAGAATGAGTTTCCACTCCCACCAACAGTGTAGTAGTGATCCCTCCTGGCCACATCCCCTCCAGCATCTGTTGTCATTCGTTTTCCTGATCCTGGCCATTCTAACTGGAGTGAGGTGGAATCTTAGAGTTGTTTTGATTTGCATTTCTTTTATGACCAGAGATGTTGAGCATTTCTTCATGTGTCTATAGGCCATTTTTGTTTCTTCTTCAGAGAAGACTCTCTTTAAGTCTTTGGCCCATTTTTTAATGGGATGGTTGTTACTTTGGAGGTTAGTTTTGGAGTGATTCAATTTTTTGAGTTGTTGATATATTTTAGATATGAGGCCTTTGTCCGTTGTTTGGTTGGTGAAGATCTTCTCCCACTCTGTAGGCTTCCTGATTAGTTTAGTAGCTATGTCCTTTGCCATGCAAAAGCTCTGCAGTTTAATGCAGTCCCACTTATCCAGCCTTTCTCTGATTTGTTGTGATTCTTGGTCCTCATCTTTTCTTGCTTAGTTTTAGACTCTTGTTTTTTCCTTGTTTTATTATCAGTCTTATTATATGAAATAGCTTTCTCAATGTTCAGTTTTCTTTTTTAAACATTGACTTTTTATTTTCTTTAATTTGTTGTGCAAAAGAATTAACACTAAATATGTCAGTTTTCAATCTTTATGTTTCTTTGGCTCCATATGTTACTACTTACTGCTCCCTGGAATATGTTCATTCCTAGTTTCCCTAGAACTCCCTTATAAACTATTCTCCAAAGAGAAGTGAAAAGAACTTACAAACTTGTTACTCTGACAATGACTTTTCTGAAGTTAAAACCTCCAGCTGAACCTGTGTTCATTTTGTTAAAATATGAAGGCCCATGCTTGGTCTTCCATATTTTAAACAATGATATGTTTTTCCAGCATACCTTGTTACTGTCTTTATTAACTACTAGCTTTCATTTTCAATTCTGGAGGTATTTTTAAGGTGCCATTGTTCTCAGCCTTAATATATTCACACATGCCTTTCTTTTTTCTTTTTTTCTTTTGTGGGTCATGGGACTTGAATTCGGCCTGGGCACTGTCCTTGGGCTCTGCAGCTTGAGGTTACCACCCTCTACTTGAGCTAATCCCCACTTCCCGTTTTCTAGGGGTTAATTTTACTTTATTTGCCAGTCCTGGGCTTAAGCTCAGGGTCTGAGCACTGTCCTTGGACTTTTTCAAGGCTAGAGCTCTACCACTTGTGCCTCACCACCACTTCCGGCTTTTTTTCCTATATATTTGGTACTGAGGAGTCGAACTCAGTCTTCATGCATGGTAGGCAAGCACTCTACCAGTAGGCCAAACTTCCGGCCTCTCTAGAGGTTAATTGGAGACAAGAGTCTCAGGTCCTTTTGTGCCCAGGTTGGCTTTGAACCTTGATCCTCAGATCTGAGCTTCCTGAGTAGCTAGGATTACAAGTGTGAGCCACTACGCCGGCTTTCACACATGCCTTTCTAGCATAATCTTCCTAACATTGCTTTATGCATTAGTCATGCCTTTGCTTAGGCGAAGTACAGTACAGTACAGAATGTGGAGTATTAATTCCCACAGATTCTGAATCTCCTCCAATCATATCGGCCACAAGTTTGTGACCTTAGTGGATGTCTTCAAATCAGACTGAAACCTTGGTAAAATCACCCCTAGTGTGCCTTGAAAATGTTGTGGGGAATGGGATTTCGACTTGCTTTGATTTCTTGAATAAAAGCCTGCAGGTCCAAAAAAGAAAGAAAGAAAGAACGAACGAACGAACGAACGAACGAACGAACGAAAGAAAGAAAGAAAGAAAGAAAGAAAGAAAGAAAGAAAGAGAAAGAAAAAAATGCAGAGGTTGGTGTAATGTTGGAGCATTTTTTATGCAAGGTTTACATTTTCTACTAAAAACTATTTAAAATTTGTTGTATAAAAAAGTTAATTCCCTTAATGACTAAATGCCTGGATTTAAAAAGATGTTCTTAGTGCCAGCGGCTCAAGACTGTAATCCTAATTAGTGTAAAGGGGAAATTGACAAGACTGTGGTTTGAGGCCAGGTAGGGCAGAAAACTTTCTTAAAGCTATCTCGGTACAGTGACCTGTCTGGAATCCCCAATTGTATGTGGAACTTAGAACTGGAGGATCAGGTTTGTCACTAGCCTAGGCAGAAATGCCCAAAAGACTCCCTTCCAGGCTGTGAACCACTGAAGACGGGAAGCTTATGCGTAAGCAGATTGTAGTTCAGGCATGTGATGCTGCACAAAACAAGACCTTATCTAAAAAAAAATCACCTGCAAAAAAGAGGGCTGGAGAGTGGTTCTAGTGGTCTAGTACCATCCTATCCAGTAACATGGATTTCTCATTTTTCCAAACAATTACACTCTAGAATGTGATTATGCTCTTATCTGAAAGACATTATTTCTTTTTTTATTTCTTTTTTTAACTTTCTTATTTTTGTGGGTCATGGGGCTTGAACTTGGCCTGGGTGGTATCCCTAAACTCTTCAGCTCAAGGCTACCACCCTTGAGTCAACCCCCACTTCCCACTTTCCAGAGGTTAATTGGAGATAAGAGTCTCAGGTCCTTTTGTGCCCCAGCTGGCTTTGAACCTTGATCCTCAGATCTCAGCCTCTTGAGTAGCTAGGATTACAGGCATGAACCACTGTGCCCGAGAGATGTTATTTCTTAAATCGATCCCTGGTTCCATGTGATAAAATGGGATTATCTTTATATTTCACATAGCATCATTTAATATTAGATCCATATGATTTCAACTAATGCTTTGGTTTTACAGGGTAAAAACAAAAATCATTTTATTACGTATGGAACCAGTAGTTATGATCTAATTGCTCAGTATTTTGTTTTGTAAATAAGCAAAGATAACCACCTAGACTAGGATATGTCAAAATGCATCATCTCTGCTATTATGCATGGCTGTTTTCACCTCATATTTCCACAAGAAATTATCCACACAACTGCCTCAGAAAAATGTAAGAGTGTATGGTCTGGGAGTTAGGCTTAATGGTAGAGTGCTTGCCTAGCATACATTAAGATCCAGGTTTGATTCCTCAGTACCACATACATAGAAAAAATGCTGAAAGTGGTACTGTGGCTCAAGTGGTAGAGCTCTTGCCTTGAGAAAGCCCAAAGACAGTGCTCATGCCCTGAGTTCAAGGTCCAGGACTGACAAAAAACATAAAACAAAAAAAAACCCCACAAGTATATATGCCATTAAGGCTAGTTTTATTGAAAAAAATTTAAAACCTTCTTTATAATTTCTAAATTTTAAATTTACTAGACTTGATAACTTGGAAAAAATCTACATGAAATATCTCTTCTGCATTTCTGACACATTAAGATGTTTTCTTTTGTGTTGCTAATTATTTGCTTTTCAAATTTTATTGCCTAATCAATGACAAATACAAAATAGTTATCTTTGTTTTTCATTTCATTTTTACAGTACTGGAGATTGAACCCAGATTCTCACTCATGCTAGGTTAATACTCCACCATGGACTTATCATCTCCAGCTCTTTAACTTCATTTTGAGACAACTTCTTGACAACTTGTCTCAGGTATCGATGAAACTTATGTCTTCATGAATCTTTTTTTGTGGTATGGCAAAGAAGCTTGAGAGAGAAGTTGGGAATCCTGTTTAACAGAAGGCTAGAGAAGTTCTAATGCTTATTCATGCATGCCTCACTCTTGAAATTATTGCCATTAAATATAACAAGTAATTTTTTTCTAAATACATTACTTATCTGTATAAATATAAACTTTCAGAGATTTGATAGATACAGTTTAATTTATTATGCCAATAATTTTTCTATTTTAGCCATTAAATCAGTGTAAGGCTGCTGTGTTTGTTCATATGTCATGGTCATTGATTCATAAAACAGCTTAGTATTTTGATTTTTTTTAACTCATGGTATACTAAAAATTATTAGCTTTGTCTAAGTTTGTTCTTATCTCTCTCTACTTCCTATTAAAAATAGAGATATCATAACTTTATACAGAAGAATAAAGGCATAGTTTTATACATTTTTATCAAGCTTTTATAATAGAACAATTTTATATTGTATGAAATTGTTAATAGATAAAATTTGCCTTATGGGCAGAAGCTATATTAGCTACTCTGGAATGGAGCCAGGCATCTGATATTTTGTAAGCACAATAAATGATCTTGCTGGATTGTGAAAACTAACAGAGACCCAAAGGCTTCTGAAAGTATGTCTTATGTAGTAGGAAATTAAGTGTGAATTTTGGACTAAGGCACAAATGTTTACTGTTTAACACATACCAGCATGATCCACATGAAAACAATATTAAAAAGTAATGATTAAAATCTACTTAAATGATTCTTGGCATCTTATTCAAATGAAGTTTATAAAAATCAATCTAATGGATGAAGTAATTTTCAAAGAAGATGTCATTTGATAGGTATGCTGGAGAGAACATTGAATTTCTTTGCCTTAAGCTAGTGTGGTGACATGTACACAGCATTTCTGGAACTTACCATATGTCCTTGCAATAAAGGTAAAAGTAGACTGATGTTTTTCTCTCACCAGACAATCCAAAAATTAAGATATTGGATAGCTCCTGCATCAACAACAGAAATACATATGCTTTGAGGTTAACCTTTTTCGAATTTCTCAAACAATATTTCTTATGGATGGAGAATACCACACACACACACACACACACACACACACACACACACACACACACACACACAGAGCAACATAAACTGAAGGGAGAAAATAGATTTTCTAGAGCATAATAAATCCAGGAAAGGTTCCCATTGATAATCCTTAAAGCACTGCCAGAAAATCTAAAATCTTTACTTTATGGAGGAATTCCATAAGGTTTTCCATGGTGGCTGAACTCATTTCATTCTCATCAACAGTTTATACAGATTCTTTTTTTCCTCACATGCTTGCCAAGATTGTAATTGCTGTTATGTTCTTGATAATTGTCATCTGACTGGGGTGAGATGAAATGTCAACGTCATTCTGATGTGCATGTTTTATGGTCAAGGATATTGTATACCATTTGTATATTTATTAACTGATTTGATGATTCTGTAGGAGTTTTGATTTTGAGTTTCTTGTTTATTCTACCAATGAATCTTTTCTTTGATGTACAGCTAGTAAAATTTCTCCCCATGGTCTCTTCATTCTAGTCATTATTCCTTTTGTTGTACAGAAGCTTTGCATTCAAAGAACTTCCACTGATCAGTCCTTGCTCTTATATGCTGAATCATTGGAATCCCATTCGTGAAGTTACTGTCTATCTCAATGTTTTAATGTTTTTCCTATTCTTAGTTACAGTTGTTCCAGTTTCAGGATAGGTATGATCCAGCTAAACCACTCTTGGGCATATAACCAAAGGGGTGAAAAATCAAGATATGATAGAATCACTTGAATAACTGTGTTCATTGCAGCACTACTCAAAATAGCTAAGCTATGAGAACAGACAAGATGCCCTACAAGATTATGGATTAAAGAAATATGGAATATATACATATATGCACACATAATGAACTACTGAGCCATAAACAAAGAATGAAATTGTTTCATTTACAGGCAAATGCACAGAACTAAAAATACCAAGCTCAGTGATTGGAATACAAAAATATCAGATATGCTGTGTTACTAAAGTTATAAATGCCTTCTTAACTTAAAGTAACCATAGATTTCCTTTTTACCAAGAATTACTAGATAAGTCATGAGACTATCAACATTTTTATCTACAAAAAGAAATGATTTCTTCAAACACTTTTTATAGATAATTAATTTATTTCTGGTTGTATATTCCAGTAAAGAATCTTGAACTTGTAAGTGTTGTTCCTTATATACCAAGATTAAAACTTTTTGATAACATAAAAAAGGAAATTGTGCCATTAAATCCTGGAATGATGTGCTGAATTAACAAACAGGATTTAGACTGATCATTTTCTGCAGAAGGGATTGAGTATTACTGTTGCTGGTATTTGCTGACCCCACTCTGATTTACCTTTATGTTTATAGCTACTTGATCAGTGCAATGTCACCTGTTGTAAAATTGTCACCCCCCCACCTCTTCCTTTCTCTCACTTTTCTTAGTTTTTATAACATTCATTGAAATGTTTACCATTTAACACAGAAACCTATGCTTATAATGAGTCTTCCTTTGCATTATTTTCCATTATCTCTCTGACACATTCTGTCATTCTCAACTCTCCATTCCAGTCTTGTGTACCTAACTGGCATACTTTTTTGTGTGTGAATATTACTGAGAGATTCAATCTTACAACATTCGAGGGGAGCTTACAACAAAGATACATTCTCTTTTTAACTCCCTGTCCTTCAAGGAGTAAGTTAACAGTTTTCCCTCCAAAATATTCTTCAGAGATCCATAATCCTAGTAAAAGTCATCCTCAAAGGAATATAAATATTGCTAAGGCTTGGACAAAAAGTAATCATTAAATTGAATTCAATTAAATAAATTTAAGGCAACCTGCACAAGGACACATATTTGCAGTATTTCATCAGGTTTTTGTTTGTGGGTTTTTTTATATAAACAAAAGAAAAGAAATGCCTTTTCATTGCTACAAATATTGGTTATTCAGTTTTTATTTCAAGTTCTCCAATGTGTCTGATTGTATTGGTATTGTTTTTGTTTTTGCTTTTACCAGCATAAATCAATGCTTTTTTTTTTTTTGCCATTCCTGAGCGTTAGCTCAGGGCATGAGCACTGTCCTTGGACTTTCTCAAGGCAAGAGTTCTACCACTTGAGCCACAGCACCACTTCTGGCTTTTTCTATGTATGTGGCACTGAGGAATTGAACTCAGATCTTTGTGCATGCTAAGCAGGCACTCTACCACTAGGCCAAACTCCCGGCCCAGAAATCAATGTTTCATGTAGCCACATTATTAGCTTTTCATTATCACTTGGGAAATATTTATTCTTGTTAGTTTTATCTTAATGAGAGTTCACTGCTACAAAGAAATGTTGGCCTTGCTATTATGAAGAGTGCTTGTCCGAGTTTCCATAATTTTAGGTTTCTTATTGTCATAGTAGCTTGTAGGAACATTAGATTTTCTTAGAATATTTGATAAAATGACAAACATATTTTAGTTAAAATAAATTAGATCTAACAATTTACCTCAATTACTAGAGCATTACATTAACATTATGAGGCAGGTTCTCTACCACTTGAGCCACCACTCCAGACCCTTTTTTCATTTGTTATGGTTGAGAAAAGGTCTCCCATATTTTTCCAGGCTGCCTGAACTATGATTCTCCTATTTGTATCCCTCTGCTCACTGAGGATGACAGATGTACTCATGCACTAGGACCAATGGTTTTCCTACAGCTGGGATGACAGACACACCAGCATACCTAGTCACTGGTTAAGATGGATTCTTCACATCTGTTTGGACAGGGGGTTTTGAACTTTGATCCTCTGATATCCCCTTCCAAGTAGCCGGGATTATATAGTAAAACAACAAGCCAAGTGGTCTTTAATTCTTTTATTTATGTATGTATCTGTAGACATACACATACACACACACACACACACACACACACACACTCACACAAACACACAATGATTTTTATGCCAGTCCTGGGTTTGAACTGAGGGCCTAGGCACTTTCCCTAACCAGCTCTTTGCTATTTGAGCCACAGCTCCACTTTCGCCTTTCTAGTGGTTAACTGGAAATAAGTTTCAGGAACTTTCCTGCACATACTGGTTTTGAACCAGGATCCTGAGATATCAGCCTCCCAAGTAGCTAGATTATAGGCACAAATTACCAATGGCAGGCTTCCATTTTAAAAGTACTTTTATTATCTTTAAGTAGTTGTACAAAGTGGTCACCATTCAACATTCCTGTTTCTGTACAATGCATCTTGATCAATATTACTCCTTTTAACATTCTCCCCCATCCCGCCCAATCTCAAACATTCCCTCAATTTGTCTAATTTCATAGGATATGCATTGAAAATTATGACTCTCTCTCACCTTCTCTTTGTTTATGTCTCCTGTCCTCTTGATTTTTACACTTTGCAAATGCCACTGACACTTATGGACTATGAAGTTTGTTTTTCTACAGTTACACCATTTGTATTCTTCTTTGTATATACAATTCTTCTGTTTACACATTTATGTACTTTTTCACAGGATGTAGTATGTGTTTACTAGTATGTTTATAAATTAGGTATAACGTCCACATATGAGAGAAAATATGAGTCTTTCGTCTCTCTAATTCTGATTTACTTCAATTAATATTTTTTTCAGGACTGTGTGTTTCTTTAAAAAATTACCTGATACCAATCTTCCTAATGGATGAGAGTAAAATATCATTGATTATATATACCACCTTTTCTTGATCTGTTCATACATTGAAAGGCATCTGGGCTGATTATGTACCATGGTTCTGGTGAACCCCATAGAAATAAACATGGCTGCACAAGTGGATATATTGTATCCAGATTTATAATTTTTTGATACGTGTCCAAGGTTGGTATTGCTGGTTTATAGGATATTTCTATGTTATTTTTTTGATGATTTCCAATTGATTTTAAAATTGGTTGCCTGAGTTTATCTTTTCACCAACAGTGTATTAAGGCTCTGTTTCTCCTATTTCCTCACTACATCTGTTATTATTTTTTTGTATTCTTGATGATGGCGCTTCCAACTCGGGTGAAATAGAATCTCAGTGTTGTATGAATTTCCAATTCCTTAATTGCTAGATATGTCAAGCATTTATTTATTGGCTATTTTTACTTTGTCCTCAGAGAAATCTCTACTTAGCTAATTTGTCCATTTATCAGGTGTATTGTTAATTCTCTAGGAGTTTATCTTTCTGATCTCTTTGTAGATTCTGGATATTAGACCACTGTCTGACATAAAGCTGGCAAATACCTTCTCTCATTTTGTAGAATGTCTATTTAGCTTGTTAACTATGTCTTTGGCCATGCAGTAACTTCTTACTTTGATTCAATTTGATTTGTCGATTCTCTTTGATTTGCTGAGCACAGAAATTTACTCAGAAAATTCCTGCCTGTGCCAAGAAGTTCTAATGTTTCTCCTAATTCTTTTGGTAGTAGTTTCAAGGTTGCATGTCTTATATTAAGGCCTTTGTCTAACTTGGAATGATATCAGTAGAAGTCTTATATTAAGTTCTTTGTTTGACTTTGAATTGGTATTAGTAGAAGGTGACAGGAATTCAGTTTCAGTTTTCTAAAAGAAGATACTGAGTTTTGCCAACAATATTTGTTGCAGAAGCTTTCTTCCATCCTATGTTTTGACTTGCTTATCATATATTAGATTGCTACACATCTGTGGGTTTATTTCTGGGACTTCTATTCTTTTCTATTGGTCCTTGAGCCTGTTTGTGTACCAGTATCAAGGTGTTTTTGCTATTATGGCACTGTTGTAGAGGTTGAAGTCTAGAATTGTGTTATTTCCAGAATTATGTGGTCCAAGCTGTAGATGAACTTGAAGTCGTTTTCCTTTTTCTTTGGAGTAATGGGATTATAGAATAATAGGATTATATAGTAGTGAGATTATAAAAATATTTGTTTTCTTAAATCTTTGGTCAAGAATCACTTTATATATCTGTGAGAGATAAATGCTAGGCATAAGGGAGGAATCCAGATTAAGTAGCACCAGGTTATAATATTTTTGGTGCCAAAATGTAGGCAGAAATAATTTTCATTTGTTTGTGTTTGTATTTCAATGCTATTAACTTGCCCAGCGGGTATGAGGTCGTAAGTTTGATCATCATTGTTTGAATTACTACTTGGTTTATTTACACATGAAGCTGGTGCTCTACCACTTCAGAAACTCCTCCAGCATGAAATTTTGCTGATTATTTTGTGCTAGTACTGGGGCTTGAGTTCACAGTCTTGGATTATCACTTAGCATTTTCTGCTTAAGGCTGGGGTCCTACTACTTGAGCCATACCTTCAATTCCATTTCTGGTTATTTTAAGATCATTTCTTCTGACTTTTGACTTGAATGGTCTCAAAGTTTGTATCACAGCTTTATGATTAAATGGGACTATAGATGGGAATCACCAGCATTCAGCCAGAAGGGTTGATTTTAATCAAACAAGTATGGTATACCTTGTTTTAAAATAGCAAGGATTTATAGGTCAGAATCAGCTTATTCTGCTTTAAAATGAGATAAATTCAGCTTTAAAACTGAATACTAATGTCCACTTCATGAATAGTTTAGAGAGTTGGAGATTTTACTTAATGAGTTTATTTTAGAATCTAATACAAAGTAGTTAAAAATGGTCCTAAAAAGAATAATAGAATATACATAAAATTGCTTTTAATTTTGGCATTTATTGGAAAGGGCATTAAACATATATAACATATAATTTATAATTTGTTTTATACTTATCTGTATTTTCTGGTATATGTTTATCTGTATGAATCTATATGTATATTCATTCATCTATATAATTCTCTATGTGTCTGCATCTCTCCATATATGTATACAGTGTATTATTTGTTGGACAGACTAATATCCCCCTATCAAATAGGTAATAATATTTAGACAAATTTGTTAGGTTATCTAAATTATTGTTTATGAATTATAATTCATAAAATGAACAGATTACATGGATTAAATATATGGAAAGATGAATAAACAAAGAGAGTAAAATTTTATGCATAGGATTCATAGCTCAGTAGTTACCTATGTGAAATAATAATCTAGCTATCCCACCTCTCCATCTATTGTTATCAATTTTGCAAGGACTGCATAAACACAGGGCAATTTGGCATCCTTATTGTGTAATTTGGCCTGGACCTTTACTGATGCCTTACCGATGTGACATCTATGGGCCAATTATGCATTGTCTTTTAAATAAGCTACTCACTGACATACTTGATTTTGCAAGTTGGTATATGTTTTTCAACATTACATGAATTGTAAGAGAGACAGGGTACTGATTGCTAACAAACAAAGAAAATATTATGAAATGATAATGATGAAGTTTTATTTATTACATGTATTCATTGATATTCTTTCTATAGCCCTTGATTCATATCTTCCAACATTAATTAAGGAAACACTGGCAATATAGTGTTCAAATTTTGGGCTGCTTGGTTTTAATATATTATCTTTGAGTTGAAATTAATTCAGCATGGCTGTAAATGATAATAATAAATTGTGTTTCTGTAATAAGTGAATTGCATCATTTATATTTTTGAAGGCAAAACTCCCGGGCAGTTTGAACATATTCCCCCCAAATTCATGCATCAACATTAAATCCTTACATTCACATGGGAGTGAAATTTGAAATTAAGGTCTTGTGGAAGTAAGTAGGATTAGATTGGCCAAAAAAGTGCGACCTTATGATGAGACTACTGGCTTTATAAGAAGAAGAAGAGAAGCCCAAGTCCTCGTCGTCTCTGAGTCTTATCATGTGATGCCTTCTGTCATGTTACAGTGCAGGGAAGAAGCATACAGCAGATGCTTCCACTGTGTTAGTGAGATTTTTCCAGACTCCAGGCCTTGTTTTCTTTATTAATGATCCAGTCTATGGTATTATATCTTAGCTATATTAATTTAAAAGGAACCTGAACAAACAGGGCTCCATATTCTTCTTTGAAATTAAATTAAATTATTTTTCCTTTTGTGCAAGGAGTTGACAATTTAATATTGTCATCTAAATTTCCAGTCCTTTTGGTTCATTTTCACTATTTTCCTCCATCTCATCTGGTCCTCCTTCAGACTCATTTATCATTCCCCACACATGGTCCTGATTATTCTTGCTGTAAATATCCCATTCCTTTTTCCATTCATTTACCCCTTCTCACTACTCTTCCTCTTACAACTTGTTTCAGCTTCCGTATACTTCATCTTGTTAAAGTGTCTGTCAATCATTTGAAAGCTTTACCCCATAAATATTTTCTCCTGATTTGCACTGAATTAAACTCTAGTTAACTAAATTGTATATATATAAACTTTTACCTCATATGTGTAGTCACATGGAAAGTTGAAATTTGGGTCCAAAGTCTTCATATGGAAACAAACTACTTCTTTTTTTCTAGGAAAAGTAGATAAAAATTGTATAGTTGATTCTAAGAGAGAATAAAACAAATATTTACAAAATTCCCTATTTAAACCAAGAAGGCAGTGTACAGAAAAATAACATGGCAGGGCAAGAAAAATGAGATCCTTAGATCTCAGCTTCCTGAGTAGCTGGAATAAAAAAATAAGATATGGCATACATTATGCCAACTGCATTAACAATCACTTTGTTAGAAATCTGAATATATCAACTAGAAGAGAGGTGGAGAGAAATTATCAGGCCTTAAACTCAGGCTTTGTGTGTAGGTATACAAATAATAAAAAATGAAGCTTTAGGCCTACTACAGTAAAATATAAGGAAAACTCTAAAAGTTATATGCACAAGTAGTTATTTTGTGAAAAGAAGAGCAATTGCTCCAGAAATAAAAATGAGTTGATAAATGGAAAACATGCATCCCCATATTTCAATAATATTGAAATATAAGTCAATAAATGATAGAAATTTGGAAAGCTGGGGATTGAACAACTTTTATATAATAGAATAGGCCTATTAGAAAAGAATAAATATCTGAAAGCAATATTAGCATCTACATTAAGACATTTTAACAAGTATAAATTAAGTTCAAAGTAATGAAATAAGGAACTATAGCAGAAATCAATAAATCAAGCATAGGAGAATAATAGGGGAGAAATAATAAAATCACAAACTGGTTCTTTGGAAAGATCAATAATATCAATGTACATCAAGGAAAGTAACTAAGAATCAAAAGGGAAGTCACAACTTGTCTTGACATAACTTGTTCAGAGCCTTCTGTACTGTACTGACAGATATTAATTGAGAAGGAAGTATAGTACAGTCTATGCACAGAAATTTGATTACCAAGAGAGAAATTTGATTACCTAGACATTTCTTTGGAAAGGATGATCTGTCAAAATTCACAGGATAAAACATGTAAAAGTATGAATTTGTACATATCTATTAAATATTTTCTTAATAAGTAATTATTTTTCCAAATAGATAGCACTAGCCAGTTGTATTCATTTGTAATTTCCTCCCACCACCACAATGAAAACACAGATGTAAACAGTTTGACTTGTAAATAAAGAAAAGCCTGGAGCCAGGTGGTTAATTGATACATCAAAATAAGAATTATTGAAGAGATATCACAAATCTTTCATAAAATCTGCAAACAGAGAAGAGAAGGGCAATGATAAAGGACAAGGTTGTTTTTGAGAGAAAAATGCAATGTGCAAGCATTTGAACTTATAAATATGCTTGGCAAGATAACAATGGGTAAGGCTAGTATTGAAGTTTCCTGGATATTTTGGTAGAATCGAACTATACAATCCAAAAATATGTAGCAATTCCAGTGAAATGACATATAAGAATAAAATGCTTATGAATAACTTGTCAAAACAAGTTGAAAAATTGATTTTTGCTGCCCAATGGCTGCCATATCCAAGTGCTTCTAACTAAGTGGTTGAAAATAATTGAAACTTAATGCCCTTTAGTTTTCCATATCAGAGTCTGTAATGGTTTCGACAGTACTATGCTCCCTGTAAATCATAAAAAGGGATCTCTCTATTTTCCTTGTTTCTGGCTTTTGTCAATTATTTTGCTTTTACAAATCTATATGCTTTCACATTATTATCTTCTCATGAATACAGTAAATATATTGCATTAATGGCCCAACATCCTCCATGAACTATTGACAACCTCAGTGACCCTATTTCAAATATGGTCACATTCAAAAGAATTAAGAATTTAGGATTTTAATTTTATTTTCTGGTATGAGTGTGTGTGTGTGTGTGTGTGTGTGTGTGTGTGTGTGTGCTTGTGTGTGTGAATCTAAGCATAATAATTTATGCTCTTGGGACTCAAAATATTTTTAAAAAGACTGAAATTATTCTAACATGTTAACTTTGTGCAGTGTATACTTAAGATGACCATTTTTAATATGTTCTAAATAAAAATAAAATTGTCTCATTAGCATTGATTTCAGACTTAATATTGTTAGACTGTTCATGCCAAACAGACATAAAGAAACAAGTCTATCAGCTCAATTAAAATTTTTTTCCCAGAAAGTGACAGAATATATGAATTATAAAGCACAATCCTAAAAATATTAAAGCAAAGATAGACTATTCATACTTCCTGATTCCAAAACTCATTAAATATCTATGGTTAATAGACAGTGTAGTATTAATATTTGCATTATTGGAGTAGAGCTCAGAACAAAAATAATTTCAGAAAATAAGTTCATTTTCATTAATGTTGCCAACGAAGTTCAGAAACTAATACAATATTTGTCAAAAACTGGTAGAACAGGCTGACAGTTTGGCCTAGTGGCAGAGTGCTTGCCCCTAGCATGCACGAAGACCCCGGTTCAATTCCTCAGCACACATACATAGAAAAAAGCTGGAAGTTGTGCTGAGGTTCAAGTGGTAGAGCTCTACCCTAGAGAAAGTCCAAAGACAGTGCTCAGGCCCTGGGCTCAAGCCCAGAACTGGCAAAAAAAAAATCTCATATTGTTACAGTATCTCACTTTGTTACCTGATATAGCGGATATATTTGTATTTGGTTATTTGAAATTGGATAGGGAAGGGGGGAAACAAGATGAGGGATGGGGTGGGGGGGAGGGAAATGGTGACCAAGACATGTGAAAGGGTATCAATGTATGTGAATTAATGCACCTTCTATCTGGAAAATATCATGTAACCCTTCTATTAATTACAATAAAAATATATGAAAAAAAACTGTTAGAACAACTAAATATTTTAAAAAGAACTAAGGTGAGTTACTATATTATATGATATAAGATTAAATTGGATTATAGAGCTACAATTATAGAGCAAATATATGATTACATACACAGTAAAACATACTAATAAATTATGTTTCTGAGTTAAGAAGTGGCTCCTTAGCTATGATAGTCAACTCATAAACAAGAGAATTTCACAAACATAAGAGTGTATAGGTTTTACAGAACAGTGTAAAAAATGAAGATGTAACCTATAAAACTAGAAAAAATATCTCAATTACATTTCTTATATTTTCCTACTAGCTGAAATGTATAAATAACTATTAAGTAAAACTACGAAGACAGAGATTCCCTTCTTGAACACTTGTTTGTTAAACTTGTCA
The DNA here is from genome assembly GCF_031878675.1 of Megascapheus bottae. NCBI lineage: Eukaryota > Metazoa > Chordata > Mammalia > Rodentia > Geomyidae > Megascapheus > Megascapheus bottae. The sequence continues at coordinate 2,902,537 of NC_143517.1, forward strand.
TTTAAAATATAATGTAAAAATAAACGTTAATAAATTCTTTAATAAAAAAATTCAAAAAATATGAAGATAATCCAACTTTAAAAAATATGACTGAGTAGATACTTTTCTCAAAACTTATGCCACAAATAAACCATCAGCAAATGAAAAAACGGCTAACGTCATTAATCACCACTAAAATGAAAATCAAAACCGCAATTAAAATGCTACTAATTAGTAGCATTTTGATAAACTGTCAGTAGCCCATTTGTAAATGCTTTCCTGCTTCTCAGAACAGATACATTTAATTTAGGACTTAATAGGTTTTGTGTTTTGTTTAATTGGGACAGGTGAGTAGTGAGGATACCAAAAATGTTACCATTGGCTTGTACTGGAAAAATTTGGATTATTTACTATCATGGTTCAAGGTTAAACAATTCAAAAATGCATCTTAATAATTTGTTTAGAGAATATAGTTAATTTTTGCCCCAGTCAGTGATTATACATTATTTTAAGAGCTTCTGTTTTCTGAGCTGCATGTGAAATGATAATGATGCCTTGAAAAACTTTTGTCAGTACATTAAAATGTCCATCCCCAAGTTCCACTGTTATAATGAAAGAAAGCATTCCCTGTGTTTTCTTATGATGAATAAAAACATATTGTTGTGCCAAGATTGTTCCAAGTTCTGGGAATGACCCCCTCCCCCCTTGTTTAGGGCCCATGTACTTGAACCCCAGGTGGTAACAGCTTGGTACTCAGCGGTTAGACACCTGAGTTCTAATTCGACCAGTGGTTAATTGTGATTCTCCTTTAAAAGCGATGTGAAGTTCTTGCTTAGGGCCTTTCAGTGCTGCCGGCTGTTGGGGGCCCGAGTCCCGACTCGAAAATAAACGATCCCCTGCTTTTTAGCTTTGGCTGTGGTCTCTGGTGGTCTTTTTGGGGTTCTAGAAATTCGGGTACAACATCTACCCAGAATATCTTACAGAGTGGTTTATAGGAGCATTATGTATTGTAGCAGGTACAAAATGTACTCATTCCAAATGACAATTAGCTGATGGATAGATTTTTAAATGTGTTATATGCAGCATCAAGTGACATAAAACACAAAATGTTATTTTTACATTTTGTGCAGAATATGTTAACCTGTGAAAACATACATAACTATGGATCTCAGAATTAAGGAGAATAGTGGATGTATAATATTTGCTAATGACTTCAGATTTCTATTCTTTGTGATAAACTTGTATCAAGTTAGAGAGAAGAGATGGTTTCTCAGACCTAGGAATTTCCTGTATATTACTGGTTTATCACCATCACATCATGAACTTTATAGTTTATACAATTATATCCAAATGAAAATATTTAAAAATTACACACATGTATGAACTGTAATTAGAACTTTCTAGTAACTTGTTTATAATTCATTGACACTGCTCTCAAATGTTTCCAGAGCCACAAGTACCTAATTCAACTGAAGCTGGAAGTTCTCTGAGCTTTTGTTTCTCTAGCTAACTTTTCCTGACTCTTCATCTCATACCTACTATCTGATGGGAGTTTTCTTTTATTGTTATTGTTGTTACAGAATCTTTAGGAATTTATACTTTGTGTTTGATTTTCTCTGTCCTTCGGCAAAGCCTCATCTCCAGGAGAACAGGAATCCATCTGTTTCTGGGTAGCTATCTTAGAGTGCAACCTGATAATGAATAATCATTCTGAATAAATGATTGGATTCTTAAGTGAAAAAATGCCTTCTAGGATTTCAATGAGCTTTAAAAAAGATCATGCTCTACTTCTGTTCTTCTGTTCTTTCCTGGCAGAACCCCAGGACCAGAGGCTCAACTGTTTAGGAAAGTGTGCTAAAGGAGAAAAATAGATAATTTCCTCTGACTTGTCACTTGCTAGTCTGTAGAAGGTGTACCATCCCAGGAGGACTATATGAAGTTGAATAAGAGATTCTGCATTAGGCTCATTAACTCTTCCCTCCCCTTCCTCCACTCAGATAGTCTTGAAGAAGGGTATTTCTGGGGACCATAGCAACTTATGACTCATCCTTTTGATCTTCTCATGAGAAAACAACTCATTTGCATTAATTCTAAGCAGAAAACTCAAAAGTTAGAAAAATATGCTCATCAGTGTAGTACAGTCTTAATTTTTTTACAATTTCATGAGTCTTTTAGATTATTATTCACTCTCTTATTGAGAACAAAGGATAATGTTCCATGGTAGACAATTCTATTTGATCCGATTTTTTCTATCCTTTCTATTTTCAAGGGCTTGGAAAGCAGTTCCAAAGGGAGGGAAAGATGAATCATCATCTTCTTGTATATGTAGTTGGATTGTCAAAGTTGATTTGAAAGTAGACTTACATTGTTTCCTTTTACAATAGCTTTATACCACAGACTTCTGCCAGCCTATGACCTTTTTGGTTCATTCAGCACATGTGCTTTGAGATAAGACCTCATTGACCTTGAATCCAACAGCAGCAGAAGTAAATTCATGTGTCCTACTGTGCTTTACAGGAAAGATAACGAGCTCAGAGCTGAGCAGACCCAAAGGTCTTGAACCCAAGTCCGACCTTAGGAACTTCAAAGAAAAGCTAATACTTGAGGCTACAGTGGCTCCCTCTTTTCATTGGCAGGAGAACATCTCTCATTTATTTTCAAACATCCATGCCAGCTATATGACAGAGCAGAAAAATTTAGAACAATAATGTCAGGAATTGGGAATCTTGAAAAATAATAGCTGGCTACATAATTAATTGCCAGGCCATTAATTGCCAACACCTTGGAGCCAGGTCCTTGGGAAATTATTTATGGCAAGTTTCTTAACCATACCATGTAGGACTTGTGTCATCAGCCAGCAAGGTTGAAAATAACAGTACATTTTTGGAGGTTATTGTATAGGTGACCATATAGAAAGCTGTTTTAGAACATAGAGACAAAGTCACAACATTAAGTATTATCATCAGCTTTCCAACAATGTCAAGTAAGACAAATGAGAGAATGATCTTTATTGAGAATATTGGGGAATGTAAGGGGAAAGTGTTTGACTGCCTGTGGTAGGATCAAGGGCACAAGTATCTTATTGCAAAATGAATGAGCAAGATAGAAAATCCTCCCAGAACCTCCAAGCTTAGGTTTACAAATAGTAACCTCATCTAGAGTATGCCTTTTCAGACTTGGCCTCTAATGTATTATATTTAGCCTAAGTGTACTGTCACAGGGAAAAGAGAGTAACTCATATTTCTTCATGCCTTTCTCTACTGTTTCAGCAGGAAATAATTTAAGGAAACTTTTATAAATTCCAGTCATGATTATTACTGAGGAATAGATTAGTTGGAATTCTTTAAGAGTTTCCCTCTGTTATTTTCCTTTTCATTTGGGAAGAGAATTGATGTCTTGCTTAGAATGTGAAATCTTTTGTGCTGGGGTGTGTGGGGGGGTCCATGTGCAGTTTACTTGCATCTCCTAATATATGTGTTAGAGGACTGCACAGAATGGCAAAACACACCATCACAGATTGTGTCCAGCTAATGAAAGACAGGAAAACACACAGGCTATAGTACGTCTGTCATGTGGAAATGGATGCCATTGCTAATTGTATACACATTTTTTCTTTCTTATTTTTAATTCTTGGATGAAAATTTTATTTTCTCCTTTGGATTTTGATTCTTACTAATTTTTTCAGCTTTTTATGAAATGCCACCATGTATGAGAACACGTGTGACTTTATTTTGAAAGAGAAATCAAGTTAAATCCCTGAGTTGGTAGAACTTGCCTGAACATCAGGATGAGCATCTGTAGAATAAGACTGATGTGCCAGACACCAGTGGCTCATGCCTGTAATCCTAGCTTCTCAGAAACCTGAGAACTAGGGATCAGGGTTCAAAACCAGCCTGGGCATGAAAGTCCTTGAGAATCTCATCTCCAATTAAAGCAACTGAAAACTGCAAGTGGCATTGTGACTCAAAGTGTTAGAGTGCTAGCTTTGAGCTGAAAAGCTCAGAGACCGTGTCCAGGCCCAGAGTTCAAGCCCCATGACCCCCCCTCTGAAAAAAATAGGAGTGATTTTAAGAGTTGCTAATGGAATAATGTATATGCAAACATTTACCACACACCATCTCTCTCTACAAAACTTGTAAGTTGACACAGAGTTCCTTCTCCGTTGTGTTGTTTAATAACACTTTGTTTACCTCCCTTCCCCCTCAGGTACTACTACAGGACAAGATCATATCTTAGAACCTTATTCGAGGATCCCCTGTGATCTTACTTCGGGACCTGAGGGCACTTGATTATTTCAATTTAAGAAATAACTTACGTAAACCCTTTCAGGCTGATGCCATGTCATTAGCATAGAGATAATAGCCTCTATGTGCCTTATAACTTTTGAATAGCTTCATATGTTGTTTTGTGTATTGGACAATGATTCACATGCAAACTCTGTTGCTAGTGGCAAGCCAAAAACTATTTAAAACTTGTATTGCTATTATAAAGGTGACATGCAAAGGGATTACTGTTATATAAGTCAGGAAAACAGTGCATTTCTTTTAGGTCAGTGTCACCACTTTCATCACTCTCTTCCAGTTTTTATTTCCCATTGCCATCCACAACTAGCATTGACAGACATACTCAAATCAGTTTTACCAATTCAGTTAAGTTTAAGAAAATAAATTTTCCAGGTAATGCCACCAGAAATTAACATAGCTTCTTCATTTTGTTTTCTTCCCCAACATTTTGCCCTTATCTCTTGCAAGGGCTTTAAGGGTGCAACAGGGAATGAAAACAGCTCAGTTTGGCAATATCCAACTCATGTTTCAATGAACCCTGTTTGAAAGTGGGCTTCACAAAAGCATATTGATAAAGCTATTTAGAAGAGCCCAGAGAACAGTGTTCAAGAGTTGCAACAGACTTGCAGGAATTTTAAAAGGTACTATTTGTCCATATCAAGGTGAAGTTTAATTTTTTAACATTGTACCATATACCACACAAGAGGCAAGAATATAGAAGAACAATATTTACACAAAAGAGAGGCGAGAACTCCCAAACATGCCAACAATACTGTTCTAAGAAATGCTCCGGAAAATACTCTCAAAGGGAAAGAGGCCATTAAACATTGCCAGGTAGGCGTAAGTTACAGAAAGCGTTTTTTTGTCCCAGCTTCAGAGAAAGAACTGCAATTGGTATCAAAAATCTCACAATATAAAAATTAATAAGTCCAATTATAAAGCTGGACACTATTCTCAGTACACTAAAAGAGACAGAGGTGAGCTCATGGCATGGAGGAAAACTCAGAAGATTACGGTCTAACTACTGAGATAAGGTCCACAAGATGAGGATTGTGTCTTGGCTGCCAATCTTAGTGGCATTTTTGAGACACTAGAGTACTGTGTCAACACATAGGGCTGATGTGACATCTGTCTATTTTTAAAACCAATGGAGGAAAGTAATCTTCAGGAGGTTATTGGCCCTACCAACTGGTGAGGCTTCAAGGCCCAGGAAAGAAAGGGCAGTGTTTATTGCTCATTTAGCCTTTTTGCTCCTACCGATTAATGTCCAGGATACATTATTCCTAAAGCTGTTTTTCATGCCTGTGGGTCTAGTTCTTCATTGTCACCGTGTCCAAATTAAATATCTCCTAGTATAGTCAATGTAGTTTTTTCATCCTAAGTCCTTTTATTTCTTCCCATACTAAAACAATATTGTGGACAAAGAGCCTCCATAACTTTTACTTTCCATGCAATTATGGGCCATGCAATTTTGAAAATGTCAGCAGTTCTAGGCTTTGTGTTCATGATGCAAATATAAGATGGCAAACTTGTTATTAAAAATAGGAATTATTTTATTAGCTAGATGATAGAGTGACTACTAGATCAAAGGAGATTCCAAGACATTCCCAACCTGAATGGAATTCAGGTCTTGAGCAGGAGAACAATAACTTAGAGCCAGCTCAAAATGGAGCTCTTTGGGCAAAGAAGAGAAAATCCAGAGGACTCAAAGGAAGAATACAAGGAAAACCTATTAAGAGGAAGAGAAGGGATGCAAGTTAATGTGTAGAGAGTACATTGAAATTTACACATGAAGGAATCAAGGAAATCACAGCCTTACACCAACTGCACGTTCACTCAGCTGGTGGACTGAGTGAACATGGATTCAAGCCTCCACATAAGACCATGCTACAAGCACAGAACACCTCTCCTCAGTCAAGTGCTTCTTCACTAACCACCTGTTTTCTTTTTTGATTTTCAGTGGTCTTCCAGGCCTTTGCTTTCTGGGACTGGGCTGGCATTGGTTCTGGCTCTTGATTCCTTACAGGAAATTGACAGGACTGGTTCCTCATCACTCCTCTTCTGATCCTTCCCTCCTCTGAGACACAGCTGGGTCTTTGGAGGTCTCCATGCCTGGCTGTTGCCTTCTTAAAGATGGTCTGTTCCCATGCTGCTGCCTCCACTTTCTGTCTTCTTGCTGCTGCTTTATCTTCACCAGCGTTTCAAAGCGTCTGGTTATTGTTGGATTTACAACAAACCAATCTTCAGCATAGACAGAAGTGATTTAATATTGGATGCCATGCTCTGACATGTATTCTTTCTGACATAGACAACACTTGTAATTTACAGAAACAAAATTTCCCAATGTACAAGAGCCCAGGTAAGTTTTAAAGCTAGATGTATAACAGTAGACAGCCTCATAACCCTGGTTAGAACACTGCATCTGGTGATATTTCTTGATACCTGTCTTCCATTTGTGTAATACTTCTTGGCTGAAAGTAGGAGCCCAGTGTGAATATATTTTTAACTTCCAGTCTTTAGATACTAGATCCTAAAGCATCTTTCCCTTGGACCATTCCTTGATCAGTTCAGAGGCCAGTGCCTGCAAGTGGCATGCAGCTATCTTGCCAGAATGCCTCTGAACTCAGTCTCCACTTATTCATTCCAGGCTTACCTCCTCTAAGCACTCTGCAGTCAGAGTGCTAGCTGTGGAAAGGTGATATGTCCATGTTCAGACCTCAGGTGATATACAAGTCCAGCCTTTGATCTATATGGTTTTCCACAATGGTGACACTCCAGAGTCAACTTGTCCAGTCTGCAGACCCTTTTGTATATTTCCTAATATGGCACAGATATCCAAAAATATTGGTAAAGATACTGGAGCAAATCCACTTATGAATCTGAGCTTTCACAATCTTCTTAAAACTGTTTAGAGCCAGTCGTTTCTCATTGGGTTCACCTAGATCATCTCCAGTGTTTAAAATATGCAAATTATTAAGATGCACCAGGGCATGATACTTCATCCCAGCCAGTGAACAGGGTTGTTTCCCACAATGATGACAAGGAAGCATTTCCTATATGTTTCTTTAAACTCTCTATAGTCTTCCTCTCCACTGCCTGGAATGTAAGACAGGAACCACTGCCTTTATCCACAATTTCTAAGTACCATGATTCCTCCAAACTGTCTGCTGGCTCCTTTCCAATGGGACAAGTTTTTCCTTTGGTTGAAATTCCACTTGATCCTTCAATAGGAGAAGTGGCAGCTTGCTTGATCCTTCTCATCCTCATCCAGTAGATTGATTTTTGAAAGGATGCTGGAGAATCACTCACTGGTTCACAGGAGGAGGAAGACAATGAGCCATTTAAGGAATTATGATGAGGAATCATAGACTAGAAGCTATTATCCTTTATGGCACACTGTGTCCTTCTCTTCTTAGCTCCCATGATCCTGATGCTCCTCTGCAGCTTAGAGAAAATCAGTGTCCAGTACTGGGAATGGCCTCAAGCCTGGAAGACATCACTCGCTTTATACCTAACAATTTCACCTGAGTGCTCTGGACCCACCCACAACATTTTTGCTTTCTCTGCCTTTCCCAGAGGTTGTCCTTCCATTTACTTGTTCCCCTCTCACTCTCCCAAAGACAAATCAACAAATAAAATAAACAGAAAAGAAAATAGTGAAGCACCAAACCACTTGTTTCTGTTTCCTGAAGTTCGTTTTGATAGATATGGTTTTATATGTTCAGGTGTACATAGGCCTTGTACCTTTGTGTTCCTTTTCTAAGACTATCTTCCTTTGGTCTCACTGTGTGAGAATGCTTAGAGTACTGAATAATTTATCATGTCCCCATGCATTTTAGGTCTAACTTCCACATATGAGAGAAAACACGAACTGTTTGTCTATTTTAATTTTTACTTGCAGCAATATTTGCCTTGTCATTTCCTCCTTGGTTTTGTCATCCACAGAGTGCCACAGCCACCATTTGTCTTACCCACCAAAAGACATTCACAGTGTCTATTTTGTAGCTTTTACAAATAAAACTCTTATAGGTGTTTCCGTCAACATTTATATGAATGTAATTTTTGTTTTGCAAGGGTAATTGTTTGAGATTGTGATTGGTAGATTGTACAGTAATTGCATGTTTGCATGGGGTTTTGTTTTAGTTTGAAGAGGCTATTATGATAAAACTCAGTTCATGCATATGAAGCAGACAATTCAGTGGCCTTTAACATATCCTCAGATCTCCCATTCTAGAACATTATTTTTGTTCAAAATAAAAGTAAAATACCCTTAAATATCACCCTCCAGTTCTCAAAATTCCTCATCAACTTCTCTGTTACAGGAGTCTGATCTCTCCTCCCTAGAGATCTGCCTGTTCTGTGTGTTTCATAGTTGTATGGTCTTCTTTGACTTGCTTCCTGCACCTAGCAGAATACTTCCAAGTTCATCTGTGTTGTAATACAAGTCCTGATGTTTTTGCTAACTGATGTCATCGTGTTACTTGGCTATATCATATTTTATCAATGCATTCATTAGTGTATAAAAACTAATTGTTTAACCCAACTTAGCCTATAAACATTGGTATTGTTTGTTATCATGAATAATAATATTCTTATTCTTTGAAGACAATGTTTTTCCCACTTATTCTCTTTATTTTTAAATTATTTAATTGTGCTAAAGTATATATAGTGTGATATTCAACATATTATGTTTACATGTTGATAGTATTAAGTGTATTCAGATTGTGGTATAACAATTATCATCCAGGAACTCTTTTATCTCTAATGAATACAAATGAGGGAAACCATTGAGCCTATCTATTTGGGTCTTGCTTATTTCACTTAATATGACTTTCTCCAAGTCTTTCCATTTCCTTACCAATGGGGCAATGCCATTCTTTCTGATGGCAGCATAGTACTCTCCTATCAGAGGAAAACAATAGCACAAAACCTAGATACATAAGGTCATATAGGATGAGGCTAAATGAAACGATCTCCAGGATATGGAAATAAGAGCTTTATCTTGTGTGATTTTGTTCTTAATGTACTATATGGTTTCTCTTCTCTTTTGTTGCCCTTTGTTACGGTATCTGACTTTGTTACCTGGTATATTATACATATGTTTATTTGTTTATTTGAAATAGGAAAGGGAAGGGGGAAACAAGACGATTGGGAGGGTTTGGGGAAGGGAAATGGGGACAAAAACATGAGAAGGGTATCAATGTGTGAGAAGTAATTCATCTGGCAAATATAACTGTAACCCCTTTATACATTACAATAAAAAAGAACTCTTTTATCTCACAAAATAAACTTCAGCCTTGTTAAATTATATTTTTTATTCCTCTCTTTCCCTCTGGAAATCACCATGATACATTCTCTATAAGTATAATGCCGTATCATTATTTTTATTAGTATTTTTCCTTTTGAAACTGGCTTGTCTGACTTAGCCCTTTTGGGCTAAGTGTTCTAGCTGAATACCATTCCAATGAACAACATATTTTGTCACATTTAGTCTTAATAGCTAGCAGTTGAGTACTTGAGTACTTGGTAGCTCCCTACGTATGGATATCATGTGGCTCATGCTGTTGTAAATGTAGGTGTGTAAACCTTTTAGGAATATCACTGTTGACTTTAGACCCCAAATTAAGACCTGGATTTTGTGGATATAATATTTTCTGCTTTTTCTTTTCATTTCTTTTTATGTTGCCAGTCCTGGGTCTTGAATTAAGGGCCTGAGCACTGCCATTAGGCTTTCTCAAGGCTAGAGCTCTACCATTTGAGCCACAGCACCGCGCTTCCACTTTTTTCTATGTATGTGATAAGAAAGAATCAAACCCCGGTCTTCATGCATGTTAGGCAAGCACTCTACCACTAGGCCAAACTCCTGGACCTATTAGTTCTTGAATATATATATATATATATATATGTATATACATATATATATATGTAGTAATAGAATTGTTTGATTCAATGGTACATCTGTTTCCCTATTTGAAGAAGTATCACATGGTATTCTAAGATTGTAGTTTTTTATGTCCCTTCCAGAAATACATGCCTGTTTCAGTCTCAGTCTGCATATACATGTTTATTGTCAAATTAATATTTTATTTTTGTCCTTTTCTTTCCTTCTCACTTTCACTGCTATCATTTTCTTTCTTTTTTTTAATTTTTTTTATTGTAATTAGTAAAAGTGTTACATGATATTTGCCAGATAGAAGGTGCATTAATTCAAATACATTGATACCCTTTCACATGTCTTGGTACCCATTTCCCTCCCCCCCCACACCCCCCACTCATCTTGGTTTTCCCCCCTTCCCTATCAAATTTCAAATATCCAAATACAAATAAATTCAATATATCAGATAACAAAGTGAGATACTATACCAATATGAGATAACCAAGGGACAGCAAAGGAGATGAGAGACAACATAGTACATTAAGGACAACAATCATTCATTATATGGCTTTTGTTTCAATATCCTGGAGGTCCTTTCAATTAGCTTCACATTATATAGCCTATGTATCAAGATTTTGCTCTATTGCAAATCTCTGCTAGTAGAGCCCAAGGTTTCTACTGATTATGACGAATGAGGGAAACCATTGAGCCTAACTTCCTTTGAGTCTGGCTTACTTCACTTAATATGATTTTTTCTAAGTCTTTCCATTTCCTAACAAATGGGGCGATGTCATTCTTTCTGACAGCAGCATAGAATTCCATTGTGTACAAATACCACAACTTGTTGATCCACTCATCAACTGAGGGACATCTAGCTTGGTTCCATATCTTTGCTATGGTGAATAGTGCTGCAATGAACATTGTTGTACTAGTGGGTTTAGTATGTCCTTGTTTCTGGGTGGTTGGGTAAATGCCAAGTAGTGGAATTGCTGGGTCATAGGGGAGTTCTATGTTTAGCCTTTTGAGGCACTGACACACTGCTTTCCATAGTGGTTGAACGAGTTTGCACTCCCACCAACAGTGTAGTAGTGATCCCTCCTGGCCACATCCCCTCCAGCATCTGTTGTCATTCGTTTTCCTGATGCTGGCCATTCTAACTGGAGTGAGGTGGAATCTTAGAGTTGTTTTGATTTGCATTTCTTTTATGACCAGAGATGTTGAACATTTCTTCATGTGTCTATAAGCCATTTTTGTTTCTTCTTCAGAGAAGACTCTCTTTAAGTCTTTGGCCCATTTTTTAATGGGATGGTTGTTACTTTGGAGGTTAGTTTTGGAGTGATTCAATTTTTTGAGTTGTTGATATATTTTAGATATGAGGCCTTTGTCCATTGTTTGGTTGGTGAAGATCTTCTCCCACTCTGTAGGCTTCCTGATTAGTTTACTAGCTATGTCCTTTGCCATGCAAAAGCTCTGCAGTTTAATGCAGTCCCACTTATCCAGCCTTTCTCTGATTTGTTGTGATTCTTGGTCCTTAATAAGAAAGTTTCGACCTGTGCCAAGGAGGCTTAGTGTATCTTCTATTCCTTCCTGTAAAGTTTTCAGTGTGTCAGCTTTTACCTCCAGGTCTTTGATCCATTTGGAGTTAATTCTAGTGCAAGGTGACAAAGAAGGATCCAGCTTTAGTTTTCTGCAGGTGCTTAACCAGTTCTGCCAGCACAACTTGTTGAAGAGGCTGTCTTTCTTCCATTCTATTTTTTTGGCTCCCTTGTCAAAGATTAGGTGGCCATGGGTCTGTGGTTTAATATCTGGGTCCTCAGTTCTATTCCATTGGTCTTCAGGCCTGTTCCTGTGCCAGTACCAAGCTGTTTTGAGGATTATAGCTCTGTCATAGAGTCTAAAGTTTGAAATTGAAATTCCTCCAGCGCTGTTCTTTCTGCTAAGAAGTGTTTTTGCTATATGGGGTCTTTTATTATTCCATATGAAATTTTGGGTTGCCTCTTCTATTTCTTTAAAGAATGACATTGGTATGTTGATGGGTATTGCATTGAATTTGTAGATAGCTCTTGGCAAGATTGTCATTTTCACAATGTTGATTCTTCCAATCCAGGAGCATGGGAGGTTTTTCCATTTCCTTAGTTCTGCTTTAATTTCCTTTTTTAGGGTTTTAAAGTTTTCGTCAAAAAGGTCCTTTACATTCTTAGTTAAGCTAATTCCTAGGTACTTTATTTTCTTTGAGGCTATTGTGAAAGGAGTTTCTTTCCTGAGTATTGCCTCATTCCTCTCACTTTCTGTCCTTCCTCCAGTCTTTCCTCCCTCTCTTCTTACCCTCTCTCTCCTTTCTCCTTCCTTCCTCACCTTTCCCTCCCTTCCTCTGCCTCCCTTCCCCTCCCTCCCTCCCTCCCTCCCTTCCTTCCTTCCTTCCTTCCTTCCTTCCTTCCTTCCTTCCTTCCTTCCTCCTTCCTTCCATTCTTCCCCTTCAACTCTCTCCTTCCCCTCTCTCTCTCTCTCTCTCTCTCTCTCTCTCTCTCTCTCTCTCTCTCTCTCTCTCTTTCTCATCTCCTTTTTTTCCTTTTTTCTTTTTTTGTCAAACATGGGACTTGAACTCTGGGCATGTATGCTGTCAACACCACTGCCACTTTTCTGGTGGTTAATTGGAGATAAGAGTCTCACGGATTTTCATGCCCACCTGGGTTGGTTTTTAAAGGCAATCACCAAATCTCAGCCTCCTGAGTAGCTAGGACTGCAGGTGTGAATCACCAGTTCCTGGCTTTCATTTCCATTTTCTTTTTTTCATATATTTTTTATTGTAATTAATAGAAGGGTTACATGATATTTGCCAGATAGATTGTGCATTAATTCCCATACATTGATACCCTTTCACATATCTTGGTCCCCATTTCCCTCCCCAGCACCCCTATCCCTCATTTTGTTTTCCCCCATTCCCTAACCAATTTCAAATAACCAAATACAAATATATCCAATATATCAGGTAACAAAGTGAGATACTGTAACAATATGAGATAACCAAGGGACAGCAAAAGAGATTAGAGATAACATAGTACCTTAAGAACAACAATCATTCATTATATGGCTTTTGTTTCTATATTCTAGAGATCCTTTCAATTAGCTTCCTAGTATATGACCTTATGTATTAAGGTTTTGCTCTATTGCAAATCCCTGCTAGGAGAGCCCAAGGTTTCTACTGATTATGACAAATGAGGGAAACCATTGAGCCTAAGTTCCTTTGAGTCTGGCATACTTCACTTAATATGATCTTTTCTAAGTCTTTCCATTTCCTAAAAAAAGGGGCAATATCATTCTTTCTGACAGCAGCATAGAATTCCATTGTGTACGAATACAACATCTTGTTGATCCGCTCATCAACTGAAGGACATCTAGGTTGGTTCCATATCTTTGCTATGGTGAATAGTGCTGCAATGAACATTGTTGTGCTGGTGGATTTAGTTTGCCCGGCCGGGTGTGGGCTCTGGGCTTGCGCAGGCTCTGTGTGGCTCTGTCTGCAGCCAGCGGGTCTGCACTGCTGTGGAGCACTGTCTCTGCTCTGAGTCAAAAGAGCCTTTGTCTCCCTGGCCACTCCGCAGCAGAGCTCTATGCTCTCTTTTTGCGCTAGCATCCTTCTTTTTTTCCTTTTTTTCCTCTCTGCCTGAGTTATCTGTGGTCCTAAAGCTTGCTTAGGATCAATTTTTGTTAGAGGACTGTCTCCTGCACTGCCAGTACATGAATCTTGGCAGGAGCTCAGTATGTCTCACCCTGAACCACCACCATCTTCCCACTACCTTTCTTTTCCATTTTCAAGTGCTGGTACTCAGGGCTTTTTTTCCTCAAAACTGATACTCTGCCATTTCAGCCACACTTCCATTTCTAATTTCTTGCTGGTTAGAGATAAGTCTGATAAGAGCCAGCCTAGGCTGGCTTAGAACTGAGAAATTCAGATCTCAGCCTTCAAGTAGCATTACAGGCATAAGTTACCAACTGTGTCTAGCTAGATTTCTTTTTGTTATGGTCATACAATGACATTATGTGGCTTTTATCTTTTGGATCTTTCCCCTAAGACACCAGTGGGCCACCTTACATTGACGTAGCTAGTGTTACTTCTTTCTCCCTTCCATTACTTTTCTGGTTACATTTGAATGCAACCAATTTTAATGAAGTCTAACAAAGTAGAAAGATTCTTCTTTCCCATATGTGTTTTTCACCACCTTATTACAAAATTCAAACTAATACCATTACTTTAAAAAGTCTACTATTAATTAACACACCATTACACTTCCAATTGCATCCTGAACCTAATTTAACTTTAAATTTACCTTTAGGCCATTTAGAAAATAAGATGAGTGGAAATACAGGCCATATGGTGGTTTCTGGTTTCTTCATTTTTGATGCACAATTTTCTTCCAAATGGGCTTGTTTACTTAGTGCAGTGTGAAATTAATCTGTTTCTTGAGCTACGCTTCCAGATCTTACATCTTATTAAAAAAATACAAAATGTGTCATCTATTATTATTTGTATCATTGTAGTCTTGAAAGTTATCTATGAGAAAATTGAATAGGAATTTATCATTGTATGCTATGATCAAGAAGTTCATCTTTCAATCCAGAAAGATATGGATGTGGATTTACATCCTACGGTTGTTGTTTAGTCTTGGTATTCTACTGTGATATCTGGGTAAAATAACATTAATTTCCATAGTAGCTGTTGTTTCTTCAATGCAAATATGTATGAATCACCTAGTGTAATACCGAGATTTATTTGCAATAAACAACATCATTTTACAATAATACTAAGGAAATTTTTAACTTATATGGGAAATTTCACTTTGTTTCACAAATTACAGAATTTAAAAAAGAAACATATAGGCCGGAAGTTTGGCCTGGTAAAGGTGCTTGCCTAGCATACACAAAGACCCATGTTTGATTCCTCGGTACCACATACACAGAATAAAGGCCAGAAGTGGTGCTGTGGCTCAAGTAGTGGAGCTCTAGCCTTGAGAAAACCCAAGGATAGTGTTCAGGCCCTAAGCCCAAGCCTAGGACTGGCAAAAAAGTGAAACATATAAAACACAATTTTATAGTATTTAATATTTATCTCATGTTAAATCTTTCTAGAAGTTAGACCAAAAGTAATAATTCAGGCATAATCCCTTCTCATGAGTTAACCATCTTAATTATTTTAATAGAATTGTCTTAACAAAGTTGAATGAATTGAATGAATTTGGGTGACTAGCAATAGTGAGAAATATATATATATATATATATATATATATATATGTATGGGTTTTTTGACTGTCATGGGGCTTGAACTCTGGGCCTGGGCATTTTCCCTGAGCTCTTCAGCGAAAGGCCTTACCCTTGAGTCAAGCCCCACTTCGCGTTGTCTAGAGGTTATTTGGAGATAAAAGTCTCAGGTCCTTTTGTGCCCTGACTGGCTTTGAACCTTGATCCTCAGGATCTGAGCCTCCCAAGTAATTAGGATGACAGGCATGAGGCCCTGTGAATAATGAAAAATATTATCTCATAGTTAGAAGAAATTGCAAACCCCACATGAAGGTATCTACATTTCCATGAACCTTCTGAGATTGCCTTTTCCGGCTTATGGTGCTGGTCGCCAGTCTTGCTGTTCCTTTAGCTTTGTCATACTAGCTTCTGTCTCTGTTGTGAGGTGGTGATCCAATTTGGATCCTTGTCTTTGCAGGACATATTATTTTCATTGTAAGAATATATATTGAATTTGAAGATCTCATTTTAACTTAAATATGTCTTATAGACATATGTTCAAATAAGGTTCTATTCAGAATTCTGAGAGGTTAGGGTTTCAATATGTGTTTTAAGCAGGGAGAACATAAGCGTAGTGATCTACCCTCTATTTTCTCTCAATGCCCATTTCCTTCCATCTTAAAATATATTCACACTAAACACATACACCATGAAGTCATAAGTATTTACAGAATGAACTCCAAGTTTAAGGTATATTACCAACTTAAAAATGTAAATCTCTCGATGATCGAAAGAAGATGGTGATATGCTCACAGTCAGCTGTTCAACCTCCCTCAGATGAAACAGTAATTTAAGGTCTAAGGACACACTTTATAAGAATCCTACTCCATCAGAACTCTAAGCAGATAAAGACTTATTCCAACACAAACCTAACTCTTTGGACAGCCAAAAGAAAAGAAGAACATGAGAAACACGATATTGACAGAGAAATGGTACCTAAACAGAATACTCGGTAATTTTAGCAAGAATTGACAAGACACACTTCCTATTGAAATAGATAAAATGGCATGAACAAGCAAACACAATTCAATCCTAACCCTCTTCATAAATGAATTTAACTCACCCATTAAAGGTCATAAACTGATTAGATGGATTGAAAAACAAGATCCTTTTTTTCTGCTGACTTCAAGAGGCATATCTGCCCCCCCCCCCAAAGAAACATATCCTGAAAGTGAAAGGCTGGAATAAAATCCATCATCCAAATGGCCCCCACAAACAGGACATTGTTGCCATCTTTATATCAGATGAAATAGCCTTCAAATTAAAATGAATAAGAATAGTCAAAGAAGGGTATTACATATGAATAAAGGGAACTCTTCTTTAGGAGGATATAAACATTCTAAACATTTATACAGCAAATCTTAGAGCACTTCCTCAAACAAAGTTTACTTACACTAAAAACATTCAAAGATCCAAACACAGTGATTGTTGGTGACTTTAACATAGTACTATCAGCTCTGCATAGATCAATAAGGAAAAACTCAACAGAGAAACCTCAGAACCAAAAATTTCATAGACCAAATAGATCTAACAGACATCTGCATATTATTCCATCCAATACAGCATAATATAAATTCTTTTCAGCAGCATATAAAACATTTTCCAAATTGATCATATTTTAGGGCACAAAGCAAATCTGTGCAAATTAAAAATTGCTGAAATTATTCTCTGCATCTTCTCTGAGCACACTGGTATAAAATTGGAACACAAAAACAAATGACAACTTAGAAAAATCCTGTTATTTATAGAGATTGAATTCATGCAATAGTGCAATTGCATTCAGTGCAATTCATGTATTATTGAATCACGAGTGGGTCATTGAAGAGATCAAAACAGAAATTCAACAGTTGATGGTATTTAACAAAAAGGAGCATACAAAATATCAGCCTCTTTGGGACACAGCAAAGGCAGTACTCAAAGGAAAATTTATAGCTCTGAGTGCTAATATTAACAAATTCAAAAAATCTAAAACCAACAATTCAATGACACACCTTAAACTACTGGAATAAGAGTACCAAATCAAACCCCAGTTCAGTAGAATAAAGCAAGTTATTAAAATTAAATTAAAATTGAATTCATTAGAGTAGAAAATAACCATAGAATCAGCAAAACAAGGAATTATTTCTTCAAGAAATTAGTAAAATTGACAAATCCTTAGCAAATCTTATCAAAAAAAAGAAGAGAGCCCAATTAACTAAACAAAAGAAGGCACTAGAATAGAAATATCAAGACAGAAATGACTAAAATCCAGAACATAATAAGGGAACACTTCAATCTAAGCTCTGAATACTTTCAATTGTACCAAATTCTCAAAACCATTTTGATTTTTTTTCACCTCACAGTCATCCTCAGACAAAACAGCAATTTTTTTTCAGTCCTGGTGCTTGAACTCAGAGTTCTTGAGCACTGTCTTGGGCTTTCTCAAGGCTGGCACTCTACCACTTGAGCCACAGCACCACTTCCGACATTTTCTGTGTATGTGATACCCAGGAGTAGAATCTGTGGCTTTGTGAATGCTAGGCAAGTACTCTACCACTAGGCCATACTTCCAACCGCAAAGAACAATTCTTATAAAGTTAATCATATCTGTATTTCCAGCTTCTTACAAGAATTTTTCCATATATTTTTATTGTAATTAATAGAAGGGTTACATTATACTCACCAGACAGAAGGTGCATTACTTCAGATACATTGATACCCTTTCTCATATCATGGTCCCCATTTCCCTCCTCCCACCCCCACCCCTCTTCTTGTTTTCCCCCTTCCCTATCCAACTTCAAATAACTAAATATGCATATGTACAATATATCAGATAACCAGGTGAAATAGTGTAACAATATGAGGTAACCAAGGGACAGCAAAAGAGATGAGAGATAACATAGTACATTAAGGACAACAATCATGCATTATATGGCTTTTGTTTCTATATCCTGGAGGTCATTTCATTTAGTATCATACTATATGGCTTTATGTATCTAGATTTTATTCTATTGTAAATCTCTGCTAGGAGAGCCCAAGGTTTCTACTGATTATGACAGATGAGGGAAAACATTGAGCCTATGTTCCTTTGAGTCTGGCTTACTTTACTTAATATGATTTTTTTCTAAGTCTTTCTATTTCCTTACAAAGGGGGTGATGTTGTTCTTTCTGACAGCAGCATAGAATTCCATGTTTTATAAATAACACAAGATTTTTTTTCCTGGACCCAAAGTTTATAAATCTAATCCCTTAAACAAAGTGATCTTGGTAGACATGAAAAATATTGGTACATTCTGTGAATTTATATTTTTCAAAATCATCAATGGTGATATGTTCTTCCATCTTCAATTTCTCATTTTCCTTATGTGTGTTTTATAAGGACCAAGGATATAAAAGTCTTTTGCTCAATGGAATTCTATGCTGCTGTCAGAAAGAATGACATCGCCCTATTTGTTAGGAAATGGAAAGACTTAGAAAAAATCATATTAAGTGAAGTAAGCCAGACTCAAAGGAACTTAGGCTCAATGGTTTCCCTCATTCGTCATAATCAGTAGAAACCTTGGGCTCTACTAGCAGAGATTTGCAATAGAGCAAAATCTTGATACATAAGGACATATAATGTGAAGCTAATTGAAAGGACCTCCAGGATATTGAAACAAAAGCCATATAATGAATGATTGTTGTCCTTAATGTACTATGTTGTCTCTCATCTCCTTTGCTGTCCCTTGGTTATCTCATATTGGTATAGTATCTCACTTTGTTATCTGATATATTGAATTTATTTGTATTTGGATATTTGAAATTTGATAGGGAAGGGGGGGAAACCAAGACGGGTGAGGGGTGTGGGGGGGAGGGAAACGGGTACCAAGACATGTGAAAGGGTATCAATGTATGTGAATTAATGCACCTTCTATCTGGCAAATATCATGTAACCCTTTTACTAATTACAATAAAAAAAAGAATGCAAAAAAAAGTCTTTTGCTATTTGCTTGGTAATTTTAGCTAAATATCCAAGTTCATCAGATATAATCCTGGAGAAATTTAAGTAGATGTTCTTAATGTACTATGTTGTTTCTTTTCTGTTTTTTTTTGTGGTTAATCTCATGTTTTTATTGAATTGAAATTTTCTACCTGGTGTATGCTATATACATTTATTTGTTTATTTGAAATAGAGAAGGGAAAGGGGAAACAAGATGGTTGAGAGGGGGTTGAGGAAGGAAAATGGGTACAAAACCATGAGAAGGGGTATCAATGTGTGAGAAATAATACATCCACTAATGTAACTGTTACCCTTCTATATATTACCCTAACAATAAAATTTGAAAAAAGAAATTTAAGTAGAATTTATCATTTTTCCTTCAGTTTCCAGTAAATAGAATCTTGTTTTTATTAGAATAGTAACAAAAAGGATATTTAGTGCTCATATTTCTATTAAAATTCTATCCATAAATATTCCTGCTGGTGGATTCAAAAGGCTCATAATTCTAAAGACTTAGTCTTTAGCCTATGGGGCTTCTGAAAGGTGGCAGTCCTTTTAAGAGACTCTGGAGTTGTAGGAAGTCAGTCATTGTGGGCATATCCTTGAAAGGAATGTTGTTGGGATCTCAACACCTGGACACATTTCTCTCTCACTTCATGTATCCTGGGTGCAACATCTCCACCATGAAATTTTGATTCTGTCCAGGCCTAAAACCATTGAAGCAATCAACAATGGATGGAACATCTGAAGCCATGAGCCAAAACAAACCTTTTCTCATTTTAAATTATTTCTCTAAGGGATATTGACACAATGATAAAAAAATGTGACTGTAGAATTATGATCCAGTGCATTTTCTAAGTCAACATGAAGCTGTCCCTTCAGCTTTCCTCTTGTTTTCTATCCACTGTCTCTTCAAGTCAATCTTCCTTTTGGTTTTATTGTTGTTGATGTTTGTTTTATTTTTGTTGTTATTGTCTGTGTGCTTGTTTTGTTTGTTGTTTTATTTTTCCCTATTAAGTGCAGAAACACTTCTACTCTCTACTCACTGTATAGTCAATGTTAAAATGATTTCTACATTTGTAGATACTTACTATATTAAAACCCACTTTTTGTATTTGTAAATATGTATGTTTATTTTTTAAAGTTGCTATTGCAAACTACACAGAATTGGGTAGAGAAAAACAGCAGCATTTAGATTTCAAAATTCTGAATCCTGAAGTTTGAAATTATAGTGTTGACAGTGCCATAGTCTTTCTCTCAAAATCCTCTAAAAGGGGAGGGGTGGGTTCTTCTTTGCTTCTACCACTTTCTGGAAGCCCCCAGGTGTTTGCAACTATAGTTGTCTTATTCCACTTATTCTCTGTTCACCTATGTGCCTGTCTTCACATGGATTTTTTCTCCTGTTAAGGAAACATACATCATATTGGGTTAGAATATATGCCAATGAGCTAATCTTAACTTGACCTCATTCTTTACTTTCAAACAAGGCTAAGTTCATTAACATTGGTAGTTGGTATTTTGACATATTTTAATGGACAGTTCCCTATATAGATAATATCAAGAGGGGAAAAAGTACATGATATCAATTTCCTAAGCTGTACTCTTGGATTGGCTTTGCACTTGGAGAGAAATTTCAGAGAATAAATCTCTCTTGACCTAAAGCAAATTTCAAAATGATATTCTTTAAACACCTCGAAGAGTCTCAGCTAGCTGCCTGTATGTTCTGATAGTCAAGGGCTCCTTGGATTCCTGTAACTTGATGGATAGCAGATATACTTTCTAGGAGGTCAGGTAGCTGTCAGTAATGTGTGTTTGTGCCAGCAAGCATCACAGGTTGAGGGCAAGCCATTTTATGCAATTATATCCTGTAATAATGATATTTCCTTAAGTTATTACAAAAAGATGAATGAAAGAGAAAACTATAAATCCATAATATCTTTTGACAGTTGATTTATGTTTATTAATACATATCTTATATCATGGAATATAATTAATCTATATTATTAATGTTTACTATTATAAATGGTGAGTTCAATAAAATATTTGACTGGTGACACAATGATAAGGTCAAGAATAAATTAAGTTTCTTTCCCAGAGGAACATCTTTATGTAGATTTTTAAAAGTCAATCTAAATTAAATGGTATTGATTACCACTTAGATAAAACAAAAAATTACTATAGGCAAATACAAAGTCAGAATAAAGGTTATGGTAAGATTATCTGGTGTTTCATCAATAGCGTTAAGGCTTACTGAATTATTAATCTTTATAGTTTATTTTGTGATGCATATTATAGTTTTTCAACTTTCATTTACTTCTGTAATATGGTATTTTGGATTTCTTGAGGAAATAAAGCTGTGGTGCTTAGCACTGCTCTTACTGTATATTGTATTTTAAAGTTTTAATTTGTAAAACTTGGAAGCTCTTCTGCACTGCCACTCTGCTTTTATTAGCTCAGAATTAAATTTATATTAAAACCATTCAAAATCTATCCTAAAAAGAGAAGTATGGCTTAGTCAATTTAGTTTCTAGTGGTTAATTTTGATATTTAATACACCGAATATCCTTTTTGAGTTATTGAACACTTATAAAAATGAAATGGCTATTTTTCAGGCACCTTGTTTAATATCTATAACTTTCCACCTTGTTTGCAGATTGCTTTTGCTGATCGGCAGATTGTAAGTACACAGTACACAAAATATAGCTATATATTTTGGCTACAATGAAGTGAAGCCCAGAAAGAGTTAATCTAATACTTTACATAGAAGCTCTGTATAGAATTGTTCCTATGTTTTTTTATTCCTTACAATCAGTGATGATTGGCGCATATTTTAACCACAGGCTAAGTATAAAAACTAAAATATCCTGGCACCGAGACTAATAGATCATATTAATTCTTCAAAATTTTCTAGTGTTATACATAATGTTGATAAGAGTCCAGTCCCCTGTGTTGTTGAGAATAATAATGAATTGTCTGCTCTCCCAATTCTCTTTCCGAGGATGACAATCACTTTTAATCAGCTTAGCTTTCTCGAACATGATTACTCAGGTTATAGTTATTATGTATTATTTCATAGAACATTTTCAGAAGCACATATCTAGCAATCATTCTGCAAATTGTACAGTAGTTTTAAATTATAACTTGTATAGAACCATCCATTGTAATGATCAATTCACAAACTTTAGTAAATTTTAACAAATTAATATTGCTACAAGTTCATTATTATAGTGAAATTTTAGATTAACTCTATTATCTTAAAAAAAGGTTTCCAATACTCATTGGGAGATATTTGTTACTCCCAGCATTTCTGTTAAATGTGAAGTATTTATTTTTTTTGCTTAATCAATAATGTTCCCCTATGTATATACCTGTTTGTATGAGTTTTTAACATTGTATAGTTCAGCTATTGCCTTAAGGAGTTAATTCACTTTATTGATTTATAGACATGAAATCAAGATATAAACACATTTAAATATCTACATTAATTATAAATATTTTAACATATCACTACATAGGTATATTGTATATAAATATGTATGTATAATTTATGAAAGGTCTTTGATTTCCTCAGTGAGTTGTCATGCCTCCACTGTCAAAAATTATTTGAAGGTATTATTGATTTATATCACAAATTTGAATGAAGACATATGGCTTTGATTACTGTAGCAGCAGAACTGACTAAAAATTAGATGGGTTATATATTCCTTGCTTCCTTACCAAATTATTTTAGGTACTCTAATCTTTGCATTTTAAGTTCATTTTATCAATGTCTATAATAATAATCTGCTAGACTCGCAACAGAGACTGAACTAAATCTTTAGGCATAATAGCAGAAAAGATTTCTCCAGTCAGTATTCTGTGACTATGGAATAGTACTGTAGTTAATTTGGCCCTTCTGTAATAGGTTTTAGCAATATTTTCTTGGTTTCAATATACAGGGTTGGAGTCACTTCATTAATTTTATTGCTTGGTATTTTATAATTTTAGTTGCTACTGCAAATATAATTATTTTCTAACTTTATTTTTAATGTTCATTGTTATTATGATGAAGTAATACATACCTTTATGGAAAATTATTTTTTATTTTTATTTTTTGCCGTCCTGAGCCTTGAACTCAGAGCTTGAGCACTGTCCTTAAGCTTCTTTTGCACAAGGCTAACACTCTACTCCATTTGAGCCATAGCACCACCTCTGGCTTTTTCTCTGTGTATAGTACTAAGGAATGGAACCCAGGGCTTCATGCATGCTAGGCAAGCACCCTACCACTAAGTTACATTCCACCTATGGAGAACATTTAAACAATGAACTTATAGCCTTGCTTATTAATGTGTTTTAGTTTTTGTCATGTATTAGAAAATCTATCATCATAACACATCTTAAATTGTTCTTGTTTCACAGACTTCTGTTTTTATTGATGAATTCAGTCCTGATCTCTGATCGTTGTATCATTTGTTTTTATTTTCAACCTACTTTTGTTCTTGGATCTAAGGCACACTTTTCACCGATGACAAAATTGCATCTTTCTTTGTGATCCAGACTAACTGTATCTGCCTTCTGACCAGCCTGGTTTGGCCATTCGCATTTTAAGTCATTAGCATGTTTTACTGGTCTATTATTTAGTCATTCATTAAGAATTTTTTGGTAGCAATGGTATTTGTTGTCGTAAGTACTCTATTCTTATAATACAAACTTTTACGTATGATCACATTTATTGATTTATGTTATTAGTAGCAGACATCTTAGTAATAATGACTGTTTGAACTACTCACGTCTTATATTTGTGATGAATGTAGGAGCATGTTCACAATTGCAATGATTCCATCAAACAGTACTGATAAGGGAAATGGTGAAAGAATATCACATTATTCAGTAAATCCCCATCTCTGTCAGTGTTAGAACGTAATTATAGAGAAACTTAGGTAAAACCTCTTTTATATATTGCTACAAAATATATTTGTCATAAAATCAAAGCTATCCACAGGCATATGGAATTCTAGACTATTCCATACTTAAAGAAAACGTATGCACCAAGAAAATAATCGAGTACTCCATTATTGTTGTTGTTGTTCTGTTATTTTTATTATTTTTTATGTTTGATAAATTAGGGATTGAACCCAGAGCCTTGTGCATGTTATGCATGTGTTTCTCTATTGAGCTCAAGTGCCATCTAATCTTCCTTTATTTTTCCTTCATTTCTTTTTTCTTTTTGGAATGGGGTCTCACCCTTTTGCCTACATGGACCTCAAAATTGGGCCTCACTAATTTTCCTGTACCTCATTGAGTCTTTGTTCATAGAAAATGTACCAATTCCTGTACAACTCAGTAGATTCATTTTAACTTACTCATTGAATTCTAATTTAATTAAGAATAAAACTAATCAATATCTTTCTTCTTTCTTCTTCAATTCTTTTCTTGCTTTCCAAATATCTATAATTTCTTCAGACTTTCTGAGGCTTGGGATAAACATAGAATAAGAAAAAGTCCAATTGGCATTCACACTATCCTTCAGAATTAACAGGAACTTTCCAGGTAATAATTGGACATGATCAAAATTTTAAAGTCTATTCTGACTGAAAATGGTCATGAGGGTGAGAAAGACTTTGAGGTGTGAAGCCTTTAAAGTGCTGTTAGTCTAAACTTCATTAAAAAGGACTGTGTTCTTCACCGAATAGATGTAATGGGAAACCACCTGAATGCAAGGCCATTGGTAGAAAGGGTAAGAAGGAAAATGACCATTTTTTGCTTGAGTAGACAGATGTGTGCTTTGCAGAGATAGGAAATGTCAGTGGAAAGCAGGCTTGGCATATGATGTCATGGGTTGGGTTTGAACTATTGGGGTCACAGGCTGAAAGAGTAAGTGGACAGCAAACATGGGATTGACCTGCAGGTGCTCATGACAAGAGACAAAGTTTATGTTGTTCTTAAAAGTAGATAAAAATGAGGACCTAATGGCTACCAGTGGAAGGAGACAAACAAAAAACTCCATTGTATTAAAAGAAAGATCTAGATACGGGGGCACATGTTTATAATCCCAGCTTCTCAGGAGGCTAAGACAAGGGGATCAAGATCAGTTTGAGGCCAGTCTGAAAATTAGCTAGACTTTGAATTAAAAATACAATAAAATGGTGATATTCTTGCTATAGCTCTATTAGAATACTTTCCTAGCTTGCCCAGAGTTCAACCCCCCAGAACTCCAATTTTTTTAGATTAAATTTAATTAAAAAAAACATAGGAGTCAGGTACTGATGACTTAGGTAGAAATACAAGTATCATGATTGATGCCAGCTCAGGGAGAAAAGTCAGTGAGACCTTATATCTTAAAAAAATAACTACTCAGAAAAAAAAAAAACAGAAGTGGCAGTGTGCCTCAAGTTGTAGAGTACGAGCCTCGACTACAGATAGGCTCATGGGCAGTGCCCAGGCCCTGAGTTCAAGCCCCAGGACAGGAAAAAAAATAAGCTACATATCTATCAAACCGTATATAGTTGTATAAAGTAATGAGATGCTCAAATACAGGTTTAACAAGCTCAGAAAGTGGTGATGGCAGATACATAAGTAATTATTACAGTGGACAACAGCCTCTGAATCAAAACCGGCCTTATGATCACAGATGCGAACCTTGCTTGCCTGGGTTCTAAGGTGGGCCACAGTTCTATTTGTTCCACAGATGTCCTTTCTGATCATGCCAGGAAAAGAGCATGCTTTGATACTCTGCCCTTATGTGCTATATTGTGTGTGTGTGTGTGTGTGTGTGTATGTGTGTGTGTGTGTGTGTGTGTGTAAAAGAATGGAAATACTGTATTTTTTATTTAACTTCCCTTTATGATTGAATTTTTGTGAATAAAACATTTCAAAAAGAGTCAAAGTGCCTGAAAAATCCATGGTCTCCATTTGTAAATTCAATATTTCTCTCAGCTCTGATCTCCTGGGCCTTAGGGTTTTCCCTGAATGGGAAATTTGTCTTTTAAAGTAACAGAGTTTTATGGCAACAAGACAGAAGTTTGGGAGTTCAATCTGTAGTATCTCAAATATGGTATGCTTACAATTTTCAAATTCTCAAAGGCTAAAAAAAATATATATATATATATAGTGTGTGTGTGTTTTACTATAATGTACAAGGATGTACATTACTGATCTCCAGTATTTCTTACAGGCTATCAACAGAGTATCAAATGTTACAACTTTTCTTACAAATCTTTTCCCTCATTTCTCTTTTGCTTCTAAAATATTTTAAATGCTTTCACTGGAAAGAATAATCTGTAGATATGTTCTGTTTAGACTGGTAATTATGTCTTTATCTTTTTTTCTTAACTTCCAGCATATTAGTTGTATGAGAAAGAGTTTCACAGTGGCATTTCCATTCATGCATATAATGTACCCCAGTCAAATTAAATCTCTCCTTCCCAAATTGCTTATTCTTAAAACAATTTCAACTGGATTTTTGTATTATTTTTACACATGTATATAAATTACTTTGACCATATTATTTTTTATTCATGCTCTCTATTGGTGCTCTCTCCTTCTTGTACTTTGTCACCCAAAAGACCTTCTATTTTTCTGATATTTAATGTATACTTTATTATAAAGGTGATGTACAGAAGGATTACATTCTGATATTCATTTTTGAGTGTATGTTAATTATACAAAGGGGTTTTACCATGACAAATCAAGGAACATATATTATAACTTAGTCAGATTAAACTCTTGTTTCTTCCTGACTCTTCCTACAACCTACTGTTAGAGTGTTGATATTCCTTATGTCACTAAATTTACACACACAATTAGCTTCAGTATTTTATTCATACCTCCATCTATTACTTTACATTTTTACCTTCTCTTCAGAGCTCCAAAGCACACAGTTACAACCATTAGAAACAAGCTGGGCATGGAGGCTCACTCCTGTAATTCTAGCTATTTAGGAGAACTGAGGTTCAAAGCCAGCCTGGGCACAAAAGGACCTGAGACTCTTACTTTCAATTAACCTCTAGAAAACTGGAAGTGGCGCTTGGCTCAAGGGTAGGTGGTAGCCTTGAGCTGAAGAGCTCAGGGACAGTGTCCAGGCTGAGTAAAAGCCCCATAACCCACAAAAAAAAAGCCTGTTACACACACACACACACACACACACAAGTGTGTGTATGTGTATGAGTTGTAGTTCTACTAATATTGAATTTCTCAAGTAGTATTTGGTTTTGAAATCTTGCTCAATGTGATGTTTGATCAAAGTATAATCTTTTTAAAGAGATTTTAATTATCTTTACATCGTTGTAAAAAGGAGCTTCAGTTAAATATGTTAACTTAGAGGAAAAAGCATCTTGATCAATTACTTTTCAAAGTAGAGTTGTAGCTCAAGTGGTAAAATGCAAGCCTTGAGGGAAAAAAGATAAGAGACAATTCCCAGACCCTGAGTTCAAGCTGTATTACTGGTAGAAAAAAAAATCAGATTAAAAAAAAAAGCAACTTCAGGGGCCGGGAATTTGGCCTAGTGGTAGCGTGCTTGCCTAGCATTCACGAAGACCCGGGTTCAATTCCTCTGTACCACATACATAGAAAAAAGCCGAAAATGGTGCTGAGGCTCAAGTGGTAGAGCTCTAGCCTTGAGAAAGTGCAAGGACAGTGCTCAGGCCCTGAGCTTAAGCCCAGGACTGGCAAAAAGCAACTTCAAAAAGTTTAATTTTTTATGTGTTGGTGCTGTGGCTTAAACTCAGGGCCCTGTCCTTTAGCTTTTTCTCACAAGTGTAGCATGCTATCACTTCAACCAGATCTTCACTTCTAGCTTTCAATTGGATCATGGGAGGTACTAGTCTTAAGGTCTTTCCTATCCAGTCTGGCTTTGAACTTTAATTCTCAGATAACTCCCTTGTGAATTGCTAGGATAATATTCATGAGTTATCCCTACCTACCTCCAAAGTATAGTCTTGATAATCTTCCACTCTAAGATTCAGAAGCTTCTTATAAAACTACTTTTAAATGACTTCCCAGCACTTCAGTTTCTCAGTTTCTACCACCATATGAAAAGGAATACAGGCAAAGGATCCTTTTTTTTGCTCTAAATTTAGTATCTTGACACACTACCTGCAATATCTTTTTGTTTCCCATCCAGTCAAATTCTTACTCACACTTTAAAATCCAACACAAATGCTACTTCCCTCTGGAAGTATTAGTTTGCAAGAATGCTTTTAAGCTTGCACTCAGCTGTTGTTTTGCATATATTATCAGAGTGATTCTGAGAGTACTTTAAGACGCTAGAGTATAAAATATTTGAGCCAGGTTTTAAATTTTCATTAATGGTGTATGTTACACAGGCTGTATTGTTGCAGTGATTAAAATCTATTCCTAACTTTTTCATGCACATATAAAGAAACTATGGTTCTCACAGAAGTAGAGGGTAATACAGTGGTTACAGAGCCTATGTAACGTCCTGAGGAATGAGGATAAAAAATGCCTAGTTATTCTCCTAACAGAGGGTCATGATATCTATGTACAAAATCTATGTACATATGTCCATACTGCATGAGGCTAAGCGAAATGAACTCCAGGATATGGAAACAAGAGGCTTATCTTTGTGATTGTTTTTCTTAATCTACTATGTGAAGCTATTTCTTTTCTCTTCTTTCCTATTAAGATTTATCTCATGTTGTTACTGTATCTGACTTTGGTACCTGGTATATTATATATACATTTATTTGTTTGAGAAAGGGAAGTTAAGGGAAAAGCAAGATGAGTGGAAGGGGGTAGGAGAGGAAAAGTGGGAGAAAAATATAGGAAGGGGTAACAATTTTCAAGAAGTAATTTACCCACTACCTGATGAACGTAACTGTAACCTTTCTGTATATAACCCCCAAAATAAAATAAAATTAAAAAAAGAAAGAAAATACCTAGTTAATGAGAATGCTGGGATAAGATAAATTCTAATGTTCTATAGCACAGAGAGGACATTACAACAGCAATTAACTGGATATGTCACACCATTACTATATAGGATTCTGAATGTTTTCAAATCAAATAAATTATACATGCCTATGATGATAGAAATGCCAATAGTTTGACTGTTTTTACACAGTTTATGTGTGTGTATGAAATGCTACCTTCTACCCAATAAATATGAGCAACTGCTGTGTGTCAACTAGAAATGGTATAGAATCAAAAGAAGTAAACATAAGTTTATCAATACAAAACATATTACAATGACATGATAAACTGTCTGAAACCAAGAAGGAATGGACTGGCTTGTAACTTGTAACTGATGATGAAATGCTGGAGTGGGCTCGTTTTGTTTGGACACCTCCAAAGATATCACTGGATCCAATCCCTATCTGCCATTGTTATTCTTTTCTGGATATGCTGAAATGTGCAACAGACATGTCCTAGTAATCAGATAGCTTTGTAAGACATCTTTTTTTTAAAAAATTCAATAAGCTAAACACCTCTAACTTTGCTGCTCCTGGATTTTAGAGTTTGTTTTTTTTGAGCATGTGACCTAGAGTAGCTCTCTACCACTGAGCTCCATCTTCAGTCTCTTTAAGAAGTAGATTTATACCTCAAATGGTACTTTTAGAATAAAAATAAAGTCCTAATATTACATCAAGACTAGAGTAGAGGTGGTTAATAGAGGTTGATCTTTAAGTTACCCATATGGTCAAGTGAAGATAATGGCTTAATTTTACCTGTACACCAATTGTGGAACCTAGTAAAAACTGATAATTAGTGTGTGTTCAAAGAACACCTAGCGTTTTTTTGTCAGGTATCATAAAGTTAGGTACTGCAGTGCTATACCCCAAATACTAGGAAATGCCTTACATTGCTGTAGAAAGAACGACACTGTATAGTATGATATAATGGGTACTCATAGAATGCAATGAAGAGAATTAGTGCATAGTGTAGGAGCTTCCATAAAATGATTATCATTTTAAATGTATGTAAAGGGATTTTTTTGTATAATGTATTATTACAAAAAGAAAACAAGAGCAAACTCTACATGCTACCCTATAATACAACTTGGGATTATGGAAGTCAGGAGAGCATGGGAAGAACCCCAGGCTTGGGCAAAACCTTCCAATGGAATTGAAAAAAAATATTATTAAAAAATCTTCTGATAGCCTGGCACAGTGGCTCATGCCTGTAATGCCAGCTTCTCAGGAGGCTGAGATCTGAGGATACACAGTTCAAAACCAGCCCAGGCACCACAGTCCAGGAGACTCTGCAATTAAAAAGGAAAAAAAGAAGTGGGGCTTTGCTCAAGGGTAGGTGGTATCCTTGAGCTCTAGAGGTCAGGGACATTGCCCAGGCACAGGGGCAGGGTGGTAGCCTTGAGCTGAAGAGCCTAGGGACAGAGCCCATGAGAAAGGGTAGCAATGTTTGTGAAGTAATGTACCTTCTATTTGGCAAATATAATGTAACCCTTCTATTAATTACAATAAAAAATTATTTAAGAAAGGGTTTATTTTTTAAGTGTTGAAAGCTAGCACAGAGAGGAGAAATAGATGCAGTTGAGACACGTATTTCCAAAAGAAGTTATGGTTTTGCTATCAATATCAGTTTGAACAGTGGTACAAATAACGAACAAAGGTAAAAATAAAATGCATTGTTTCTTAATTTAGAGCCAGAGAAAAAAACAGTTTATTTTGCACTTTACTGTGTACATTTGAGGTGAATAACGTTGTAGTTTTGCTTTTACTGTGAAAGTGATATACAGAGGGATTACAGTTACATAATCAGATGTTGATTTGAATAGTTGCAGCCCCATACCATTATGCTTTGCAATATAACTATAACAGGAGAATAGTAAGTATAGTGGGAGAATATCACATCTGTACATTTGGCCTACTGGCAGAGTGCTTGCCTAGCATGCAGTAAGACCTGGGTTCAATTCATTGCTACCACATACATAGAAAAAATGCCGGAAGTGGTGGTGTGGCTCACGTGGTAGAGTTCTACCATTGAGAAAACCCAAGGACAGTGCTCAGGCCCTGAGCTCAAGACCCATTCCTGGCAAAAAAAAAATTACCCTAGCTGTCTCCAGATATGTATTTTTTCTTTATTTTTGAATATCTATTATTTTGGTGTAGGAAAAAATTGCCTGAAATCTTTTTTATTAGTATAATACATTAAGACTGCATTTACCATGATTTTCATGAACCCCTCAGTAGTCTTTTCACATTAAATCTTGGATTCTTTCAGCAACAGCTCCTTATTTTTCTTACCTCTCCACCATTGGTTAGTGCCATGATTATTCCTGTATATCGTGGATAGGAATTGAACACTTTAGATTTCATGAGACTCTGGGTTTGTAATAAAAATATAAAAACAATTAAAATACTAACTGGTTGTGGTGTTTTCCCACTTTAACAATGATATCCCAAACATTAATCTTTTGTGTTTGTATTCCAAATGTAGCTAATTAAGTTGTGAGGGATTTCTGTTTTTTGTCCTTTTTCTGTGGTCATACAAAGTCTGCCCACTGGCTTAGTCCTCTGGTCCAGGCCTGGTGATAAAGACTTCAATAACAAGAAAAGAGAAATACAAGCACTGAACCAATATTTACTGCAACAAGTGAGCATGTGATACACAATCTATTTCTTAAGACTTGTTACATTTATTAAAACCTCTGTGGCAGCCATGAAAGTACTTCTCAGATTTTCCACCTGAAGAGTATCATAAATAGTGTAGTATCCCATCTGCTGTGCTTCAAACTCCATTGCAATGTTTGTCCTCAAACCATGTTCCTATGGGTCACTCCAAAACCCTGACAGACTGATTGTTGTAATAGAAAGTCTGGTTTCTGGACAATGTGATTGACAACTTTGACTTGAAGACCCCTAGTTTTTCTGATACACTTCCTCCAGCGCTGGTGGCTTTACAGGGTCCTCTTGCCTATTTTCTTTTTTTTTTTTTGAATTTTCTGAATTTTTTCTCTTCTTTTATTTTTGTAAAATGTAATTTTTGCTGTAAAGGTGATGTACAGAGGGGTTATAGTTACATAGGTCAAGTAATGAGTACATCTCTTTTTGGACAGTGTCATCTCTTCTCTTATTTTCTCCCTCTTGAACCTCTACCTCCCAAGTTGTATAGTTTATTGTAATTAATAGAAAGGTTACATTCGCCAGATGCCTATTCTCTTCTTCACTTGGGCACAGCCTTGCTTCATTGAAGTTTGTACATACTCTGGCTTCTTCTCCATTTTCCCTCACAGATTTGTTCCTAATAAAATTCTTGCATGCTGAATCCCAAGTTGGCACTTGCCTCTTAGAGAATCAAGAACAATGCAGTTATATTACACAGACAAATGAGTTTAATAGTGTTTGACAATCTGTGTACAGTGTTACTGTAATAGGCTGTAGAAAATCAAAGATGAGAAAGACAATTATTACTCCAATTGAAATCTTGCTGAATTTGGACAAGCAGTAATAGTGTGACATTGTTTTGACTTATCATCAAAAGAATGTTCTGGTGTTGAAGGAAAATTGTGAATAGCAAAAAGTATTATTTCTTACCTAGTAAAAGATACTTGTGGAAAACATAGAAACTGGTGGAGGTGCAAATACTTGTAATCATTAAAACCAGAAATGCATGGACAATTATAAATAAGAGATTTCTAATCCTTCCATCATCTTTTATGATAATTTCCAAATTTTAATACATATATAAAGGACATAGAAGTCTTGTTAAAACCAGCAAGATTTTGATAAATCCTGAAACATGGAGACCACATATGCAAAACAGTTGCTCTAAGGTATAGTTGATATCCAATATAGATTCTGTCTTAAAGAGCACAATTACAGGGTTTCAATTTATATATTCTTATATTGCCACCATCACTTCTAAGCATAGTCATCAGAAGACCCATAGTTATTAGCAAGGCTCTGAATTTCTGGGAGACTTACTTAAAATAACTGTCCAGATGCTTGAGAGCGTCTCTGTGATCCACATGCAACAACAATCAAAGTTTTCAACAGGACTAGATCTTTGAACCCTTGGTAACAATTTCCCAATTCATCACTTAGTGCTGGGACAAGGTTCAAGAATACATTAATGACTACCATGGCCTTGGGTTTAAGATTCAGAAGAGAAAGAAGAACAGATCTCATTGGTGAGAACTGAGTAAACTCATAAAAGGTTCTATGAAAAACGTCCAATGTTTTTTGTTGATAGGAGAAAATAATGAGTTGGATTGTGAAATAGGAGATATTTTTCAGATTTGATTATAAAGCTCTGGAGATGCTGTCATGTTAAAAGATTAAGATACTTGGCCGGGAGTTTTGACCTAGTTGTGGAGTGCTTCCCTAGCATCCATGAAGACCCATGTTCGATTCCTTGGTACCACATACATTGAAAAAGCTAGAAGTTGTGCTGTGGGTCAAGGGGTAGGGTTCTAGCCTTGAGAAAAAAAAACAAGATAGTGCCCAGGCCCTGAGTTCAAGTCCTAGGACTGGCAAAAATATTAAGACGCTAATCATAATTGAGAAGAATAGAAAGGTTCAGTTTTGATGAAGCAGTAGGCTATTATTACACTCTGGGATCCATGTTTTCATGGATAAGTTTATGTTTATATCTGAGTGCAGAGGAAAGCATAAAAGCATACCACAGCTGCGCAAAACTTGACTGTGAGCCACTATAGAGAAGTATCAAGTCTAAAATATAAATTTTTAAAATTCCAGGACAATTCAGCTAAATCTGACAGATTTCCTAGCAATCAGCCCATAACTATTGACTCCAAATATTTGATTTACACATAAGTAAAAGGTGAGAAATGAGATGTAAAAATAAAGATGCAGATGTATGTTTGAATAGGAGTATATATAGAAAAAGTCTATAAAGAGATTATTTTTGGGCAGTGTCATTCAGGATGAAATTTGTTTTATTTTGGTATTTCTAAATTTTTACTGATGGATATTGCATCTGTGTCAATAAGCACAAGTATTTAAAACTGAATATAAGATTGTGAGGGGTCAAATGAATGATGTAGAGTACAGGGGACCGTCAAATTTATTTTACGATTCTTGCTTGGATGACTTGAGTGAATAAATAGTACATCACCAGAAATATGATGTAGGAAGAGGTGTTTCCTAAGTATGCATTTGATTTGAATGTATTGATGTAGGATATTGTATGTTAGTTGTAGTTGAAATGAGGTGTGGCTCCATCTAGGTGTTTGCTTCAAGCAGAGATAGTTTTGACATTAATTATAAAAGATGATAAAACAGAAGGATGCAAACACATGGAGAAAACGTTAGTATTTCGAATGGAATTTGAAAGGAAATGCTTTCAGGAAATGAAACATGAATGCTTAGATAACTAAGAAAAAAAGCCATGAAACTGAATGGTCAGAATGTTTCAGGGGAAGACAATTAAAAGGAGGGGCTGTATGATACTGAATACTGCATAGAAATTTGGCAATAGCATTGATTGAGACACATTTTATTCAAAAACCACTTTGTGCATCTCCTTTGCACAAAGACTTAAAGGTTTTCTCTTATCTCTATCATCTATCTATCTATCCATCCACCCATCTATCTATAAATTGATACCTTCCTGAGGGAACTCCTTGAGGTAATCATGAAGCTATTAGCATACTAGGGAAGAGGAAGAGGAAAATACTGCTTTCTTCTCTGTGTCAGTACCTGAATTTTATATACCCGGAATAGCCTGAAATTTCTGTGCAAGGCCAGAAATTTAGATAACCATTGTTTTATAAAACTACAATAGAAGAGTGTATTGCTAAATTTACTCATATTTGTGTGCACATGTACTCATACGTATGTATATGATAAATATTGTTTAATTCTCCTGAGTGTCTTTAATTAAGGGTAGAGAAAATGGGAAATTTTGAATAGTATTTGATGTATTGAGGTATTATTTTGAATAGTAACATTATAATCTATATGCTATATATCATAAAAATTTTGAATTGTATAAATTAGGAATACATGAGGCTCTAATAAAATGAATGTTAAAAATAGAGGTTTAACTGTGATGTATTTAATTTTTTTTCTCTACCATTAGCCACTACATCCATATGAACTTACTTTATATCAAGTTCTACCAGAGGCCAAAAATATTCATTTCTAGAAAGTAATAATGACATGGAATGGCAATATATTTTTATTAAAGAATTTATGAACATTGAGTTTTACATCATATTTCAAATGACATGTTTAACTAACAAGTATTCAAGAAGGGAATCTCTATACACAATCACTGACACTTACTTTTTAGAACATAATCAAAATTAGGCTAAGGGTTGATATATCATAGATATATTAATCTACGTAATAAAACATTATGTCTATAGAGTCATAGGTTTTTATGTCTATGTAGTTCAGTTTATATTTCCAATACCATGTCCATAGCACTGGGTATGCAAATATTGAGTCCTCGCTCTTGTACTGTTTGGATCTAATAGCCACATATTAAGGATATCATGTGCATTTTGTTCCTTTGGTCTTGACTTGTGTCACTCAACATGATTCGCTCTAAATTCATCCACTTCCCTGTGAATGCCATTATTTTATCTTGTCTGTTGGCTATGTAGAATTCCACTATATATATTATATATATATATATATATATATATATATATATATATATATATATATAGCACATTTTCTGTATCCATTCATCTGCAGTAGGGCATCTGGATTGTTTCTATCCCCTGGCTATTGTGAATAGTGCAGAGATGAACATAGTTGAGCAGGTGTCCTTATCGCTTCTTAGGTTATGATGCTCAGTGTAGATGCCCAGAAGTGGTATGGCGGGATCATAGGGAAGGTCTATTTTCAGTTCTTTAAGAAACCTCCACACTGCTTTGCAGAGTGGCTGAACTAGTTTACATTCCCCCCAGCAGTGTAGTAGGGTTCCTTTTTCTTCACAACCCTGCCAGCAACTGTCATTGTCTGAGTTCAAAATCTTGGCTATTCTTGTTGGGGTAAGGTGGTACCTACAACTTTTGGTTAAAAATAATTATAAAGGTATAAACAGTTTATTTTGCAAAAATGTATGGAATTTCTATTATTTCCTACCTCTTTAAAAGCTTATTGATTTTCATGTGGGAATGATATTTTTATTAATTACAACATAGCTTTAGTGCTAGGCAAATCTGAAATGAATGTAATCTTTTCTTTATCATCTTCTCACATTGCTTTTACTTTTTTACTTGATTTCAACCTCACATGAAGTTCAAGTGTTACTAGAGTGTTACTACAGGTTTGTTCTTGATGGGCAAGGTGAGGCCATTTGCCAAAGCAGTTTTCTATGAATCATTTAATAAACAAAATATTCTCATATTCTCTTAGGGAAAAGTGTTTATGTGTGTGTGTGTGTGTGTGTGTGTGTGTGTGTGTGTGTGTGTGAGAGAGAGAGAGAGAGAGAGAGAGAGAGAGAGAGAGAAAGAGAGAGAATAATACAATGCTTGTGATACAGTGAAAAAGTATATGAAGTATATGGGACAGAGTAGATAGGCTTGTTTTACCATATGAGTGCAAACAAATAACTTCTTTAAGTATCAGTTCTCATGTACCATTTGTAAGGAAATGGAAAGACTTGGAAAATATTATATTAAGTGAAGTAAGCCACAACCACCAAAGAAATACAAGCTGCATGGATTCCCTCATTTTGGTAACTATAATGTGCCTACAGACACAATGAATGACCAAAACAAATAAATAAAACAGGGATATGATAAATTATATAGGAACCTAGACTTTAACATACAGAGGATAAACAATGGGCAAAGGCTCACTAGCTATGTACAGATGATTATATAAAATAATATCCTACAAAAAAGAAACAGGAGACACTCTTAAGTTGCCATTGTTGCTGTTCTTCTGTTTTGCTTTCATATTGTGTGTTGCTTTGTTTGTATGTGAGAGGATATCCTTCCTTAGAAAGGCATATAAAAGCTGGAACAAGGATTAATAAATACAATAGTGATCGTGCCATCCCTATGTAGAAAATGAACTGGGTATCTTTTTATTATTGTATTTTATTTTGGGGGTAGCATACTTAGAATTAGTGCTCAAAAACTATGATGATAAGGAATGCTCGTGTATGCATTAAACAAGATGGATCTCAGACTTAAGTAACCATACCACAATTGCTTACTGAGAAGAATGTGGTGTGGTGATGTGTGGTATAGTCATTAATACCCACTATCTATTTCTCAGAGCAGCTATCTACCTTCAGTATACATGTTTTTGGTGTGTCTCACTGGTGATTCCATCCACATCCATGTGGACAGTTTGGGAGGTCTCATATTACCTGTCTTTCATTTTTATGACTTCTCAAACTTGAACTTTAATCAGCCTTCCTGCAGGCACACAGAAACTAGAAAGAAAGGGAATTAAAGCTCCTAAAACTAACCCTCATTAATACCAGAGGTAGAACCACTTATTCCTTAATTGTGTTAGTCCTGTTAGCTATACAGTCTTTGTTGATTATTTCATGTCATACAAGAACCACAGAAAATTGGTGTGCCTGGGTCCCAATAAAAATTTACTTATGCTAGTTGCTTAGGAATAACACTAATTTTCCTAGTTATCAGGCTGAGATATGAGGATCACAGGCTGAAGCCAGCCTGGGCATAAAAGTGTATGAGACTATTATCTTTGATTAACAATAATTAATAATAATAATAATAATAATAATAAACAGTAGAGATGTTTTTCAGATGGTAGAACAATAGCCTTGAGTAAGAAAGCCAAATGAAAGCAAAACTCCCTGAGTTCAACCCCATTAACAACAAAAACAAACTAAACCAAAACAAAAAAACAAAATTTCATTTACAAAAATTGTCAAGAGGCTAAGTGTTATTAGGTAATATTGCTATGAACCCATGTAAATGTGAGAAAAATATTGAAAAACAATGGAATTTTTATGTAAAAATACTCACTGAGCAATAATTTGTTCTTCATATAAAATTCAAATATAATAGCCACTTTATACTATTTCAGTTATCAAATCTATCTGCAGATTGTTGGTTGACATTCTCTGTCTCTAGATAGATTCTGAAAGATTCTGTGGCCTCTAGGAAGAACTAGCACTTTCATTACAACATCACGGCCTACAAATGCATGAGAATTTTAATATTTTCATTTTTGTCCCTTTCTCTCCTCCGTATTGCTTGCTGAGATCCCCAACTAAGGAAACTACCCTGTTAGCTTAGCTATAAACTTGGTCATCTTCCTCATCCAAACTGTGACTTAATTTGGACGCCCTAAGGAGGTAGGATTATATGAAAAAGTGTTAAAGGGCTTATTCCAATCCATATAGTGCCCTTATAAGGGACACGATTGAGCATTCTATTTGTCTCTCTGTTTCTTGTTCTCATCTATTAATATACATAAACAACAACAGCAGAAATAATTCATGCAAGGTGAGTGGCCTTCGAAATCAGAGTCCCTAAACCAAGCAGAACACTTCCACAAGAACTGGCTCCTGACAAAAAAAAAAAAAAAAAAAAAAAAAAAAGAATTGGCTCCTGCTGTAACTTGATTTAGATTTCCAGCTCCCAGAACTATAAGAAAATTAATTCATGTTCTTTAAGACACCGATCTATTATTATCAGCCTATGCAGGCTAATACATCCACCGCAATAAAACTTTTAATAAAGAAAAGATAACCCCAGGCAAAACTATGTTAGTATTTGGCAAGGCCATGAGTAGGATTTATACCACAGCTTCTAGGAAAAAAAAGTCAGGGGGATAATGTTGAAAGGGATGATAATGATCAAGGTGCATCGTGCTCATGATGTGTCATGTTTTATAGTAACCTTTTCATTTATATTTAAAATAATAGTAATATAAAATAATTTTAAAAAACCTCCCTGGAAATGAAAATTCCTCACATGCAGGATGAGCCATCATCAAGAAACAAGAGCGGAAATTTTAACAAAAAAGAGTTTTAAGAAAACAGCTTTATAAAATATGGAAACGAGTCATATTAGAATAAAAGAACGCATACAAGAAAATATAATAAAAGCAATCTTTTAGGCCAAAATATAGTCATATCATAAGTCAAACTGTGGTCATAAATTCAGAATGAAAATAGATTATTTCAAGAAAATTGTGATTTATGAAATTTTATTGCTAAGGAGTCAGAAAACTTCAGTAATGAAATAATTCTGGGGAAAGGTCAAATATAAAAGACAAGCATTATCTTTCAAAGAACACATGATTAGGTCATCAGCCTAATCATAGAAACAATAGATGAAGCATAATCAAATGCAAAAATGTTATTAAAATGAAAGTAAAACTAAGTTTGACATAAAACTGTAAATATAATTATCCTAATTATGATCAAATAAGTTAAAATTGTACCAAAAGTGTAATGTGGTAAACAATGCTGGTTTCTGGCATGAGTGGATAACTCAAATACAAAAATATTGAAATACAGAGAAAAAGAAAGTTAATATAACTCTCCATAATAGCCAGAGAAGTAGTACATTAATTGAATCTAAGAATGCTGATTTAAAACCTTAAATAAAAACTAGTTTAAAAAATCAAAAGGCTTAGAAGGCTGAGATTTGAGGATTGGGATTTCAAGTCCATGAGATCAACTTTCTCACTAGCGCCAAAAATCCAGAAGTGGAATTATGGCTCAAGCAGTAGGGTGCTAGTCTAGAGAAAAACAAAGCTAAAGGAAAATTCCAGAACTTGAGTTCACATCCCAAGACTGACACACTGGTGTATACACACACACACACACACACACACACACACACACACACACACACATTATACCAAAGTAATTGTGTATTTTGGCCATTCTCAGTAACCAGAGATGATTCTATTTTACACATATGAAGTGGGGTCATTTCTTAGGAATAGATTGAGAGTATTTAGACATTACGATTCCTGTTTTGCTAAAACCAATACTAAATACACTAAATGTTAAGTCACTTCAGAATTACTCTTATCAACCATTTAGAGCAAAGCAGCATATCGATATGGGCTGTAAGGGCTATCTCAATGAGGGTAAAAATAAAAGTAAGAGAGGGCAAATGAGAGACATCAGTGGAGGATGGTGGCAGTTCAGTGTGAGTCTTTCTGAGCTTTCACCATGATACCAGTTCTGGCATGGTAGGGGAAAGTTCATACCCAAAGATCGAGCCTAAGTAAGCTTTAGCACCACAGAGATCTCAGTCAGAGAGGAGAAAGGCAGAAAACCAGCGCAAGAAGACAGCGTGGAGCAGCGCCAGCCACTCGGTGCGGCCAGGGACCTGAGCAAACAGTGCTTCTTGGCAGTTCGGACCCACTGGCTCCAGACAGAACCAGACAGAGCCTGTGCGAGCCCAGAGCCATCACTCGGCTGTGGCGCAGACCTGCCAGCTTCACAGAACCAAAGAATCCAGCAATTTGTGAGTACCTTTGAGGAGAAGTTTCCACTTCTGCTCACAGAAGGGCATTGGGAAGGAATCCCCTCCCCCACCAGCTGAAAGCAGTGCCATATTGACTGCTGGCAAAGACCCTGCCAAACCAACTGGAACCTGAGAGGTGGTGCTGGCAGTGCCATCATTCAAAAGGGCAAAGGATTTCCCAGATGCAGCTTAGCCAGAAGTCTGCCCTGGCACTAGCTGAAGACCGTCCCCTGCGCCGGACCACAGTCCTGGTAAACAAAGCTGCTCATGACTCTTCCAGTTTCTTTTTTTCTGCCCAATCAAGCAAACTGATCAGAAAAACCGCAAAGCCAAATCACAACAGAAAAAGACTTTCTGAAGTGTTTGGATCACGAAGTTAGTGGAGACACAACTTTCCTATCCTGCCCCCCCAAAAAAATAAACTGAAGAATACCCCTTTTTTCTCCTTTTTTCCTACCTTTTTTTCATTTGCATTTTTATGTGTTCTTATTTTTCTTTTCTGTTTTATCTAAAAAGCAGTCACCTGCTTTTTAATCTGTTGGTTCTTAACCTAGTATCACAATAGTGTGGGATCTCCCCTCACCTTTTCTCTTTTCCTTTTTTTTTGTTGTTGTAGTTTTTCCTTTGTTTTGTTTATTGTTTCTTTTTAAAATTTTTATCATTGAATTCTCCTATATATACCTTCCTCTTTTCTCTATATATTCTTCTTATTACTCTTCTTTTTTTTTTTTTTTGCCAGTCCTGGGCTTGAGCTCAGGGCCTAAGCACTGTCCTTGGACTTTCTCAAGGCTAGAGCTCTACCACTTGAGCCTCAGCACCACTTCCAGCTTTTTTTTTTGTATGTATGTGGTACCAAGGAATCAAACCCAGGTCTTTGTGCATGCTAGGCAAGCACTTTAACCACTAGGCCAAA
Source organism: Megascapheus bottae (assembly GCF_031878675.1). NCBI lineage: Eukaryota > Metazoa > Chordata > Mammalia > Rodentia > Geomyidae > Megascapheus > Megascapheus bottae. The sequence continues at coordinate 2,944,189 of NC_143517.1, forward strand.
CTCCCGGCCCCCTTATTACTCTTCTTATTTTCATAATTTTTATCTTATTTTTTCTAAACATTGTACCCAATTATTTTACCTATCTATCACCTTAGGTCAGTTATCCTTACGCTATCCCTTTTCATCATTACTATATTAATTTTACACTCCTACATTACTCTTTTCTTACCTTCGCTCTTATCTTTCATTCTATTTTTCTATCTCTAGACCTCTATTCATATTTCTACTCATAATGCATGGATGTACAGTTGATGGTTTTTGAGCAATACTGTATATCTAGGTGTTCAATTATACTCTAGATCCAAAGGGACTTAAATACAATAGAGATTGGATTGAGAATTTTATTGTTTTGGTCATAAAATGATGATCAGTGATGGTATTAGATTTGTCTGTAAGTGCACAAAGAGAAAGAGAGTGTGATAATACCAATATAAAATTTTGAACATCTATTGTCTGATCAGCTAAAGAAGTCCAGGTTGGTTATATCTTAAAAATTACAATCTTGTTTATTATTAGTCTTGCTCCTGTTTTCAAATGGGCGGAACAAGAAACTCAACAAAAATGTCAAATCAAGGAATAGCATTTCCCACCCAATGTAAACAGGCAATGGAGCAGTCAATGGCAAAACTAAGTGCTATACAAATGCAATTGGTAAACATAATTAATGAAAACTTTGAAAACATGCAGAAAGAGATATGGGAGGAAGCCATATCTAAATGAGAAGAAATCATAAACAAGGTGATATGTGAAAAAGAGAAAGCCATAAAGGAGGCCATAATAAAGGTTTTTCAAAGAAAAATGGACGAATTCATAGAATCCATGAACAAAAAGCTGACCGAACTCCAACAAATGTACAATGAGAATAAAGCTGCTGAGCTAACCACTCAAATGGAAATCAAGGAGTTAAAGAAATCCATACATGACCTAAAACATGCAAGGCATCAAAAATGAGCAATTAGAAGGGAGGGAGATGAAGATTAAGTAAAAAGTTTTGATAGCAGGTTAGACAATGCAGAAGAGAGAATTTCTGGGGTTAAAATAATTTAGTTGTTATAGAGAAAGAACAGAAAATGAACCAAACCAAATCTAGGTAATAAGAGAGAACACTTCAGGAGGTGCAAGATAGAATTAGGTAGCCTAATTTAAGGCTAATTGACATTGAGGAGTGTCTGGAGAAAGAGGTCAATGGTATTGGAAATATACTTCAGGGAATCATCTCAGAGAACTTCCCAAATATCCAGAAGGGCAGGCCCATCCAAATATAAGAAGCTTTTAGAACCCCAAGCAGACCTGACCACAAAAGGAAATCCCACTGCCACATTATAATCCATATAGGACCAATAGAGACCAAAGAAAGGATCCTAAAAGTAGTCAGGTAGAAGAGAACAATCACCTACAATGGCAAAACAATCAGAACAATCCCAGATTTCTCAGTAGAGACCATGCAAGCAAGAAGAGATTGGAAGGATATATGTCATGCCCTTAAGACAAATAACTACCAACCAAGATTATTGTACCCAGCTAAGCTCTCATTCATAACTGAGGGCTCAATAAAAATCTTCCATTCCAAGGAAAAGTTCCAACAGTACATAGCAACCAAACCAACATTACAAAAAATTCTCAAAGATGTCCTACACATTGAAAACCAACACAAATGTAATACTGACAAACAAATGGCACCTAAAATTCATACCATCTAAGTACCACAAGAACTGTCAAGAAAACCCTGTAACTCATGGAGATTGAACAACACATGGTTGAATCACCAATGGGTGATCGAAAAGATCAGAACAGAGATTCAAGAGTTTATGAAATTTAACAAAAAGGAGCACACAAAATACCAGCTCCTTTGAGACACAGCCAAGGAAATACTCAGAGGAAAATTTATAGCTTTGAATGCCTACAATAACAAATTGGAAAAATCGCAAACCAACAATTTAATGTGTTACCTTAAGCTCCTCAAAAATGAGCAACAAACTAACCCTAATCTCAGTAGAAGGAAATTATTAAAATCAAAGCAGAATTAAATGAATTGGAATCCAAAAAAATCTATAGAAAGAATCAACAAAACATGGAGTTGATTATTTGAAAAAATTAACAAAATTGACAGAACCTTAGCAAATCTTACCCAAAAATAAGGGAGCACACCCAAATAAACAAAATCACAGAGGAGAATGGCAATATCACGACAGAAAATACCAAGATCCAGAGCATCATGAGGGAATACTTTTCAAACCTTTCTGCCAACAAATTTGAGAATCTAGAAGAAATGGATGAACATACCCACACTGAACCAAGGAGATCTAACCCAACTAAACAGACCTATTTCAAGCACTGAAATAGAAATGGCAATAAGAGACCCTCCACCTAAGAAAAGCCCAGGGCCAGATGGATTCACAGCTAAATTCTGTAAGGTCTTCAAAGCAGAGCTCATGTCAATACTCCTTAAGCTTTCAATGAAATTGAAAACGAAGGCTGTTTGCCAAACTCATTCTACAAAGCCAGTATAACCCTCATCCCCAAACCAGAGAGAGATTCATCAAGGAAAGAGAATTATAGAACCATTTCTTTGATGAATATTGATGCAAAACTTCTCAACACAACACAGGCCAACCATCTTTAAAAACTCATCAAAAAATTGTAGTTCCAAACCATTTGGGGCAGAAAGTAAGCAAGACAAAATCTTATTTCATAAAAAGCCCAGCACAATGGTGCAAATATGTCATCAGGTTCAAACACAAGATCCTATATCCAAAAGAACCAACACATAAATATTATAAGCAGGCTGAAATGATAATGCCTTCAAGCAATCAAGTTCTGCACAGCCAAATAAATTATATACATAATATATAAAAGAATATTAGTTACTTAAGAATATGAGTATTTTATACAAGAATACATGTATGTATACATATATATGTGCATGTATAAGATATACTGAATCTATAAATGTATATATTAAAATATTTATCTATATATATAAAATTGTTACATGAATTATGATTTTTGGAATCAAGTAAAAGAATTCTGCCTAGTCTCATGTGTCAAATATTTCTTCTTTTTCACCTAAAATGTGTGGAGTTTTGTAGTTTGGATGTAATTCCATGAACCATTTAGAGATTATATTGTACAAGTTATGACAATTAGGTTAAAGCTCATTTTCTTTTATTGGTAGTGGGTGTAGTTGCTCAGTTCCTTTTACTGAAAGCCACTGTCCTCCAGTAGAGTCCTGAGGTCATATAAGACAGTCACAAAGGCAACCTGCAGAAACAGAGGCAGTATGGAAGACCTTTAATCATGCACACAAAAGTCATGTATGTGTGCTCATATGTCTTTTTATTTAAAGCCTTAATGAAACATGTGCTATTTTATCCTATTTCATACTGACAAAATAAAATATTTGCCACTTAGCGACTTTCAGTGGTAAAAATGGTCAGTAACTTCCTTACACATTCTAGATGATATTCTCTATTTAATGTCACATTTCCTGTGACTCTTTAGGAATTTTTTTTTGAATAACAATACTTACACAAAGTCACTCTTTTTTCTCACTCTTCACATAATCTGGCTTTCCCCACTTTGACTTTTTTTTTTTTTGTCAGTCATGGGTCGTGAATTCTGGACCTGGACACTGTTCCTGAGCTCTTCAGCTCTATGCTACCACCCTATCCCTTGAGCCACAGCGCCACTTCTGTTTTTCTGGAGAGAAGAGTCTCACAGACTTTAGTGCCTGGGTAGCTTTGAACTGCAATTCTTGGAACTCAGGTTTCCTGAGTAGCTAGGATTACAGGTGTGAGCCACTGCTTTTTAGTTTTGTGTTTCAGTTCTTCTTACTTGTCCTTTAGTTTTGTTTGTTTTGGGGGATTTGTATGTACGGCTCTGTGCCTCTTAGACTGGTAAATACTGCTGACCCATGCTTATAGCTGCATTTTTTGGAGATTTTTAACATAGGGTCCCACTTCCCTCTAGGGAGTAGGCCTAAACTATAATTCTCCTACTTCAGGCTTCTTGTAGATGTTGTGATCACAGGAACCTAAATATCCAGCTTCCTTCTTTAGAGACGAGTTTTGGTACTTTTCTGCATAGCCAGCCTCATAGATAGGAATGATGGACAGGCACAACTTTTCCCAGTCATGAGTTGAAAAGGGGTTTTGTGAACTTATCTGCCCAGGTTGTCCTTAAAAGCAATTCTCAGATTTCAGCTTCTCAAGTATCTAGAATACAGGAGTGACCCACCAACACCTGAGTACCTGAATTGTACGTTTGTTTTTGTTTTTTGTCGGTTGTGGGGCCTGAAGTCTGGACCTGGGCTCTGTCCCTGAGCTCTTCAGCTCAAGACTACGACCCTAATTGAGCCATGGCAGCTCTTCCCATTTTCTCATGATTAATTGGAGATAAGAGTCTCTCAGACTTTAGTGCCCAGCTGGATTTGAACTGTGATCCTCAGACCTCAGCCTCCTGAGTAAGTAGGATTACAGTCATGAGCCACAACTACTGGCTACTTCTAAACTCTTGAACGTTCATCATTTCTTCTGAATATTGAAAAAATTACATTTTATAGGCTTATCATCAAGCTTGATATTGTAAAATAATTTTTATAGTATAAGAACCAACAATACCTATCCTTTTTACTTGAATAATTCTAGACATTCAATAATTGTTTCTTCCCAGATGTATACCAAATTTTTAATACTTTTTGACATCATTTGCACATAATTTATCATAGTATACATAATACAGAATACAGAAGAAGGTGCAAGTTTTATTGCAACTTTATATTCTGGCACATTACAAAGTAAATAGACTAAACTTGTGTGTAAGATCAAAATCTATGAGTCTTTAAAATCTTTAGGACATTATGTGAGTACAAAGGACAAGAATTAATCCTCCTTCAATTCTGATTCATTACATGAGTGTTACTTAACATTTATTTTCTCATTTATCTCACAGAAGACAGGCAAGTGTTTAATTCACAAAAAGGAATGTCTTACAACAATTTATTATATTATTATGAAAGATAATGTAAGACATGACAGAATTTCATATCTCTGAGCAACAGTCTTCTTGCATAAAATTCTGTCTGATCCCTAGAATTTATTTAAAATAGATTTTCTAAACACGTGAATAGAATCCTATTTCTTTTTCTTTCTTTTTTTTTGGTCAGTCTTGGGGCTTGAACTCTGGGCCTGAGCGCTGTCCCTGAACTCTTCAGCTCAAGGCTACCACCTTACCCTTTGAGCCACAGAGTCACTTCTGGTTTTCTAGTGGTTAATTGGAGATAACAGTTTCACAGTCTTTAGTGCCTGGGCTGCTTTGAACCATAATCCTCAGATCTTAGCATCCTGGGTAGCTAGGATTTTAGGCGTGAGCCAGAGTGCCAGGCTAGAATCCTAAATTTTAATGTGTAGTAAATGTGCTGTCCTAGGACACTAAGTTCACTTCTATAGCTACTTTTTAATAAAGTTTCTGCCAGCTCATAATAGCACTGACCCATGAATATTTCTGCAAGTAGGAAGAGGGTAACATTTCCCCGCAGTATCAGACCTTAAATAAGGTTAAGTTTGGTTTTTCTTCACAATCAGATGACTACTGTTTAACTGTGTAATTTGCAAAGCTAATGTGTGCCAAATGCACTTTGAGTGTTAGTGCTTGTCTACAATAAAAAACTAAAAGAAGCCCCAAGACTAATGGCTCAAGCCTACAATACTACCTTCTCGTGAATCTGAGACCTGAGGATCTCATTTCAAGTCATCCCAAGCAGAAAGAGCTTTGAGACTGTTATCTCCAATTAACAACCAAAAGCCAGAGGTGTGACTCTTGCTCAGGTGGTAGAGCACTAGCTTTGGGCATAAAAGCTGGGGCCCTAATTTCATGCACTAATACCTACCTCTATTTTGTACAAAATACATAATAAAACAAAACAGGAGACAGAAAGAAAAAAATTTATATCTAACCAATTGAAAACAGTTCACACATAAGCCATCTTCTTGGGTCACATTCTACAGAAAAAACATATTCGCTTTCTATTAGACAATTTATGATTTTATATCTATTTGAAGGATAAAGGATGGCTCAATTTGGTACTTCAAAACAAAACAAACAAAAGACAAATTTTAATATCATTCCTGGTAATATTACAATTTGCTTGTAAACTTGAGGTTTCTTACTAGGCGGGCCTTTGAGGTACTAATCTACTACAATAAGAGTCCCTGACCAGCATGCTCAGAACTCAAGCTTGGAAATCTGGTCAGTGCATAGAGAGACAATCAAGCTAAGATAGCAAGTTTCTTTGGTTTCCTCAGATTACATCAAGTCCAATAAATCCTTGGAAAGTGATAGATGTGTGAATGAGCCGATATATATTTACTGTCCGATGTAGCTCAGAATTTGAATGAGCTCAGATATGTAAATTCCTTTGGTTTTTAAAGTGTTGCTAATAGGTAGATTCTACTGTTATCTCTGTGACTTGCATAAAGAAGTAGAAACAGAAAGTTAGGTATTGACTTAAAGCCATGTAGCTAAGGACATGCTCTGTTCTTCCTGTGTTTTGTCATTCTATATCCTAGCCACATTTGAATGAAAAAAAATGGAGCATTTGTGTTTTGAAAAAGAAATAGTTTCTTTTTCTTCTTTCATTTGTCATGTGTATAGTTTGCAAAGTCAACACTTGTCTTACATTCCATAGTTGTAAAAATGACAAAATATATCAGCGTTGTATCATTCTACAGAGTCATATACAGATTAGTAATGAATGTATACAAAAGTAATAAGTCTTGGAGACAGAGAAATGTAACCTAGAACTTTCATGTTTAGATTAGGTAGAGACTCCTATGTTCTGTTTTAGTGACAGAATTATACCTCTAGCCGGGCACAGTGGCTCATGCCTGTAATCCTAGCTACTCAGGAGGCTGAGATCTGAGGATCAAGGTTCAAAGCCAATCTGGGCACAAAAGGACCTGAGACTCTTATCTCCAATTAATCTCTAGGAAACAGGAAGTGAGGATTGACTCAAGGGTAGGGTGGTAGCCTTGAGCTAAAGATCTCAGGGTTCTGCCCAAGAAGAATTCAAGCCCCATGACCCACACACAAAAAAAATTCTTCCTCCAGCCCAGGAAAATACTGGGGGATTTAATGGCTCATGAAAATGAATGGAAGGTTAAAGTTTCAAGCTGCTGCAAGTGGAGGTACAAAGCTGGTCGTCAAAAATAACTGAGTGGCAAAAAAGTAAAAGAATAAGAAAAAAAAACACTTCTAGAAGTCATTTTTTAATTCAGTATCCTGATTTTCTCCGAGTTGGCCTATTATTTTTTCTGTCTCTCCAACCTTCTCCATATGGTGAGAAAATATAGCCAGGAATAGTATCCGATATTTTTGCCAGTCCTGGGCTTAAGTTCAGGGCCTGAGTACTGTCCTCGGATTTTGTCAAGGCTAAAATTCTACCACTTGAGTCACAGTACCACTTCTGGCTTTTTTCTATGTATGTGGTACCAAGGAATTGAACCTGGGACTTTATGCATGCTAGGCAAGCTCTCTACCATTAGGCCAAACTACCGGCCCTGGTATCCAATTTTATATGTCTTTCTCTGCTTCCAGAGAGAGAAGACTGACTGTTTTTTTTACGTATGAAATTTGAAATAAAAAATAATAAAAAAGGTTAATTTTGCTGGGAAATGGCTTCCTTAATTTTCTAAACAATTCAAAAAGGACCTGCAATGCTAGAGTTGCCGTAGCCACGCCACTGGCTTGCTCCAACCAGGAGAGGAGAGTTAAATGCAGTGGACAAAAATAAACAACATCTAGGAAAGCTACTACAGTCCAATACGTTGTGGTGAAAGAACATCTGGAACATGGAATAGAATAGAGGCATAGAAATAGTGTTCAAATCTTCACTGAACCAATTGTGGTTTGAATAACATTGTCATCTGTGGTTGATATTGTATGTCTCCTTCCATCACCATGGCTTAAGTACCACCACTGCCCCAATGACACCTCTGGAACTTTCCACTCTCTCTATTAGTCACCTCTTCATTTCCACATTCTTTTCCTCTATTTCACAAAGTTCAGAAATGGATGTCAACTTTTAGGCTATCCTAAACTGGTAAATAAATGCAGTAAAAGTGACCTAATGGTAGAATGCTTGACTAGCATTTATGAAGCCCTGGATTTGATTCCTTGGTACCACATACACAGAAAAAGCCAGAAGTGGTGCTGTGGCTCAAGTGGTAGAGCTCTAGCCTTGAGAAAGCCCAAGGACAGTGCTCAGGCCCTGAGTTCAAGCTCCAGGGCTTGCAAAAAAATGCATTGAAAGACAGATGTATTACAAGACTGTGGAAGAAGAGCATTTGGCAGCTGGTCTTCTTTGTTCAAGACAGCTGTTTTATGGCCTCGAAGAAATATTAAAATGTTCTTTTGTTTCTTTTTGTGTAATTTCTGCTCGTGTCTGATGAACATATGAGGCTAGACCAGCTATAAAGAGGAAAATACTTAATTTAAAATTTTATTGTTAGCTAAGCATATTGACTGTCTTCTGGTTTTATTGCTAGTGAATACACAATTGCAATATACATAAAAGCATCCCAGTATCATAGTATTTCATCTATATATAGTAGTGGCCTCTTAAATTAGAGGGCTCTTAAAAATTTATCATGCTAGATCTTGAACACTCATTATGTATTCTGACTTGATTTTGTCATTTATTACTTTTAATGTCTTTGGCAGATTAGAAACTTAGTTTTATTTTCTGTATTATTAGAATAAAATAGTTCCTCTATATAAAAATTAAAACTGTAACTAGGTGATTGTTAAGGTCCTCTGAATTATATTTTTTATTCTATATGCAATGCATAGAAAGTAATTTCATCTGTTTGTTTGCACATGCAGCATTTCATTTTTCTCTTTCTTCTTGTCAGTTGTAGGGCTTGAAATCAGGGCCTGGACACTGTACCTAAGCTTTTTCACTCAAGTCTAGTGCTCTACATCTTTGAGCTGCAGTTCAAAGCTGGTTCATTGGAGGTAGTCTCATGGATTTTTTTTCTGCCTGAAAAATAATTAGGCTGAGATCAAAATGTGGTTCTCAGATCTCTACCTCCTGCGTCACTGGTACGGCCGTTGTGAGCTACCAGCTTCCAGATCAGAATTTCATATGCAGGGAGGAAATGTCAAGGGCACTGCTTACTTAATTCAGGTACTGAGTGACAGGTATAATACATAGCATGACTCCATCAAATAAAGTATGATATAATGTCATTCAGCTGTACTGTGTACAGAGGTCCTATTCTGGAGATGTATTACTCTAGTGTTAAAATAGTAAGTAGTAGTAATAAATTCAATTTTAAAAAATCACTGGAAACAGATACAGAATTGGTTCAGGATTTGATCACAGTAGTGAATGCATATCAAAATAGAATTGATTTCAAATAATAAATTAATACAATATTTGAGCTAGACACTAATGAGTAAACAGAATATATATAGGAAGATAAGAATACCTACATTTCAAGTGTGTATGTTGATTTTGGCTTGAACTCTGGGCCCAGGCAATATCTGTGAATTTTATTTATTTATTTTTCTTTCTTTCTTTCTTTTTCATCAAGACTAGTGCTCTACCACTTGAGCGACAACTTCACTTTTGGCGTTTTGGTGGCAAATTGGAGTTAAAAATCCTTATATTCTTTCCTGCCTGGGCTGGCTTTAAACCATGATCCTCAAATCTCACACATCTGAGTAGCTAGGATTTCAGGCAACAGCCTTGAGTACCAGGCTTACTCTGATTTTTAAGTTTACAGTTTCTTCATGAAAATCTGATAGTAGCAGAATTATTGGCATATGACTAATGTTTCCATGATTTTGCTTAGCGTGGTATGATCCTGTGTCTTGTCTCTCACATTCATGCTTGACATGTCCAATTTTCAGTGCTTCTTGCTTTTATCTAGGTCACCTCTGTTCCACAGATATTTATAATGCTTAGAGTTAATACACGAGTGTCTCTAAAACAAAAACTCAGGGCATTTTTTAAGATGCAGATGATCTTTCTTCTTTCTTTTTCTTTCTTGCCTTTGTTCTCCTTCCTTCCTCCCTCCCTCCCTCTCTCTCCCCTCCCTCCCTCCCTCCCTCCCCTTCTTCCTTCCTTCCTTCCTTCCTTCCTTCCTTCCTTCCTTCCTTCCTTCCTTCTTTCCATTCTTTTTTCCTTCCTCTTTTCCTTCCTCCCTCTCTCTTTCTTTTTTATTACCTTTCTTCCTTTTTTATTCATTTTGTGGAGCTTTCTCCAAAACAAGGATATGTTTAATAGTCATAGAGAAGGATGAGAGAAAAGAAGAAAGACGAAATTGAGTGAAGGTGAATTGCTGATGGTGGACAAAATGATGCTGGGCTCTGTGCAGAACATGCATATAAACAGTAAACAATGCTAAGCTCTTTAAACTTCATCCCCAATCCAACATGCAGAATTAGAAAACTGTTGAACAAAGAATGATACTTTGGATTTATAGTTCAGAAAGGTCTTCTGGATATGAGGTCAAGACTTAATGGAGCCAGAGGAGTCAGCAGTATTTTGATGAAGGACATACTAAAAGGACAAAAAGATGTCCTTGAAAGAATTCTTGATTAGTTAAAGAAGACTAATTTTAGCAAGGTGAAGAAATTTCAGAAATATGCATAATAAAATGTACTATTAATTTTTAATTATAACTTATGACCTCCTATAGGGGAGAAGAGATTCTAATTACTTTGTTTATAACATGGAGAGTAAAATACACTTATTTAATCAATATTGACTGCTCATTATGTGCTAAACAAAAATGGTTGATGGAAAGAAGGGACTAGTAAATTCCAGCACTGAGCTATTGATTAATGAATGAAATAGAAGCTGTGGCAAGATAGATTAAAAATCCTGAATGTGAAAATTAGATCACTAAAGTATGAGATCTTATATAAATTTGGATTGTAACAACATACCTCTAAAAAGTATTGCGTTTTCTTGAAAACTTTTCCAATCTTTAAATATTGCAGAGATTCACACATAACTATATAGGAATCACTATATGGCTTGGTGGCCAATACACAATTTCACTACTATGGAAAGGTAGATATATTAAAGTTACTCCAATGACTAGCTCAAACTCTGGGTACTTAGAGATACAGTGTCTCAGGAAAGTAAATTAAGATAAAGTAATTAACATGAGCATGAATATAGTATGGCTATGTTTTATGAAGAGAAAGCATATTAAGTAACCAGATCCAAAGAAACATAGGTTTCATGTTTTTCCTCATTTACAATAATTAGCATATGTCTACTTTAGTCCCAGCAGAGGGTCACAATAGCTCACTAACTATGCAGATATGACCATATAAAATGATGCTAATCAAAATGAAATCCAGGATAAAAGGTACAAGAAGATTTTTTAATGTATTGCATGAAGTTATTTCTTTTTTTCTTTCACTTTTTTCTTTTGGTTTATCTCTTTATCTCCTGTTGTCACTTTTTAAATTTAAATATCCTGTGTCGTGTGTGTGTGTGTGTGTGTGTGTGTGTGTGTGTGTGTGTGCATCTGATTTGGGGATGAGAAGAGGAATCACAAAATTGTGAGACAAAGCACAAAGGATGAACCAATGCAACAATGATACTCACAAGACCCTGTGTTGGAAATGAACTTTACAACTTGGGGTAGGAGAATTTGAAGGGAAAGAGAGAGAAAATGAGGGAGGGGATAACACAGTTTGACAAGAAAAAAATGTACTCTTACTTATGTAATTGTAATCCCTCTCTACATCACCTTTTCAATAAAATTTTAAAAAGTACAAAATAATTAAATAATAGTTAAAATTGAGTACACTTCCTTTTAGACATATAAAGAAGACCATGGGAGGACAAGGAAACTGGCTATCTATAAAATAAAGGAAGAAGAAAATTAGCTTAAAAAGATACTAACACAGATATTGATACCTTGCTGAGAGTTTTAGACTACAGAACTGTGAAAGAAGAAATTTCTCTCCAGTGCCCTAATTTTGTGTTTCTTTATTATAGAAGCCTTGCTAACCTAAAATACCATCTTGCTTTTTCAATGGCATTTCTGCTTAAGCATGGATGGACTAAACAGTGGCTTGTTTAGTATGAATGGTTTTAAATGGTTCTGGTTTGGTGCTTTTAAAACAAAATAAAATTAACACTGTATTCTAACATAACTGATATTTAAATAAATATAAGATAGTTAAAACTATATAACCGTAGCTACAGCATGGGATGGACCCTGATGCCATATTTTTAATCATTTGCTTATAAATTATTGATATTGCTCCAAAATATTGGTAAATAAGACAGAAAATTGTCCTATTCATATGCCAAATTACCTCCAAAAGCCGTTCCTTTCTTCCATTTGTACTAGGCAGTAATGAAGAAAATTGTTGCCAAATGTCTAAAGAAATTGGCTCCAGTTATTGAATCTGATTGGTACAAATGGAGGGTTAGAAAAGGAAAGAAAGAGAACAGGAATAAATACTTTATAAAACTCCTAGGGTTAACTGGGTGATGGAGTTTGCAAGTAGATTACAAATTCTGTCTGCCGAGACATTGTTGCTTATATTAGATATATTAAATTTATTTCTCTGGCATCATTGATAATATAGGTCAAGTATTAATCTAGTGACAATATCATACCTGAAAGCATTGAGAATGCTCTTGGCATGGTTCAAGAATACACTTCCTTATTCTTGAAAGTGTAGTTAGCATTTGGCTGATTATTCTGAACAGGGATCATGTGGATAAGAAACAAATTACATAGATGTCATTTCAACGTGATAGTAGGTGGCATTTTTAATATCAGAAACTCAGCAATCCATTTCTTCCTTGGAATAGGAAATTAAATCCTAGTTAGGATATAAACCATCATTTAAAGCAGTTACATTTGAAATGCTAAATATAGGTAGGACCACCTCTTGTTTTTCCATCTGCTAAACAGCTTTAAGATGACTTAATGATTATTATTTAGAAAATGCATTAACTAAGTGGAACAAGAAGCTATTTGGTCAAGTGTAATTCTTTTATAGTATTAGGCATTAAGTTTACTTTATGTAAGAGGGTGTCATATAGTAATCACATATATTTAATTCATGCATAGTAAGTTTAAGTATGTAGTATTAAAGCACTCATTGTTTAGTGAAAGACACTTAAGAGCTATTTTTAGGTATCAAGACAATTATTGTAATAAGTACTCTACTATTTAATTCACTCTTTGTATTGAAATACATACAAGCTTTGTAGATAGAAAGGTAAAATGCGAGTTGCTGTCAGAGGCTAAAATATGGTCTCACTGAATTAAAAAAGATCCTAAATACCCGTCATATAATGCCTCTAAAAAAGAGGTGCTAAGTAGCTATAATATGTGCACAAAATGCTGATCAAAATTCTTAGTATGGTATTCTTGCTCTCCATCATCTGCTATGCTATGTGTCCATTGTATGGTATGCTAAATGTCCACTATGTAGTATATAGAAGCTCACTCTATAGGAGGGCAATTCCCTCCCCCAAATAGAATGTGCTAAATGCTCATAATATGTACTGAGTTTCAATCACATGATCTGGTATATGTCCTTGCATATGATGATATGTGTAGGTATCTATGCAAAGTGCTAGAGGTGGAAAATATTATAGAAGAATTGCATTTGTAGTTGTCTCTGAACCAATAAAAGACTTAAGTCAGACTCTAGTGTCTGACAGAGTTCAGCTGTCTCAATCTCAGTGTTTCTTGGTAAAGAAACAGCTGTGAAGTACTTTAAATTATTTATTCTCTTTGAGTCATCATTTCCTCATGTCTAAAACGAGTCCCGTGCTATGAACCTGTATTGCTTTGCGAATGAAATAAGGCACTAAGCACAAACATCTAAAAGTGTGACACTAATGTTGGGCCAGTGTTGAATTTTAGGTCTTTACTAACTAATAGCAGATGCAGTAAGAAGCCAGCCTGGGAAAAAAGTCGTTGAAACTCTTGTCTTCAAGACTATGAAAAGGTCAGGTTTGGGGGTATGATTCAAGTAAGTGGTGGAACACCAGCCTTGAGCAAACTAGTCAAGTGAGAGCCCCTGGCCTTGAGTTCATGACCCAATAGCAGTACAAGAAAAGGGAGGAAGGAAGGAGGGAAGGAAGGAAGGAAGGAAGGAGAGAAAGAAAGAAAAAAGAAAAAGAAAGAAAGAGAGAGCTAGAGAAAGGAGGGAGGGACAGGGAGGGAGAGAGTTAGGAAGGGAGGGAGGAAAAGAGAGACACAGGACAATATGTTGGAAATGAAGTTTACAGCTTGGTAGGGTTGGGGGAATGAAAAGTAGGAGAAAAACACGGGGAGGGGAAACAATGTTCAAGAAATAATGTACTCAATACCTAATGAATATACCTGTAACTCCTCTATACATCACCCTGACAATAAAATAAAATTTTAAAAAAGAGGAAAGAAAGAAAAGAGAAAAGAAAACAGTCTAGGAAATTCGAAGTCCTACTCCGGTGAGAATATTTAAGGGTTAAAAAGTTTTAGTAATTAATAATATAAAGAAAGTTTCAGGGCTCCATATACACAATCAAGCCAGCCTCAATATTTTGTTAGTCAAGGCCTGAACTCAGGGTGTTCAATTCTTTTTCTTTTTTGGTCAGTCATAGGGCTTGAACTCTGGGCCTGGGCACTATCCCTGAGCTCTTCAGCTCAAGGCTACTGCCCTACCCCTTGAGCTACATCCCCACTTGCCATTTTCTAGAGTCTAATTAGAGATGAGTCTCATGAACTTTAGTGCCTGGGCTGGCTTTGAACCTTGACCCTCAGATCTCAGCCTCCTGAGTAGCCAGGATTACATGTGTGAGCCACCATGCCTAGCTGAACTCACTTTTTGTTGTTGTTGTTGTTGTTGTTGTTGTTATGGGGCTCGAACTCTGGGCCTGGGCACTGTCCCTGAGTTCTTCAGCTCAAGGCTATTGCCCTACCCTTGAGCCAAGCCCCACTTCCCATTTTCTAGTGGTTAATTGGACTCTCAAGCCCTTTTGTGTCCAAGCTGCCAGGCTGGCTTTGAACCTTGATCCTCAGATCTCAGCTTCCTGAGTAGCTATGATTACAGGCGTGAGTCACCGTGCCCAGCTCTGGCTGAAGTCTTAAGTTCTATAAAGGCTAAGAAAATGAGAATAATTAAGAAAAAATTTCAAAGCCAGCAGGGGCTGGCTCCGGAGCTTTAGGGGAAAAAGTGAGAATATAACTTACAGGTGAGGGGGGAAGCAACAGGAGTTGTTTAAGAAGCTGCAGCAAGTTACCTTGAAGGTGTAGCCAAGGTAGTAGATGAAGGCAGTTACACTCAATACCAAATTTTTCAGTGTGTCTGAAACAATACTGAAAAAGATGTAATCCAGGAGTTTCAGAGCTACAGAAAAATATTAATGGTTGGCTGCAAAGTTCAACCTTACTCTCTTAGTATGAACTAGTGATTTCAAGCTGAAGCCAAGGCTCATTTTTTTATTCTTAAAATTTGACTGTCTCTAAAATCAATAATACTTGGCTACCATTACTGGACTCAAACACATTCTTTAATTTTTAAAGAGTATCAAAGATCACCATGAATTTTCAGACCTTAATAGCAATATTAAAATACCACATGAATGACTTAGACTTAGTGCTCAGTGTGGGAATATCACATCAAAATACTCTGCTCCCCAGAATAAGAGGGACAGTTTCAAGGTCTCAGAGCCTTCCTCACATATGAATCTATTTGAAGCCAATGTTGTGAGAGTTTAACAATTGTCCTAGGCTATCTATTTGGAGAGAGTCTCTGGATCTAGACTTGGGTTTGCCCAGAGAGAAATATTCAAGACATGTTGAGAGCTTTTTATCACTAGTTAATGTTATCTTGATTTAGTTTTAATAGTGCTTCATTCTAGAAAGCAAAAATCCAATATCCATTAGGACATATTATCTTCAATAAAGAAAATGTTGTCTTTATTTATTTTCTTTGAATTACTACTAAATATGTTTCTAAATCCAATTGCTTTGTTGTTCTAATCCCTCCTGCCCTGAATGGTCACATACTGCTACATCTAAACATACTCTGCAAAGTCACTTCTGTATTCAGTAGGCGCCATTTAAATTTATATACATCATTACCATTGTAAGCTGGTCATTAGACTGGGGAGAGAGCCTAAAGGAATGTTTTATACTTCAAACAAATGGGAGGAATCAAATTTAAATCATTTAAACTGGATAGCTCTGCATACTCAATTTCTAATGTGGAGCCCTAATTACTCTCTAATGAGGAATCAACGCACAAATATTTTTGTAATACATTCTTCACAGAGAAACTATGTGGTTAGCTAAGATTAGAGATAAGGTTTAAATTTTATGTCCTTCCCTCACTGCCAATGAAAGGAAATAGAGATGTAGACAGGGCACTAGCTGCCCTAGGGCGCTGGTGATTAGGGATAGACAAGCTATACCTTTTAAAATGTCTCATTGTAATAGCATTCTCACTTCAGATAGGAGCCACTATAGGAAGTTGTAAAGATTTAAACTAAATATTACTTTATACAATTAAAACACTTTTGAAAGACTTCCTGTCCAGAACAAAGTAGATAGGGTTGTAAAAGCCATAGTCTTTATATTTTTCCAAATAACAAACATCCATATACATATTTTAATATTTGTTGCTCTCAAAACTTCATCCTAGGGGCTTGGGAATAGGGATAAGACTTTGTATAACTTGATATGTTTTACTTTATTGCTGTTGTTGTTTCTCTCATCTATTAAGTGGTGGAAATAATTTTATCTGTCTCCCAGGTTGTTAAAAATTAAATGAGATCTTGTACTACAATTCTCAATTTGTAGTTAAATATGCATCATGTAAATATAACTACAGAAATATTTTGTTTAAGTCCAGGCTTGGTAGTATACTCCTGTAATACCAGTATTCAGGACACCTAGACATGAATATGGAGAGTTAACAGCCATTCTGAGATACACAGCAAAATTCATCTCAAAAACAAGACTAACATTAATAAAATTTAACAAGACTATTTTCCCCAATGACTTCTGCACTCCTCTCACGTTTAAAGACTAATTTAATCTTCATATAAAATTTATAATTAATTATAGGTTTATAAATTATATTATGCTATAAATTATATTCATATAATTTGCAAATACTTGTTGCAATCATACCTGTTCATTCATTTAACACTCAGACATTCTATCCAGTTAGACAGACAAAGCAATAACTTGTAAATTCACAAGGACTAAGGATGGATCTGAGCGACCATATACAGAAGGAGCCCTCCCTCAGCTTTGGTCTGAAAGATAAAAGAATAACAGATTCTTTTCCAAAGCTTTATGTCCTAGCAGAAGAGAGCCGGGCTTTATAGCATACAAGTAGAAAGCAAAGGTCAGAATTTGTTAGTTTTTGTTCTTGGGATAGTTTTTCTGGTTAGAGTGAGCTTGAATCTTAGTGTAGTTTGATATATACTACATTTATGCCTAAGGATGTTGAACATTTCTGGGAAAAAAATGGTTATCTTTGCAGAGACTGAAATTCAGCTCCATCTTCTCCATCCATACAAACTCAACTCCAAATGATAAAAGATCTTAATCTAAAATCTAAACTTTGACAAGTACAGGCAAAGATAGGGATATCTCTGGAATATACAAGGATAGGTAAATGTTTTCTAATAAGACATCAATTGCCCAAGACAAAAGAGAAAAAAAAAGATAAATGGGCCTGCATCAAATGAAAAATCTGCACAGCAAAAGAAATAATAACCAGCATCAAGGCACAAACCACAGAATGAGATAAAATCTTTGTCAGCTAAGCAATGAATAAACAATTGGTAAAGGACTGGTATTCAGAATATGGAAAGAGTTCAAAAATTTAAACAGCCGAAGTTCAAACACTACAATTACAAATAGGCAATCAAATTTAATAGACAGCTTTCAAAAGCTCTACAAATTACCATTAAATTTTGGATTCTTAAGAATGAATATAGCTGACTATGATTTTAGAGCTCCTAGTCAACAATTACTAATGCACTACCTAACAAACTTCTGTGATTGGAGGCCAGAATAACCCCAAACGAAAGGTGATGTCATATACAAATAATATTAGGTGTGTGAATAACCACATGCAAATACTGTATACACATAGTTAATATATTTAAACAAGTAAAAGTTGGAGGTGTATCTCCGTGGCAGAGCTCTTACTAACAGGTACAAGTCTCCAATTTGAATCCCCACCAATATAAAATAAAAATAAAATTGCAAGTCAAAATTTTGTATAAAAATACTAAACATTAGTTGGTGCTGGCGGCTTGCACCTGTAATTCTAGCTTTATGGGAGACTAAAATCTGAGGATTAGCTTGAAGCCAGCCTGAGCAGGAAAATCCAGGAAAATCTTATCTTTCATTAACCACTATGAATCTGAAAGTGGAGCTATGGCTCAAGTGACAACATTCTAGCCTTAAGTGCAAAAGTTTAGTGACAGTGTACAGTCTCTGAAGAATGGAACACACATAAACACAAACATAGACACCTAGCGACACTCATACAACACATACATACTCAGAATGAAACAAAGTATATATGTATGTACTGTAAAAGTGATACTGCTTGGGCTGGGAGTTTAGCCTAGTAGTAGTGTTTGTCTAGCATGCATGAAGACCTGGTTCAATTCCGTGGCACATCCCTAGAAAAAAAAATCTGGAAGTGGTGTTATGGCTCAAGGGTAGAGCTCTTACCTTGAGAAAAGTTCAAGGACAGTGCTCAGGCCTTGAGTTCAAGCCCCACAACTGGCAAAAAATCAAATGATGCTGCTAGTGGTGGGCCATGAAGTGTGGCAGAGCTATTAAATGAAGTAAATTTATTGGGCTTGGTAAGTGAAATTTTCTAACATGGAACTGTTTCATCGAATTTGAGGATAAGATTAAAAAAACAAGCTAATGAGAGGAAGGAGAGGTTGTATTGAGAACAAATGGCTGATGGAATACATTCATTTTTTTCTTATTTTTTGATTTTTAATTGTGATTAATAGAAGGGTTACATTATAGTCACCAGATAGAAGGTGCATAACTTCACAAACATTGATACCCTTTCTCATGACATGGTCCCCATTTCCCTCCCACCCTCCCCCTGCTTATCTTGATTTCCCCCCTTCCCTATCTAATTTCAAATAACCTATTAAACACATATAAAATATATCAGATAACAAGGTGAAATATTGTAACAATATGAGATAACTAATGGATAGCAAAAGAGATGAGAGATAACATAGTACATTAAGGACAACAATCACTCATTACATGGCTTTAAATGAAAGATACTTTATTGCCTGTATTATCTAAGAAGAACTAGTTGAGGACTTAGAGACAAAGGAGGGGCATACATGAAGGTTTGATGGAAGTGTATCCTGGAAGAACTGAGCTAGGATTAATTACAGGCGTGAACAATCATGCCTGTTTTATGAGCAACATTCAGTCTCCTTTCAGGTTATTTACTACTACAATAAAAGAGCATAGATCTGATTAAGAATTGGTGTTTCCTGTGAACTCTGTGAGTGATAGCATCTCAGGCTCAATTATGTCTTTCCAGTTGTCATCCTGTAAATGAATATTTCTGTAGGACTTGGCTTTCTTCTGAGAGCTTCCTGCTGCAGGGCAAAACTGCTAAGCTCTTTCCCAGCTCTTCTCCAGTCAACAAGAAAAAGATCAAAAGTGAGTTCTATTTATTTCTACTCATTCTTTACCTGGGAGGTTCTCAAAGCTATCTGGAGGAAGTTGAGTTTTATTTTATCCTATCTTCATTAATATTTGAATCTGATTCTAAATAAAAAAAACCTTATATTCTTATATAGCATTCTTTCATGTGTTAATAAATATCTAGATGAGTACAAAATAAGAGCTTTGATGAAGGGCTATAGTCTTATGTTTATTGTCATTTGTGTAGGAATTCATTATTATATAAGCCACTTTAGTTCTATAGTTTTCAAGTGTATTTACCAGTAGAACAATCTGTTGATAGATACTTTTAAGATGGTAAAACGATCAATAGGAAGAAAGTATTGTTTTGTTAGTGTCCATATATGCATTTAGGCTAAGAAGTTTTTGTCATTAGTTAAACTTTACATAATATTTTTCAAGCTTTTGTTTCTTGGCTTTCTATAGAATGTTGTCACTTAGCAAAACAAATATATATATATGTATATATATACTTAAATGAGCTAAGTACTAGTGGCTCGTGCCTGTAATCCAAACTATTTAGGGGGTAAACATATTGAAGATCACATTTTGAGATCACACTAGACTGATGGAGTCCATAAGACTCCATTTCCAAACAATAAGCCCAGCAAAATACTAGGCTTGAAATGTAACTTAAATGGCAGAGTGCCAGGGGTGAGAAAAATTGCTGAAGAAGAAAGAGACTTGATATAGATATCATAACAAGCAAACAAGGACTAAGAAACAAGTAAAGTAAGCCAGACCCAAAGGAACATAGCCTCAATGGTTTCCCTCATTTGTAATAATAAGCACAGACCTTGGACTCTCCTAGCAGAGGTTTACAATAGCTCAAAACCTAGATACAAAAAGCAGTATAAGATGACTCTAAATGAAAGGACTTCCAGGATATAGAAACAAGAGCTATATAATGAGTGAATATTATTCTTAATGTATTATGTTAATTCTCATCTATTTTGTTGTCCCTTGATTATTCTCATATTGTTACAGTATCTTACCTTGTAATCTGATTTATTGTATATGCATTTATGTGTTTATTTTGAAATAGGAAAGGGAACGAGGAAAACAAGATGAAGGGAGGAGGAAAGAGGAGGGAAATAGAGACAAAAACATGAGAAGGGGTATCAATGTGTATGAAGTAATTCTCATTCTATATGGTGAATAAACTGTAACTCCTCTATTAATTACAATAAAAGATATATGATCAAATATACCCTTTAAAATCCCTCAATCTTTTCATTGAGGTAGGGTTAGAATTTTTTAATTAAATCACTCCCAAACTAATCTCCAGTGAAACAACCATCCCATTACAAGATGGACCAAAGTCTTAAAGAGATTCTTCTCTGAAGAAGTAATAAGAATGGCATATAGACACATGAAGAAATGCTCAACAACTCTGGCCATAAAAGAAATGCAAATCAAAACAACTCTAAGATTCCACCTCACTCCAGCTAGAATGGCCAGGATCAAGAAAACTATTAACAACAGATGCTGGAGGGGATGTGGCCAGGAGGGACCACTACTACACTGTTGGTGGGAGTGCAAACTCGTTCAACCACTATGGAAAGCAGTATGGCAATTCCTCAAAAGACTAAACATAGAGCTCCCCTATAACCCAGCAATTCCACTACTTGGCATTTACCCAACCCTCCAGAAACAAGGGCATACTAAATCCATTAGCACAATGATGTTCATTGCAGCACTATTTACCATTGCAAAGATATGGAACCAACCCAGATGTCCCTCAGTTGATGAGTGGATCAACAAGTTGTGGTATTTGTACACAGTGGAATTCTATGCTTCTGTCAGAAAGAACAACATTGACCTATTTGTAAGAAAAATGGAAAGACTTAGAAAAAATCATATTAAGTGAAGTAAGCCAGACTCAAAGGATCATAGGCCCAATATTCTTCCTCATTTGTCATAATCACAGCAAACCTTGGGTTCTCCTAGCAGAGATTTACAATAGAACAAAATCTAGAGACATAAGGCCAAATAGTATGACACTAAATGTAAGGACTTCCGGGATAAGGAAATAAAAGCCATATAATGAGTGACTTTTGTCCTTAATGTACTATGTTATCTCATCTCTTTTGCCATCTCTTGGTTATCTCATATTCTTACAATATTTCACCTTGTTATCTGATATATTTTATATGTGCTTAATTGGTTATTTGAAATTGGATAGGGAAGGGGGGAAATCAAGATGAGCGGGGGGAGGGTGGGAAGGAAATGAGGACCATGTCATGATAAAGAGTGTCAATATTTGTGAAGTTATGCACGTCTATCTGGTGAATATAATGTAACCGTTCTATTAATCACAATAAAAATATTTTTTAAAAAAGATGAATGCTGTTAAGCCTCTTTAAAGCTTATTTGTTCTAACATAACACACAAAAACACATTGGTGAATTATCAAGCTGACAGTGCACTTAGTAATAATTAAGGATTAATGTCTTTGTAAAAATGTGGTTCATGAAAAAAACGGGTACAAAATTAAACTCTAAACAAAGTCATTTGTAATTTTTAATAAGAAGACAAAAATATATGAAAACAAGTAAACAAAATAATGTAGAAATAATATAATATATATTATACCATGTAGGCATTTGAAAAGGGATGTTTTATATTTCTCTTACAATTATCACAAAATTATTATCTTTAATTGAAAAATTCAGCAATTAATTTCCAGATAATTCTATCATCAAAAAACATTTGAATTTCAAAGTTAAAACTGTTTATGTGACCATAAATTTTGCCACTGTGGTCATACTTCATTTTCTTACTTGATCATCTGTCTTTGTATCATTGTAGACACACGTGGATATGTTGAAATGAAACCCCCTTGTATGACAAAATAATGCTAAGAAAAAATGTACAATTGTTTTGTGAAGAGTAGAAGTAATAAAAACAGAAAAAGATTGGATAGAAAAAATATCTTTTTTGTTCTGCTTTTTTATTGTGTAGGAGGGCAGTCACTGATTAAGCAAACGTGTAAATAGTATGTTAGCAGCAATAAATGTTACTGAGAACAAACAAAGCAGTGTAAGGCCCACAAAGAGAGGCAGGGTGCTATTTTACATGAGCTAACACTAAGACGCCTGTGAGTGAAGCAGAGAAAATAGCCAGGAAAGCTTGAGGAAGCATGAGGAAGAGCTTCCAGGAAACATTCATGTGCAGATCTGCTTCTTGGACAGAAGTATTTTCATTCAGAGGTTGCACTCAACACTAAACTGAAGTTGCCACAAGTAAAGAAAGAGAAAAGCCAAGCAAGAGCAATGTTCTGGCAGTAGGGGGCAAAACATGCTTCCAAAGGAGATGTAGAAAGACTGCTTTTTGAGGGAATAATCTTCCACTGATGCCAATGGAACTAACACAATTTAGTGGCTATATACAAATTGCTGATTTATCACTTTAGTGTCTAGTAAATCTCAATGTCTGTGTCTCAGAAGTCTTGCAAAGGTTAGCTGTCCTAAGGATTTGTGAAGCCAGAATCAAAAATCAGCTTAGTCAGTGTAATATAGTTACTGGTCTGAGACCCTTTTCCTCTATGTTCTGTTCTAATGGTTAGAAGAAATTTATTCTCAGGAAGGAGATAGCACAAAGGCTGTCAGGTATGAAGGAAGATGATCAAGACCTGTGGATGGGCTAGATAAGATGAAGATTCTCTAACAATGGATCAGTGAGTTTAACAATGAAGGTTGCAACCTTGACATTAATAAAGGCTATTTTGGGAATCATTTTGTGTGAAAGAATAATTTTTTGGGGGTGGGTCATGGGGTTTGAACTCAGCCTGGGTACTGTCCCTGAGCTCTTCAGCTCAAGGCTACCACCCCACCCCTGGGCCTACACATTGTCCCCTAGCTCTTCAACTCAAGGCTACTGTCTCACCCTTGAGACAAGGTCCAATTTTCATTTTCTAGAGGTTAACTGGAGATAAGAGTCTCAGGTCCTTTTGTGTCCAGGTTGGCTTTGAACCTTGATCCTCAGATCTCAGCCTCCTGAGTAGCTAGGATTACAGTTGTGAGACACCAAGCCTAGTACTCTACCACTTTTGCATCACAGAATCCCTTCCAGTTTTCTGATGGTTAACTGGAGAAAAGACTCTCACAGATTTTCCTGCCTGGGCTGGATTTAAACCGTGATCTTCCTGAGTAGCCAGGATTACAGGCATGAGCCACTGGTGACTGGCTTTGAGCTTGCTTCCTTTCTTCCTTCCTTCCTTCCTTCCTTCCTTCCTTCCTTCCTTCCTTCCTTCCTTCCTTCCTTCCTTGCTTTCTTTCTTCCTTTTTTTTTTTTCATTTGGCCAGTCCTGGGCTTGAGCTCAGGGCTTGATCACTGTCCTTGGACTTTCTCAAGGCTAGAGCTCTACCACTTGAGCCTCAGCACCACTTCCGGCTTTTTTCTATGTATGTGGTGCCGAGGAATCAAACCATGGTCGTCGTGCATGCTAGGAAAGCACTAGGCCAAACTCACGGCCAAGAATAAACTATTTTAAATTGCACAAAATCCAGACCTACTTTAGGCTCTTTAGAATATATGTGTGTGTTGGGGGAGGGCAGGGATGGGGGCTTGGCAGTAGTTTATTATAGATAAGAATCTCAGGTAATTTTCTGTCTTCAGCCTCCTGAAGAGAGCCCTCCTGGTACAGGGCTCTAATTATTTAAAAAATATATAAAGTACATTTTCTGAAGTAGAGTTTACATACAAGAAAATAATTTCAAATGCATAGTTCCATCATTTTTAGTAAATGAGAGTGTTGTATAGCATCAGCATATTCCAAATGTAGAATATTTATCTGACTTCTAGCTTCATTCTCACTGCTTTTTCAGGATTCCACTCATCTGCCCATCTTTAATCTGCTTTCTCTGCAAACTTCATATAGTTAGAATCATCTATTAGCTGATCTTTCGTGTCTATGTTCTTTCACTTAGGATAATATAGTTGAGTTTCATGTTTCAGTGGCACTAGTAGATATTTTTCCCTCTTTAAACTTTTTGTTTGTTTATAATTTTTTTTGTCTGTCACGGGCCTTGAACTAAGGGCCTGGACGCTGTCCCTGAATTTTTGTGATCAAGGCTAATGCTCTATGACTGTGAGCTGCAGAGCCACTTCTGGTTTTTGAGTGATTAATTGGAGAGAAGAGTTTTACTGGTACTTTTCTCCTAGGCTGTCTTTGAACAATTGATCCTCAATTTCAGCATCTTGATTAGCTAGGATTACAGTCATAAGCCGCCAGTACCTGGCACAGATTTCTCCTTTTTAGTATACAGAAATATTCTCCTGGATGATTCTATTAAAATTTGCCTTCCCATTTATTTACATATTGGAAGAGATATGTCAGCACTCAGTTCAGCTCTCTTATGACTAGCTACCTTATATTTCCAAGAAGCTTTTTATCATGTCCACCTTCTAAAGACCCAGTAGTCTGGCTCCTTGCAGTCTTTTCCCCCTCATTTCCTTCCCATCCTATCTTCTTGCCTTTGTATCAGACAAGAATGGAATCTTATCATACCAGTAATATATCTACCCACTTTACATCTGCCAGACTTTGCTTAGTGTGTCATTTTTCCCAATTCTATATCTTCTCTTTCTTCTTCAGAAAAATACTAATTTCTTATTGTCCAGTTCAAACATCATTTCCTCATTGAGTCCTAACAAATTTCCTCCGAGGAAAGTTGCTCTATTATTTTTCCTTACATTTGGTAACTTTTTCATTCATTCACAAATATTTGGGTGGTAAAGACAATAATTTCCATTCAGAATACAGCAAAAAGGACATATGGTATTTTATGTATAAAGTTTGTTCATTTATATCATAAAAACATGTGAACAATGGATTCTTTCATTGGTTTGTGATCTTTTAAATATATGTAGATTGAAAGCTTCATGTAATGAAAACTATTTCTAACTAATAATTATTTTTCAAAAACTAATCACAAAATGGGAAGACAATGGGTGATCGATGTAGTCATAGTACTCATCAAACACTATGTTGGAAATGAGTGATACAATTTGTGGATGTGGAAAGAAGGAAAAAAGTGGGAGAGAGTGAAAAAAAGTGATATTCTGGAGGTCAGGATATAGAAACAAAAGCCATATAATGAGTGACTGTTGTCCTTAATGTACTATGTTATCTCTCATGTCTTTTGGTGTCCCTTGATTATCTCATATTGTTACAATATTTCACCTTGTTATCTGATATATTTTATATATGCTTAATTGGTTATTTGAAATAGGATAAGGAAGGGGGGAAATCAAGATGAGTGGGAGGAGAGGGGGAGGGAATAGGGACCGTGACATGAGAAAGGGTATCAATATTTGTGAAGCAATGTACTTTCTATCTGGTGAATATAATGTAACCCTTCTATTAATTACAATAAAAATATATGAAAAAGAGTGATATTTTTCCCAAAAGAAATGTCCTCATACCTGACTTATAAAACTGTAGCCACTCTGAACACTATCTTTAAAATAACAACAAAAATATTTCTAGAAGGTCACAAATATTGCTAACAAGTCCTCAATAAATATGTAATAATTGGTATACGGGTATAGTTATATTTTTCTCATATAGCATGGAAATGACAGATTAAAGCAAAAACTCAAGAATATTCCTTGAAGTTACATTCTTTTCTTTATAACTAACATTAAAATAATACACATGCCACAATAAAATGTGGTCAAAGTTTATAGTTGAGATGTTTAGAACTGATCAAATCTTAAAACTTTCAAGATATATTTCAAAAGAATAACAAAACAAGTTTAAATGGATGCATAATATGTAAATCTGCTGTTCCCCTTAAGTTTATTTTAGAAAACCTAACCTTTATTTCTCACATAAGAGTAATTGACAAAAAGAGATATCTGAGAAGATTGTTTTGTAATGAAGTTTATCTGCTTCTGAGAAGTGTTCAGCTCTGTTATTTAGTCTCTTAAACTTTAAACACTCCTTTGTGAGGAGGGAGAGGTACAGTAGGAAAGCCTGTGGTCCTGTCTATAGCCATTCATTCTTTGGGTTCCATAAACAATAGGGATAGACTGTTGAAACAATAGACTACATTTCATAGAACAGGTATCATAATGGCTTTAAAAATTTAAAGGTCTAAGTCAGGCGCTGCTGGCTTACACCTGTAATCCTAGCTACTCGGGAGGCTGAGATTTGAGCATAGTGGTTCAAAGCCAGCGTGGGCAGGCACAAAAGTCTAAGAAAACTGGAAGTGATCTCTGGGGCTACAGTGGTAGAGCACAAGCCTTGAGCTCAAAGGCTTAGGGACTGCATCTGGATCCCAGAGTTCAAGCCTTAAGAAGGGCAAAAAAAAAAGAGAATTAACAGGAAATAATAATAAAAATATTGGCTCTAATCTTGCTATATTTAAATATGTCATTTTCAAGTATCTATAATGTAATTTTCCAGCATAACTGCATATATGAGCATCTTTTTGTGCACATTTACATTCCCATTTTGCGGTAACAGATCTACTTTTGGATAAATTATAAAACTGAAAGTTTGTAGTGGTAGCAAAATAACTTCGTATAATTCTCTTGTTAATTGACTGTCGATTTATACAAGTGTAGTCACCTTATGTGCTTAACTGTCCCATTTTACTTTAAACATCATTTAATTATCTGATGAATGACTAAGACTCTTGCTGCCAGCTATCTTATAATAGTCAATTGTCATCAAACGTATCTCCATAGGTTATTTCTCCTATCTAACTGCACCCCTCTATTCTGTAATAATGCCCACTCCAGTCCCATATCCGAAATTTCTTTCCAGGCTCTAATCACCACTCTTTCATTCTATCCTTTTTTGAGGTCAACATTTTAACTTCTACACTTGAGATGAATTTGTCTTAAAGCATCTGCCACAGTTCACATGGCATAATGTCCTCTAGTCCCATCCAGGTTAGTCCAAATGGTATAACGTTTAAGGCTAAACAGTATTCCATTATACATATGGACCACATATTCTTTATCTACTCAATTACCAATAAACAACGGAACAGATTAAGGTATGGGAAGTTCAGTGACCATAATGTCTCTTCAATAGACTGCTGATTTCTTTTCCATAGATACACAAAACTAGATGTGATATATTACACTGAAATCACATAAAACTTATTTAATACACTATTTTGCTTTTATTTTTCTATAACACTGGTTAATCTGGTCATTTATATGTATTTGGTTTATGGAACCATTACAGTATATAGCAACATTAAAGCAAACATCACAAAGTACACTGAAGAGAATTAGTTTAATGGAGAATAAACCTATGAATAAATGAAAAATTTTTGCCAGTCCTGGGACTTTAACTCAGGTCCTGGGCATTGTCCTTGAACTTTTCTCAAGGCTAGTGGTCTATCACTTGAGCCAGAGCACCACTTCTGACTTTTTCCATGTACAGGGTACTGAGGAATCGAACCCAGCACTTCATGCATGCTAAGCAAGCACTCTACCACTAGACCACTCTCCTAGCTCTATATAAACAAAATTTTCAAAATCCTATCTAGTTTTTTTAACCATGTACCATCTTTTACATTGCTGTTAATGTCATAGACGGATGTGATTGCATATGTTCATAGTTATTATTGTAACAGTCATCTTTAACTTACTGTGTTTTTAAAACATGTTATGGTGTCTTTTCTGGGTCACTCTATACATATTTGACTGTTTATCTCATTTTATATGATTTCAAATCACTATATATCTGTTTTATTATAGGAAACTCTATTCTTTATCTTGTGAGAGTAATAAGCATATGGCTTTACGTCGATTGATACGTTTTATCTTACTATAAATTTACAGTCAGTGACCCAAGCACTTGTGACTTACACTTCTAAATCCCCACCGTGTGACAGGCCAACAGGCGGAGGATCTTAGTTCAAGGCCAGCCTTGGCAGAACAATCTGCAAGATACATCTCTGTGGAGGGAAGCTGGACTACGTGGCTCTTTCCTGAGGTCACACCTAACTACTATAAACTTAAAGTAAGCAGATTGCAGCTCTTACTACTTATGTACATAAGTAGTAAGAGGGATCTTATTTTAAAAAGAAGCAGTCAAGTGTACTTCTGTAGTGTGGTTCCAGTGGTGAAGCACCAGTTGAGCAAGTGCACTGTCATGAGTTCAATCTCTAGTACTACTATCATTTTTTTCAATAAATCTCACAAAGAGAAGTAAGATTAAAAAAAACTAAATGTATAACACCTCCTATTACCAACAGTCACATTCATTGCCATTCTGCTTCCCCACATGGGAATATTTCACCTGTAGGAGGTGTGTCCTGATATTCAGTGTTCTAAGTTCATGCATTTCTGATTTCAAATACTCTTACTGTAAAATCATTTTGGGTCAGAGGCAAAATCCTGCCCTATGGTTCAGGTTTTGCCTTACTTATTTTGTGATAGAAACTTATATAAACAAAACTTGACTGTGTATTGTTCACTTTTGTCATTGAAATGCTAAATAGGAAAATGTGATGCAACTATTATTTTATTCCAAAGGAGAGGAAGTGCCATTAGAAAAGAGTTCTCAAATATGGTGATAGTCCATAGTGTAGCAGAATGTGATTCTATGCTAAAGACTTCACTTTCACTCCTACAAACTGTACCATATAGTCTGTGATTTTTACACATGTAAATGCTTGTTTACTAAAGTAAAAGTGATAATATAAATAATTTAGCACACAGTACACCAAAAATAATTTAGAGAAAACCAGTAGTACAGTATTTAGGTGCTTCTTTCCATTGGTCTAGTTTCATTTCAGGACATATTCTAGTGTGAGTAACAGAAATATATCATACCTGAGGAAAATCACCATTAAAGACAATTTTTGCTTTGTTCATAATAAGCAATATGGTTTAAGAAGGTTGTCTTGTATCAGGACTTAGTTATTCTATGGTACAGTTTTAGCAATGATATCAAATACCTTAGTCAATTCTTTAACATGAAGTTTTAGGGAGAGCAAGCCAGCCTCCCACAGAAAACCATAACTCACCTCTGATTGGATTTGAAATATTAATTCCCAAGGCATGGGGCTCAAGCTGCATCATAATTGTTCAGAAACATACCTGCTAATTTCTTCTTGCCTAGAAAAGTTTGCCAGATTGAATGAATAACTACTTGAAATATATCTGAACAACACTACTTCCAGGGATGCTATATAAGGTATATTTAAATTTTTTAAATATATATAATTATAACTGATGAAATTTATCATTTTAAGCAAATTGTTTAGGTCACATTTTCTTTTGAGCCTTATAAGGAAGAGCAAGAGAGGGGGAGAAAGAGCAGTTAGGTAGGAAATATAAAAATTAAGACAATACTTTTGGCTAATCTATCTTTTCTAGAAGTAGCATAAATCAAAAGAAGCAAGAAGGAAGGAATTAAGGTCTTCCCAATGTAGATTATCAATGTTAGCAACCTGAGCAATGGGTACTTGGAATAAGGGAAAGAACAATAAATACACTGTAGGAGATGAAGGCCTTAGACAATAGGAATCAATGTGTGAAATGATCTGAAGTGGCAATAGACTAATCAGAGAAAAACATGGCCTCTTGGTAACTGGAAAGTGGAAAAAGAATATGACTAGTGATGTAGGCAGAGCTCAGGCCCTTCAGGAAATTTAGGAAGATGAGAGTTTTACCACAAATGCAGGGAGATTTTATCAAAGATAAAAGAATGCTAAATTGAACACCGTAATACGATGCCTCCTTGAGATAAATTGGAGGTGTCAGAATGGATTCTAGAAGCCATTAAAGAAGCTTCTTCAGAAATGCAAGGAAATGACTGAGTTATTTGACCATGACAATGGAGAGAACCATATGCTTTCAGGTTACACTTCAGAGACCACAGAAACAAGAGTAGATAGATTACAGTCCAGGGCAGTGGAAGGGAAAGAATATGTGGGAACTTGAACAACAGGGTGGGTGTGGATCTGTTCCTATCTATCTATCTATCTATCTATCTATCTATCTATCTATCTATCTAAATACCTATCTATCTATCTAACTAGCTATCCATTTATCTCTATCTCTCTCATCCATCTCTCTATTCGACTATCTCATCTATCTCTTCTATCTATCTATCATCTATTTTTATATCTGTCATCTATTTATCCACCTACTTACCTAAGTAATTACTTTTGACCTTCTAGGAGCAGAAGCACGTTTATTTTGCAACTTTATAAAGTGAAATTTTCGATCATTCCAATTTTATGAGATGTAAGTTAGCTATGAAATACTGAGTACAAGTAGGCAGACTGAGTAATGTTGAGTGTAGCACAGGAGTGGGAAATTGACTTAAAAGGCACTGGAATAAATGATATGTAAAATCATGGGACTGGAGGACAATCTGGGGAGGAACTAAAGAGTTATTAAGGAGGCCTACAATGGAATCTTGTTGTGATCCAGTATTTAGAGATTCTGCTCATGTGATTCAATACTTGACATTCTTCTGAGGCAGTACTCTAAGACAAGGAACTGTGAAGAACCTAGTGAGGCATGAGCAAATTCTGTAATTTGTGATATTCCCCAATGGATTTCGGCATGCAAGCACTGAGAGCAGAGTTATGTACGCTCAGCATTCCATTAAGTTCAGATTACAGAGAGGAAGCAGTCTTAGGAGATCAGGCATTAAAAGGAATTCTGTTTGTGTTAGTTGAGGGAGAATCTTCAAGAAGAATGAACAGACATGAAACTAGAGGAAAACTTCAATGAAATGTTTGAAGTAGATAAACCCATATTCCACTAAGGTTCATTTTCAGAATAATTCATACATAGTCATTAATCAGGCAAATAAACATCAATTTATTAGATGGCTTTCAGCCCTGATTATAGGATCAGAGTCAAATAAGGAGTCTATTCGTGAACTTTTTGAGGCCATTTTATATATTCATTAGAGTTGAATATATATATATATTCAGTATACATATGTATAAGTATACAATACATGCATTATATATCATCATATATGATAAAATATATATTTGTCATTTCTATATAAATGTGCTTTTAAATATATATTGAATATATTTATATATGTAATATATATGGTATGTTTACAAATATATTTGACAAATATAAAATATTTCAATTATTTGACATAAAAAATCAGTGTCTATAGTACCTTAAAAATAGAAGAAAATGACAGGAGTTTAGCCTAGTGGTAGAATGCTTGCGTAGCATTCACAAAGACCCAGGTTTGATTCCTTGGTACTACATACATAGGAAAAGCCAGAAATTGTGCTGTGGCTCAAGTGGTAGAACTCTAGCCTTGAGAGAGCCCAAGGACAGTGCCCAGGCCCTGCGTTCAAGGCCTAGGACTGGCAAAAAAATAGAAGAAAAGTTGGGTGTGTGTAATCCTAGCTATTCAGAAGGTTGAGACCTGGAGAATCATAATTTGAATAAAGCCCAGACAGAAAAGAAGTCTAGGACCAGGAGCATGGCCTAGTGGTAGAGTGCTTGCCTAACATGCATGAAGACCCAGGCTTCGTTCCTTGGTACCACATACATGGAAAAAGCCAAAGGTGGTGCTGTGGTTCAATTGGTAGGGTACTAGCCCTGAGGAATGCCCAAGGACAGTGCTCAGGCCCTGAGTCCAAGCCCCAGGACTGGCAAAAAATAAATCTGAGATGTTTTTGACTATAATTAGTAAAGAAGAAAAAAAGTGGCTCAAATATACAATACCAGCCTTAACCAATGAAAGGCAATGAGTCAATGAGTTAAAAGATGAAGCAATGAGTTAAAGCCTTAGAACTGGTATACATATACAGACCCATACATACATATAGACATACATACATGCATACATACATACATACATACATACATACATACATATATACATACATACACTGAATTTTTCCATACCTTGTTCAGACGAAGTTATTAGAGTTTAGCTGTGATCTTCTTATCTCAGTATTGCATTTTATTAAAATGAAGCCATCATTAAAACTTTTATTCTGGTGTTCATGTAAAATTGTATTATATAAAATTCCACACTAAATATGTTATCCACACACCATTCTATTAAGAACTTACGCGTTGATATTCTTATCAAAACAGAATGAGCTTAAATATTGGAATACGTAAAGCTTCTAGGGGAAACTGAATTATGAAATTTCTCGAAGCACGTAGATATGGTATTACCATAAACTCAAAGATATTTTTGCACATTTAGAAGTTTTTATTATAAAATTACAAAGGCACAATTGAAGAATTGAATGAGGGAAAAAGATATTCTACACTCCTTTGTTTACTATAGACACTCTCTTTTCTTTTCAACTTTATTTTAATTAAGAAAATATCATTAAGTAGTTATACAAAGTGATTTCATGAAGCTGCTTTCTTTATAGCATTGGTATATTTATTTCCCTGAACATTGAAATATATGAAAGCAAGTAAATCCAAATTTACACTGCAATGAGTAGTTACCAAAGTTAGACAACAATCAACATTTGCAAAAAACTACCTCAAGAAATACTGAATTACAGACAAAAAGAAAAACAAAGTGAGTGTTCATTTTTTCTAAGGTATACATATCTTTAGGATATTCTTGGCTTATTAAAGCTATTCTCCACATAGATGAATCATTCTCCCTCACATGCAACCTGGTTTCACAGATATTCTAGGTTTGGGAGATGTGATCTATTTTGTGCAGGATAAACATATTATGGAGTATGTATTGAACATTCTCAAACTCCAGGTTAGAGTGGAATGATGAGAGAGAAATAGACAGTGAGTATACAAAGTTATCTGATTTTGTATTTTATTTCTTCTGGCTATTGAAATCTTGCATTTACATGACATGTAGTCATCTCTCAAATAAAGTCTCATGTTTTGTGACATTAAAAGGAAAAGGACACATAAAAAGAGGTCATGCAAGTATACTAACTTTTCTGCTAACTTTTCTGTTCATAACCATTTTTTTTTGCCAGTCCTGGGCTTGAGCTTAGGTCCTGAGCACTGTCCTTGGACTTTCTCAAGGCTAGAACTCTACCACTTGAGCCTCAGCTCCACTTCCGGCATTTTCTATATATGTGGTACCAAGGAATCAAACCCGGGTCTTTGTGCATGCTAGGCAAACACTTTAACCACTAGGCTGAACTCCCGGCTCCCATAACCACTTTTGAATGGACTATGTGGATCTGGAAATGGCAGCTGAAGGCTGAGCAAAATATTAACGATAATCTGTCCCAATAGGGGTGATTCTGTGATGATGGAATATTAATGCTACTATATAGTAAATTATATAATTACATATGTATGTCTGTTTGTACATTTACTTTGACAAGTAATTGTTTTGCAATATAGCCTTATTACAAAGA
Source organism: Megascapheus bottae (assembly GCF_031878675.1). Classification (NCBI taxonomy): domain Eukaryota; kingdom Metazoa; phylum Chordata; class Mammalia; order Rodentia; family Geomyidae; genus Megascapheus; species Megascapheus bottae. Next base: position 2,978,249 of record NC_143517.1, read on the forward strand.
ATATATGGCTAAATTTAACTCTGTATGAATCTCAATCTTAGAAAAACCTTCTAAATAATCCTTTAAATTATACTTAAACACATACAAAACATACCAAGGTTTTATAAGTCTTATCTTATAAAACCCAAAACATAATCAAACAATTTGATATAATTTTCTAATTGTAAAATAAAACAAAAGTTTAAGTCTCGAACTTGCAGCTTGGAGCTACAGTGCTAGCTACACTGGAAGCTGAGATACAGAGGAACACACAGCCAAACTTGGTAGAAAAATCTGAGACTGCATCTTCAAAACAACTAAGAAGATGCTAGTCTGAAGATGTATGTCAAGTAGTAATGTACCATCAAAAATTGTTTGATAATTCTTACGTAACTGAACCATCAGGGTATTTTCTAAGTTTCCAGTTTAATTCATAATCTCCTGATGTGTCTCTTGGGACAAATTCCATTGCTTAAGATTTCACAATGCATTTTTCTATTTCTTCATTCCACATGTATAAGTTGCTTATATACTCCTTTACTATTAGACAAATGGTTGTAATTTGTTAATTTATATTACTAATGGAGGTAAAAATATAATTGTACCTGTTAGTTGTGAGTTACTTGACATTTTCCAGCTTGAAACTTCTGAATGACATTAGGTAGTGAGAGGAAGTTTTCTTTGCCTTATTAAAAAGTGACTTATTTACTATTTTTTTACTGATTTTCAGAGTTTTCAGTCTATTTATTATTACTACTATTATGACTATTCTTATTATATTTATTGCCAATGCTTCTCAAACTTACCTAGAATTTATGATCCTCCAGCCTTTCCTCTCCAGTGCTTCCCTAATTACTTCTTTTCTTCAGCTATCATCCTCATGAGATTTGGTGTTGAATTTTAGCTACCCCATGAATCAGACTTTTTTTATTCACTCCAGTTTGTGGCAATAATTCTTGACACACTCGTGTCTGTATTTCCTAGCTTTGTTGGAATTCTGCAACACAAGTCAACTTATTTCTGCTCCTTGTATTGACCTAGGACAGGTTTAGGCATTCTTTGGCATTCTTTCTTCATTTGCGTTATCAAGTTCTTTTGGGTTATTTCCTGTTCTTTTTCATTTCTAATTTATTTATTGGATCCCTTTGGGTTTAAGTTGATGGATAAAAGAAGATGTATGCCATATAGCTCACTGTTAGAGAATGTTTATAAAGCCTTTTCATTTTTGACATGTGTGTCTAAGAAGAGAATATAATTGTCATTTTTAAGTTCAGGGGAAATAAAAACATCTGTGCATGCAGGAAGGTTGGACTCAGACATTTTTAACTCATTGACTGAGTTTTTGTACCTCAGACATGTTCAAAGATATTCCCTCATTACAATGTGAAACACCTATCTGATTGGGCTGCCTAGTTTCCTGACACATGAAAGAAAATCACAATTGTGTTAACCTTGGGTATTATTATTTGAGTGGACCAAGAAACAGGATTGTTTTCCTTGGAATTCACCGGCAGCACTAAAAAACAAATTCTGTCTAAGGACCTAAATAAACACTTACTTGATAGAACTTAAGTGAGAAATCACCTGGGAGAGTTTTTAATTCAGAACAAGAAAACATAAAAATTATATGTGTGACATTTATGCAGCACAACTATTGGACAATGTATTTGTCAGGTTTTGTTTTTAATAAAAGGAAGATAAGCTCTTGGGCATTACACTTAATTTTCTATTCAGTTTGCACCAAGTCTTTTGAGAAAAATTTTCAATCTTTAGGTTCAGAATTATTGTTTCTAGATAATGCTCACCTGGAGCCTTAAGGGATTGAATTCAATTTTTCATATAAACTCATTTTCAGCAAATTGACTTTCAATAATATCTGATATTTTATGTGAAAAGATTATATACATAAGACTTTTTTCTTTTTTATTTCAACATATACAGGGGTTACAGTTACATTCATCAGATAGAGGGTGCATTACTTCTCACACATTGATATCCCTCCTTAAGTTTTCATCCCAATTTCCCTCCCCAACCCCTCCCCTCATTTGGCACCCCCTATTTCAAATAAACAAGTGAACAAAATATACCAGGTAACAAAGTGGGATACTGTAACAATATGAGATTAACCAAAGGGTAACACAAGAGATGAGAGAAAAACATAATACATAAAGAATAACAGTCACTTATATTAAGTTCTTGTTTCCATGTCCTGGAGGTCCATTATTTTAGCCTCATCCTATAAGGCCTTATGTATCTAGCGTCTGAGCTATTGTAATCCTCTGCTAGGAGAGTTCTAGATGAGTACTAATTATTACAGATGAGGGAGCCACTGAGCCTATGTTTCTTTGGGTCTGGCTTACTTCACTTAATATGATTTTTTCCAAGTCTTTCCATTTCCTTACAAATGGTGCGATGACGTTCTTTCTGACAGCAGCATAGAATTCCATTGTGTATAAATACCACATCTTGTTGATCCAGTCATCAACTAAGGGGCATCCGGGTTGGTTCCATATCTTCACTATGGTAAATAGTGCTGTAGTGAACAGCGTTGTGCTAGTGAATTTAATGTGTCCTTGTTTCTGGACCAATGGGTATATACCCAGTAGTGGAAATGCTGGGCCAATGGGAGCTCTATGTTTAGTCTTTTGAGGAACCACCATACTGCTTTCCATAGTGGTTGAACAAGTTTGCACTCCCACCAACAGTGTAGTAGCAATCCCTTCTGGCTGCATCCCCTCCAGCATTTGTTGTTATTAGATTTCTTGATCATTGGCCATTCTAACTGGAGTGAGGAGGAATCTTAGAGTTGTTTTGATTTGCATTTCTTTTATGGCTAGAGATGTCAAGCATTTCTTCATGTGTCTATAGGGCATTCTTATTTCTTCTTCAGAGAAGACTCTCTTTAAGTCTTTGGCCCATCTTTCAATGAGATAGTTGTTTCTTTGAAGATTAGCTTTGGAGTAATTCAATTATTTTTAGCTGTAGATATGTTTTAGATATGAGGCCGTTGTCTGTTGTATGGTTAGTGAAGATTTTCTCCCACTCTGTGGGCTTTCTTTTTAGCTTGCTAGCTATGTGCCCTTTGCTATACAGAAGCTCTGCAGTTTAATGCAGTCCCATTTGTCCAAGCTAAATAAGGCTTTTGTTCTAATTCAAACTGGTAATCTTTTGTTGACTTCTGATATGAATTCTAAAGAGAAAATGTTATTGCTCGAAAACAATTATCTCTTTCCAAAGAGAAAATATTTTAGTTTTTCTTAAAGGGTCATTAGACAACTTAATATTATCCCTTGTTAGTCCCTTAAAGGCTCTGTTTTGATTTCCTTTCTGACACTTGATTTATACATTTCAAACTGTGGTGCTATTGACTTCTATATTCTCTACTAAATTAAATATAAATGAAATATTGTGTATTCAATTTTCCTGAAGGACAAAATGCATGGTTGATGTCTTTGTGAATAAAAATAAAAATGTGAATCTCCTGAAGTAATAGTATGCAACAAGTAGAATTGATTTATAAGATATGTTATGGATGCTGACACTATCATATATATACTCAGATATTTAATATTCATCAAACTCTTACAGAAGTATATTTAGTAGTACAGAAGTTGGAATACAGACAAATTTCTGGGTGAGTATTGGTGGACACTCTGGTACAAGTCTATCAAAGGATCAGGGGCTAAGGGGTTTGAGAATAATCTTCAAGCAGATGAAACCAAAAATGGAAAGAGCCCTTACTACCAAAAGCAGACATCTCAACACATGGCATCAAAAAATAGAGTTGTGCCTACATATAGATCGTAATAATATTGGCTGTTTCTTAAAATAATGGTATTTATAGTTCCACTTGAACCTGAACAGACACATTCATTAGTGTTTCAAAAATTTATTTGTATTAAAATATAACTGAATCTATTTCCTATAATCCTAGCCACTCAAAAGGCTGAGAATTGAAGAATGCTTTTGAAGCCATCCCAAGCAGAAAAGTCAGTGAGACTTTTATCTCCACCTTACCAGCAAAAACCTAGAGCCAGGCTTGAGTAGAATACTCAAGTCAGAACATTATGCTCTGAGTTTAAGTACTCAGTACTGGCACACGCACACACACACACACACACACACACACACACACACAACTGTAGTAGCAGACTAACTGAAATTATTAGGTTTTGATGAGTAAGAATTAGTCATTTTATGAGTTTTAATGTAATTAGCATTATCATGTTTTTAGCAAGTAATAATATCAGAATAAGACCTAGTGGTGGCAAAAGAAGATAAAGAGGTATAAAATAAAAATAAATTTGAGAAGTTATTAAGATAAATTTTAATGGCATTTGATGGTTCTTCAGTGTAGAAGGATGATGGAGAGGAAGAGTTCAAATACGATAGTTAGTATTTTGATTGGAGGATGGACAGTGCATAGTACTTGGTAGAGACCGGCTCAGAGAAAGGATGTACATTTGGACTGGGGAACATTAAAACTTCCAATGTCCACACACTGATCCTAAGGATTTTCCAAGAGGATGTTTTGAAAACTTGTGTAACTAATTTTGGAGTTGAAAGAAAACTCTGACCCAGAGATACAAACAAGTGACTCACCCTTAAATGAATGAGCAATGACAGGCTATTCAGAAAACTTCCCAAGGAAATGTATGGAAACATCAGAAAATAGAAATAGCCTTAAAAAGTTCCAGGGTAGCAATGGTATTTCTTACAGGAACACACAGAGAGTGCCACAAATCAGTGTGATAGGGAATTATCATTTCCAAAACTCAGTTCACTTCCCATTATACATTTATAAAGTGAAACATCTTATTCAGCCACACAAAAACCTATTGCATCTGTTCTGAACTGCCTTTGGATGAATGAAAAGAAAATGAATGAGATACAGGGTAGCTGGGAGAAGTAGGGCTGGAGGAGAGAATAAGAAGAATTGTGGGCCAATTGAGACATAGCAGTGACAGGGGAAGGTAGAGAGCTTGGCTTTACCACTACTTATGTGGGAAGACAAAGTAAGTTATTGAGGGGAATTTTTTGTTGTGGTGGTTGTTGTCATTAATGGGGATTGAACCCTGGGCCTGGGTGCTGTCCCTGAGTTCTTCAGCTCAAGGCTAGCACTCTACCACTCCTGCCACAGCACCACTTCTGATTTTCTAGTGGTTAATTGGAATAACAGTGTCACATAGACTTTAGTGTCTGGGACAGCTTTGAACCATGATCCTCAGATCTTAGCCTCCTGAGTAGCTAGGGTTGCAGTTATGAGCCACCAGTGCCTAGTTTGACCTGGATTTTATCAGATCAAGACATCAGTCCCTTTGCTTCTTGTCAAGGCTGCTCAGTGAATTCCCTGAAGTTGGAGGGGTCACTGTGCAATCCTACACTCATTAGGAACTTCCTTGTCCTTAGCAGAACACCATCCCTAGCCCCTCCCCCTCCCTTAGTCAGGTAAACTTCGCTGTCAAGCTTCATCTTACCTAGGAAGCTGGAACATGATGGGACATTTGCAGCAGAGATGTTAGTCATACTCTTCCGATCTAATAAAAACAAGTTAAAGACTTGGAGACTTCTGTGAAGAGGAAGTAAGAATTGCCAATAAACACATAGAGAAATAATCAACATCTCTGGCTGTAGAAGAATTGCAAGTCAAAACAACATTGAGATTACCTCTTACCCCAGTGTGGATGGCCACTATCAAGAAATCTAATAACAACAGATGCTGGTGAAGAAGTGGACAAAAGGAAACATGACTACACTGTTCGTGGCAGTGTTCAGTCACTCTGGAAAGCAGCAGGGAGGTCCCTCAAATGATTAAACATAGAACTCCCCTTTGACCCAGCAATCCCAGTTTTGCACATTTATCCAAATGACCACAAACAAGGCCATTCCAAAGCTATAAGCAGAACCATATTCTCTGCAGTATTATTTACCATAACTAAGATATCTACCAATCCAGATGCCCCTCAGTAGATGAATGGATAAAGAGAGTGCGATATATATATATATATATATATATATGTATACATTTATACACCATAGAATCCTATGCTTCCCATCAGAAAGAATGACATTTCCCCATTTTTTGTGGGTCATGGGGCTTCAACTCTGGGCTAGGCACTGTCCCTGAGCTCTTCAGCTCAAGCTACCACTATACCTCTTGAGACATTGCACCACTTCCCATTTTTTAGTGATTAATTGGAGAGAAGAGTCTCATGTTGTTTAGTGCCCGGGACGGCTTTGAACTTCCATACTCAGATCTCAGCCTTCTGAGTAGCTAGGATTACAGGCCTGAGTCATCATGCCCAGTAACATTTCCCCATTGATAAGGAAATGGAGACATGGAAAATCTCATATTAAGTGAAGGCAGGCCAAAAGAAACACAGACTGTATGGTTTCCCTCATTTCTAATAACTAGTATATGCCTGAGACAGTCCTAGCAAAGGATCACAATAGTTCAATTGTTATATACATATGACCATATAAAATGATGTTAATTGAAATGAACTCCATGATATGGAAGCAAGAGGATTTTCTTTGTGGTTGCTATTTTTAGTGTACAAGGTGAAGTATGTGCATTTTTTTCTTTCCTTGTTTACCCATGTTTTATCCCCTGTTGTCACTGTATTTGATTTTGACACACTGTGTATTATGTATATGCTTTTTCTGAATTTGTGAAGGAAAGCAGAAAAACAAAATGGTGAGACAAAAGGTGGATGATACAACATTGATACTCTCAGGAACAATATGTTGGGAACAAACTTTACAACTTGGGGAAAGGGTTGAGGAGGATAGGAAATGGGAGAAAAGTGAAGAAAGTGGCAACAACGTTCAACAAGAAATGTACTCACTGCCTTATGTATGTACCCTTCTGTATATCACCTTGAAAATAAAAGTAGTATTTAAAAAAAAGAAAGTGGTGATTATGATCTGAAAACGAGTGGCTTGTTCCTATAATTCTTGCTATTCGGGAGGCTAATATCCGAGTATCTTGGTTCAAAGTCAGCCAGGACAAGAAAGTCCGTGTGAGATTCTTTTATTTTTTTCCCCTGTTTTGTTGGTCATGGGGCTTGACCTCTGGGCTGGATGCTGTACTTGAACTCTTCAGCTCAAGGCTAGCACCCTACCACTTGAGCCACAGGACCACTTCTGTTTTTTCTGGTGGTTAATTGGAGATTAAAGAGTCTCATGGACTTCAGTGCCAAGGTTGGCTATGAATTGCGATCTTCAGATCTCTGTCTCCTGAGTTAGTATGATTACAGGTGTGAACCACTGATGCCTGGCTTTGAGAGTCTTATCTCCAATTAACCACTAGAAAACCAAGTGGAGCTCAACATACTAGTATCCTTTTAGCAAAAATCTCAGTGAGAGGGTCCAGAACCTGAATTCAAACCCCACTGCCAACAAAAAAGAAAAGAAAGAAAGAAAGAAAGAAAGAATGAAAGAAAGAAAGAAAGAAAGAGAAAAGTGAAGATTATGGTAGAATGACAGCTACTATCAGGGTGCATTTTGTCACTTCAAGTAGTTACTAACCACCTGTTTGCAATTCAGTTGGCTAGACTGTTAATTGCCTGTGCCCCAGTTCCTCTGCAATGGACCCTTCTCTTTGTGTCTAAGCCCTTGTTTTATAACTCATTGTACATTGTACCAAGGGGGAAGAAAACATCTCTCCTCACACTGAATGTGTTTATTACATTTCCTGTTGTGATTATGGATGCTAGGATACATATTTCCAAGTGCTAAATATTGAAACTATTTAATCATAAAATGTAGCATACTGATTACACAAGAATTTTTCTGTTACTTCCGAATATACCCAAATATAATTCTTTTCCAAAATCTAAATCTTCCCATTAAAATGCTTATTTCTTTTTTTCATATATTTTTATTGTAATTAATAGAAGGGTTACATGATATTTGCCAGATAGATGGTGCATTAATTCCCATACATTGATACCCTTTCACATGTCTTGGTCCCCATTACCATCCCCTCCATCCCCCCATCTTGGTTTTCCCCCCTTCCCTATCCAATTTCAAATAACCAAATACAAATATATCCAATATATCAGGTAAGGAAGTGAGATACTGTAACAATATAAGATAACCAAGGGACAGCAAAAGAGATGAGAGATAACATAGTACATTAAGGACAAAAATCATTCATTATATAGCTTATGTTTCTATATCCTAGAGATCCTTCTTTCTTTTTTTTTGCCAGTCCTGGGCTTGAGCTCAGGGCCTGAGCACTGTCCTTGGCCTTTCTCAAGGCTAGAGCTCTACCACTTGAGCCTCAGCACCACTTCCAGCTTTTTTCTATGTATGTGGTATGGAGGAATTGAACCCAGGTCTTCATGCATGCTAGGCAAGCACTTTAACCATTAGTCCAAACTCCTGGCCCAGGAGATCCTTATTTCTTATAGACAAATTAAGTACCACAATTTTTCTTAAGGTATTTTTGAAAATTGAAGATATTTGCCAGGCATGCTGGTTCATGACTGTAACCTAGTTTACACAGGAGGCTGAAATCTGAGGATTGCAGTTCAAAGTCAGTTAGGGCAAGAAAGTCTGTGAGGTTCTAATCTCCAATTAACTATGAAAGAGTGGGAATGGAAGGGTGGAACACATTTAGTAAAGCACAAGCCTTGAGTAAAAAAGGCCCCAAACTGTGCTCAGCCCCTAAATACATGCCTTCCGACACACACACACACACACACTATTTGTAATTGTAGAGTTTCAAATTCAAAGTGCAAAATGAAAAATGAGAGGTGTCAAATGTATCATTCTTGTTGAATCCTACCTTACAAGAACACATCTTCACAACTGTAGCCTTTCATTCTACAAGTTATTGAACTGTCAGATTTAACTCTGTGGGCTGGATCAGCTTGCCATCTTTGCTCTTTCCCCTTTCTTCTATTTTTATGTTTCTATTGATCGCAGGGACCTTGATAGAAAGATACAGATTATTTGGGGTGCTATCTATCACCAAGTGCTTGCTGACTTGGTTGAAAATATAATCATAAATAAAATGAACAGGAAGCTGCTTTTCTCACATAGAGCCCAATTGCCTGAGGAAGATGAAATATCACTACTCAGGTGTTCTACATAGCTGATATGAAAGAACATTTCACAGTAACATCACTGGTTTCTGCTAGCTGCTTTTCCTTCACCAGAGAGCATGTGATTACTGGCATTTGTAAATAAAGAATCATGGAAATGATAGGTCAGTTTGGTAAATCAATGGGAAAAAAAGTTTAATTTTATTCTGTTGTCGGGATAATATATAGAGGGGTTACTTTTACATTAGTCAGATAATGGCTGAATTACTTCTTGAACCTTGATACCCCTTCTCATATATTTGTTCCACTTCCCCTCCTACACTCTCTTACCAAAGGGGATATATATATATATATATATATATATATATATATATATATATATATATATTGCCAGTCGGGCCTGAGCTCAGGACCTGAGCACTGTCCTTGGACTTTCTCAAGGCTAGAGCTCTACTACTTGAGCCTCAGTACCACTTCCAGCTTTTTTCTATGTCTGTGATACCAAAGAATTGAACCTGGGTCTTCGTGCATGCTAGGCAAGCACTCTACCACTAGGCCAAATTCCCAGCCCCTTAAAATGTTTTTAAAGTAAAATACAGACACTTTTGAATTACTGGGAACTATTGGTTGCAATTTTTTGCCTGCTAAGTGCCATTACATGTTAAATGACATAAACTATCATTGGTTTATTTATTTTCTATTTTATTTCTCTGATACATTTATAGATTCTAGAGCAGTATCATTTGAACTTGGCACTTAACTGTGGTCAGTGTAGGCTCAGAAATAAGTCTTCAGAGTGTACAATATTTAGGCCTACAGCTTGGAACCTGTGAAATATATAGTTGTTAACTATCAATGAAATTGCTAACTACTTCTTATTTTGGAAAACTGTAATCAAATATGTTTAGCTTTTCTGTCTCAGGTGGTACTAGAGTTTGAACTCAGTGCCTCTCTACCACAAAGCCATAATCCCAGACATCATTTGTGCTTGCTATATTTTTGATAGGGTCTAACTTTTGGTCCTGGCGTAAGCCTGGACCCTAATCTGCTCAGTTTAGGTTTCCTCACAGCTGGAATGACAGGAGAGTGCTATCAACTTCCTGACAGGAGGTTGCTCTGTTGGAATGTAGTTTCACAGAATTTGCTTGGACTGGAGAAGGATTTTTCCAATGTAATCTTCTTACTTAGAAAAGAGGTATTTACCACTGTGTCCAGTTATGGGTTCAGCAGGGTTCTCCAATACATTCGTGGGCTGGCCTCGAACACAGTCCTTCCATCTCAGCCTTCCTAATAGCTAAGATTATAGTCCCAGTGCCTGCCTGGAACAAAGCTCTCGCTTTCCCATAAACAAAACAATATTTATCACATTTAAAAAAATGAGTCCTGAACTTTGTGTTCAGTGTTTATTATATTTAACAAAGAGCCATTTTACATCATGTTGCAATGACCTTTACAGGTATGGCTTTTCTTACTGATATGAAGGCAGTTTAACACTGTTCAGTATAATTAATAGAACTCAATTTAACTTAAAGTGGAGTCTCCACTCCAAGCCAAGAACTCACAGTTCCTTTGTATGAGCAAAGCATGTGTGTGGGAAGAGTACCTTCTGCATCACAGGGTGATAAGTGACAGGCATGAGGCATTAGGGAAGTGATGAATGGATATACTGAGAAAATGTTTGCAGGTAGTGATTTATTCCAACAGGTACCAGGGAAAGGTCACTCCTCAAAATGCACCCATCTTTTTGTGATGACCACTGCAGAGTTTCAGCTTTATATTCAACTGCAGGTATTGCTTCTCCACCTACAAAGACCACATTTGAGTTACTATTGTTTAATTTACAACGTGAAACACTGTGTGTACAGTTATTTTCATCTCCAAGCAGAAACAATATCCAATTTGATTTGCATATAATCTGTTTGGAAATCACTTCCACTGTCCATGTGCTACTTTTCTTCTTATGCATTCACTTAAAGTAGCAAATTTTCCTATTGTAGAAGGAGCTCAGAATCAGAAAATCTTACCAATATGTATGTATGACTACATGTATATTTGTTATATAACTATTAGACATTGTTAGTTGAAGCTAACACCAAATTATAATTCATATGTTTAGGAATAAAATATCTTCGAAAGTCAGAAGGAAAATAATTTTCCTAACTAATTTTAATATGACAGATACAAAACCTTTTGTATCACATTTCCTCAAATCCCATTGGAATTGCTGGATAGTAGTCACATGTAACATTCCTGATGTCTCAGTTAAGTATTATTTTAATCTGAAAGACTGAAGGAAGCTGTTAAATATTTTTGCATATCAAGTATGATTTTCCCCAGTGCTTTTAAAAATTATATGAGATAACTCTCATAAATACAAGAGTATTTTTTGTTTGTTGGTTTTATTTTTTGTTCTTTTGTTGGTCATTTGGCTTGAACTTGGCCTGGGCACTGTCCCTGAGCTCTTCAGCTCAATGCTACCACCCTGCCCCTGACCCTGGGCATTATTCCTGAGCTCTTCAGCTCCAAGCTCTGCTTCCTGTTTTCTAAAGGTTAACTGGAGATAAGAGTCTCAGGTCCTTTTGTTCCCAGGCTGGTTTTGAACTTTGATCCTCAGAACTCAGGCTCCTGAGTAGCTAGGATTACAGCTGCTCAGCTAAGGGTGTTTAATAAGTAAATTTTAAGGTATAATAATTTCCAGTAATTTAAATTCAGAACTTTTAAAAATAAAAATGTTATAAACAGGCAAGTTATTTATTTGTTTTTACTTTCTTGAATATTTAGTATTTCAAAATTCAACCTGTATTTGGAAAGGGCTAGATTTGTAGAAGAAAATACAATCCAAAATTTTAAAAATATCAGGGAGAGGGGGGACAGATAAGAAACACCCAGCAATTTCCTGCATGACTATGGAGAAATTTAAATGAAAAAAATTGGGAAGTATTGAAGTTTCATTTTATGAAAGAAACAATGGACGTTGGAGATAAAGCATCCCCCAGAAGAGTTGCAACAGAAGAAAATAGGAAGCTTAGAATTCTATCACACTTAATCTAACACCTGAGAAATATGAACATCTGGTATGTTTTGAATTATTGTTCTTATTACTGATGTCTGCTTTTTCTTTGCTGAGTACTAATGGGGATCATGAACTAAACAGAAGGTGCTAGTGAGAAAATCCCCATAAAGGTTTTCTTCAAAAGCCAAAAGAGATACTAAATTCCAACAGATAAACATGTATATTAAAATATAGAGTTATTTATATACATACATGTATATAGGTGTGTGTGTGTGTGTGTGTGTGTGTGTGTGAGTGTGTGTGTATGACTGCATGGCTATTTTACCACTCTTGTGCCCTGGTTACTAGTTTTCAATAATAGTAACAATTACCAGAGACAACCAGTTTTAGCTAAGAACAGCTTATGTTGGCTCATTGCTTTGGAGATTTCCATTTAGGCTTATTTGACCTCATTGCTTTTATGTCTATTAGAAGGCAGTGCTTTATCACCAGGGAGTGTTACAGAGAAGGCTGTTTACCATATGGCAACATGCCAGAAAAGAAAAGATAACAGGATTGGTTCTTATTGTCTACTTCAAGGGTATTCTCTGAGACAAGAAGCCTCCTTCTGAGGCTCTATGCAACAACAAGCCTTTAATATATTGGTCGTTGGGGAACTATTTTCTTTTTATTTTTTATTGTAATTAATAAAAGTGTTACATGATATTTGCCAGATAGAAGGTGCATTAATTCACATACATTGATACCCTTTCACATGTCTTGGTACCCATTACCCTCTCCCCCTGCCCACCCCCACCCCATCTTGGTTTTCCCCCCTTTGGTTATATCAAATAACCAAATACAAATAAATTCAATATATCAGATAACAAAGTGAGATACTGTAACAATATGAAATACCCAAGGGACAGCAAAGGAGATGAGAGATAACATAGTACATTAAGGACAATAATCATTCATTATATGGCTTTTGTTTCAATATCCTGGAGGTCCTTTCAATTAGCTTCATACTATATGGCCTTATATACAAGGTTTTGCTCTATTGCAGATCTCTGCTAGTAGAGCCCAAGGTTTCTACTGATTATGACAAATGAGGGAAACCATTGAGCCTAAGTTCCTTTGAGTCTGGCTTTACTTCACTTAATATGATCTTTTCTAAGTCTTTCCATTTCCTAACAAATGGGGCGATGTCTTTTTTTCTGACAGCAGCATAGAATTCCATTATGTACAAATACCACAACTTGTTGATCCACCCATCAACTGAAGGACATCTAGGTTGGTTCCATATCTTTGCTATGGTGAATAATGCTGCAATGAACATTGTTGTGCTAGTGGATTTAGTATGCCCTAGTTTCTGAATGGTTGGGTAAATGCCAAGTAGTGGAATTGCTGGGTCATAGGGAAGCTCTATGTTTAGCCTTTTGAGGCACTGCCATACTGCTTTCCATAGTGGTTTTGGTGGGTCGTAGGACATGAATTCTGGAACTGGGTGCTGTCCCTAAACTCTTCAGCTCAAGGTTGCAATACAGAGGACATGTACAGAGCCACATGTACAGAGGAATCAGGCTAGAAAAGCTTCAGGTTTTCTCCTGATTAATTGGAGATAAGAATCTAATGGGCTTTTTAGTGCCAGGGCTGGCTTTGTACTGTGATCCTCAGATCTCAGCCTCCTGCGTAGCTGGGATTACCGGTGTGAGCCACCTCACTTGGCTTGGGGAATTTTTAAGTTACTAAATATAGCATATTCCATTCTGATTTGCTGTAAAGTAAATCAGAAGTAATTGGTTTTAACTTTTGAAGAAGTTCCAGAGTTTAGACATAAGGCAATGTACAGGGAGATGCTTTATAAACTTTTCCTGGGTCCTTTCAAATTCAATATCTTAATAGCTTATTTAATCTGTGTTCAATAAAATCAGGAAATGGCATTGTTACAATCATCACAGTTTATTTTATTGGTGTATTTCATATTTTATCACACAAGTCTCTGACTACATTTTACACCACAACATATTTAACTGCAATTTCCATAAGATGTCATTTTTCTACCCATTTATAGTGACATACTCCTCTACATCATAGTTAAGTGCTCTCTTCTCCTGTAGTTGTATTACTTCCTGAATACTTAGAATTTTTATACTGAGTTCTTGTACATAAAAACATTGCATATCCCATGATACTGACATTCTTCCAAAATTTTATATAAACACCTTTCTTCCTTTTATTGTTACTCTACAAGAGTAGAGTTTAATCAATTACCAATTGAAATGCATTTTCATTGTATTCTGTTGTATTATCAAAATGAATCTATCAATGTTCATACACATTGTTCTGAAAAAAGTAGTCTTTATTCCATTGTGGGCATAATTAATATATCATATTGGCAGTAGATTTTTGCTTTAAGAAAACCTTCCAAGCTATTTGCCAGAGTGGTGGTACTACTTTACATTTTAGAAGCACAGAAGCATTCTCTTTCTTAAAATATGCAGCAAAAATTATTTTATTTTCCCTCTAGACATTTTATGAGTACACAGTAACCTTTCATTAAAATTTAACTCACATTACTGTAAAGGTAAATAATATTGAAATCATTTTATGTCCTTATTACAGAATATCTCTACAATAAAATCTGTTCATGCCTTGTTATTTTCAAAATGACTCATTGGATTTTTTGCTGAATTGAGTTTTGAGAATTCATTGTTTATATTTTATACATAAATTTATTTTAAGACATTTGACTTTCAAAAATTGTCTCATACTGGATATTTTATTTTTTATCTCTGTAATAGGCACTGTTAGAATAAACATCCTTTATTTTGACAAAATCTGTTTTATCAGATTCTAACTTTACGGTCATGTTTTTGTGCCAAGTCTAGTAACTGGGTATCTAATTGATAGCCGAATTTAGGAAAGGCAATTATTTCTCTTGAATTTTACATCAGCTTCTTTGCCAAACATTTATTTTATATATATCTACAGGATTATTTTAGGACCTTCCTTCTCCTTTTGTTATATATGTTTTTATCTTTCTATTAGTAATACGCTATCTGCATAACTGCAAATAGTAAGCCACAGAATAGAAGCAGATTCTTCACTTCCCAATCTTCTTTATTAGATAATGATTTACTGAGCTAGGTAGGTGTCAGTAGTTCATGCCAATAATCCTAGCTACTTAGGAGAATAGGCAAATTCACACTAAAAACCTAGAAATGGAGTTTTAGCTCAAATGTAGCTGTGATAGAGTGCCATCATTCAGTAAAAAAGCTAAAAGACAGCACTCAGACCTGAGTTCAAGTCCCAGTACAGACATTCACACACACACGCACACACACACACACACACACACACACACACACACAAGTCATTATAGGATCTTTTTTTCCAAAATAAACTTGAGGATAGTATAGCTAGTGTACAAGATTTTGCTAAAATTTTGATAGAAATTTCATGAGACCTGTAGATTAATTTGGAGATAATTAAGATTTTTGTATATTGTGTTAAACAGGTCCATGAAGACATTATATTCTCTACTGATTTCAATCTATGTTTTTAATTAGCATTTATATTTCCCATTTTTCAGTCCCAAACATATAAATATTTTTCCTTATAATGAAGATAAATTGAACTACCACTCTTGCATCCTAATTTTCCTCAGTTTCCCACCATTAGTTTTTCTTACAGCAATACTGTTTTTACTTGTACAACTTTCTAAAGTTTAGTTTATTCTAGAATGTATAATATATAACTATTTCTTTCTGTCAGCCATTGAAAACTCTTCATTTCTGGTTCTGTTATTTGATAAAGAATTCTTCTAGGAGCAATAAATTCATTCTCCTGCTTCTTATGAATTTGTATTAAACATTTTTACTGGTTTATCTTTTTTAGTATTGATTAGTTGCTCAATCTTGAACTTTAAATCTTTTGCTAAATATGCAACATTTTAAATCATTTCTTTAAATTATTTTTCCCAACTCATATTTTTTTATATTTTTTATTAAATAATTTATTAACATTGATTTTTACAACATATTTCAAATGATGTGTTTAACAAACAAGTATTCAAGAAGAGAATCTCTATATACAATCACTGACACTTAGTTTTTAGAACATAATCAAAATTAGGCTAAGGGCTTGTATATCATAGATACATATTAATCTACGTAATAAAACATTATGTCTATAGAGTCCTAGGTTTTTATGGTTATGTAGTTGTTTATATTTCCAGTACCATGTCCATAGCATTGGATACTTGAATAATGAGCCTGCGTTTTTGTACTGTTTGGATCTAATAGCCACATATTAAGGATACCATGAACCTTTTGTTCCTTTGGTCTTGACTTGTCTCACTCAGCATGATTTGCTCCAGATTCATCCACTTCCCTGCAAATGCCACTATTTTATCATGTCTGTTGGCTATGTAGAATTCCATTGTGTATATATATATATACATCTATATGTATATATACACACATATACATATTATATTTTCTGTATCCATTCATCTGCAGTAGGGCATCTGAATTGTTTCCATGGCCTGGATATTATGAACACTGCAGAGATAAACATAGCTGATCAGGTGCCCTTATCATATCTTGGATTATGATGTTCAGGGTAGATGCCCAGAAGTGGTATGGCAGGAATATAGGGAAGGTCAATTGTCAGGTCTTTAAGAAACCTCCACACTGCTTTCCAGAGTGACTGAAATAGTTTACAATCCCACCAGCAGTGCAGTAGGGTTCCTTTTTCTCCACAACCCTGCCAGCAACTGTTGTTGTCTGAGTTAAAAATCTTGGTCATTCTTGTTGGGGTAAGGTGGTACCTTAGGGTTTGCATTTCCTTTATGGATGATGAACATTGTCTCATATGCTTTTCTGCCATTTTAATCTCTTCTTTTGATAAGTCTGTCTTTACTTCCCTTGCCCATTTAGTGAATGGTTTGTTGGGTTTGTGGGGGATTATTTTGTTGGGTTCACTTTATGTACTGGATATTAAGCATTTGTCAGATCTATTATTGGTAAATATCTTTTCCCAGTTGGTTGGCTGTCTCTCTGCTTTTGTGGCTTTGCTTTTACCTGTGCACAAAATTTTTATTTTTATTGAGTCTGTCTCCGATCTATTGTGACCCCGAGATTCTGTTCAGGAAACTTTTGCCTGTGACTTTGAGTTCCAGTGTCTCTCCTAGTCTATCATTTAGCAGTTTCACGGTTTCTGGTCTGACATTGAGGCCTTTGATCCACTTCGAGTTAATGCTTGTGCATGCAAAAGATAGGATCAATGTTTAGTTTTCTGCATGTGGCTGCCCAGTTTTGCCAGCACCAATAATTGAATAGACTGTGTTTGTTCCACTGTATATCTCTGGCTCCTTTGTCAAATACAAGTTGCCTATAGGTATGTGGTTCTATTTCTGGGTTTTCTATTCTGTTCCATCAATCTTCTGGTCTGTCTTTGTGCCAGTACCATGCTGTTTTTGTTATTATGGCTCTGTAATAGAGTTTGAAGTCTGGTATTGTAATATCACCAGCATTGCTCTTTTTGCCTAGAATTGTTTTGGCTATTCTAGGTCTTTTCTTGTTCCATATGAAGCTTTGGATTGTATCTTTATCTTCTATTCCAGTAAAGAATGTCTTTGGGACTTTAATGGGGATTGAATTGAATAGCCATTTCCAATATGTTGATTCTCCCTATCCATTAGCATGGGATGTATTTCCACTTCCTAATGTCCTCTTTAATTACTTTTGTTAGGCTTTTATAGATTTCATTAAATAATTCCTTTACATCTTTGGTTAATTTAATTCCTAAGTATTTTATTCTTTTGGGGGCTATTGCGAATGGGATCATTTACTTGATTTGGCCTTCTGTTTGTGTATTGTTGGTGTACAAGAAGGCTACTGACTTCTGAAGGTTAATTTTGTATCCTGCCATTTTATTAAAGTAGTTTATTAATTCTAGGAGTTTGGGAGTGTAGCTTATTGGGTCATTCAAGTACAGGATCATGTCATCTGCAAATAGGGATAGTTTAATTTCTTCTTTTCCTATGTGGATCCCTTTGATGTCCTTTTCTTGTTTTATTGTTGTGGCTGTGTTCCAGCACTATATTGAAGAGAAGTAGAAAGAGTGGGTATCCCTGTTTAGTTCCTGATTTTAAGGTAAATGGTTCCAGTCTTTCTCCATTTAGTATAATACTGGCTGTAGTTTTGTCATATATGTCTTTAATTATTTTAAGGAATGAACCTCTTATTTCTATTTCTTCTAGCGCTTTCAAAATGAATGG
This sequence comes from Megascapheus bottae, assembly GCF_031878675.1. Lineage (NCBI taxonomy): Eukaryota > Metazoa > Chordata > Mammalia > Rodentia > Geomyidae > Megascapheus > Megascapheus bottae. The sequence goes on from NC_143517.1 coordinate 2,996,559, forward strand.
ATGTTGTATTTTGTCAAATGCCTTCTCCGCATCCAGAGAATTTATCATAGGATTCTTATCCTTAGCTCTATTGATGTGATGTATTACATTGGTTTATTTGCCAATGTTAAACCAGCCTTGCATCTGTGGGATGAAACCTACTTGATCACAGTGTATAATATTTTAAACTTGTTTCTGGATTCTGTTGGCTAGTATTTTACTGAGGAGTTTTAGGTCTGTGTTCATTAGAGAGATATGTCTGTAGTTTTCTTTTTTTGTTGGATCTTTCCCTGGTTTGGGGATGAGAGTAATATTAACTTCATAAAATGAGTTTGGTATTGCTCCTTCTGCTTCTATTTCTTGGAAGATTTTCAAGAGTATAGGTGTTACTTCATCTTTAAACGTCTTGTAGAATTCCGCAGTGAAACCATCTGGACCTGGGCTCTTCTTGGTTGGCATTTCCCTCCTTGCCTCTGCAATTTCATTGTATGAAATTGGTTTGTTCAGTTTGTTTACCTCTTCATTGTTCAATGTGGGTAGCCTATATTTACTTAAGAAACCATCCATTTCTACTAGACTTTCTTGTTACTTTGAATATAAGCCCTTGTAATACTTATTCATAATGGACTGAATTTCTTGGATATCAGTTGTGATTGTTCCCATGGGATCTCTAATCTTGTTTATTTGAGTCTCCCTTTCCCTTTTTTGATTAATCTTGCCAGGGCTCTGTCAATTTTGTTGACTTTTTCAAAGAACCAACTTTTATTTAATAAATTTGTGTATAGTAGACCTTATTTAAATCTCTGATATTTCTGATTTTATTTTTGTTATTTCTTTCCTTCTAGTTGTTTTAGAATTAACCTTTTCTTGCTCCTCTAGTTGTTTCAATTTTTTTAGGTTATTTACATACTCTTCTGTCTTTTTAATATGTGTTGTAGTGCAGTAAATTTGCCCCTTAGAACTGTCTTTGCTGTGTCCCATATGTTCCTTTGTGATATCTCTTAATTGTCATTACATTTTTGAGTTTCTTTTCTTATCTGATCTGTAACCCAGGAGTTATTCAGAAGTGTGTTGTTCAGCTTCCAAGTGTTTGAATGTTTTTTGACTTTACTGCATTGTTCAGAACTAGTCTGACTCCACTGTGATCAGATAGAATGCATGGGATTATATCAGTCCTCTTGTATCTGCTTAAGTTTTCTGTATGAACTATTATGTTATCTATTTTGGAGTGTGTTCCATTTGCTGCTGAGAAAAATGTATAAAGTTTTGCCGTTGGATGGAGGACTCTGTGTACATCTGTTAACCACAGCTGGGCTATGGTGTCGTTTAAGTCGATGGTATCTTTGCTTAACTTTTGTTGAGTTGACCTGTCATTTGGTTAGAGTGGCGTATTGAAGTCTGCCACTATGATTGTGTTTGAGTCTATCTTGTTCTGTAATTCTAAGAGAGCTTGCTTGACATATTTGGGTGCTCCCGTGTTGGGGGAGTAAATGTTTATAACTGTAATATTGTGGGTATGAATTGTACCCTTTAGTAATATGCAGTGGCCGTGTTTATCTTTATGTACTGATTTTACTGAGAAGTTAATTTTGTTGGAGATTAAGATTGCTAGTCCTTTTTTCCCCAATGGGTTGGATTGGAAAATTTTTTTCATCCTTTCACTAGAAGTTTGTTTCTGTCTTTGGCAGTGGGGTGGGTCTCTTGGAGGCAACATATGGATGGGTCTTGTTTCTTAATCCAATCTACTGCTCTGTGTCTTTTGATTGGATTGTTCAGCCCATTCACGGTTAGGGAAATTATGGAAAGTGGCCAGTGTCCTTTATCATTGTTTAATTTTGCTTCTGAGTTTCTTTCTCTCTCTTTTTTCCTCTTTTGTGTACAGTGATTAATAGGTAACTGCTTCTTGATGAGGGTTTTGGCTGATCTGCAATTTGTTCTTGGTTCTTTAACATTTTTTGTAATGCTGCCTTAGTGTGCATGAATTCATATACCTTCTCTTTGGAATGAAATATTCTTTTTTTTTTTTGCCAGTCCTGGGCTTGAGCTCAGGGTCTGAGCACTGTCCTTGGACTTTCTCAAGGCTAGCACACTACCACTTGAGCCTCAGCACCACTTCCGGCTTTTTTCTATGTATGTGGTACCAAGGAATCGAACCCGGGTCTTCATGCATGCTAGGCAAGCACTTTAACCAGTAGGCCAAACTCCCGGGCCTGGAATGAAATATTCTTGCCTCAAAAATAAATGGTAGTTTTGCTGGATAAATAAGTCTAGGTTTGCAGTTGTTGATCTTCAAGGTATGAATGATATTTTTCAAGCTTTTCTTGCATTAAGGGTTTGCGTGGAGAGGTCTGCAAATATTCTATTTTTTTGCCATTGTAGTATACTTCTTTCTTTGTTTTTTCAGCATTTAAGATCAATTCCTTGGTATTGAGGTCTAGTGTTTTTACTATGATGTGTCTAGATGAGTTCCTTGTAGGATATTGTCTGTTTGGAGTTCTGAAACCTTTAATAAGGTTGGGGAAGTTCTCTGCTATGATTTTGATGAATAAGGGTTGCATTCCTTTATCAAGGTACTCCGCCCCTTATCGATCCCTATTTACGAAGATTAGATTTCTTGGCTGCATCTGCCAGGTCCTGGAGTTCTCTCTGGTGAATTCTGACTGATTTCTCCACACTGAAGTTTCTCTGTTCCACCTTTTGTATTTTATCTTCTGTTCCTGATGTCCTATTCTCCATCTCAGTCAATCTGTTGCTTAATGCATCCATTATTGGTTGAATTGTGAGCTGATAATGTCTTCAGAGAGTATATTAATCTTTTCTTCCACTTCTCTTTTGAACTCGAGTAGCTCCTTGGTAATTTCCTGCTTTTGTTTTCTGAATTCTGCTTTAAACTCTTTTGTCATGTCCACAATAATCTCCTTGAATAGAGTCATGTTTCATGTCTATTCCGGTGTCATTTCTTGGGATGGTGTCATCTCTCTAGTCCCTTCACTCTTGTTTCCTTCTGGGTTTTGTGTGGGACTTTGATTATTTATATGTTGTAATTCGTCGTTGTGCTTTCCTAGGCATCAAGAACTTGTAGGTTCTCTCTGTGGTCGGTAGGTTATGGTCTTTACTTGGTTTGGGACTGGTCTTTCTGGAATCTGTGTTTAAGTGTGGTTCTCACCCAAATTAATTCCACTGCTGTGTAGGTCAGAGTTTGCAGCTTTTACAGGTTTTTGGCTTGTTTCCAGAGGCTGTGTGCCACTGCACAGCTAGCTCTCAGCCCCACCAGTGGCCCCACAGTGGGCCATAGGATGGAGTTGCATGCTTTGGTTTCAGCTAGCCCGGCAGATGGCTAGTTTTCCTGCTCTGTTCCCAAGGGTGGGGCCCAGCGAGGACCTGTTGCTTGGGAGTTTCCTGACACTCTCAGCAAAACCATTCCAACAGGACTCTGCCCTGTTCCCAGGGGCAGGGCCCAGCCCAAGACATGGTCTCCAAGGGCGGGACAAAGCCTTTCTGGCTCTGTCCTTCTGTTCCCTGCTGTGTTTCAGACACTTTGGCTGAGAGTCTTTCTGTCACTTGGTGGGGGCGCCCTTGATGTTTTCTTGCAGGAGGCTCCCAGAAGGAGGGCTCCTCACTTAGGGTTGGGTTAGTCAGATGCTGGCTAGCAGATTCCTGCACACCCCCACCTGCTGTTGGAAGTCAGGGTCTCAGCGCCCCTCAGTTTCCAATTTCAGTGGCCTGGAAGAAGAGGCTGTTGGGCAGGTGGGAGCAGGGACACCTTTGCCCCCTTTGGTGGGTTTGCTGGGTCTTAGCACATGCCTGTCTGTTAGTATCCAGGCAATGGCCTGGGGGAGGGGCTGTTGGGGAAAGGGACACGATTCTGAATTCCTTGCCCCCCTGCACTTGCCAGTCTTTCTTGGGCAGAGTGGAGGGGTCTGGGTTAAGTTCTGTAGCTCGCCACCAACTCTGCATTCCCAATGGGTTTGGAAAACCCGCTGGACAACTTACTCCTCAGGGTTTTGCCTGTGTGTTCCTCTGCAGTGTTGGAGGATCATTCGCTTCCTCTCTGGTCAATGCCAGTGTCTGTGCTGTCCATGCCTGGTCTGTGTCGGTTCCTGCGTCTGGATTCAGCTGCTTACATTGCTGGAGGTCGGGCTTCCCAGGCCAGGCGCACTCTGAAGAGGCTTTCCTGGCTCACCAGTGGTTAGGGGTGGAGGAGGGTTCCTGATGTTTTGGATTCTGTGAGAACAATGGATATAAGCTTTATCTGGAATTCTTTTCCTGTTTGTGTTATTCTCCGTTGCTTCTTGAATTTGTAGTTGTGGATTTCTTAAGACAGTTGGCTCGTGCGATTCCCTGATTCTACTATTGTTGTGGGAGAGAGCTAGGCTGGATCCCTATTGTCTCAGGAGCATCTTCCTTCTCCCATCTCCTAATTTTTATCCTTTCTGTGTAGAAGTTCAGTGATACTCAGCTTAGAGGTTTTCTTATTGCTCTGTAGTTCCTTTGAGTGTATAGTCACTTTTTCATCAGTCTGTTTTCTTTTGTTGAAAGATTGAGTAAATTATTCTGTCTTAAAGTTTACTGAATAGGTCTTCTTTAATTTTAAGCCCATCCAGGATTTAGTAATTGTATTTTTTAATTATATAACTTTCACTTAGATCTATTTTTAACTTATTTTTCTTTTCTAGCATTATTGATTTATGGCTGCTTAAATTTCTAAGTTCCTCTCAGTAATTCTTCACGTGATCATTTGTGATGATGTCGTATTCCTTTTTTATAACTCAAATTGTATTTCTAATGGCACTTAACATGATGCATTATTTTATAATGCAATGAAAATTTCACCTCTTATGAAAAGTGTGTTGATTATGTGAAACTCCATTTGGTACAAGTCAGCATTCTATTTCAGCTTGAATATGTGAGTCCTTGCCTACTTTTTTACAGTATTTTTTATTGTGATTAATAGGAGGGTTACATTATATTCACCAGATAGAAGGTGCATAACTTCACAAACATTGATACCCTTTCTCATGACATGGTCCCCATTTCCCTTCCACCCTCCCCACGCTTATCTTGATTTCTCTTCTTCCCTATCCAATTTCAAATAACCAATTAAGCACATATAAAAATATATCAGATAACAAGGTGAAATATTGTAACAATATGAGATAACCAAGGTATGGCAAAAGAGATGAGAGATACCATAGTACATTAAGGACAACAGTCACTCATTATATGGCTTTTGTTTCTTCTCCTGGAGGTCCTAACATTTAGTGTCATACTAGTTGGCCTAATGTCTCTAGATTTTGTTCTCTTGTAAATCTGCTAGGAGAGCCCAAGGTTTCTACTCATTATGACAAATGAGGGAGACTATTGGGCCTATGTTCCTTTGAGTCTGGCTTACTTCACTTAATATGATTTTTTTCTAAGTCTTTCCATTTCCTCACAAATGGGGCAATGTCATTTTTTCTGGCAGCAGCATAGAATTCCATTGTGTACAAATACCACATCTTGTTGATCCACTCATCAACTGAGGGACATCTGGGTTGGTTCCATATCTTTGCTATAGTAAGTAGTGCTGCAATTAACATTGTTGTGTAGTGGATTTAGTACGTCCTTGTTTCTGGACAATTGGGTAAATGCCAAGTAGTGGAATTGCTGAGTCATAGGGGAGCTCTATGTTTAGTCATTTGAGGCACTGCCATACTGCTTTCCATAGTGGTTGAACGAGGTTGCTCTCCCACCAACAGTGTAGTAGTGATCCCTCCTGGCCACATCCCCTCCAGCATCTGTTCTTATTAGTTTTCTTGATCCTGGCTATTCTAACTGGAGTGAGGTGGAAACTTAGAGTTGTTTTGATTTGCATTTCTTTTATGGCCAGAGTTGTTGAGCATTTCTTCATGTGTCTATAGGGCATTTTTATTTCTTCTTCAGAGAAGACTCTAAGTCTTTGGCCCATCTTTTAATGGGATGGTTGTTTCTTTGAAGATTACTTTTGGAGTGATTCAATTTTTTGAATTGTTGGTATATTTTATATATGAGACCTTTGTCTGTTGTATGGTTAATGAACATCTTCTCCCTCTCTGAAGGCTTCCTAATTAATTTACTAGATATGTCTTTTGCCATACAGTAGCTCTGCAGTTGAATGCAGTCTCACTTATCCAGGCTTTCTCTGACTTGTTGTGTTTCTTGGTCCTTATTGAGAAAGTTTCGACCTGTGCCAAGGAGGCCTAGTGTTTCTCCTATTCCTTCTTGTAAAGTTTTCAGTTTGTTGGCTTTTACCTCGAGGTCTTTAATCCATTTGGAGTTAATTCTAGCTCAGGGAGACAAAGAAGGATCTAACTTATTTTTCTGTATGTGTTTAACCAGTTCTGCCAGCACCACTTGTTGAAGAGGCTGTCTTTCTTCCATTCTGTTTTTTTTTGCTCCCTTATCAAAGATTAGGTGGCTATAGGTCTGAGGTTTAATATCTGGGACCTCAATTCTATTCCTTTGGTCTTCTGGCCTGTTCCAAGCTGTTTTGCTTATTATAGTTCTGTAATAGAGTCTAAAGTTTGGTATTGAAATTCCTCCTGCCCTGTTCTTTCTTCTAAGTATTGTTTTTTCCTATACGGGGTCTTCTATGATTCCATATGAAATTTTGGATTGCCTCTTATATTTCTTTAAAGAATGACATTGGGATATTGATGGGTATTGCACTGAATTTTTAGATAGCTCTTGGCAAGCTTTTCATTTGGATTCTTCCAATCCAGGAGCATGGGAGGTTTTTTCATTTCCTTAGTTCTGCTTTAATTTCCTTTTTCAGGGTTTTAAAGTTTTCATCAAAAAGGTCCTTTACATTCTTAGTTATGATAATTCCTAGGTACTTTATTTTCTTTGAGGTTATTGCAAAAGGAGTTGCTTTCCTGATTGTTGCCTTGTTCCTCTCACTGTTGGCCTAGAGGAAGGTAGTTGATTTTTGAGGGTTAATTTTATACCCTACTGCCCTTCCAAAGTTTTGAATCAATTCAAGGAGCTTGGGAGTGGAGTCTATAGGGTTCATTTAAATACAGAATCATGTCATCTCCTTGCCTACTTTTATTTTTTTTCTGATAATACATTTTTTAAATTTTTTAAATATATTTTTATTATAATTAATAGAAGGGTTACATGATATTTGCCAGATAAATGGTGCATTAATTCCCATACATTGATACCCTTTCACATGTCTTGGTCCCCAATTCCCTTCTTCCCTCCCCCGCCCCTCATCTTGTTTTCCCCCATTCCCTATCCAATTTCAGATAACCAAATACAAATATATCCAATATCTCAGGTAACAAAGTGAGATAGTGTAACAATATGAGATAACCAAGGGACAGTAGAAGTGATGAGAGATAACATAGTACCTTAAGAACAACAATCATTAATTATATGGCTTATGTTTACATCATATTTTAAATGAAAATTTTAACAAACAATTGTTCAAGGAGGGAATCTCTAATTACATTCTCAGAGACTTAGTATTTAGAACTTAATCAAAATTAGGCTAACGGTTGGTATGTCATAGAAACATATCAATTTATGAAATAAAACATTGATTATAGAGTCATAGGTTTTTTTGTCTGTATAGTTATGTTTGTATTTCCATTACCATGTCCATAGCTTTTGGTATGCAGTTATTGAGTCCTCGCTCTTGTACACTTTGGGTTTAATAACCGCATATTAAGGATACCATGCGCCTTTTGTTCCTTAGGTCTTGACTTGTCTCACTCAGCATGATTCGCTCTAGATTCATCCACTTCCCTGTGAATGCCATTATTTTATCTTGTCTGTTGGCTATGTAGAATTCCATTGTGTATGTATACCAGATTTTCTGTATCCATTCATCTGCAGTAGGGCATCTGGATTGTTTCCATCGCCTGGCTATTGTGAATAGTGCAGAAATGAACATAGCTGAGCAGGTGTCTTTATAATATCCTGGGTCATGCTGTTCAGGATAGATGCCCAGAAGTGGTATTGCGGGATCATAGGAAAGGTCTATTTTCAGTTCTTTAAGGAACCTCCACACTGCTTTCCAGAGTGGCTGAACTAGTTTACAATCCCACCAGCAGTGCAGTAGGGTTCCTTTTTCTCCACAACTCTGCAAGCAACTGTCATTGTCTGAGTTCAAAATCTTGGCCATTCTTGTTGGGGTAAGGTGGTATCTTAGGGTTGTTTTTATTTGCATTTCCTTCATGACCATAGATGATGAACATTTTCTCATATGTTTTTCTGCCGTTTTAATCTCTTCTTCTGATAGGTCTCTCTTTAGTTCCCTTGCCCATTTAGTGAATGGTTTATTGGGTTTTTGGGGGATTAGTTTCTTGAGTTCCCTGTAGATACTGGATATCAAGCTTTTGTCAGATATATTGTTGGTGAATATCTTTTCCCAGTTGGTTGGCTGTCTCTCTACTTTTGCAACTATGTTTTTATCTGTACAGAAATTTTTATTTTTAGGTAGTCCCATTTATCGAGTCTCTCCAATCTGTTGTGACCCTGGGATTCTGTACAGGAATCTGTTGCCTGTGCCTATGAGTTCCAGTGTATCTCCTACATTATCATGTAGCAATTTCATGGTTTCTGGTCTGACGTTGAGGTCTTTGATCCACTTTGAGTTAATGCTTGTCCATGGTGAAAGGCTAGGGTCAATTTTTAGTTTTCTGCATGTGGCTGCCCAGTTTTGCCAACACTAATAATTGAATAGACTGTTTGTTCCATTGTATATCTTTGGCTCCTTTGTCAAATACAAGTTGCCTATAGGTATATGGTTCTATTTCTGGGTCTTCTATTCTGTTCCACTGATCTTCTGGTCTGTTTTTGTGCCAGTACCAAGCAGTTTTTGTTATTATGGCTCTGTAGTAGAGTTTGAAGTCTGGTATTGTAATACCACCAGCATTGCTCTTTTTGCCTAGCATTGTTTTGGCTATTCTAGGTCTTTTCTTGTTCCATATGAAGCTTTGGATTATATCTTCAATTTCCATAAAGAATGTCTTTAGGATTTTGATGAGGATTGCATTGAATTTTATATCAGTTTTGGCAGTATAGCCATTTTCACTATGTTGATTCTCCCTAGCCATGAGCATGGGATGTCTTTCCATTTCCTAGTGTCCTCTTTAATTTCTTTCATTAGCCTTTATAATTTTCATTGAATAATTTCTTTACTTCTTTGGTTAATTTAATTCCTAAGTATTTTATTCTTTTGGGGGCCATTGTGAATGGGATTATTTTCTTGATTTGGCCTTCTGTTTGTGTATTGTTGGTGTACAAGAAGGCTACTGATTTCTAAAGGTTGATTTTGTATCCTGCCACTTTGCTAAAGTGGTTTATTAATTCTAGTAGTTTGGGTGTGGAGTTTGTTGGGTCACTTAAGTAGAGGATCATGTCATCTGAGAATAGGGATAGTTTAATTTCTTCTTTCCCTATGTGGATCCCTTTGATGTCCTTTTTTTGTCTTATTGCTCTGGCTACAGGTTCCAGCACTATATTGAAGAGAAGTGGAGAGAGTGGGCATCCCTGTCTAGTTCCTGATTTTAAGGTGAATGGTTCCAGCCTTTCACCATTTAGTATAATACTGGCTGTAGGTTTTTCATATATGGCTTTCACTATTTTGAGGAATGTACCTCTTATTCCTATTTTTTCTAGTGCTTTCAACATGAATGGATGTTGTATTTTGTCAAATGCCTTCTCCGCATCCAGAGAAATTATCATATGATTCTTATCTTTAGCTCTATTGATATGATGTATTACATTGATTGATTTGTGAATGTTAAACTAGCCTTGCATTTGTGGGATGAAGCCCACTTGATCATAGTGTATGATTTTTTAAATTTGTTTCTGAATTCTGTTGGCTAATATTTTATTGAGGAGTTTGCATCTGTGTTCATTAGAGGTAGGTCTGTAGTTTTCTTTTTTTTTGAGTCTTTTCCTGGTTTGGGGATGAGAGTAATATTAACTTCATAAAACGAGTTTGGTATTGCTCCTTCTGTTTCTATTTCTCGGAAGAGTTTCAAGAGTATAGGTGTTATTTCATCTTTAAATGTCTTGTAGAATTCTGCAGTGAAACCATATGGACCTGGCCTTTTTTGGGTTGGCATTTCCCTGATTGCTTCCACAATTTCATTGTAAGACATTGGTCTGTTCAATTTGTTTACCTCATCGTTGTTCAGTGTGGGTAGCCTATATTTATTTAAGAAATCATCCATTTTCTTGTTTCTTTGAATATATGCCCTGGTAGTACCTATTCATTATGGACTGGATTTCTTGGGAATCAGTTGTGATTGTTCCCTTGGGGTCTCTAATCTTGTTTATTTGAGTCTTCCCTTTCCTTTTTTTGATTAATCTTGCCAAGGGTCTCTCCATTTTGTTGACTCTTTCAAAGAACCAACTATTTGATTTATCAATTTTTTGTATAATAGATATTATTTCAATCTCTGAAATTTCTGATTTTATTTTTGTTATTTCTGTCCTTCCAGCTGTTTTAGAATTAACTTTTTCTTGCTTCTCTAGGTGTTTCAGGTTTTTTTTTAGGTTATTTACATGCTCTTCTTTTGTCTTTTTAATATGCGCTCCTAGTGCGATAAATTTGCCTCTTAGAACTGCCATTGCTGTGTCCCATAAGTTTCTTTGTGATGTTTCTTGACTGTCATTACATTCAAGGAAGTTTTTAATTTCATTTCTGATCTGATCTGTTACCCAGGGGTTATTCAAAAGTGTGTTGTTCAGTTTCCATGTGATTGAATGCTTTTTGACTTTGACTGCATTGTTCAGAATTAGTCTGACTCCACTGTGGTCTGATAGGATGCATGGGATTATATTAGACCTCTTGTATCTGCTTAAGTTTTCTGTATGAACTATTATATGATCTATTTTGGAGTGTGTTCCATGTGCTGCTGAGAAGAATGTAAAAAGTTTCGCCGCTGGGTGGAAGACTCTGTGTATATCTGTTAAGCCCAGCTGGGCTATGGTGTCATTTAAGTCGATGGTGTCTTTGCTTAACTTTTGTTGAGTTGACCTGTCATTTGTTGAGAGTGGAGTGTTGAGGTCGCCGACAATGATTGTGTTTGAGTCTATCTTGTTCTGTAGTTCTAAAAGAGTTTGTTTGACGTATTTGGGTGCTCCCATGTTGGAGGAGTAGATGTTTATAACTGTAATATTATGGGCATGGATTTTACCCTTTACTAGTATATAATGGCTGTCTCTATCTTTATGTACTGATTTTACTGAGAATTTAATTTTTTCGGAGATTAAGATTGCCACTCCTGCTTTTTTGCATGGTGCATCGAGTGCAAAATGTGTTTCCATCGTTTCACTTGGAATTTGTTCCTGTCTTTGCCAGTGAGGTGTGTCTCTTGGAGGCAACATATGGATGGGTGGTGTTTCTTAATCCAGTCTGCTGCTCTGTGTCTTTTGATTGGATTGTTCAGCCCGTTCACGTTTAGGGAGATTATGGAGAAGTGGTCAGTGTCCATTGTTGTTATTTATTTTTACTTCTAAGTTTCTTTCTCTTTTTTCCCCCTTTTGTGTTTAGTGAATTATAGATGTTTGCCTCTTGATGGGGGTTCTTGGTGTTCTACAATTTGTTCTCGATTAATTAGTATTCTTCGTAACGTTGGTTTAGTGTGCACGTACTCATAAAGCTTCTCTTTGGAGTGAAATATTCTTGTTTCTCCCTCAAATGTAAATGCTAGTTTTGCTGGATATGTCAATCTGGGTTGGCAGTTGTTGGTCTTCAGAACATCAGTGATGTTTTTCCAAGCTTTTCTTGCATTTAGGGTTTGCGTGGAGAGATCTGCTGTAATTCGAATGTTCTTCCCATTATAATATAGCTCCTTCTTTGTTTTTGCAGCATTTAAGATCAATTCCTTGGTATTCGGGTCTAATGTCTTTACTATGATATGTCTAGGTGAGTTCCTTCTAGGATCTTGCCTGCTTGGGGTCCTGAAACCTTCAATAATGTGAGTATTTTCCCTTTTGAAGTTGGGGAAGTTCTCTGCTATGATTTTTGTGAGTAAAGGTTGCATACCTTTGTCCTGGAATTTGGCCCCCTCCTCAATCCCTATGCCTACTTTTCTTAAAGTGTGGGTTGAATGACATTTCCAGGTAATTTTTAATTCTTGTGCGATGCTGTTTGCTTCCTTCTTGCTCACCTGGAACTTCCTTTACAACGCTGTACATGCCTCCTTGGCACTCATTGTTCTTGGATAAGATAAACTCAATTTTATTCATAGCATTGTGGTGAACTGAGTGGGCCACTGTCTCACATTCAAGCATGGGACTAGATCCCTACGTACTCCCACAGATGGGATCTGATTAGCCTCAGTTCACCCCTTCTCCACTTGTTTCTGCAGGAAATGGGATCTGATGCTGACTTCAGAATAGCAGAGTGGGTTGTTTCTATTTTGTGTATTTAACAAGGCAGGATTGGTAAGACTTTTTAGTGCTGATTCTTCACATCAGACAACTGCATCCCCAAGGGTCAAGCAGAGGAATCTCTGATGTAATTGTTCTGGTAGATCAATGTATCATTACTTCAGGTATGGAGTAATGGATCATTGTCCAGCTTCAATAATTCAATCATGATTTGGATAGAGAATTCTAGGGACAGGGTTAGTGTCCCGCTGATACCAATGCCATGAATCAAGACATCAGTGATCATATTGGCCATCAGGAAACTATGCATATTGATTGAACATATGACAGCCACAGGTGAACAGAAATTTGTATCTTTGTTGTATGATAATTTCAGAGTCCTCAGCTATATAAAGTATGTTTTTATTCATCTGTTTATTTTTGCTGTCAAATTTTTATGACCTGTTGATCCATAGAAATGAGTGGCATGACTTTCCGCCATCCATCTTGGAATAGAGGATAATTTGGTGCAGTGTAGCTCCAAAAGCTGTAGGTTCTTACAAATTTCACTTTTACTTTCCATCTCCTAAAGCCATGCTCTTACTATATTTTCAATTATTTACAAGATGTTTTGTTGTACTTAGACAAAAAGACCATGTATATATAAATCTGACCTGTTTAGTTCAGAAGTGTAAGCCTATTTCCTTGCTTTTGAAAAACATGTAGTTTTTTTTAAAAAAAATGTGATAATTTTAATATAGTATGTTAATTTTATAAACTTGATTTTACTTCCTCTGTAAAAGTATGTTCACATATGAAACATTTCATACCTCTAATGTCCCTTCCTCACACACTGAGAAACTATTAAGCTGATTGAAAAGAGCTGCACTAATTACTAGACATAAGATATGAGATGATATGGCTATAGTGAAGGATATTGATCATGATTTTGATTTTTGTTGTTGTTGGTGGTTGTTGTAGGGTTAACTCTGGGCGTGGGTGCTTTCTCTGAGCTCTTCAGCTCAAGGCTATGGCTCTACTTCTTGAGCTAGAGTGCCACTGGTTGTTAATTGGAGATAAGAGTCTCTGGGCTTTGAACTGTGAATCTCAAATCTGAGCTTCCTGGTATCTGAGATTACAAATGTGAGCCACAGCTATGACTTTGATTTTTTAATCTTTTTGTTTATTTGTTTATTTGTTTCTGGTTCTTAGATAAATCTCAGGGCAATGTCCCTGAGTCTGTTTGTGATCAAGGTTAATGCTCTACCTCTTGAACCACAGTGTCACTTTCAGATTTTTTTCTGACGAGTTTATTGGAGATAAGAATCTCACAGACTTTCCTGCCTGAGCTGAATTCCACCTGTGATCCTCAGACTTTAGCCTCCTGCTCAGCTAGGTTTATGGTTATGAGCCACCAGAATCCATATGATTTTAATTTTCACAGTGACTCTATACAAGTTTATTTTGTCAGGACATTAAATTATAAGACAGACAATCACATAAGCCTTTCTAGCCTGATTACTCTGTACCAGTCCTTTGAATGTCTTAGGAAATGCATATATAACCAGTGCTTACAAACCTCAGGATAAACGATTTAGATAAATGTGAGATTAAGGATTTGGCTCTTAAAATGTAATTACAATCATAATTATTCCAAAGTTGTAGTTATATCATTTACTTTTCCCTGTATAATAACTATACCAAATCTCAGTGGATTTAAGCATTAAGTAGTTCTTCTTATCATTACTCTATGCATAAGTTGGGAATAGTTCTCTTTACTCTTAATTCAGTGGGGGACTGTGGATCAGGTCCATTTCCTTGCTGATCATATTGGAACTTGCATGCTCAGGAGCCAAATAAAACAACTGGACTCTCCCCTTGCATGTTGCTTTCCTCATTCATTTCCACCCAATGTCTTATTTTGACCATAGGATCACTGGAAAGTTCCTGAGAGATGTTGAAAATACCCAAAGCTTCTTGAGTACCAGCTCCAATACAAACAAGTTATACTGTAGCTACATCTGATTGACCAATGCTAGCAGAAATTTAAGTGATGTGTATATCACTTAAACACAAGTCATAAATACAAGACGGTCTTCTTGGAAAGTGCTATGAAATCCAGTTGTGATCAGGTTTGGCTATAAGGAAGATATGTTTGATCTTTCTTTCTTTCTTTCTTTCTTTCTTTCTTTCTTTCTTTCTTTCTTTCTTTCTTTCTCTCTCTCTCTCTTTTTTGTCAGTTGTGGGGCTTGAACTGGGCCTGAGCACGGTCCCTGAACTTTTCAGCTCAAAGCTACCACTCTACCCTTGAGCCAAGCCCCACTTCCCCCTTTCTAGAGGTTTATTGGAAATAAAAGTATCAGGTCCTCTTTTGCCCCAGCTGGCTTTGAACCTCGATCCTCAGCTCTCAGCCTCTTGAGTAACTAGGATTACAGGCATGAGTCACCACACCCAGCTTATTCAATTATTCTTAGAACTTTAGGAATTTTAGAAGTCGTGATCTCCTGCTACGCTGTATACCATCCAGAGCAAACCCTGACAGAACAGCTCATTTCTGTCCACCATATTCTTATAGAACACATTCTGAATTGCAAGTCAATAAAATATCATCACGTTATTTAGAGTATGTCTTACTAACTTCAATTTTTATATTTTTGATGAAACATTGTTAAAGAAACATGAATATTTTTCCTACACTTATCCTGCAACGAGAATCCTCTTCATCTTTGTCATCGATCCTGACCTCTATGTGTGTAGGGCATTGAAGTAGTCATACTTATCACTGTAGAGGAAAGTACTATTTGAGAGTGGCAGTAAGTTCTAAGACACTTTATTATATAAAAAACATGTTCTTAAATTTTGAGGATACAATTTTTTATTACTTTTAATAGATACCAGAGTGTTTGGATAAGAAGTATACTTACTGTAGTTCCCTGAACATTTTATAAGAGCTGCTTTCTTCTTCCTTTTGTAATGTTTAAGTTGATAACATTTTTCAAATAATGAATTTCTATTAAAAAAAATCTTTGGGGTCAGGGAGCATGGCCTAGTGGTAGGGTGCCTGCCTAGCATACATGAAGCCCTGGGTTTGATTCTCCTGTACCAAGTACATAGAAAAAAATAGCCAAAAGTGGTGCTATGGCTTAAGCAGTAGCACTCTAGCCTTGAGAAAGCCCAAGAACAGTGCACAGGCCCTAAGTTCAAGCCCCAGGACTGGCAAAAAAAAAAAACCAACAACAAACACCCAAACAAACAAAAAAACCTTTGGTTTTTGAAATGCTTGTTGTGCATAAAATTTGAAATATTTTTGAAACCACACAATGTCTTATTCTTTTATTGTATTATTTATGTATGATAAAAGCCTAATTTGAAACCCAAGTTTTAGTATGATAAAAATTTGCTAAATTAATATACTAGGAAGCACAACCCTTTTTATCTATTAATTATCTACTGCTATATAGGACAAGGTTATAACGTCAGTCATTTGCACTTTTGTTAGCTTATAGTTCTCTTGAGTCAGAGATAGTTTCCTTCCTTGGGATCTTGTAAGGTTGCAGTGGTGGCATCACTGAGACTGTGCACTCATTTGAAGCTCAGAATCTTTCTCTCAGGTGGTTTAAGATCCCACCAACA
This sequence comes from Megascapheus bottae, assembly GCF_031878675.1. Classification (NCBI taxonomy): domain Eukaryota; kingdom Metazoa; phylum Chordata; class Mammalia; order Rodentia; family Geomyidae; genus Megascapheus; species Megascapheus bottae. The sequence continues at coordinate 3,012,525 of NC_143517.1, forward strand.
CACAATTCTTCCAGACTGTATGATGCTGGGTTCTATGTTCTGCTCTAGGACAGCCAGGGCTGCTCAGAGCACCTAGCAGCCACTTTTATAAGATAGGCACATGGCTTGCCCAATCAAGCTGCTTCATAACCCAAGTCTTCTTAGTCTGATTCACCTGGACATTTGTGCAAGCACTAACCAGAGAAGTAGAGCCACCTGAATGATCTCTGTTAATGTGACAAACTGACTCTGGTAAAGGGGTCTGAAAATCCATTTACCCATGTCACTCAATGGCACCCCCTCCTATCACTGAATCCCACCATACTCACAAGCTCAGGCCACAATCAAAGACTGAATCAGGAAGTAGGAATCTTGAGGACTAATTTCTATTCCGGTTTAGAGGTCTCAATATGGCTACCATTTATATTTTTCTACATTTTTTCATACAAACCTATGTATGACTCCAAATAAAACTGAGTCAGTCATATATATATATATATATATTAACTGATGCCTATTTTCTTAAAGATTCACAAATGATTCTAATGTAGCTAGTCCTAGACTTCTGAAACTTTTACTGACCATCTCTTTATTAAATATAAGTATAATTAAATATAAGTATGGCACTTAGCCATCATTTTATAATGAATTGGAGTTTTCCCACATTATAATACATTCATTAGAAGACATGTAACATAAATGGGATCATGAAAAATTAAGGAACAAAAGGCAAAACCATCATTCTAACATTGAGAGTGGGCATTTTTTCTTAGGCTTTGAATTGCACCAACTCTCAAGGAGTTAGTCCCCTTTCCCACCATAAAACTGAGGTAACAGCTAAGTCTCATGAAAGAGTCATCATTTATTGGCATCAAATCTATAGGCATTCCTCAATAATGAAAGTTTTTAAACATATTTTCACTAATTTCAACTGGGATTTTCATTCTCAAGCCCTCTGTGTTGGCAGGTTAGAACCAAATGACAACTCCTGGCAAAGGAAACTGGCAGGTTACCAAATATTGTCTAATATTTCTTTTAAAATGAATTTCCACAGAATGTGTTCAACAGAACTTAATCTTGTGACATTATCCTTTTGTTATATACTCCATTATTTCTTCTCTTGATGATTCATAAATGTCTTGTGGTAATCCTAGAAATTGAAAAGGAGCGTGGTTGTCAGTAGGTATAATTCGAATGTGGGTGGCTGCCTGCCACTTAGGTAAGGCCAATGCAATACAAACCTCACTGATTCTATTTGAATGCTCATCAGACTCTTTTACTCTTTTCCTTCTGCTTCTAGGTTGTTCTCCAGAATGTTGAGATTGCCAGAGAAGTGACCATACAACGCGAGAAAATATCCCTCTATCTAAATTCAAGTAAGACAATTACTTAGCACTAAAGAATCATGGGTTGCCCATTTGAGTAATAAAAAATAACCATTTCCCCACATTTTTTATGACAGCTATTTACTTTGATATTAATCTTTGTGACTCATCTTAGCTTTTGAAAGTATCTTTAGAGAAAATACATTTTTCCCCTCTTAATCTTTTGGCAACCCTCTGACCACATCCCAGCATTTTTGTTTTATTTGTATGATTTGGGTGATTTTTCAATAATATGAACATAGCTATAATTACATATATGCTATTCACATAACATGCATTATTTAGAGTAATGAGAAATAGCAATTAGTTTCTTAAACCTAATTCATTATGAGGTCAGATGCTTCCTAAAGACAAAGAACTCTAATCATACCCAGCTATAAACTATGGCGTCCAGGAGAGCTTTTGGCAAAGCATTCCTTAACACGCGTCAGAGCACTGGAGAAAAAAACAGGACCTTTCACATTCTCTTTTGCTTGATGAACAATGAGAGAATTGGTTAGAAAATAGTACAATGAACCAAATATGCTTTTAGTAGCTTTTAAAAGCACACGGGATGAAGCAGAAGATGGATTTTGTCTATGACCTTTGTTGCCTGTGGCCTTAGCTAGAACAATATCAGTATGGAAAGGAACCATAATCTCCTTGCTAAAAGAAATAAAGTAGAACCAAACTTGCAAATATAGATTGGAAAGCTTGGAATTCTTCTACTCCCATATTTGTGAATTGCTGTGTATTTACAGTATGGTTATAGTGATTCATGGTGTCGATTATATTTCAGATAATCTCAGTATTGGAAATTGTGTTGTGTCTGTAATGTTGTGATTTATATTCCAATGTAACATGAATATAGCAAATTACCTGGAGTATGTACCTATGCTATAAAAAAATAAACAAGTTGAGGACTGGTTGTTTTGCATACATGAAAACTGTTTATTAATGAAGACCCCAAGATTAGCTCCTAAGGGACATCACCAAGATCAGAGACAATTGAATTAATGGCAATCAGGATTCAGGACCATTATCCTTTCTAAGAACTCTGTTGGGCATGACAAAAATACTGAGTTCTAGTTCTCATAGTAGAATCTATACAGGTAAGAGTGGTTTACAATTAAAGTCTTTTCTCACCCAAATTTAGGCTTTGGTGCTTGAATTCAGTCATTTTTCTTATCCTTAAATTGAATACTATATAAGAAAAAAAAAGTCTTTCTAGTGCATGTAGTTGTCTGAAGTTTCTAGTGACTTTTTATAGCTAGACTTTTTTCTTTCACAGTAACAACCTTTTATCCAACCAAATCTCTTAGATAAGATCCCCAGATAAAATAGCAAGTAAGAACATGAGTGTTGAAGCAGCAATCTCAACAAACATGATCTTTAACTTGGCCTCTCTGCCTTTCCTTATCTCTGAACCTCAAAAGAGAACAATATTTTCCTTGATCCCTATTATTCTTTGTTTCTCAGTTCTTCACTTAAAAGCCCATATGGAAAAATTAGCTAAAAGAAAATAAGAGAAGTTGAGTTTCCAAAAGTACTCTATGCTAGCCTTGAGAGTCTGAATTTTTCAGTACCAGACAGTGCTTCATTGGCTTCCACCTCACTTTTACATAAAGTCCAATAACTATGATCTCAGAGTGTCACACATTTATGAATTCCCATTAAAGCCCAAACAGAATGAGTATGGTGGTTGAATCTTAACTGTGATTTTATGCTCTGTGTTTTCAATTTTCATGACATGAGAAACTGGAGCTAAAAATATTTAACAGACCAGTAGTGGTGGCTCACAACTGTAATCCTAGCTACTCAGGAGGCTGACATCTGAGGATCAAAGTTCAAAGCCACCCTTGAGATTCTTATCTCCAGTTAACCTTTAGAAAATGGGAAGTGGGGCTTGGCTCAAGGGTAGGGCAGTTGCCTTGAACTGAAGAGCTCAGGGACAGCACCCAGGCTGAGTTCAAGACTCATGACCCACAAATATATATATATATATATATATATATATATATATATATATATATAATGTTAATATATGTTAATTCATTGGCTTAAAGTGGCATTGTGATCTGAGTGTTATGACAGCATCTTATGCAATCCAAGAGGTTTGACCTGGAACATGGAACAATTTTCTCTCCAGAGTATCCACAATAGATACTTTCTATTGTTCAAGTAGCTTGTAAACAACAGATTCTGGAGGGGATGTGGCCAGGAAGGATCACTACTACACTGTTGGTGGGAGTGCAAACTCGTTCAACCACTATGGAAAACAGTGTGGCAGTGCCTCAAAAGGCTAAACATAGAACTCCCCTATGATCCAGCAATTCCATTACTTGGCATTTACCCAACCATCGGGAAACTAGGGCATATTAAATCCACTACCACAACAATGTTCATTGCAGCATTATTCACCATAGCAAAGATATGAAACCAACCCAGATGTCCCTCAGTTGATGAGTGGATCAACAAGATGTGGTATTTGTACACAATGGAATTCTATGCTGCTGTCAGAAAGAATGACATCGCCCCATTTGTTAGGAAATGGAAAGACTTAGAAAAAAATCATATTCAGGGAAGTAAGCCAGAATGAAAGGAACTTAGGCTCAATGGTTTCCCTCATTCGTCATAATCAGTAGAAACCTTGGGCTCTCCTAGCAGAGATTTACAGTAGAGCAAAACTTTGATACATAAGGCCATATAGTATGAAGCTAATAGAATGGACCTCCAGGATATTGAAACAAAAGCCATATAATGAATGATTGTTGTCGTTAATGTACTATGTTATCTCTCATCTCTTTTGCTGTCCCTTGGTTATATCATATTGTTACGGTATTTCACTTTGTTATCTGATATATTGGTTATATTTGTATTTGGTTATTTGAAATTGGATAGGGAAGGGGGAAAACCAAGATGGGGGGGTTGGGGGAGGGTGATGGGGACCAAGACATATGAAAGGGTATCAATGTATGTGAATTAATGCACCTTCTATCTGGCAAATATCATGTAACCCTTTTTTATTATTTATTTTATTGTAATTAATATTTGTAATTAATATTTGCCAGATAGAAGGTGCATTAATTCACATACATTGATACCCTTTCACATGTCTTGGTCCCCATCACCCTCCCTCCCACCCACCACCCACCCCCCGTCTTGGTTTTCCCCCCTTCCCTATCAAATTTCAAATAACCCTTTTATTAATTACAATAAAAAATATTTAAAAAAAGACTAGAGCACAAGAATAATGACGGGGATGCTGATGGTTTTAAAACACTTTGGGGCCTAATTGTCTAATTGTTCAGTTTTATTATTAGCTCTTGATCCTGTACCTAATTTATAAAATCATACCTTCAGGCAAGATGTTATATATTAAATTTGGCACTGTCCTGCACTTTCAGGCATCTACTAAGTGCCTTGCTCATCTTCATGGATGAGCAAGGACAGCAAGTTAATGAAGAAGGCAAGGAGCCAGTTGTAGGAGGAAGAGAAATTCTCTTGGTAGTGTCTTCTCTGTCCTCAAAGAATTTTCTTCTGCCAATTACAAAAATAAAAAAGTATTTGGTGATTCCTCCTGGCCACATCCCCTCCAGCATCTGCTGTTATTAGTTTTCTTGATCCTGGCCATTCTAACTGGAGTGAGGTGGAATCTTAGAGTTGTTTTGATTTGCATTTCTTTTATGACATTGAGCATTTCTTCATGTGTGTATATGCCGTATTTGTTTCTTCTTCAGAGAAGACTCTCTTTAAGTCTTTGGCCCATCTTTTAATGGGATAGTTGTTACTTTGGAGATTACTTTTGGAGTGATTCAATTTTTTGAGTTGTTGATATATTTTAGATATGAGGCCTTGTCCGTTATATGGTTGGTGAAGATCTTCTCCCATTTTGTAGGCTTCCTAATTAATTTACTAGCTATGTCCTTTGCCATACAAAAGCTCTGCAGTTTAATGCAGTCCCACTTATCCAGCCTTTCTTTGATTTGTTGTGATTCTTGATCCTTATTAAGAAAGTGTTTACCTGTGCCAAGCAGGCCTAGTGTATATCCTATTCCTTCTTGCAAAGTTTTCAGTTTGTTGGCTTTTACCTCAAGATCTTTGATCCATTTGGAGTTAATTCTAGTGCAGGGAGACAAAGAAGGATCCAACTTTAGTTTTCTGCAGGAGCTTAACCAATTCTGCCAGCACAACTTGTTGAAGAGGCTGTTTTTCTTCCATTCTATTTTTTTGGCCCCCTTGTCAAAGATTAGGTGGCCATAGGTCTATGGTTTAATATACGGGTCCTCAGTTCTATTCCATTGGTCTTCAGGCCTGTTCTTGTGCCAGTACCAAGCTGTTTTGATAATTATAGTTCTGGTACTATGTTATCTCTCATGTCTTTTGCTGTCCCTTGGTTATCTCATATTGTTACAGTATCTCACTTTGTTATCTGATATGTTTGATATATTTGTATTTGGTTATTTGAAATTGGATAGGGAAGGGGGGAAAACAAGATGAGGGGTGGGAGTGGGGGGAGGGAAATGGGGACCAAGACATGAGAAAGGTATCAATGTATATGAATTAATGCACCATCTATGTGGTGAATATAATATAATCTTCTATTAATTGCAATAAATATATATGAAAAAAGAGTATTTGGTTATTTTGGCAATACCTCTTTTCACTTCAAATATTTTTTTCTATCATTTTAACCACATATTTTATTACTGCTGGTATGTGTTCGCATTTTGAGCTTCATTTGTTCCACATTGGAATGCAAAGTGGTTCCTTCATAACTGGGGAGTCAGCAGCTGTGATAGCTGGGCCATTCACTCCCACCTTGTGCTCACTGCTCTCTATTTGGCTAGAAGAGACCTCAGTCTTCCATCATTTCCTTCATGCCAAGATAAGATAAATATGTGATGTATTCAGTAATGCAGAATTTTATTCCCTGTGCTTTGGAGCCATTTGAATTTATCCATGCTCTGCTTTACTTTGTATTCCCTTGCTCTGTTTCCTTTCTGTGTCATTGCATTGCCCACAGGATGTAACTCCTGTTTGCCTTGTAGCAGAAACATTGCTGGAATTCCCATCTCACTTAGACGTATGTGTGATAGAATCATTGATTTCTGTAGTAAAACATTTCTAATTTTACTAGTCAGTTAAGAAATTTCACAATAATCAAATGTAACCAGGCTTAGTTTTGACCTCAGGACTATCTTTCTATCATCTATCAGCTTACTTTGTTCTAAGTGGTATCCACAGCCTGTATATCTTCAATGCTACAAACTCTGACTCAGTAAGTCTCCTGTAGGGGAAGCGAAATAAGACTGCTTGCCGGGGTCCTCATAACTACAATCTTCCTTGGGACTCAAATAAAAAGTGCTGATTTATTTTTGATGGTTTGCTTTAGTTTTTGTTTTCACTGAATTTTATTTTTATTTTATTTTATTTTTGCCAGTTCTGGGGCTTGAACTCAGGGTCTGAGCACTGCACTTGGGCTTTCTCAAAGCTAAAGCTCTGCCACTTGAGCCAAAGCACTATTTCTGGCTTTTTCTATATAAGTGGTACTAAGGAATCAAACTTGGGTCTTGGTGCATGCTGGGCAAGCACTCTACTACTAGGCCAAAATCCTGGTCGTGTGTTCATTGAATTTTAAATGTCACAGTTTCTCTTTGTGACCCCAGGGTTTATAATTCTGGTACATAGGATCCCAATAAATATTTCAGAAAAAAATTGATCAGCTGAAACTGTAGCTACATTCTCAGTATCTTAAAGAATTCCTTTCACAGTTGAAAAAAAATTGGCTACATTGAAAATCATTTCAAGAAATATCATTCAGATATCTAAAAGAATTTAAGAGCTGGGAATGTAGCATGTTTGCAATATTTGAGTGTTTGCATGGAATCTACCAAGTACACAGCCCCGAGGTTGATCCGGAGTATGTGTCCACACACACATACACGCGCGCGCGCGCGCACACACACACACACACACACACACACACACACACACACACCACAGGATTAATACAATTTCTTCAGCTCAGCATGTTGACGCATGCTTGTAACATAAACACTGAGATCAAAAGAATAAAGAATTTAAAAGCATTACAGACTTCATAGTGAGATGTCATCTCAAAATACACCAGAAAATAATAGCAATCTTCCATAAAGCTATGTAAGAAACTGTCAGAGCAAGAGAAAAAATATCATTTTATTTTATCTCTAAACAGTCCCCCTGATTATTTTCTTTTGCTTCTCCTTGTCAGTAGAAATAAACTTTCTGGAAGTTTTTGGCATTACTTTTCTCTTTGAGAAGATTAATCTGTGCTCCTTTTGGGATTGGAAGTTCCTTCAATTCCTACAATGACAGCCTTTCTAGACTGAACTGTGTGTCCCTTTTCTGTTTGTCTGTGTCCCTCTGTGGAAAAGACTCACAAAAAAAATCTTTAAGACTCCATCAGATAACCTTTGGTAGCTAGAAAAACCAACAGTAACTTGCCAAATATATCATATATATTATGACATTCAATGTTGTGTACCCATTCTGGAGTATAGTAACTAAACTGGTAGAAAATGTAGTATATTCTTGAGAGTGTAGACTAGATTCAGGTGATTTTCTTTGTCAGTCAGACCAGCCTGATTTCCCACATTTCAGATCATTTCTTGGCTTTTGTGTTGGAATAGTAGCAAGGAAACCCATCCTTCCCCCTTGATTACAAATCCTTGACTGCAAGCAGGGCCTTATGTTCTAGCATCTCTGATTCAGATATGAAGAACAGTACCAAGGGAGCCTCCTTCACTCCAAAGAAAAGAAGTCAAAACAGTAATAGCAGTGGGGTTTGCTCATCTTGGTAATTGTCATCTGCCAGCAGAGGCCCAGGGCTCAGGAGCTGGTGGAAAATGTGGATCACTGAAGCATAGGAGAGCTGCTTTCATGGGAGTAACTGGTACAATGTAACCCCTAAAGACTGAAAAATCAAACCTTCTAAAGTCAAACTTAAGAAAAAAAGAAAAATCCCTTAAATTCTGAAAATACACTGGGGAGATGAATAATTATAAGTATTATTTAGAAGTTATTTATTTATATTCTATAAGTAGATTTAATGGGAAATCATAAAATATAAGTGAACGATTCACAGGAAAGTAGGCAGTGAGCATGTATATTGAAGCCTAAACATTCTGAATAACAATAGCCCCATGGATACAACTGTTCTGAAAAGAGACAAACCCTTTGTATGAAAAAACATATCATAAACAACATAAACCATATGAAGATCATAAACCATATAAAGGCTTGCTGTTACGAATGGTGACTGTGCATTCAGCTTTGCAACTTGATTCACTTGAAATACTCTGGCAACCAGCCAACTCTTCTGACAAAATAAAATCCTGGGGCACTACCACATACACACTCTCACAGAGGGGACCTTGAGAAACAAACATCTATAAATGCCACAGAAGTTTCAGCATGCTCAATAAGCAAATGGTAATATTTAAAAACTCAACATCGTACCTATGTACTTTCACAGAATCAAATTTGCAAGAATCAAAAACTCTAGTTGGAAGATCAAATGGGAAACTCAAGTCATTGCACAATTCATACCTTCTGTGTCTAAATGCAATGTAGATGTAATACACAGAATAGCATATCATAGGGAAATAATCATGACAAAAATGGGGGGAACTCTTCATACACTATACATATGTATATATATATTTCTTTTTAAAGAAAATTTATATATAGTTGCAGAGGGGTAATATGTAGGAATTGACTATTTCTTGATCTCTAAACTGTGCTTTGAAACTTAATGAGTAGCTGCTTAGGTTTAATTTCTCAGTGATAGAACTCTACTGAGTTCTCTCTCATGCTTTACTTCAGAAATATGCTCAGACTTATTCCCACACTTATGCTTCCCCATTTTTCTGCATATTCATTCTGACCATTGTGCCTGAAACAGCTGCACAAACCTGAAAACACACATCCTTTTAACAGGACAGCTTTCTATCCACTTTGTGAGTGGATAGAAATTCTCAATTTGAGGATTTCAGTTCTCAAAATTTTAGTGTAATTTTAGCCTCTCTGCTCTGAATTGAGTGTTCAGTTTTGTTTTGTCATTGTTGATTTTGTGTGTGTGTGTGTGTGTGTGTGTGTGTGTGTGTGTGTGTGTGTGTGTATAGACAGCAGCGACCGTGGTCTTTCAGAATTTCAATATTCAGAATTGTGGCATTTGACTGTCTTTGGGGATTGAACCAACACTCTAGGCTCTGTATATGTCATCAGCAAAATATTCTGATATTTTTAATATGTGTACATTTCTGCTTTGAGGCTCCATAGATTTTCACAAATACATAACAGTATGTAAATACTGCTAATATATCACTCTTAACACAAAATTACTGTTTTTATCTCACCTATTCAATTTTTCCTTTCTTCACATCTGAAACTGTCAAAACCACTGCTCCTTACCTTTTCTGAAATGTAAAATGGATTGAGCATTATATATTATTTTCAGACTGGCTGCCTTTCCTTCATGATGGAATATTAGATTTATCCATGACATACTGTGGTCTTGAAGGTATTTTCTTTCTAGATAATTTGAAATTTTGTAATAGAACACAGTACCTTATTCATCTTCTAAAAGTAGTTAAAAATGAATCAGTTACAAATGTTAATTACAATCATTGCAGAGCTTTTATAACTTAGCTGCTACATCAAAGGGCCTGTGAAGATTTGTCAAACTGTCTTCCAATGTGAAAGTGATATTGCACATTTCTGTGTCATGTTCTTCTCTTTCTTATTTTCATTCTTTCTCTCTTTCCCACTGTAAATACACACCCACACAGAAAATAAGGAAATTATAGGCTAGACCTAACAATTAGCTTAACTAATATGTACATTTTGTATTTAATTAAAAATGTCATTATAAATAAATGAGTGTTTAAATGAAGGTATATAGCATAACAGTCTATTCTTTGTTAATGTCTTTAATGTCATTCTCCATTTCTATACAAATTTTATCCTTTCTCAAAATTCCAGTTGCTCATAAATTCAACTTCTAATTGTGAATTTTTTTTTCTGATCATGGGGTTTGAACTCAAGGCCTGAGCACAGTCCTTGTGCTTTCTCAAGGCTACCAATCTACCACTTTGAGCCGCAACACCATTTCCAGCTTTTTCTGTGTATATGGTACCGAGGAATTGAACCCAGGACTTCGTGCATGTTAAGCAAGCACTCTACCACTAGGCCAAACTCCCATCCTCTATGTAGATAGACAGAGATACAGAAAGATAGATATACACATATGCACATATAATAATTATGATTCTCTAGGAGATGTAGGGAAGGAGTAATAAGAGAATATAGCAATGGAGAAAGAATAATAATGGAATTAATTGTGCTTATGTTTTAAAAATGATAGAGGAAATCTCACTAAATGATACTGAAAAAGTTGAAATTCAAGGAAATGGAAATACTCATCTTTTCCATCCTATAATTCATTGTTTCCTATGCATTTAGTATGTTCTTAATATTCTTAGATATCAGAAAGAAGTGATTCTTAAAATAGATCTGACAATAAATCACCTCTATTTGTTGAGCTCTGGCCCAAGGCCAGACTTTGTGATTAGTTAGGTGTCCAAATAGTTTCTTCAGAGCTGCTATTGAAGTGATAACACTGTGAAAAACACTAAAGACTGAAATTGATGTTCTATTTTGGAAAAAAGGTATAAGTTCACTGAACTGTGATTTGCCACTGTAAACTATTTTGTTTCTGAATACATTCTTTGGGCAAGGCATTGCCACTCCAGACAGAAGAGAAGTAACAACATTCAAGCTCCAGGAAACTGGAGACAGTAGATGACTGTTGAATTCATGTATGTTTTCTTTGCATGCAGGCACCACAGAACAGGATGTTTATTATATGGCAAAGGCATAAAATATATTGAGTTCAAATAATGAATATTTTAATCACAACAGAAGTGTTTTTATTCTTTATCACAAAAGCATAAATATAAAAAAGAAGTGGGATTTTTCAATTGATTCCTGTTATAGATCTAAAGGTTTTTTGAAGTTCTAAATTCTAAGCTAAGTTCAATTCTGATCTAAATTGATTCTCCCTTACAGTACTTTGTAGTATAAAGATTTTTGAATAATACAACATTTGTATTTATAGGCATTCCTTCTTGTCTGCTCTAAAATCAAATTCTTCCAGTATTTTATGTGCGTGTGTGTGCATGTGTGTGCGTGTGTGTATGTGTGTGTGTATGTGTAAGTGTGAAGATGGAACAAAGTATTGGATGGCTAAGGTTTGGAGACATTGGGACAATGTTGAAAAGGGTGACATTCATTGTACACGTTAACTTGTGGCATTGAACCCCTCCTTGTACAATTATTTTTTTAAAAAAGGTACATCATATTTTTTATTGTAATTAGTAAAAGGGTTACATGATATTTGCCAGATAGAAGGTGCATTAATTCACATACATTAATACCCTTTCACATGTCTTGGTACCCATTTCCCTCCACCCCCACACCCCCCACCCGTTTGGTTTTCCCCCCTTCCCTATCAAATTTCAAATATCCAAATACAAATAAATTCAATTTATCAGATAACAAAGTGAGATACTATACCAATATGAGATAACCAAGGGACAGCAAAGGAGATGAGAGACAACATACTACATTAAGGACAACAATCATTCATTATATGGCTTTTGTTTCACTATCCTGGAGGTCCTTTCAATTAGCTTCACATTATATGTCCTTATGTATCAAGATTTTGCTCTATTGCAAATCTCTGCTAGTAGAGCCCAAGGTTTCTTCTGATTATGACGAATGAGGGAAACCATTGAGCCTAAGTTCCTTTGAGTCTGGCTTACTTCACTTTATATGATTTTTCTAAGTCTTTCCATTTCCTAACAAATGGGGCGATGTCGTTCTTTCTGACAGCAGCATAGAATTCCATTGTGTACAAATACCACAACTTGTTTATCCACTCATCAACTGAGGGACATCTAGGTTGGTTCCATATCTTTGCTATGGTGAATAGTGCTGCAATGAACATTGTTGTGCTAGTGGGTTTAGTATGTCCTTGTTTCTGGGTGGTTGGGTAAATGCCAAGTAGTGGAATTGCTGGGTCATAGGGGAGCTCTATGTTTAGCCTTTTGAGGCACTGCCACACTGCTTTCCTTAGTGGTTGAATGAGTTTGCACTCCCACCAACAGTGTAGTAGTGATCCCTCCTGGCCACATCCCCTCCAGCATCTGTTGTCATTCGTTTTCCTGATCCTGGCCATTCTAGCTGGAGTGAGGTGGAATCTTAGAGTTGTTTTGATTTGCATTTCTTTTATGACCAGAGATGTTGAGCATTTCTTCATGTGTCTATAGGCCATTGTTGTTTCTTCTTCAGAGAAGACTCTCTTTAAGTCTTTGGCCCATTTTTTAATGGGATGGTTGTTACTTTGGAGGTTAGTTTTGGAGTGATTCAATTTTTTGAGTTGTTGATATATTTTAGATATGAGGCCTTTGTCTGTTGTTTGGTTGGTGAAGATCTTCTCCCACTCTGTAGGCTTCCTGATTAGTTTACTAGCTATGTCCTTTGCCATACAAAAGCTCTGCAGTTTAATGCAGTCCCACTTATCCAGCCTTTCTCTGATTTGTTGTGATTCTTGGTCCTTATTAAGAAAGTTTCGACCTGTGCCAAGGAGGCCTAGTGTATCTCCTATTCCTTCCTGTAGAGTTTTCAGTGTGTCAGCTTTTACCTCCAGGTCTTTGATCTATTTGGAGTTAATTCTAGTGCAAGGTGACAAAGAAGGATCCAGCTTTAGTTTTCTGCAGGTGCTTAACCAATTCTGCCAGCACAACTTGTTGAAGAGGCTGTCTTTCTTCCATTCTATTTTTTTGGCTCCCTTGTCAAAGATTAGGTGGCCATAGGTCTGTGGTTTAATATCTGGGTCCTCAGTTCTATTCCATTGGTCTTCAGGCCTGTTCTTGTGCCAGTACCAATCTGTTTTGAGAATTCTAGCTCTGTAATAGAGTCTAAAGTTTGGAATTGAAATTCCTCCAGCGCTGTTCTTTCTGCCAAGAAGTGTTTTTGCTATACGGGGTCTTTTATTATTTCATATGAAATTTTGGATTGCCTCTTCTATTTCTTTAAAGAATGATATTGGGATGTTGATGGGTATTGCATTGAATTTGTAGATAGCTCTTGGCAAGATTGTCATTTTCACAATGTTGATTCTTCCAATCCAGGAGCATGGGAGGTTTTTCCATTTCCTTAGTTCTGCTTTAATTTCCTTTTTTAGGGTTTTAAAGTTTTCGTCAAAAAGGTCCTTTACATTCTTAGTTAATTCCTAGGCACTTTATTTTCTTTGAGGCTATTGTGAAAGGAGTTTCTTTCCTGATTATTGCCTCGTTCCTCTCACTGCTGGCGTAAAAGAAGGCAGTTGATTTTTGAGGGTTGATTTTATAGCCTGCTACTCTTCCAAAGTTTTGAATCAGCTCAAGGAGCTTGGGAGTAAAGTCTATAGGATTCTTTAAATACAGAATCATGTCATCTGCAAAGAGGGATAGTTTTATTTCCTCTTTCCCTACTTGGATCCCCTTTATGCTTGCTTCTTGCCTTATTGCACTGGCTAGGAAATCTAGTACTATATTAAAGAGGGGTGGAGAGAGTGGGCATCCTTGTCTCGTTCCTGATTTTAGATGGAATGGCTTTAGATTTTCACCATTAACTGTAATGCTAGCAGTAGGTTTCTCATACACAGCCTTTATTACGTTGAGGAATGTTCCATGGATTCCTAGTTTCTCCAGAGCTTTTAACATAAAGGGGTTTTGGATCTTGTCAAATGCCTTTTCCGCGTCTATTGAGACAATCATGTGATTTTTGTCCTTGCTCCTGTTGTTGTGTTGAATTATATTAATTGATTTGCGTATGTTGAACCAGCTTTGCTTCCCCATGATGAATCCAGTTTGATCATAGTGTATAATTTTTTTGATGAGTTGTTGTAGACGGTTGGCCAGTATTTTGTTGAGAAGTTTTGCATCGATGTTCATCAAAGATATAGGTCTATAGTTCTCTTTCTTTGATGAATCTCTGTCTGGTTTGGGGATGAGGGTGATACTGGCTTCATAGAATGAGTTTGGTAAGGAACCTTCATTTTCAATTTCGTTGAAGAGCTTGAGGAGTATTGGTGTGGGCTCTGCTTTGAAGAAAGTGTACATCATATTAATAATCTGATTTGATGAATAGAAACTGCTTTGTAAAGTGGCTTAAAATCAAATTTTAAAAATTGGTTAAAATATGTTTATATTCATGAACTAACTTAAAACCTTCTTGTAAAACTACTTAAAATAGCTTGAAAATTAAATTAAATGCTTCCTAAAAGTTATTAGGTAACTTTAATTATGTATGAGTGTATGTATTAATACACTCAGCAAGTAATATTTTGTGTGGGGGGCTTGAACTGTGGGCCTGGGTGCTATCTCTGAGTTCTTCAGCTCTAGGCTATTGCTCTACTCCTGGAGCCACAGCCCTACTTCTGGTTTTCTAGTGATTAATTGGAGATAAATATCTCACAGTCTTTAGTACCTGAGCTGGCTATGAACTGAAGTCCTCAAATCTCAGCCTCCTGAGTAGCTAGGATTACAGGTGTGAGTCACCGAGCCTGGCATACCAAGTACTACTGAGTAACTGTTGTATACCCTCTTAATAACTGGGACTTAAGTAGAAGATGACATAATTTGAAGATTTTTGTTTATTTGCTTGTCCTCGTCCCCAGGTTTGAACTCAGGACTTAAGAACTGTCGATTAACTTTTTTGCTCAAGGCTAGTATTCCACCATTTGTGCCACACCTTCATTTCCAGCTTTTTGATGATTTATTGGCAGTAAGAATTTCATCAAAGTTTTCTACCTAGTCTGTGTTCAAACCATGAGCCTCAGATCTTAGCAATCGGACTAGCAAGAAATCTAGGCATGATCCACCACCATCCACCTCATAAATCACTTTTTAATAGTATCATAACTGAGTCTTCACCAAGGAAGGCCAACTTTCTATTTCCAATACTCTATGGTCTAGTTTTATTTTTCATTGCATATATCCAGTGTTAAAATGAGCTGTTAACTCTCTTAATTAATTTTCTTGATTGAGCAATTTTGTTATATGTTGATACATATATATACATATGTATGTTGATACATGCATAGGTGTTGATATGTATATTCCTTATTTTCTGCTATCAGGGCTACAATTCAGATTTATATTTTAGTTCATAGTCTGAAGTCTGCACCTGTTAATATGGGCCACATGCTTAAGATTCATTGCAAATCAATTTAAGGTAGAGCATGCTGGTTGATTTAAATGATTTTTTTTGATAATGAAAATGAATTAGCTGTAACTAAGTCTGCATGTTGTCATCAATTGAATGTTCTTTTACACTTAAAATGGAAGAAAGTTCCAGATACAGGAAGTACTACTTTTTCTTAAAAAAAAAATCACCAGTGACTTGCAGAGATAAATTGTTTCAATAAAGCTTCTCTCACACTCCTGTGGAACCCTTGCAAGCCATTCTACCATTTCTTGTGGGAAAAAGCAGCAGGAGCCTTTGCACTGCACACAAATGACCTGCTTGGGTCATTTGGGGCTAGTGGTGTAAGGGTCTCCCAGTGAGAATGCAGCCATCTGTTCATTTTTCCTGTAGATGAAATAAAGTGACTAGACTACATGGAGGATAGGGTTGGAATGCTAAGAAAATAAGAGAAAATTTGGCTGAGATAGAATGGGGCAATTACACCACAAACAGCCTCTTTTGTTGTCAAGAAGCAATGCTGGGTTAGAGTTTCTTTGATATTAGCACTTTGTCTTCCCTCTATATTTTACTATGTCAAAATTTTTCTGTTTCATCTGTCTTTCCATATTTCACACACATACCTTACTAAAAATTAAAATTCATGGGTTTGTGGCCTTTTTGCTATACTTATTAGGCTAAAGGGTTTGAGGTTGATGTTTTTGTTGCTCATATTTGGCTTTGTTTCATTAAGCTGTGAATTTTAAGCACCAGAAGCAACTCTGACTTTTAAATTGTATCTATTATACACAAGATTTTACTTTAAAGGTAATTATTTTTCTTATATAATTTTATATCAGGTATAATTTTATGGGATGAAAGGAGAACAGTTTAGCAAATGATTGAGTTAGTAACATGGGTTGATAGACCACAACAGGTAAATGGATGTTAGATGCATTCGTGAGAGTGAAGTTTATAATAGGCAAACCATCTATCTTGCTCTTTGTAAATTATATTAGAAGTTTATCCTTTGATACAGAAATTCTCAAGGGAAACTTATTATATGAAACCAGTAACATTGACTGCCATTCAGTGTTTATACTTTCACTATATTAACACATTATGACTGGACAATGAAAAGAAAGATTTATAAGTTTTTCCCAAATCATTTTTACCTTTCATCACTTACTGAATTGCCTAAGTCAGAGAATCCACAGAGAAGGCCAATTATGGCCTGAGCCAGCCATAGCCAGCCAAGCAGCCCAGAGCAGGAACAAGAAATTCCCAGTTGTCTGACACCATCCTGCATGGTATGGAAATTAGCCCTACCTCCGAAGGTGGTTCCTGTTTATCTGATTGACATTGTTTTGTTAAAAAGGGCAAAGCAAGAACAGTGCCAGGCTGTAAGTTCAAGCCCCAGGACTGGCAAAAAAAAAGAAGTAATTTCCAGGCACTAGTGGCTCACACCTATAATCCTAGATACTCAGAAGGCTTAGAGGTGGGGAATGTCTGGCCACTGAAGTCCAGGAGACTCTTATCTCCAGTCAACCACCAGGAAAACCAGAAGCGGCACTGTGGTTCAAGTGGTAGAGTGCTAACCTTGAGATGAAGAGGTCAGGGACCGTGCCCACTCCCAGAGTTCAAGTCAAGTCCCATGAACAAGAACAAGAATAACAACAACAATAAAAAGCAAAGTAATTGATGCTACCAGATCCCACAGGACCAAATATTTATCTGTTTTATGGATTAAGAAATTTATTTGTTTCTTTAGTTTTAAGTTGTTTCATCTGTAAAATAAGGAGATTATTCCCAACTCATCATTACCATTTGATTCTTAGTAGCAGCCAAGCATCATCCTGAAAGCATAGGCATAGATTTACTTCTAACAGACAGAGTCAGTCTAATCATGTACTTCCTATGGATCTGTTTTTATTTATTTATATTACTTTTCACATTAACAAATTATCCATATATTTACCATGTCTCATATATAGAGAAAGGTATTAGTGAGCCACAAATGCATTATTTATACAGGTATTCAAAATATATCTTTATTTACAATATTCTTGAAGAACACCTAGGAAACTTTCCTTATGATTCAGGTTCTTCTCTTGTTATTTGGAAATGATATAACCAGGGTGTTCTTTTTGAAGTAGCTAAATTTTCTACATTTAAATTCTATTAAATTAACTGATCAAAACAAAATTTTGTTTGTTTGTTTACAATAACATTTATTTCATTCCCACTGAAATTAAGAGGGACTAGATATTCTGTTTCTAAGTACTTCATAAAAGTCTAAGTTAATGTATTGTGATTCTGGAAGATAGGAATTTAATGTTGTAACAGAAGTCTGTAAGTATTTCAACACAGTGACTACATTTTATGAGTACACTGTTAATTGTGTTAAATACCATATGCAACCTAAGATTTGAAGAAGAATGAGAGGACGTTAATGGGAAAGTACTCTAGGAGTTTATATGCATATTTGTGTTTATACATACAAACACTCATAAATATATGTATACACACACACACACAAACACACACATGCACACACACACACACACACACACACACACACACTATCTGCCCATCAGGTCATTTGTGAATTTGTGGTATAGAAACCCAGCACTGAATTGAAGTCAACAGTTAGGGTTCTTTTCTGCCTCTCTCCTCTTTTGTAACTGATATCCATCATTTTGAAGTTCTGGGTCTAAGTTTCTATAATAACAAAATCCACAAAAATACTAAAACATGAAATTCAAACAATTTTTTCTTTGAGCTATGATTTACACCAAAGGCCAACACATGTACTTTAGCAAATGTAAATAGCTACATTTCTCTAAACGACGAGAACATACTGAATCTAAATCTCCATTTGAAATCATGTATTAATCACTTGCATTTGATCATGATATGTTAAGAGACAGAAAAGTGATTTAGTAAAATGATTCTCAGTCTTCAAGAGAAAAATTAGGTGTCAAATTGGTGTGTGAAAAAAAATCTCCTAGCTTGCCATTAACTTTCCTAGTTTCACTGAGTAAACAGTTGTTATTTGCAAGCCTCCTACTGATCTTAAATTAGCACATTATTAAATTTTAGAAAGTCATAATAGGTAAAGTATAATGAAAAGATGTAAATCAAGATAAAAACTTATAATTTTAGTCAATAGAATATGTAGAGAAGGTGTGAGTAAATTTTTCATGAGTGCTCAGGATTTACTACCAGTAACCTGTTACTAAAAGAATAATATTAAGGAAGAATGAAATCCACTTATGCCTTGAGATAGGCTTTAATATTGCTAATTTGCATATGGATATTTATCTGAATATATAAAATCTAAAGAGTTAATTTCAAGAGTTCCTTTAGCTCAATGCAAAAGTGTATATTTTCAGTAACTTCCTTGACATTCATTACTGATGGGGCTCTGTGGTATTCTCAGGAAATCACTATGTGTAAATTCTGTCCTGTACTTAAGATCACGGAGAACAATAGAAGTTTTAGGCCTGGTGCCAAGGAAAATCCCTGGGATAGGAGATCTAGATAGAATACTTTTCATAGGCAGCAGCAGGTTATCTAATTATCTGCATAACTGACTTACTGAGGACAAGAGATTTGTGAGGCCTAATGATATCATTTGTAAAAATGGAAAGCTGATGAATAAATCGTCATGACTACCCACAGTTAATTCAGAATATTTCTAGAAACTGTCTTTAAACTCTCTTTCCTTAGAGGGAAAAGATCTTTGATCTACAACTCATAATCCTTTACTGTACAATTACTGAAGAAGAATCTATCGCTTATCTGTCATTTTTTTGGATCAAAATACCTACTATTTTATTTTTAAATTTCACTGCATATTGAAAAAGCAAAGAGAAAATGTTGAGAGCACAGACTTGCAAAGTGAGACAATTCTTGGTGACTAAGTAAGTAGATGAGTATGAATAGTGGAGGAATTTCTCCTAGTCAAAAGATATTATCTAGTATCATTTTAGTATTTGGTCCATTTCCTAGAGCATTAAAAATCAATAATTTTGCCACATGCCAGTAGCTCCTGAGTAATCCCAGTTACTCAGGAGGCTGAGATCTGAGGATAGCAGTTCAAAGTCAGCCAGGGCTTGAAAGTCTCTGAGACTCTTATCTCCAATTAACCATCAGAAAACCAGAAGTAGCTCTGTAGATCAATGGTAGAGAGCTAGCTTTCAATAGAAGAGTTCAGGGACAGCACACAGGTCCTGAGTTCAAGCCTCACAACAGCAACAAGAATTGGGACTCCATTTTAGAAAAAATATTAGTTATTAATATTTGTATTTCTCCATATACCTCAGTTATAAAATGTTATATTAATCATATGTGTACATATTATGCACAGATTTTTTAATATTCCAAACTATTAGTCTGTTCAAAGTCCATTTGATTATGTGTATGTGTGTGTATACATGTGTGTGTGAATATGTAATATATATGCAAAAACATGGACAATCATATATTGTTCTGCTTCAAGGTCAGGGTTCTCCAAAGAATCATTGGAATATAGCTTGATTCCTCACCTTGTGCCTTTGGAGTGTAGCTTGATTCCTAGCCTTATGCTATTCGAGTAGAGGTCGATTCCTAGCCTTGAAAAGAAGAGGAACCTTATAGAAATAGAGCCTTGTAAGATTTCCAGGTCACTGGAAGCGTTCCACTGAAGGAATAGTGCTCTTTTGGCCTCCTCATTCTCCATCCCTGGCCTTGAGGTGAGTGGCTTTAACATATACTTGAACTAGATCACAGGTCCAAAGCATGGGAGCTAGCAATGCAATTAGAAACCTCTGAAATAATCCTTTGTCTTTGTAAGTTGATTGTAAGTTACTTTTTATGTGACAGCTGATTTTCACACCTGTATTCTCACACAAGGTGTTCTGACCGTGCTTTGTTTATATTTTTAGACTTCTATAAGTGTTTCTGCTTAAGTTATCTGATGTAGTTTACTTAGCATTAAATTCTTTAAGCTTGTATTGATGCATATATGGTGTCTTAGTTCATTTCTGTTTCAGTACTGAATACCTGAGACTAAAGAATTTATAAAACAGGAAATCCATTTCTTACAGTTCTAGAAGCTTGGAAGGTTAAAGCTCAGTGATATGAAACTGCACAATTCTTCTGCTCTACAAAGATCAGCATTTATTTTATTTGATTTTTTACTTATTTTTGTCAGTCCTGGGGCTTGAACTCAGGGACTGGGGCATTGTATCTGAGCTTCTTTTTGCTCAAGGCTAGTGCTCTACCACTTGAGCTACAGCGCCACATCTGCCTTTTTCTGTTTATGTGCAGGGCCTCCTGTGTGTGAGGCAAGCACTCTATTATTAAACTACATATCCAGCACAGTCAATTTTCTCCTTCTATGCTTTGCAGATTTTTGCATTTTTGTTGATGGAACAAGCTGCTCGCTTTGGTCTCTTCATTTGCTTATGAAATAATTTATGACATCATGGGGCTTCTTACTCTTGATCTCATTTGATTCTAATAACCTCCCACATGCTCAAGTCCAGATACCATCAATGTAAATGTACGTGTTACATTCCCAGAACATGCCACTGTGTAGGGAAAATTTTGACCACAGGATATAATTTATCTGAACTTTCAAATCTCATCACAGTAGGTTCTTGAGATTAAACCACAGAGATTAATTTCCATTGTGCATGAATGTCTTTACATTATCTATGTTCCTTCTAAGATTTACACATACTTAGATTCTCTATTGCAAGTTTACTTTCCAGAAAGGTTGATCAAACTTTCACTGTAACTTTAAAGATATTCTACACTATTGTCCTTTGTCCTGAATGTTTTACCTTATATATTTATATCTTTTATATATCTGATTTCAGATTTGGAACTTGGAGTTATGTAGATGTTTAGGCTTTTATTTTTTTCATAATAATAAAACATTTTCTCTTAGCACCTGCTAATCTATTTATTTTTGCCAACTATTTTAGTGACATATTTGTTGTATTTTTGGTTCTCATTTGAAAATTGGCATATATTAAATCGCTTATGTTCCATTAATATTTATTGCCATACTAATGTACTTAGACTCATATCTGTCTTTCTCAGTTTCTCTGCACATTTGCTTTCTTTCTGGAATGTATGTCATGCCAGAGAATAAGACATAGTACATATGATTAATTCTGTTCTGCCAGTAGGTGAGTTCTGAGCCAAGGAGGCAGTACTGGAAAGAAGCCAGGGACCGGACGTATTCTCCCAGTTTTATTGCTTCAGCTATGCTGTTGGTGGTAGGGTACAAATAAATGTATTTTGGCAGCTGATTTTGCTAGCTGTTGAACTTTTTGTCTTTGGGTTTATGCCATACCCTTGGTCTGAGCTGCTACAGAATGTTTTTCTAAAAAATTGGACAAGCAATTACTTTAGGAGACAACACAGATATAAAACTGTCTATTTCCTCTGAACTGGTCACAATCTTCACACAGTTTACAGAGGAATGACCTCTGTATCTCAAATTTATGCAGGTCTGCATATCCTAATACTATGCTGTGGTAGAAACCACACACACAAGTGAAATGTTTGCAACTGAAGTGAAAACAGAGTGACATCCTGAGTCATTAGCAAAGCACAGGGAAGCATCTCTTCCTCTATGTGCTGAATTATCTTTTAAGTAACAGCCTGAAGCATTGTAGAACATTCTAGAATGTTATTTTTTGGCTTGTGTGAGTTAGTAAATCAATGTTGCATTTCAAGGAATCAAGGTGGGCTTTTTTCATGAACATTTATTCTCTCTAGAGTATTAGTCACTATGACTTCAGATTTTTGTTTGTTGTTTGGGTTTTGCTTAGTTGGTTGATTGGTTTCATACCTTGAGGATGTTCAAACCTTTTATCAGGATATCGACAGTATCGTGATTAATAAAAAGAGACTTCAAAGATATGAAGCTTTAAGTCTTGTTTACAACACTCATTAAGTGTGACCCCAAATTAATTATTCTCATTTTTGATGAAGATAGTATATGAAAGCTTGTAGAGTTGTTGTTATTAAAGACTGTGAGGATTATCCTTCATGAGACAACTGAGTCAAAAGGAATGCCACCCTCATTAGGTCTGAAAGATGGAAGAGTAAACTTTGTTACAGTAGAGTTTTCTCTTCTTTTTTTAATATTATTAAAATATTTTTTATTTCATGAGAAAAACTGTTGGAATGAAGTGAATCAAGATAGAATAGCCAGTATGCTCAGAGATTAAACCTAAAATTGTTTGAGCAATATTGGGAGATACAAAGCCAGGAGGAGCAGACCTATTAGAATTAGTGGGTTGATTCATTAGTTTGCCAAGAGCCCAATTGCAGTGCAGGGTCTTCATCTCAGTATGATGCTTTGGCATGTGGTGGGATGTGAAAGCCATCTCATCAATATTCAGCCCAAACTGCTTCCAGTGTGCCTTGCTTCATGACCATAAGCACTTCCCACACTCCTTTCCTGTGATTTAACTTTCAGCAGTAGTTTTCATTATGGAAACCATACATTGTGAAGCAAATTTTGTGGCAAAGGAAAGAAGTCTCAGGAGAGTTTTGATGAGGAATGGAGTGAGCAATTAGTAAAGCTACTACTTTTTGATCAGCCACTATTCTACTAAATTGTTTCTTCTTTTAGTTTGGAATTTTGAATACTATAAGGACCCTCCTTCATTTAGTTAGGGGATTGCATTAAACAAAGTTACTGCACAAAGTAACAGCAACTCTTTCTATCGCCCCTGCTATGTGTCAGTCACTGCATTCATCCCATCAGTTACCCTGACTCACCAAATCTTTCACCAATATTTTGAATTAAGCTTCTCTAAGAACAATGAGAAAATTAAGCCACCAAAGTAAAAACAATCATGGTTAATCAAGTTTGAATGATTTGTATAAATGTAACTTTTTCTCTGGCAACTGGATGTGACAACCACACAGTAAACTATTTGTTGAAGCATTTGAAACTCCTAAAGATCGTCTCAGAAAAGGAATGCTAGAAAGACTTGTTCACTAGAGAAAAGGCATAATCATAACATTTCACTTTGCATCTGTTAATTAGAGCATTGAAGCATGCCAGCCTGCCTTCTAGTTTGGCTTGAAGTTGTGAATGGTCAAAAACAAACTAAAAACCTATCTCCATAATGAAGTACAGTTATGAATCACTTCTTCAAAATGTATCTGTGACCACTTGTTGAGTAATATACTGTCTAAATGAGAGAGCTCTTAAGTCTTCAAATGTAGCTTGAGAAAAATATCACTGTACTAAGAATTACTTGTCAAGATAATAAATACAACTTTAATGTGCATACCTAACAGTTGCATGTCCAGTATAAAATAGCATTCACATTTCCTCATTTCTGTATCAGCTTAGAGATTTATGTATTTCCTTTTAAAATGACAGAAAATTCCATTTTCCCATAAAAAAACAAAATCTCATGTATTGAAGTTGCCAGTTAAATTGAAAATAATTGCTAGCAATTCATGTTTATGCATTAGAGAAAATATAACTATTGGCTCAGGCTGTAATATTTCCTTTAAATGTCTTGTACTTTTTCTAGCATTAGGATGCTGTAATCTTATCATATGTGTTACTTCCTCTCCAAAAAAGTTAAGGAATAGATATTAGTTAAATTACCTGAGTGAAGTTTTATTCATGAACACAAGAAATGGATCATGATTTAGAGTGAAACTGAAAAATGTTTCTTTCATGTACTGGTGGAAACACATGATCTCCAATTACCCTATTTAATATGATTTTTAAATTTTAATATCATTCTTAAATTTTCAGAATAATTTAGAAGATAGCACAAAGAGTTCCTATGCTCTCATCCTCATACTGTTTCTGATATTATGGAGGAATCTCTGTATTCTAATCCATGGTTGTAAGGAAACTGCCACTAAGGAAAATCCATATATGCTCAGGAGGCTTAGAGTTCTTTATTGTACAGAGAATGTTGGATTCACCTTTTTCCAGTAATGCCTCCCAACTTTCTCTAAAGACATATTGTCTTTCAACATAGCCAATTCTCACTTTATCATTTGTGTTACACACATTTACTTTCCCTCTGCCTTATAAGTATGTACCATTTACAGGCAAATTTTCACAAAAATAAGGGTAAACAAATATTCAGATCACATGACTCAAAGCAGAAGAGATAGATAGCATATCAAATGATCTGTGCAATATGTATAGGAATTCAAGTGTTCAGATTTTACAAATTTCTTCCCATGTTATTAAATTTATTTAGTTTTTTATTCCATTTGGTCAAAATTGTATGTATTAAATGAGGATTAATAAAGTGGATGTATTTGAATAACAGTGAACTATTAGTCTAGTGAATATTTTAGTTCATGTTCTAAAAATTTGTACCCTGTTACTGACATTTATAATTTCTGTTTTTTTTTCTGAAGCTTATAGTTAATTCTCTTTCTGTCCCTTTATAGCCTTGAATAATCAGGTTATTCTCAGTCATTGAGGCTCTTCTGGGCTGAAGTACATTCTCAGGCTGTTCATACTTTGTGGGAATTTTTTTGTTTTTGTTTTATTTATTAATTTTTATTTTTGTTTTGTTTTGTTTTGCCAGTCCTGGCCTTAAACTCATGGCTTGAGCACTGTCTTTGAGCTAGCATGCTAGCACCTGTGCCACAGCACCAGTTCTGGATTTTTTCTGTGTATGTGGTACCGAGGAATCAAACCCAGGACTTTGTGCATGCTAGGCAAACATTCTACCACTAGGCCATGATCCTGACACCTGTTCATATTTTAAGTATGTTGACTGTCTCAAACATTTTCTGCCTCTGGTGTTCTTTCACTTCTCTTACTAATTCATTATGCTTTTTATGTCACTACATTCGTCTGTAGTGTAGATCTTTTTTTTTTTTTTTGCCAGTCCTGGGGTTTGAACTCAGGGCCTGAACATTGTCCCTGGGCTTTCTTCAAGGCTAGTGCTCTACCACTTGAGCACAGCTTTTTACTATGTATGTGGTACCAAGGAATTGAACCTGGGTCTTCGTGCATGCTAGGCAAGCACTCTACCACTTAGACCAAACTCCTGGCCCCTATACTGAAGATCTTAAACCAAGATACTGTCATTAGTACCCCCCGCTTTTTAGTGCCAGGCCCGAGTACTTTCCCTGAGTTTATTTGCTCAGTGTTAGTGCTCTACTTTAGTCACAGCTCTATGTCCATTCCTTTGGTGGTTAATAGAAGATAATAATACCATGGATTTTCCTACCTGGCTGAGTTCAAACTACCATCCTTAGATCCCAGCCTCCTACATGGTCAGGATTACAGGTGTGAGCTCTTGATGCCCAGGGCTTATTGGGGTTTGAACTCAAGGCCTGCTCTTGCAGTTCAGTCCCTCCATTACTTGAGCCATGTCTTCTTGAGTTGTCAATGCAGGATGGGTATTTACTCATTCAAATAGCTTCATTTTGTCTTTGAAGCTCTTTCTAGATGGCTCCTCTACATTGTTAATATATTCCCAAAATGCCTCGTCATTTTTTTTTGATTAACACAATTCTTTAGCATCTTCTGACATTCTAATATTATAGCATACTCCATGGTCATGCATATTTTTGGACTGAATTGTAGATTCTACCATTTCTGCTAGGTTTTTTTTATTAATAAAGAACTTTATTGGACTTGTTGGGACCATATAGCTCACAGTAAGGCCAGCCCCTCATGATGAGTTTATTCTTCTTGCATAATCTCCCATTCAACTTAGAAATACTAAGTACCAAATTCAGCTGGCTATTAGTGGACTACATGAGTAGCACTTTGGAGAATGAACATGTATAAAGATTGATGCAGTGCTGAAACACTTAAAGAAAGTTCAGAGACAGTTCCACACAATACAAGGAAGCTTGGGTCAGGTTTTTTGAAAGAGTCATCAGCCCAAATATTTATGAAAAAGAGCTAGGGTTTTATCAAATGGAAGAAAGTTGATCAACGGATCCCGGGATTGAATGTGAGGTTTCCAGGTTGTGCTCTTTTCTCTTTTAGGTTGTTTCAGGTGAAGGAGCAAAGTACATGTACCTGTACCGACCGGTCCTAAAAGGGTGTTTTTAAATGTATGTGTATTTATTTGTATCCTTGTTAAGCCATGGACTTGATACCAAGGATTTCAATTCTACTTTGTTACAACAGAAATCATTTTAGACTCTTTCCTCAATTCTGTAAATTCTCATTCTAGTAGTGAGAATGGAGGACTTCCACTCCCACGTATCCGTTTGTTTAAATTCTCCAATTCCAGAATAAGAACAGTGTGGTTGGGTTTATTAACTTTCATCCACAGGGCTCACCTGTGTAAGTGCTTCCAGCACACCTCAGAGCGCTAGTCTTTTAGTTACACGTGATCTTAACACACACACACACACACACACACACACACACACACACACACACACACGCGCGCACTTTACCTAACTGGAAAAGACAGTACTTTTCTCCACAATCCCAGAAATGATCCATATCATACATTGCCCATACAATTAGATTAAGGGTGTGATCTATTGAACTTGGTTGCATGCTTGTTTGACACTTCCTTGTGTTTTGTTTGTTTTACTCTCCTAGTTGGTCATTTGCAATATCATGCAATGAAGGTATTTGGGGTTTGTTTATTTTTGTTGGTGCTGGGGCTTGAACTGAGGGCCTGGGTCCTTCTGTCCATCAGATTTATCACTGGAATCTGGACCTCTACCACTATGAGGCACAGCTCCATTTTTAATTTGAGTTAAGAATCTCTCAGGTTTGTCTGGCTTGGCTGTCTTCAAAACGTGATCCTCAAATCTCAGCCTACTAAGTAGCTAGATTACAGGTATGCAACATCAATGTCCAGCTCAAAGCAGTTTTAAGGATATAGATAATTTGAAGTGCTCCATTCTTTCTCTTCCTCCCCCTCTCTTCCTTCTACCTTCTCTCTCCTTCTGTAATTACTGATATTTTGAGTTTCTCTGTGTCCTTGCTTTTACAGAGTATGTCATAATGAAAAGTACATGGATTTAAATGTTTTTATACTTCATTCAGCAACACATTGTGTCTTCTGGATGTCTGTACATGGTTTGCCAGTCCATTTCTTTTCATTGCTGACTACTACTTTAATATACCAATGAACAAAAGATTTTTATCCTCGGTTATTGAAGGAAATCTTGATTGCTTCCAACTTTGACAACATTGCATAAATTGATAGAAACATTTGCGTTCAGCATTATCTGGGGAAATAAGTTTTCAAATTAAATTGGAAATATGTAGGAGTACAATAAATGGATTTTAAAGAAAGACTATCTGCTATCTTTGGAAAGAAACTGACAAACTATCTTCCAAAGCAGACAGACTACATTCATATCACCAATAAAATAGATTTCCTGTTGCTTTTCAGCCTTGCCAACAATTGGCAGTCCTAGTCTTTTGGAAGTAATCCATTATAATAGGTATGTAATGATACCTCATTGTTGTTTTAATTTGCAAGTCTTTGCTGATGAATTACATTGAGCAACTTTTAATATGCTTATTAGCCATCTGTATCATTTCTTTTGTGAAATGTCTCTAATTCTTTGGCCCATTTTTCATTCAGGGTGTTTGCTTAGTCATTATATTTTAAAGATTTCAGTTTTGGAAACAGGTCCCTTCTCAAGGGTTTTCAAATATTTTCTTCCCAAGGCTATGAGTGAAAATTCTACTGTCTTAGCAATGTCTAAGCAATGTCTAACTGTAAAGCCACATAGATATTTTCCTTCATCTTCCTTTTGGAGTGGTGGAATTGGGCAGGACAGGATGTGTGGCATCAACCTTGTCTCTCAGCAGCTCCAATGGAATGTCACACCTCCTGCTGGGTGGCCTGCTTTCTGTGCTTTTCCTTTGGCAAAATGGATCTGATTTCTATCTCTATCACTTTCTTTACTCATATATAATTTCTATAATATTTTGCAGAAATATTATAGAATATTTTTGTATATTACTTTTCAATTCACTTGTTTTTGCTTCACTTTCTAGGAATGGCTGCTTTCTACTTGGAATAGGCAATTTTATTTGATATAAAATTAAATACTAAAACCCATGCTCTTCTGCTTGCATAGTTATGCATGAGAAAGCCAAAGAAATATGACCCTACTCTTCTATAGGTCAGATCTTCTATTTCTATCCATACTTCCTTCATTAATTTTCAAATTTGGACCAGGAGTTTGGCCTAGTGGTAGTTGGCCTAGTGGTAGAGTGCTTGCCTAACATGCACGAAGACTGGGGTTTGATTCCTTGGAAACACATGCATAAGAAAAAGGCTGGAAGTGGTGCTGTGGCTCAAGTGGAGCTCTAGCCTTGAGAAAGCCCAAGGACAGTGCTCGGGCCCTGATTTCAAGGTCCAGGACAAAAAAAATAGAACTTTCAAATTTCTTTGAGAAATTTGGAAGCCAGATGCTTAGATATAGTTTTTGCTTTTGTTGTTGTTATTAACCCTACTCTGTTATCTGTATATCTGAATCTGTAGTTTGTACAACATTAAATACTTCTCAATTCTCTTCCTCTTTCCTTGTGGTGTTCTTCTACACATACCTTAAATCTTTGAAACTGTCTCATAGTTCATGGATGGTTTCTTTTTCGTTCTCTTCTTGGACATCTTGTTTAACAGTCGATATTTTAGTTTGAGAAGCGTCTATTGCCATGTTTCCAAACTCATTTGTTATATGCTTTGTCATATCTAGCTTATGATGAGCCAATGTTGACATGGTTCTGGTATAGGGATTTTGATTGTTTGTTTTTTCCCATAGAATTTCCTTTGATGACTTCCTGGAGTTTCTGTTTCTAAGTTTTATCTTACAAGTAGTCCACTTTTTCTAGAAGAGTCCAGTTTCTGTTCCCATAGTCTCTTCTCCAAGAAAGCTGTCAGCTTTTGCTCTATAACTGGGCAGTTGATTTTTTTTTGTGTTAAATAGTTTTAAGCTTTTAACAGACGTAAAAGCCTAGTATGTGCTTTTCACAGCAGCATTTAAACTTTATTTTCTTCTTTAAGGACTTTACTCTGCCCTTAAAGTAAATGTGAAATGCATATGTTTATATCAGTATATTTAATGTATCTTACAACCAGAATTGGTAGCCTTGGGCTAATAAAAAAATTAAGCAATGCATTTTTCTGAAACACTTTTAGATGGATTGAAAAAAAAAACATTATTAAGAGCTGGGCTGATAATAGAGTACCAGCCATAAACATAACAAATAAAAGTGAATATGAAGCTTTGAGTTCAAGGCCCAGAACCTGATTTCCTATTAATAATGTGAGGGTTTGGGATGTAACTTAATGGCAAAGTGCTTGCCCAACAAGTGCAGTATCCTGGGTTCGATCCCTAGTATCAAAGAAAAAAAATATGAATGTGTGCTTATTGTAAACAGTAAATATTATAAATATATCATATACTTGTATAAAAATCATTGCTAGAGTTACAGTGGAAATTAATGCAACTTTTAGGTTAAAAGTGCTATACAAGATTGTAGAAAGGCTAGAAAATTCTAGACAATGTCAATGCAATTTTTTGTAGCAAAATTGCACTTTTTTCAACTTAATAATTTAGTTGTTATTGATGAGCACTGTAAAGGGCATCCCTGACTTCATGACCTTTTCAGTTTTAAAAGGTTATGAAAAATACATAATGATATTCCCTTACAGCATAGTAGATAAATTTTTATACAGAAAATTTAACATCAGTTAAACAATTGCATTAATTTAAGAAAACCTGTTGGAAGGTTTTATTTCCAAAAATCAGGGCAACTAATCTTTCATATATAGATGTGTGTGTGTGTGTGTGTGTGTGTGTGTGTGTGTGTGATTTTCTTCTGTGAGTGGAAATAGCTCTTTACTATTTCTTATTATCTCCAATCTACCAAAATCTGCACTAAATATTTAGTAGGTATGTTCTTACCCTTCTGGAAATATTGAGATTTCAAGTCAGGCTGAGTGCTCTCTGTGCCTCTTTTTGATTAAATGGACAGTGAACTCTTCTGGTTAGATTGGCTTCAAACTGCAGTACTCTAGATATCAGTTTATTAATAGCTAGACTTGCAAATGAGAGCCAGTGGCTCCCAGCAACAGTGTATATCTTTTTATTGAAGTACAGAAATACATAAGTCAACTCTGGATTTTCTTGATGTGAAGTTTGCTCAAATTAGATTATCTTGAATATATTTTCCATTTTTTCATACCATTCCATTTGTACTTTTCCAAACAAATTTGTCTGGTCTACACATGTTCTAAAAGAACTGCAAGTGTAGTTTTATAAAATATTAGAAATTTCATTAGTGTGGGAATAACCACTGAAAATTGATTTGTTTAATCATAAAATTCAAATGTAAGTATTGTAATTGGTGTCGTACTTCCTTTTTTGAATGTACCATGATTGAATGACACAAGAATGCCAATATTGAGTTTGTAACACTCTTAAGATTCCTTTAGATATCTCTAAGAAATTTTAATAAGGCCAGCATACTCCAAAATAGAGTTGGTTTTACGTTAGTTTAATTATTAGAGATGGTAGAATTAAAAGAAACTAATTAGAATCAAAGCTGAATTATATGAGCATATTAACATTGCCCACAGCTAAAATGTAACTTTTTTAGACATTATCTGTACTGTAACACACTTTTTCAGTGATTATCCTTTATGATTTTGCAGAAGTCCTAAACAGTAAAATTAATGCTTCTTAAAACATTAAGCAGAAAAGAAGAGTATTCTAAAATTAAGCCAAAATGTGCAGCATAATGAAGTCATGCTAGAATACAGAGAAGCTGTTTCCAATGGATATTTTTCATCTTATAATATGGTAAAGTTCTGATCAAACTCATAATTTTGTGGAAAGAAATATCATTACTATTTAGCACCAGCAGCAGATTATATTTTCTCATTTCATAAGGAGACATTATTTTTTTGCCAGTCCTGGGCTTGAGTTCAGGGCCTGAGCACTGTTCTTGGACTTTCTCAAGACTGGAGCTCTACCACTTGAGCCTCAGCACCACTTCCGGCTTTTTTGTATGTATGTGGTACCAAGGAATTGAACCCGGGTCTTCGTGCATGCTAGGCAAGCGCTTTAACCACTAGGCCAAACTCCCAGGCATAAAGAGACATTTTTAACTTTGTACTATATACTTATAAGTTATAAGAAACAAAACTTCGAAGATGGAATTTGAATTATTTTGATAAGATCATTGTTATCAGATAAATACTATGTTTTGTTTTCCCTTTGTTCTTATGTTCATTTAGTAATAAGTAATAAACCTATTCTGCCATACATGTATGTACTAATTCTTCAGTTTTCTGTCCCTGGTAACTCTTTTCTGAACACTTTGTCATCAAGATCCATTGGTTCATCTCTCCAAGGAAGTAGCAGAATTATTAGTGTTAAAGTTGTGATTTCAGATCAAGAAGTGTCATTTTGAACTGCTAAGTCTAGTTCTTTCTCAGTTAGGACTATTCTAAGAGAAAAGAAACAATTATTGAGAAATGAGCTGTGAAATTCCAGTCCTCATTATTTTTTTAAAAAAAGAAAGTGTCACTTATTTGTAAGGTTACATTTTCAGGAGAATTTCAAAAATTATGAACAAGTCTATTTCTCTTTTGAGTGAGTCACAATAACCTTTACATGAGACAGAGTCTGACAAGTAGTTTCAAACTTGATTTTCCCATTAGTCTTTCTGTTTTCTGAATTTCTGGCATATGCATACACATTGGTAAACATGATCAATAATCACTCTTTTCAACATTCTTGTTTCCTAAAAATGGTAAGAGAAAACAAGGAACTTTAAAAATGACAAGATGAGTACAGTGTTAGTGGTTAATTCCAGCAAACCTAGCTACCCAGAAGGCTGAGTTCTAAGAGTCAAGAGTCAAAGCCAGAAAGGGTAGAAAAGTTATGGGGACTCTTTTCTATAATAACGTACTTAGAAAATGCTGGAAGTGGAACTTTGGCTCAAGTGGTAAAGCACTAGTCTTTAAGTAAAAGAAGCTTAGGGACAGCGATCAGGCATTGAGTTCAAGACCCAGGAAACACATGCACACACACACACACACACACACACACACACAACCAACCAGCAAGCTCTTATATTGTTCCTATTGTTGTCTGTAGTAAAATCTTTAATATCTTCAGAAATTTAATAATTTTAATATATATGTAATCCATGTATCATTTGACAGCATTGAAAAGGCAAGAAATTATATCTCATTTTCTCAAAAATATTAGTTCTTTCCTTTATTCTCTTTATCCACAGTCTTAAGTTGAACTCAACACTTTCTTGAACATTTCTCTTTTATCTTCCACTGTGGTAATGAGGAAAACATTCAAAACCAAGCAGCTTTGTTGCCTGGACAACGTGCTTCTTTTCTGTATTCATCTGATCAGATAGGGGTCCATTTCAGTGTAAATGTAGACCCATGGATTCTGTTTGCTAATGAATGATAGGGAGTCTATTAAACTTGGGTAATGAAATTGCTTGTAGGAAAAATTTCTCTGTAGAATGACAGAGACGTAGCAAGCAGGGGTGGTATAGAACAGATGCAAGTGGATAGCTACTCGGTACTCAATGAGCTTTCCACAGGCAAGGTTACTCCAGAGCTTAGACAGTTTGGCCTATCTAAGGAAATACAGAAAAAAACTATACAGAGTCCTTAATTTTTAAGAACTCACTAGGAAAGTAGGAACAACAGATGTACAGAGAATCTGTGCCTCCTGGTATAAAAAATATGTTTTATAAAATCAGTGAATGTGTTAAAAATGAAGTGAGGAAGGGATGAGTTGGGGGAGATAGGGGAGAATGTTTAAAGGGGTGATATAGATAAACGTGAATTGCATTAGTCAACTGTGTTGATGAATTTCAACTCCTTTGCACAATTTTTAAAGTAATAAAATATATTAAAGTATAAAGTGATAAAGCTCTAAATTGACCCTTAATGATAAGACACTATGATTCATGAAGATGTGTCTCACTAGATATTGTCAGCCAGTGAATTTATGGACTTCCTATCTTGCAGAAAAAGGCCTCATATCTAAAATATATCAACAACTCAAAAAATTGAATCACTCAAAACTAATCTCCAAAGTAACAACCATCCCATTAAAAAATGGGCCAAAGACTTAAAGAGAGTCTTCTCTGAAGAAGAAACAAAAATGGCCTATAGACACATGAAGAAATGCTCAACATCTCTGGTCATAAAAGAAATGCAAATCAAAACAACTCTAAGATTCCACCTCACTCCAGTTAGAATGGCCAGGATCAGGAAAACGAACAATAACAGATGCTGGAGGGGATGTGGCCAGGAGGGATCACTACTACACTGTTGGTGGGAGTGCAAACTCGTTCAACCACTATGGAAAGCAGTGTGGCAGTGCCTCAAAAGGCTAAACATAGAGCTCCCCTATGACCCAGCAATTCTACTACTTGGCATTTACCCAACCACCCAGAAACAAGGACATACTAAACCCACTAGCACAACAATGTTCATTGCAGCACTATTTACCATAGCAAAGATATGGAACCAACCCAGATGTCCCTCAGTTGATGAGTGGATAAACAAGTTGTGGTATTTGTACACAATGGAATTCTATGCTGCTGTCAGAAAGAACGACATCGCCCCATTTGTTAGGAAATGGAAAGACTTAGAAAAAATCATATTAAGTGAAGTAAGCCAGACTCAAAGGAACTTAGGCTCAATGGTTTCCCTCATTCGTCATAATCAGTAGAAACCTTGGGCTCTACTAGCAGAGATTTGCAATAGAGCAAAATCTTGATACATAAGGACATATAATGTGAAGCTAATTGAAAGGACCTCCAGGATAGTGAAACAAAAGCCATATAATGAATGATTGTTGTCCTTAATATAGTATGTTGTCTCTCATCTCCTTTGCTGTCCCTTGGTTATCTCATATTGTTATAGTATCTCACTTTGTTATCTGATATATTGAATTTATTTGTATTTGGTTATTTGAAATTTGATAGGGAAGGGGGGAAAACCAAGACAGTGGGGGTGTGGAGGGGAGGGAAATGGGTACTAAGACATGTGAAAGGGTATCAATGTATGTGAATTAATGCACCTTCTATATGGCAAATATCATGTAACCCTTTTACTAATTACAATAAAAAAAGAAAAATGTAAAATAAATTTCTGCTGTTTCTAAAGCAAAAAGAAAGAAAGAATAAAAGAAAATGAAGTATTCTGTTTTTGATTGCAACAGGCCAAAGTGTTAATTATATAGTTAGTTTATATATTTGTACCATAAGCCAAGGCTTTCAGTATGTGTAGGCACCATTTTCCCACACTAGCCGTTATATGTTTGAATTATTTTCTGTTATACAGAGCATCTTGTAGAAAACTGAAAATTCCACAAGTGTGTCTTATGGAACAGGCAGGACCATAACTGGTACAAGGCAGTTCAACTGGAAGGAATTCAAAAACATCATTCATTCTCTTCAAATTGTTGTAAGATGAGTCTGACCAAACTGAAAGGAGGTTTTGGCTGGAAGATGTCAGAACTGTCTATCAGAGTGGATGTGGACACAGCCACAGAGCAATCGAACCTGCCTCTATAATGAACTCCACGTGGAAATAACTTTTCTTCTTCCTGTAAACTGCTTAGTGTTTATGTCCTGCAAAGATGATGTGCGCCACTCATACATTCCTTTCTTCAGGTGGTAGGTTGATGTATCTGCATCCTTTCAATGGGTGCACATCAACACATCACTGGTAATACCAAAAGAGCTTGCTCAAACAGGTATCATTCAACATATTCACAGCATAGAATTCACCATAATGTATTTGCATAAGTTGAGAAGTCTAAGTAGGAATTTCTTAGAGGTGGGTGTACTGTCAAGGTAATTCTTTCAGATGAGCCTATCTTACTGAGCTGTATCCTCATGAGTAATATTGAAGATTATAAGCAAATTAAATTGAACCGAGGCATGGGTGTCTCATGCCCAAAATCCTAATTCTTCAGAGGTTGAGATTTTAGGATTGCTGG
Source organism: Megascapheus bottae (assembly GCF_031878675.1). Classification (NCBI taxonomy): domain Eukaryota; kingdom Metazoa; phylum Chordata; class Mammalia; order Rodentia; family Geomyidae; genus Megascapheus; species Megascapheus bottae. The sequence goes on from NC_143517.1 coordinate 3,048,134, forward strand.
TCAAAGCCAACTTGGGCAGAAAGATCCATGAGACTCATCTTCAATTGGCCACCAAAAGAGCCAGAAGTAGAGTTCTGCCTCAAGTTGTAGTGCTCCAGTCTAGAACACAAAAGCTCTTGTCAAGCCATGAACCCAAACCTCAGGACCAAAAAATTGAAAGAAAGAAAGAAAGAAAGGAAGGAAGGACGGAAGGAAGAAAGAAAGAAAGACAGAGAGAACACAGAGAGACAGAGAGGAGGGAAGGAGGAATGAAGGAACTTGATTCTGGTGTACTCCCAATATTCAGACTTTTCTCTGAAACTAAGAAGTATCAGGTCTAGTTAATATTTGTATACTTTTTCTGCCTGGAAACAACAATCGGTATAGGCTTTCACTAGCCCTTGGTGGCTTACAACTATAATTATAGCTATCCAAGATCTAAGATATAAGGATTATAACAGCCCTGGAGAAAATCTATGATTATCTTTTCTCCAATCAATCAACATAGGCCAGAAGTAGAAATGTAGCTCCTGCAGTAAACTACCAGTCTAAGTGTAAAAAGCCAAATCAGAGAGAGAAGCCTAAGTTCAAGCTCTAATACCAGCATAAACAAACCAACTAACAAACTAACCAACAAAAAATAATTAGTAAATACATGGTGGATGTGAGTAGTATATCTACTTAAGATATTATTTTGAGGGAAATTGTTTTGAACATATATACATATATGTAATGTATAAAATTTCTATGACTTTTTTGAAAGTAGTCTCAAGTATTTTCTTACCAAATTTTAGGAAGAATGAACCGTGTACTTTATTTTTAATTAGACCATTAGAAAAACCCAAATTCTATTTTCTCTTCTTCTCAGAAGTACATTAGTAAAAAGCACTTTGGGTAGGATAGTTATCTTTGTGAATAGAGGGACACATGTGTGATATATTTGGTAGGAAACCTGGGATACACATAGTGGATTCTGCATACCTTTCTACTATTGCTATTTTCTGACCATTTCCTGAAATATTACTTATGCAATAAAATTGTCCTCACTTGATTCAATGTTGATCATTATCTCTAATATTTCATTGGTGTTTGGCAGGGCCTTTTATTTTCAATGATAGACTTTGACAAAGGGAGAAGAATCTAGTAAGTAGATCATAACAAAATAAATAAATTGGAAGAGAGCTGGGCTCAGCATCAGTCTCTTGACAAAGTTGATAAAGTGCTATAACTGTTCAAAGCTTGTGAAGTTATCTGGATGGGCCATGCTTTAAGGGCTTATTTTCAAATAGAGTTATTGCAGGGGTAGTGGAACTTAAGGTGCTTAGGTCTCACTGGGTAAAATTAGGTCATTTGTGGAGTTTCCTTAAAGAGGATACTGGAACTCTTCTTGTTTATTTCTGTTTTTGCTTCCTGCCTGCCATGAGGCAAGCAATTCCATTAGCATACTCTAGTGCTCCAAGGTCCAGCTCAAAGCAAACATACTTCATTCTCACCAAGACCCTCCACAATGGAGACCATCAACCAAATGTTGAAACCCTGAAACCTCTAAAACTTGGAGCTAAATCCTTTCATCTGTCTTTGTTGCATGTTGCTTGCATATTGTTACAATACAGGAAGGGTGATTAACATTGAAAGTGGTAGAAAAGTACTAAGACAAATACATGGGAGCACACAGGTATGTGAATACTCAGCCAGCCACACTCTTGCATTGAGGAAAGTTGATTAACTTTACTCATGGCTCTTCCATTGGCTTTGATGCACAAAAGATAAAGCTCTAGGTCCTTCTCTCAGTTACAGAAACTGTAATGTAATTGTGTGGGTTGGCTCTCACACAGTCTGTAGGTAAAATGGCTTTTCTTTCCCTGGCAAAGAATTCACCATCAGATATCACCAGATATCCTGTGGTGCCTTGTCCAGGGGAATAAAGCTTCTCTTCATCGCAGCATTAAGTGATAAGAGTATATGAATGCAGGAAAAGTTGTACAACACCAAAATATGAGAGTGCTGATGGTGCTTCAAGTGGTACTTGAAACTCAGATATAGCCCTGATTTTGCTCTTAGTTTTTCTAGATATTGTCTCAGATTTTTCCACCCAGGGAGCCATGTACCCCGGCCCTCTGCTCTTTACCTCAGGAGTGGCTAGCAGTATTCCTCTGTATCAGTGTCTGTTTCTTTGGTTGAACGGTGGCTTGGAGACATGTTAATCCTCCTACATGTCTTAAACTGAAAGGCACATTCTCTACTATCGTTTCTCCCCATGTTCAACAGATTTCCTGCCTGCAAAGAAGGAACATTTATAAATTACCCATTTAGGTAGCATTGATTTCTCTTGTAATTTTTTAACCTCCAGTTGTTTTGGTGGTGTAGTGTGTGCTTTGTTTTACATATCACTTTTCCCTAATTTATTTTTAGATATGAACCTATTATCTTTCCAGTAGGCCTAAACATCAATGAAAGATAAAAAGTAAACTCAGTAAATTCAGCCTTTTTGAAGTAGTGATAGACAAGAGATTCAGGTGATTGCCACTAGTTTAATTCATTACCTTGTTTAAAGTTACTTAAATTTATATTTTATTTGAAGTAGGGGATATAAAAACTAGTGATTAAAGAGACATTTTCTTAGGCCTATGATGTGATAATTGTTCTTTTTCCTTTAATACTTAAGAAAAAGTCTGTGTATGCATGAAATATAATATTGATAGATTAGAAAATTAAAAATATTAGTTTCTGAAGATTTCTCTTTTGAATAGTGCTGGGGTTGGCTTCAGAGTTTTGTGCTTTTTAGGCTATTACTCTACTTATTGAGTCAGGTCCTCAGCCTTATGTTTTGGTGGTAATTATTTTTTTGTGTGTGGGTTATGGGGCTTCAACTCAGCCTGGGTGCTGTCCTTGAGCTCTTCAGCTCAAGGCTACTGTCCTACCCTTGAGCCAAGACCCCATTTCATGTTTTCTAGAGGTAAATTGGAGATTAAAGTCTCAGAATCTTTTGTGCCTGGGCTGGCTTTTAACATTGATCCTCAGATCTAAGCCTCCTAAGTAGCTAGGATTATAGATGTGAGTCACTGCGCTTGGCCTTTGGTGGTATTTTATTTTTCCAGTCCTGGGCCTTGAGCTCAATATCTAAGCACTGTCCTTCAGCTTTTCTAAAGGCTAGAGCTCTACTATTGAGCCACAGCACCATTTCAGGCTTTTTCTATGTATAAGTGTTACGGAGGAATCAATCCAGGGTCTTCGTACATGTTAGGCAAGCACTCCACCACTTCGTCAAACTCCCGGCCAGGTAGCTGTAATCTTATTTTAGCCTCCCCATTGTGGTTGAGGTCATGGGTGCATCATAGCACTCAGCATGTCCCTATAGAGATTGGGTTTCACAAACTTTTGTTCTTGAACTGGATTGGAACTCCTGATCTCAGCCTGCTATGTAGCTTGGGATCACAGGTCCCTATCCCTAGGTCTCACTATAGGTTAAGAAGAAATGTCACTATTTTTCCTGCCAAGAATGAAACATTTTGAAACATTTTTAATGAATTAAGGATTGTTTCTAAAATTTCATGTTAAATAGTGATTCAAAGTGAAAGTTAACAGAAGATTTTAGAGAATATTGGATGTATTTATCTCAAAATTCAAGCCAGAATAGCTTTTGGAGGAATTGCTTTAAAGCTTGGAGGATTGCACAAAGTCCCCTCAGGATTATATTTAACAAGTAGAAAACTTATTTATTGAATTTTGAGGAAGAAAAACCAAGTGAAGGAAGAACTGAGAAATTATTGAACACGAATAGAATAAATACACTGAAGTGAAAGGGTTGTTTTAGGGATGTTGTATTCTAATCCTATGCTTCAATTGAAATATTAATTTAATTAAAATTGTGTCATAATATGAATGGTCACACATTCAAATATATGCTAACTTTAGTATAGTATGTAGATTGGTATATGCTATTGCTTATTTCATATTGCTGGTATAAAATCACATGTAAGGAAACACTAATAAATCAAATTATCTTGTAATTGGATAATTAAGTGAAGAAATACTCTAGTTTTCAATTGCTTAGATTGTAGCCCAAAGAGATAAAGTATTTTATATGTATTGTATGTCAGAATCAATGTTAAAAATGTTATTTCCTGACCTGTGCAATAAGAATCAGTTGCTCATTTGTACTGCAATTCTGCACCTTCATAATAGGAAGTGGCTTGGCAGTGATGGCCTTATCTCAAAAACCTCTAGTGAATACATTCCACTAATCGATTTAATAGAAGGAATCTGAGTGGATGCACATGAAGCTAACTCCATTTCTGGCTTAATTCCAGAATCTAGGATTGATGCATGATATTCACTATCTGTAATTTTACATGTTGTTTTGAATTCAAACAGTACAATTTTCATCTAAAAATTAACTATTCATGATAGACAGACCCAGAAAAATTTGAGCTTCAGAAAATATCTTGATTTTACAATGACTTAAGGGAGTGATGTGGAATTCTGTAAGTCCTGTTGCTCCCATCAGCTCTGAGTTCTCAGCTGCATCTTTAGGCAAATGAAAGTGTCAGTGTATATAAAGAATATTTAGTATTTCTTGAGTAGTTCATAAGAGAGGGTGACCACATAGTGTTTGGATTCAGATTCTTGTATTAATGTTACTAATTACTGTTCTATAAATAACGTTACAAACAACAGGCAGACTAAATTACTCCACATCCTGAAATTGGTGTTTGATTCATGTTGAAAAATTATTGAAGTAAGAATCCTCCATAAATTTGGGTTGTAATACAATTTTCATTTTTTATAAGTTAAGTTGAAAGATACAATTATTCAATGTTATATTCTTATAGTATAGATTATATTATATTTAATTATAATTCATTGTTTTAAATTATAGTAATAAACATTAGCAACATATATACTGATTTCCTATATTATACATTACTCTATTAAATATGATTTAATATATTGTTTATACAGATCACCTATTATATTATGCCATATAATGTATACTATTATATGATTAATAATTTTATTCTAAGGAACCATATTAATAGAATATATTCAGTTATATTATCAATGTATAATTATACAGAGCTTAAAGACAGTTTAGAATAATGTATTATTAAAAATGTGAAAGAATGCATTGTGCTTTACTATTAACCATCCTTCCATACTTTTTGGTATTTAAGGGAAAATAACAGATCTTTACAAACAAAAGTTTTGATTTTCAGTCAATTTCATTGGAGTCGAGTTTATAAGAATAATCACTGTATGGTTGATGAATATCCAAATTCATTCAATGCTCAGAAATATCTGGAGGAGTATAAGAGGATGCAAAGAACGACAAATCTTTTTTATGTATATGTATGTAAGATGTCAGATGGCTATAATTACTTAGGCAAGGTAATGAGTACATTTCTTGTCTATCATTGTTACCCCCTCACTTGTCTTCTCCCACCTTCCCTCCCCACCAACTCCCCTTCCCCACTCTAGGTTGTAAAATTCATTCCCAACATAGTGATATAGTGTCTTGAGGATATAAGAATGTATGAAGTCTTTTACACTGATGATTATATTATGACTTTGTTTTCATTTCATTATAGAGGATTACAGTGAAACTAATGTCTTGGTTATAGTTATCCTTTCTCTTGATTGATTGTGGTGTTGCATATAGTCTGAGACAAAGCATAAAATTTTACACCCCCTTCTTGAACATTTGTTTGTTAAACATGTCATTTGAAATATGATGTAAAAATCAATGTCCATAAATTCTTCAAATAAAAAAACTAGGAAGCAAAAGACTGAGGTGTATTTCCAGTGGTAGAACACATGCCTAATAAGTATGAAGCCAAGAATTCTATCTCTAGAAGTCTCAAAATAAATAAAACAAATATAAGATAAAGCAAAATGACACCTTCTCATGATAACAATGTACCTATTTTGTAATTGTTTTTAACAAAAGGTCATAATACAAAGAGTATTCATAATCATACCTGACATTCTAGCAAGACTGATTGATTTTTGTACACAGCACAATCAAATATGGACACAAGCCTCCAGTTGTGTATTGAGAAGGATTGGCAAGAATGTGATAAAGTCCACAGAAGCAACAAATCAGAAGGGTAGTAAATATCGAAGCTCAGACTGCCAAAAGAGCTTTGTTGGGTTCCTGCACACTGTATCCCTCTATTTTCATGTTTTTTTTTTTTTGAGAAAAACAGGAAAGCCCTACCTCCTGTGAAATGGAAATTATTAGGAGATTTTCCCCAAAGAGACTCCACAGGTGGCCTTTTCAAAAATATCAAAATAAGAAGACAGCAAAATGTTCATATTTTAGTTCTATGTAGAAAAGAGGGAAGAAATCAACTTTTTTTTTTTTTGCCAGTCCTGGGCTTGAGCTCAGAGCCTGAGCACTCCCCTTGGACTTTCTCAAGGCTAGAACTCTACCACTTGAGCCTCAGCACCACTCCCGGCTTTTTCTATATATGTGGTACCAAGGAATCGAACCCGGGTCTTCGTGCATGCTAGGCAAGCACTTTAACCAGTAGGCCAAACTCCCAGCCCAGAAATCAACTTTTATAAAGAATTTCCTGTGACATGCTTGTTGGAATGTTATGTGGAAGCTGAAATTAGTTTATAAACATAAAAGTAGATACATTGCGTAGGGTGTAAGTGTGTATAAATGTATTAGCAGAAGTACAGTAGAATTCAAATGGTGTAATTCCTAAGGCTAAAGTTCAAAATCAACACCAGAAAATAGGTACTTCAAAGAGTGGGGGTGAAATCAAGGGGGAAGGGTGGAAGAAGAGGAAAAGGGGAAGAATACAATCAAGAATTTAATGTATACCCTGAAAAACTTAGAAAAGTGAGGAAAGGGGTAGAATTGGGAGGGGAAGGTGATAATTTTTCATGGATGGCCTTGAACAAAATGCATTGTATTCATAAGCTGCTTTGTTAAATGGCAAGCCCTTTGTACAACTTCTTAAAGGAAATAAAATAAAAAATAGAATACATCTTTACCATCAAACACATTTTACTTCCATAGTCACCCAAAGATCTGAGCCTAGGCTGGGAGAATGATATAGTGGTAGAGTGCTTGCCTACCCTGCAAGAAGCCCTGGGGTCGATTTCTCTGTACCACATACACAGAAAAAGCTGCAAATGATGCTGTGGCTCAAGAGTAGAGTGCTAGCCTTGAGAAAGCCTATGGACAGAGCCCAGGCCCTGAGTTCAAGCCCCAGATCTGGCAAAAAAAAAAATGATCTGAGCCTACAATTTACTTAAACATCCCAGCCAGTTTTCAAGTATGTGAAAGGAAGAATAAAAGAATAAAAGGCTATTGCCCTAATTCACAGCTGTAAATATATTATAGTTAAAAATTTTACAGCTGTTCATATCACAGTTATCAAAATCACACAAACTCTGAAGGATCAAGCATCCTGAGCACTTATGTGCAGAAACACTAAAGTAACGAAAATTTCAGGTAGAACCATAGAATAAGGCACAAGACAGAAGTGTTTGGTTTTGATTTATATAGGACATGATCACTTTGACACAGAACGAGATCAAACATTGAAGTTCAACTCACCAGGAGGAAAGAGAGGTTCTATTATTTATCAACGTATCGTACTGTGCTGCTAGAAATGAAACTCAGGGCTTCACACATGCTGGCAAGAGCTTTACCACTGGGCTACATCAACAGCTCCCACCACTTCTGTCTTAACTAAGCCCAGTAGCTGTAATTCACAGTCAAAACTGAAGGAGATACAAGGAAAAACTTCCATATGTAATGATCATGAGGAAGACTTTAACGTTTTCTAAATGACATTATGACTTTCCATCCTGATTCCAAGTATCTGTACATAGAAGATGTGACTCACAAAAACTATTAAGAAGAAAACAAAAACAAAACTTCAGGCAGACACTTCTGTTCTGAAGCATATACATTTTGTGTTGAAAATTATATGTCAAACTAGCAGCGAGTTGCGATGACAGTACAAAACTATGCCACTTTTTAACAAGAGTGCCAAGCAGAGAAGAGTAATTGTGGCCTGAGGATAATTTGTTGCTAGGCAGATGTGTCAGTAGGAACAGATGCAACCTCAGTGGTGTCTAAAAATGTCCTGAAACAATAGACGGGAAATGATGGCCAACTCATTTGGAAGTGTTTTTCTGGTGCGTGCTGAGCAGGCAGAGGGACGAGCGATAGTCCGATAAGCTCTTGTGCAATGGCCACAGGATGCTGGGAAAGGTAGCAAGCACCATCTGCAGAAGAGAAATGGTGAGTGCTTCTTATGAGATGCAGTTTTGGGTATGCCGTGTGCTTCTGCCAGGAGATCAGCAACACTAACCTTCACTAACCAAGACTGTAATTCCACTCTCATTCTGACTCCTCTGGCCTCAGATGTGTTGTTGACCTACCAATCCAATTTTTATTCTGTTGTAAATGAATTTCCCCTAACATCAATGAGCACAGTGTTGTCTTAAGTCTCTAGCTTAATAATATTTAGATTGAGGCCTTTTTGAGTTTTATGATGTCTCAAAGGATAAGTAATCAGGATGTTGGAAAGCCAAGTCCAGTACATATGTTTGTTGTATAAAACTACTGAGTTCTGGGGCCGGGAGTTTGGCCTAGTGGTAGCGTGCTTGCCTAGCATGCACGAAGACCCGGGTTCGATTCTGTGGTACCACATACTTAGAAAAGCCAGAAGTGGTGCTGAGGCTCAAGTGGTAGAGCTCTAGTCTTGAGAAAAATCCAAGGACAGTGCTCAGGCCCTGAGCTTAAGCCCAGGACTGGCAAAAAACAAAAAAACAACAACAAAAAAAACCTACTGAGTGCTTAACAACATAAAGGAAGGCAATTGGAGGTGACGTCATCAACAGTCTAGGCCTGGTGGTTCTTCATGGGATGCAAGATTAGTGTGCTACAGGGATGGGATTTTCCAGCATCCAGCCATTAAAAGTAACGCACTTGACATTTGTGTGAGTCCAAAGAAGAACTGATGGATTCTAACAATACCATCTGCAAGTCCTTAAGAAACCACTATCATTATGACCCAAAGACTGCATAATTACCTACACAAAGCCAGTGGGAAACTGATCATAAACATCTGAGCTGGGTCAACTTCATGATTAGTGACGTGTGGTGTGTGTGTGTGTGTGTGTGTGTGTGTGTGTGTGTGTGTGTGTGTGTGCGCACGCGCCTATCCTGCAATGTGAATTCCGAGCCTGGGCACTGTCTCTGAGCTTCTTTTGCTCAAGCCTAGTGGCCTACCACTTGAGCCACAGTGTCATTTCCAGACTTTTCTGGGTAGTTTATTGGAGATAAGAGTCTCACAGACTTTCTTACATGGGCTGGCTTCAAATCCCAATCCTCATGTCTCAGCCGGTTGAGTAGTTAGAATTTACAGTTGCAGGAATTGGCAATATTTTCACCTTGCGATGGGTTTATTATCATAGGGTAAGTGGAAATGAAAGACTGAAAAATTATAATAGGAAAAAGTAAGGAAAAATGAGAATTAAAATGGACTATAAAAGTTGAGTAATTCTAAACACTTAAAAATGGGAAGTTCATAAAGGAAAACACTAATTAAAAAGTATGCTGGGCACCAGGGGCTCATGCCTGTAATCCTAGTTATTAAGGAACTAAGACCTGAGTATGGTTCTAAGTCTCGGTAAGACAATCTATGGGACACTAATCTCCATTAACTTCAAATAAAGACAGAAACAAAACTAATGAAAAAGCCCAGACCCTTAGTTCAAGTCCCAGGACTGGCACACATGTACCTGTCCCCACACTGCCCCAGTTACACAAAAGCATGGCTTACATTTGAAACAAAAAGTTGAACTTCTGTGAAACCCCCTATAATACGCATAACTCCTGTATATACACACTCATGCACACACGTACACATACACACACACAAATACACACACACACTCATGCACATGCATGCATATGTACTCAGTACAGCAACGACTGTCAATTATATAGAGAAATCCTGTTGGCAGGGAAGAGCTAACTACACAGGAAAGGTATAGAATCTCTCTATAGCAGGCTAGGCTGTGTGCTTGGCCCATATTCCTCTGCACTTTCTAATTTAGGATAAATCTGACAGCTTTGTGGCACTTAGGGAGGGCAGTAATTTGCAGCTAGGGCTTGCCAGAAACTAGGACCCTGAAAAACCACATGCTATGAATGAGAATAAACCTGCTCTGGGTACATCTCCAGGGAGCACACACACTATTTAGCCTCAGAGGTCTCCAACATTCAGATTAGTCTAAATGGTTATAGAGTGGTAGCCCAAATGCAGAGAGGAACAAGTGAGATATTTCTGCAAGCAGTTAACAGGTCCCTCCAAATTAGGCCTGTACGAGCCTCTTTTTCAATTGCAGTGTTCCACCTATAATAAAAAATAAATCACCTGTAGACCAAGAAGTATTCAGGATAATTAGGTAAAGTAATAAATGTTCTATAAAGATAGAGCAGATACAGAAGTTGGAGTTATCAGAAAAGCTATAAAAATCTTATCACTCCTAAAATTTAAGACTACATAAAATTGAAAAAAAATTCCTAGATTTCATTGCAAGAACCTACTTAGAACAAATCACAAAATATCATAAAGATATAAAAATTAAAAAAATGGAGTGAAGGATGAGAAGTAACTGCAAAAATGATCTAGAAATAGATGTTGAGGAAAAATATACAGCATTGCAAATACATTAAAAACACATCAATGTATACTATAAAAGTATAGAAATACTAAATATCTCCACACAGGAAGTATAATTTAACATATATGTTCTATCAATTACTGTAGAAATTAATCATGTCAAGCAAATCACAAGGCAAATACCTGTATTCTTAACTATCTACTATATCAGTGAAGGTCAGGGGATCACAATCCAAGGTCAGTGTTGGAAAAGGAAAGATGAAACCTTGTGTAAAATAAATCACTAAAAGCAAGACTTGCTGGAGGCATGGCTTCAGTGGAAGAGAGCTTGCCCAATTAGCATACACATGCATAAACAGACACACACAGAGATTTTCAGTCATCAACTAACATTTATGAAAACCAGAAACTATATACATAAGGAAGGTCATAAAATGTAAATTTTACTCAAATTGATTAAATAAATTTAGTAAATAGAATCTAAAGATCTATAAAGATAATAAACATAGCATTAGACTATTCTAGGAAAAAAATCCTACAGAATGTTAGAAAACATAAATAAAATTTCCCTCCTTAAGAAACATAAAATGAAAACTGTTTCTCATTAAATTCAGGAAAAACAATTTTATGAAAATTGTTAAAACTGAATTGTGAATATCTATTATTTTTAAGAAGTTAGTAAAATAAATTCATAAAACATTTGAAAAATTATTTATGAAATAAACAATAAGGAATATTTGGAAATAAGTTACAAAATGTAATTAAGGAGCCTAGAGTTTGGCCTACTGGTAGAGTGCTTGCCCAGCGTGCACGAAGACCTTATATGATGCCCCAGTACCACATACATAGAAAAAGCTGAAAGTAGTGTTGTGGCTCAAGTGGGAGAGGCCTAACATTGAGAAAGCCCAAGGACAGTGCTCAGGTGCTGAGTTCAAGCCTCTTGACTGGCAGAAAAAAAATAATATGTAATTAAGTTATAGCCAGGAACCAGTGGCTCGTAATCAGGAGGCTGAGATCTGAGGATCTTGGCTGAAAGCCAGCCAGGGCATGAAAAGTCCTTGAGACTCTTTTCTCCAATTAACCACCAGCAAAAAGGAAATGACCTGTGACTTAAGTGGTAGAGCACCAGCCTTGAGCTGAGTCTTTGGGGACAGTGCCAGGTCCAGAGTTCAAGCACCAGAAAATAAAGAAAAATAATTTTAAAGTTCTGAAAACTCATGAACATATCAAAATGTTTAATTTCACTGTAGCTCTAATAGTCTAGCCATACAAAAATCACAATTTTTACAGTGGGATAAGAGAGAAGAAGAAATATTATCTTTTTGTGAGGTATTTGTTTGTATAGGGATTCCTAGAGAGTCAATCCTTCATTGGCAGAATTATTGAACAGACTTAAGAAATAAATGAATTCTTCCAGATAGTGCTATTTCAATATAAGCATCAGCTTATAAAATACATTAAGAAACCCCCTATTGTCATTTTTTTATACTTTGGTACGTTTTATATTGTACATAAGTTTATCTGGTTTGGGGAAAGGAAGGAGAATCACAAAAATGATGAGACAATGGACAAAGGGTGAGCCAATACAACAGTGATACTATGTTGGTAACGCACTTTATCACTTAGGGGGAGGGACTCCTGGTAGCGATGGAGGGAAGAACAAGTGAGGGGTAACACTATTTGACAAAAATTGTGCACATTTCCTTACTCATGAAACTGTAACCCTTCTGTACATCACCTCTACAATAAAAATGCAACAGGTATACTAATTTTTTTAAATTGATCATAAATAAAATGAGGTCTATAACATTTTCATGCAAAAATAATACAATGAATGACATATATGATAAAAAATCATTAAATAAGTTGAAAGATTTAAAACATAAGTGGAAATTTGACCGTGCTGAAGATATCCATTCTCTCCACTTCAGTTAATTTAAATATTTTAATAAGAATAAAGTGAGTCAGTACTGGCAGTCATCACTTTAAACAAAATAGTCTGAGATATTAAGCATTAGAACCAGATTCAGATGCAACACAGATTTTAGAATTACCAAATAAGGTGTTAAAATGGCTAAGTTCTCTCACAGAAATAGTAGAAAAAAGGAAAAGGCTGAATGAGTAATTATAACAGAGAAGCAGAGAGAATTTAATGAAAAATACTAGAACATTGTAAGAGTAATGAGGGATGTTTCTGTTGCTTTAATTAATAGAATTCACAATACCAAGAAAGAAATGCAGCAGAAGGAAAAGTAAGGAGGTATGAAAGCAAACACCTAAGAAATATATTATGATTTCCAGAGCTGTCACATATGTATGCTTGGAACAACTGAACAAAAAGAGAGAGAAGGAAGGAAGGAAGGATGAGGGAGAAAGGACAAAAGGTGCAGAAGAAAGATGCGTTGAAATGATGACAGCTGGAAAGTTCCTCAAATTAACACAAAACACCAATCACAAATTGAGGTTGAGCAGAAAATACCAACTAGAATAAATCCTAAAATCATCTAATACAAGTAGTATGAGTTAAAAATCTAGAAGAACAAAGGCAAAGAGAAGTCTGGAAATCAGCCACTGGACAAAGACATTGAGCAGAAATGTTTGAATAAGGACAATTATAGATTGGTTCTCACTGAAATTATGCAACAACTGCTGAATGGAAATATTTCAAATATCTAAAGGCTCACAACATTTAAACTTGATTTCCAATAAAATACTGTTCATAACCAAGCAAGAAATACTTTCTTTTCTTATTTCTGTGATTGTGCCTATTGGGGCTTGAACTCAGGGGCTTAGGTTCTCACTTAGGTTTTTCACTCAAGGCTAGTAGTTTACCACTTGAGCCACAACTCTATTTCCAGTTTTAGCGGCTTAATTGGAGCAAATGTCAAATTGTCTGTATAGACTGGTGTTAAACTGTAGTCCTCAAATCTCAGCTTCCTGAGTATTTGGGATTAGAGGCATGTGCCACCAGTACCTGATGAGGGAAACAGTATTTCTGTCACACAAAAACTGAAGCCATTCATCATAGCAAGAAGAGTGCTACACGAACAGTAGGTCACTCTGCTTTTACTCTGAAAAGTCACTTGAGTCAACTTGGCAACTTAAAACGGCATAAAGAAAAGACAAACACAGGAGAAGAAATAAATGAATATACAATATTTTTATGTTCTCAATTGAAAATATTTCTGTCATAATAATTCATAAAAAAAGATTCTATCATATGGATAACTTAAGTGAATGACATCAATTCAGAGCACCCAGTGAGTGAAAATGGCACTGACTGAAATATTTAAAATGCCACTTCAGGGATTTCTTTCTGGCAGACTCTCTGTACTGCTCTGATAGGATAAAAATAAAGGAGGGAAATAACTATTAGATATGCATTGTTATCAGTAAATGTGGAAACATTGATAAGATTATCAGAAATAATAGAGGGCATTAGAAAGTCAGAAGCAGTGTCAGCAGCAAAGGCGTTTAGAAATTTTAGTGATAGTTGAAAAGAATTGAGGTTTCCTTCACTGGTTATTAGTGGATAATATTATTTTGAATTCCAGGAGGATGTGTCCAGTTCAGTGGCGGGAATAAATAAAACATTTTTATTTAAAAGAAATAATGAATAGTACAGACTTATATTTTTTTCCTTGCCTTAGGCCTGATGTGCTAATAGTACACTTAACAGATTCCTTCTTTAGGATTAGAGAAATAGTTCATAAGACAACAATATGTGGGTGATTTGAAAAAGACCAAAGGCCAGTTTTTCCTCTTTATTCCCACTGCTATATTATGTAATTTTTTTCTTTCCTTAAACGTGTAGAAGACAACACAACAGTCTTTAACATATTTTTTCAGTTTTATTATTTATCTCCAAGACAAATGCATAAATAGTTTCACATAAAGACTCTGGGCCAAAATAATAATAATAATAATAAAATAGTTTCTAGTAAGATTCTAACTTATGCTGAGGATGTGTTTTTGATGATAGTATACCTGTATCAAAAATACAAGGCTCGGGGCCAGGAGTTTGGCCTAGTGGTAGAGTGCTTGCCTAGCATGCATGAAGACCTGGGTTCGATTCCTCAGTACCCCACATACATAGCAAAAAGCCGGATGTGGTGCTGAGGCTCAAGTGGTAGAGTGCTAGCCTTGAGAAAGTCCAAGGACAGTGCTCAAGTCCTGAGTTTAAGCACAGGACTGGCAAAAAAAAAATACAAGGCTCTAGGTTTAAACACCAGTACTTCCACAAGGACATCTAATTTACAGTGTCCTACCTAGAAGGAAATACTGATACTGCTAGTGGGTTACTCATCTATTTCATTTTCTTTTTCTGTTTCAATTTATTTTTCCTTACATCCAGAAAAAAAGAAACCCAGTTATCTGAAAGAAACACACACACACACACACACACACACACACACACACACACACACACCAGAGTAATGCCTCTTATCCCTTCCTCTGAGTATTTTAAACACTTTTTTTTATAATATTATCCTTAATTGTACAAATGAGTTTCAATTCACCATGATAGTTTATGAGTACTATGAACATTGATCAGTATCACACCTTTCATCATTCTTCTCCATCTCCCTCAATCCCATTTGTCCTTCAATTATCCTACTTCCATTTCCACACAAATACTTTGATTTTTTAAATTATAAATTTAAAGGTGATATACACAGGGGTTACAGTTATATATCAGATAAACAGTACCTTACTTTTTGAACACTATTACCTTTGTCCTTCCATTTCTGTGCCTTCTTATCATTCCAAAGACAGATGATGAAACAAACAAGACAAAAGGAAAAGAAACAGAAATCGCAGCAACAACTAAAAAATCCCCTCTTGTTCCCATTTCCTGGAGTTCATTTTGGTAAATATTATTTTATATTAACTATCTGGTGTATTATTTTAAATGATTTGGGGTTTTTTTGTTACCGACAATAGGCTTACTAGGAATGATAAAATTAGAAACAGTGTATGGAAACAAAGTCAGATTCCAGATACAAAAGACAAGATAAAGTCTTGATTATTTTCTCTACATATAAGATTTCAAAATAATGATTTTTTTTTCTCAAAGAATTCATAATGGAAGTATAGGGAAGCTTTCTTTTGGTATTTGTTCTAAATTCATCTTTTGAAATCTAATCAGTACAGTACTGGAAATAGTCTAGGATTGTCTCCTGAGTCCATATAATATATCCTAATGGCATGTTACAGTGCTTTGTCATTTAATATAACAATATTTTAGACCATTCTCCTATCTGCCTTAAAATGATCTCTTCCTTTATTTAAATGATAGTTTTGTGATGAAGCTTTGGGCACTGTGATTACTCATTGCTATGATTTTCTGAGCCTTTTAGCAAATAAGAACATTTATTTTTTCAAGATGAGATATATAATGAGGTCATTTTGTAGTTCAGATTAGAACTATACTGCTATTACTTAAATTCTTAGTCATCATTCACTATACAGCAAATAATATTAGAATCAAAATATACATCTCCCTACACCAATAAGTTTGATAAAATATTCATTCCATTCAATTTTGTGCCAATCTCAGGGCTTGAACTCAGGGCCTGAACACTGTCCTTGGGCTTTCTCAAGGCCAGAGCTCTACCACTTTGAACTACAGCACCACTTTCAGCTTTTTTCTATGTATGTGGTGCTGAGGAATCAAACCCAGGTCTTCATGCATGCTAGGCAACCACTTTACAAATAGGTTAAACTCCCGGTGCCCCATTCTTTGTTTTTATAAATTGCTTTAGTTTATTTGAGTTCTTTTAACAAAATTCCTGAAATCAGAGAAAAGTATGAAAAACAGAAATGTATTTCATGCACATTTAGGAGAAGTTCATGATCAAGGTGCATTCAGTTTTATGGGATGAGCTACATCTTCCAGATGGAGGAGTGTATACATCATTATGTGACAGAAAGTGGAAGGGATAACATGAGCATTCTGCAAAACCTTGTCTGTAAACATGTGTATACCATCTACAAGGGTAGAGTTATTACAGAAAGTCAGCTCTCAGAGGTTCCACCATCACAATGGCAACACTGCTTTACAGAAGCATAATTTTTAAGGGACGTATTCAAGCTCTGAGAAGTGGAGAGGTAAAAAGAGAGGGATGAAGGGAGAGAGGGAAGAAGGAAAGGAGAAGGGAAGGAGGAAGGGAGGGAGGGAGGGAAGAAAGGAAGAAACTGAGAAACTAGAAGGGATATGGAAAAGGAAGAAAGAAAATATTTTCCAGAGGATATATAAGGACTTAGAAAAGGAACAGAACATCCTCTGGATGACAAAAAAATCTAGTTTAATAGAAAGGATAAAATTGATTTCCTTCACATTGTACTAACAGATTCATGCATCTGGAGCAGTAAATAGCATCAAATACCATAAGCTTTCATAGGTTGCTTAATGGCCCCAGAGAATTCAAGCCCAGAGGAAGCAAAGCATGCATTCATTACACAGACTCACAAAGCAATTTTAAGCTAAATTCTTCTGTCCTAAAAGAATTGTTCTAGTTAAATGAAGGATCACAAAAGGACTAGTTTTTATCCTTAAGTTTAATCAAACATAGAGTGACAAAGAAATGGAGTTTTAAAATTAGAGAAAAGCTAAAGTTGCTAAGAATAGACAGAAATGAGTTCCAGGGCAGGTTTTTCTGTTTTTCCAGAGATGTAACATGGAATTCAAATAAAAGTGAGGAAAATAATTTCGCCTTTGGTGAAAATGTATTTTTAAAAATTCATATTTTTATTGTGATATTTTCTCATAGTTTCATATGAGAAAATGTATTTGCATTACCATAAAGAAAACATCTTTTCCCTAAACCTTTAGCACATATGACACTCTAAGCAGAGGTGCCTTATTCATTACGTAGTTTACTTTTGATTTTAAGTTTTATTATACAAGCGATGTACAGAGGAGTTACAGTACATTTCTTTTTAATAAATGTTATCCCCTCCTCATTTTCTCCCACTTTTCCCCTTTAAAACCCCTTACCCCTCCCAAATAACAAAGATAATTTCCAACATAGTGTCTACTAAGTATCAATTCTGAATTAGTTCACTCTTTGCCCTACCCTTTCTGTGGTTCCCGTCCCCTCTCCAAATCAGATAACTTATATACACAAGACAATGAGTTACAGAAATTTAAAAAAGTGACAATGGGGAATAAACCAAAGGGTAAAAGGAGAAAGAAAAAAGAAAGAACTGAAAACAGTAAAAGCCTACTGTTTTCATTTCTTGGAGTT
Source organism: Megascapheus bottae (assembly GCF_031878675.1). Taxonomy (NCBI): domain Eukaryota; kingdom Metazoa; phylum Chordata; class Mammalia; order Rodentia; family Geomyidae; genus Megascapheus; species Megascapheus bottae. The sequence goes on from NC_143517.1 coordinate 3,066,021, forward strand.
CATTTTGATATGTATAATTTTATGTATAGTTTCTTCTATATGCTGTATATTGGTGTGAACCCCAACAGCATACAACCCAATTTGAGGGGCATTGCCTAGTGAAAATGTCAAAGCAGGCCTTCAAAATCTTTTGCTTTCCATCCTCCTTATTCTCATTACTGATTCATGGCATTCCTTGTTAGAGTTTGTTAGTCATAGACTTCAAAATAAGAGAGCCTGTTCTTAGATATTTGAATACACCTGCTACAAGCTCATATCATTTTTAAATCTATGAATGAGCTTGTTGACTGTGTCATTTCCTTTAGAATTATGACAAGAATTTCCAATCTCATTGTGAAGTTCGGATTGTCTGTACCTAGGGAGCTTTATTTACCCAGCAGGCTGTGTATACACAGTTCACTACATTACCCCTTGTATCCCAGCACACAGGACCAGGCAATGATTGAATCTGATACATACATGGGAAGAAATCATGCAACCTCCGACATATTGGGTGACCATGTAATAGATATTGGGCCTTTATTTTCAATTAATTTGCCTTTGAGTTTAACTCATAGAAGAAGCGATTGACAGACATTCTGGAATACAAGATTTCTTTTCCTTAGGAAAAAAGTTCTTCAGTGTAATTTCTTTCACTGTAATGATTTTCTTCAGATAGGAATCATGGATTTAGGTGCACGGCTAGCAACAGACAATCTTCCTGTATGTTTCCCTATAGCTGGGACTTCAGGTATATAAAAAGATATCTACTTTATTACTTGAGATGTAACCTTATTAAAGTTTTGTATAGGCTAGTCTTAAGGTATAATCCCATCAAATCCTCTTCCTGAGAATCTGAGCTTACAGGCATGAGCCACCTATGTGGCCCAGCTCTTGTACTTGTCATCATGCACAAGAGAACAGATACACATGGCCTTTAGAAATTAGGGCATGCAAACTATCAAATACTATATCAACATATATGCCATATATATTTAAACTGTAGGAAATATTACAAACTATATTCTCAAAAGTAAAGACCAATATAACTGAATCCTCTGGAAGGCATTATGTAATTATGTAATTAATATAAGATAAAAATCATTACCTTGCTTTATGAATATGTATTAAATTCACTCATGCATATAGATACAATATAGACTTGGCACTGGCTGCCATAAGCATGACAGAAGTAATACTAGATAAACAATTGACTAGAATCTCCCAAAAGTGAAAGGGAACTTTAACATCAGTGTTCTTCATACACTATAACTCATTGCAGACTAAATGGACAATATATCCAAAGGTAGCTTACAGAACATTTATTACTACTTCACTGTTGGGGAGCAGAGAATCATCAGATCTGCTTCCATCTGAATGTGGGAAAGACAGCTCTGCTAAGTCCTCCTTTCTGACATGCATGTGTGTATATGTGTTTTATTTTTTAATCTGTCTCACTTTCCATCTGTCTTCTGTGTGTATCTGTCTCTTTATCCAAAATTCCCTTGGTTTACAGTATTCTTAACATAAGAGCTGCTCTGTAAGGGGTAACAGAATAAAATTAAAAAAAGAAAATGAGTATAAAATGAAAATAACTAGTCATGATCTTAGTAAATCCTATATCCATTAAGAACTTTACGCTAGAAAATTTTTCGTTTTTTTATTCAGTTCCATTTTTCTGATATTCTTTTTTCCATATATTTTTATTGTAATTAATAGAAGGGTTACATTATATTCACCAGATAGAGGGTGCATTACTTCACATACTTTGATAACCTTTCTCAGGTCTTGGTCCCCATTTCCCTCCCTGCATCCCCACCCTGCATGTTGTTTTTATAAACTCTCTTCTCACTAAAAAATAAAATATCTCACAATTTGATTGATTAGATAATCTGTATCATCTTGTCCAGTTATTAATAAAAGGGGAATTTGTGGATTGAAACCATAACAATACATTCTAATCACTATGTTGACAGTGGACAGGTAAATTTTCCTAACAATACTATACATCTTTGTCTTATACGGTATTAGCCTTGCATGTAGAACTCACCTTCAACCCTTAGACTTGTTCTTGGAGCTAAAGATGTCTGAAATCTCAACCTCGAGATTTTTCTTTAGAGATTGAAACTCCTAGTTGAGTGCCTTCCTTCCTTTCTTCATACTTCCTTCTTTCTTTCCTTCCTTTCTTTTTCTCCCTTTCTTCCCCTTCCATTTTTCCTCCTTCCTTCTTCCCTCCCTCCTTCCCTCTCTCCCTTCCTTCCTTCCTTCCTTCCTTCCTTCCTTCCTTCCTTCCTTCCTTCCTTCCTTCCTTCCTTCCTTCCTTCCTTCTTTCCTTCTTTCCTCCCTCCCTCCTTTCCCCTCTCTCTCGCTTGCTTTCTTGCTTTCTTTCCTTTTCACTGCCATATTCTTCCTCCTGCCTCAACAACTCACTATGCAGGCCTGACTGGACCAGAACTTACTATCCAGGAGGCATAAGGGTTCCAGTGCTGAGAACAGGCAGGGCCCCCATCCATGCCTAGTGGTAGGTAATTTCTTACAATTATTTCTGAGTCTTGAATTTTTCCATGGTGATCACAAGAAGAAAGTTTGTGCAACAGCAGCAGCAAAGGATATGTTGATTATTTCTATTCTTGGAGACTGCCAGTGTGAAGTTCAATGATCTTGTTCATCCCCCACTTTTTTCCTTGAAATATTTTTGTCACCCTCTAGTAATTTTCATTAAACTCTCTTCAATATAATTTGTAGCCTTTCTGATATTATCATCGGAATTATTTTATTTGCTGTAGCTTTTTCAAATACTTTCTGTCCTTTTTAATTGACCTTTTCAGATCTGAGCTCATCATGAAGGAGAGAGCTGTCTCTGCATCCAAAATGAGTTTAGAAACTCCAACTTTTTCTTTCTCTTTGGGGTCATTTTAATTATAATGTCAGACTTTCATTTAGCCAGTTTCTTTACCTCTGGTTCATTTCTCTTCAATTTATTGTAGGATATGTCAAGTTTTTAATTTAAATTTGATTTAAATTCTGAAAGATACCGTTACATTTTCTGGCTTTCACAGTCACCATGTGTAGAAGTATGTGCAGCAACATGTCAGAGATAGTGGCTTAACAGAAATCTATCCAGTTGCAGAAAAGAAGGGACAGTTGTAGTCTCAGCACAGTTGTGAGGAGAATCTGTCCCAGGCTCTCTTGCAAAATCTAGTAGTTTGCCAGTCATCTTTGTTTTCCCTGGATGATAAAGAAAAGCTTCATTCTAATCTCAGCCTCCTGTTCATATGAAGCTTTTAACTGCACATCTGTGCCTCCCTCCCTACCAGAGGCAGGTAGATGATATCACTGGCCCACCTTATTCCTTATGCCCTCAACTTAAACAATGACTGCAGTGACTATCCACAGCATCGTCGTTGGAGGTCATTCTGCAGTAATCAAGCCAGGCCTGACACATGGGAAGTTTTATATTGTTAAGGCCATTAACATCTTCCCATTGCCCCACAGAATATGGTCAGCTCTACTTCTCTAAGCCTTGTGGTTAGTACTTCCCCAAACAACATGATAACCTACTGTTGCCACGTTAACTGTGTTAATTGAACTGTGGAGGTTACTGAACACTGAGCACTTTCTCTGTACTCCACCACATCTCAGTTGCTCCATTCAGCTGTCTGACTATTAAATCAAGGATTTTCTGTTTCTTAGTTATTCGATAGAGTGCTGTTGATTCACACTACTGTTTTTCTAGTTCGCTATGTACTGTGGATCTTTTGTTTGCTTGTTCTCATCTATTTTTATTACTTTTGAGTATGAAATGCAAACCTTCCAGCATTTCATGACATTTATGAAGTATCTAAAAGTGTATGCCACATATTCAAAAAATCATAGCTCTTTCCTTTTAAAGATGGAAAATAAAACAGATGTAAAAGTGAGAAGCTAATCATATTTTATTAACTTATATAGTATATAAACTATAATTAAAATTTTGAGTTTTTAAACTTAAAAGTAAAAACCAAAATTATTTTAATGTTTTATTTGAAAATAGTTAAAATATTTTAAGCCTAAGGCCTTTTTAATGCTAGCACTCACATATTCAAATTTCAATATATACTTATATAAATATTCATAAAATACAAGTAAGGGTGAGGGTCAGAATACAAGATAACATAAGACATGAAAAAGCCACCTGTGCTCATGTCCCAGAGGTCTTATATAGGGCCTTTGTGGTGTCTGGGGAGCAAATTAACACAAAGTAGATTAACAAGAAAATGCTAACCAGGTGCTCTCACATCACAACGGTAATCCTACTCAGGCAGTTGAGATCTGATCATCATTCATATTTAGCCCAGGAAGGAAAGTTGTTCTGATCGCCAATTAACTACCAACAAACTGGAAATAGAGGTGTAGGTCTAGTGGTAAAGGTCTAGTTATGAGTGAAGGTGTTACATAAGAATATGAGCCTCTGATTCCGACTTTCACCCATTACAGTGAAAAATAATGATCAAAGAAAAACGTTTCCACATTTCATGGGAAAAGTATGATACATTCATGAAGAAGTTAGAAGATAAAGAACTTTTGGAAAGGGTAGACAAGAAGCAGTAAATTCTGAAGAAGAAATGGAGAATGGACAATACTTTAGTGAGTTTATTTCCTCATGGACATTATGGAATGAACTCTCAGATGCTGCTGGCAAGGATTATGTTTTCACCCTGGCATGGGGATGGAACTTCTCCCAAAGGTACCTGTGGCCTACTTTGCGCATAAAAACTCAGTTTAAAGTGATTTCTTGTTAACAATCACTTAATGATTTGATATATTTTAATTTCTGCACATATGTTTGTTAACATTAATATTTTCAGTAAATGATTGGGAAAAATAAAATAATCAATACCTGTAAATTTAAAAGCACTGATATAGTTAATTCCAGAATACTATTTGAAGAGCTCAATGGATATATTCTATGTATACTTAACCATTTCAATGAAGAGAATGTGTGTGTCTGTGTGTGTGTGTGTGTGTGTTCTCTGTAAATTGTCTTATGTGTATACAACAAGTTGCAGTACCATTAAGAGAAATGACTTAATTATAGGCAGATTATCAAGAATCCTTGGCACTGGAACATCACTTGCTCCCATTTCTATTCTTATTCCTATATGGTGGGAGACTTTTCTAAGAGAGTTTAGAGAATAACTTACAGCTCTTTTTCAACCCAGTTAGAATTCCAGGCTCAATTGTCTTCAATCCAACTGGTTTAAAAGACACAAGTGTTTATGCAAAAGTGCACGCCAACAAGACCAGAGGCTGCCTGATAATAAACTAGCTGAATCCCTCTGGAAAAAGGATCTTATCCTTGTTCATTTTCCTGGTATTTAGTGCAGAATTTTTGCCAAGTGTTAGAGGCAGATCAAAGAACTCCCACATGTTTCTCAAAGGATTGGCATATTTTTGGAACTCAGTTTTAATCCTTCTGTGGAAAACAATGTCCACATTCCTCATGAAAAATTATCAAGGAGTGGAACAGCAGTTGGCTGCATTTTTGAAAGAGCACTCCGAATGAACGTAGCTAATCAAGGTCTTCTTGGTTTGAGAATAATTTCACATATGACAGTGAGATTATCAGAACGAAAGAAAGAATATTATTTAAAGAAATAATGGTTGAAGCGGGTACCTCCAGGTGGTAATTCTAACTACTTAAAAGGCTGAGTTCTTTTTTTTTTTTTGCCAGTCCCGGGGCTTAAGTTCAGGGGCTGGGCATTGTCCTTGAGCTATCTCAAAGCTAGCACTCTGCCACCTGAGCCACAACACCATTTCTGGCTTTTTCTGTATGTGGTACCAAGGAATCAAACTTAGGGCTTTGTGGATGCTAGGCAAAGACTACCATGAGGCAATACTCTCTGCCTCTGAAGGCTGAATTCTTTCAATATATTTTTATTGTAATTAATAGAAGGCTTACATTATGTTCACCAGATAGAAGGTGCATTACTTCACAAACTTTGCTACCCCTTCTCATGTTTTTTTGCCCATTTCCCTCCACCCACCTTGGTTTCCCCCCTTCCCTATCCTATTTCAAATAAACATGTATACAGTATATCAAATAACAAGGTAAGATGCTGTAACGATATGAGATAACCAAGGGACAACAAAAGATACGAGAAATAACATAATACATTAAGAACAACAATCACACATTATATGGCTCTTGTTTCTATATCCTAGATTTTCATTTGAAGGCTGAACTCTTAGGATCACTGTTGGAAGCTAGCACAGGCAGAAAAGTCTATGAGGCTCTTACCTTATTGTGTATCACTGCAGAAACTGAGAAAAGGCAAGCTAGGCACAGCCAGAAAGTTAACACAGAGCTCTGAATTGTGAAATCTAAGTATTGTCATTGTTACAGCAGTTTCTGTTCACCTCACTGAGAGTGTCTGGAATTGAGTTCTAAAGAAGTTTGCTTACTACTTCGTTCTCAGAATAAAACTGGAAAATATTTGCCCTAACCTTATCTAACTCATAACTTCAAGCCACAATAAATATGAAAATACATGACAATATGACCCTTTCCACAGCTAGAATCTCCCAAATAATTATTGCCTATGATGAAGACTGAAATACTAAAGAATTAAAAGGTAGATGTAAAAATGATCAATTACTTTAAATAAATTCAAACTGATGGATGAAGTAAGGAAGTCAATTCAACATGGGTGAAAAATCATTAAGGATATTGAAGTTATGAAAACATAAAAATTAAAAGGGAAACTACAGTTAAAAGGTTAAGACAAAAAAAATCAGAAAAACACCACCATTCACAGTAGCCTCAAATAAAATACCTATGAATAAACATAAAGAAAGACCTTACATATTTATAGATCAGCAGAACAAATATTTTAAAATGGCTCTACTACCAAAAGCTGTGGACAAGTTCAATACATATTCTATGAAGGTTTCAATGAAGATTTTACAAAATAGAAGAATAAATCATTAAATTCATATAGGAGGAGAAAAATAACATTGAATAGAAAAAGCAATCCTAATCAAAGAGAGTGATTTGGGATTTATAACAATATCGAACATAAAAATTATACTTCAGCGCAACAGTAACCAAGATGGTATGGTGCTGGCAGCAAAGTGAACATGTACATAAACAGAATATGAGACGCAGAAAGGAGCCCACACAACTACAAAAAATAGATACTTGGAAAAAGACGTCTATTCCAAATATGGATAAAGGCATTAAAATAAGATACTGAACTTGGAATGGTTGCAGGAAAACTTAAGAAAAACTTTGCAAGAGGAAGATGGCCGACACCGCGGCTGGAGCCACTGGCTCCGAAAGTAGATCAGGAAGTGAACAGTCCACCAACCCTGCAGATAACTACCATCTAGCACGGAGAAAAACCTTGCAAGTGGTTGTGAGCTCCTTACTGTGATAGAAATAGGGGACCGGGAGTTTGGCCTAGTGGTTAAAGTGCTTGCCCAGCATGCATGAAGACCCCGGTTCGATTCTTGGGTACCACATACATAGAAAAAAGCCGGAAGTGGTGCTGAGGCTCAAGTGGTAGAGCTCTGGCCTTGAGAAAGTCCAAGGACAGTGCTCAAGTCCTGAGTTTAAGCACAGGACTGGCAAAAAAAAAATAGAAATAGGTAAGATAGCATCAATGGGTCACTGCCATCCTAGCTAGAGATCTGAGGATCAAGGTATAGAGCCAGCTAGGGCAGACAAATACAAGATACTCCCATGAACCTCCAATAACTAACCTAGAAATAGATAAAACTGGAGGCATGTCTCAAGTGGTAGAATTCCAGCAGTGAACATAATGCTAAGTAAAAGCAAAAGGCCACTGTATAAAATCATAATCAAAATAATGGAAATAGAGAAGAAAGCAAATAGTGTATAACAACCAGAGAATTAAATACGATATCAAATAAATTTGAAGTGATTATTCATATATTTATTTGCATGAAGATTCAAAATCTTCTAAGATAATTTGTAGCCAAGTTTCAGGATCCTAGTTTAAAATAAAACATCAATGCTATTCAATGAGAATGAGAAAAATTACAAAATTCTCTTGACAAAGAAATAACTGGCTAACATGTGTAGAAATAAGTCTGTATTTTCATGATGTTATTATTTCTCACCATGATTTATAGATTCAATGCACCTTATCAAAATTCCACATTTACCCTACAAATACTGACCAAATGTTTCTAAAGTTTATATAGAAAGGAAGAGTCCCAATAAACTATATGAATTAACTCATGCATGCTTTCTGCAGATATTGTAATATTTTTTAAAAGACTATAGCATCCATGTATTTTAGTGTCTGTAGGGCTTTTGGATCAAAGCTTCAATGGAGACCAAGGGTCAATTCTGCTGACTTTTTTTTCCTGTACAAATATAGCTATGTTTAGTCTCATTTATTAATTAGGCATTATTAGAGACTAATCACTATAACTAATAAGTTAATGATAACAATAAATGCCAATTTTCTTTCCTATTTACCTCTTTTCTTGTGTTGTTCTGAGATGATATTCCAGGGAAATCTTAATTTGCTTCTCTTTGGTGTGTATAAATTACCAGTATCACTACTGCTTCTGCTTTAAGTCTATTACTGGAACACAAACACTGTGGTATCTAATAGTCAATCTAATATGCTAGACAGTCAGCTGGTGACTCTGAGAGTCAACATGTAGTATGGATTTAAGGGCCAATACATGCTTCAACATCTAGGCTTCTGAGAGTAGTGTATTATACAAAGTACAAAATAGTTTATTTCTGATACATTTCTATTCAGACTACAGTTCAGTGTGGGTAATTAAAATGGAAGAAAGAGAAACAGAGTAAGGAGTGATTACATTATTGTGTAAAGATAGAAATGTTTTACAAGAAATATAGAAATGAATCTTCCTGAAATTTAGTTAAGCAAAGAAATAGTCTTATTTCTCTTTCTTATTTGTTGCTGATACTGAACTCGAAATCAGTCCTTGCTTTCTCACTTGGATTTCTTTCTCATAGCTGACACCTTAACTCTTCAATACACCTCTACTTTTGCTAATGACTTCTTAATTATATGCAAATAAGAGTAAACATAGTTAATTAAATACATATATACACAAAATTTAATCATTTGATTCATATAGATGATGGCATAAACAAAGTTAAATAAAATATGAGAAATGAAAGAAACACTTCTAAATATTTTTCTTATAGGAACTAGCATGTAAAATACATAAAAATTATGTCTCCATATGAAAAAGACAAATTTGCAAATTTGTACATAATCTGACTACATATGTGCTAACTATTATATATATAAGCCCAATACAAGATTGCAGCAACACCAAAATTAGGGAAACTGAGATCAAAGCAGAGTGAAATGTCTTTTTTTAGTGAAATTGCAGTAAAATTTGTATGATATGAAACTTACCAATGTTAACAAAGGGTAAGTTACACTTTAGTGGTATTAAGTGTATTCATATTGTTGTGTAACCTGAAATTCCTACCAGTACTGGTAGGAATTGCTATCATTTTCTACTTGCATGGAAAATAATTGTGAGTTTTTCTAAAGCTAACCACCAAGTTCCAACATAAAGCCAGCACTGCTTAGTCTATATTTGAAAATCAATAGCTTTCCAGGATAGTATACAATGGTTATACACACACACACACACACACACACACACACACACACACAGAGTCTTATCAATAAGTGAAGAAATCATAATGATTTCCCATTCATAATGTCATCAGCAATTTAAGGAGGATTGAAACAAATTTCACCGATAAAGCACTTTTACAAAATTCATAAGAATAAATATTCAGCAGTAGACTGAATTTCTTTCTCCCCAAAGGCCATGAACAAAGCTTGGTTACTGACTCTCACCTGTTTTATCCAACATACTAACACCACATAAGTCATGTGCTCTGGAAAGGCAGAAATAAAATCACTGTCATGATTGACTGAATAGAAAATCCCAGAAAATCTACAGAAAATTACTAGAATATAGCATGCATATTGAACAAGAATTTACAACATCAGGCCAACTAAAAATTGATTTATTTTGTACATAGCAATTGTAAACACAAGGGCACAAATACTAGATACAATAATATTTACATTCCAAAAAAAGAATTTAAGTATTTTGCTAAATTTTAACAAAATGCCCTAGAATTCTATATGCTAGAAATCATAAAATATTATCTAATTAAAATTGAAGATTTCTTAAGAATAGTGGGATATGTCCATAGATTCATAGACCATGAATCATGGAAGATTTGCCATTGTAAAGTTTGAATTGTTCTCCAAATACATCCACAGTGTTAATTTAATAGCTGTAAGCAATGCTTTTAGATAAATGTTTCATATTACATAATATATAAATGCTGTGACCTCAGCATATCCAAAATAATTATGAAAATTTAGAAAACTGGTCTGCATCAATCTACTCATGATTGAAGCTTAAACTGAATATAGTAATTAATAAATTTGGTTTTATGTTGGAGGATGATGTAAATAATAATAGGAGATATATGTAATGTCATAATAGAGATTCTAGGAATATATATATATATATACACACATACATAAATATGCTCCATAAGCTTTTAAATGGAAGCTCAATAGCAACTTGTTGAAGGTGAATTTCGCTAACCAAATAATACATAAATCTGCTCCATAAACTTTTAAATAGAAGCTCAATAGCAACTTGTTGAAGATGAGTTTCTCTAACCAAATAATACTTATTGAATTATAAATCTATAGCCAGAAACTAATATTGAGATAACCCTCATATCTCATGCAAAACCAACTCAAAATGAATCAATGATTTTAACATAGAATATAAACAGTGTAAACATGAAGCAAGGAAAAATATTTTTGAGAACCTAGAATTTGACTCAGAATTCCAAGTCCACTAAAAAGAATGATCTTGCAAAGGAAAACTTGATGAATTGTACAACGACAAAATAAAAAATCTTCAGTATGCTAAATATATCTATTAAGGACAAGGTAAATAACAGAGTAGATTCAGATATTTTCAAGAAATGATATACTATCCAGCACAAATGAAGAATTCTTAAACTAAGCAGCTAAACATATCAAGTATAAAATGGAGAACAGATAAGAAGAGACACTACATCAAAGTAGATACGAAGGTGACAAATCAGCGCACGTAAAGACATTCAATGTCATTGGCCTCTGGGGAAATATAAGTCACAACTAAAATGACACTATGTACCTTTCCGAATGAACATAATAAAAATGTGATAATAACTTCAAATGCTGATGGAAATGGACTAAAGCCATATTACTTGAGTTGTTGATAGCAGTCTAAAATGAGAAAAATCATTCTACCAAACAAGAAAAGCTAAACATACAGGTAATGAAACAGAAAAATATTACTCTCTTTGAAAATTATCTTAGAGAATTACAAAGCTATGGTCACACAAGCACCTGCACACAAATTTCTCAGTGAGTATTTTATTTGTAATGTCCACAAACTGGAACTACCTTACACGTCCTTCAATGGCTGATGATTTAGAGAAAACTAAATTTCTCTACACTGTATCCTACTAGTCAGTAATAAAGAATGAATGTCTGAAACTCACAGTGAGGTGAACAAATCTCATGAAGATAAGCAAAATAATTTATCAGGCTCCACACTGTGTGTCTATAACATTGTTATATGGCATTCTTGAAATGACAAAACTATAGAAGTTGAGAACATTAATGCTTAACTAGTGAAGAGCCAGGTGACGTGGGCTGGGAATGGGTAGTGGAGGATTGGGTCAAGAGAATTACAAGACAAACTTGCTTGATGCCTCTTTGGTGTCTTATATAAACAACACATTGCTAACTGCATCACACAGATACACGTAATAGCTCAAGTACATCAAAGAGTTTTCAACAAAATTTGCAAATTGTGAAATTTCTGGTCATGATGTTGTACTACATTTCAAAGTCTTACTATTTGAAAGTTGTAAAAGTTGAATAATAAGATAACATTTGTATATGTGGTGATGGTAAATATGGTTCTTTTAGTTGTGCATATAATCAATATTATCAAGTTGTATAATCTTATTTTTTGTGGGTCATGGGGATTGAATTCAGCCTGGGTGCTGTCCCTGACCTTTTCAGCTCAAGACTACCCCCAACCCCCCCTTCTATTTTTCTAGAGGGTAATTGGACCTAAGAGTCTCAGGTCCTTTTGTGCCAGGGTTGGCTTTGAACACTGATCTTCAGATCTCAGCCTCCTGAGTAGCTAGGTTTACAGGCGTGAGCCACCATGGCCAGCTAAATTTGTATAATCTTCATGTGAAAACCTGACCATTTCTAATCATTTGCATGTGACTAAATATCATTTTAAGCTGGATAAGGAAAAATAGAAGGAAATTCTTAGTTTTGCCTCACAGAGAAAATAGAGCAAATGCAAATGACTATAGATGAAAGGAGTGTGGAGTTATATAAAAGAAATATACATAGTCACTGTGTGAACTTCAGAGACAGATCTCAATGTTCTTTTGAAAAGTTTTTGGAACACAAGATTTTTGTGGTAGTGTTTAAGGACAAAGTATAATTGTATTAAGGACAAAATTCAGGGTAACAAAGAGTATGAAAATGGACCTCAAAGCATTAAAAAAGATCAAAATACATGCAACTCATTTCTTTAAAAGGAATGTTGTATGTGATAGAGGTGTGAGAAAGAGTTCAAGCCATGTTTTACAAGATTTTGAAGGTCTGAGATTTTTTTTTTACTACATGAAGCATCTTGAGTTTAATTCTAAGAGAAAGATAGAGGGGAGGAGGAGAAATAGACAAAAAGAAGTGTGATTATGGGCTCCTATACAGATCAAACAGAATTAAAGACTGGGAGTATTGCCTAGTGGTAGAGTGCTTGCCTACCATGAACAAAGTCCTGGATTCTTCAGTACTACATACAAAGAAAAGACCAGAGTGATGCCGTGGCTCAAGTGGTAGAGCTCTAGCCTTGAGAAAGCCCAAGGACAGTGCCCAGGCCCTGAGTTCAAGTCCCTGGATGTTGGGATTTTTAGTCCTCTGTCCCTCCCAACCCACAGGAGGGACAGAGAGAACACACCCCGACCAGGATGAGTCGAGAAAGGAGAGGGCCGACTAACCACCCACACCCAGCCCTCCCTAGCCAGAAGACAATCAGATTTGTCACGGAGACCTGTTAAGGCAGGAGCTCATTTACTGAGGAAGTACATTCAGCTAATATAGGATGCAGGAGCCTATCAGCACAAAGATGGGCAGGGCGGAGGTGGTAGGTAAAGAAAGGGAATCATGGGCTGTCTGAGAGGGCGGAAGGGTTGGGGCCTATCCCAGAGGCAGCCTTACTTTACATCACAAACCACAGCCACACCTTCCATCCTGGAGACAGATGCCAGGTGTGGTCCCAAAATCAGGAAATGAGCACTGGGCCATGAATTAGGCCTCCTTTTACAGGTTTCCATTTCCCTGATGTGATGTGCCCCACACCTGGACTGGCAAAAAAAAAATTAGAATTCAATGAAAATGTGCTGTCATTAAATTTAAATCCTAGGTTCAAAGAAAGATAGACATGTAAGAAATATGAAAATAGTAGAAATAAAAAAATGAAAAACCTACCCCAAAATGGAGGAATTTCAAATAACTCCATTTTTGGTGGCTCTCCAGAAAACATTGAATTTCCTGAAGATTGTTATGATTGGGTTGCAGAAGTATCCTTTAATAAGGATGTCAGTATTTCAGACCAGAGTTACAGGAAGCTGTGTGGCCTTTGAAAGAGATGAATTAAAGTGATGGCTTTATGAGCTCTTGAATCCCATCATCTCAGGAACGATAACAGCTTCTGTGCCGCTTTCCCCTCAGTACTTGAAGGATGTTTGGATCATAACAGATGGATGACTATCTGAAAGAACGATAAATGCTTACATACATGAAACAGTCAGCTTAGCAAGTGTCAATTCTGGGTGTTGAAGAGAAAAAGAAGACCTAAACAAGGAACTGTTAAGCCCTGTTGTCTGGTAAGAATAGAGTTCCATAAAAGACTATAAGTCACAGCTATGTTGTGTGACTTATGAGCCAATCACTGCTCAGCTGTTTGCAGTGCCGTTGGGTGTCATTGCAACATGATGGAAGTTCCTCCAAATATGCTTTTACTGCCTCTGTTACTAACACTTAGAAACATTCAGACAGCATCACAGATAAAGATTTGCCTCAGATTTTCCCCCCCTGAGGAAACACATCAGATACTATGTACCAAATTCAAATCAGCAATCAATGCTTTGGGGTTCTATGACTGAATGGAATAACAACTTCTCTGGCAAACATGATTATAGCAGATTATGAAGCATGTGTGAAATGAAAAGTATCATTAAATATATGTCAGTTTTTGATATTTCATCTCTAAACCTTTCTGAAGATCCATTGCTATGCTAAAAAACCCCATAAGAATAATGATAGTGACATTTACTGAAGAATTAAAATCAGTATCCCTTTCCATCATAATATTTAATATTTCTCATGTTTATCGAAAATACAGGAAGATCTTAGTTTATATTGAAATACTCAGTGGCTTTCTTTTCATTGCATTTAAAAAATATTGTAATGGTGATAAACAGAGTAATGAGTATATTTCTTTTTGAACAATGTCACCCCTCCCTCATTTTTCTCTTTCTCCTTCCTGAGCCTTCTCCTCTATAGTCGTATAGTTCATTTCCATGTCTAGTATCACTGCTGAATTAGTTCACCCTTTGTCCTTCCATTTCTAATATCAAACAATACTTTTGTTGGTATCTGCATAAATTCTAAAGGTTTCCGAGACTTTATAAAAATGAATAGGCAGTAGCTAGAGAGTGTTTAGCTGTCTTTCTTGCTAATTTTACTTATGAGTGCTTATTTTGTACCTAAGTAGCTACATAGATTATTTTTTTTTAAAGCAAAGCACAAACTAAATTAGCTGCCTAAGGATCTAAGATTCTTTTATCATGCTGGCTTTACTGAGTGTCTTGGGCTTGTTGGCCTGTTTGGTTTCGGTCTTGCCTTTATCACATACTTCTTGCTAATTTTCTGGACATTCTCCATTGTATATTAGGAGTATGCCGCTTTACTATTGAGTGTTACAGAGGTTTGTAGCTAGGAATTTGCCTTGAGTCCCAGAGGGAATTTGGGTTTTCCTTGTAAAGCACGGTTGAGACGCTTGAGTTGACAAGGGATTGTAAGTCTCATGACAAAGTTAGCGACAGATGGTGAAGTCTTATCTTGAGTACATTTTTGTTTTTTCCAGAGAGAATTTGCTAGGTGGGCAGATCCATCCTGAATGTGGACACACAATCCCATATCCTTAGTCATGGAAGAAAGCATGAAAATGCAGGATGCTAGTTTAAGCTTTCTTTCTGCTTTTTGACCAACATCTGAGGTGCTGCCCTACTCTCCCCTCATTCCCCAACAGCAAGAATTGAAATTATGATCAAATTAAATGTTTCTTCTTTTAGGGCTTGGCCCACTCAGATATTTTATCTCAGTAATCACTGACTCAACACAAAGCTACTTTGCAATTCAATGTGTCCCATGAAACTATTTCACAAGTGCTGATAATGGATAGATATGGTAATATAAGCGATACTAGGAAATTGTAACTTATAAATTTTAAAAATTAATAGAGAACCATTATAAATTTAAAAGTATGAATTAAGGAACTCACATGGTGTAGTGTATCACAGGCATCCTTGCAATTAAAGTCAATTTTCCAATAACATATTTATTGCATATAATATATAATATATCATTCTTGATTGCTTTTGTAATGACACTTGCCACTGAGATCAATTTCTATGGCAGCTTATTAGCATTTTCCACTAAACCAACATGGATTAGCCATAGTCTGTGGATCAGAAAATGAGGAAATCAATTGGATTTAGAGCTAATGCTTCCCTAAAAAGAGAATCAGATAGCCTAAGTTAGAAGTAAATAGACTGCTATGTTTTCTATAAAGTAGAATAAGTGGGTAATAACTACAAAACATGAGTCAAATAAGATATACCGTAATATGTAGTGAAAAACAAGCACTCTTATTCTCTAAAGATAAGAAAGAATTGCTGTGATAATACAGCAGTAGGCCCTCACAGGCTACATAGATATTATCCATATGAGATTAAAGGCTTTAACTCTTTTGAAAGCCCCACAAGTGAATTTTTTCATATTTAAAAGTCTTCTAAAATAGTGCTAAAATACTTTAAAAAAATAATGCTAGAGAAAAATATAGGGCAGAAGGTTTCTTCCTGCAACTGCTCAATGTTTCCCTCTATATTATCAACTTGTATTCACAGATACATTCCTGAAAACAAGTCATAAAATCTAATTTAATGAACTAAAGCCTGGTTCTGTCCAAGATCAGATGAATTCATGACTAAAAGTCTGCCAGATACTGAAAGAATTAATACCAATTGTATTCAAAATCTTTCATGAAACACAAAATGAAAGACTACTGAACTCATTATAGAAAGAGGTTCAACAGCCATGCACAACAACAAAAACACAATTATCAACTAAAATACTGTCAATGCAATCTAACAGCATATTTAAAAGATCATACAACATGATGAAGTAGGTGGCACCTGAATGATATAAGGATTTTTTTTAACATGAGTCCAGTAATAAAAATAATACCAATAATAAAAATTTCATGATCCTCTAACTCAATGAGGACAAGACCCTTGAAAAATTCAACATCCTTTTGGTAACAATAATAAAAAAATCTAAAAGGGAAAGAGATTCAACAGAAGTAAATAAAAGCTATATACAAAAACCCTACAAATTAGGGCTAGGAGTTTGGCCTAGTGGTAAAGTGGCAAGCATGTACAAAAACATGGGTTCAACTCCTCTGTATCACAATCATAGAAAAACCAGAAGTGTGCTGTGGCACAAGTGGTAGAGCTCTAGCCTTGAGAAAGCCCAAGGATAGTTGTCAGGCTCAGGAATGGAAAAAATAATAAAAGAAAAAAATCCTACAGGCACTATCACATTAAATGGAAAATCAAAACTAAAGTCATTTCATGATTGGGAGGCGGTGGAAAGAGGAAATGGGGACAAAAACATGAGAATGGGTATCAATGTGTGAAAAGTAATGCACTTACTACCTGATAAATGTAACTGTAACCCTCTAAACATTATCCAAACAATTAAAAAAAATCATTTCATCTATGGGGCTGGGAGTTTGGCCTAGTGGCAGAGTGCTTGCCTAGAGTGCATGAAGACCCATGTTCGAGTCCTCAATACCACATACATAAAAATATAGCCAGAAAGCTCAAGGACAGCGCTCAGACCCTGAGTTCAGGCCCTAGGACTGGCAAAATAAATAAATAAATAAATAAATAAACAAACAAATAAATAAATAAATAAATAAATGAGTTCCATTTTCTCTTCTATTATTAACATTGCACTAGAATTCCTAGCAAGGGCATTAAGGCAGGAGGAAAAAAAAAGAAGTGAGATTCAATTAAGTGATATGTATGTTCTATGGGATATTATATGGACATAAAAAATTAAATCAAGTTATACACAGGAAAGTGATTGCAACTGGAGGATATCATGAGTGTATCAAGCCAAGTTCAGAAAACAAAGTATTCTATGTTTTGTCTTATGTGTGGAATCTAGACCTAAATTTTTCTTAAATAGTTATATTCAGAATATCTGATTAAATTTGTGCAGTTGGTATGGCATTGTTTTGCGTTTCTTTTGGTTTGTTTTCTTACCTGCTTGTTTGTTTATTTTTTTGTTTATTGAACTCAGGTCCTAAGCACTGTTCCTGAGCTTTTTAGCTCAAGGCTATTGCTCTGCTCCAGCTCCACTGTTTTCTGTTAAAGATAAAAATATATGAAATACTTTCCTGCTCAGGTTGCTTTGAACCAAGATCCTTACATCTCAGCCTTCTAAGTAGGTAGTTTTATGGACATGAGAAACCTACACCCTGCTTTCATTTAGATTTTTGTCTTTAGTAATCAATCCTTTACACCTAAGTAATCAAACTAGTGTTCATAAAATGGCTCATTTTTTGTCTACTATTCTAACAGCATTGGATCAGACGGATCAATAGTGATGACCCCTTTTACTTCTGATGTTAACACTTGTGTCTTCTCTATGATTTAATTCTAGTAATCTATTTTAGTTCTTTCTTATAGCCATACGTTTTGAAGTATGGTTATCTTCTAAAGTCTCAATTCTTTGCTCCATTAATTTTCTCCATAGATTACTTCCATGGATTCAGTTTGATTTTTTTGTTCCTTCATCTCTCTGTATACATTACATATTCTTTCATGTTATATGATTTTCTCTTAGATTATACAATATTATGTAATTAAATTGTTGTTCTTTATATTAGTTTATTTTAAATTTAAAAATATTTATCATACCTATCTATCTATCATCTACCTATCTCCTGTCCTTCCAAAATCTATTTGTTCATTTTTATATGACACTCAGTCTGTCTGTCTCTCTTTCTCTTTATCACACTTTTATCTTGTTTTCTTCTTATGCTAAAGTATAACTGTATAGCACAAGCAGGTCTATAATTAATGGTTCTCATATTCAATATCTGAAGGTTTGATTTTACCACCTTCCTGGACATTCATGTTTGGTATTTGTGATTGCTTTATCTCATCTAACTTTGTTTTCTCTCTGATAACTTTGGTTCTACATACTTTTAATATAACATAATATTTTTGTATAGTCAAATATTATGTATATAAAAATAGCAACTGAGATATTAGCTTGTACTCTCTGAGTTTCTGTTGTTCTAGCTATGGCTGAAATGCTGACTCTTTACTGAAACTATAGGTCTTTTCTAATTTGTATATGCACACGTGTATATGTGTATGTGTGTATACCTGGGTGTGTGCATGTGTGTGTGTACCTCACTGTGGTTCATTTATTTCTGGTTTTACATAAGGCATGCTTATATAGAACTCACATTTTTACTTCTTTTGTTTGTAATGTTCTAACATTGTATAGAAACCCTTTATGAGGTAATAAGTTGTTGGAGTGTGGAGATTTCTATAACTTTATGATTAATTCCATTCTAATTGTCAGAGACTGTGACCTTCCCAGCCACGGTTTCTTGGTCTTCTTTTCCAAGATATGAAGGCAGAAGGCACTAGGATAATTGGCATTCCTGGTAAGCTAAGGTTCTGCTAGTTAGGCTAAGGAGCATACCCTTTTCAGGGAGGACTATTTGCCTACTGCAAAAATACAGAAAGACAGTACTTGTCTACTTCCTTTTCCAAAACAGAGTTGTTTGTTTTTTCATTTGTTCCAATTATTTTTTGTATTTTTGCCAGTTCTGGGGCTTGGACTCAGGACCAGGCTGCTGCCCCTGAGCTTTATTGCTTGAGGCTAACATTCTACTGCTTGAGCTATATCTCCACATCTGGATTTTTGATGGTTAAATTGGATATTTTAGTCTCATGGACTTTCCTGCTCCAGCTGGTTTTAAACCACGGATCTCAGCATCCTGAGTAGCCAGGATTACTGGAGAGAGCCACATGTGCTAAGAGGGAGTTCTGTCTCTTCACAATTGGAACTGGATAGGGTCCTTTGGAGGTACAGTCTATAAAGGGGGGATGCACCACTGGAATCTAGAATATTTGGAGCAGTTCATCAAAGAAGTATTTCTGTAAGTCACTGACTATAGTGATAACTATTTCAGATGATCTGTACTTGGATAAATTCCTTATGTTTGGCTATCTCACTAGGCTTCTGCTTGGCAATTGGCCATGTGGCCAAAGTCCTCTTTCGGATCTAAGAAAATTATATTCGTTGCATTTCTTTTTATAATTGTCCTCTGGGTAGGGCTGACTGATTATATCAAAACTCTTTGAATTTCAGTCAGAAATTAAGGAGCACTTAACTTGTTTATTTTCTAACTAATATCTATTTTTCTTTCTCATAAATTTTCTCTCCCTCCCTCTCTCTCTATCTTTCTCTCTTCATCTCTTGCTCTCTCCCCTCTTTCTTCAAATTTTTTGGCTTCCTTTTCTTAGTGTCCTGTTTCATTACAAACCTCTAAACTGATAGTACTAACAAATTTGATCTGAAAAAAAAATACTTAAAGGATATTGTGCCTTCGCAATTTACCTGAAAGAGTCAACATATGTTCTACTGTGTGTGTGAAATTTTAATTAATTTAACAAATTAATTTAATTTCACCTAATTTACTATCAGTGAACATTTTCTTATGTAGTCTGAAACAAAAGAAAGTGTTTGAACATTCTCAAAACAGCTCCATTTCCTTTTATACTTATTTTTCATAAGAAAAAGGCAATAAAAATCATTAAATAAGACAATGACTTAATCCACAGTTCCTAATTCAGCAGTAATGTGTGTGTATGTGTGTGTGTGTGTGTGTGTGTCTGTGTATGTGTGTGTAATATTAATAGCAGTAGTAGCAGAATTTTCTGGATATTGTGCATTTCTACGTTTATCTACCTCCCCATTAAGTAGATACTAAGCATCCATACAAATATTTTACATGTAAGTTTTATGATGTACACAGTATTACACATTACAAATACTTAATATTGACAAGGGTCTTTCAGAAAATATCTAAACTAGAAATATGTAATATTCGTTGAATGAATTAATCTAATAAAACTAGAATCTACTGGCTATAGATATATTAATAATGGCTATAATGGCAATATATGGCTATGGGTATATTAAGCTATAGCAATATAGTCATATGCAGATGAATTGCATATATTTTTGAGATCTTAAGTAATTCATTAAATGAAGTAAGTCTTATCTAAACTGAAAGGGTCCATTTAATATCAAGGTTTCTCATATAAATGAAAATGAAATAATCTAGCAGGTAGATTAATAAAATCAGATTCAAAAACACCATTTAACAATGATTTGTCATCTCTTATAAATATAGACCATGCTATACATGTACAAATCAGTATTTATATTATACCCAGTGGCATGTGTAGTCTACAGATCTTTCCTAAGATGTTTCCAAATTATACCCTTCATCTACCAAGAAAATTCAAACTATTTTTGATATAATCCTGTTGTAAATCTTACTGATAGCTATGGGAGTAACCTATGCATAATTTTTTAAACTAACTTTCTATCAATTTTATTTTCTGTTAATTTGTTAATTAGCTTATTTAAAAGATCTTGATTATGAAAAGTATAGCCTCAATTATTTTTCCATTTTTTATTATTAATAGATAGGTTACAGTTATATTCACCAGACAGAAGGTGCATTACTTCTCACACATTGATACCCCTTCTATATCTTCCATTATTAACATTAGTTAAGAAAAACTAATGCTATGAAATATTGTTTTTCCAGTATTTAAAAGAAGAATGTGATATTTTTCTCATTATTGAGATAGCAGATCCTAAAGACAGTGATTTACATTGTTATACAGTGAGAAAGCAGAGAAGCTACATTTTGAGAGGTCAAATTGGGAATCTTTATTAGAAGGCCAGCTAATGCAGATAGAATCTTGATACAAAGACCTGCAGCCCAGTAAATACACTTAACACTGTCAAAAATCTGAGCCATGACAATGGTTTCCCTCATTTGTCATAATCAGTAGAAACTTTGGGCTCTCATAGCAGAGATTTGCAATAGAGCAAAACCTAGATACATAAGGCCATATAGTATGATGCTAAATGAAAGGACCTCTAGGATATAGAAACAAAAACCAAATAATGAATGATTGTGGTTTTTAAGGAACTATGTTATCTCTCATCTCTTTTGCTGTCCATTGGTTATCTCATATTGTTACAGTATCTCACTTCGTTATCTGATATAATGGATATATTTGTATTTGAAAACAAGATGAGGGGTGGGAGTGGGGGGGAGGGAAATGGGGACCAAGACATGAGAAAGGGTATCAATGTATGTGAATTAATGCACCTTCTATGTGGCGAATATAACGTAACTCTTCTATTAATTACAATAAAAAATATGAAAAAAATCTGAGCCATGAGAGCCAGGGAGGAAAAAATAAAATATAAAAATAATACCAAACCCGGACATGGTACCTCACAACTGTTATCCTAGCTACTCAGGAGGCTGAGATCTGAGGATCACAGTTCAAAGCCAGCCCAGGCACTAAAGACTAGGAAATTAATATCTACAATTCACTACCAGAAAACCGGAAGTGGTGCTGTGGCTCAAGGGGTAGGGTGGTAGCTTTGAACTGAAGAGCTCAGGGACAATATCCAGGCCCAGATTTCATGCCCCATGATCAACAAAAACAAAAAAATAAAAACAATGCCGACAAACCAGATCAGCTCCAATAGAGAGCTTCGGAGGGATGCCATGATGACAGAGAAGAGTCATGATACTTGAGACAAGACACAAATACAGAGACTTGTGGCATATCATAATGGTGTCTAAGCTGGTCTGAACCTAAAGTTAGGTCAGGGGATAGGGTCATAGGGAACTTAAAAATTCATGACCCAAGACTGATAGATAGGTCTGATAACCTATTTCCAAGTCTTCATACTGCCTCTAGGAATTCAGGCATGCCTACCACCTGAGAGGTGGGACTTTATTGCCTGTACCATGAAGACAAAACAGCAGCAGTTAAATACTAGGCCTGGGAGCTTGGCCTAGAGGTAGAGTGGTTGCCTAGCATGCACGAAGACAAGGTTTGATTCCTTGGTACTACATACATAGACAAGGTCAGCAGTGGTGCTGTGGTTCAAGTGGCAGAGCTCCAGCCTTGAATAAGTCGAAGGACAGTGTTTAGGTCCTGAGTTCAAACCCCAAGACTGGCAAAAAAAAAATCCAATAATCTATCATCTACCACGTGGCAAGATGGTACCTGTTAGATACAGCTTTCCTACTTCAACTACTATTTCTAGCTCTTGACTCCTTGGAATTACAGAGAACTTTTTTTTTTCTACTGGTTTTTCACATCACCACTTTTGGTGGACTCTGACCTTGTAGTGTACTTTATGCCTTTCTAAAAGTATGATAATGCGATCTGCCTAATTGAAATGGAAATCTCTTCAGAACACCCTGTGATTAAATTTATTGTGAATCATAAACAAGGACTTTTAGATATACAAAACTTTGCATATTGATTCATACTTAAATGCTGAAGCTGTTATGGATTGCTTATTTGTCAAATAAATTGTTCCCTTTTAGTGTTGCTTCAATTATATAAATGTTCTAGAGAAATAGCAATGGCTCCTAAATCAAAAATCTGTCCAAGGTGTAAGAAAAGACTGTGAGAAGAAATAATGAGAAAAAAATTAGCCAAGAAAATTGTAGTTTCTTTTAAATCAAAAAAGGTTACAGGAAACAAAAAGTAAGCGCCTCTCCATTAGCCACAGTATTTCTGATGAGGTAAATATGTATGTTCTTAAAATTGTTTTATGAAATTATTTAATACTGAGTGTAGTTTAAAGTTATTAACTGCCACTTTATGCTATGCAGATTTCCTGAATTTTTATAACATTATTGAAATCCTTTTAAGGATCATTCTTGCCATTGTGACAGAATTAAGAATACAGGAACCAGCAAACGTCTCATTATAATTTAATGAGAATAAGAGTTCAGGATATGAGAAAATGCTTTTAATGTTTTCTCAGATCTGATCTTTACAGAGTCAATCAACATATATCAACTTTAATGGTTGCATAGAAATGAAGGAAATTGTGGTCCAACATTTGAATAACTTAGAATTGGAAAGAGGATTTGTTTTTACTATAGATGAAAAGGGGATAAGGGTGTGACTAAAGATAAAGCTATCAGTAAAATTAATAAGATAGGTGGGAGATTAGATTAAAAAAACTGAAAATCACTTATGCTTTTGCTATTCCTACACCAATATTAAATTTAAAATAAATTAAATGAGAAAAGCAAAGTTTTATCAACAAGGTTAATTTGCCATTGTAATTCTCTCACAAAGTATGTTGATTCAATACATGTTTATATTTCTTTTAAAAATGTTAAAATAAGGGGCCAGGAGTTTGGCCTAGTGGTAGAGTGCTTGCCTAGCATGCATGAAGATCTGGGTTCGATTCCTCGGTACCCCACACAGATAGCAAAAAGCTGGAAGTGGTGCTGAGGTTCAAGTGGTAGAGTGCTAGCCTCTAGAAAGTCTAAGGACAGTGCTCAAGCCCTAAGCCCAAGCCCAGGACTGGCAAAACAAATGTTAAAATAAGATTCTTCTATTTTGTGAATGTCTGAAAAAGAAGGGTTCATTTGGCCATTGAGGATGCTCACACAAGCAAAGGACCAGGCCCTAGGATAAGTTCCTCTGACAGCCACAGACCTACAGATAAATCAGTATTTTTATTCCACCAGACCATAGTGAAGACTAATCATTTTGTGCTGAAAATTTTGACAGTGAAAATATCATTGTTTATACTGAGACCACACTGGTAGCAGTTGTGTAGGACAGACTACAAGGAACAAGGAACCCTTTGGGAAGGAAAGGTCACATATAATGAGAAATAATTGCTGTTTCTGATTGGTTGGAAGTGAAAACAGATGACACGCAGGGAGTTGTAATGATTTTCACATTAAGGTTTTCACATCCATTCAAGAATATGAGGGCCTGATTCTCAGCATATAGCTTATTATGTGATTAACTTCCACAATCTAGCTCCCATTTTATTCTCCAAATTTTTTTTAAATTACCACACTGCAGAATATTTTTTTGCCAAAAACATACTATATAGATAAATAAAAAAGTATCTTGATCTCTGGGCCTGGGCGCTGTCTTCAGCTCAAGGCTACCGCCCTACCCCTTGAGCCACAGTGCCACTCCCCGTTTTCTGGGATTAATTAGAGGGAAGAATCTCATAGACTTTTTAGTACCCAGGCTGGCTTTGAACCATCATCCTCAGATCTTGGCCTCTTGAGTAGCTAAGATTACAGGCATAAGCCACTGCACCCAGCTTCTTCCTTTTTTTCAGTTCTTATTTGTTTCATTGCATGTAGCTACAACCAGATAAATGAAAAATTAATTGTTAAAATATTAATATCCAAAATTTATTTAAATAATAAGCCCCTTTGTACTTTTAGAGTACAGAGAGGAAAAAAAAAGACATGGAGTCAGTGTTGGGGTTAGTAAAATCAAGAGGTCTGCGTCATAGTCAGCTATGGGAGATAAAGAAGGAAATGTGCTCCACTAAATGTTTCATTTCTTCCTTCATCCATACTATTAGGGACTCACTGTTGGTAGACTTCTAGCTTGACCACAGGTTCTGCTTCACTCAATAGCATAAACAGATATATTCAAATGCATTCAGAGCCTGAGGTACAGAAAATCATGTGTTTCCACTTTAACTTTTCGGCCTCAGTCTCCATTAAAGAAACATTTCCAGTCCGGCTTTGTAAACTATAAGGAATGAGAGAGATATGTGGAACAGAGTATACACCTGCTCAGAGACAACAACAGACTAGGCCAGCAACAGTCACCTAGATTGCTGAAACCTAAAACAGACTTACTTATTGGAGCCTAGTCTAAATCAGCCAAAAGTCAGCTACCTTCAAGATGCTTGAGCAATAATAAATATAAAAGAGAAAAATCCATACCTCATGTAACCATGGGAGTAAAAAGTAAGTATATTTCAGGAATAGACCGTTAAAAAGTGATAGTGATTTCACTTTTCTCTTTGTAAAAACAAGAGGGAAAAAAGGAATGAAAAAAGATGTGTGATGGGGATTTGGCCAAGAACAGCATCAAAAAGATTGTTAGGAAAATAAAATCTAGACTTTCTCCAATGATGTGTTCCTATTGATGTAGGATCACCATTCTCCATCTAGAGAGGCAGACACTGTTACAAATAGGGATTTCTTTTGTAGATGAAAATTATTCTTACAAAACCTCTGCCTAGTTTCTTCTGATTCTGCTATTTCTCCAAATTATCACTTCAAATAAACCATACACCAAAAGGATGAATTTGGAAACATATCCTGGTTTCTTTTTTTCATATATTTTTATTGTAATTAATAGAAGGGTTACATTATATTCACCAGATAGAAGGTACATTACTTCACATACATCGATATCCTTTCTCATGTCTTGGTCCCCATTTCCCTCCCCCGACCCCTGTCCCTCATCTTGTTTTCTCCGCTTCCCTATACAATTTCAAATAACCAAATGCGCATATATACAATATATCAGATAACAAGGTGAAATACTGTAATAATATGAGATAGCCAAGGGACAGCAAAAGAGATGAGGGATAACTACATTAAGGACAACTATCATTCATTATATGGCTTTTGTTTCTATATTCTGGAGGTCCTTTCATTTAGCATCATTTTATATGGCCTTATGTATAGTTATGTTTTGGGATGGCATACTGAATCTCATCTTTTTTACTAATCAGTTGTTTCATACCAATACACATTTTACAATATTTCTCTCAGTTCCAAAATATTTTAGCATTAGCTCCCTTCATATATGCAATTGTTGCTACTTTGTCTATACTTTCAATATGATTCCTCATTCTGATGCAATTCATTTCAACTCATTAATGAGCACATTAAATTGACCAGAAGTCTATTTAAGAGAGAGTATGGTATTACTGTATTTTCTGAACTTACTCTAGTTAAGGAAGTTTATGCTTTCCTTTATGCAATTACAATAATCTAGGACCACACATTTTGTTGTTTTTAAGTCTTTATATTAAAGAAAAATTTTAGACTTATTTTAAAAAATCACTTAAGAGTACATAGTTTCCTACATGCCCATATGTATTATATCTTATTATTAATAAAACATAAGCATAGTGCATTTGCTTTTTGGTTTTGTAAAAATATTTTATTTAGGTAGTTGTACAAAGTTATTTTCATTCAAAAAAGCAAAATGTGAACACATTGCATATTGATCAACATTAGCCCTTCCAACATTCTCACTCACAGCTTTCGACATACCCCTTACTTCTCTTAATTTTGTGGGCCATATATTAAATTTTTATTGCATTGCCCCTCCCCTTCTGTTCCTCATTTATCTACACTTATGTTCTTGATCCCACCCCAACCCATCTGTGTATTTACACAACTCATTGTTGTCACATATGCTTACGAAGTTAAGTAGGAGGTTTTATATTTCGTGCCTTGTTCTTATACCTACTTACAGTTTGCTTCTTTAGTTTATGTACATTCCTGCTCCAAAAGGGAGATCTGCCTTACACCATTCTCAATTCCATGTGCTGAATTATGTATTTCTAGCATACAAGTTCATATTATAAGAATCATTATGTATGCCCCATGGTAAAATTAACTTCTAGGCTGCAGTGGTCCAATGCAAGTACTTCTATAACTTGAATTTTAGTTACATGCAGTCCTCGCTTCAAAACTTAAGTCAGTACCTTCCTCTGTCCCCTTCAATGAGACTATTGTCATATTTTGTGTTCTTTCTAGATTTCATGTCTCTTAAATGATATTTAAATTTTATCATACATTTAAGGTTTTCTCTTTGTACTCATAATGAATTTATTTTCATCCCCAAAAAGGTCAAACCTTTGCTCTGGTGAGCTCTACACCCTTCGTATTTCCTAAGTGGTAATAATATCATATCTGAGAGTTTACACTAACAGATTTGTATGGCCAACTTAGAGTGTGATTAGGCCATGATAGATCATCTGTATGTTCTGGTGTGAGCTTCTGTGTAATATGACCTCAGACAGCATAAACAATAAGTTCAACAATGTGGATAAAGAACCAATCATGTGCATGGAGTGAAGCTTTTTCCCACTGGTATACAGATGATAAAGGGTTTGCGCAATGTCATGCTATTTTCCTGTCATAAAGACTGGGAGAATATCACGACCCAAAGACAAGGGAGGACTTGAGCTGGAACCTTCCCACTCGCTGTGTGTCTCTTGTTTCAGATAATTTAAACTATTTTTTCTGAATAAGATAGTGGTTTGTACAATAGACGTTTAGCATTCCATTATTACTCTATACCAAAGAATATCAACTTAAACATAGAAAAAAGTCTACTTTGGCTCACAGATTTGGAGATTTCAGGGCATTTCAGACTGGCCATGCTGTAATTGGGCCTATGTTGAAGCTGCTCATTATGGCATCAGGGTAAGCAAAAAAAGATCACTTAATGGGTGGAACATGAAAATGTTTGCAAAGGAAGAGTCTAGGGTTGCCAGCCTCTTCCCATGAAAATACAAACATCTAACACTAGCCACTAGGTCCTGTCTCTTAAAATTTCCATCACCTGATATTAATGAGTACCATGCTGGGGGCCAAGTCTTTAAAATCTTAAAACTTTAGAAATACTTACTATTCAAATTCTAGCAATAGGTCTCAACGAGTTCTGTGGTTCTTCCTAGTTTATACCAAATCTATACATAGGTGTTTTTGTTTTTTGCAGGTCCTGAGTCTTGAATTAGGCCGTGTTTTCCCTGAACTTCTTTTGTTCAAGGCTAGCACTCTAACACTTGAGCCACTTCCAGCTTTTTTGAATAGTTTAATGGAAATTGAAGTATCATGGGCTTTCCTTCCTTGGCTGGCTTAGAATAGTGATCCTCAGATTTGTCTCTTAACTAGCTAGGATTACAGGTGTGAGCCCCTGGTACCCAGATTTACCTGTAGTTTTGAGACTCCAAAACTTTTTGCAGTTGTCAGAAATTAGAATGATGATGTGTTGAAAATGTAGGCTATTTTCCAGTATGAGCCTGGCAGAATGGCTCC
The DNA here is from genome assembly GCF_031878675.1 of Megascapheus bottae. Lineage (NCBI taxonomy): Eukaryota > Metazoa > Chordata > Mammalia > Rodentia > Geomyidae > Megascapheus > Megascapheus bottae. Next base: position 3,094,674 of record NC_143517.1, read on the forward strand.
CATAAAAGAAGAAAGAGAGAGAGAAAGAAAATTAGATGGAGAGAATAAGAGAGAAAGAAGGAAGGAAGGAATGGAGGAAGGAAGGAAGGAAGGAAGGAAGGAAGGAAGGAAGGAAGGAAGGAAGGAAGGAAGGAAGGAAGGACAGAAATTAAGACAGACCACCAGCCACTTCAAGTCCCCAGAGTAACATGCAATTTGCCATAAAGGTTTACAGAACACAAGAAGGTGAATCAACACCAGAATCAACAAATCTACCCAAGTAAGGATTGTCCCATTCTGTATCCATGTTCAGGTGCCTGAAAATATATGAGGATAATTATTCATCAAGAAGGTTCTCTGCTCTGTTTACCATTTCCAATGATCTACAACGTAGATAAAATCTCACCATTAATTACTGAATAGAGTTATGAAACCAAAGTCCAGTGCCCAGATGCTATTTTTCTGTCATAAAGTGTTGGATGTTTGGATGCTAAGTACTTGGAATTGGAATCTAAAGTCTTAGACAAACTTGTAATCTTGAACATCTCCTCAACTAATCTACATCTTCTCTATTAATCGACATTGTATCCAGCCTTGGGTAGTGATCTAGGCATACTGTCATGTCTACATCCTGTTTTTCAGAATATATTTTGTGGCTTTAGTTGCTGGTTATTGTCCTTTTAAGCCAGTGCCAGAAATCTTCTATTAAACTTTGTTTTCAGAAGTTTTGCTTTGTGAGAAAGCTGTATAATTGGACCATATGATATTTAGCCTCTTCAAAATTGACTCAGTTAGAAATATGTAACTGTGTGTCCTTCATTTTTTTAACAGCTTGGCAGAAAATTTCATATTGCCTTATGATACTCCATTGTGCAGACCTCTCTCATTTTTTTCACCTAATCACTTAGCAAAGCATTTGTTTTGCAATTGTAAGTAAAGATACTATATATATATATACATATATATATTTCTTTGAAGTTTTCTGCCTAGACATAAGCTTGCAACATGATGAATTGTTGCACCATATGTCAAAATTACCTTAGGTTTAATAAAAATTATTTTAAATTGTTAGCTTTGTTAAAATATGTTTTGGATGATTTCAGTAGGTGTGTAGTGCTATCTAAATTGTTCCTTTAGCAACCTAAACAAATATTGTTTGGCATATTGCATATACATATTTGCCATTCATAAATCTTGGTTTACGATGATTCAGATCCTTTGCTGAACTCCTATTAGATTTCTAATTTTCTCATTGTTAAAGAAAGATCTTTGCATATGTTGGTCTATATTTATATAAGTATGGTTACATACAGAGCAACATTTTTATAATGTATACGTTTTATAAATATTTTTGATTATTTGGCTTGTGAGTTTAGTATTTTAGGAGAATATTTTACAGATCAGAATCTTCTTACTTATTGAAATTAAAATAATGTTTAAATTATTAGATTTTTTTAAGTTTGTTTTTGGTGTTTCTAAAAGCTTATTGGCAAATCCAAGAGCAACCAGATATTTTGTATTCTTTCTTTTATTCCAGTTATAAAAGTCAGGTACTGAGAACATTTCTTTTTCAATATTTTTCCTAGTTTTTCTCTTCTGACCCATCTCCTCCAAAGTTATATAGCTCAATTTTTTTTTTCCTTGTGGGGCTTGAACTCTAGGCACGGGCACTGTCCCTGAGCAATTCAGCATAAAGCTAGGGATCTACCACTTCCAGCCAGAGCACCATTTCCAGTTTTCTGGTGGTTAATGGAGAGAAGACTCTCATGGAGTTTCACTGGTGTTGGCTTTGATCCTTAGATCTTGGCCTCCTAAGTAGGCAGAATTACAGGCATGAGCCACCTGGGCCCTGGCACATTGTTCATTTTTAACATAGTATCTAGTGAGTATCACTTCTGCACTCTTCACCCTTTTTCCTACCATTTCTGCACTCTCCCATACCCTCCTGAAAACTTCCATACAAGACAAATTATACGGAAAATACAAGTATAGACAAAGGAGAGGGAAAAAGCAATATAACAAAAAATGTAATTTCCATTTCTTGGAGTTCATTTCAATAAGTATCATTTTATATGATCATATGCACATACTTAGCTATTGGTATATATTATTTGTCTTTCCAGGTTACCTTTTCTATAGTCTTTAGTGCTAATAGAAATAATAATGTGTTATTAATGTCAAAATTAAACTGGCCCTTATTCATGTGTTATAATGTCATGGTAGTTTTTACTTTAATCTTATGTTCCATAATTTGTCCATTCTCACTAACTTATTTCAAGTATTTAGGAGGGGGTGTTTTTGAACTTCAACAACATTCATTCCATTTATGAACATGCATTTTTATTTGTCCTTTTCCAATATATATTAGCATCTGTTTTCTTCCCCTGAATTTTTGTGTTATGAGGCCATATTTGACAGTGTTGAAAGGGGCATCTTTAGATTTGGTTAGGAAAAAAATAAGAGTAATTTAACTATCAAGTAATAGAAAATCACCTTAATTTTTCTAAGTAGCATGCCATTGCTTTCATAGATTTTTTTTGTTTTAAAAAATGAATTATGTTGAGGCCATGAATTTGGCCTAGTGGTAGAGTGCTTGCCTAGCATGCACAAAGGCCCGGGTTCGATTCCTCGGTAACACATACGTAGAAAAAGGCTGGAAGTGGTGCTGAAGCTCAAGTGGTAGAGCTCTAGCCTTGAGAAAAGTCCAAGAACAGCACTTAGGCCCTGAGCTCAAGCCCCACAACTGGCAAGAAAAATGAATTTTGCACATTATTTTCCTGTAACTCAAGAAAGTCACATTATTGAGAAAAGACTTATTTTATAATAAATTTCTTAGTACAGATAGTCTTTGCTTGACATTTGTATTTGCAGGCAAGGCTGGTGCTCTACTTTTTCCACACTGATCAATGGATCAAACTGTTCTATGACAATGCAGCTCTCTGTGGACTCAGAGATTCAGAAACACTGGATATTTAAAGGTAATGGTTCTGTGTACAAACTTGTGAAATATATTGTTTAGGGTCATCCGCAAAATAAAGAACAGTATAGACAGAATAATTTTTCCATAAACAGTAAATTGATATTATTAATTAATTACAATTAGTCGGTATTGAATTTTTGATAATGCAATATTGACTATAATTACAATATTAGTTGATTATAATTCCAATTGATTAGTTAATATTAATTAGTTGATATTAAATTAGTATGAAAATAACATTTTTATTTCACAGGCAGCCTACATATTTTATTCCAAAATTTTATTTTATAATCATTTCTTGAGATGGGACTTACTATGATCTCCAGGCTTTACTAAAATTTACGGACTAGTTCAATCTCCCAAGTAGCTGAAACTACAAGTATATTTATCTTTCTTGTGATTGAAATATCAGGAGTCCTAGTACTAAATCTACTTAGTGGGAAAATTATATAGTTCCAGAATGTGGCCAATTTGACCAAATGAAACTGATGTCTGGAGGGGCTTTAACTGTGTTCTGAAAAGTTCTTGATTTTAGAGGAACAAAATCATTAAGTTCAATTTTTTATTCATCACAATTAGAATACTGTATGCCTAGCTAAAAGATGTAATAAAAATGCACAATTCTTTGTTCTTTGTGACATAGAAAATAAAACAACATAATGTGATCTGTTGTGTACCTGGAAGGCTAACATAAGTTTCCACTAAAAGATACATCTTGTTTACTGAATCTTACTGCATCAACTTTTAAATTATTATGGAGTGGGATATGCTGATGATGAAATAAATCTCTTATAGAGCTGTCAGCAGGTGAATCTTATGTGTTTCCTCTTGTTTAGACCTTACTTACAGTGAGACAGTGCTATGTACCTTTAAATACATTTCCTACATCATTAGATCTTATGTGATCTTCATTCACTAGTACCACTGAAATTATCATATGTTTAATTCTTTGGGCCTAACTGTTTCTACCAAATAGGACCTAGACTGTCAACCACACAAGACAGGAACTTATATCTGTTTATTTGTTGTTTTCTCAGTACCTAGAATTCTAAAAGACTATAGTTAAATTAATACACAATTTTTTGGTATAAGCAAAATGAAAAAGAACTAGGTATGTTCACAGATGGTTGATAACCAAAGGACACCAGGGAAATTCAATGAATTTGTTTAGGCTTCTCTTCATCCTGTTGAGATCTTCATGTTTGTTCCCTTCTGTTGTAAGATAGCACCTGGCACATACAGCTTTGGGTTTCAGAGTTAGCAGGGTCCCTGACCTCCAGTTACATACTGTAACTTCCAAGAAATAACACGTATCTTCCCCACAGACTGGGCTAAGGATTCTTTTTGGCACATTCCATCAGCCCTTAGCTCTTCAACCTCTTCAATACTCAGGTTTCTCCAAAATCTACTTCACTTTGGCATTGGGGATTACTCTGATTTGGTTTACAAATAGAGGACAAAGGGTTAAAAAAACAAAAACCAAAACAAAAAAAACATTTTATTTGTGGGTCATGGGACTTGAACTCTGGGCCTGGATGCTGTCCCTGAGCTCTTCAGCTCAAGGTTATGGCCATAGCCCCACTTCCCATTTTCTAGAGGTTAATTCGAGATAAGAGTCTCATGGCTTTGTAGTGCTGGGGCTGGATTTAAACCTCAATCCTCATATCTCAGCCTCCTGAGTAACTAGGACTACAGATGTGAGCCACCACGCCTACCTTAAAAACAAATTTGTAAGGCTAAAATTAATTTTGTATTGATTTCTCCCCATTATCTCTTCTTTTGTCTTTCTCTTTACCTGTGATACCACCCTAGCTCTTTTAAGTATCTGCTCCTTGGTATTTATTTTGTTAAATATGATTTTGCCTTTATAGATAATTACACTATTTGAGGTTTCCCTTGAATCTATTGTATTTGTTTATACATTTGTATACATACATTTGCATATTAGCAAGCATATTTACTTATTAATATATAAGCGAATTCTAGCTTCCACTTATAAGGGAAAATATTCAGTCTTTGTCTCTTTGGGTTTAGTATATTGGTTCCAAGTCTTTCTATTTCTTTATAAGTGGTACAATATCAATATCAGATTATATCATTCTTGCTAATGTTTAAATTTTTAATGGATAAATGAAACTATATACTCTGTGTAACACATTTAATATATATGCCTAACACATATATGTATATATTTATATGTATATTTCTTTAGCCATTTGTCCATTCAGAGGCACCTGCTCTGATTATACACCTTGGTTATAATGAATAATGCTGAAATGAACATGGTTGAACTGATGATTTTACTCTATCCTTGTTTATAATCTCTCAGATAAATCCCCAAGAGTGATATTACTAGCTCATTAGTATCCAACATCCTTTTATTATCAAAGCTCTGGAGAATCTAGGAATACTTCAATATTTCTCAGTATAATAAAGGCTGTTTATTACAGCATACTTAATTGTGAAAATAAAACTATTTTTTTTCTAACATCAAGAATGAGACAAGGATGTTTACTCTCTCCACTTCTCTGTAACACAGTTCTGGAATATCTACCAAGAACAGTAAGGCAAGAGAAAGACATTACTACATTTCAAATAGGGAAAGAAGAAGTAAAACTATCTTGATTTGAAGGTGATATAATTCTATATGTAAAGAGATATTTCTAAAAGTGTAGTTAGGGAGGACATCTCTCAAGGTTTGTATTTGTAGAGGGCTTAAATAAAAAAGGGGAAGAAACATTTTTTTTTCTGTAGGGGGAACTTTTCCAGGCAGAGGGGAAGCTATGTTCATGTCATATCAAAGAAATTTGTGTGCCAGAAAAGTAATAGAATGCAATTGACTTTCTAGAATGTGCATATGATTTTAGATTTTTTTTTGTGGGCTTGAACTCAGGCTGGGTGCCTTGAGCTCTTCAGCTCAAGGCTATCACCATACCACTGGGCATTGTCCCTGAGTAATACAGCTTAAGGCTACTAACCTCCCTACCCTTGAGCTAAGCCCCACTTCTCATTTTCTAGAGGTTAATTGGAGATAAGAGTCTCAGGTCCTTTTAGGCCCAGGCTGGCTTTGAACCTTGATCTTCCGATCTCAGTCTACTGAGTAGTTAGGATTACAGGCAATAGCCATAATACGGAAACAGTCTGGATATCCAAAATAGAGGAGTGGAGCCAGTACTTATACACAAGGAATTTTTACACAGGTATTAGAAAGAATAAAATAATGTCCTTTGCAGGGAAATGGATGGAGCTAGAAAAATCATGTTAAGCAAGGTAAGCCAAGCCCAGAGAGACAAACCGTGCATGTTCTCTCTAATACGAGAAAATTAGATCTAAAATACACTGGTATATGATAAATTATATTAGATTTTAGATACATGCAGTGAGACTGAAAGATGATGCTCATAAGAGAAGCACAGACACTGAATGTCTACCTACATCTTCATATTAACTTAAAATATATCAAAACAAACTCTGAGATATGGAAATGGGAGACCTTTCTTCTTTTTTAATTTTAAAACTTTTTATAATTTTGTTTTTGATGATTTTGTCTTGTTTCCCCTTTGTATGGTGTATCAAAGTGTATATCCTTAAGAGAATTGGGGGAGGGTACAGAACTCGAGGGAAAAAGTTGAAAAATTGCAGAACTGGAGCTCACTGGACACTGATGAAAATGAGCTATACAAGCCAACTCATGAGTGGAGATGACGGAGTTATTGGGAGAGAGTGAGAAAACAGAAGACACTATGAAAGGATGTACTCATTACCTACTTATGTAATTGTAATGTTTCTGTACATCATCTCTATAATAACAATAAAGTTTAAAAACTACTCAAAAACCAAACCAAGCAACAACAATACAAAAACTCAAGCATCTGGATAACAACTCAAGAATCTTATTTAAAGAGGTTCAGAAGATCTGGAGTGGGATAAGAGAGTACTTATTAAGGAAGTATTGGAGTGTATATTATCTACCTCAGCAGCATAGTGTGGTTGTGATAATGATGTAGTTGCATGCGCTGTTTGAACCCAGGACAGAGTAGTTGGGGTAAAATATGTAAGGGAGGAAGTGTGACAGAGACATGAGCTCAAAAGGGAGAAAACATGTGGTAAGTTTCAGGACTTGAGAGTACAAGGGGATGATAATTTTGAATTTAAGACTTCAATAGTTTTCACCTATTTTGAATGCTTATTCCAGTGTGAGGATCAGTTCAAGAAAAGAGAGAGGACAGTAGAGGGAAGCCGGCAGAGCAGTAGAAAACTCTTAAGGAAGTTTAGTTAGATACTTGGACTCTCGTTGTGTTTCTAGAAAGAGACAAATGAAGACATTAAAAATAAAATTAGAAGATGAATTCAGGTTTCTAGCTTGCATAATTGAAGGATATCTAAACTTCTAATACAGGGGCACTCTTTCCCTAGAAGATAAAGTCTTCATGAGTTTGATGTGATAAATATGGATACTCCAGTATTCAGGAGCATAATCAAGATTTATGTTTTGCCTTCAGTAGAGAAGCAAGACGAACAGGACATGTGTCCATCCATTAGAAGAGTTAAATTATTTGGCTATGTTGTTACAGGCTGCTCAGATTCTTCACTTTAAGTTCGAAATTCTTCTAATTAGAGATCTGTGAAGAGAAATGTGGTTCACATTGACAGGCTAGATATTGGCAACATTTCTTGTTGCTTGGTGAAAAGGGAAGAGAGTCCCTGATGGAATGAGGCCAATTCACAGTATTTTACTAAAGTCTACTGGCATAAGGCTAATATGATCAAGATTATCTTTACAGAACACTTGCAATATCATACTTCGTTGAAAATCTGAGCTTCATGGTCCAGCCAAGTTAACATGTAAAATTACATATCTTCTGCTTTCTCCACCATTTTGCTATCTCTGTACTTGAGTATGAAATTCTCAAGTCAGGGAGCAGATATGCTGGTTAGTAGGGCAAAAAGACCAAGGATTTTTTGTTGTTGTTGTTATGAATTGCCCAGTAGTAGATAAGGAGGGCTAAGTCTCTCCATCTGATGACCAACCACTGCTCTTCCCTTTGGTCGGTTTCAGAAACATGTAATTATAGCAATCAAATATTAAAATTGCTAATGCAAAACAAATGCTTATTAAACAAAAAACAAAGTCTGGGAGATAAATTAAGGCATCCCTTACTGGTAAGATATTTTGTACATTGAGATAAAAAGTGTGAATAACTGGAATCAAATTTAGGTATTAAATGCACATTTTAAAGTCTGCAAGTTAAATATAAAGTAATTGGGATGAGCTATAGCTCAGTATAGAGTTCTTGATTCTTATTCAGCAGGTTCTTGGCCCATTCTCAGTGCTGCAAATAAGTGAATGAGTGAATAAGTAAATACGAAACAGTATACATACCTTCTAGCATGGGCTACATTGATATGTACTAAAGAGAGTGAATGATGTAGGTGGGAAATCTTTATTCAGATCATTCATAATGTCCTTCTATCTCTACTTACTTTAAGAAAAACCTTCATACATGTAATTGATAATTTCCGTGGTTTCTTTTTATTTGGTAACAAAATGAGTGAATATATTTTTTAAATTAAAATTTTCTTCCAGATGTGTCCCCAAATGAATTCGTGGCTGTTTTCACTGACAAGCTGTTTCCTTATTACTATCGTGGATTCATGAACCTGAGTCACCTGCATTACCAAATCACAGTTTCTTTTCTTCGGTGGTAGGTTAAAGGGAGAAAAACATTACTTTCCAAGCAGTACTGATGCTGACAAAAATGTTTCAGAAGGTTAATTACTGTCCGTGTTGTATTTTTTTAAAACAGCATTTGCTTAACTGTTCAAATGGCAACTTAAGGGAAATTTAGAAACTGCAAAAGTCCCCATGTACCCTTTGTAGAAAACAAACTCTAAAGTCAAGAATATGTGAAGACAAAAAAGTGTTCCTGTTGTTTCTAATTTCCTTCTAGGAGGCTTTGACTCATAATTTCTAATGGAGAAACTCCAGGTAGAAAACTCAGGAGTGCATTTAGTTCTTATGCTGGCAGCTGTACATGCACGTAGCTCATCAGTATGACCTAGCCTGGAAGAGAATGTAAAAGAGTTTAAGAACTATAGATTTGAAGTACTGAATATATAATTTGTTTTACATAGCTACATATTGCAAAACACTTGAGTTCTATGTCTTCATTAAAGGAGAAAACAGTAGAAATATGGTAAAAATTTAAAAAAAGAACTTCATTTCCTCTCAAATGTGATTTTATGGATTTAGTATTATGTTTCAGGAATCAAGCAATCCTACTCATTAAATAGCACAAAAATAATCTTTAAAATAGATGCCCTACAGATTTCCTAAATCCATTTAGTAGATTTACTACTCATGAACTAGAAACAGACTCCACCTCTTACCCACACCCACCTTATATAGCAGTTCTGGCCATTTTGTATCCTTTAGTTTTATAGATACAAATATTCTGTTAAATAGAGTACACAGACCTTTAGAAGGAAGAGTTATTGTCCAATGAGTTGTATTGTGTGAGTATTGCTAAATAGCAAAAGGGCTAAGGAACAAAGGGGAGATTTAGTTGATATAGATGGCCTTTAGCATACCAATTAAATAAATGACTGTTGTCTGTTATATGGAGATACTCTTCTAAGCAATAAGAAAATGAACTGGCCATACCCCCATTCCAACGACATAAGCAAGAAGTGTGAAGTCCTTTTTGCCACTGTCCTATTTTCACAGTTAAAATATGAAAGTGTCCAGGCACCAGAGGCTCACACCTATAATCCTAATTGCTTGGTAGCCTGAGATCAGAGGATAGAGTTTCAATGCCAGCCCAGGCAGTAATGTCTGTAAAACTTTTATCTCCAATTAACCACAGAATAAACAGGAAGTGGAACTGTGGCTCAAGTGACAAGTAGCTCCTAGCTACTCAGGAGGCTGAGATCTGAGATTCAAAGGCAGCCTGGGCAGAAAAGTCCTCTAGATTCTTTTTCCAATTAACCACCAAAAGTGTGGAAATAGAGTCTGGGGACAATGGCAGAGCACTATTGGTGAGTACAAAAGTCCAAGGATAATGCCTAAGCCTTGAGTTCAAGTCCTAGGACTGGCATTCAAAACCAAAACAGAACAAATCCAGAATGAAGTTCAAATCGCATCAGATATCAGCCTTTTGGGCGCCCTGTCCCCTTTTCCCTCAGTAAATGCACATAGGTCATCTCCATTTTTTTCTTTCTCAGATTTTCCTAACAAAATCACTTTATATCATTTAGTAAGACCCATCTTCTCTCTCTTTTGCAATGGAAACTTTCTTCTTTTTTTCATTTTTTATTTCATATGGATTGAGGGGGCGTTCATTCTAAGTGCTTCCTGTGTTACTCCATTAAAGGTAAGAATGGAAGGCCAGGAGTTTGGCCTGGTAGTATAGTGCTTGCCTAGCATGCACTAAGGCCTGGGTTCGATTCCTCTGTAGGTCATACATAGAAAAAAAAAAAGCTGGAAGTGGTGCTGAGGCTCAAGTGGTAGAGCTGTAACCTTGAGAAAGTCCAAGGACAGTGCTCAGGCCCAGAGCTCAAGACCAGGACTGGCAAAAAAAAAAGTAAGAATGGAATGTCATAGTATGCAGTGCCATTGCATTAGGCAGTAAGAAAAGTCTCTTGAGGGTAAGATACTCATCTTCAGCAGCCCATTTCTAGCCATTTAATTTACTTCTCGATGTTTGTAAGTATTTTAAGTTTTTCTATTAAATGGAGAGAATATAGTCTTTGTGAGCAGTGGTGGAGGATAGCTGGGCACTGGAAACACATCTTTCTATACAATGGAATTGATCACATAGTGATAAAGGGTTGACATTCAAATTCAAGGTTAGGCATGGTTTCTCCTTTCTCAGGCCTCTCTTCCAGGGTTGCAGATGGTCACATTCTCCTTGTGTAATTAAGAATTATTTTCTTGATATGGGCCGTTAAAAAATGCCTTTGCAAAGTTTATAGAACCGAAAGAAAAATTACCAAGGTGTATTATATTTATTTGAAATTATTCTAAATACGTATCAAGTAAATAAAGGGAATAAATGGTTAATAATTAATACTATATATGGTTATTACTATATATATTTTTATTTTTTGTCAGGGTTATGTATAGAGGGGTTACAGTTAGTAGAAGTAGGTGCATCACTTCTCACACATTAAAAGCCCTTCTCATGTTTTTGTTCCCATTTCCCTTCTCCCATGCTCTCCCCTCAACTTGTTTTCCGCCTTCTCTTTCCTATTTCAAATAAACAAACATGTATACAATATTCCAGGTAACAAAGTCAGATCTAGTAACAATATAATATTAACCAAAGGACAACAAAAGAGAAGAGAAATAGCATAGTACATTAAGAACAACAATCACACAAGATAAGCCTCTTCTTTCCATATCCTATAGATCCTTTCATTTAATCTCATCCTATATGATCTTACTTACCAATGTTTTGAGCTATTGTGATCCTCTGCTAGGAGAGTCCTAGATGTGTACTAATTATAACAAATGAGGGAAACCATTGAGCCTATGTTTCCTTTCGGTCTGGCTTACTTCACTTAATATAATTTGCCAGTCCTGGGGCTTGAAATTGGAAGCTGAACACTGTCCTTGGGCTTTCTCAACTTGAGCAGCAGCACCACTTATGGCTTTTTCTATATATGTGGTACTGGGGAATTGAACCCAGGGCTTTATGCATGTTACGCAGGCACTCTACCACTAGTCTATGTGCCTTGCCCTATAGCATGTTTTTTAAATCATAAAAAATTTAAGGCCAGTCTTAAAATTTATTTCTCTATTTAGATTCATAGAAAAACTTTTTGCAATACTTAAATTTATAGAGAATACCCAGTTCTCCTAGAAATGAGAAATACGTGGTCATAGTTTTGTGAAATAGTGAGATTTAATGTGTTTTGTCTTCTAAAATTCACGTTTGTGTATTTTTATCAGATATGCCCAAATTCTTTTAAATTATGATTTCAGTGTATGTGACATGTCAACTGACTCTTTCCTGCAACATATTCCTTTCTGTAGGGAACATAGTGAGTAGAATCATTTCAGAGTCAAGAGCTACAGTATCAAAACTGAATACTGCATTTTTTCTTTTTTCTTTTTTCTTTACTTTCAAAGGACAGAGCTTTTCAAATGTCCAGGCTGCCTTCTGCTACAGGAAATAGGGAATTGTGAGTCACATCGTAATTACACCAAAATTGGCTCTTTGATTTCAAAGACTCACTTGGTCCCATCTTTATCAAGACATTATAGCTTCTTTTCAAAAAGATAGTTCTTTGGGGTATTTATATTGCTGTATAATATATATATATATGCAATGAATTCAGCTTGCTAGGCAACATTAAAAGAATAAAAAAACACTCAAATAAAAATTTAGGAAAAAATTTATTCCAGCCAAATGCAAGCAAAGAGAAAGCTGGGGTCAACAACTTGATTATTGATATGATTCATCTCAGGGAAAACATATTTAATAATATTACAAGGTTAATTTACCATGCTCCTGCCTGTTTCTTTTATTGTTCATCTTTGTCTTTGTTGTCTGAGGCTTCAAATACTTAAGAGCATGCTCTGTCCCTTTTAGCTATTGTTTCCTTGTGGTTAATGTCAGGCACAATTTGTACTGACTCTCCTTCCTTCTTGCCAGTCCTGACTGCTTCTCAAGTTGGTTTACTGGAACCCATTTGCTAGCAAATTGTTCAAGAAGTCCCCACTAGAGCAATTTTTAGAGGTTCTACATGTTCATAGCCATTGGTGATGACTTTTGTTTCTTAAAGGCAATTTTTTTGCTCATATTTTCTTGGTATGAGTATCATAAATACATTAGTTCATTTTCTTTCAGTACAAAGAAGAGCAGTTAGAACAAATCTAAGATTATTATTTTTATTTTCTTATTATTGACTTGTTCAATAATGGGTTTTTATTTTTTATTTTTGTGGGTTTATATTTTGTGAAAGTACTGGAGTTTACAATCATGGCCTTTCATTTGCTAGGTAAAGGTTCTACCACTTCAGTCCTGCCTCCAAGTCATTTTTATTTTTCTTGTTTCCCTTTAGGTTTTTAAAAGTTTATTTGGGGTGTGTGTGTGTGTGTGTGTGTGTGTGTGTGTGTGTGCTAATCCTGGGGCTTGAACTTAGAAACTAGGCACTATCCCTAAGGATTTTACTAAAGACTAGCTCTACATCACTTGAACCAGGGTTCAACTTTCAGTTTCAAGATTATTTATTTTTTGGTATGTGTGATTAATTGGGGATAAGTCTCACAGACTTTACTGCTGGGTAGACTTTGACCCATAATCCTTAGATCTCAGCCTCCTGAATACCTAGGATTATAGGTATGAACCTATAATAGGTTGTTTATGATCATATTTTTACTACTCCTAAGTAGTTATACAAAAGAGATGACATATAATAAAGCATTTCAGGAATATAATGTATCATTGTTGTTCCTCACCAAAATTCTCACCCTCCTTTGACTCATATTTTCCATTTTCTTAATTTTATAGTAATTTACCATGGAATTCTTGACTACATTCTCCCCCTTGTCTTCCCTCTTTCTATATCTGCACCTCTTCCTTTGGCCTCAACACTTTTGGATGTGCCCATTTCCTGGTATTGATTTTGTTGGGCTTTGCCTAGTCTTTCTAAATTATTATACCATTTGAGCTCTCCATAAAATCTGTTATAAATCAAATCAGTTATTTGATTTGTACCCACTTGCAAACATCCTATCTCAACATGTTTACTCCTAAATTTATACATGTATTCTATCAACCACAAATGAAAAGAACCATGCAACCTTTGTTTTTCTGCTGGAGAGAATGTGTGAAAAGGCACCTCTGTTATTGTTGGTGGAAATATAAGCTTGATCAATTTGGAAAGCATTAGGGAAGTTCCTCAAAATCTAAACATAGAACTACTGAGCAATCCCACTATTGGACATTTATCCTATAGAATACAAACTAGGTTACACTAAAGCCATTAGTTCAATTATGTTCATTGCAGCACAGTAGTCAAGGTATGAAATCACCTGCATATGTGGGATTCTGTAGAATCAAGATACAATGGCTAATGATTTACTGTGCTCTACATTGAGATTTATGCTCTTTGAATTTGTCAGCTACATAAATAGCTCTACCATGGCTATGCATATTCCCACTGCTTGATTTACATAGGTACACATAGATTTCATTTTTCATCTACCTAGGATTGGAATGAAAGGATTTTAGAGTATTAATGTGTTCTTTATATGCACTGAAAATTTTCCAAGTGCATCGTATCCACTAATAAAAATAAGATAATTACCTTCTACACAAAAAATAATGATTATGTATCTCTTATTGTAATTCAATGCAAAACCCATCAATAAACCAATGTTATTCTCTAAGGAAATAGAAGAAGCAATCCAAAATTTCATATGGAATATTAAAAGACCTGGTATAGAAAAAAACAATTCTTAGCAGAAAGAACAGCACAAGAGGAATTTCAATACTAAACTTTAAACTCTATTACAGAGCTATAGTAACCAAAGCAGCTTGGTACTGGAACAAGAACAGGCCTGGGGACCAATGGGATTGAAAAGACTCAGCATTCAACCTAATTTTTGATAAGGGAGCCAAAAAATAGAATGGAAGAAAGACAGCCTCTTCAACAAGTGGTAATGGCAGAAATGGTTAAGCACTTGCAGAAAACTAAAGTTGGATCCTTCTATGTCCCCTATACTAGGAGTTATTCCAAATGGATAAAAGACCTTGAGATAAAAGCAGATACACTAAAACCTTTACAAGGAGGGATAAGAGATACACTAAGTCTCCTTGGCACAGGTCAAAACTGTCCTAATAAAGACCCACAAACAAAACAAATTAAAGAAAGTTTGGACAAATGGTACTGCATTGAACTGCAGAGGTTCTGTATGGCAAAGGACATAGCTATCAAGTAAAATAGAAATCCCACAGAGTGGGAGAAGATCTTCACTAACCATACAACCGACAAGAACCTCATATCTAAAATATATCAACAGCTAAAAAAATTGATTCATTCCAAAACTAATCTTCAAAGAAACACCATCACATTAAAAGATGGGCCAAAGACCTAAAAAGAGACTTCTCTGAAGAAAAAATAAGAATGGCCTATGAACACATGAAGAAATGCTCCACATCTCTGCCCATAAAATAAATGCAAATCAGAACAATTTGGAGATTCCACCTCACTCCACTTAGAATGGCCATGATCAAGAAATCTAATAACAACAGATGCTAGTGAGGATGTGGCCAGGAGGGATCACTATGACACTGTTGGTGGGAGTGCAAACTCATTCAACCACTATGGAAAGCAGTATGGCAGTTCCTAAAAAGACTAAACATAGAGCTCCCCTATGACCCAGCAATTCTACTACCTGGCATTTACCCAAATGTCCAGAAACAAGGACATACTAAAGCCACTAGCACAATGATGTTCATTGCAGCACTATTTACCATACCGAAGATGATGTGGAACCAACCCAGATATGCCCCAGTAGTTGAATGGATCAAAAAGATGTGGTACTTATACACAATGACATTCTATGCTGCCATTAGAAATAATGACATTGCCCCATTTGTAAGGAAATGGAAAGACTTGGAATAAATCATATTAAGTAAGCCAGACCCAAAGGAACCTAGACTCAATGGTTTCCCTCATTTGTCATAATTAGTACACATCTAGGACTCTCCTAGCAGAGTATTATAATAGCACAAAACCTGTAGGTACGTAAGGCTATATAGAATGAGGCTAAATGAAATGATCTCTAGGATATGGAAACAAGAGCTTTATCTTGTGTGATTATTGTTAATGTAATATGTTATTTATCTTCTTTTTTGTTGCCTTTTGGTTAATCTCATGTTGTTACAGTATCTGTCTTTGTTACCTGGCATAGTGTGTAAATATTTATTTGTTTATTTGAAATAGGAAAGGGAAGGGAGGAAAACAAAAGGAAACTGGGAGAGATATGGGGACAAATATATGATAAGTGGTATCAGTGTGTGAAAAATAATGCACTTACTAACTGGCAAATATACATTACAATAAAAAAAGTTTAAACTTTTTAATTATGTTTTTTATCTCAAGGAATTGTCTGTTGGGTTTATTTTCTTTTCTGATTTTTCCGCCCTGATTTGTTTCTGAAAAAATGTTATGTGAATAATCTTCACTTCTGTTTTATCATTTAATTTCGGCTTTCTGTCATTTGTGTCATTATTTTATCTCCCATCACATTCTTAATTTACTTCAGCTTTCTGAAGATTTTGATCATGGTCTTGATATATGGCATGTCATTTGCTACTACTGTAAGAAAGTGTTGTTTCCTATAATAGTGTTTTATATTATTCTATCATAAATTCTTCCTCGGATGACTGTCGGGGTTTTTAGCACTCTTTGCCTACTGACCAGCAGGAAGGGCAGGGATTTTTAGCACTCTTTGCCTCCTGACCAGCAGGAAGGGCAAAGAGAACAAGCCCCAACTAAGAGGAGACCAAGAAAGGATGGGGCCGGCTGGCTGCCTTCACCCAGCCCTCCCTTCTCTAGAGGGAAGACACAGACGTGCCAGGGAGAATGTGACAGCAGACTCGTTTAATGGGAAGATACCAGGGGCTAAAGTAGGAAGAAGGATTGTCTATTAACATAAAAGTAGGTAAGACAGGGGGAGGTAGGTGCAGTCAGAGAGGGCCAGGGCCAATCCATGGGTTCCAGGTAGCCTTATTTTACATCACAAACCATAGCCAAACCTCCCAACCAGGAGACAGGCAGGTTGGATCTCCAAAACCAGGAAGTGAGCACTGGGCCACGAGGTACGCCTTTTACAATTGATGTGACATGCCCCACAGATGACGCTTAGGGTTTTTTTTTTTTTTTGACCTTCAAAAATGGGTCCACCTCAGTTTGGATTTTCTTACTTTATGGCCCTAGATACATACCTGCTGTGTGAATTACTCACAAAGACTGTGCCCTGGTGTTTGGATACTTTCCATTCCACTTCCCAGACTCCTCACCTCTCCACTTCCCACCCCTTCTTGTTCTCAGTCTCTCCCTAAGGGTTATCTCCACAGGGATGCCCTCAGTTCAAGGCTGGATCACAGGAAGACATTGTGAAAAGTCTTCCGTAAAAAATAGTTGCAGGCTTCAGAAAGGTCCAGTATCTTCAGATTGTATCCAAGAAACCTTCAACTTCTCTATTGGACAACATTAACACCACAATATCCACTGTTACCTCAAATTAGTCACTATACTTTCTTTTATGTTTTAGGCTTTTTTATGTTTTGCTGTTTTTAAAATAATTCATCCTTCCATCATCATCAGTGATTTTCTGTTTATTTCCATTTCTTCCACATATTTGTTATGTTTTCTTCATTACAAAATATATTTTGGGGCGCCGGGAGTTTGGCCTAGTAGTAGAGCGCTTGCCTAGCATGCATGAAGACCCAGGTTCGATTCCTCGGTACCACATACATAGAAAAAAGCCAGAAGTGTTGCTGAGGTTCAAGTGGTAGAGCTCTAGCCTTGAGAAAATCCAAGGATAGTGTTCAGGCCCTGAGCTCAAGCCCAGGACTGGCAAAAAAAAAAAAAAAAAAAAAAAAAAAAAATATATATATATATATATATATATATATATATATAGCTACCTTACTAACTTTGAAGTTGTCACAGATGCAGGATGAGATCCACTTATTAAATATTTGGTATACAGTAATATTTAAGGTAATGATTAATCACATCTTATTTGAATACCTAATCATGCAATTATTAATTTAACATTATTGAAATTTAATAACTGTTTGATTAATAAAATTAAGTATATGATATATTCAAATCACTGTGTGGGAACATTTATTAAGGTCAAAATATGTACTTCTTTCTATATTATTTTATGAATTACAATATTCCAAACTGTGGGGCTTAACTTAAAGTGTACTATGGCAAATCCAAGTTATATTTTCTTTACTATGTCATTATAATTATTCATTTTATGGATTAATCAATGCTTACCCAAATAAAAGTTGATATCCTAACTATCCATACATATGGATATATTCATACACTGGCTTTTAATTTTATAAACTATATTAGGTTATTCTTGCTAATTTTCTGCCCTCTTTTTCCTGGCAAAGATTTTTCAGAGCTAGATAATTAGACAAAGAGTGGTTTACTTTCTAAAAGATGTTTGAATTCATGAACCAGACTTTTTTCCATTATAACACCTATAGTTTTGATCTACACATCAAAGCCTTAGAGCGGCTTTCACAAGAGAAGGAAAATACATCTTTATCAGTTCTTGGCATCCATAGTAATCTGGAAAGAGCTAGTACCTCTTGGTAAAATAAAAATATTTTTCTAAAAATGCCTTCTGACATTAATGGTCCTTCACTGAACTTAGTCAAACTTCAGGAGATGAAGAAAAGGACCCTTACTCTTGTTATATACTTGAAAGTTTTGTAGGCGTGAATTTCTCTGGAAACCTGTTTCATTTTCTAATTCAAAACTGTCAGCATTTAGTGATAGAGGATGCACTATCTTTGGTTTTTATCTTGGTTTACAAAACATTCTAAATATTTAACAAATTGTCACTGTATACAAGTAAAGGCTTGTGAGTTTTCTCTCGAAAAATAGTGATCACAGAATCAGAGTTTCTGGACAAGTAACTATGGAATGAAAACTTGGAAGAGCTTTATCGAGAAAGCAAGGGAAAGACAAGCAGATATAAAAAAACACACAAAAATACAAGTAGTAAGGAAGGGCCATACTCTCACTGGGTGTTATCAAAGAGAGAGAGACACACACACAGCTGTTTGGCATTAATAATATTTACATGGTAAAGGCACGAGACTTGACTTTAAAATTATACCAAGATAAATGTTTTGTCTTTCCTATAATTACTCTTGATGTTGCACTTTCTGAGTTTCTGGATGTTTGGGGAATTTCTTCCAGGTAAGAATGCATCCTTTCATGTGGAGCTTAAACTCAGGGTCTGGGCACTGTCCTCTAGTCGTTTGAGCTCATGGCTAGCTCTCCACCACTTGAGCCGGAACACCACCTCTGGCTTATGAGCAATTAATTGGTGATCTCACAGGGTCTTTTCTGCTCAGGCTGATTTCAAACTGTAATACTCAGCTCTCAGCCTCCTGACTAGCTAGGATTACAGGCATAAACAAGCTCACCCAGTTTCCTTGAGATAAGGAAAACATCTTGTTGTCTACATTGTGAATAGGAAGTTGCTTACATTTTGGAGGACCTTTTTTCTCAGGAAGGCATAATCCTGCCAAACAATTGTTATTTCTTGGGCTGATAAATGCATCTCTCAGGAAGGAATGCATCCTGTTGCTTTTCTATGAAACACAGATGAAACTTTATGTTACTAAATACTGTATCTCTGAGTTGCCTTCACCAGCCCTCTTTTTTCTCAATTTATCCTTCCTCATTTTCCCTCAATGACTTGATCCCTTAATCTTAAGGGAAGTGATAAATTAATATCTCCCATATTTGCTGTAAGTTTATCATAACTAATTTTCTGCAATCTGTCCTGCTTCAAAATCATATCACATATCTGTGTTCTTTTTTTTTGAAGAAAGAAATAAACTACAAAATGTATGAATTATTTAAAAAAGAGAAGCCAGGTGCCTGGCTCATTCCTGTAATCCTAGCTACTCAGAAGGGTGAGATTTGAGGATCATGGTTCAAAGCCAACCCAGGCACATAAGGACCTGAGACTCTTATCTCCAATTAACTTCTAGAAAAGGGGAAGCGGGGCTTGGCTCAAGGGTAGGGAGGTAACCTTGAGCTGAAGAGCTCATGGACAGCACCCAGACCAATTTCAAGCCCCATGACCCACACAAAAAGGGAAAAAAAAGTAGAAGAGGAGAAACTCGAGTTGTTTTCATTTCATTTGTACACTTACGTATATGGCATATTATTATTATTCTGTGCTCAAACTTCAAAAGGGTAGTAGGTAGCTTTGATATGAAAGGCATCATTTATTCACAACAAACTATATCATTTTAGGTAATAAGGTTTCACCTACATAGAGTCAGATGACATTTAGGTGTTTAGACTGGATTGAATATACTTCCTATTTGCTGCCCAAATGTGCACCTATTCTGAAGATTGTCATTGGCTCTTGAAAGTGTAGGCACACATATCAAGGAAATATATACCTTACTAGCTTTGAGCAATTCTTTGTTTTTTAATTGGCTGTGCCTGCTTGCTGTCCCTGAGCTTTTCAGCTCAAGGCTACAGCCTTACCCCTTGAGCCACAGTGCCATTCTGGTTTTCTGGTGATTAATTAGAGATAGAGGTCTCATGAACTTTTTAGTGCCCGGGCTGGCTCTGAACCTCAGTGTTCAAATCTCAGCCTCCTGTGTAGCTACAATTACAGGCTTGAGCTAACTCACCCAGCTTTTTGAGCAAGTCTTAACAAATAAAATGAAGTAAGACAAGAACAGTATTAAAATTAGGCCAGTGAATTGTAGTACTTTAGCCTGCACCATGCCTGTAATCCTACCAACTCAAGAGGCTAAGATATGAGAATTGTAGTTCAAAACCAGTCCAGGTAAACAAAGTCCAACAAACTCTTTTCTGCAATTAACCAACAAACCAGTCAAAGGTGGAGATATAAATCAAGTGTTAGTGTAGCAGTCTTGTGTCAAGCACATATATACTGTAATCATGTAAATATATTTTCTGTAATACACAACTAATAACAATTAAGTGAATTGAGGAAGTATTGTCTATAATACAAGAGTGCTAACAATTAAGTGAGTTGAGAAAATGGCTTACACCTGTAATCCTAGCAACTCAGGAGGCTGAGGCCTTAGGATCATGATTCAAAGCCAGCCGGTACACTAAAGTCCTTGAGATTCTTATCTTCAATTAACCACCAGAAAACCAGAAGCAGTGCTGTAGCCCAAGTGGAAGAGCCCTAGACTTGAGCTGAGAGAGCTCAGGGACAGTGCCTAGGACCAGAGCTCAAACTCTAAGACCAACAAAAAATAAAATATATAATTTTAATTCCTGTCATATTGACATAAAAATAGAAACTGAGCTCAAAATGGGTACAAATGATGAATTGCCTATTTTATCCAATGAATAGTAATATGATGAATTCTCATCATGTACACGTACATGGCCAAACGCATAAATCTACAGGATGCACTCAACTTATAGTTCACAAAATTTCTACATTTGTCACCTTGGAGAACAGTTTATTCCATCCAGTCAGGCGGCAATTGCTCAAAATGTCTGTTTTGTGTTCTGTATCTCAAAATTGCTACCCAGCATATTCGCTGGTTTATTAAATAAAGCAGTTTATGAATTCCTTGGAGTATTATGCCATTTCAATTTGAAAGAATAAAGATTTCTATGTTGTTAAGGAGCATCGCAGAAATGTATTCTGGAAACAGTTCCTAATAAAAAAAAATATCAAGAGTCTTAAATAATGTAGAAATTTTATTTAATTACTCTTCAGAAATTAGTCTGTAATGTTAAGGTATATTTGAATTTAGAAGGTCTATTATACCAAGTAGATATTAGGATTTTGAAAGAATAATAAGTTCTACATACAAATATAAAATATATTCTTTATTAAAAAGAATATCTGTAACTGTTCATTTCCATAATTAAATTGTGAGATGTCACAGATATTTATGATCTCATAGGTAATCTATTACACTTTTCAATTGTCACCTCTGCCTTTACAAAAATGAGACTAATGTCTAGAAACTGGTATTTCCAGAAGATTATATGAACTTCTTACTAAACAAAACTTCCTACAGAATAAAAAATACTGCATCTAAGTTTTGTTTTGGAAAGTACATTTCTTCAGTTTTGCAAGTGGAAAATAATGTTGGTGTTCTAAGTGTTCTCTCATACCTCATTCCTTGATGCTCAGTTTGGGGGTGGTGCTGCAGTCTGCCTCTGCAGTTTGCAGTAATTGGATACTGCTGTCTGTTCATTATGAGAACTCAAGACCCCCAAGGTGAGCCACTTTAGCAAAGGCCAAGCTCCTTAGTCCACAGCAATATGTATGCTGATTAACCTACAACTTTACTTTTTAAACAGAGTCAGAGAGCTTTCATAATCAACATTCTATGGGATGTAAGTTCACATGTGGTATTTGACTGAAGGCAAAATTAACATTTGATTAACAGGGGGCCTCAAAGTGGTAATATTGAATAGATTGTGTGCCTAGAGTTACAAATAACCTTTTGTTCTTAAATGTCATAGTTTAAAATAGTATTTTCCTGTATGTGCAATGTCTTTGGAAATACAAATGATTTGGACCCAGTTACATTGGAATTCTAAAGCACATTTCCCAGTCATGTTTCCTACATCTAGCTTGGTCAATTCTGTTTATATAGTTCTTTTTTAATGAATTCTCTGAACAAAACATTTAAACGATACACAAAAACTAGAAAATGGTTCATCATGCAATTGTTCTTTATAATATTTTATAGAAAATACAAGGAGACTTACTTTCTGTACTTTTTCACGTACCTCAAAGTAATGGGCTCATATAAGTAAATTGCTAGGGCAACCAAGTTCTAAGAGCAGAATTTAGATTTATCTTAAGCTATTCACATTGTGTATCATCTACATTTCTGGGATCACCAGAAGTCCTCAGTAATGTAAAGAATGGAAGAAAAGATTCTGCATAATAATAGTATAGAATGTAGTTTGTGAAGTCTTTCTATAATTTTCAAGTCGACAGTCATCCTAACTGTGTGGCAATAGACAATCCATTATTTTTCTCAATCTGGTTCTAGTGTTCTTAAATTTGAAAATTGGAAATTTAAAGTCAGTTTAAATTCTAAAGTTAAGGTATATTCTGCAATTAAAGAAATATTGGAGAGAAAAACAAATCTTAATTTCATTTCCAGAAAAATGGATATTTAGTGATTTCTTTAAAATAATATACGTGCATTTCCTAATATATTATTTTTCTAATAAACTTTATTAAACTCTAAATATTCTGAAAAATTCCTAATCTAAAATATGAGTTTTATACGCAATATTTGAAAATTCTAGGTAAAACACAGTGTAACTTTATGTGAGCAACAGATTTTGAAAGTACATGAGTACTAAATCAAAGTTAAAAACTGAGCTGTAGTAGAAATAGTTGTCATCATGTGAGAGAGAAGAGGTGAGAAGAGAAAGGACCTTACACTTGATGACTAAGAGTTAGGGAAACATTGACCAAGCTTCAATGAACTCTGACTCATTGAATTAAAACCCCTTTGTACCACATGTTTTGTTAGTTCTGGAACTTTAACTCAAGGCCTGAACACTGTCCTTGAGCATTCTCAAGGCTAGCACTCTAGCACTTAAGCCACAGCACCACTTCTGGCATTTTCTGTGTATCTGGTACTGAGGATTTGAACCCAGGACTTAGTGAGGGCTAGGCCACGCTCTGGGTCTCCCTGTACTGCTTTTAAAAAATTGATATGTTAATAAAATAGGTTTGGGTTAAGAAGTGCTATGGTGATTCAAACATCAAATATTACAAAATATGAAGAAAAGAAAAAGAAAATGGGGTAATGTGCCATCACATATGATCACTGAACTCCTATGTGACAATATATTGTTAATATACAGCTCTTGGATTACTTTGAAAAAAACCATCTATCGTATGACTTCATCAATAATGTTTTTATTAGGTACATGCAAAGTATCAGGTGAACCTAAAGTAGAAAACAAAACTAACATGTAATTGATCAATAGTAAATTAGTATTAGCTAAGAGATGTCAATTTTGTGCGGTTTAACATTACTCAATTTCACACACTCAGCAGCTACCCAATGTTTACCAATAGGAATAATGAATATGATAAAAATGTTTCTACTGCAAATTTAAACTAGGTACATATAACCATATAAGATGATGCTAACTAAAATGAACTCCAAGATATGGATAAAAGGTTTTTCTTTGTGGTTGTTATTTTTGTTTGCTTGTTTGTTTTTGCCAGTCCTGGGGTTTGAACTCAAGGCCTGAGCACTGACCTTGGATGTTTTTCTCAAAGCTAGCACCCTACCATTTGAGCCATAGCACCACTTCTGGCTTTTTCTATGTATATGCTACTGAGGAATTGAACCCAGGTCTTTGTACTTGCTAGGCAAGCACTCTACCACTAGGCCAAACTCTCAGCCTTGTGGTTGTTGTTTTTATTGTACTATATATGAAGTTATTTCTTTTTTTTCCTCATTTGTTGTCATTGCATGTGATTTTGGAACCTGGTGTGTTGTATCTATGTTCATATGAATTAGTGAAGGGAAGGGGAGCAACAAAATCGTGAGACAAAGGACAAAGGGGGAACCAGTGTAATAGCGATACTGACAAGACAATGAACTTTACAACTTGCTGGTAGGGGGAAGTGGTAGGAAAATGTGGAAGAGGGTAACAATGCTCTAGAAGAAATGTATTCACTTCCTTACCTATGTAACTGTAACCCCTTTTACATCACCCACCTGGACAATAAAATTAAATTAAAAAATTATAATGTCACTTTTCAAAAAACACAATAAGAGATGAGGAACAGTGAGAAAGTCTTTTCAATAACTGGTATTGGGAGAATGACTCTCTACATAGAAAAGAATAATGTTTTATTTTTTCTCATTCAATACACAGTAGTCAATTCAAGCTATGTTTTAAAAAATAGAGATTAATACTGGAGGAAAACACAAGGAGAGCCAATGACATCACCAATATAATGATTTCTTGGTCAGAGCTTCAAAAGTGTAATATAAATATCCAATATAAATAGGATTAAACCAAACTAGAACACTACTACTCAGCAAGGCAAACAATAGTGAACAACAGATATCCTACATAATAAAAGAAAAGTATTTGTGAATCGTACATATGATAAAAGCATGAAAGGTAAAATATATAAAAATCTCAAATATACAATAAGAAAACAACTTGATTAAATAACAAATTATCAGGAAAAATATAATTTCTTCCAAACAGTTTTATACTAAGCAGGTGTAATGTATCAAAGCTTTTTAAAATACATACAATAAAATATTATTATGGAAGTAAATGTTAACAATATTTAGCAGATGTCAAATTTGTATAGCTTAATTTTTGACATTCCTAAGTGCCCATTTAATTCCATATTGCTAGAAAACATTAAACTAGCTACCCTTCATATCAATAAATACTCAGTATTTGTCATTAGTCAAATACAATAAAACAACAAAATTCAAATGTGTTCCTGCTGGAATAACTATTATTTTTTTTACCATTTAAAAAAATAATTTTATTGTCAGGGTGATGTACAGAGGGATTACAGTTACATACATAAGGTAGTAAGTGTATTTCTTGTCAAACATTGTTATCCTCTTCCATGTTTTTCTTCCACTTTCTCGCCCTCCAACTCCCTTTCCAACTTGTAAAGTTCATTTCCAACATATTAGTAATGTCTTTGTCCTTGGTCTCACCATCTTGTTGTTTCCCTTCCCTAATTCAAATAAACAGGGCACCAAAATCAAATACAGTGATAACAGGGGACAAACCATAGGGGGGAATGAAAGAAAAAGAAATAACTTCACATAGTATATTAAAAACAAAAAAGAAAAATCCCCTATTTCCATGTCTTGGAGGTAATTTCACTTAGCATCATCTTAAATGAAAGCCACCATTTTTAAGAGCTTGCCTCCTTATAGGCCTTGAATTACTCTCCAGTGAAATGACATTCTTGTAAGAATGCTTTCATTTTTCTAAGTCAGATGCTTTCTTATCCACCCGTACCCCCTTAGGATATTTCAGTCCATATGAATGAGAATATGCTTTTACTTTCTGCAGATGTGTCTTCAATGGACAGTTTTTTTCCAATCTCTCTTATTTCTGTCTTCTTCTTCCTGCCTTCTCGTTACTTCCCAGCCGCACGTTCCTCTATTCAGTACCAACTGCTCAGGAAGTAGAGTAGAGATTCAATGGAATGTAGTCATGCTAGACCTAGATCACGTTGTCAAAGGGAATGTGTCCTCTCTTCGAATAACTATTATAAATATTAAAGATATGATCTATTTTGGAATATGTTCCATGTGCTGCTGAGAAAATGTATAAAGCTTTGCCATTGGGTGGAAAACTCTGTGTATATCTGTTAAGCCCAGCTGGGCTATGGTGTCATTTGAGTCGGTGGTGTCTTTGTTTATCTTTTGTTGAACTGACCTGTCCTTTGGTGAGAGTGGTGTATTGAAGTCTGTCATTATGACTGTGTTTGGGTCTATCATGTTCTGTAACTCTAAGAGAGTTTGCTTTGATGAATTAAGGTGCTCCTGTGTTGGAGGAGTAAATGTTTATAACTATAATATTCTGGTTACGAATTGTCCCCTTTATTAATATGTAGTGGCCACCTTTATCTTTATGTATTGATTTTACTGAGAAGTTAATTTTGTCAGAGATTAAGATTGCTACTCCTGCTTTTTTGCCCGATGCGTAGGAGTGGAAAATTCTTTTCTATCCTTTCACTTGGAGTTTGTTTCTGTCTTTGGCAGTGAGGTGGGTCTCTTGGAGACAACATATTGATAGAACTTGTTTCTTAATCCAATCTGCTGTTCTGTCATTTGATTGGGTTGTTCAGCCCATTCACTTTTAGGGAAATTAGGGAGAAGTGGCTAGTGTCCTTCATACAGAAAAGTTAAGCAGATACAAGAGGACTGATATAATCCCACGCACTCTATCTGATCACAGTGGAATCAGATTATTTCTAAACAAAGTAGTAAAAGGCAAAAAACATTCAAACACTTGGAAACTGAACAACACACTTCTCAATAACTACTGGGTTAAGGAACATATCAAAGAAGAAATTAAAAACTTTCTTGAATATTATGAGAACCAAGATACATCACAAAGGAACGTATGAGACACAGAAAAGGCAGTTCTAAGGGGAAAATTTATCACATTAGCAGCATATATTAGAGACAGAAAAAGAGCATGTAAATAACCTAAATAAGAAATTGAAGCACATATAGGAGCAAGAAAGAATTAATTCTAAAACAACTAGAAGAAGAGAAATATCGAAAATAAAATAGGAAATATCAGAGGTTGAAATAAGATCTACCGTATATAAAACTAATACAGCAAAAAGTTGGTTCTTTGGAAGAGTCAACGAAATTGACAGACCCTTGGCAAGATTAATCAAAAAAAGAAGAGGGGAGACTCAAATAAACAAGATCAGAGACCCCACGGGAAAAATCACGGCTGATATCCAAGAAATTCAGACAATTATGCATAAGTATAACCAGGGCATATATTCAAAGAAACATGAAAATCTAGTAGAAATGGATGACTTCTTAAATATATATAGGCTACCCACATTGAACCAAGAAGTGGTAAGCAAACTGAACAAACCAATTTCCTACAACGAAATTGCGGAAGCAATCAGGGAAATACCAACCAGAAAGAGCCCAGGTCCAGATGGTTTCACTGCGGAATTCTACATGAATTTTAAAGATGAAGTAACACCTACACTCTTGAAACTCTTCCGAGAAATAGAAGCAGAAGGAACAATACCAAACTCATTTTATGAAGCTAATATTACACTCATCACCAAACCAGGGAAAGACCCAACAAAAAAAGAAAACTACAGACCTATCTCTCTGATGAACACAGATGCAAAACTCCTCAATAAAATATTAGCCAACAGAATCCAGAAACAAATTTAAAAAAATCATACACAAATGCAAGGCTGGTTTAACATTCGCAAATCAATCAATGCAGTACAGCATATCAATAGAGTTAAGGATAAGAATCTTATGATAATTTCTCTGGACGCAGAGAAGGCATTTGACAAAATACAACATCCATTTATATTGAAAGCACTAGAAAAATAGGAATAAGAGGTACATTCCTCAAAATAGTGAAAGCCATATATGAAAAACCTACAACCAGTATTATACTACATGATGAAAGATTGGAACCATTCACCTTAAAATCAGGAACTAGACAGGGATGCCCACTCTTTCTACTTCTCTTCAATATAGTACTGGAACACTTAGCCAGGGCAATAAGACAAGAAAAGGACATCAAAGGGATCCACATAGGAAAAGAAGAAATTAAACTATCCCTATTCCCAGATGACATGATCCTCTACCTGAGTGACCCAATAAGCTCCATTCTCAAAATACTAGAATTAATAAACTACTTTAGCAAAGTGGCAGGATACAAAATAACCCGCAAAAGTCAGTAGCGTTCTTGTACACCAACAATACACAAACAGAAGGCCAAATCAAGAAAATGATCCTATTTTCAATAGCTCCCAAATGTATAAAATACTTAGGAATTAACTTAACCAAAGATGTAAAGGAAATATTTAATGAAAATTATAAAAACCGAATGGAAGAAATTAAAGAAAGACATAACATGCTCATGAGTAGGGAGAACCAACATCGTGAAAATGGCCATACTGCCAAAATTGATAAATAAATTCAGTGCAATCCCCATCAAAATCCCAAAAACATTCTTTACTGAAGTAGAAGATACAATCCAAAGATTCATATGGAACAAGAAACAACCTAGAATAGCCAAAACAATTCTAGGCAAAAAGAGCAATGCTGGTGGTATAACAATACCAGCCTTCAAACTCTACTATAGAGCCATAATAAACAAAAACTGCATGGTAATGGCACAAAAATAGACCAGAAGATCAATGGAACAGAACAGAAGATCCAGAAATAAAACCACATACTTAGAGTCAACTTGTATTTGACAAAGGAGCCAAAGATATACAGTGGAACAAATACAGCCTATTCAGTTATTGGTGCTGGCAAAACTGGGTAGCCACATTCATGATACAGTTGGAGAGACACTGGAACTCATAGGCACAGGCAACACTTCCTGAACAGAATCCCAAGGTCACAACAGTTTGGGGAGAGACTCAATAAATGGGACTACCTAAAAACAAAAAGTTTCTGCACAGATAACAGCATAGCTACTAAATAGAATGTCTGTCAACCAAATGTGAAAAGATATTTTCCAATAATACATCAGATAAATGCTTAATATCCAGTATCTACAGGGAACTCAAGAAACTAATCCCCCCCCAAACCCAACAAAGCAATCACTTAATGGGCAAGGGAACCAAAAGAAGAGATTGAAATGGCAGAAAAGCATATGAGAAAATGCTTATCATTCATGGTCATAAAGGAAATGCAAATTAAAAAAAAAACCCTTAAGATACCACCTTACCCCAATTAGAATTGCCAAGATTTTTTAACTCACACAATGACAGATGTTGGCCGGGATGTGGAGAAAGAGGAACCCTACTGCACTGCTAGTAAGATTTTAAGAAAGTTCAGCCACTGTGGAAAGCAGTGTGGAGGTTTCTTAACGACCTGAAAATAGACCTTCCCCACAATTCCACCATACCACTCCTGGGCATCTATCCTGTACATCATAACCCAGGATATGTTAAGGATACCTTCCCAGCTATGGCCATCTCTGCACTATTCACAATAGCCAGGCGATGAAAACAATCCAGATGCCCTACTGCAGAGGAGTGGATGCAGAAAATGTGGTGTGTGTATATATATACAATGGAATTCTACATAGCCAACAGACAAGATTAAAATATGGCATTCACAGGGAATTGGATGAATCTAGAGCAAATCATGTTGTGTGAGACAAGTCAAGAACAAAGGAACAAAAGAAGCATGGTATCCTTAATATGTGGCTATTAAATTCAAACTTAACAAGAGCTTGGACTCAATATTCACATACCCAATTCAATGACTTGGTATTGAAAATATAAACATAAGTACATGGACATAAAAATGTGTGACTCTATTGACATAATGTTTTAATACATAGATTAATATGTATCTATGATATACAAACCCTCAGCCTAATTTCAATTATATTCTAAAATCCAAGTGCCAGTGATTGTACATAGATATTCCCTTCTTGAATACTTGTTTGTTAAATATGTCATTTGAAATATGATGTAAAAGCCAATGTC
Organism: Megascapheus bottae; assembly: GCF_031878675.1. Classification (NCBI taxonomy): domain Eukaryota; kingdom Metazoa; phylum Chordata; class Mammalia; order Rodentia; family Geomyidae; genus Megascapheus; species Megascapheus bottae. Next base: position 3,124,625 of record NC_143517.1, read on the forward strand.
AATAAATTCTTTCATAAAAAATTAAAGGTAAATATTACCAAGAACATTAGAAAACAGATTACATGCTCAGAGTTGGTGGAAATTCAAATTAACATACCCATTATTGACACCACTAACCATGTTCTTCAAAATCTTAAAATACAGGGTCGGGAGTTTGGCCTAGTGGTAGAGGCTTGCCTAGCATGCACGAAGACCCGAGTTCGATTCCTCGGTATCACATATATAGAAAAGAGCCAGAAATGGTGCTGAGGCTCAAGTGGAAGAGCTCTAACCTTGAGAAAATTCAAGGACAGTGCTCAGGCCCTTAGCTCAAGCCCACGACTGGCAAAAAAAAAATCTTAAAATACACTAAACAAAGGTGGCTCACAATTATAATCCTAGCTACTCATGAGTAGCAGACTCTTCTAAAAAACTATTCTTTCTTACTAATCACCAAAAAGCCAGAAGTGGGGATGTGGCTTAAACTGTGGTACAACAGGTGTGAAAATCCTGAGTGAGATCACAGCTTGAGAATTTCAAGCTCTAAGACTGACACAAAAAAGAATAAAATAATTATAAACACTCTTCTGAGTGTGTAAGCTGGACAACTGGAAAAATTCAAATATCATTAGCTGTCCTGTGTTATTTTTAGTTATTTCTTTTTTAATATATGCCATTTCTGCCTGTCATTCAGAATCTTAATTTCTAATTTATATTTACTCTGTATATTTCTGAAACATTTAGTTACATTTATCGATTTGATTACATGAAAACTAAAGGAACAAACAGATCTGTTATTCTTCCCCATAACCAACTTCTGGTGATAATATCATTTACTCACTCTTGTTATTTTTTTCCTGATATCTCATGGGGCCATCATCACATTCTTCTTTGTTTCTTCACCTCAGCTATATCACCCATCTGAAACATAATCTTCATGTATTTCAAATTTTAACTATTTTAGATGATTTTATTATACTTAGTTGTACAAATGAGTTGCTCTTTAACAAAGCAAATTATGTATGCATTTTGATCTGTATCACCCCTTTTAATACTTTCATTTATACCTCTCCTACCTACATTTTTTAATTTTGTGAGATATACCTTGAATTGTTGCCTGCATTCTCCCTATCTTTTTTCTAAAATAGCTGGAGATATAAAAATACCAAACTTAAAACTATTCTTTCTATACCTTTGTGTACATGTGACATCTCTGGGTGTATAGTAGGCTACTATCTCTTGATTTTCTGGGTAAAATGATAAGAAATATTTTCAAAAATGTGTTGACCATAGCCAATATACCTAGATAGTCATAGACTAATTGAAACAGGAATGATAATTTTTTGCCACCCAATGATGCTGTAAAATGTCCAAATTCAGCTCTGCATAGATCTGCTTCCACAATGCAGTTTATTACTTCCAAGTTTTGAACTATTAATAATAGGGAGTTACAAGTTTATTTCAGAGCACTCTAATGACTGAATTTGAAAAGTTGGTAGAAACAATTCTGTTAACTTTCAAAATGTTTTTCTGATATCACATAAAGTTTACTTGATGTTTATCAACATATTTCACATCTACAGTAGTGGGAATGCTGGAAGGAAAATGAGTCTATTCAGTTAAAAATTCTGTAAGAACCTTTTTAGAAAGTGCTATCATGTTCACCAATATATGCACATTCATCCAAAAAATCAATATTTAACCTGAACTCTAGTTTTAGATAGTTCTGATGAAATGTTTCTTAATTGATACATTCTCTACAGTATATAGTTTCAGTGTGGTTTGATTATGATCAAATGCATTTCTTTTTCAGTTCTGTGCTGTACAAACTGAATCATTTAGAACAAACACTGAAGACTAATGAAAATTCAAAGTATGACATAAAAATTAAGATGTGAAAGGGTATTAATGTATGTGAATTAATGCACCTTCTATCTGGCAAATATCATGTAACCCTTTTATTAATTACAATAAAAAATATCAAAAAAAAGAAAGGAAAAAAATTAAACTTCAGCTGCAGTTTACTAGCTTTGATCATCGCATGAACTGTTATGTTAGCTTATTAGAAAAATGGCGGAAACCATTGGGGTAATTTTAAAATGAACATATAATAAAATTGCACAAAGAATTGTGCTTATAAATCACTAGCTATTTCTTGATGTGGATGAACTATAATATATAAGACAATAAACAGAAATTGTTAAATTATATTTTTTCTTTTACAATTACAAAATTAGTGTGTATATTTAGGAAAAACTGGTAATCTTAAAAATATATTTCTAGGGTCGGGAGTTTGGCCTAGTGGTAGAGTGCTTGCCTAGCAGGCACAAAGGCCCAGGTTTGATTCTTCAGTACCACATACATAGAAAAAAAGCTAGAAGTGGTGCTGTGACTCAAGTGGTAGAGCTCTGGCCTTGAGAAAATTTTCAAAGACAGTGCTTAGGCCCTGAGTTCAAGGTCTATAACTGGCCCAAAAATATATATATTTCTAGTTATAGCTGGTTTAACATATTTTTCAGTACATATGCATATAAAATGTTTTCAAAAATATTTAAAAGTACATGGGCCATTTTAAATATTTCAATATCCACTGTTAAGATAGAAAACAAAGCTATAGTTTTGGGTATATTTTCATAACAGAACATTAAAAATTACTGATACAATTTTTTACATATTCAATTTTTTCATATGTTGTCTTTTCAATACTTTCTTTAATTTTGGAGTTTTTGAGACAGGTTCTAGCAAATTCTAGCCTTGACTATCCATTTTCTTGCTTCTTCCTCCTGACTGGTACAATTTCAAACGTGTGCCACACTGAACTGCTTCGGTGCTTTTATTTAATTATTGAGATGACAGTTTCATCATTATTCCTGATACTAAAATCCTTGGCCTTTGTGTCTTTGCATCTAATCATTTTACATTATCACTTGTCTTGACTGAACATAGTATTATATGCTTTATTTTGGTATCTATAAAGCACATAATAATATATTCAGTGAATAAGCTTTGAGATTTCTGGATGTATCTATTTTTAGATTGTACCACATTGAAGCATTTGTCAGCTAGTGTGTGTGTGCGTGTGTGCGTGTGTGTGTGTGTGTGTGTGTGTGTGTGTGTGTGTTGATGTGCTGATCCTGAAGCTTGAACTCAAGAACTGGGCACTGTCCCTCAAGCCTAGCACTAAATTTTGATTGAATATGTTAGTATGTTGATTCTAAATATTTCTTAGGGGGCTGGGAGTTTGGCCTAGTGGTTAAAGTGCTTGCCTAGCATGCATGAAGACCCAGGTTCGATTCCTTGGTACCACATACATAGAAAAAAGCCAGAAGTGGTGCTGAGGCTCAAGTGGTAGAGCTCTAGCCTTGAGAAAGTCCAAGGACAGTGCTCAGGCCCTGAGCTCAAGCCCAGGACTGGCAAAAAAAAAGGGCCCCCCCCCAAAATAAATAAATACATATTTCTTAGTTAAGAGTCAATTTTAATTGATTTCTAAAATCCCTATTGTAGGTTGTGATGTCCGGCAGGTTTTTATGCCTCTCTATTCCCTTTTATTGAAAGTTAAAAAGCATAAATTTTACCATGAAGGCTTCCTGAATAATTTTTGTATTTGGTTTTGCCAGTCCTAGGCCGGAGCTCAGGTCCTGAGCACTGTCCTTGGACTTTCTCAAGGCTAGAGCTCTACTACTTGAGCCTCAGCAACACTTCGAGCTTTTTTTTCTGTGTATGTGGTACTGAGGAATTGAACACAGGTCTTCATGCATGCTAGGCAAGCACTCTACCACTAGGCCCAACTCCCGGACCCTAATTTTTGTATTTCTGTAGACATGATTGGGCTTTGCCCTGGGATATAGCTAGTTAGCTCAGATTTAACCCTTTTAGACCAGTGTCAGCAGGAATGTGTCACTAGCTGTTCTAACCATTGAAGAATGAGCATTCTGCACAGCACATCTGTGCTTCTTGCAGTCCAAGATTTTGCTCTGGCTGAGGACAAAATGTTGTACTGGACCTCTGAGAAGTTGGGTACTCCATTCGTGGCTCTAGGTGTTTTCTTTTCAGGGAATTGGTAAAGTTCTTTCATAGCCGAACCACTTAATAATGAGCTGCAGAGCCCCTGCATTCTCTTCCTGGGTCAAGTTTACTTCTGTCTTCCACTGTCCCCCAAAATCCAGCCTCTCTAGATCCTCCAAACAAGGCTCTGATTCCCATGTCAAGGAGTCTAAGCTCCTTCTGGGGTCTCCTCCTTATCTGTTAGTCATTTTCATTCCGCACTCACTCAAGTTAAGGTGGTCTAATTGTTATGGAAAGGAGGCATAGTAAAAGAAGAGTAGGGCATTGAAGTTCATGGAAATTGACTGTCTTTGCTGTTAGACGGTTATATAAAGAGAAGAGTCAAAGCAACCTCTGTGATTGAAAGACTTGTTTCAGAAAGAAATGGAGTTGACAGTCTATACATATAAGCTCATATCAAGTGAAATCCTGCTAACTAGTTGAAGAAGATTCACTTGGAGGTAAAAGGTGAATATCTAACTCCGATGGGAGTTTCAAACAGCTAGCTAGTTTCTAAATGTGCTTCAGAATTTCTAAAGTCATGCTTTTGTTTACTCTATTTTATCAATCTGGACTGATTTATATTACCTCTTGCCTTATCTCAATTCAAAATAGAAGTGATAATTGTTGGGCAATTTCAAATGTCACATTTTATGTAAAGATTGTTGTAATCTCTGCAATTCAATATGATGTTCTGCAACTCTGTATTTGACTTCAAACTCTCTGCAGCACTTTTAATTTACCTCACATTGTAACTACTGATGAACTTTTGTGTTTTGGCATGGTCATTAGCTGGAAAGCAAGTTGGCACATTATACATATTTTTCCCTGTGAGCAGTGGTTCTAACTATAGTGTTATGATAAGTTACAGCTTTAAACTTTTTCATTGTAGAGTAAATGCTAAAATTTGGTGTTTTTATGGCAGCAGCATGTGTGTGTGTGTGTGTGTGTGTGTGTGTGTGTGTGTGTACTCGCACATGCGCGTATGTGTGTGTTGGTACTGGAGCTTGAATTTAGAGTCTTCTACTCTTAACTTTTTCTGTCAAGGCTGGTACTCTCATACTTGAACCAAAATTCTGCTTCTGACTTTGTGGTGGTTAATAAAAGAAATGGAAATCAAAACAACTTAGAGATTACACCTCACCCAAATAAGAATATACTAAAGTGACCACCATGAGGGGTGGGGGGCCGGGAGTGTGGCATAGTGGTAGAGTGCTTGCCTAGCATGCACAAAGCCCTAGGTTTGATTCCTCCATACCACATGCACAGAAAAAGCCAGAAGTGGTGCTGTGACTCAAGCAGCTGAGCACTAGCCTTGAGCAAAATTGTCCAAGGACAATGCCCAGGCCCTGAGTTCAAGCCCCAGGACTGAAATAAAAAAAAAAAAAAGAGTTCTTTAAAGATACCACCACAACCATGTTCATGGCAGAATTATTCACCGTAGCTAAGGTATGGAACCAACTCAGTTCCCTTTCAGTAGATCAAGAAAATGTCGCATATATACACAATAAATTCTACGCTTCCATCAGAAAGGATGGCATCATCACATTCGTAAGGAAATGGAAAGGCTTGGAAGAAATTAAGTGAAACAAGCCAGAACCAAAGAAACATAAATTCCCTTATTTATAATAATTAGTGTAGATCTAGGATTTTCCTAGCAGAGGATCACAATAGTTCAATAGCTAAGTACCTGTGACAATATAAAATGATGTTAAGTGAAATGAACTCCAAGGTTGGGAAACTACAGGTGTCTCTTATGATTGCTGTTTTTAATGTAAAGTTACTTCTTCTAGATTTCTTTTTCTCCCTAAGTTTTATCCCCTGTTACCACTGTATCTGATTTGAGTCCATGGTGTACTGTATAGACATTTGTTTGAATTAGGGAAAGGAAGGGGAACACAAAATGGGAAGACAAAGGACAAAATGTGAACCAATGCAAGAGTGATACTCAAAAGACAATATGTTGGACATGAACTTTAAAACTTGGGGAGAGTTTGGGGGGAGGGAAAGCAGGAGTAAAATGTGCAAGAGGGTAACAACATTCAGCAAAAAATGTACTCACTGCCTTACATATGTATATGTACACTGACAATAAAATTAAATAATAATAAAGATAAATGCAAATATCTGGGTGTGTATGTCAGTGACATCAGAATATGTATCTAGCATGTTAGAGGGCTTGGATTAGAATCCCAATAGCAGCACAATCACCACCACCAACAACAAAAGAAAAATACATAAACTAACACCCATAAAACAAAAGCAAAAACTATAAGAGAAATAAAGGTCAACCAAACAAGGAAATGCAGTTAGCAAATAGAAACTACTGTGTTCCCAGCCTGAGGCTGAAATTTACTTATGCCAAATTTCCAGGAAAAATATGGCATGTTTTTGAGAATAATGCATAGAGATGGTGTTGAAGGAACAGTTTGAAAGAGCAATATGATTGCTGCAATATAAAAAGATGAAGCTATCTAATCTCAGCAGGAATAAATGCTTATGTCTATTAATACATACTTTTCTATTTGTACAAAATGACATATCAGCTCTATTTCCTAAAAATAGCCAGATATAAGTCTAATGTTAGTCAATAGTTAAATTATTAAATAAATTGTACAGCTATAGCTGTACAGTGGAGTATCATACAGTAATCCAAATGAACTTCTAGAAATAAGCATAATAATAAATATATTTACATACAGCATTAAGCAATATTAAAATATATTTCCATGGAATTTTTATCAGGTTGAAAATAAATAAAACTAATTTCTGCTAAAACTGAGACTAGCACCTTCCTTTCTGACAGAGCATGCTACCTGTGTTCTGGAGAATCTTCATATTGCAGAAAGTTGACTTTTTCCACATCAAAGGATTTTTAGATAGATATCTGCATATGATATAATGCATAAAACTGTATAATGAAGAGTTATGTTTTAAAAGGAAAGCAAATCATGCTGGGCATGGTGTCTCATGCTACTTGAGAGACAGAGATAGAATTCTTGTTTGTGGCCAGCCAAGGGCATAAATGTTAGGAAAGTCATTTCAGAAAAAAAGCCTTATTTGTGGACACCAAGAACCCTATCTACACAAAGTGATTATTAGCCCTAAAATGGTCTCAAAGTCATAAGATGGCTAAAAGCATGAAACTCTGTCTGTAAAATAAGCAATAAAATGGTTGGTGGTTCAACTCGACTAATAGACCCTGATCTAGCAAGCAGTCCATGTGAATAAATATACCAAGGAAAAAGAGTGTTAATCTTGCTAGTTTTTTTGCCAGTCCTGACCCTTGAACTCAGGGCCTGAGCACGCTCCTCAGGCCTTCTCAAGGCTAGAGTTCTACCACTTGAGCAACAGCATCACTTTTGGCTTCTTTCTCTGTATATGATACCAAAGAATCGAACCTGGATCTTTGTGCATACTAGGAAGCACTCTATCACCAGGCCAAATTCCTGGCCCCAATATTGCTACTTTTGATAATTGTCATATATTTCCATTAGCAGAGTATGCAATCATCATGAAAAAATGGCTTGTATAATCAATGTTTACCATTAGTTCTTTTTCTACTGTATCTCTATCCATGTTGATTATCAAAAATCATTTCCAAGTAAAGAGCTCAAGGTCTGTTACTTATAGTGGGTCAGGAAATCTTGGAGTGACATAATCATCGCCGTTCAAATCAGCCCACACACTAAAATCCATGAGACCCTCATCTCCAATTAATCACCAGACAACCAGAAATGGCACTATGACTCAAGTGGCAGAGTGCTAAACTTGAACTAAAGAACTCAGGGACAGTGCCTAGGCCCAGAGTTTAAGTTCCATGACTGACAACATATCTACCTTTCTATCTATCTATCTATCTATCTATCTATCTATCTATCTATCTATCTATCTATCTATCTGTATATATATATATATCAAATCACATATTACCTATTGACTTTTAAATACAATTCAGAGAATTCTGAAAACATCCATTTAGCTTTTCAATCAAATTGAATGTTACCTGACTCATATATTTTTCCATCTGTTTTGATAATTCCCCTACTTACCTTTCCAGTATGTTGTTCTAACAAAGACAGATGTACTCACAGTCTATCACTCAGCCTACTTTTATTGTCATTTTTCTCTTTGAAGCTTTCATAAATTTTATTATTGTCAGTTCATTTTTCCAAATCCCTTCACTTTTAATATTTTTATCTACACAAGTAATATATAGGAGCAAATAAAGATTGAATTTTCTGAACTCATTAGACTTATCATTTAAGATTTCTACACTGAACTTCTGAGTTCCTTTGGCTATTTAAAGTACATCTACTTTTCCCCGTAGCTCACATTCAAAAGTTATATAATTTCTTGATTTTTTTCCTAGACATGTTTGTCCTATGCTATTTGTTGTTGTACATTAGTTATAGCTTGTCAGTTCTTTGTGATTCACCTGCTTTGGTTTCTGTTGCAGTTCATATATTTGTAGTCCTTGTTGCTTGTTACCACACAAGCCATTTCACATGAAAAATTGCACAGGGAGTAGCATCAGTATCCACTTCATACCATGCCAAAGATTGGCTCCTGGTGAGTTTCTATTTACCTTCCTGAATATTGACTCTGGTGTGTACAATTCATGGGGGCTTTTTCATACATAATTTAAAATTAGGGTGCTATTTTCAATTACAAGGACACAAATCCTGAATGAAAAGTGATTTCCTGTAGCTGCAAACAGACTGTTCCTCTAGACCTTTGTGAGTAGGGAATCTTCTTTATATCATCCAGGAGATTTAGGCAGTCATTGGGAAATGTAGACTATCAAAAATAATAAGTTTAAAACATGGTTTCTCATATGGATAAATCAGTTTCACTACAGTAGCTTAAACAATTTTATTTTACCCAATTTTATTTTTCACTCTACCTCCAAAGAACAAATTTTAGAAATACTTTTGAATAGGTAGATTTTACATCATCTGTGATACATTCAAATTTATAGTTGCCTTCATTGGAGAAATATTGATTTTCAAAAAGCACTACCTTTTTTTAGAGCTGATTTGGGCTTGGAGAACAACAGAGAGCAATGTACAATGAGTTTCAAATACTGCCTGTTACCACTTCCTCTAATCTCACAAACTCTTTCCATGTGATTCTTATGCTCATATCTATACTTGTGCCTCATATCTATACTTGTGCAAATCATTTATTAAAATTTTATATAACTATCAGCTAAACTATAATTCACACTAGAGTTGATTGACTGGTGTACAATTGTGTGGTGTGATAGTGTAATGCCACACATCTATTCTATTGCAGTAGTACTCAAAGTAGCTACAGTGACTTTGAACAAAATTCATTGTATCCACATACTGCTTTTCTTGAATGCCAAGTCCTTTGTACATCTACTTGAAGATAAAAATAAAAGTTACGTCTATTGTCTTCAATCTTTTTTTCTGAAACATTGGGTACATTTAGGTCTACGATTCATTTTTAGTCAATTTTTGTGAAGAATGAAATATCTATATTCAGATTGCTAATATTTAAGTATGCACATGGATATAAAACTTTTCAACACCAATTTTTGTTAACTAAACATTAAAGAATTAACCTCTTTATGATTCTGTTGTACCTTTCTTAATCCTTGATAATTTTATGTGCTCAAAACTCCGCTGTGAAGTTAATCTATCTACTGCAGCTTTCTTTTCATGGATTTTAGCATTGTATATTCTCCTCCATTTCCTTGGTTTTTAAAAATGTATCTCATTTAAAGTTCACCAATTACAAGCTAGTTGTCAGTGGCTCTTGCCTGTAATCCTAGCTACTCTGGAGACTGAGATCTGAGGATTGTGATTCAAAACTAACTCCAGAGGAGAAGTCCATGAAACTCTTATGTTCAATTAACCACCAGAAAAGCAGAAGTGGAGCTGTGGCCTGAAGTGGTAGAGTACTAACCCTGAACACAAGAGCTCAGGGACAGAACCCAGGCCCTGAGTTCAAGCCCCGTGACAGGCAACAAGGGAAGTTGCCTTGAATTCACCAATTGAAAAGATCTCAGTTGGCCGGTACTTTGGCCTGTTGGTGGAGTGCTTGCCTAGCATTCACAAAGAACCGGGTTTGATTCCTCTGTACCACATACATAGAAAAAACGGAAGTGGAGCTGTGGCTCAAGTGGTAGAGCTCTAGCCTTGAGGAAGCCCAAGGACAGTGCCTAAGCCCTGAGTCCAAGCCCCAGGACTGGCAAAAAACAAACAAACAGCAACAACAAAAATCTAAAAAACAAAAAAGATCTCAGTGTATCAAAATACAACAATTAATTATATACTTTTTATTGGAAATTTCTACAAATATAAGGAGATACATTTTTAAAACAAAAGGAATATTGACATTTTATTTACATTAGTATATACCATATGTATTACTTTTTTCATTTTTTTTTGCCAGCCCTGGGACTTGAACTCAGGCCTGAGCACTATTCTTGAGCACTTTTGCTCAAAGCTAGTGCTTTGCCACTTGAGCCACAGCACCACTTCTGGCTATTTCTTTATATGTGGTACTGAGGAATCGAACCCAGGGATTCATGCATGCTAGAAAAGCACTCTACTGCTAGGCTACACTCCTTGCACTGTATTATTATTATTGTTGTTGTTGTTGTTGTTATTGTTATTATTGCCAGTCCAAGGTTTAAGTTCAGAGTGTGAGCAATGTCCTTGGGCTTTCTCAAGGCTACAGCTCTACCAATTTAGTCACAGCACCTTTTCTATGTGCATGTGTTTTTTCTACACATGTGGTACCAAGGAATCAAACCAGGCCTTTCTTGAATGCTAGGCAAGCAATCTACCACTAGGCCAAAGTACTTGCATTATTTTATATATTAATTAATATACTGAGCTTCATATTTTCCTTTTAAAGATTCTTCCTTGATCACCAGTAATGATGTTATTGAGATGAAACTGACAAGAACTTTATTAAATTTTACTTATAACCTCAAGTTTTCTGAAGGAGTTTCTAAAAGAAATGGAGGGGGTGAAAATCTCCCCTTTTAGTGTACTGGGGAAATTTAAATATATTTTATATTCATAATTTTCCCTTTCTGTTAACTATAGTAAATCTAGATTTCTACTCCTCTGTAATGTCTTCTTCAGTTAATTTCTTCAATATTCCCTCTTTTTCACTGTAGAAAATTTTCACCTCAGTTACAATTTTATTACAAATCAACCAATCAGTTACAAAATACAATGCATTTTATCACTGTTACCCCTTTCATCATTCTTCCCCCTTTTTCCCCCTCAGTTTTCTTAATTTTTATAGAATATATCTAAATTTTATGGATATATTTTCTTCTTTCTCTGTTCATTCATCCACTCCCTTCTATTAACCCACATTTACCTTTTGAATACCCATTTCCTGGTATCCCACAACCAGTTTTATTGCAGCACTATTTATCTTAGCCCGCATGCTCCTCAAAAGACTCATGGATTAACATGTGGTATAAATACTCAACAGAATTTTACTCATCCATTAGGAAGAATGATACTACATAATTTGTAAAGAAATTAATGGACTTGGAAGAAATCACGCTAAGTAAAGTAAGTCAGGCCCGAACAGACAGAGGATGTTTTCTTTCATCTGTGGAAATTAGAATTGTTTTATAAATGTACTAGTAAATACTATGTATTTTATTAAAACAAAATATTGAATTGGTCCTCATTCTTTGTAGCAGTATTGTTTCCATATACTGATACATGATCTGTAATCATCAAATTCATAGTTGCTATTATTATTATTATTAATTACTAGCTTGTATTGGTTATATGAGGGCATTTCATTGTTATATTTCTACACAGAGTTATAACAAAATTCAATTAGCTTTATCTCTTCTGTCATTCTCTGGTCCTCCTGTCCTCTTCTCAACACAATTCCAATAGATTTTATTTTTTTATTTTCATAGATGCAAATAATAGCTTTCAACCACATTCATTTTCTCTCATCCTCTTTCTGTCATTCTTGTTTTCTCTTAGTACCATACACAACATAGACACTGTTATATTGAACAAATTCTTATCCATTGGATTAATTTTTAGTTAAAAGTAAAAGTTGTATTGTTTCTTCAATATTCCTTCTCTAACATTCTTTTCATGTAGATTGGAGTTGTGGCTAGTGTCAGGTCCTTCTTTCCAGAGTTACTATTAACATTTTTTTTCCAGTCCTAGGCTTGAGCTCAGTGCCTGAACACTGTTCTTGGATTTACTCAAGGCTAGAGATCTACCACTCGAGCCTCAGCATCATTTCCTGCTTTTTTCTATATATGTGGTGTCGAGGAATCAAACTCGGTTTTTCGTGCATGGTAGGCAAACCACTCTACCACTAAGCCAAACTCACGCCCCTATTAACATTTTTTTAAAGAAGGTGATTGACAGTAAATATTCTCAGGTTATGCTAGACTGAAAATAGTCCTTGTTGAACTTTTATTTTTATATGATAATTTCACCAGGTATAGAATTACAGGTGTGCGTCCTTTCCTGCCAACTTGTTTAGAATTTTGGTTCCTTTCTTCTTGCTGCATTGTTTCTGAGGAGATATAGATGTCAGCCTTATTTTTTGTTTTTCAAAATGTTAAGTGCTTCCTCCTCTAGTTCTTGTCCATTTGGTTCTTTATTTCTTATTGTCTGCAATTTGATATTGTTTCTTAAATTTAGCTTTATTGTCAAGATCATGTACACAGGTGATACGGTTAAATTCATAAGGTAATGAATCAATTTATCTAACAATGTTATTCATTTTCTCCCACTTTCCTTCCTCTCCATCCCCCTCCTCCAAGTTGCAAAGTTCATTTCCAACATATTGTCTTATAGCTATGGCATTGATTTATCCTTTGTTCTTTTTCTCACAATTTGTTCTTCCTTTTCCCTGCCCCAGTTCAGACAAACATATCTAAAAGACACAGAGTGCCAAAATCAAGTACAGTGTCAGGACGGGACAAACCAAATGAAAAAAAATGAAAGAGAAAAGGAATAAATTAATACAATAAGAACATTGAATAACCTCTTGTTTCCATATACCGAAGTTCATTTGACTTAGCATCACCATATATGTTCATATGTACATAGATAGTGAGCAATGGTGGTCCTCTTCTAGAACTATCCTAGACATATACTAATTATTACAAATACATTTGTTGTACCTAAATGGGAGGTTCACAGACTTTCACAAATATCCAGCTTTTGTTCTCTGAGTTTTCTGAATTTCAATTATGTATTCAAATATATAATGTTTCTCTCTCTTTTTTCACTTTTTTCTTTCTTTTTTTTCCAATCCTGGGGCTTGAACTCAGAACATGGGCACTGTCCTTGTGCTTTCTCAAAGCTAGTGCTCTACCATTTGAGCCACAATACCACTTTCAGTTTTTTCTGTGTATGTGGTACTAAGGAATCAAACCCAGGGCTTTGTGCATGCTAGGCAAGCACTCTACCACTAGAGCACACTCCCACCCCACTCTCTCTTTTCTTTTGGTATTTCTCTATATATCACCTCTTTTTTATTTAAAGAATTTATTAACATTGATTTTTACATCATATTTCAAGTGTTTAACAAATAATTATTCAGTAAGGGAATCTCTATATACAATCACTGGCACTTAGATTTTAGAACATAATTAAAATTTAGGCTGAGGGTTCGTATGTCATAGATACATATTAATCTATGTAATAAAGCATTATGTCTATAGAGTCATATTTTCTTTTACTAGTTGTCCACAGTTTTTGGATGTTTTGTCCACTTCAATGGTATTTCTCTCTCAGTTTCTCTCTCTGTTTCTAAGTTGTGTATGTTTTGATTTTATTTGATTTGTCTATTTATTTTATTTTTTATTACTGAGGTAATATTTAGAGGGCTTACAGTTACATTTGTCAGATAGTAGGTGCATTACTTCTCACACATTGATACCCTTTCTCCTGGTTTTTTTCCCATTTCCCTCACCCCACCCTCTCCCAATCATCTTATTCCCCCCCCCTTGGCTTTCCTATTTCAAATAAACAAATAAATGAATATACACTATACCAGGTAACAAAGTCAGATATAGTAACAATATGAGATTAAACAAAGGGCAACAAGGGAGAAGAGAAATAACATAATACATTAAGAACAACAATCACTCAAGATAAAACTCTTGTTTCCATATACTAGAGTTCCTTTCATTTAGTTTCATCCTATATGACCTTATGTATCTAGGTTTTGCGCTATTGTAATCCGCTGCTAGGAGACCCCTAGATGTGTTTCGTTCTTCTATCAGCAGTGTCCAGTCATCAACATCATTCTTCACTTCTTACTGCCTTTTTCAAATGGTGGCAAATTTTCTCCTCTGACTACAGTGTCCACATGTGTTTCTACAAGATCAAGTTCCTGAGAATATTTATGGATGTTTTCCATTCCTGATCTGATAGTTCTGCCCTTATTGAATCTCATTCTGCATCTAATTCAGTCATTTCAAATATTTACTAACTTTTCTATGGAAGGTTGGGAATGACAGGCTTGTAAACAAAAGAGCAGTAAACTGGTCCATGGTAACAGGAGGGAAAAGTGTGGGCAGCAGAAAGCTTTATGTTGTCCTGTGACTCCATCTTGGCCTTTCAGTGATACTGTGTCTCTGGACTGAGAACATTACTAGTACATCTAATATTTTCTCCTTAAGTGGCTCAGAATAGGGAGCTAAGACTGGATATTTTTCTTTGAATACCTTATTTGGGCTTTCAAGAAATCCCAGGAGGTTAGACACTGGTAAACACTTTCTCTTGAGGTCAAGGCTGGTTAAGAAAAGCAGAATACTGTGATATGTTCTTACTTAATCTTTTTTTTTTGTTTCAATTCAACCTGTCATTTTATGAGTACAGTCCAATCCTACCTATCCTCTCAAGTTGTCTGATTCGATTTATACAAATAAACATCTGATTTACTCCAGTACTTGCCAGAAATGTGAGATACTGTTTTCTATCCTGATTTCAATCTGAGAGCCTCCCAGAGATCTTTGATAAATTTGGGATACTTTCTACACCTGCCATCAATTACATTCTCTTGCTTAGACTTGACAAAACTGAGCCACCAGCAGCTCCTCCATTTGTAAGGCAACATTTCTTTCCTTGGAAATGGCTTTTGTTGGGGTTTCTGCTTGAAAGTTAGTTATGTTTTGACACATCTGGATTCCTCATATCAGCCTATCTGTCTCTAGCATAAGACCCAGTGATTGGCCCTGTATCCTTAATTCTGACTGATCAAAGAAAGAGTGCTGATTTTTTTTCACAGGTTAGCTTCTTCTCTGTTAGGACAGAATGATGTCTTCCAAGAACTTTCCATGCAGCCTTAGAAATGGCAAGCTAATTATTTTTGTTGTTGTTTTGATTTGTTTCTGTCACAAGGAAAATGATATGTTATTACCATGACATTTTAATTTTACTCATTTTATGTTCATATATTTAAAAAATATTTTATTACCTAGGATTTTTATTAAAGAATCTATTAACATTGATTTTTAAATCATATTTCAAATGACGTGTTTAACATATAAATATTCAAGAAGAGAATCCCTATATACAATCACTGGCACTTAGATTTTAGAACATAATCAAAATTAGGCCGAGGGTTTGTATGACATAGATACATATTACTCTATGTATAAAAACATTATGTCTATAAAATCATAAGTTTTTATGACTATGTAGTTGTGATTATATTTCCAGTACCATGTCCATAGCATTGGTTGTGCAAATATTGCTCTAGTACTGTTTGGATCTAATAGCCACATATTAAGGAAGGATACCATGAGCCTTTGTTCCATTGGTCTGGATTTGTCTCAACATGATTCTCTTTAGATTCATCCACTTCCCTACAAATGCCATTATTTTATTTTGTCTGTTGGCTATATAGAATTCCATTGTATATAAATATACCACATTTTTTGTATCCATTTATCTGCAGTAGGGCATCTGGATTGTTTCCATCGCCAGGCTATTGTGAATAGTGCAAAGTTAAACATAGCTGAGCAGGTGTCCTTATCATATCTTGGGTTATGGTGTTCAAGATAGATGCCCAGGAGTGGTATACCAGGACCATAGAGAAGGTCAATTTCCAGTTCTTTAAGAAACCTCCACACTGCTTTTCATAGTGGCTGGACTAGTTTACAATGTCACCGGCAGTGCAGTAGGATTCCTTTTTCTCCACAAACCCATGAGCAACTATCATTGTCTGACTTCAAAATCTTAGCCATTCTTATTGGGGTAAGGTGGTATCTTAGGGTTGTTTTTATTCGCATTGCCTTTATGACCATGGATGATGAGCATTTTCTCATATGCTTTTCTACAATGTTAATCTCTTCTTTTGATAAGTCTCTCTTTAGTTCCCTTGCCCATTAACTGATTGGTTTATTGGTTTGGGGGGATATTAGTTTCTTAAGTTCCCTGTAGATACAGGATAGTAAACATTTGTCTGATGTATTACTGGTAAATATCTTTTCCCTGTTGGTTGGCTGTCTTTCTACGTTAGTGGCTATGCTTTTATCTGTGTAGAAACTTTTTATTTTTAGGTAGTCCCATTCATCAAGTCTTTCTCAAATATGTTGTGACCCAGGGATTCTGTTCATGAATATTTTGCCTGTGGTTATGAGTTCCAGTGTCTCTCCGACTCTATCAGGTAGCAGTTTCATGGTTTCCAGTCTGACATTGAGGTCTTTGATCCACTTTGAGTTAATGCTTCTACATGTGGCTGCCCAGTTTTGCCAGCACCAATAATTGAATAGACTGTGTTTGTTCCACTGTATATCTTTGGCTCCCTTGTCAAATACAAGTTGACTATAAGTATGTGGTTTTATTTCTGGATCTTCTATTCTGTTCCATTTATCTTCTGGTCTATTTTGTGCCAATACCATGCAGTTTTTGTTATTATGGCTGTATAGTAGAGTTTGAAGGCTGGTATTGTAATACCACCCACATTGCTCTTTTTGCCTAGAATTGTTTTTTGGGTCTTCTAGGTCTTTTCTTGTTCCATATGAATCTTTGGATTGTATCTTCATTTCAGTAAAGAATGCTTTTGGGATTTTGATGGGGATTGCACTGAATTTATTTATCAATTTTGGCAGTATGGCCATTTTCACTATGTTGGTTCTCCCTACTAATGAGCATGCAATGTCTTTCCATTTCCTGGTGTCCTCTTTAATTTCTTCCATTAGGCGTTTATAGTTTTCATTGAATATTTCCTTTACATCTTTGGTTAAGTTAATTCCTAAGTATTTTATACTTTTGAGAGCTATTGCAAATGGGATCATTTTCTTGATTTGGCCTTCTGTTTGTGCATTGTTGGTGTACAAGAAGGCTACTGACTTTTGCGGGTTATTTTGAATCCTGCCACTTTGCTAAAGTAGTTTATTAATTCTAGGAGTTTGAGAATGGAGCTTATTGGGTCACTCAGGTAGAGGATCATGTCATCTGAGAATAGGGATAGTTTAATTTCTTCTTTCCCTTTGTGGATCCCTTTGATGCCCTTTTCTTGTCTTATTGTTCTGGCTAAGAGTTCCAGCATTATATTGAAGAGAAGTGGAGAGAGTGGGCATCCCTGTCTAGTTCATGATTTTAAAGTAAATGGATCCAGTCTTTCTGCATTTAGTATAATACTGGCTGTAGGTTTGTCATATATGCCTTTAATTATGTTAAGGAATATATCCCTTATTCCTATTTTTTCTAGTGTTTTCAAAATGAATGGATGTTGTAGTTTGTCAAATGCCTTCTCCACATCCAGAGAGATTATCATATGATTCTTATCCTTAGCTCTGTTGATATGATGTATTACGTTGATTGATTTGTGAATGTTAAACCAGCCTTGCATCTGTGGGATGAAGCCTACTTGATCATAGTGTATTGTTTTTTAAATTTGTTTCTGAATTCTGTTGGCAAGTATTTTATTGAGGAATTTTTCATCTGTGTTCATTAGAGAGATAGGTCTGTAGTTTTCTTTTTTTGTTGGGTCTTTCCCTGGTTTGGTGATGCGTGTAATATTAGCTTCATAAAATGAGTTTGGTATTGCTCCTCTGTTTCTATTTCTCGGAAGAGTTTCAAGAGTATAGGTGTTATTTCATCTTTAAGTGTCTCGTAGAATTCCGCAGTGAAACCATCTGGACCTGGGCTCTTCTTAGTTGGTATTTCCCTGATTGCTTCTGCAATTTCATTGTATGAAATTGGTTTGTTCAGTTTGTTTACTTCTTCATTGTTCAATGCTGGTAGCCTATATTTATTTAAGAAGTCATCCATTTCTACTAGATTTTCCTTTCTCTTTGAATATATGCCCTGGTAGTACTTATTCATAATGGACTGAATTTCTTGGATATTGGTCATGATTGTTCCCGTGGGGTCTCTAATCTTGTTTATTTGAGTCCCCCCTCTCCTTTTTTTGATTAATCTTGCCAGGGGTCTCTCAATTTTGTTTACTCTTTCAAAGAACCTTCTTTTTGATATGTTAATTTTGTGTATAGTGGATCTTTTTTCTTTTTCTTTTTTTTTTTTTTGCTAGTCCTGGGCTTGAGCTTAGGCCCTGAGCACTGTCCTTGGACTTTCCTAAGGCTAGAGCTCTACCACTTGAGCCTCAGCACCACTTCCGGCTTTTTTTTCTATATGTGGTACCGAGGAATCGAACCCAGGTCTTCATGCATGCTAGGCAAGCACTTTAACCACTAGGCCAAACTCCCAGCCCAGTGGATCTTTTTTCAATCTCTGATATTTCTGATTTTATTTTTGTTATTTCTTTCCTTCTAGTTGTTTTGGAATTAATTTTTCTTGCTCCTCTATGTGCTTTAATTTCTTTTCTAGGTTATTTACATGTTCTTCTTCTGTCTTTTTAATATGTGCTGCTAGTGCAATAAATTTGCCCCTTAGAACTGCCTTTGCTGTGTCCTGAAAATTCCTTTGTGATGTCTCTTGATTGTCATTACATTCAAGAAAATTTGAATTTCTTCGTTGATCTGATCTGTAACTCAGGATTTATTCAGAAGTGTGTTGTTCAGCATCCAAGTGTTTGAATGTTTTTTTTGACTTTTATTGCATTGTTCAGAACTAGTCTGAGTCCACTCTGATCAGACAGAATGCATGGGATTATATCAGTTCTCTTGTATCTGCATAAGTTTTCTGTATGAACTATTATATGATCGATTTTGGAGTGTGTTCCAGGTGCTGCTGAGAAAAATATATAAAGTTTCACCATTGGATGGAAGACTCTGTGTATATCTGTTAAGCCTAGCTGGGCTATGGTGTCAGTTAAGTCGATGATGTCTTTGCTTGTCTTTGGTTGAGTTGACCTGACATTTGGTGAGAGTGGCGTATTGAAGTCTCCCACTATGTTTGTGTTTGAGTCTACCTTGTTCTTTAATTCTAAGAGTGTTTGCTTCATGAATTTATATGCTCCCATGTTGGGGGAGCAAATGTTTATAACTGTAATATTATGGGTATGGATTTTTACCCTTTACTAATATGTAGTGGCCACCTTTATCTTTATGTACTGATTTACTGAGAAGTTAATTTTGTCAGGGATTAAGATTGCTACTTCTGCTTTTTTTTTTACACAGTGCATTGGAGTGGAAAATTCTTTTCCATCCTTTCACTTGGAGTTTGTTTCTTTCTTTGGCAGTGAGGTGGGTCTCTTGGAGGCAACATACGAATGGGTCTTGTTTCTTAATCCTGTCTGCTGCTCTGTCTTTTTATTAGATTGTTAAACCCATTCACATTTAGAGGAATTATGGAGAAGTGTTCAGTGTTCTTTGTCATTATTTATTTTTACTTCTGAGATTCTCTCTTTGTCTTTTTTTTCCTTTTTGTGTTTCATGGTTTATAGATGATTGCTTCTTAATGGGGGTTCTTGCTGTTTTGCAATTTGTTCTTGATTCTTTAATATTTTTTGTAATGCTGGTTTAGTGTATGTATTCATATAGCTTCTCTTTGGAATGAAATATTCTTGTTTCTCCCTCAAATGTAAATGCTAGTTTCACTGGATATATCAGTCTGGGTTGGCAGTTGTTGGTCTTCAGAGTATGAATGATATTTTTCCAACTTTTCTTCCATTTAAGTTTAGCGTGGAGAGGTCTGCAGTTATTCTAATTTTTTCCCCATTGTAGTGTAGCTCTTCCTTTGTTTTTGCAGCATTTAAGATCAGCTCCTTCATATTCCGGTCTGGTGTTTTTACTAAGATGTGTCTAGATGAGTTCCTTCTAGGATCTTGCCTGCTTGAAGTTCTGAGGCCTACAATAACGTGATTATTTTTTCTTTTGAAGTTGAGGAAGTTCTCTGCTATAATTTTGGTAAATAAAGGTTGCATTCCTTTATTGATAAACCCCGCCTCTTTATTGACCCCTGTTATACTAAGATTAGATTTCTTAGCTGCGTCTGTCAGGTCCTGCAGTTCTCTTTGGTGAATTCTGACAGATTTCTCCAGACGTTTGATTCTCTGTTCCAGCTCTTGCATTTTACCTTGCATGTTGTCTTCTGTTCATGATGTCCTAGTCTCCATCTCAGTCAATCTTTTTCCTAATGCTTCCATTTTTGCTTGAATTGTGGACACTGAGCTGATCATGTCTGCTGAGAGGGTATTAATCTTTTCTTCCATTTCTCTTTGGAATTTGAGAACTCCTTGGTTAGTTCCTGCTTATGCTCCTGGAATTGCTTTTGGGATTCTGCTTTAATCTCTTAAGTGATGTCCACAATCATCTTGTATATAGTCATGTTTCGTGTCTCTTCAGGTGTCACTTTCTGCGATTGTGACATCTTTCTCGTCCCTTCACTCTTGTTTCCTTTTGGGGTTTGTGTGGGACTTTGATTATTTATATATGTCGTAATTCATCCTGGTGCTTTCCAAGGCATCAAGAATTGTTGTTGTAGGTTCTCCCTTGGTCGGTAGGTGATGGTGTTTACTTGGTTTGGGACTGGTGGTTCTGGGAATCTGTGTATAAGTGTGGTCTCAGCCAAATTAGTTTTGCTGCTGACTAGGTCAGAGTTTGCAGCTTTTACAGGTGTTTGACCTGTTCCAGAGGCTGTGTGCCTCTGCACAGCTAGCTCTCAGCCCAACCAGTGGCCCCACAGTGGGTGGTAGGATGGAGTTGCGCTCTTCAGTCTCAGCTAGCCAGGCAGATGGCTAGTTTTCCTACCCTGTTCTCAGAGACGGGGCCCAGACAAGGGCTTGGGTTTGGAGTTTCTAGGAGACCTCAGGTAAACCAGCCTTGCTGGATTCCCCCCCATTACCAGGGGCAGAGCCCAGCTGAGGATGTAGGCTCTGAGGGTGGAGCCATACCTGTTTGGCTCTCAGAGGGCAAGCTTGGCCCTTACTGGTCTGCCCTTCAGTTCCCTGCTGTGTTTCAGCCCCTTTGGTTTAGAGTCTTTCTGTGAGTCGTTGGGGGGGCCCCTTGGTGTTGTCTTGCTGGAGGTTCCAAGCAGGGGGGTGCCTTACGTAAGATTGGGTCAGATAGATCCACTCCCACCCTCTGTTGGCAGGCAGGGTCTTAGTGCCCTTCAGTGTCTAGTTTCAGTGGCCTGGGAGAGGAGGCTGTTGGGCAGTTGGGACCAGGGACACCTTTGCCCCCTTAGATGGGGTGCTGGGTCTTAGCGCTGGCCCATCTCTCAGTCTCCAGTCAATGGCCTGGGGGATTTGGCTGTTGGGGGAAGGGACAGGATTCTGATTCCTTGCCTCCTGCACTTGCCAGTCTTTCTTGCATGGGGTGGAGGGGTCTCAGTAAGTTCTATAGTTTGCCACCAGCTCTGGTTTCCTGATGGGTTCGGGGGAACCCACTGGGATACTTACTCATGGGGGTTTGTCAGTGAGTTGCTCTGCGGTGTTGGTGGGTCATTCACTTCCCCTCTGGTCTCTGCCACCATCTGTGCTGCCCTTGCCCAGTCTATGTGCTGGAGTTCTGGGCTTCCTGCGGTTTGGAGCCCTTGGCAAAGTGTGTGGGATGGATCTGCACGTTTTGCATTCTTTGAAAACATTGGATATAAGCTTTATATGGATTTATTTTCCGGTCTGTGTACTTCTCCGGTGCTTCTTGAAATTTTAGTTGTGGGTTTCTTAAGATAGTTGGTACATGGGATTCCCTGATTCTCTCTTTTTGTGGTAGAGGACTAGGTGGTGTCCCTATTGTCTCAGCATGATCTTCCAACCTCTATGTTCATATTTTTAAACTGAGTTTCTGACAGAAAGTACATTTTCAGGGCTTGTAGCATCTTTTAAAGACTTTTATAGTTCTCTTCTAGGTCTTAATTGACATATATCATATTGATGTCTAAAGTAATTATTTATGCCATTTTAAAAATACCTACCAAATTTTAACAATTTTTCATTCATTTTTATCCATCATTATTTCCTAAGAAATTGTTTCCAATTATTTTAAATTTCGATTCAAAAGGCAAACATCTTGCATTGCATTTTGGATTGTAAGTGAGCCATGGGAGTGAACCAGATCGTCCATGCTGATGTAAATGGGTGTGGAAATCCTCCTTATTTTTAGCCCAAATAATTTATGCCATAGCTCAGAAGGCTAGAGGGCAGAAAAGACTTTTTTTCATATATTTATTTATTGTAATTAATAGAAGGGTTACGTTGTATTCACCAGATAGAAGCTAAATTACTTCACAAACTTTTATACCCTTTCTCATGTCATAGTCCCCAATTCCCTCCCCCTGCACAGGTTGATTTCTCCCCTTCCCTCTCCTATTTCAAATAACCAATTAAGAATATATAAAATATATCAGATAACAAGGTGAAATATTGTAGCAGTATGAGATAATCAAGGGAGAGTAAAAGAGATGAGAGATAACATAGTACATTAAGGAAAACAATCACTCATTATATGGCTTTTGTTTCTTTATCCTGGAGGTCATAATATTTAGCGTCATAATGTATGGCCTTATGTATCTAGATTTTGCTTGACACTGAATCTCTGTTAGGAGAGCCCAAGGTTTCTATTGATTATGACAAACGAGGAAACCATTGAGCCTGTGTTCCTTGAGTCTGGCTTACTTCACTTAATATGATTTTTTTCTAAGTCTTTCCATTTCCTTACAAATGGGGAGATGTCATTCTTTCTGACAGCAGCATAGAATTCCATTGTGTATAAATACCACATCTTGTTGATCCACTCATCAACTGAGGGACATCTAGGTTGGTTCCATATCTTTGGTATGGTAAATAGTGCTGCAATGAACATCATTGTGCTAGTGGATTTAGTATGCCCTTGTTTCTGGAGGGTTGGGTAAATGCCAAGTAGGGGCATTGCTGGGTCATAGGGGAGCTCTATGTTTAGTCTATTGAGGAACTGGCATCCTGCTTCCATCGTGGTTGAATCAGTTTGCACTCCCACCAACAATGTAGTGCTGTTCCCTCCTGTCAACATCCCCTCCAGGATCTGGTGTTATTAGATTTCTTGATCCTGGCCATTCTAACTAATGTGAGGTGGAATCTTAAAGTTGTTTTGATTCGCATTTATTTTTTGACCAGAGATGTTGAGCATTTCTTCATGTGTCTATAGGCCATTCTTGTTTCTTCTTCAGAGAAGAGTCTCTTTAAGTCTTTGGCCCATCTTTTAATGGGATGGTTGTTACTTTGGAGATTAGTTTTGGATTGATTCAATTTTTTGAGCTGTTGATATATTTTAGATATGAGGCCTTTACCTGTTGTATGGTTAGTGAAGATCTTCTCCCACTCTGTAGGCTTTCTAGTTAATTTGCTAGCTATGTCCTTTGGCATACAGAAGCTCTGCAGTTTAATGCAGTCCCACTTATCCAGCCTTTCTCTGATTTTTTGTGTTTCTTGGTCTTATTAAGAAAGTTTTGACCTGTGCCAAGGAGACCTAGAGTATCTCAAATTCCTTCTTGTAAAGTTTTCAGTGTATCGGTTTTTACTTCGAGGTCTGATCCGTTTGGAGTGAATCCTAGTGCAGGGTGACAAAGAAGGATCCAACTTCAGTTTTCTGCAGGTGCTTAGCCAGTTCTGATAGCAACATTTGTTGAAGAGGCTGTCTTTCTTCCATTTATTTTTTTTTGGCTCCCTTATCAAAGATTAGGTGGCCGTGGGTCTGTGGGTTAATATCTGTGTCCTCAGTTCTATTCCTTTGGTCTTCAGGCCTGTTGGCTTGTGCCAGTACCAAGGTGTTTTGGTCACTATAGATCTATAATAGATTCTAAAGTTTGGTATTGATATTCCATTTGCACTGTTCTTTCTGATAAGAAGTGTTTTTGCTATAAGGGGTCTTTTATTGTTCCATAAGCAATTTTCAATTTCTTCTTCTATTTCTTTAAGAATGACATTGGGATACTGATGGGATTGCGTTGAATTGTAGATAGACCTTCGCAAGATTGCCATTTTCATGATGTTGATTCTTCCAACCCAGGACCATGGGAGTTCTTTCCATTTCCTCAGTTCTGCTTTAATTTCCTTTTTCAGGGTTTTAAAGTTTTCATCAAAAAGGTCCTTTACATTCTTAGTTAAGCTAATTCCTAGGTACTTTATTTTCTTTGAGGCTATTGTGAAAGGAGTTACTTTCCTGATTATTGCCTCGTTCCTCTCACTGTTGGCATAAAGGAAGGCAGTTGATTTTTGAGGGTTGATTTTATAGCCTGCTACTCTTCCAAAGTTTTGAATCAGCTCAAGGAGCTTGGGAGTAGAGTCTATAGGATTCTTTAAATACAGAATCATGTCATCTGCAAAGAGGGATAGTTTTACTTCCTCTTTCCCTACTTGGATCCCCTTTATGCTTGCTTCTTGTCTTATTGCATTGGCTAAGAATTGTAATGCTATGTTAAAGAGGAGTGGAAAGAGTGGGCATCCTTGTCTCGTTCCTGATTTTAGAGGGAATGGCTTTAGATTTTCACCATTAAGTGTAATGCTAGCAGTGGGTTTTATTGTTCTATTACTTACAAATGTTCAATATCATGAAGTGGCTTCATAGTATGAACATAAATTAGAAGTTATTATTTCTTATAAGTACCGCATGCTAGCTGATTGCTCCACTGGAGCTCCAGAAGATATTATTTCTTATATTTGAAGTCAACTTATCATATACTACAATATCATTATGTGGTTCTGAACACTTTCCTCTGTTTGATTTAGTGTATGCATACTGAACTTACTAGAACCATATGTGAACTTGATCTAGTATATTGACTCAGGGGAAAAAAGTCAGCAAAATATTTTTATAACACCTAATATAGTACCTGAATAATTCAGTAAGACGTCTGACATAAAATTCCTTATATAAAAAACCTATAGTTTTATATATTGCAATGAAAATCTATGAATATTCATGCATATGAACATGGATAAAACAAATACTATTGACAGTATAAGGAACAAGCATAATACTGCAGTTTTACTTTTATTCCAATATCAAATTTGAAATGAATGATTTGGAATCATTTTGCCCATTGACTTTTCTTTGGCTCTATGTTAGAACTGATACAATTTTCCATCACTTGTATCAAGGTCTCATATTTCTCTTGATGAAACAGGAAATTGATTTTTATGGAGAATACATCAAATTTCATTGATTAAATAAGTGTAAGCCAGGACCTCTGTTACACTCCCATCAATTGAGAAGAAAATACAGTTTGTCTCCTTTGTCAATCAATTACATGAATATTTTATTTGTTGAATATTTATTTGTGTATCTCAAGTTAATACCAGATATTTTGAAGACATTAAAATACTCAGTTTCTGCCTCTTCATTTCACAGCAAGAGACTATGAGGGAATTACATTCTGACAGGAGGGAACTGTCTTTAGAAAATTATATATATATATATATATATATATATATATATATGTGTGTGTGTGTGTGCATGTGTGTTTATATATATATACATATATATATATAAAGGAAGTAAAATATACTCATTAACAGGTACCAGGAAGTTAGCATAGACCATATTTGTGAATATGAGTAGGAAGCTGTGCAAAAGGTCAATATTGAGCAGTGATATCTGGTTAGTTTCTTCAACTGCCACCAAAATTTGCACAAGCCATGCATGGAGAAGTAAAACTATATGAATTTTCTTCTACAGCAATAAAAATTCACCGGTACAATTATTCTACTAAATTTTTAGATAGTGGGACTCTAATACAACTTTTTGTTACTTTTGGTCGGTGGTGCAGCTTAAATTCTGGGTGTAGGCACTGTCCCTGAGCTCTTCAGCTCAAGGCTACCAACCTACCCTTTGAGCCACAGAGCCAATTCTGGTTATCTGATGGTTAATTGGACATCAGGTCTCATGTACTTTCATGTCCAGGCTGGCTTTGAACTGCAATCCTCAGATCTCAGCCTTCTGTGTAGGGTTACAGGCATGAGCCTGTATGTAGAGGAATAATGCATGATCTGAGGCTAACCAAAAACAAATGTGGAAATTATGGAAAAGCTAAATAGGGCTGGATATAGAACACCTGCTTGGCAAATAAAAGATACAAACTTAAAAGAAGAGAAGAGGCAATATAAAGAAGGAAATCTAATAGGACAGTATCAGAAATAAAGAAATGAGAAATGTTGTGGTTTTAATGGAATTCCAAATTGATCTGCCATTTAGGATGAGGCTAAATGAAAGACCTCTAGGATATTGAAACAAGACCTATAAAGTGAGTGAATGTTGCTCATAATTTACTGTATTATTTCTCATCTCTTTTGTTGTCCCTTGGTTTTTCTTGTATTGTTATAGTATTTTACCTTATAATCTGGTATATTGTAAATATGTTATTTGTTTATTTGAAATAGGAAAGGGAAGGGAGGAAAGCAAGATGAGAGGAGGGGACGGGGGTAGGGAAATGGGAACAAAAACATGAGAAGGGGCATCAATGTGTGGGAAGTAATGCTCCTTCTATCTGATGAATATAACTGTAAACCTGCTATTAATTTCAATAAAAATGTATTTGGAATATCTATACTGCAAACTACAGAAAATTAAATTGAAAATGAATAATTATTCAAAACTTTTCAACTACTAAAGAAAGAAAAACACATGTATAAGCTCTTGGCTTATTTTGTTATAGATTCTTGCTCATTTTTTTAACCTCCCTGGCCTAGAATTGTGGCTCTCTCCATCTAATTCCTAACTGAGATTAGAGGCAGTAGATAACAAACATAGCCTTGTAAAACCTTAAGAAACAAATTTGACACATACAGAATAATAAAACTATTATATTATGTAGATCCATTCATCTAAAGAATATTTTCAGCAATTATTTAAGAAATTGTACATATTTAGATGCATTTATTTTAATTATTTATATGGGCATGATTATATGATATATACCCATATATAGTTATATGGATATAAATATATATGCTTTTTGGATTATATCCAAAAAATTAATGAAAAATTAATGAAATTAATGAATGACAATTTTTCAGATTTGCCTAATAATTTTTCCAGATTCATGTAATACTTTATAATTTTTAACAACTCTTTCTTGAACTCAATATTGTTGAAAAACACTACATCACAATTATAAATGTAGTGATTTCTGCATGCTAGATTCTTTGTTGAGAGACTTACATGCATTATTGAAAACGATTTTAAGACTATTATCTGACTTTGGCACCTAGTATATTGTACATACATTTATTTCTTTATTTGAAATAGGGAAGTGGGGAAGCAAGATGATTGGAAGGGGTTGGGGGAGGGAAAGTGGGAGAAAAACTTGGGAAGGGCTCTCTATGTGCAAAAAGTAATGTACCTGCTTCCTGATGAATGCAACTCTGAATCCTCTATACTTTATCCAGAAAGTAAAAGACAATTTTAAAAAGTAGTCTCATAGATGCCGGGAATTTGGCCTAGTGGTAGAGTGCTAGCAGATTCTATTCCTTGGTACCTACATAGGAAGAAAAATAAAACAAAAACAGAAATGGTGCTGTGCCTCAAAGGGTAGAGCTCTAGCCTTGGGACAGCCCAAGGACAGTGCCCAGGACCTGACCCAAGACTGGCCAAAACTACAACAACAGCAATGTAGTCTCATTTCATTGCAGCAGTATTTACTATAGTGAAGATATGGAACCAACCTGATGACCCTCAGTTGAAGAATGGATCGACAAGATGTGGTATTTACACACAATGGAATTCTATACTGCCATCAGAAAGAATGACATAGACCCATTTGTAAGGAAATGGAAAGATTTAGAAAAGTAAGTGAAGTAAGCCAGACTCAAAGGAACATAGACTCAATGGTTTCCCTCATTTGTCATAACTAGTATAAACCTTGGACTCTCCTAGCAGAGGTTTACAATAGGGCAAAATCTAAATACATAAGGCCATAAGGATGAGGCTAAATGAAAGGACCTCCAGGATATAGAACCAAGAGCCATATAATATCTGATTGTGTTCTTAATGTACAATGTTATTTCTCATCTCTTTTGTTGTCCCTTGGTTATCTCATATTGTTACAGTATCTTACCTTGTTGTCCGTTATTTTATATATATTTTTATTTGTTTATTTGAAATAGGATAGGAAAAGGGGAAAACAATAAGAGGGGAGGTGGAAGTGGAAGGGAAATGGGGAGAAAAACATGAAGAGTATCAATGTTTGTTAAGTAATGCACCTTATCTGGTGAATATAATGTAACCCTTCTATTAATTATAAAAATATATTTTAAAAAAGTAGTCTCATAAAATAATAGGTTTAAAAAAAGAGACTATTCCATCAGACAGATGCCATCTGCCCCTTTGTATAGAAGATTAAAGACCTTGGAATTTAGTACAAATCTTATGTCTATTATTTCACTCAGTATTTTCTGAAGTAACTATTGAGTAAATGAGTGATCACATATGTAAAATATCTGGTAGGGATGTTTCTTTACACCAAATTGAACTGGGTTTGCTAGATCCCCTTTAATTAATGGAGTCAGTAGGAGAATCTCTGATAAACGAGTCTTATATTAAGGCCAGAAGACATATGATTCTTGTCTTAAACTGTAGTGAAAGATCCCAATGAGCATAGAAAATAGAAGCCTGGCATGAGTCTGGCATGAGAGAAGGAGCACAAGGTTAAAGTTGGGAATCAAGGCACTTGACATTATGGAAAGAATTTTTTTCTGTATATTCTAGAACTATGGAGAACCTGTCACAGTGATTGAGAAATACTTGGTTTATGTGTGAACAGATGATGTAGGTGCTGAGGATAGGAAAGATCCTTGCCTAGCACTTCAAGGCCTTAGATTCCCACTGCAGCAATGCATCAACAAGAAAGAGAAATAAAAACTAGAAATGATAGGCAGTACATAATATGGTTTTTCCCCTACTCTTTCCATTTTCTACTAATGTGGCAATATCATTCTTTCTAATAACAGCATAAAATTCCATTGTTTGTATATACACATCTGCTGAGGGATATCCGGGTTGGCTCTATATCTTAACTATAGTTAATAATGCTGCAGTGAACATGCTTGTGCTTGTGGCTTTAGTGTGGCCTTGCTTGTGGTCATTTGGGTAAATGCTCAAAAGTGGTGGGTCAAAGGGGAACTCTATTTTTAATCATTTGAGGAGCCTCCATATTACTTTCCAGAGTGTTTGAACAAGTTTGAACTCCAACCAACAGCATAGTGGCAATCCATTTTGTCCACTTCTCCACCAGCATTTGTTATCATTAGATTTCAGGATAATGGCCATTCTAACTGGGGTGAGGTAGAATCTCAGTTTCTTTGATTTGCATTTCTTTTATGGCCAGATATATTAAACATTTCTTTATGTGTCTCTTGGTCATTATTTCTTCTTTAGAGAAGTCTCTCGTTAAGTTTTTTTTTTTTCGTTGTGAGACTTAAACTCTGGGCCTGGGCACTGTTCCTGTGTTTGTCAGCTCAAGGCCACTACTCTACCCGTTGAGCCACAGTGCCACTTATCTGGTAGTTAATTGGAGAGAAGAGTCTCACTGACTTTTTAATGCCCAGGCAGGCTTTGAAGCTTAATCCTCAGATCTCAGCCTCCTGAGTAGCTAGGATTACAGACATGAGCCATCATGCCCACTCTCTTTAAGTCCTTAGACCACTTTTTAGTGCGGTGATTCTTTTATTGAGGTTTTTTTTTTTGATCATCTGTGGAGCATGAACTCTGGGGCTGGGCGTTGTGTTGTCCCAGAGCTGTTCAGCTCAAGGCTAGCACTTTACCACTTGAACCACAGCACCACTTCGGAGGATTTGTTTTTGAGAGACTTAATTGTTCAATTCATAATTATGTTTTAGATATGAGGCCCTTGTCTGTTGTATGGCTATTGAAGATCTCCCACTCTGTGGGCTTTCTGTGTAATTGGCTAGCTATGTCCTTTGCCATGCAGAAACTTTGCATTTAAGTCCCACTTACCCAATCTTTCTTTGATTTGTTATGTTTCTGGGGAAAAAGCCATCTTTTGCTCAGAAAAGCATGTTTAGAAATGAGGCCTTAGAAAAAATCATATTACGTAAACCACAACCAAAGAAACATAGACTTCATAGTTTCCCTCATTTGTAACAATTAGTATATGTCTAGGATTGTCCTGGCAGAGTATCACAATAGCTCAGTAGCTATGTACATATGACAATAGAATTTGATTCTAAGTGAAATAAACTCCAAGATATATAAACAAATAAACAAGAGGTGTTTCTTTGTGATTGTCATTTTAATGTAATATGTAAAGTTATTTCTTATTTCTTTTGTCCCCCAACCCTGCCCCCTGGTGTGGTTTATCCCCTGTTATCACAGTGATACGCACAAAAAAATATGTTGGAAATGAACTTTACAACTTGGGGTCATTGGAGGGAGGGAAGGAAAGTGGGAGAAAAATGTAGGAGGGTAACAATGTTTGACAAGAAATGTACTCATTACCTTCTGTATGTAACTGTAACCACTCTGTACATCACATTGACAACAAAATTAAATAAAAACAAAACCAAAAACAAATGAGAGGCAGCAGAAGTCTGAACCCGATAGTACCTACTGATAGAGGGAAGTTAACAGATTGAAGAATCATTTTGAAGGTACAATTGGTGCAAAGTTTGTAGTTCAAAACTGTGTGATAAATTGGAAGAGAAGAGATCACTCAATGTATTCAACTCAAGTCTATGATGAGATCCAAAGATGGAGAAGGCTGCAGAAGGAATAGACAATAAAAATATCCCTGTCACAATTGCATCAGCCCAAGGTAAAGAGGGAGATGAAAATGACAATAAACAAAAAATATATCATCAGAAATAGAATTTTAGAGATGGAGCCGGAATCCTAGATCCACCAGTAGCTGTAAATTCACTACTTATTCTTCTGTTTCTGACATACAATTAAGTATAGATTCTTATTCTTCAGCTGGGGTTCCTGGAAGCACCAAACTTTATGCCATCTGAGAAATTATCTTCATTGAATTCATTCTAATGACTTACCAGGTTGTAAAAATGTCAGGGAATCTATTACACACCTATTATTTCCAATATCTAATTAACGAAATTGCTACATTTTCAGAAGAGATTTGGATTTCAAAGAGTTGAGGACTCTGTGAAATACAGCCCTAGGCTTGTGGCTCATGTCTGTGATACTAGTTATTCAGGATCTCGAGATCTGGAAGATCATAGTTTAATTCACAATTAACTCAGACAGAATAACCTATAACATACTGGCTCCAAATAATCAATACAAAGCTGAACTGGAGTTGTGGCTCATATGGTAGAGCACCAGCTGTAAAACGAAAGCCAAGTGGTGCAAATGCCTACATCTCTAATATTAAGGTGAGTACATAATATACAGAAATCATTGTTTCTGTAGACTTTCCTTTACCAATTCCCCTTAAGTGTTTACTTACCTTTAATAAGTTAGAAACAATTGAGTGTTTAGAACAAAATACTGTAAGCCTGGATGAAGTTAAGTTTATGTAACTGCTCTTCTTAACTAATAATGAAAAAGATCAGCTAAGACAGGAATCAAGCTTATTTAAGTAAGCTTCAACATTTAAAAGTTTGAAATATGTGAGTGTGTATGTGGTATTGGACTGCGACCACTGTTCCCCCATGGAATCTGCTATTATGTCAATATCTACCAACATCTGTTATTAACATCTGGCCAATGGGGCTATTATCTGCCTCTAAAATTAGAATACAATCTTTGCCTGCAGTTTACTCTCACTGTTACCAGAATAGGTTCCATGCAGGCATTCAAGTGCAAGGACAGAGCTCTTTTCATGTCAGGGTATTGGAAGCACTCAGTGTGAAATGATTACAATTTCATCAGAAAGTGTTGCACTACAGAACAACACAGTGTGAATAGTCACTTTCTTCTCCAGTACAATTGCTGTGTTCTCAGGACTAGTCTTTTCATTTGACAAAGGCTGTGTAGGATCATCTAGCCCAGTACAAACACATTCAAACCTTTTCTATTTGAAGCTAACCAGCAGTGGTTTAATATAGCTTAACTTCTAATGATATTGTCTGTAGCATCAATTGAAATAAGAGTAAGAGGATAAGAGCTCACAAACCAAATGAAAACAAATAAATATTGAAGGCTAAAGCACTGGCATTTTGGTTGTAGGGATCAAACCAGGGTTTGTGCATTACTATGCAGACTCCATCATTGAACGACAAAGAAGAAAAACAACATTTTAAATAATTATCATAAATTTTGTGAAAACTTAATAATTCTTAATGCTTAAAAATCTTATTTCCTCATACATAACATTCAGAACAACTAGACTAATTTTCCCTGGGACTCAGTTCTGATTTTTTTTTTTGTAAAGATGGTACATAGAGGGGCTGCAGTTGCATAGCTAATTTAGTGAGTACATTTCTTTTTGAACAATGATGCCTATTCCCTAATTTTCTCCCAGTCTTTCCTCCAGAACCCACTTTCCCATAAGTTATATAGTTCATTTTCGACATAGTATGTAGTGAGTATCACAGCTGCATTTGTTCACTCTCTTTCCCACTATTTCTATGCTTCCCCTTATCCTCCCCAAATCAGATAAACATCCATATAAGACAAAAGGTTCAGAAATAAACAACAGCAACAAAATGGGAAAAACAGAAAATACATAAATTAAAATAAAAAGTCTCTAGTTTATATTTCTTGGAGTTCATTTTGATAAGCATCATGTTATATGATCACATGAACATAGCTATTGAACTTTTGTTATCCTCTCCTAAGAGTATCCTTCTTTGTTCTCATGGTGTCAATGTTTAGAGTTATTCAACTTTGTTTGTTATATTGTATTTAAGTGATGATTAGGCAGTGTACTCTAGAGTGTGCTTGGAAAGGGCAATCTTTGGCTTCACAGTCAATCTCTGGACTCTGAATCCAGTCCTACCACCTCAGTCTTAACCTCAGCCAATGCTTCATAAATTATAAAACAAGGTTTGTAAAAGAATCCTCCTCATAGTGTTTCTATAGAGATAAATGAATTAAGTTTTCAAGTCTACTTAGTAGTATCTTATACATACTAAATGTTTAGTATTTTCCTAATAAATTTTATATGTGGTTTACATGTTCTCCAAGCATTTGTCTATTGCTTAACTTATAAATTATTCATTATCTAATAGTCTGAAATTTTAACTGAATAACTTTTCTTCCATACAACATTCTTCTATATCTTTGCTTATTACAATCAGCTTTTGCCATTTTTATTGTGATAACCATAACATGCTGTTTCCTGGTATTTTTGAAAACCCTGATGCCTGACAATAGGCAAACTTTCTTATAAAGGGAAACAAACCTATTTTTTGTTAGTGCAGTGGCAAAATCTCTTTCTCTTGAATTCTTATCATGAGAATGACAATGTCAGATATAAACAGAAAAAATGATCTTCATAAAACTAGCATGGTTTCCAATCATTTCTTTCCCTTGATGGAAAATGATGGCTTAATCAGTGAATTATATTTTCAGAAACAAACGTAATTCACATTTAAGAATGAATGAAGAAACAAAGTAAGGATGATTCATAGAACAACTAGATATCAATTATGCTTTCAGTACTTCCATTAAATTATCACATGAACACATATAACTATGTGTAGTGCACTTAATTTACATCATTTGTCAAAAGAAATGATGTGTTTAATGAATATGGTGCTAAAAACCAGGATTTATATATTAGCAAATGTCATCAATAGTTGAAAAACTTTGTGCAATACTATGGTAATGATTCTGAACTCTCTCTTTCTGTGTCCTCAGCCTTTCCCCAAAGCCTGTTTCATGTCTCTTCCATTATTAAAATGAAAGCAATAATAAATAATAACAATAATAATGCCAATAATGGAGCTCTTGGAATTATAGCAATAAATCTAGTGACCCCCTCATCTTGCAGTCTTCCTCTTTGAGAGTTGAAGCAATTTGGTAATAGGATACTCTGACCCTTACAATAAGTTTTATAACATGGAGAAAGGAAGATTGTTCATGTGGAATTTATTGAATTACAAAAAAGGAAGTTTTCTAGATGGTGATAGAAAATTGAGAAAGAAAAAAACATGAGTGAATTAATGGGAAGGGTTTTAGTTCTTCAGTGACACCACATCGTAAGGAAATGGGAGAATGGTGAGATCCAGTCTTCTGTAACTAAATGGTTTTCCCTGTGGCCTGGCTGAGAAACCGAAACTCTTATTGACAACCTGACAAAAAAATTGAGAAGATAATTCTAGAAAAGGAGCCAATAAATATTTTTAAATCACAAAGAAAGGATTCTAGATATATTTTTGATTAGAGAATTTACATTGTTAGTTATGCTATGAGGCCTAGATCCATAATCGCATTCATGCTATTGTAGAATTATATGAAATTGATAATGAATCAAGCAGAGTTGTAAAGCCATTATATTTGGGTTGATTGCTATGGAAGCAATGGAATACTAGTACAAACCATAGCATAGTAATATTGAACTTCTTTCACCTTCCCCTCTGAGGGGAAGCATAATTAGGAAAGTCCAACTGCTCATCTTCTAAGTAGGGTTTTTTTTTTGCTTTGGTCGCTGTGTTTGCAATGTTACATTATTCACATTGTTAAGTGTTTTCCATTTTCCTATTACCTGAGGTCTATAGCAACTACAGATTAACTGGCAACCAAATGATAGAAGACTGACAAAACAGTCAAATCAGGAATTACCAGTTGCTAGATTACCTGGGCAAACTACTTAATTTTTTTTAATACAGAATCCTTAGGAAAGAATCAAGAAAAATGAGCTTTTATTGTATACTTAAGATTCAGTGGCCTAAAGGAACTGGAAAATACCTTTAGAATATGTTGAATGACACTTATTCACATGTGTTTTCTACAATCACTACATCTTCCAGAATGTGCTCCTTTGTTGCATTCATTTTCTCCACTTACAGCTATCTAGCTTGTAAACTATAGTTATTTGTGAGAACGTGTTACTGCCTGAGTTTTTGACTCCATTGTAATTTGCATAAAGGAAGCCATTTTGGTCTCTGCAATATCCTAGTGCTTAGTAGAGCATCTATAAAATAATTGAGTCACAGACATTTGTTAAAAGATGATTGTTAGGTTATGAGTGTTTGAATCATGTGAATGCCCTCTGTCTTCCATGCCATGTCATCTCATACCAATTGTAGGGGATTCCATTATTCTTACCTCTTCTCCTCCTTCTAATTATATGTGCTTACAAATTGCAAACATTTCCTAACACAATCATACATTGCCATATATATAAATTATATATATATATATTTTAAACAGCCATATGTTATCTGTCTTCTTTTTTTGACAGTCCTTGGGACTGAACTCAGTGCCTGAGCACTGTCCGTGGGCTTTCTGAAGGCTAGAGCTCTACAACTTGGGCCACAGCATCACTTCTGGTTTTTTGTATGCATGTGGTACAGAGGAATCTAACCGAGATCTTCATGCTCTACCAGTAGGCCACCCTCCCAGTCCTAATAAAACACCCATATATAATCAAATATGGTATTATAATTATGGTGGTCAGAAAATTGGGTCTGCACAATGGTTCGACATGGTTCTATTTGGTTATCAGAAAATTCAGTCACATGTCAATGATACTGCATTCAATTGGAGAATCTGAAGAAATATTTGCCTCAAAGTTGAATCTACTTATTGAAAATTTTTGTTTTCTGTGACTTACAGAACAAAGGTCCTTTATTCCTTCCTATCTGTGAGCCAGATACCTGACTTGGCTCTGTGACAATTCCTCCTGTTTGTGTGCTCATAATCCCCACTCTCAGAATCATTCATCTTACATCCAATTCTTACTCGGGGAAAAGTCTCCAACCACTG
Source organism: Megascapheus bottae (assembly GCF_031878675.1). Classification (NCBI taxonomy): domain Eukaryota; kingdom Metazoa; phylum Chordata; class Mammalia; order Rodentia; family Geomyidae; genus Megascapheus; species Megascapheus bottae. The sequence goes on from NC_143517.1 coordinate 3,160,866, forward strand.
CTGCCTCACTTCTATGTACTCCAGATGGAGAAGTTACCTGGCTTTAAATGTCCCTGAAGTTGGACTGGTTCCATGAGGATGCTCTGGAGTTATCTCCATCCAGTCGTACCCTCTACATCACAAATCACTGTATTTGTAGCCTGGAATATCACCTAAATTGTAGCTACTGCCAAACCAATATGCCAGCTCTATGGTCTTATATTTTATTTTATTTTCTTCATATGCAATTACATCATTTCTTAGAAAAGATGGCTATATTAGTCTAAGTGGTGCTAAAATGACTAATCGGTTTATTCTCTTCTTTCTTTCTGACTACTGTATGTTGTGAGGACTTTTGGCATTAAGCATAGAACTAGGAACATAGCCTTTTGCTGAAACTTGGCTAACTGCGGAAGACAAGGAATTATAATCTTTTCTTCCACTCATTTTTGGCAGCAAATAATAAATGTCAAAAGAACCATAGTGAAAATTTTTGTCCTTAGAATGTGTGGAATTTTCATTACATAGAGTATATGTCTGCGAACAAGCAGCCTAATCAAAGTTTCATTACGCTGTTCTAAACCCACAGTATGTGGTGGAAAGAAAACTGTTGGTAATACTAGATAGCCTTTTGTCACTTTTTAAAATTTTTATTATTTTCAAGCAGTTCTACAAGAAGTTGCCATTCAACAAAGCAGTTTCTGAATACATCACATCTTGATCAATATCAACCCTTTCCACATTCATATTTGTGTCACTTAATAATGAGTATGTGCTATGAATGATCATTGTCCAAGAGGAAACCAAGGTATTGATCAGGACAGGATTCCATGAGGATATGACTCAAGAACCAGTAGAGCAGATGGCCTGCAGGCTTTATGATTCTCAGTGTTTGATTTTTGTTTGTTTGTTTGCTTTTTAGGGTTTTTTGTCACATACATAGCATCATTATTAAAGGAAATAACTGCTTCTGTTGGTATATACTACATGTTAGATACTACAATCACTTCTTTAGAAATAGAAGCATTTTTATCTTCTCAAGGTCTGTGTAGAAAAGGTATTGCCGGGGCCGGGAGTTTGGCCTAGTGGTAGAGTGCCAACACCTCATTTCCCTGAGATTCAACAGGCTGTAAAATTGAAGTTTTAGGATGTTGTCCTGGTTCTAATGTGGAAAGGGTTTGGCCGCTATCACTCTTGTTACAGAAAGAAGAAGTGAAAACTGTAAATTAATCACTTTTCTCAGATCTATTAGAAAATTGTGTTCACGGAGCGAATTGCCAAAGTGGAGAAAACCATATGAACACAGAGATTAGCAGTTTATCATGAGTAGAAAACACCACTGGAGCCAATAGACCACAGAGGGATTTAAGCAATAGCTGACTAGCTGCTGGAGCTTGGAATGCACTCGCTTGGGAATTATACCACCTACAGCTAAGTCCGGAAGGGCCACTGTTTTTGCATGAGTATTTTATGGGATTTTTTGGATTTTGTTTTGTTTTGTTTTTAAATTTTATTGTCAGGTTGGTGTACAGAAGAGATACACTTACGTATGTAGTATGTACTCAGAGGTAGTGAGTTCATTTCTTCTAAGATATTGTTACCTCTTCCTATGTTTCAGTTTTATCTGCACAAATTCTGCACGTTATCAAAATAAAAGCAAGGGAAATTTTTTACCTAATTTCTGTAGCGAAAGTGTAAAGAAAAATGTTTCAAAATACATTTGAAACATCCCATTTTATTGTTTAAATGTCTCCCCTCAAGAAAAATTGTTTATTAGAGACTAATTAGCATAAAAGAAGAAAGTATAGCTAATCACTGGTGGTTCACACCTGTAACCTAGCTACTCAGGAAGCTGAGATCTAAGGACCAAAGTTTAAAGAAAGCCCAGGCACAAAAGTCTGTGAAACTGTTATCTCCAATTAACCATCAGAAAACTGGAAGTGGTACTGTGGCTTAAATGGTAGAGCACTAGCCTTGAGCTGAAGAGCTCAGGGACAGTGCCCACACCGAGTCCAAGCCCCGTTACTGACCAAAAAAAGAAAAAAGAAAGTATGGGGCTGGGAGTTTGTCCTAGTGTTAGAGTGCTGGCCTAGCGTACACAAAGACCCAGGTTGGATTCCTTGCTACCAGATACATAGAAAAAGCCAGAAGTGATGCTGTGGCTCAAGTGGCAGTGAGTTATCCTTGAGAAATCCCAAGGACAGTGCTCAGGCCCTGAGTTCAAGTCCCAGTTCTGATATATATATATATATATATAGACATACAAACATATATGTCTATATATATATTTATATATCTCAACAGATCCCTCATCTGTTCCTGTTTTTCAGAAAGGGAGAGAAAAAAGCTGAGCTGATCAACTGATGGTCACAGCTCAGTGATACAAGCTGACTTACAGTCTTTGAGGGCACCAGAGAACCATGGAGTACTGTTTCTCCCAAGTCTTACCACTCTGCCACCAGTCACCATCTCCCTCTCATGATAATAGTGAAAGATCTCTGGAATCAAAATACTGCAAAGAACAGATTTTAGTTAAAAAGGCATTTGTGAGGAAACTCAAACATGATAATGGAGATACCAATATTATAGGAGAGGTAACTGAAACCTCATCGATAGCAGCTGCACCTACAACTCTGGAAAGCAGTAAACACAGCTTAGTTTTCACCCAGCGAACCTCAGAATTTATGCTAATGGCTTATGTGACTGGCTTTTGCCCAACATGTCATGCATAGTTTTCAATGAATTGCAGAAATGGTTAGTTTCTGCACAATGTGAAGACAAAGAAAATGATATAACCAGAACTGGAGTATGGCAGAGCTCTTGAGATGGTCAGCTTAGTGCTCTATACTAGGTACAGTATGGTAAGGAATGTGGAGGAAAAATGTAATAGCATGCTAGAACAAAAGGAGTAAAGAAACAAACAAAAAACAACAAAAAAATAACTTACTGTGTTGTCAGCAGACATGCCGAGCAGAGAGAATGAAAGTTTTAGAGGGAGGACCTCTAATAGCTATGTACAATAGCTATGTACAAATGATCATATAAGATGATGCTAAGCATGGGCCTGGAGTTTGGCCTAGTGGTTAAAGTGCTTGCCTAGCATGCACGAAGACCCAGGTTCGATTCCATGGTACCACATACATACAAAAAAGCCGGAAGTGGTGCTGAGGCTCAAGTGGTAGAGCTCTAGCCTTGAGAAAGTCCAAGGACAGTGCTCAAGCCCTGAGCTCAAGCAAGATGATGCTAAGCAAAATGAAATACAAGATATGGAATCATGAAATTTTTCTCTGTAGTTGGTGTTTTCAATGAACTATGTTAAGTAACTTATTTTTTATTGACATCAGTTTTTTGATAATTTTTATTGTGATGAATAGAAGTGTTACATTATTTTCACCAGATAGAAGGTGCATAACTTCACAAATATTGATACCCATTCTCATGACATGGTCCCCATTCCCTCCCACCCTTTCCCCACTTTTCTTGATTTCCCCCTTCCCTATCCAATTTCAAATAACCAATTAAGCATATATACAATATATCAGCTCACAAGGTGAAATATTATAACAACATAAGATAACCAAGGGACAGAAAAACAGATGAGAGATAACAAAGTATATTAAGGACAACAATCATTCATTATATGGCTTTTGTTTTTATATCCTGGAGGTCCTTACATTTAGCATCATACTATATGGCCTTATGTATCTAGATTTTGTTCTATTGTAAATTTCTGCTAGGAGAGCCCAAGGTTTCTACTGATTATGACAAATGAGGGAAACCATTGAGCCTATCTTCCTTTGAGTCTGGCTTACTTCACTTACTATGATTTTTTCTAAGTCTTTCCATTTCATTACAAATGGGGTGATGTCGTTCTTTCTGACAGCAGCATAGAATTCCATTGTGTATAAATACTACATCTTGTTGACCCACTCATCAACTGAGGGGCATCTGGGTTGGTTCCATATCTTTGCTATGGTAAATAGTGCTGCAATGTACATCATTGTGGTAGTGCATTTAGTATGCCCTTGTTTCTAGAGGGTTGGGTAAATGCCAAGCAGTGGCATTGCTGGGTCATAGGGGAGCTCTATGTTTAGTCTTTTGAGGAACTGCCATACTGCTTTCCATAGTGGTTGAATCAGTTTGCACTCCCACCAACAGTGTAGCAGTGTACCCTCCTGGCTGCATACCCTCCAGCATCTGTTGTTACTAGTTTTCTTGATCCTGGCCATTCTAATTGGAGTGAGGTGGAATCTTAGAGTTGTTTTGATTTGCATTTCTTTTATGACCATAGATGTTGAGCATTTCTTCATGTGTCTATAGGCCATTCTTGTTTCTTCTTCAGAGAAGACTCTCTTTAAGTCTTTGACACATCTTTCAATGGGATGGTTGTTACTTTGGAGATTAGTTTTGGAGTGATTTAATTTCTTGAGCTGTTGATATATTTTAGATATGAGGCCTTTGTCCATTGTATGGTTAGTGAAGATCTTCTCCCACTCTGTAGGCTTTCTAGTTAATTTGCTAGCTATTTCCTTTGCCAGGCAGAACCTCTGCAGTTTAATGCAGTCCCACTTATCCAGCCTTTCTCTGATTTGTTGTGTTTCTTAGTCCTTATTGAGAAAGTTTCGACCTGTGCCAAGGAGGCCTAGTGTATCTCCTATTCCTCCTTGTAAAGTTTTCAGTGTGTCAGCTTTTAAGTCGAGGTCTTTGATCCATTTGGAGTTAATTCCAGTGCAGGTTGACAACGAATTATCCAACTTTAGTTTTCTGCAGGTGCTTAACCAGTTCTGTCAGCACCACTTGTTGAATAGGCTATCTTTCTTCCATTCTATTTTTTTTGCTCCCTTATCAAGGATTAGGTGGCCATAAGTCTGTGGTTTAATATCTGGGTCCTCAGTTCTATTCCATGGGTCTTCAGGCCTGTTTTTGTGCCAGTACGAAGCTGTTTTGATTATTATAGCTCTGTAATAGAGTCTAAAGTTTGGTATTGAAATTCTTCCTGCGCTGTTCTTTCTGCTAAGAAGTGTTTTTGATCTACGGGGTCTTTTATTATTCCACATCAAATTTTGGATTGCCTCTTCTATTTCTTTAAAGAATGACATTGGGATAGTGATGTGTATTATGTTGAATTTGTAGATAGCCCTTGGAAGATTGTCATTTTCACGATGTTGATTCTTTCAATCCAGGAGCATGTACAGTGATACACATAAGATAATACATTGGAAATGAACTCTACAACTTGTGGGGCTGTAGAGGGCGGGAAAGACCAGAAAAAAGTGGGAAGGGTAATAATATCCAACAAAAACATATTCACTGCCTATGTATATAACTGTAACTCCTTTGTACATCACCCTGACAATAAAATTGAATTTTTAAAAAAGTGACATAGATGAGCAAATTGTGTCTATCTGAGGAGAGAATAGTTGTTAAATAAGGGATAAATGCTGTTGTGATACAATATCATTTATTTTGCTTATATTTACTTAAACATTCTGTGTGAAAAGTAATTACATTTATATGTCAGTCATGGATTGTGGCTAGTCAGATTATTGGCAGTACTGTTTTAGAGAACAGGAAGGCAGAATTATGTGTCAAAAGACACCTGTTCTATCAGTGAGCTGATGTGTTGTTATTGAAGGCACTCTTATGTTAGGCATACATATGTCATTTGAACAATAGGGAAACCACTATAATACTTTTAAAAATAAAATTGGTATGATTAAAGGAAGAATCATGAAAAAAAATCAGTTGCAATTTAAGAAAACAAAACATAAACAAATTGAAAATGCACAAATGGTAAATACAACAATGAAGCTATAAAGGCAGCTATCTCAACAATGTATGTAATGGAGAAAAATCTAAATATGCCAATTACACCATGGGCTCTCAGAAAAGGTAAAAGTTAGCCAGGCTCAAGCTGGTGCCTATAATCCTATCCATTAAATAGACTCAAATCTAAGAATCCCAGTTTCAAGCCCAGGCAGAAAAGTCTGTGAGATTTTTTTTCCAATAAACTACTCCCTATCCCCAAAGCCAGAAGTTAAACTGTGGCTCAAGTGGTAATACATTATCATTGAGAAAAATGTCTTAAGCCACAGGACCAGCACAAAAATATATTCATCTACATGCCGTGAACAAAGTGTATACTTTATACAGAGAGACACAGATCGATTAAAGGTAAAATACATTAGGAAAAATACATCAAAATCTTTAGATATAAGTACTGAAAACTTGGTGTAGGATGTATACTAGTAAAAGAATAAAGCTTTGAAAAAAGAAATTAAGGAAAGTACAATTAGATGGAGAGATATGTCAAGTTCATGATGAGAATACTTAGTCTAGTTAAGATGATTGTGCTTTTATTTTTTGCCAGTGCTGGGTCTTGAACTCAGGGCTTGAGCTGTATCCTTGGGTTTTCTCAAGGCTAGTACTCTACCACTTGAGCCACAGCACCACTTCTGACTTTTCCAGGTCTTCATACATGTTAGACAAGTACTTTACCACTTGGCCATACTTCTAGCCCAACTTGATGTCTCTTTTTAAACTGACCTATAGCTTCAACACAATGTCAATAAAAGTTCCACCAAAGCATTTGTGTGATTCTAAAGCAGATACAGAAAAGTAAAAGACTGAATAGTCAACAAAATAATATGAAACACAAAGCAGTACAAACCTGTATTAATCAAGGCCTTGTGGCATTGGAAAAAGAATAGGTATGGTGATGAATGTACCAGAAACTAGAAGTAAGAAACAGACTTACACAGTAGATGAGCTTTACAATAACTATGTTACAACAACTGGACATAAAAATGTAAATTCATCCTTACAAGTGTCACAAAAAGTAATTCAAATTAAATTATAAAGCCCAAATGATAACACAGAACTATCACATCCCTAAGAGAGCAAGATAATTTATACCTTGATGTTAGTTGCAATTCTATAAGTATGACCCATGAAATTAAAGCCTTGATCACCTGGACTTCATTAAAATTAAGCTCTTGAGCTCTGTGAACATCACTACCAATAAAATAGGAAAATATACCACAGATCGAGGAGCAAGTATTTACAAAAGATAAAGGTGGTTGACTTATCCAAAATGTACAATGTATGCTTACATTTTTAAAGAAAAAATGCTCCTTTTAATTTAAAAAATGGGAAAACATCTGAGCAAAATGAAGGAAAATAAGAATATTGGAGAATAGCAAAATAAAATACTGAGCTGTCACTTTATATCTATTGGAATGTCAGAATTCCAAGCTCAATTGTTTATGGCTGTATTCAACATAAACAATATTTTTAACATTGCTACTAAAAAAAATAAAAAAGACAACGAGGATAGATGACAGTAGAGCTGTTTTTGCAAAACTAAGGATCATTTCCCCTAGGATTCAACTACATGGTCCTTGATACTTAGCCCAAACAGGTTGAAAGTTTCTGTCTACACAACTACTTGTGCATGAATTATTTTAATAGCTTTAATCCCCCCAAACCATCAGCAACTAAGATGCTCATCAATAGAGTAGATTATATTCAGCAATAAAAGTCTATCAAGCCACACAGAATCAAGAAGTGACCTTGGAGGCTTATTTCTAAATTAAGACAAAAATCCATTCTTTAAGGCTCTATGGTATGATTGGAACTATACAACATTTATGGAAAGGCAAAACTATAGAGACAATATTAAGGTGCTTCCCTGGGAGGTAAGGAGAAATAAATCTTGCTTGTGTGGTTTTTAGGGCAATGAAACTCTATGTATGTATTTGAGTGGTAGAAAATGGCAAAGCACATTTGCTAAAATCTGTTAATGAACCAGGTGCTAGGAGATCATGTTTGTAATCATACTACTCAGGCTGAGATCTGAGAATAAAGATTGGAAGCCAGCTTGTTCAGAAATGTTTTTGAGATTCCTATCTTTCATTAACCAGTAAAATACCATAAGTAGAAATCCATACAATACTATATGAAAATGGTGAAAGATAGAGGAGAGGAATGGGAGCAACGAAGAGTTTGCTTAACATGAGATTTGTTTAACATGCATTGCATATACAAAAACTTCACAACAAAAACCTTAATATTACAAATATATGTTAATTTAAAATAAAAAGCAACCTCATGACTCATTCATCATTATTTAAATTTATATCCATGTATGTATCACAACATGTTACTGGATTAAGGGTATTAAGTATTATAATTTTTCCAATGCATGATATTTTATAATAAAATGTGTAAAAATTATTTAAAATATATCATATATTTAATATTAAAATCATATTTGTTACATTATACTCTATATTTAATATTTAAGACATCTCTATTCATAGATTTTACTTAAAATTTTTTCTGTCATAAAAGATTTGAGGCATGTGGTATAATCGCACTGTCCTTTCTATTAGGCTTCTACAAAGTTTTATTTTTATTTACTTTGATCTGTCATAGAAAACAGTCAAGTAGCCACATTTAAAAAAAAATACTTTAGTGTGATTGTCTATCATGTTCGATTAAATTTACTGTTGCAGTATTTGTTTTCGCTTTATCCAGACTGCTCTTGTATTCTGGACAGCAGTAAGAATGGCATAATGGTTATTGGCACAGTAGCAATTTTGTCATTACTTGCAGAACAACAATAAACATATGACTAGTTTCTTCTCCAAAGAATAAATTGGCAGCTGTAAAGAACATTTTTTTTCTGTTTTTATAATCATTTTAGGTCTGAATATAGTAGTTTAAATGCTTGTGGAATAAAGATTCCATGTACTCTTTCAACATAACAGGATGCCCCTTTCAGGAAAGTCCAATCGATGTCTAAGGGCAATTAAAACATTTTTGAGCTTATTGAATATATACAAATACATGAAAGTGCAATATAAGTTAATATGTAATATGCTCTATGTGAGCATATTATTGCTTTACTTATTTCTGTGCTCTATTTCAAAGGAAAGAAATATTCCTGGTTAAACCTGAAACTAGTTGTGTCTGTGTATTCCAGAAATATTTCTTTACATATAAATCAATGGGAAAAATTATTTTTCTACATAATGAATTAATTTTATTTTATTTTATTATCAGAATGATGTATAGCGGGGTTAGAGTTACATTTATATGATAGTGAGTACATTACTTCTAGAACAATGTTACCCCTTCACATGTTTTTCTCCTATTTTCCCTCCTCCACTCCTCCCAACTTTACAGTATATATTGTCCAAAATATTGTCTTATGAATATCACTGTTACACTGGTTCATCCCTTGTCCTTTATCTCATAATCTTGTTTTTCTCCTTCCCTTCCCTGATTCAACTAAAAAAATAAATGTATATACAATACACTGGGTACCAAAGTCAGATATAGCTTCAATGGAGAATAAACCATAAGGGAATGAAAAAAATGTAAAAAGTAAAGACATAACTTCACATAGTACATTAAAAAAAAACAACCATGAGGATAAATCTCTGGTTTCTCTGTCCTGTAGTTCATTTTGCTTTGGTTTTTTCTATATGGCCATATGCACATAGATTTTGAGCTGTTTGTACTCCTCTGCCAGAAAATCCTAGAAGTATATTAATTATTACAAGTGAGGGAAACCATGAAGCTGTGTTCCTTTGTGTCTGGTTTATTTTGCTTAATATTATTTTTTCCAAGTCTTTCCCTTTCCTTACTAATGTGGCAATGTCATTCTTTCTGATGGCAGGATAGAATTCCATTGTGTATAAGTATCACATCTTCTTGATCCACTCATCTACTGAGGGGCATCTGGGTTGGTTCCATATTCTAGCTATGGTGAATAGTGGTGCAATGAACATGGTTGTGCTGGCTGGTTTAGTATAGTCTTGTTTCTGGACGATTGGGTAAATGCCCAGGAGTGGGATTGCTGGGTCATATGGGAGCTCTATGTTTAGTCTTTTGAGGAACTCCCATACTGCTTTTCAGAGTGGTTGAACATGCTTACATTCCCACCAACAGTATATTAGTGATCCCTTCTGGCCACCAGCATCTGTTGTTATTAGATTTCTTGAAAATGGCCATTCTACCTGGAGTGAGGTGGAAACTCAGAATTGTTTTGATTTATATTTCTTGTATGGCCAGATATGTTGAGCATTTCTTCATGTGTTTCTTGGTCATTCTTATTTCCTCTTTAGAGAAGTCTCTCTTTAAGTCTTTAGCCAATCTCTTAATGGGATGGTTGTTTCTTTGAGAATTTGTTTTTGAGAGATTTAATTTTTTCAGCTGTAGGTTTATTTCAGATCTGAGGCCTTTGTCTGTTGTATGGGAAGTGAAGATCTTCTCCTACTCTGTGGACTTTCTATTTAGTTTGCTATGTCCTTTGCCATACAGAAGTTCTGCAGTTTAATGCAGCACCATTTGTCCAAATTTTCTTTAATTTATTGTGCACCTGTATCTTTTTAAAGAAATTTTTGACCGATGTGGAGGAGCCCAAATGTGTCTCCTATTTCTTCCTGAAAAATTTTCAGGGTGTCTACTTTTACCTCAAGGTCTATGATCCATTTGGAGATCTATTTGATCTGGCACAGGGTAACAAATAAGAATCCAACTTTAATTTTGTACAGGTGTTTAACCATTTCTGCCAGCATTTGTTGAAGAGGCCATCTTTCTTCCAGCTAGTACTTTTGGTTTACTTATCAAAGAATAGCTGGCCATAGATTTGTGGGTTCTTCTTGGTCTTCAGTTCTATTCTCTTGCTCCTCAGGCCTGTTCTTGTGCCAGTACTATAGCTTTGTAGTAGTGTTTGAAGTTTGGTATTGATATTCCTCCGGTGCTGTTTTATCTGCTAAGGATTATTTTTGCTAACAAGTTCTTTCATTATTCTATATGAATCCTAAGTTTGCTTTCTCTATATCGTTGCAGAATGACATTGGGATATTGGTGGGTATTGCATTGAATTTGCAGATAGCCTTTGGCAGTATTGTCATTTTCAGGATGTTAATCCTTCCCATCCAGGAGCATGGGAGGTTTTTCCAATTCCTTAGTTCCACTTTAACTTCCTTTTCCATGTTTTTAAAGTTTTCATGGTAGATGCCCTTACTTCCTTCATTAAGTTAATTCCTTTAATTCCTAAGTATTTTTTGAGGCTATTGTAAAAGGAGTTGCTTTCCTGTTTTCAGCCTAGCTCTTTTCTTTTTTGGCATACAAGAAACTCATTGATTTTTGAGGGTTAATTATATACCCTGGTATTTTGTGAAAGTTCAGTTACTTGGGAGTGGAGTCTATAGGGTTCTTTATGTACAGAATCATGTCATCTGCAAAGAGGGAAAGGCTTACTTCCTCTTTCTCTATTTGAATCCCCCTTACGTTTGCTTCTTTTCTTATTGCTCTAGCTAGGAATTCTAATACTATATTGAAGCAGAGTGGAGAGAATGGAAATCCTTGTCTCATTCCTAATTTTAGTGGAAATGGTTTAAATTTATTGCCATTAAGTATAATACTAATTGTAGGTTTGGCATACACAGCCTTTCTTATACTGAGGAAGGTTCCATGGATTCTTAGTTTCTCCAGAAGTTATACCATAAAGGGGTGTTTGATGTTATCAAAAGCCTTTTCTGCATCAATTGAGATTGTCATGAGATTCTTGTCCTGGTTTAAACCAGTTTGCATCCTTATGATGCATCCTGTTTGATCACAGTAGAACTATTTTTTTTTGTTTTTTTGTTTTTTTTGCCAGTCCTGGGCTTGAGCTCAGGGCCTGAACACTGGCCTTGGACTTTCTCAAGGCTAGAGCTCTACCACTTGAGCCTCAGCACCACTTCCAGCTTTTTTCTATGTATGTGGTACCGAGGAATCGAACCCGGGTCTTCATGTATGCTAGGCAAGCACTTTAACCACTAGGTCAAACTCCCGGCCCCCACAGTAGAACTTTTTTGATGATTTTTTGAAGATGATTGGCCAGGATTTTGTTGAGAAGTTTTGCATCAATGTTCATCAAATAAATGGGTATATAGTTCTCTTTCTTTGATGAGTCCCTGTCTGGTTTTGGATGAGAGTTACACTGGTTTCATTGAATTAGATTGGTAGAGAACTATCATCTTCAATTTCATTGAAAATATGAGGAATATTAGTGTTAGATCCAGTTTGAAGGCCTTATAGAATGCAGCTGTGAATCTGTCAGGTCTTGGAGATTCTCTTGGATCAAAGTTCTTTTATAGCCATCACTATTTCAATCCTTGACAGGGGTCTGTTGAGTTGGTCTAGTTATTCTTGATTTAATTAGGGGATATCAATATTTGCTGGAAATTCTTCCATTTCTCCCAGATTCTCAAGTTTGTTGGCATAAATTTTGAGACCTATTCCCTTATGATGTTCTATATTTCAGTAATTCCTATGTACTCTTTTAACCTGCTAAGGACTCTAGGTCAGACTTTAGGTTACATTATATGTGTCACCACATTATTTTAAAAAGTAAATGAAGCCACATTTATAAAGTGTAGCGTAGAAACTTCAGAAGTATATGTTGATAATTACAGATGAACTACACTCCATGTAATCGAAAACAACCTTGAGTGAAGAAAGAGCAATGGTAATATTTTTACAAATAAATTTCATAATTTTGTTTTTCCTCCATAAATACAAGCCCATACAAAAATACAAGCATAGATTGAGTATGCTGTAGATTTAAGAGCCTTGATATTTTTTTAAAAGAATTTATTAACATTGAATTTTACATCATATTTTAAATGACAAGTTTAGCATACAAGTGTTCAAGGAGGGAATCTCTATTTATAATCACTGGGACTTAGTATTTAGAACTTAATTAAAATTAGGCTAAGGGTTTGTATGTCATACAAACATATCAATTTATGAAATAAAACATTATGTCTATAGACTCATAGGTTTTTATGTCTATATAGTTATGTTTATATTTCCATTACCATGTCCATAGCTTTGGGTATGAAGTTATTGAGTCCTCGCGCTTGTACTCTTTGGATTTAATAGCCACATATTAAGGATACCATGTGCCTTTTGTTCCTTAGGTCTTGACTTGTCTCACTCAACATGATTTGCTCTAGATTCATCCATTTCCCTGCGAATGCCATTATTTTATCTTGTCTGTTGGCTATGTAGAATTCCATTGTGTATATATACCACATTTTCTGTATCCATTCATCTGCAGTAGGGCATCTGGATTGTTTCCATTGCCTGGCTATTGTGAATAGTGCAGAGATGAACATAGCTGAGCAGGTGTCCTTATAATATCTTGGGTCATGATGTTCAGGATAGATGCCCAGAAGTGATATGGCGGGATCATAGGCAAGGTCTATTTTCAGTTCTTTGAGAAACCTCCACACTGCTTTCCAGAGTGTCTGAACTAGTCTGCATTCCCACCAGCAGTGTAGTTCATTTTTCTCCACAACCCCGCCAGTAACGGTCATTGTCTGAGTTAAAAATCTTGACCATTCGTTTGGGATGAGGGTAAAAAGAGTGAATTCTCTAGTGGTCTAAGTTTTTTTTTGTTTTCATGGTTCAGACAAGTGAATTCAGAGAAGTGGCTCAACCTATCAGGAACTCTCTGAAAAATCTAGAAGTACTATCCATTAGGATGCCTTCTAGTCAAAAGTGTTAGAATCCTAATTTTAGAATGTGATTTTAAGCTGAATATGGTGGCTCAAGACTGTAATTCTACCTATTTCAGAGGCTGAGATCTGAGAATCAAGGTTCAAAGCCAGTCCAGGCAATGAAGTTGATAATTAACCACCAGAAAATCAGAAGAGGCATTGTGGCTCAAGGGATGAGGTGTTAGCCTTGAGCTGAAGAGCTCAGGGACAATGCCCAGGCCAGAGTTCAATATCCACAACTGACAAAAAACAAGTGGTTTTTAAAAGAAAACCCGAATGCAAACAAACAAAAACAAAAAAAATACCAAAGACAATAGAAAATATTTTATCTGACACATTTCCAGTTCCATTATGTAACTACTAGTAATTTCCAATATGCAGCCACTAGAAATGACAGAGTCAGACTTGGAAAATTCTGATGACTCAGGAAATGAGGAGCTTTTGAATCTAAAATGGGTTTATAAACCAAGGGGGATCATCAACATTGATTTAAGAAACTATAAGGCATAAATTTTTAAAAAAGTTATTAATAAGCCAAATGTATATGTGATTAAAGGTTGTTTGTATCATTGCTATTCTTATTTCTATGTCATAGACTTGTGCACCTGAATTTGTGTATCTACTTTTCTGGACTGAAAAAGTATAGCAAAATGATTTCCACAAAGCAGTCCATTAGAATGTCACAGATACTGAGTGGTAGAGAGCAATGAAAATTGGTTATATTTTAGGAACAATTTTGTAAGGGATCACAAAATTATGATCAAACAAAACAATTTAAAAAGGTAATTTCTGTTTGATATAATGTTTCAATGATGTATATGACATTTATAATGTAGAAAATATAAATCATAAGTTAATAGTAAGCTACACAGTTTTCCTAAATCATTTCTTTCTCTTTTTTTGGGGGGGTGGTCCTGGGGCTTGAACTTGTCCTGGGTGATCCCTGAGCTCTTCAGCTCAAGGCTACTGCCCTACTCTCGAGCCAAGCCCCACTTCCCATTTTCTAGGGGTTTTTTTGGAGATAAGAGTCTCAGGTCTTTGACGTAAGCCAGACTCAAAGGAACATAGGCTCAATGGTTTCCCTCGTTTGTCATAATCAGTAGAAACCCTGGGCTCTCCTAGCAGAGATTTACAATAGAACAAAACCTAGATACATAAGGCCATATAGAATGATGCTAAATGAAAGGACCTCCAGGATATAGAAACAAAATTCATCTAATGAGTGATTGTTGTCCTTAATGTACTGTGTTATCTCTCATCTCTTTTGCTGTCCCTTGGTTATCTAATCTTATTACAGTATTTCTCCTGGTTTTCTGATATATTGTATATATGCGTATTTGGTTATTTGAAGTCTGATAGGGAAGGGAGGAAAACAAGATGAGGGGCAGGGGTGAGGGGAGTGAAATGGGGACCAAGACATAAGAAAGGGTATCAATGTATGTGAAATAATGTATCTTCAATCTGGTGAATATAATGTAACCCTTCTACTAATTACAATAAAACATATATGCAAAAAAGAATCTCAGGTCTTTTTGTACCCAGGCTGGCTTTGAACCATGATCCTCAGATCTCAGCCTCCTGAGTAGCTAGGATTACAGGGATGCATAAGCCACCGAGCCTGGCTCCTTAATGATTTCTTTCATTTCCTCTGTAGTTAGAATTTTTTAAAAAGTTAATCATTAGCTAATGTGCTGTTTTGATTCTTATGTTATCGCTGTACCTGTTTAACACAGTGTGGTTATCACATGATACAAATGAAGTAATGACCCTATTTTTTAAATTAATTATGACAACCCCATATGTACAAGGCACATTTTTAACAGCTTCTTTTCTTGGCTTACTAGAATAAAAATTCTATGCCATAAAATGATCACAAAATTAATTAATATGCAATAAGTCATCAGTTAAAGCAAAAGCAAGAGTAGATGGAGTCGATAGAATGGAACGATGGTAACACAGGAATGCTGATAGTGATGCCTATAGTCGGCCTCTGATGACAATCCTCCAACAGCAGTGAGTAATGTGACATTACGGACATTTCACTTCCTGTTAGAGAAATTAGGTCTAGAGATCTTGTTTGATTACTAGTCTAATATTTGATTTCTATGTCTAATTCATTCGGATTTTCTTCTTTGACATATATTAACTTTGAAACAAGGTAAAACATAATAAATGTCCCACTAACCATGGATCTGTTTACAAATTCATCAAAAGAACCAGATTGAAAGAATTCCAAGATTTCTTTTCCTCCAAGATTTCAGTTGGGAAATGCTTATTGAGGGTGGGTCAAGTCTGGTCCACGTGTCTGTTTGCCAGCTTTACTTGCTATTGAATAGACTGACACTACTGTTCCTACTGACCAGAGCATGTTCATAGAATGGTGCCAGCATTCCAAGAGCAAATGTCCCAAAAGGTAAACTACAAAAGGAGATTTAGAGTATAGGGGGAATTGTCTATGGCCTTTTATGAGATTACTTTGAATGATATGCAGCGTATTGTTTTTATTTTAGTTTTTACTTTATTTTCACAAGGGTGTTTCGAACTCCAACCCAATTCAAGGGGTAGAAATTAATTTGTCCTTTTGGTAAGGAGTGAAAAGATGCTAGAAAAGTGTGTGGGGCTGGGGCCGGGAGTTTGGCCTAGTGGTTAAAGTGCTTGCCTAGCATGCATGAAGACCCGGGTTCGATTCCTCGGTACCACATACATAGAAAAAAGCTGGAAGTGGTGCTGAGGCTCAAGTGGTAGAGCTCTAGCCTTGAGAAAGTCCAAGGACAGTGCTCAGGCCCTGAGCTCAAGCCCAGGACTGGCAAAAAAAAAAAAAAGTATGTATTCCCATCCTGAGTAATTCAAATGCAACGTTTGCAAAGCCAAAAAAAAAATAAAAGGAAAATAAAAATACTAATTTAAAAAATAAATAAATAAAAATTAAAAAGAAAAATGTGTGGGAAAGATAAAAGTTACTTTGGTAATTTGGGGAATAAAATAATCTACCCATATGCCCTTCAGTCAGCACAGTTCACAATGTTTTCTTCACATGCAAAATATACTCATTTTCCCACAAGACTCCCGCAGTTTCTTCAACAGTTGCTTAAGAACAATAGTGAATCAGATCCCAGTATGCATGTGAATTCTTACATCCCATTCATTCCACACAGTTTGATCTGAAAGATATTATGAGTTGAAACATGTTTATTCCAAATAAACACTACTGTCCTAATCCTTGTATGCAGTATTTAGTGGTAATACCATTAAAGAGGAGATTAAGTTTAAATAAAGTCTTTAGAGAGTGCCAATATCCAAGTCTCACTAGTGTCCTGAGAAAGAGATTTGAAGCTACAGAGACATCAGAGACAAATTCAGAAGAAAGGCCAGGTGAACTCAGAGGACAGACAAAGGACCTCAAGACAGGTCTCTTTTTGACAGCTTCAAGTATCATACTACTCCCTACAGAACTGACATAAGAAATTTCAGCTCCTCAAGCCACTCCATATGTGGTGCTTTGTTATTACAGTCCTAGAAAAATAATCCAGATTAAACTGGAAGATCATCTATTCCACTTCCTTTTCTCCCATTATGTCCTCATAAGTCAGGAATTATGTAGCCATAATAGACTCTTCAGTTCAGGAGGAAGTACCTGACATTGCCAGCAATAATTTGTCATAAGAAATTCTGAGAGCCAGTAAGGCACAAGTCTACCTTGAGACTAGGGGGACGTTCCAGCAATAAGGAATGGTCCAATTATTCTCTCTTCTCTCTCAGTACTCTGGCTTTATCATCAAGGGTCTTCATTCATTTACATTCATAACCTTATCCTCCAAAACATTTTGAGTTTTACTTTTTAAGTTGTTACTGGGGCTTAAATTCAAGGTCTAGATACTGTTTCTTAGCCTTTTAACTCAAGGCTGGTTCTCTACCATGTGAGAGACAACCTTACTTTCAATTGTTTGCTGGTTAATCGGAAATTAAAGACTCCTTGGGCTTTCTAACCTGAACTGCCTCCAAAACGTAATCCTAAAATCTCAACCTCCTGTCCTGCTAGGATTTTAGCTGTGAACTACTGTCACCTGGCTCCTTCTAAGGTCTTGACTCTACACTCAGAATCATATTTTCAGTATTTCTTATGTGAATTGCATGTATTGTGCATATGTTAAATAAACTATTTTATAATTATATTCATTTTCCATCTACACTTATTTCTTATTGATTTCTCAGAATGAGACAAAAGTCAAAGTCTGCAATAAATATTAACTGATTCATTTCAGTTTATATTTTATTTAAGTTAGATAGGAAATAGTTTTGTTTATCTTTTACCAATCAATTTTCTTAGTTTAAAATAACGCTTTTGCTTCAAGTATATTTGTAGCTATTCTTCTCTTTAAATATACTTTGTGTATATTTAAATAGAGTTACATCATAACATAATAGTATACATTTTCAAAAGAAATATTTTCTTTGATAGATTTTTTTCCCTTTTCTTTTTTTCTATTTTTCCTTGAAATTAATTTGCTGAAATAAATGAGAATTCTTGGCTGGATGTAGTGGTTCCTGTCTGAAATTGTAGCTACTTAGGAGGTAGAAATAAAATGATACTAATTCACAGTGAGCCTGAGCCAAAAATTTAGTGAGATCTTATCTCAAAGAACAAGATAAGCATAGTGACCCATAAGAGAATAGTGCTTCAAATCTAATCTGAGTAAAAATCACAAACTCCTATGTAAAATATCTAAATGATGTTGAAGTGATAGAGCAATGGCTTTGCAAGCATGAGACCCTAAATTCAAATCTCACTTCGGACCAACAATGAATAAAGAAATGCAAACATATTTTGTTCAGAATTTCTGTGTAAATTTTGTATTCTGAATGTCTGTGTTATTCATTGACTGGATTGAGTGGATTGCCTACCACTGTGCATTGGTAAATTGGTGTTTATTTCTGTAAGCTCAGTAAAAATGCAGCCCAAAGGGCATTTATTCTTTTTGTCAAGATCCTTTCCTGTGGTTACATGGATTTCCTCAGATAGAACATTGTAATTGCATCTGCCTTTTTGTAGTTTTAACAAGTATTGGTGACCCACCTTGATATATTAATTATTATAGATGCAAATGTTGCTGTTTTAAAATATTCTAACATGTATTCTGCTATTTGGTCAATTATTTTTATTTGTCAATTGGGTTCAGAGTGTCTAATCTTCTTAGGATTCACACTATCAATATAAAATTGGTCATCTCCAAAACCTGCTACTAGTTGCTAAGTTAGAAGGAAGACTTCTAAATTTGAAATACCCCTTTCCTCACCGGCTACGCAGATGTGCAGTTTAAAGAGAAGTTCACCAAAAGACCTCTATGTATGTTATAATAAAATGATAGATTCTCATGAACATTTTTAGGATATTGACCTAGCTGTGTTTATCTCATTTGAGTAATTTGCTTTTTCCATTTTTTTTTGTAATTTTGTTTTGCTTTTTCTGGTAGTCTTCACTTATCTATGATGACCAGTTACTCTGTTGGAATGCACTTCAAAAATGTTAAAGTGAAGGCAATTCAAATGGAAATTCATAAACTTTAGACTTAGTACCATCACCAGTAGTGTAAAAAACAGCACCCCTGTTCTCAATTGATACTCTCAGAATTTGAAGTATCCTTTTGCCATAGTGTCCATATTGGCATTTACTACTTAGGATCCATCTTAGTTATTGGATCACTTATGATATATTGGTAAAGTGTTCAGTTAGCCCTTATTTTACTGAATAATAATCTCAAAGCACAAAGAGAGAGAGAGATTGGTGATTCAGATATGCCCACAAAGGCATATACTTTACATACAAAGGTGAAATTAAATTAGACATTTAACTCACACTTTTTAATAGTCTATTGTCATAATAGCCTTATTCTATTAGCAATAATGTTTTTAAATTTCTTACCATGGATAATTTATAAATAAACATCTTATAAATATGTAGAACAAAACATAATATATGTAGTTTGCTACTATCTATGAATTCTAGAATCTCCTGGGGATATTAGATTACATCTCCCATGAAAAATGGAAAGCTTTCATTGTCAAGTCATTCTTGAGCAGACTTAATAAAGACTTACCCTATAGAAGCCCAGTAAAACTTGTTCTCTGGCATCACTGACAGAAGGAGAAAATTATGAAAACAAATGAGAGAAATAATGTTAAAACAAAATTGAAGTGATTTAAAGAAATAGGAAGGGTTGATAACAAGGGGAACATCCCTTATTCTGTATCAGAATATCTCTGTCCTGATAAAACTGAAAAATAAGCTGTGAAAGCTGAAATTATGTCTTTTGTGAAGTTGGCAGGCAGTGTCTTATTGATCTTTGGTCATGGTGAAATGCCAGTGAATCCCTGCTGATCTGAGAAAAAGAATTTATTTATATGAGTCAAAAATATATACCGGCTCCAAGGTAAAATTCTAAGGTGCCTGCCAGAAAGGAAGTGAAGAAAGCACATGACAGAATATCTTTGGACAGAATTTAACATTTATGATTTGGATGGTTAGTATAAGAGTCTACCTTAAGCAATCAAGAATAAAAAAGTTTGTAGTTGAATGGTTGTTGACTGTAAAGTCTGGAGTACTTTATGATATTCAACTTTCTCATGACAAGGGATCCATGTATCCACCTGTGAGACACATTTTCCATGAAGAGCCAATATGGAGGCCAATACGAAACAATACATAGATAATATGGCTCTTACAGTTACAATCTTGTAATCTTTCATTCCCAAAGGTTAATGTTACACTTCACAAAATATAGGGCCTACAACCTTTTGCACATCTCAATAGATAAA
Organism: Megascapheus bottae; assembly: GCF_031878675.1. Classification (NCBI taxonomy): domain Eukaryota; kingdom Metazoa; phylum Chordata; class Mammalia; order Rodentia; family Geomyidae; genus Megascapheus; species Megascapheus bottae. The sequence continues at coordinate 3,181,220 of NC_143517.1, forward strand.
TTTGTGGTAACATTTTTAAATGACATGTTCAAATCCTACTGCATTCTTTGTTTTTTTTTTACTTAACAAAATGCATAATAAAGTATAAATTTGACAGAAATAGTAGCGATTTTATATTTTCTATGTAATACTAATAAGAAGGGTTTCTTTATTAGTCATTGGTCCCCTGAGCTCTTCAGCTCAAGGATAACACTCTACCTCTTGAGCCATAGCACCACTTCTAATTTTCTGATGTTTACTTGGAGATAAAAGTCTCACAGACTTTCATGACAGGCTAGCTTTCAATTATGATCCTTAGATCTCAGCCCCCTGAGTAGCTAAGATTATAGGTGTGAGCCATCTACACCCAGTCACACAGTAGTTTTGCCAAGGAAATCTACAGTGATATTTCCATGTGTGCATAACATGCACTGTAGTCAATTTTACTCCTTCTGTCACTTCCGTTCTATTACTTCCATCACTTTTTAAAAAAATTTCAAGAGATTTCATATTCCCATTCTCTTTCATGAGTATAAAGTACTTTGAAGGATCATGTTCACCACAAATTATAGCTATTCATTTTCAGGAAAAGATTTCACACATTAGAGAAAATACGCAAATGGCTTTCTTAGCCTGGCTTACATTGCTTAACATAAATGAAGGTCGTTGTTGTTGCTGTTGTTTCAACATTTTGTTTCTGTCTTTTGCTATGTTTCAGTTTTAACATTCTCATTTTTAACATATGGGTGAAATCTCAACATGCAGAACTCATGGACCTGGAAAGTGGTCTATACTGCTGAGTTCCTAACATTCCTATTTTTCACTTTATATTAAAAGCAATTAAAAGTTTTTATTCCTAAGATATGACTTATATAATTTATTGACAATTACCCCTGTTATGAATTTCATGAACCAGTATCATGTTGGTTGTTCCCTGTGTTTTTCTGTTATCAAGTTGGAGAGACAGAGAAGTTGGCAGGTTTTATAAAATTTTCCATGGGGCCTCTTCCTGTTTGATTTGTTTTCAGTAAGAAGGACAAAGAAATCCTTAGCAACTTTCACTTATTGTTAATTTTCCCCATTTGCCAATGCTGAAAGTACTTCGTTTTCTCCTTTTCTTTTCAAGTAAAATGAACTCATACTCAGACAAGTTTGAGCAGACTTTTAGGGTCTCCTTTCTGATCACATTATATAACACATTACAAAATTGAAAACAAAGAAGGTAGGCTTACTCAAATTAACTGTTTAAAGTCAGTAACATTAGATAATTAATTTAACAATAGAAAGTCACTTTAAAATAGTGTTGGACCCATGTGCCCCTATTTTAATTGTATTCATAAGAACGAAACTTCTATGCTTTCTTTGTAGTCTGAGGGCCGTCACAGAGAAGAGAGTCTCCTGTAAGAGATCAAAACATCTTCAATCTTCCTTATTGCTTTTCCTTCATTCTTTTTCAGATAAACAGATACTGCACAAATTAAAGTATCTATTACACAGATTTTGCAAACAGACTTGAAGTTTTCTTGTCTAGTCTTAAAAGTGTTTAGAATTTTCAAATATGTGCAGTACATACATTAGCCCTGTGAACATTATTCTCTTCACTGGTGGTAGCCCTGAACAAGGACAAGAAGATTTTTGTCTCTTTAGTATTCCAAGAATGCAAAATGGGCTCAGATCATGCAAACTGAGAGGATTACTTTTATTATAAAAACTCCAGTGCAAAGAGAAATGGTAAGCTAGCTTGTGCTTGTGTGTCAGGGAATATAAGTTACACATAGAATGAGTGAATAAATAAAGAGCCAGGTGTGTGTGGTGGGGGGGGGGTGTCTGCGTGTGTGTGTGTGTGTGTGTGTGTGTGTGTGTGTGTGTTTGTTTCTGTGTTTGTGTTACATTGTTACTTAATAATTCAATGAGGCTGGGAGTTTGGCCTACTGGTAGAGTGCTTACCTAGCATGCATGAATCTCCGGGTTCCATTCCTCGATACCACATACAGAGAAAAAGCCGGTTCAAGCTCTAGATTTGAGAAAGCTCTAGGATAGTACCCTGGCCCTGAATTCAAGCCCCAAGACTGGACAAAAGAGAAAGAAAAAATAATTCATTGAGTATAAAACTTACTGTAGTTCATTCATAGATGGTAAAGTTCAGCCAAAAAAGTTGTAATTAATATGTTGACACAAATGAGGAATGGCCACTTTCTGGGAAAACAGGGGGAAGACTCACAATTTATCCCAAAATCACATGACCTTGATGTTCTTGATAATTCTCAAAGGAAATCTATGGCATATCAGAATTGATTTCAGGGGCGAGGAAACATTGGTGAGCAAACACCAGCAGAGGAAACACTGGATGGCTTTGTAGGAGAATGAATCTATCTTGAAAGGGTTTCACTGAGTTTTCTTCAAAATAGGTTTTCATTTTGGAGTGCTGTGCACTTTCTTGTCAGCAAGCTCAGTCTGTATCTTTTCTTGGTATTTCTAAATGTGTTGACTTTTTTCCCTATTACTAAAGAAACCCTTGCTTCTTCTACAAGGTTAGGTTTGCAACAAACAGACATAGATACAAATACCCTTTTCTAAAAGTGCTATAGGCTCTCTGAAATCGAACATATAATCAAATGACCTTTAAATTAATTCTATCAAATATGTCTACAGTCAAGACACTGCAGAGAACAGTAGTAACTACCTTTCTAATTTTTGTACTAAATTTTAGTACTATTATGATATATAATCATAATTTATCTATGTTCTGTCAGTTCTGAACCTGGCCTTTTGTGGTTCAGAAAAGAATTAGCTATAAATGTGGCTCGACATTGTTCTGGCTTCCTGTAGAGAAATTTTATAACCTAAGACTACATTGACATTCCAGTCTGTTCTGTTCTATTACTTTTCTATTCTTGCACTAGTAGCAAAATAGCTCACAACAACTGAATTTGGCACCCATATGCAGTTGGTTGGTTTTGCACATTCTGATCTTTGAAGTTGTGGCATAATTCTCCTTGTAGAATTAAGTTCTCATTTCTTTGTTGACAAAAATTTATAAAATTTAAGGTGAAAGAGATACCGTAATTGTTGTCTGTAATTAATAACCATTTGATGCTATTAAGCTTCTTGAAAGCAAAATGACAAAAGAAAATATACCTGGCTACAAGAATCAAGTATCTTAAGAGTAACTACATTAAAATTTCAGGAAGCAATGTGAATATTATATTCATCTAAACCATGGTGCTCCTTGGGAGTACTAGGTCAAATGTATAGCAAAAGAAGAAAGAGAAAAATTTATGTCAAGCAAGTATATGTAGAAGAATAATTGTAAATTGAAGAAATTATATCTTCTCAGAGTTCTTTTTCATAGTAATTAGATTACTCTATCCAGTGTAGTGACATGCTTTTATTTCAGTCTAGTGGGATTGGAAGCCATCTATGGTAGGAAAATAATTGAATTCATTTATGTTATCTCCTCATGCTATGCTGCTATTCCTGCCAAAATATCTAATTTTTTTACCAGTTCTGGGCTTAAGCTCAGGGCCAGAAGACTGTCCTTGGATTTTTCTCAAGGCTAGAGCTCTACCACTTGAGCCTCAGCACCACTTCTGGCTTTTCCTAAGTATGTGGTACCAAGGAATCGAACCCAGGTCTTCGTGCATGCTAGGCAAGCACTCTACCACTAGGCCAAACTCCAGGCCCCAAAATATCTAAAATTTGAGGGGAGGGAGTGGGGAGAGGGAAATGGGGACAAAAAGATGAGAAGGGGTAGCAATGTTGGTTAAGTAATGCACCTTCTAGCTGGTGAATATATGAATATAACGTAACCTTTCTATTAATTACAGTAAAATATATTAATATATAGTAGTTTGGAATTAAATGGTACCTTCTAAATTACAGTTATTTATTTATTCCCTTGTTTTACTCTAGAAAAGGCACATGAGAGGTTATATTTTCCTTCTACATTCACATTGGAAGGATCAGTTAAAACACATTTGTTATAAGAACTCTGAAAAATGTATGTTCCATCATCTTTTCACATTAATTCCTGTTGATGAGAAATTTGATGCCATAAGACTTCATAAGAAAGAATTGTGGAGTACCAGGAGATTGGCCTAGTGGTACAGTGCTTGTCTAGGGTGCACAAAGTCGTGGGTTTGATTTCTCGGTCGGAACCATGTACATAGAAAAGACAGAAGTGGTAGAGCACTAGACTTGAGGAATAGCCCAAGGACAGTGCTCAGTGCCAGAGCCCCAGGACTAGCAAAACAAAAAAAAAGTTGTGGAGTTTCAATCAAATCTATGTAATGCCTACATTATAAAATGTAGGATGTCTATTGCTTCATTTTTCACATCAATTTTCACAAGAGTAAATTTAATCTGTTCATTTAAAATAGCTTCTCATGAGTGGCTTATGGTTTATCATAACTTTTAGTCTGACTTGTTCAAAGCCGTAAGTGTAGGTATAATGAATGCTTTTGAGCTGAGAGACCCTTTCAGCTAAGAAGGGATTGTATTTACACCTCTGTATGAAGTCTTAGCATAGCTTATGTTGGGCTCTTGCCAAATGTCGTTTGCTTCCTTTTGTTCTGTCTTATAGCATCTGGAAAGGACTCTTGTACTGCTACATTATCCTCAATATATTCCTTGGTTTGAGGGTTATTTCTCCAATTATTTATGTGTGTATTCCATAAAGGAACAGAAGTTAATGCTCTCCCAGTTTCAAATCTTGCTGGGAGGTGCCTTATTCATTTTAATCCAAACTGTTCGATCTAGTTATGCAGGTACTGTTTGATGGAGCAGCACACAGCAATACAGAAGTGGGCTTTGCATTTCCCTTTTGGATCTCTAAAAGTGAAGGAGAAATCTAAGTGACATCATTATGCTGTTATGGAAAGAATCAGTGATTTAAGGTCCAAAGGAAATGCTTCATTTTATAATGAAAATTGTTGGTAGTATTTTATTTAGAAAATATGCTATATTCTATATTCTGTGTCTTAGTGTCTTTACATTGGTACAGCTTGTTATACTTGTAAAGATCAGGAAGTTATTTCTCACCATTCTGGTGCCTGAAAAGTCCATGATCAAAGCACCAGCATCTGGAATTTGGTTGTGAGGGCCTTTTTCCTGCAAGGAAAGTGAAAAGCGAAATGAATGGACTTTCTTGGCTAGGTCCTTCTATTAAGGTAACTACTCTGATTCAGGAAATAGATTTTTATCACTTAATCAGTCCCATCAGCTCCAGATCTAAATAGAGCTGCATTGGCCATTAAGTAATCACTGCCATGTTTTGAAGGGCAGGTGTGAAAACAACAGCACTCATCAGTTTGCATCTAGATCTTCTCATTGTAGACATAGTTCATGTATTTTCAGTAAGACACTGCTTGTTCTAGGCTGACTCTATTCTGGTGAACTCAGCATAAAGTCCTTGTGATTTCCCTCAGTGTGGCTTTTTCTATCATAGTGAAGTGACTTCATGCTGTATCTTCCAGTTCAGTGAGCCTAGATACTTTTTCCTCTGTCTAGATAGATATCCTGTGAGGTTGGGGTGTGTGGCTTATCTCTCCTCTCGATTAGTTCTCACCAGTGAGAAACTCCCTATCACCATTCTCCTGGCAGCCAAACTGTACATTATTACAGCAACTTCTAGAGTTTAAGAAACAGAAGTCCACTCTTCTTAAGCCTCCTTTCATGAACTCTGGAAATAGCCTGGTCCCATGCACCTTTGGTATTCTGGGTAGGCATTGTGATGACTTGAAGAAGTTAATCAGTAAAGGTCAAGTTATACACAACTGGAATAATTCAATAAGTGCACATATTGCTTTTGAACCATGCTTTAGGGAATGGCCTTATTATTACAGCTAAGTAATATGAATTCTCAGAGCATCAGGCACTGTCATGTCCAAAATAAGTTGACAATTACATTCTAAAAATCAATAAGGGTCCTTGGTATTTGGCAATTAACATCACTCCTCTCATGAATAGATTTTATAATATAGTAACATCATTTTCTGGGCAATGATACTGGACTTGGAAGAGAATTGACTAAACTTGAATCAAAACAGGATTATTATTGTCACCGTCCACTCATCCACACATTCACCTTCATCAGAATTCTTGGGATGAACTACTTTCTGTCTCCTCAAATACTTGAACTGCACTAGTAACTGCTTCGTGGTCTGCTTTCAAGGAATGCAATTTTATTTTAGGTTACTTTAAGAACAACAAAATGGTCTCAGTCATTAAGGAATTCATATTTAAAAAAGGAAACCACATGATCAACGTTAAAATCAAGTGCAAATAATTGCTTAAATACCACTGCTGCTACTTCTGCTTCATAACTCCATGAATGATATTTGATTGTGTTTGTTAATTATATATTTATGACAAATTGCTTTGTATTTGTTTTGTATTTCTATGATACATGTGCAATTGTTTTCCTTTCGTCTTTCAAAGTCCTACTCACAGTTTCTCCATTAAATCCTTTCCACATCCTGATGTGACATGAGATCCCCTTCAGACATTTATTTTAAATATTCGTTATGCTATCTGACAGGTTCAAAGCTGTATATTGGCCAATCTGTCGTGGCCAGTTGGGGAAAACCCAGTGAGCCTTGAGTTATGTTCAAGCACCTTGACCTTTATTAAAAGTAGATAAAGCCAAAGAAACATCGTGTTTTGCAACACAACTTCATTATAGCTAGTTTAGGAAAATGTTCATATTTTTGTATTGGCTCTGTTTAAAACGGTAGCTTTTAAAAATAAAGGATAAAAGAAATAATCCACACCATTTAGGTGCACCTGTCAGGCCACCCTGAAAGTCTGTATGAGAACATTTCCACATTTATTTACATGAAAGAAGAGACTAAATTAATGTGTACAAATGACTTTGGTGAGTATCAGTCTGGGAACCCAGTTTATAGTTCAAGATTTCTGGTAAAATTTACAATGATTTAGAGCATTAGAAACATTAATGAAATGAAATTACATGCTTAACTTTCATCATAACTTCATTCCTTTAAGAAGATTTTGTGTAATGAGGATTTGAGTCATTTAACTAACTACAAGTGATCAAATGACTTTGATGAGAGTACAAATATATTTAACAGCACTAGGAATAATGCTGTTTATTATTATCATTATTATTATTAATTTGAAAGTACTTAATTGAACTCAAACCCTTCTACTTTGTAAAAAGTGCTTCTATAACTTTAGCTATACTTCTGAGACCCCCCTTTGCTTTGGTTATGTTCAAGAAAATCTCTCATTTTGACACAGACATGGTAGACCTTAATTTGACTAGTTATGCTTTTCGTGTAAGATGACAAGTACACACATTGTATTAAAAGTTTTATATATGAAATTATTCCTTATCACTTCACTGAGTTCACATTTTCTTTAAGCTATTCCTGATGAACGATAACAGTAATGTTTTTATATTGCACTGTGATTTTTTTTTAGGTAAGCCTAGATTATGGCACTGTCTTGCCAGTGAAAATAACTAAATGCTAAATTGTCTGAATGAAACTGAAGTGATTTATCATTCATTTCACATACATATTTTAATAAATCTTTCACATGAAATGTTAAAATTTAAAATGGAATGTTTGAAGATTAAAAGTTAGCAATGTGATTTAAATTATTTTTCAAATTCTTACTTTCCTGTGGTCTGAAGCTAACTAGGTCAGGAAAATCTGTGAGACGGTTACCTACAATTAGCTACCAAGAAATGATGGAACTGTAACTTTAGCGCAAGTGCTAGAGTGCTATTCTTGAGCAAAACAACTCAGGCAGGGACTGTGTTCAGGTCCCAAGTGTAAGTCCCCAGGACCAACACACACACACACACACACACACACACACACACACACACACACACACACACAGTTTGCAGGAAAAACTTTAAGTTTGACTTAATTGCTATTCACCATAGCTCATTTTAAACTTCAGGTATGTTCGTGTTTTTCCAATAGTAAGTAATTCTCTGAGTTATAAATACCTAATGAAATTTGATGCTATCTACTTCTAGCTAGTGTCAGAACCAAAAATTAAGGCCTCACTTCACCAAGATTATTCTCTTCCATTTCAGATACTGCTTGTAAGTCCCCAGCTGACATATGTGCTTCTATCCACCTGACTATGAATAAATCAGAAGTTCCCGCAGTACTTCTCTTGTATTTGATGATCTGCTGAAATTACTTACAGAATTCAAAAAATAATTTGCTTACTATATCATTGACTCATGAAAATACATAACTCAGAAACATCCAAGTGGATGAGCTAAAGGTATTCACAGTAAGCACAAATACGGAATGTGGGACTTCTACTCCATTACCTGGATCTCCACAACATTGCTAATCAGAGAACTCTAAGATTTCCCTTGGAAAGAGAACTTTTTGAATAAAATGAGATTAGTTAAATCATTTGTCATTGGTGATTGATTCATGCTCCCATCCTTCTCTCCTATTGTGAGGTTCGAAGGGTAAAGCTAAGAGTCACTACGCTCTAATCTGGAGGTTAGTCAGACTGACCACCAGTCCCCAAGCTCAGGGACTTCCTACAAGTCACTGCACTGTCATGTATTGTCTAAAGAGCTTGTGAGAAGTACAAAAGATCACTAGCTAATTTCTAATTCTCATCATTTAGCAAACTGCATGTGCTTTAGGTATTCAACCAGGAATCTAGAACTGAGACCAAAAGTAAACATATGAACAATTATAAATATTTATATTAATATAAATAATAATGACATTTATACAAATATTTGTATTTATTATAAAATAATATTTATATAAATATTTGTTATAAACATTTATATAATGTAATATATATAATGTATATTATAAAAGTGTGCTCTGGTTGTAGGCTTTCCACCATTTTCATGATAATGGATCTTATGTGTTTTGAGATTAACTACAAACGTAGTGGCTCATACCTGTAACCCTAGCTACTCAAGAGGGCTGAGACCTGAAGATTGTGGGCTCAAAGCCAGCATGGGTAGGAAAGTCTGTGAGACTATTATATCCACTAAACTAAAAAGAAAAATAGTGGAAAAGATGTAGTGGGGAGAGGGAAATGGGGACAAAAACATGAGAAGGGGTATCAATGTGTGATACCCGGCGAATGTAAATATAACCCCTCTATATATTACCCAGCCATTAAAAAAAACTAAATAAATAAAAGAAAAAATAAATTAAAAAAATCTAAAATAGAGAAGACTGGATGAAGGGTGGGATCAAATTGTGGAGAACCTGCTTTGCAAATGTGAGGCCTTAAGCTTAAAACCCAATCCTGCCATTTTTTAAAAATTATGCATTAGAAGCGTGAAAGCACCTGGATAGTATTATTGTAAGTTAATTCTACTCATACCTCAAATCTTTTGTATAAATAATGTGCTGTATTTTCAAATGTTTAAAATCCATTACTACTTAAAACAATAAAGATAATAATTATAAATTTCTGTAGAAGTAATTGATGATCATTAGAGTGGTGATAAAACCAACATCGATCTAAATAACCTATATCATTTGCAAAACACATCTTTGAGGCAGATATTGTTATTTTGTCTTTTATACATGTGAAAGGATTAGTACAAAGGTTATAGTCAGTTGTATATATTCCTATGACTAACAGTAGAGTCAGGATTGCTGTCCATCCATTCTATTTTTTTTTTTGCCAGTCCTGGGCTTGAGCTGAGGGCCTGAGCACTGTCCTTGGACTTTCTCAAGGCTAGAGCTCTACCACTTGAGCCTTAACCCCACTCTAGCTTTTTTCTAGATGTGGTACTGAGGAATGGAACCCGGGTCTTCATGCATGCTAGGCAAGCACTTTAACCACTAGGCCAAACTCCCAGCCCCCCATCCATTCTTATTTACACCTCTTGGAAATGAAGAAAAATGTAACAACTGTTTATCTTCCATGATTAGCTATGCATTTATTATTCCCTGTTGTCATTGTATTTGATTTCGGTATCCTGTGCATTGTATATATGGTTATGTGAATTTGGGAAGGGAAGGGGAAGGATGAATTTGTGAGACAAAGGAAAAACTGTGAACAGATGTAACAGAGATACTCACAAGACACTATGTTTGAAACTGGGGGGAGGGGATTGGTGGGAGGGAAAGTGAGTGAAAAAGGAAGGAGGGGATAACAATGTTTGACAAGAAATGTACTCACTACCTTACCTATGTAACGGTAACCCATCTGTACATCATCTTGACAACAAAGTTAACTTAAAAAAGAATAAATGAGGCAGTATTAAAAAAAACTTTTCCCATAATTGATAACATGCTGATGAATAGTTATCCTCAAAGATCCAACACCACTGTGCTCTATGTGGTGCCTTTTGTGATCTTGGATATTTGAAAGAAGCTGTGTCTGCCTTTGTTTCCTCTATTCTTTGAACTTTAAAAAAACACGTAAAAGTATAGTGCAGGTAATTATATCACTTATCATTTATTTTATCATTTGACATACCAGAATTTTAGGTCAACAAGACATTTTAAAAAATTGTGCTTTTTTGAAATAAACATTTACATTCATTTATTAAATGTTTACTAATTACAGAAAGTTATTAATGACAATTATGTTTTGGAAAAGTTAATATCAAAGAATAGATAGTGTTTTAAATAGTAAAAACATATTAAGCAGGTATTTTTCAAAGTGTGGTACTTGACTACAAGAGTCAGATACTGAGGGCTTGCAGAAAATACATAATCCAGAATTTTCTTTCATTGGAAAGGCTGGGCATGGCAGGTGGTATCCACAATATTAGCAAGTATAGCTGATATTCCCGCTACCAATATTTAAAATAAACATACAGACTTGGCATACAAAATGAAATACAGACTTAAAGAGTTGGTTATTTTGGAGTGGGAATGTAGCTTAGTGGTTGAGTGCTTGCGTAGCATGCTTGAAGCCTGGGCTTCAATTTTTCTGTATCACATTTACAGAAAAAGACAAAAATGGTTCTGTGCCTCTAGTGGCAGAGCGCTAGCCTTGGGAAAAAAGTATCCAAGAGACAGGGCCCAGGTCTTGAGTTCAAGCCCTAGGATTGGCCAAAAAAAAAAAAGTCAGTTATTTTGTCTACACCTTCCGTCGAGAGAACATAGAAAGTTTTTCAATAACATAATATAGAAAGTTTGAATCTGCACCAGAGATGGCAGTTGTTCTAGGGGTGAGCAGAGGTGGTTTGGGGAGATTAGTATCTCTCTGGACAGAATCTTTTGACTCTTGGGCTTCATTTCTTAAAGATAATCCTTCAAAGGACAAAGTTGAAACTTTGGCTTTAGTCATTTAATCATCATGAAATCTACCAAGTGAATGGTGATTTGTAGTTACCAGTGCCATAATGGACATGGGAAGGGAATTCATTATATTTTCACAATAAAATCAATCCTCAAAAGATTAATTTTATTTACTCTCTTTGTTTTGGGTCACGGGGCTTGATCTTGGCCTGGGTGCTGTCCCTGAGCTCTTCAGCTCAAGGCTATCATACTATCCTTGAGACAAGCCCCACTCCCTGTTTTCTAGAGTTTTAATTGGAGATAAGAGTCTCAAATTCTTTTGTGCTCGGTGGCTTTGAACCTTGATCCGTAGATCTCAGCCTCCTGAGAGGCTAGGATTATAGGCATAAGCCCTGCACCCAGTTTAATTTTATTTACTCCTATCTTTCTCTTTTTTGGTTGGCCTGGGGACTTAAACTCTATGCATGGGTGCTGTCCTTGAGCTTTTCCACTACATTGCCACTTTCAGTTTTCTCATGGTTAATTGGAGATAACAGTCTTACAGACATTCATGCTCAGGCTGGCTTTGAACTGTGATCTGCAGATCTCAGTTTCTTGAGTAGCTCATAGGCATGAGCCACTGGTGTTGCTCTTATATTAAAGTGCTAAATTGTAGCCAGGAGTAGGATATACAAATTGTATTTTAAACCTTTATTTTAAAATTCACTGTAATCACTTTTGCTTAAGCAAATGGGAGAAATTATGTGTACTTTATGGCTCTTTAAGCATCTTAAAATGTGAAAACTCAGTTGGAATTATAGACAAGTTTAAAATATGTTTACTTATATGTATTAAAGTACATTTATTCTACAATGGTTATTCATTACACAATTTCTAAACATATTAAAATATTTAGTGTAGAGACTATCTAATGATAATACTTATTATAACTTTTATTCTTCAATTGGGTGGGGCATGGAGTATACAAGTTCTTGATCTCACATTATGTGTGTGTGTGTGTATCTATGTGTATACAGTATCAAGCACATGTAGGCGAATCTATATCCTATTTGGTATACTTGATGAAATCTTTTGTATAAGTACATGCACACATACACAAAGACAATTATATGTAGGAGACATTTATGCCCTTCTGAACCTTAACTAACATAGTTTTGTTACTGAGAAGGAGGGTACTTCTGTAACAAATACCTAAAAATACAGAAGTGGTTTGGAACCTGGGAAATAGGTAGAGATGTTGGAGTTTTAAGAGGAACACTAGAAAAAACTTGAATTGATGAAAATGGAGATATCAAAGAAAATTCTGAGAAAAGAGAGGGAAAGAGCTAGAGAGATCCTCTTTTCTAAGCAAATGTATTGATAATCATAAAAAATTTAAAATGGGGTTCTTAAAGAGTATTAAGATTCAGTGTTGGATTGAAATGAGGAGTATATTGTAAACCTGAGAAAAATGAAATTTGCTATGAAGAAGCAAAGCACTTGGCTGAACTATGTCCTTGTATTCTGTAGAAGGAATAGCTTGAAATGGTGAAATTTCAGCTGAGACAATTTCTAAGCAAAGTGCTTCAAGTTTGGCTTGTCTTATTGCCTGCATACAGAAAAGTCAAGGGAAAGAAGGTGAACTGTAAAAGGATTTGTTAAGATTTTATAGAAAAGGGACTTGGAGGATTGGTGATTTTCAATTGACTCATGATATAAAAATGGAAAAAGTTGTTTTATGTAAATTCTTGTGGCTGCAAAGGATTACTATTTTGATAAATGAAAGATGTGATCCTTTGTCTTAAGGACTCATTTCAAAAGAATTCAGGTGTAGCAAATAATGTGTATGAGAGGAAACAAAGATACCTGGTTCTGGTGGCTTATGCCTGTAATTGTAGCAACTCAGAAGACTAAGATCTAAGAATCACTGTTTGAAGCCAGCCTGGACAAGAAAGTCTGTGAGATTCTTTGTCTATTTATGTTTTATTATCATTGTAAAGGTAGTGTACAGAGGAGTTACAGTTACAAAGGTCGGATAATGAGAGCACTTTTTTTTTTTAACGGTGTCATGTTTACTTCCAGATTTCCCTCCCCTACAAGTTCTATGGTTCATTATCGATGTAATGTCAAGTGAATCTAACATCTGTATGTGTCTACCCTTTGTCCCATCATTTTTTTGTGCCAGTCCTGGGCCTTCAGCTCAGGGTCTGAGCACTGTCCTTGGGCTTTGTCAAGGCTAGAACTCGACCACCTGAGCCACAGCACCACTTCTGGCTTTTTTCTATGTATGTGGTACCAAGGAATTGAAGCTGGGTCTTTGTGCGTGCTAGGCAAGCACTCTACCACTAGGCCAAACTCCCGGCCCCTTGTCCCATTATTTTTGTGATCCCTTAACCCTCCCTTGAAAGAGATAAATTCAAATACAAGGCAAAAGATATAAAAAACAAAAACAGTGACAAAGGAGAAAAACAAAACAAGAAGTAACAAACCCCTCTTTTCCTCTATTAGAGTTCATTTCAATAAGAATCATTGCATATGATCACAGGCACATAGCTATGTACCTCTTGTGGTCCTCTCCTAAGAATATCCTCCTTTGGTCTCACAGTGTGAATGTTTATCAATATCCAAGTATATTCTTTTGGCCTGTCCTGGGCCTTGAACAGAGGGCTTAAGTACTGTCCTTGGGTTTTCTCAATGCTAGAGCTCTGCCACTTGAACTACAGCACCAATTTTGGCTTTTTCATTACATGTGGTACAAGGAATCAAATCCAGGTCTTTGTGCATGTTAGGTAAGTACTCAACAAAACTCCTGGACTATTTATTTCTTTTAAAATAAATTATTCTATCCTACATCTATCTCATCATTGTAGTTTGTCAAGATTTGGGTTTAGAAGCATAGTCTTTTTTTTCATTTTTATTTTTTTCATATATTTTCTATTGTAATTAACAGAAGGGTTACATGATAGTTGCCAGATAGATGGTGCATTAATTCCCATACATTGATACCCTTTCCGCTTACTACGCTAGTGATCTACAGGTTTAGCCATATCACAAGTCTATCATTGTATTTTGAAAACACATAACTCGTCTGGCTTTTTGGCTCACAGTTATAGAAGGACATTTTCCTCAGGAAGACTTAAATCTTGCTGGGTGCCAAAGGATCATACCTGTAATCATATCTGTCCAGGAGGCTGAGATCTGAAGATCCTAGTTTAAAGCCAGCCCTGGCAGGAAAAAAATCTCTGTGACTCTTACCTGCAATTGACCAAACTAAACAAAAAGTGGAGGTGATCCTCAAGTGTAGAGCTCAAGGACATTGAGTTCAAAGACTCTGAGTTCAAACCCCAAGACCATCACTACATGTATATTAAATTGAGGTGTATTTCTATCAAACTTTAGACTTCAGTATTGATTCTCAAAAAGTTAAATTCCCTTGAGACTATTGGCTGGGATGAATGTGTTTTGTATATGATATCAACATGAATGTAGATAGGCAAGGTAGAATGCTGTGAAATTCATTTGTCTTACAAAACTATATGTAGAAGTTAATATCCTCAATATTAGTTCTAAGCAATAGACTCTTTAGATGATATATAGTTGAAATAAGTTCACAAGAGACATCTCCAATTGGACAATAAAAGGTGTCTTAAAAGAGGGAAGAAACTAGGGTCCTCTCCTTTCCCCACTCATGATGATGCTTTAAACTAGGAAGAGAATCACATGAGAAGCCAGAACCTGCACCCTAATATTAGGGTTCGAGGCTCCAGAAGTCTAAGCAACAAATATACATTATTTATCCCAGCCTACAGTATTTATTAACTCATCTAAAGATCATTAACACAATTGTATTATAGTGCTATGAGTCATTATTTTTGTCAGTACACAGACTTGAACTCAGGGCCTGGGCACTGCCCTTGAGCTTTCTCAAGGCTAGTGCTCTACCACTTGAGCCACAGTGCCATTTCCAGCTTGTCTGTGTACATGGAGTTGAGGAATAGAACCCAGGGTTTTGTGCATGCTAGGCAAGCAGTCTATTACTAACTAGGTCATACTCCCAGCCATGAGTCATTCTTAATGAAAGAATTCCAAGAATGAATTTTCCAAACTGCTTCTGGAGTGGGATTTCTAATCTCATTTAATTTAAATGTACTGATGAGTTTATTTCCATTGTGAATAGACTATGATATAACTAGAAATACTGACAAGTAAACTATCATCATCTGATACTGCAAATCAAGCACTCCTCAAATGTGGATTTGAGTGATGTGCATAGGTAATTTCTGTATGACTTATGAAAATATGAATATAAATTTATTGGCTGGCTGCTCGTGGTGGGCAAGTAAAAACAGAGTTCAGGGACTCAATTTCCCTACTCAAATGCTGCTTAAATTACCTGAATTTCTGGGTGTACTGTGATGGAAATATTAGATTTCTAGAAATGAAACACATAATATCATACTGCAACCACCTGAATTGCAATACACATAGAACTCCCAGCTTTCTAAGTTATCTAGAAGGGTATTTGTGAAAATAAAAATACTTACTGGTAAAGAAGAAGATTCTGAAAGTTGCATTAGTGCACATCTAAGCAGAGATATGTGTGATAAAATTTCTTTCTTCCCTATGTCTCCTTGCGAAGAAGCAAGAGAACCTTTACTTGTAACTATATTAGCAATACATACATCTTTGGTTAATTTTAGCCTTAGCCTTAGCCTTGTTTAAGCCACCTATTCTGCTACAGCAACCCAAACTAAGACATCAATGCTGCCACTCTGGTGTTTATGAGATACAACCACTTCTACAATTCTCCAAAACCTGGTTCCCCAGTTGGTTGGTTGGTGGGTTGGTTGTTATTGGTGGTGGTGGTAGTGCTAATAGTGGTGTGTGTATGTGTGTATGTGTGTGTGTGTGTGTGTGTGTGTGTGTGTGTGTGTGTGTGTGCATGTGTGTATACCATACCTGGGGTTTGAACTGTATGTGAGCTTTTTTGCTAAAGGCTAACACTCTACCACTTGAGTGATGGCTCCACTTCTGATGTGTGTATGTGTTTCTTTGCATTTTGTATTTGCATGTGTATGTATGTTTAGTTAGAAATAAAAGTCTTCTCCCGACTTGTCTCACTTTGAACCATAGCCCTTGTATCTCAGCTTCCTGAGATGCTAATGTTACAGACATGAGCCACCGACACCCTACTTATGGTTCCTGTTTCTGTACACTGTCTTCACTATCATTTCTCTCTCTGAGAAATTGACTCCATTCTGTCCACAGATCAGCTCACATTACTCAGAAAGTGTTCTCTTGCCCGATTTTACTAAATACATAAACACAGCTCAGGCAAATGGAGTCTCAACAAACTGAGGCTTATCTCCTGAATCCATGTTCTCTACCTATGTGAGCCTGGATATACTACTAAATTTCTGTGGGTTTCAGTGTTCTCAACAATGAAATGATGATAACAATGGTGACCTATTCATATGGCTAGCATTAGCACCAAAAAATGACTACATATAACTGACACGGAGTTAGCCAAGGATATGTCTAGATAGGAGTATTGATATTAGGGATGGTAAATGGGAAAGGAATAATACCCAGGCTCAAAATATTTATACCATACCTCCCTCCATGACTAAATAATCTTTTGGCTTATTGTGTCCCTTTCCAAAAGGAAAAGGCCTTTCCTTACGTGTGCTATGTAAACCATGCCATCTGCCCAGAGCTGAGGGTTCTGACATAGTGTTCTTGGGATTCTGGACTCATAGGTCAGATCCATGGGAAGAAGCCCTCTTCTATATCTCATAGGCTTTTTCCATGCATTGAGTACTACTTCTTTCTCTGGTTCCTTGTCACAAAGCAGCTGGCCTCAGTCGCAATCAAGTATTTTCTCATGAAGATGGCCTCCTGGCAATCCTATTTTTCATTCTTTCATTTCCCTCATCCCTCTTTCTCCTGTTTGTTCTCTAACACCATAATCTGATACCCACTGCCATTGTGGGACCTCATGAACTAAGCTGACCTTTCTGAGGTCAGTGCTAAGGGATGAAAGCTAAGACATCTTTATGTTCCAAGTCTGAATAGTTGGCTTTATTCCATGAATTATCTCAGATCAGTGTAATCATGAAGACATTTTTCTCCTTTATGCCATTTTGGAGTTAATCATCTCCAGAAAAATTTCGTGCTTTATTATATCCTTCCTACAACAGCTGTTAAATGTTGTCATGTGTAGAGTCTCCGTTTAGCAACTTAAGTGTGTTATCTAATAAACTATCCAATTTACCCTCAGAAGCTGGAATGAGAGGAATCCCAAGGAAACTAATGCTCAGAGAGCTTAAATAATTTTCTAGGTAAATAAGTGATCTAAAACTATGTCCTTGCTTATATACAGCTTTACTTTTTCTTTCCACCTGGTTCTGTGATGTATTTTACTATTTAATTTCACATATCACACACAGATTTATCACAACAACCCTAAAACAAACATTTCAGTGACAGGGAAAGAAAGAATTCAATAAGAGTTTAAGAATATTAAGTTGTACTGTCAATGTGGGCTTGTTACTTAGAAAAATAATTTTACTTTTAAGGATTTGTTTCTTCAGTAAGATAAAAAGCTGAATGATTTGGAGGTTCTATTTTATTATTTTATCATCTGTAATTTGATTAGTTACTTGATGAGTTTATAATTTGAGATAATGTTTAAGATATTTAAAACTAATAAACCTATTTATAATAAGTGATCTATATGAATTATCATCACTGTGAAATTATTCATCCATACCTTAAATATCATATCTTGCTGTCTTTTAATAGTGCTAGGTTTTAGAATGTATGTCTTCCACTGGTTCATGAATAGAGATTTAATAGAGATTTACTTTTGATTGCGAGGCACTTAGAAGATGGCAACTTGGTATTAGCATGTTGTTTAAATGATGGGGGGTAGGGTTAGATAATGTCATCAAGATGGATTCCCCATAATTGAATCCTGGTAGCTGTGTGTGTGTGTGTGTGTGTATGTGTGTGTGTGTGTATGTGAGAGAGAGAGAGAGAGAGAGAGAGAGAGAGAGAGAGAGAGAGAGAGAGAGAGAGAGAGAGAGAGAGAGAGAGAAGAGAGAGAGAGAGAGAGAGAGAAAGAGAGAGAGAGAGAGAGAGAGAGAGAGAGAGAGAGAGAGAGAGAGAGAGAGAGAGAGAGAGAGAAGAGAGAGAGAGAGAGAGAGAGAGAGAGAGAGAGAGAGAGAGAGAGGAGAGAGGAGAGAACACATACATACTCCCCGTTCTATGTTAGGCTCTTAACCACCTCAGGACTTGGGCCCCAATACACTAACAGTGTCTCCACACAGCATTCTTCCAAAGTGTATCCCACTGTGAACTGTGGAAAAGGGGATTTAAACCTATTCTGATCATGAAACACTCCAAGAAAAAGATGTTTACAATGCTGCCATACTACATTTTTTTAAAATTCTTGTTTATATGTTCAAGATTTTTTACTGTTTAAATGTTAAATTTGCTCTGAAAAAGTGGTAACCTATAACCTTTCTTTAAAAATGTGGTATAGAAGACACAATAGACTAACAGCTGGTGGTTGGCAGGCTGGTCTCCCTTGAGGACTACTATGTGTAAGTCAAATGCAAACAAGATCCTACCTGGATTTTCTGTATGGTAACAAACTCTAAAGTGTATTTTTCTGAAATACGATTCAGTTTCTCTAAAGTGTATTTTTCTGAAATACGATTCAGTTTCTCACCATGAAACTTTAAGAATGAAGACATTATGAAAGAGATTCCATTTTATTTAAAGTTTGTCTTTCTTTAAAAGAATAGAATACTTTTCCAATTAATACCAGCCCTTGGGTTTTCTAGAAGAGAAAATTACTTACTATGTTTCCCTAATGCATTTCCCCTTTAGAGCTCTTAATAATATTTATTTCAATAAAAGGAAAATTCAGTCAAATATTTTACAAAGCAAGTCATCACTGTAGTTAAATCTAAGCATAAATGTTGAAACTATAGTGATAAAAGGATAGAAAGGTTGGAAATAATTTTAGAATATTTTTATCCATACTTGTTTTTATAAATGTAAACACTGAATTAGTAAACACAGAAATCACTATGAGTAATCATTTTCTGTCTAACATATAGAATTAACATTTTCTTTTTAAATTATCTATCTATCATCTATCTATCTATCTATCTATCTATCTATCAATCTATCTATCTATCTGCCTATTGTTTGTATTTGAGTTTAGGGCCTCTTGCTTATTTACTTGGGAGCTATCATTTGAGCCATATTTCCTACCTTGATTTTTGGTGGTTAATTGAAATGGAGTCTCATGAACTTTTCTGTATAGACTCTGGCTTCAACCCATAATCTTCCAAAATTAAGGCTCCTGAATAGGTAAGATTATAGGTATGAGGTAGTAACATCAGGCTCATATTAGCATTTTAAATATAGTCATTATTATCAAGTAACTAGTGTTTGTTACCATTTTATTCAGATAAGTGAAGTGTCATTTATGTGGGTTCTTTTTATAGTTTTTTTTTCTCTTCTTTTATTTCATTCTTTCATTTTTGTCTTCTCTGCTTTCTTTTTCCTTCTTCCTTACTTTCTTTTTCGATCATTTTGTTTTCATATTTCATAGGATTGATCCCAGGCTTTACACCATTAGGCCTCTACCACCTGATTCATGTCTTCATCTATTTTGCTTATATTTTGTTCCTCAGGTGTGGTTTCAGTAACTTTGTCTAGGCTAGCTTGGCACTTTGGAATATTCCACTCCACCTCCTGAGTAGCTGGAATTATTATTAGGCATCCCCTACTACCCTACCATGCCAGCCCCATTTTTCAGTTTTACATAATTGTATTACTGTCAGTTTCTCAAAAATTCTTGATTTTCTGGTTCATCGGTACCATGCACCTGGGTTCCTAAGACTTAGAGAACAGGGATCATAAAGTGACTGTTTCATGGTCTTTGTTTTGCAGAGCTTCAGTCTTTAAGAAGAATAGCCTGTTTTGGAGTAGTCTGGGGGATTAAACAAAGCCTCCTATGCATATCAAAGTGAATTGCTCAGCATTTATGAAGTTTTGTTTTTTTGTTTTTTGTTTTGTGTTTTTGACAGTCCTGGGCTTGAGTACAGGGCCTGAGCACTGTCCTTGGACTTTCTATGAGTTTTTTTTTTTTAAATATGAACTTATAGCACTTGGATAACACAAAGTATTCTATAGTTAAATATAAACAAATACAATCTTCTAGTGATTTGATCTTTCACTTAGGAGATAGAAAAGTGTTTTAGATTACAAATGGTTTGCACACAAATGAAAATGTTTTCATGGATAACAACCTAGGTCACAAATTCTGAGATCTCAGGCCTGGAACTTAATATAATCAAGGGAGCTATATAATGTATCTTGCATAGGATGGAGGAACCACGGTTCAATTAATTTAAAAATGCCTACCCACAATGAAAATGTAACACAAAAACACTGTTGTTGGATGGACTTTGCCTGGGTTTTGTTACTGAGAAACCATTAGTAGAGAAGCTTAGAAATAGTTGTGGCAGCTGGGCACACTGGCTCATGCCTTTAGTGCTAGCTACTCAGGAGGCTGAGATCTGAGGACCAAGCTTCAAAGCCAGGCTGGGCACCAAAGTCTGTGAGATTCTCATCTCTAGTTACCAACCTGAAAACCGAAAGTGGCACTGTGGTTCAAGTAGTACAACACTAGCCTTGAGCTGAAGAGTTCAGTGATAGCATCCAGGCCGAGAGTTCAAGTCCTACAACAGACAAAAATAAACAAACAAACAAATAAAATAAGAAAGAAATGGTTGTGGAAAAGCAATGTGTACTGAAACATTGATTTCTGTAATCACATTGTGTGTGTGTGTGTGTGTGTGTGTGTGTTTATGTACGCATGCACGCGTATGCCCACACACGTATATACTGCTACTAAGGGCCTAAAGTTCTTGTTTGGCTTATTTGTTCAGAGCTGGCCCTCTACCATTTGAGCCACAACCACACTTTCAATTTATTTTTTGCTAGTCCTGGTACTTGAACTCAGGGCCTGAGCACTGTCCTTGGGCTTTCTCAAGGCTAGAGCTCTACCACTTGAGCCACAGCACCACTTCTGTCTTTTTCCTTGTATGTGGTACTGAAAAATTGAATGCAGGTTTTCATGCATGCTAGGCAAGCAAGCTACCACTAGGCCAAACCCTTGCCTCACACTTCCAATTATTTGATAGTTAATTGAAGATAAGTCATTTGGATTTATGTACTTGGATTTATCTACTCAGCTTCTTGAGGAGCTTTGATTCCAGGCATGAATCATAGGTGTTCAGATTTGAAATGCCTGTCCCCAATACAGTGTGACATTTCATCACCAACTTCTACAGCTTCAGAACCCTAACCTTCCACAGTCCTGTGAACAAATCCTTGCATTGGATATCTGCATCTGTTCATTCAAATTTCTCACCTGGGAATATTAGTACTTACTTGATACTCATTCTGTCTTGTTCCTTAAAATTTTTCCCCTCCTTATGGGAGGATTTTCACCACAATCCCTTCAAGCACAGTGCTTAAAAGTGGATGCAAAGGCAGTATCTTCTGTGTTCTGATAGTGGAACTGTGAAGCAGATTTGATGATGAGACTCCCTGTCACGAGTCAAGAGATAGTCCATTACAAAAACAACTTGTACAGGACTCAAGTGGAGAGACAATGAATAGAGAATTAAGGCGGACACACAGATGCAAATCAGCTTGTGTAAGAAGAGACACTGAAAATAGAAACTGAGAGCCCGGTGTAGATGGAAAGGACAATGCTTTGGCTTAATCATTTACTTACAAGTGATGATATAAACCTTACAATAGTACTTTCAGAGTGTGGTGAACAATTGGAATTTTATATGAATATACAAAAAAATAACTACCATAGGTTCTTAGTTGGAATGGAGCACTGCCAAAAAAGCCATACTCAATCAGAGAAAATTAAAGAATGTTGATATGAATGTTTTAATACATATGAAAGCTATGGAAGGAATTCATAGTTCTTGAAAAGATGGCTCCAATAAAAAATAATATATTTTTAGAGAATGTCAAGAGAAGGAAGTGATATTGATTCTCTATGGGCAAAGACTTAGGGAAATTGCAAAGAGGAGGCAGATGGAGGCTAGCTAGCAAAGCTCTTTGATGTAGATGACTTAAACATATCCATCGGGTCTACAGGAATCCAAATTTGCCTTCAGCTTCTTTCTGCCATAGTAAATCCATCCTGCTCTCAGGCAAGTAGAGAACAAATCTTCCTGCATATGCTTCTATATTGCTGTCTCTAACTCAGCCATCCTTCATCATTCAAGGAGGCCTATTCTGGTATTGTTCATCTGTTAACTATGTAGGTCATGTACATTCCCCATGTCATATTTATAGCAAAATTGGCAGCTGCTAAAAATTGTGCCTGATTCTTATTGTTGAGAATGGAGGGTTTATGTAGCTTAGAATTGGGGAAATTTTATTTGTAAATCCTCCAACTGTGCTTTCTTTGCTGTGGTAACATCTATATTTATGACAATCTATATATCCTTCCTATTGTAACTTATTAGAACTTCTCCTTCAGGAGAAAATCAGTGTTGATGCCCTTCATTGGATAGAAATATTGAGATTTAAATAATTAGAATAAAGGACTCAGCATGTAAGTCACCAGAAAAATCCATACAGTTTACCTGTACTTCTGAGAGTTCATCATACTGTATCTTTGTAGATGACCACATACAGTCTTAGATATTTAAATTAACTTTTCTAAAAATATTTACTACCTAGTATTCTTTTAGGCTTGCAAACATTATTACCTGTAACCATCTTTGCCCTTCTCTTTTCATTTAAGTTACAATAGAGATCCATTGTAACTGACCATTTTAGCTATACTGTATGTAACATTTCATTCAACTTCTTGCCTAAGAACTGCAATTTCTCTTCAGGACTTCTGTAGAATTGGTAGCTGTGGCTTACACCAATAATTCTGTCCACTGAAGAGGAAAGAATTTTAATAACGTATTTCCAGAACTGCATGATTAAGAAGAAACATTCATTAAAAATGTAAAAAAATGTTGATTGCCTGAATAAAGATATATATGTATATATATATGCACAAAAGGAAAATAATAAATTGTGATCTAAGAAAAGAAAATGAGAGTTCAAACTAATAAGAATATTTTTGAAAAAGGACAGTCTGGTTTAGCTCTATCTCCTTTTTGCTGCTGTGTGCTTTTTAGCTGGTCTGGAGGTTGCCCTTTCAAGCAATATATATTTTGGAGAATAAGATAAGAATGCTTGTAGTTAATTCTTTTTACCTTTTTCTTTTTTTTCCTTTAGTTTTTCCCCCTGTTATCACCATTTTTATTTCTGTATCCACTGTCTTGTATGTAAGTTTATCTGATTTGGGGAAGGGAAGAGGAATCACAGAAATGGTGAGTTCATTCACCAATGATACTCACTAACAGAAAATTGGAAATGCACTTTACAACTTGGGTGAGAGTAGGTCTGGAGGGGGCAAAAGGGGGAGAAAATGAGGGAAGATGTAACACTCTTCAAGAAGAAATGTACTCAAAACCTGACGTATGTAATTGTAACCTCTATGTATCTATTACCTCAAATTAAAATTTAAATATATAAAAATCAATGGACTTGGGTCACTGGACATCAATATCTCATGCCTGTAATTCTAGCTATCAAGAGGCGGAAATTTTAGGATGGAGTTTTGAAGCCAGCATGGGAAGACAGGTCTGAGAGACTCTTATCTCCCAGTAACCAGCAAAAAGGTAGAAATGAAAGTATTACTCAATAGTCAAAACACCACCCTTCAGCAAAGAAAGGTTAAGTGAGAGTGTAAGGCCTTCACTTAAAGCCTCAATATTTTCTCTTTTTTTGAGTTTTTAAAATGAGTTTATTAAAGAATTCTCAGGAAGACAACCAGTTTTCATTTGTCATAAAAAAGGTCAAGTTTCTTCATGCTGTATAGTAAAGGTAATGTATGAGAACACAGAGTTATAAGCTTCTTTTTGCTGAAATTCTCTGATAGGATAGCACAGTGTAGTCATTTTTGCAATGCTAGAATAAATAAAAAAAGTCACTTCTATGCTTCTCTTCAAAAAGCGGTAATAACAGGAGATGGCATAAAAAAAGTCTTTTTCTTCCTACTTATTCTGTAGTATTAGAACCAGTATTTTTACCATCACAGGCTACAATTTTCACTTTATCCATTTTAATAAGCTCTGTCACCTCTCTGAATTCAATATCATTCAATACAAAAGTCCACACATTATCACAGAATCTGTATGTATTTAGAGAGCCCCTGAAATTGACTCTGTTCCTGACCCTCTGAGCCAATGCTGAATTTATAGCCTTATCAAACTGAAGTAGAACTTGAAGGGCAAGTTGGGGGGTGTGTGATCTGTTGAGACTGTATGAGCTCATCTAGGTTCTCTTGAAGACTATTTCCCAGCATAGTATTTCTGTATAACTGATATGCCATGGCTTAGGAGGAAAAACTATTTTCTTTAGGCTTGCATTGCTGTTCATTCCCTGCAGGGAAAGCCTCAATATTTTCTTAAAAAATAGACGTATGTTAAGCATGGGTGTCTCACACCTGTAATACTAGCTACTCAGGAGGCTGAGGTCTGAGGATCACAATTTGAAGACAGCAGGGCAGGAATATCCTTAATACTCTTTTTTTGGGGGGGGAGGTAATCAAGTTTTATTGTAAAATAAGAAACCAATATATAAAAAGGGAATATAAAAAGGGAGAAGGGGTGTGTGGGTGTGGGGGGGCGTGACGAATGCAGATGTGCCTTTCAGAATGCAAAAAAAAAGTGGATTCTGAACATGTAGGTGGGTGAGAGGAGTAAAAAAGAAAAGGGTCTCGGTAGATCCACCAGACCCTACGTAAAGCCCAAGATGGAGCTCTCTTATCTCCAAGTAATCACACACAAAAAGCTAGAAGTGGTGTTGTGACTTGAGTAGAAGCTCAGGGACAGAGCCTAGGCCTAAAATTCAAGCCTCAAATCTGGCCAAATAAATAAATAAATAGATTTTTTAAAAATGTAGATTGCGATTTTTGGAAAAATTAAATTAAGTTGAAATATTGTGTCTAAAAAATAAAAAGAAATGGGCCAAGCTAATGGTTATATATGAATTTGTGATTTGCAGCCAGTGGTTTCGCTAGAAGTTCAGACATTGGAAGGAACATGATTGGAGAATAAATGAACAAGGATATATGAGGAAGATTTATGAGAATAAAGTTTTCTCTTTTTTTGAAAAACTCTAATATCCCTTTATTTTTTTCTTTTTTTCATGTATTTTTATTGTAATTAATAGAAGGGTTACATGATATTTGCCAGACAGATGGTGCATTAACTCCCATACATGGATACCCTTTCACATGTCTTGGTTCCCATTTCCCTCTCCCCCACCCCCACCCCTATCCAATTTCAAATAACCAAATACAAATATATCCAATATATCAGGTAACAAAGTGAGATACTGTGACAATATGAAATAACCAAGGGACAGCAAAAGAGATGAGAGATAACATAGTACCTTAAGAACAACAATCATTCATTATATGGCTTATGTTTCTATATCCTAGAGATCCTTTCATTTAGTGTCACACTATATGGCCTTTTGTATCAAGGTTTTGCTCTATTGCAAATCTCTACTAGGAGAGCCCAAGGTTTCTACTGATTATGACAAATGAGAGAAACCATTGAGCCTAAGTTCCTTTGAGTCTGGCTTACTTCACTTACTATGATCTTTTCTAAGTCTTTCCATTTCCTAACAAATGGGGCAATGTCATTCTTTCTGATAGCAGCATAGAATTCCATTGTGTAAAAATACCACATCTTGTTGAGGACCCAGATATTAAACCACAGACCTATGGCCACCTAATCTTTGACAAGGGAGCCAAAAAAATAGAATGGAAGAAAGATAACCTCTTCAACAAGTAGTGCTGGCAGAACTGGTTAAGCACATGCAGAAAACTAAAGTTGGATAATTCTTTGTGACCCTGCACTAGAATTAACTCCAAATGGATCAAAGACCTCGACTTAAAAGCTGACACACTGAAAACTTTACAAGAAGGAATAGGAGATAGACTAGGCCTCCTTGGCACAGGTCGAAACTTTCTCAATAAGGACCAAGAAACACAACAAATCAGAGAAAGGCTGGATAAGTGGGACTGCATTAAACTGCAGAGCTTTTGTATGGCAAAGGACATAGCTAGTAAATTAGGAAGCCTACAGACTGGGAGAAGATCTTCACCAACCATACAACAGACAAAGGCCTCATATCTAAAATATATCAACAGCTCAAAAAATTGAATCAATCCAAAACTAATCTCCAAATTAACAACCATCCCATTAAAAGATGGGCCAAAGACTTAAAGAGAGTCTTCTCTGAAGAAGAAACAAAAGTGGCCTATAGACAAATGAAGAAATGCTCAACATCTCTGGTCATAAAAGAAATGCAAATCAAAACAACTCTAGGATTCCACCTCACTCCAGTTAGAATGGCTGGGATCAAGAAAACTAATAACAACAGATGCTGAAAGGGATGTGGCCAGGAGGGTACACTGCTACACTGTTGGTGGGAGTGCAAACTTGTTCAACCACTATGGAAAGCAGTATGGCAGTTCCTCAAAAGACTCAACATAGAGCTCCCCTATGACCCAGCAATTCCACTACTTGCATTTACCCAATCATCCAGAAACAAAGACATACTAAATCCACCAGCACAACAATGTTCATTGCAGCACTATTTACCATAGCAAAGATATGGAAACGACCTATATGGCCCTCAGTTGATGAGAGAATAAAGTTTTCTGTGTACTATGTGGATGTTTTCCAGAGCATGATTTCTAAAGAGGAGGACTTAGTATACATACAACTAAGAATGTCTTGGTCGCCACTCAGTTTCCTTCTCTATTCCCCTTCTCATATATTTTTCTTTGGGCTCATGAACAAAATGGCCCTGATGATTGGTTTGGAGCTCAGTGTTGGGTGTCTCATCAACATGGTCTTTTGGTTAAAATGCTAGCAAGGATACATTCACTGCTAAGCACTACACTTGACATCAGAGGAACTAAACACACTAGGCCACTGTTACCTAGTATGGTTATACAACTGCCTGGTGGTAAGTTGATTACACTAAATTGCTTTCATTAAAGAAGCAACATATACTCAGAACCAGAACCTTATGTGAAGGCTTCATGAACTGTTCGTGCCCTAGTTATCTAATAGTAAGACTTCCACATTCTGTCTCTCTGATCTTATACTGTCAGGTCTAATGGTACATCTTCCAAGAGAATAAAAATATGAAAAAGTACAATTTAAGTCAAAGTTAAAATGCTACTCGGCCACTTTGAGCTCTCCAGGCGTCTAGAATGTACAAAAGTAAAAGGAGTGAATAGCAGTATGAGTCAATTCATCTTGTCTCTGTGTGGTTTATATATGAGTTTTGTGTGTGATTTTTTCCTTCTCTTATTCTTTTTTCATTCTTGTTTTTTTGTCTGAGACCAAGACTTGAACTAGCTACTTGACACTTTCACTCATTGGCTAGCCTCCAGCCCTATCTTTTTTCCCATCTAATATATGAACTTCACAGTTTGGAAGGGGGTGAGGGAAGGGGAAGTGGGAAAAACATAGGAAGGGGTAACAATGTTTAAGAAGCAATGTACTCACTACTTTACAAATGTAACTGTACCCCCTTTATACATCACTCTGACAATAAAATAAAAAGATTGAAAACAGAGATTTGTTACTAATAACCTTTGTGTCACAGAATTTGAACCATAGGTTAGCAAGAAGATCAAGCAGTATCCAAAAGGATTGCTTTGCCCTCTTTGGACAGGATCACTATGTTGTACCTTGTTGAAGCACAGTATTTATCTATAATAGTGTTTACCGGGAGATTAAGTAAGTTTAACTAATTGCATATTGTGCATATGATATCTATTGGCAAAAAAACTGATTGTGATGCTTAATTTTGTATGCTGACAAGGTTAGGTCACAGTGAGCAGTTACTTGGGCAAACATTAATCAAGATGTTGCTGTGGAATTTGTAGATCTGGCCAAGTAAAAAATTCTGTAAGAACACAGCACTCACTTCTGATAAAGAGTTTAAGACAACCTACCTGGTAGATTTCACTTTTGCCAGTCTCAGCAACTGCATTCAACAATTCCTTGAAATAATCCCTCAAAATATGTACATAATTATATGGCTACCTTACTTATTCTATTTATGTGGAGAATAATAACTATATTGCTAAAGATGCTGCAGAGATTTTTAG
Source organism: Megascapheus bottae (assembly GCF_031878675.1). Classification (NCBI taxonomy): domain Eukaryota; kingdom Metazoa; phylum Chordata; class Mammalia; order Rodentia; family Geomyidae; genus Megascapheus; species Megascapheus bottae. The sequence continues at coordinate 3,209,723 of NC_143517.1, forward strand.
GGGGATTATTATAGGCATTATTGTATCCAAAATTAAAACAGAGTATTTCTATATTATATATTGTCAGATAGTATTAAGGCCTCACATTATTGATAAGCTTTTTCCACTTTTGACTAGCATTCTAACACTGAAGCCACAGCTCCACTTCTGGCTTTTTTTGCTGGTTAATTGGAAATAAGAATCTCATGAAGTTTCCTGCCAGGACTGGCTTTGAATTGCAATCCTCAGATCTCAGCCTACTAAATAGCTAAGATTACAGTCATGAGTCACTGACATGTGGCTTTTGCATAGCTTTCTAATTCTTTCTGCAGAACTAACAGGCATCCGAATTTCAATAACATGTTAAATTCCAGAAAGAACTAAGTACTTGAAATAGTCACAAACCACATAATGATATCTTGGTCAACAGTAATCTATGCAACAGTGGTCCATATGATTATATTAACCTAATGTTATTGTAGCTCTCTTGGTTTTTTTGTAAGTAATTGGACATTTCTAATGTGATGAATTACCTAATGATTCATTTCTCAATGTTTCCTTGCCTTTGTCTAGGCAAAACTGCTTTTACATTATACCAGAGAAATTACAATTGGTTCATAAATAAAATACTTCAATAACCTCATTGAAAAATTAGAATTTAAACTTAATCCCACAAAATAAACCTTATCTGAAACTATTATGACTTTATCTATGAGATTATTTTTAAGTAATGGGTATTATATCAAAACATGCAGCAATATTGCATAATTCTCAAATATTTTCTTATCAGTATCTTGGAATGGAGGAAAATATTTATTAACCTTTCATTATCTAATCTTCTCTAAAAATAAATTTTCCTAGAAAGAAAAATATAAAGCTTCTATAGAATCCTTTAAATAAGAAAACTCATTTGAAAAACTAGCTTTAGTGAAAAAACACAATAAATATTTTAATTGTTTATAGACATATAATCTTGTAGATAAATGTTATCACTTCCATCCATTTTCCATCAGAATCCTATGAGCACCACAGCGAAGAGCCATACAACATGGAAAAGCCCTCATGTTTTCAACTTGTTTCTGCATCTGTTATATAAGTGACCCAGTAAGCGGTGGACACAGCTGGTTCCCACCAGAGAAGGAAACTCAGATCTGAATAGTCCATGAATACTCAGAGGATTACATTGATAGGATATGGATCATCACATTTGACCTCTAAAAATTAAATCTAATATTCAAAAATTAACAAGAGCTACTGTCATCAATTATGCTGAGAAAAGAACCAATTGCTGTTGATTAAACTTCATGTTTGTAACTCAAATATGGAAAGCAAATTTAGACAAACTCATCGAAAATTATGCATGCTGAATATAAAACATACAACCATTCCCCCTCAAATGCTTCATTTACCAAGCAGCTGATAAAATAAAGATAACCCAGCTCCATAATTACACACATGCAAAAACATTGGGAGAACTGAATAACTAATCATGAAAAATAGAGTAGAAATTATTGGTGCAATACTAAATAGAAATGCAAATGAATATGGAAGAGAAAGAAAGTATTGGTGCAAAATATATTGGATTAAATTGATTTAGATAACTTCCAGAATACTTCTTTTGATTGTTTTCAAAGAATCCCTAAAATTCTTTACTTGACAGTTCAGTTTATTGCAAGGAAAAATACTATCTATTTATAGAGTATGCTCTAGGCAAAATTATGAAACATGCAAATTTTATTTTCTGTATCATTATGTATTCCAAAGTTAAACTCAGTGTGTACCCTGTCTGCATGCAATTACTTAAGGTTTGGTCTTGACTGCTGCAAAATTAAATGTTCTTCCTCCTAAACTAGATAATCTACTCAGATTAAATAAAAAATACAAGTTATGATTGCTTGAGTTTCATTTTTGCAGAGTTTTTCCTTTACTTAGTAATGTGTATTTTCAAGGAATTATTTTTTAAATATTTTTTATTGTAATTAATAAAAGGGTTACATCAAGGAATTATTTTATATAGCCTTAGTCTTTCTTCATTGGTTAGGTTAGAGGCAGATGTCTTTTTCTGAAAAACAAACAAAAAAAGTTAACACAAAAGTTGCTTAAATTAGATAGCATTATGTTTCCCTGTCCTGTAAGCATTAATGCTTAAAAACCAAAAGGTGATTGAAAAAGTGGAGCCCACTCTTCTGGCACCTCATATCTCTGCCCTACAAAGCACAGATGTTCTATCCAAATACCTGCCTAGACCTAAACTGAGAAGTGACCAAAAGTCTGTTGGCAGTTGCCCTTTAAGAATGTGCCAAGGTAGGTGTTATAATCCTGGCTGCTCAGGGAACTGAGATCTGAGAACCATGGTTCAATGCCAGCCTGAGAAGGATAACTTTGTGAGTCTCTTATAATCTTCAAAAATTGCGAGGAAATAAGATGGCGCCAAAACAATGGGAACCCAGCCTACCTCTCTCCCACAAAAAGATAGAATCAGGGAATCACGCGGTCAAGTAGGCTTCATCCCACAGATGCAGGGCTGGTTTTACATATGCAAATTAATCAATGTAAAACATCATATCAATAGAGACAAGGATAGGAATCATATGATAATCTCTCTGGATGCAGAGAAGACATTTGACAAAATACAACATCCATTCATGTTAAAAGCACTAGAAAAATAGGAATGAAGTAAATTCCTTAAAATAATTAAAACCATAAATGAAAAACCTGCAGCCCCTATTAAACTAAATGGAGAAAGACTGGAACCATTTACCTTAAAATCATGAACAAGACTGGGGTACCCACTCTCTCCACTTCTCTGCAATATAGTGCTGGAACCCTTAGCCAGAGCAATAAGGCAAGAGAAGGACATCAAAGGGATCCACATAAGGAAAGTAGAAATCAAACTATCTCTATTCGTAGATGACATGATCCTATACCTAAGTGACGCAATAAGCTCCACTCCTAAGCTCCTAGAATTAATAAAACACTTTAGCAAAGTGTCAGGATACAAAATTAACCTGCAAAAGTCAGTAGCTTTCTTGAATGCCAACAATACAGATGGACAAATCAAGAAAATGATCCCATTTGCAATAGCCCCCAAAAGAATAAAATACTTAGAAATTAACTTAACCAAAGATGTAAAGGAATTATTAAATGAAAACTATAAAAGCCTAACAAAAGAAATTAAAAAGGACACCAGGAAATGGAAAAATGTCCCATTCTAATGGGTAGGGAGAAACAATAAAGTGAAAATGGCCATACTGCCAAAATTGATATACAAATTCAATGCAATCCTCATCAAAATCCCAAAAACATTCTTTTCTGAAATAGAAGTTTAATGCAAAGGTTCATATGGAACAAGAAAAGACCTAGAATAGCCAAGACAATAATAAGCAAAAAGAGCAATGCCGGTGGCATAACAATACCAGACTTCAAACTCTTCTATAGAGCTATAATAACAAAAACAGCATGGCTTTGGCACAAAAAGAGACTAGAAGATCAATGGAACTGAATAGAAGATGTAGAAATAGAACCACATAACTATAGCCAACTTGTATTTGACAAAGGAGCCAAAGATATACAGTGGAACAAACATAGTCTATTCAATTATTGGTCCTGCAAAACTGGGCAGCCTGTGCAGAAATCTAAAAATTGACCCTAGCCTTTCTCCAAGCACAAGCATTCACTCAAAATGGATAAAAGATCTCAATGTCAGACAGGAAACCTTGAAAATGCTACACGATAGAGTTGGAGAGACACTGGAATTCATAAGCACAGAGTTCCAGGGTTACAAGAGATTGGAGAGAAACTCAGTAAATGGGAATTACTTAAAAATAAAAAGTTTCTCCACAGATAAAAGCATAGCCACTAAAGTAGAAAGACAGCCAACCAACTAGGAAAAGATATTTACCAATAATACATCAGACAAATGCTTAATATCCAGTATCTACAGGGAACTCAAGAAACTAATCCCCCCCCAACCCAACAAACCATTCACTAAATGGGCAAGAAAACTAAAGAGAAACTTATCAAAAGAAGAGCTTAAAATGGTAGAAAAGCATGTGAGAAAATGTTCATCATCCATTGTCCTAAATGAAATGCAAATAAAAACAACCCTAAGATACCACCTTACCCCAACAAGAATGGCCAACATTTTTAACTCAGACAATGATCGTTGCTCATGGGTTTGTGGAGAAAAAGGAACCCTACTGCATTGCTGGTGGGATTGTAAACTAGTTCAGCCACTCTGGAAAGCAGTGTGGAGGTGCCTTAATGACCTGAAAATAGACCTTCCCTACAATCCAACCATACCATTTGTGGGCATCTATCCAGAACATCATGACCCAAGATATGATAAGGACACCTGCTCAGCTATGTTCATCTCTGCACTATTCACAATAGCCAGGCGATGGAAACAATCCAGATGCCCCACTGCAGATGAATGAATACAGAAAGTGTGATATATATATATATATACACACACACACACACACACACACACACACACACACACACACACACAAAATAGAATTCTACATAGCCAACAGACATGGTAAAATAGTGGCATTTGCAGGGAAGTGGATGAATCTAGAGTGAATCATGTTGAGTGAAACAAGTCAAGACCAAAGGAACAAATGTTACATGGTATCCTTAATATGTGGCTATTAGATTCAAACAGTGCAAGAGCAAGGACTCAATACTTGCATATCCAATGCTATGGACATGGTATTGGAAATATAAACATAACTACATAGACATAAAAATCTATGAATATAGACATAATGTTTATTACATAGATTATTATGTAGCTATGACATATAAACCCTCAACCTAATTTTAATTATGTTCTAAAATCTAAGTGCTAGTGATTGTATATAGAGATTCCCTTCTTGAATACTTGTTTGTTAAATACATCATTTGAAATATGATGTAAAAATCAATGTTAATAAATTGTTTAATAAAAATATCACCAGCAAATGAGAAGCGAAACTGTACTTCAAAGTGGTAGAACACTAGGCTCGAGCAAAAAGAGCCCAAAGACAGTGCCCAACAACTGGAAACAAAAAGATAGGGAAGTGGCAAGAGCATGGCCTAGTGATAGAGTGCTTGCCTAGCATTCACGAAGCCTCAGGTTCGAACCCTCATTACCACATACACAGAAAAAAGCCAGAGGTGATGCTGTGGCTCAAGTGATATAGCACTAGCCTTGAGGAAAAAAGTTAAAAATAAAACAAAAGAAACAAAACCAAGGGCAATGTCTAGGCCCTGAGTTCAAGCCCCAGGACTGCCAAGAAAGAAAGAAAGAAAGAAAGAAAGAAAGAAGGAATGAAAGAAAGAAAGAAAGAAAGAAAGAAAGAAAGAAAGAAAGAAAGAAAGGAAGGAAGGAAGAAAGATAGAAAAAAGAAAGAAAGAAAGAAAGACAGAGAATGAAAAAAAAGAAAATGAAAGAAAGCTAGGAAGGAAGGAAGAGAAATAAAAGAAAGAACCCCCCTTCAATACACACAATCCCATAAAGGGGTTGTATATTATAGATGTACTCATCTATATGTGTTGCCTACATATTGTGCATATGTAAGTAGGGGTCAATTTTTCTCATTCAGTTGATCATAGGGAACGCTTCTTGATATCCTATGTGTGAGTTGAATTAAAGAAGCCAATGAGTTGTTGGACAGTACTGGAAGCCATAGGCACTTGCACCTCTTTCTTTGTTACATATAATAGTTTTTAAAAGATATTTTATGTTCTGGTGGGTTAGATAACACCCATTTGTTGATGGGTAGCCTTCTATATACAGTGATGTTGTAACTCATGACCAAGCACTATCTCTATTAAGTCATATCTATAGTCCTTTATCAGAAAGGGAGCAATTACTCCCTTTGTGTAAAGATCCAATAGCCCAAGATCCAAGTATGCTTTACCCTTATGTATCTCTCAATGCCTCCTCCCAGACTTCTGTCTGAACTGACTCCACAAACAGAGGTGGATCAGCTAAAATACATGGTTTGACCAGGAAAGCAGCTACAGCAGTCTGGACTCATTGCACTGGGCTTTTTTTTTCCCTGGGCCCACTCATTTACAAATAACATGGTCAGATGAGAAACATGTCACTCACAAAATCCAATGAGACACCAGAAACACAATTTTCATTACATTATAGGAAGAATCAGTTGTAAAATCTCGTCTTCATCTTAGAAATAAATAAATTTGCCTCTCCTACACCAGTAGACTCCTAGACTTTTCTTTCTTTTTTGGTCACTTGTGGGACTTGAATGCTGGACCTGGGCACTGTCCCTGAGTTCTTCAGCTCAGGGCTACTGCCCTACTCTTTGAGTCACAGCACCACTTCCTGTTTTCTGATGGTTAATTGGAGATGAGAATCTCACAGACTTTAGTACCAGGGCTAACTTTGAACTGTGATCCTCAGATCTCAGCTTCCTGAGTAGCTAGGATTATAGAGGTGAGCCAGCGCACCCAGCTAACCCCCTAGAAATTTTACTGAATTGAACACCTATTTTTTTTTGTCAATTAAGCTTCTACCTTGTGCCTTGCCAACATATCTTGAGTGTTTGGTTGTCTCAATTACTAGATAAGTCAGTAGGAGTAGAGTAAGAAAGAGCACCTCATGATAGCAACATGCCTTAGTTGTAGAGCACTTGTCTAGCATGAACAAAGACCCAGATTCTATTCCTATGTACAATGTACACAGAAAAAGCCAAATGTGGTGCTGTGGCTCAAGTGGTATAGCACTAGCCTTGATAAAGCTCAAGGACAGTGCTCAGGACCTGAGTTCAAGCCCCAGGATGGGCAAAAAGACTTATAGGTCCCTCTGAAAAAAGCAGGGAAGAAAAGAATCGAGTAAACATTGATTATCAGAGTTATTGGGGCTCTTACTTTTTTCTGTTTGTAATTCATGTAAGGCCTGTGTACACCTGACCTAAATAAAGTAGTTTACTTCTTGGACCAAGTGATCATATAGCAATATCTTTACTCAATCTGTTCTTATTTCTTTTTTTTTACTCTGTTGTCCAATATTGTAATGATGCCTCTCTTGTATAGGGAGGTTAAGTTCCACCATTGATTCCTACCATTCTATGATCCAGCACTACCTTTATAGTTCAGAATCCAGTTTAATGGTAGCTGTTCTTCCCTGCAGCTTACATTGTCAGTAAGGTGATACCCCTCTCCCAAACCCAAAATAATGTTGAAAAAATGAATTCTGTGAACCTTTTTATGAATGGACAATATGGGTATGATGAATTCCCTCTAATTCCCCATTCTTCCTATGTTTTGCACATTTTCCTCTGTAGTATTTCTGGCTTTTCTGTGTTATTTAGTGTAGGCCATTACTTTTTGATTCATTTGTAATCCAAGTAAACTGTTAGAGACCTTTCTACATCTCCAACATTAATTCCCATACTAATAAATTTGGTCTAACGAAAATTTATGTTCCTTCCACCACCATCCTTTATCATTAATATTTATTTGCACACATATTCCCTAGAATTATCTGCAAATAAATTGTAAAATTCTTCCAATCCTTTTGAAGTTCAGTCCCTCACAAGTCATATTTTGAACCTCTCTGAGAAGGAAGTGTCCAGACTTGAATCTCCTGTCAGGCATAGGAGCAAATAGGAGCTGTTGGCTGGATCCTTGGTACACTTGGCATTGCATTTCCTGGCAACTATGTCAATGAATCGTATAACTCCACTGATAGAGGAAACCAAGAAGGATTTACATCTTTACTTCTCCCATCTTTACTACAATCTTTACATATACTTTTACTCTTTTATTTAGTTCCTTGATGTTTCCCAATCAATGTCATTCACTAACAGAGGGTATTTTGTGATGGTAACAAGGCAATTTGTGGTGCAATTCAGCCACTGGTAGGGCCATATTCTGGTTGCTACAAGAGATAAAGATTCACTTAAGGAAAGCATAGAAATTCAGATCAGTTATATAGTTTGAGATGGGAATTTAAAGCCCTTAGCTCATTCTACTTTCTCCAGTTTATGTTAGAGAAAGCAAATAGCCGATCTTATATTACTTGACTAACAAAGCTGTTTTGTTATTAGAAACAGAAACCTTACCTTATCTAAGTGTCTTCACTAGGAGTAGCAACAATGAAATTTCATATATCATGAATTCAAATCATGAATTGCTAAAGGTCTCACTAATCTAGAAATACTTAAATTAACTATAAATTGAATCAGATTAAAGAGTGAATTTTTGAAATTTCAAAGACAATTCAGAAGAGGCCACTTTAGGATTCTGCTCATTAGAGGTATGGCTGGAATTAAAATACGCATCCATTTGTATTTGTCCACTGTTCCTCAGAGAAGCTGTACTTGCACACACGTGTGTGTGTGTGTGTGTGTGTGTGTGTGTGTGTGTGTGACTAAAATGATGGTTAGAGGTAGCAAGTTTAAAATATGTCATTAGCCCAGTAGGCTAGAGGGTCTCACATAGAAATCTATGTGGAAGTCTTGAAGTAAAATTTTTCTTGAGAAAAACCTCAAGGCTTTCTTTTAGAACTTGGAAACTAAATTTTAATCTTTTTTTTTTTCCAGTCCTGGGCTTGAGCTCAGAGCCTGAGTCTTTGGACTTTCTCAAGGCTAGAGCTTTACCACTTGAGCCTCTTCTGACTTCTTTTTTTTTCTATGTGTGTGGTACCAAAGAATAGAACCCGGGTTTTCGTGAATGCTAGGCAAGCACTCTACCACTAGGCCAAACTCCCGGCTAGAACTTGGAAATTAATTTTTGATGCCTACCTACATGACAGAGAATAACCTTATTTAGTTGAATTAGCAGAAGGATGATGCTGACTACCTCTAAAATGGACCTCTGTAGTATGATGGATACTGTAGGCTAGCCAAGCTGGCATCTAGAGTAAAAGTCTATCAATACGAAGCATTGATACTGACCAGGTTTACAGTTTCGTTATGGGAGCCACAGCTCCCATACCACAGTAGGGATGGATGTAAATGAACCTCTGCTTTACTCTTTTCTTGAATATTCTAGGGAAGATTCTTCCTGTGCACTAGAAGATATACCAGATAGCAAGGGGCAACGTGGGAGGAATTTAAAGTCACCTCACTCATTTATCACTGGGGTTCTCATAAATAATATTAACATGCTTTTGATGATCAAAGCCATAGACTTGACACACTGTGCGACATCCCAGCCTGACACAAATAACTTTGATGATTTGGGGCTGTTAGATTAAAGAGAAATAAATGGCACAATAATTGATAAAGTTGTTTCTCACATGGCTTTGAGTTGTCAAGGATGACATAGAAATAGACATTTCACAGATAAGAGCATAACTAGCAAGTTATTTGGAAGCTAACTTGCATTTCTACCAGAATAAGAAATTACCTTATTTATGTAAGTTTAACCCCTCTGTTAATTATCTTCAAAATAATTTTTAAAACAAGAAACCCAAAAATAAGTCAGGGGGAATAGAATGGAAAATGTGTTGGAGGTAGGATATCATTAAGAAAGCCTATTAGTTTAATATAGACACACATGGTTTCATATACAGAGAAATCCAGTTGTAATCTGAGCAGAATAATTCATGAAGTTTCAGGTAGACATACCACCTTCTTCAGTAGGACACAATCATTTCCATTGGTGTGTGCCTGATTTTTTGCCATTCCTTTTCAAAGAGGGTGGAGCAGGGTAAAAAGATAATTTTACAATGGAGAAATCTGACAAATAATACCTCTGGCAGGTGATTAGGTGAGAAAGTGTCATTAATAGTATATTGATAGTTTATATTCTCTTGGTGTGGGTTTACATTGTTACCAAGGCTTTAACTTAGGACCTTGCACTCTTGCTTGGCATTATAGTATATTGATTAATTGAATGGGATGCGAAGTGCATCTTAACACCCTCTTCTCCTCCATTTCTCATACTTACATAATACAAAATATTATATAATATCATATCATATGGATATAATATGAAAACAAAGCGGGTATAATTACAATGGAAAAAACACTTCTGACCAGTTCTCAATACTACCATCTTCAAGTTCACTAAAAACAATGGATTCTGAAACATAGTTATAGCCAAGAATGTCTGAGGAGAAAAGGCATGATGTGATCTCTGTGGATCAGGAAAGGAAACAGTGCAGAAAAGGGGCATTCGAAGAAAAGGAAGAGAATATAAGAAATTTAGATAGTAATAATATGTTGATAGTGTTTCCTTAACTAGATCAAATATGTTACACTAAAATGAAATATTGGATAGCTAGGAAATAATTCAGTCAAGTTTGCATATATATTCATAAATTTCAAACTATTCTGCCATAAAATGTTTATACAAAAAATAAGACTCGACTATTTAAAAATAAAATGATGCAACATATATTAACAGTTTTCAATTTATTTCTTGTGGATCATGGGGCTTGAACTTGGCCTGGGCGTTGTCCCTGAGTTCTTCAGCTACTACCTTACCCTTGAGCCAAGCCCCACTTCCTGTTTTCTTGAGGTTACTTGGAGATCAGAGCCTCAGGTCCCTCTGTGCCCTGGCTGGCTTTGAACCTTGACCCTCAGATCTCAGCCTCCTGAGTAGCTAGGATTACGGGTGTGAGCCACTGCACCAGGTTCTTGTTTTCAAAATTTTAATGACTAAAGAATAGTTTCATCGGAGCTATAAAATTTGTTACATAGTAGGTGAAATACTCTGAGTCTTATAAAAATCCCTTTAAAATAAACCACTATTAAGTTTTGTCTAATGATTTGATAAAAGAAGACGCAAGGCTAGAAGTATTGAAAAGATATATGTGTTAGAAAGTGAAAACAGAACTCAGATACAGTGCCCAGGCCCAGAGTTCAAGTCTGACAATCAACCAAAAAAATGTGAAAACATAAATATTGTACCTATTTGAATATGTCACATAATTAAGAAATAGTGTCTTAAATATATATACCAAATTAAACATATAAAATCAAATATGAAAAATATGTTTAGATAATGGTTTAATATCTGTATCTATTTCCGTGGTTAGTTACTAGCAGCAAGAATTTGTTGACATCTACTATTTTTATGTAAGCTATCAATACTAAAGTTTTCTTGGTTCCATAGTAAAAGAATAGCTCCTTGTTAAAGATAGAAATCAGCAGATGTTTACAATTTTTTCAAAAGTATTATTCAACAGAAATTTGTAAAAAGATGGTTAACGTAGAAATGTGTATTAAATATCAAATATTAAATATTAAATTGAGAAATTTCTTCATATTGCTCTTTACGGAACATCTCTTGTTATCTAGCTGTACTGTAATTGGCCATCATGTTGACTATTAATACAATAAAATCAGACTCTGAATCCATATGACTTTTCCAGGAAAACTACCACATATCATATGACACACTCAGTTACTACAGAGAAAAGTTGATCTCTGACTTCAAAGCTGAGAGTCACTGTGTACTCGTGCCTCATGCCTGTAATCCTAGCTACTCAGGAAGTTTACCTCTGAGTATTGTGATTTGAAGTGTGCCCAAGTAGACAAATCTGTGAGACTCTTAACTCCAGTTAAACAGAAGAAAGCTGGAAATGGCAGTCTGACTAAAGTGATAGAAAACCAGCCTTGAGCCTAAAAAGCCCATGGGAATGCAAGGTCCTGAGTTCAATCTCCAGTACTGGCACAAACAAAACACAAATTGTTGACATTAATAATCCATCACACTTACCTGATGATGTAGACATCAACATCCTACAATAAACTCCTGACACAGGATAAGATGGCTTATTATTCCGAACCCAAATTGTTTTCTGAGTAACAGTGTTCTGTTTTGACATTAACCATACCCTTTACTTTGAAGTCTCTTTTTCCTATCCATTTTGGGAGGCTCTAATTTGCTTTGTTTAATAATATAAAAATATGATTAAAGTGATAGCTTTGGTTTGTGAAGTTAAAAACAAAATTAGGAACAATTTTAATACACATGCATTTCTGTCTATACCCATCATTTAGATGTGATAGTGTCCTCTGTATGAAAATCTTCATTGGATATTTCATAAATTAATTCATCTCAATTTTATCACCTCTGATAAATAGCTTGCTTCCTTGCATCATACTGTTTGTAGATAAAGTTCCAGGGGGAATTATTCATGCATGTAGCTTTTTAATTAAAAAGAGAAAGATTAGTCAACCTTTTTCCAAGAGATAACCAGATGAAAAACAACTTTTAATTACTGCTTTTGAAGTTTTTTATGCCCTCTTCACAAGCTTGAGTTTCTAAATGGTTGATATTGAGTTAAGAATGAGAATGGGAGGATAATAATGTTTTCATTCACTTCTGAAGGCCAACAGTTAGAGAGGCTCATGAGAATACAAGTCTCCCACCAAAGAACTCTATAGCGTGGGCAGCAACACAAAAACTGAGGGTGAGGAAATCTGTCTTCCTTTCTCTCTCTGCCTGTCAGCATACTCTGGAGTTCTTTATTGATGTATAAACCTAGCAAGTACTTCCCAATTTATATTATGTTGATGTTACTATTACACTGTATGTTATGATTAATGGCTTACCATTTCTGTCTTTCAGACTACCTTTTGTGGTGCCACAGCACATGGATTTCAGAACTACCTGTGAGGAGGTAGGTAGAACGGCTTTGTGCCTTTTTTTTTTCACAAGAACAGAGTATCACCTGGAAATATTTGGCCCCACTTTTCTGCTTTTGTCTGAGAATGAATGACCGGTTCATTTCCCTTCCAGAATATATTTTTATGTTGCAGATCTAGAAAATCTGGGGAAGTCCCAGATTTAAAGTCTTTCCTTTAGAAGACTCGCTCTGTGTAACATAATTGAACTGTTCTTCTCCATCAACCATGCATTATGTGATTTCAAGGAGTGTCACTGTTGGAAGATTTTTTTTCTCATAAATGACTATGAATTAGAAGACATAGATGATTCCTTTAGGCACTCAAATCCTATGACTTCTTTTAAGTATTTCAGTGCTATTTGATATTCTCGCTGCACTGGCACCAGACTTTGGTAAAAGTTACAGTTAGACGTTGCTTTTTCAAGGTTATTGAAGACTGTTCATCTGTACAGCACAGAAGTAGTGTCTCTACTTGAAATTCCTTGGCATATAATCATTCTGCCTTTGGAAGAAAGGCATTCATTATAGTAAATATAAGTCTTTTATCCGTTTCTCATTTGTCAGGCAAAATGAAAATACACATAGGTTAAACTGTTAAATCTGGTTAAATATTATAAAATATTTTGTATACTAGAAGCACAATAAATACAACTCGAGATTACATACAGTAAAAATCAAAACAAAATGATAAATCCTTACTTCTCTACATTTGTGAAATGTTATGTTTTTATATTATTGAATGAATTTTCAATTGAATATGAAATTTCTTATTTTCACCTGTAGGAAAATATTTACTTAGAATGTGTCACAGTGAGGTAGTCACAGTTAGGCCATGCCTGTAATCTTAGCTACTCAGGAGGCTGAGATTTAGTGATTGTAGATCAAAGCCAGCCCAAACAGGAAAATCCCTGAGACTCTTATATTCAATTAATCACAAGAAAACAGGAAGAAGTACAATGGATCAAGTAGTAAAGCACTACGAAGCTTGAACAAAAGACTTCAGAGACAGTGCCCAGACCCTGAGTTCAAACCCCACAACTGACTAAAATAGTCACATTGTAAAGTTTAGAATGCAAGTACATAATATTTTTAATCTTAAGTCGCTTAATATTTTCAAATCATTGAGTAGGATACTTTGCAAATATTAATGATAGTACTTTTTAAATTAGATGATAGTTATTTTATTACAAAGTCCTTTCATGTGCAACACTGAACATTTTAAGATGTGTCACTTTTTCAAATTTTTAAACTACCATATATCAAACATTTTAATATTGAATTTAATATTGAATTATCATATCAGAAGTTTTGTATGCTACTTTAAGCTTATATTTTAATTGCGGTAAATCTATTTTAATTGTTTTATCATAATTTTGTAGGAAGTCTTTGATTTCCATCAAAATATTATCTTCTTTTTCATAATGGTGCATTCATAGAACTGAGTAGAAATTTATGTGAATAAGACACCTGGGACCCATGTGAGTTTACTAGGTAATGATAGATATTAGCCAAATAATATCATAACAACTGAGCTGGGTAAGATGCCATCATATTTGTAGGCCTTTATTTATTTATCTATCTATCTATCTATCTATCTATCTATCTATCTATCTATCTATCTATTTTGCCAGTCCTGGGCTTGGGCTCAGGGCCTGAGCACTGTCTTTGGGTTTTCTCAAGGCTAGAGCTCTACCACTTGAATCACAACACCACTTCCGGCTTTTTCTATATATGTGATACCAAGGAATCGAACGTGGGTTTTCGAGCATGCTAGGCAAGCACTCTACCACTAGGCCAAACTCTGGGCCCCTCTAGGCTTATTTTTAAACAAAACTGTTTTAAGGTTTGAGCTTTTCCACTTACAGTTTTACTTATTTTACAATGGTAATGCCACTGTGACCATATAACTCCTGCTTCTGTCATACTCAGTCTTCATTTCTTCAATGAACCCATTGAAAATCAGTCCCACTTTAGATTCTGTGCCTCATAAGAAATAGAGCTATACTAGACAAGACAATATTCTTATATCTTCCACACATGGTTGGACTGACAGAATCCTAAAGTATTTTAAATATTTCCAAACACCTCTGAAGATAGACCTGACTCAGAGTTTGCTGAAAATTTATAATCTTATGATTTTAAGGGAATGGAAATAATAAAAGGAATTTACTATAGCCATCACTTTGCTTTAGAGGGAATGGAGAAATTTTATTAATGCCAAGAGCAATTTAATTAATCAAAAATATATAGCTATAATTTGTGACTTAGGACTCCTGGCAACAACTTGAAATATCCTTCAAAGTTACTGCATTGCATATAGAATTATGTAGAGTCAAAGATGTGTTAAATAAAGCTCATTTTCCCTTAACTCTTAATAGAGAATAAAGATGAAATTTGTTATCAAGACTGGTAAGGTGCAAGGTGTTCAACTCTGTATTTAAAAAAATCAGAGGAAGAAAAACCAGATAATTTCCATTCAAAATTATATTAATTTTCTAATATAAAGTCTATAAATGTTACTTTTGTTTTTACTTAATTATTGCTCTTGCAGTCAGAAACAGAAATGTTGAACTAAAAGTCAAGAGAGAAAATGGAACAAATATAAAATTTATAACTTGGAGGAACCCCCAGATGTATTTATGATTATTTCTGTTTAAAAATTGCCATCTATCTCTCTGCTCTGGTAGCTCATCCCTACAATCCTAACTACTCAGAAGACAGATATGAGGATTGAGGTTTCTATTCAGCCTGGACAGAAAAGTTCATGAAACCCTTCTCTCCAATTAATCAACAAAACTCTGGATGTGAAGGTATACTCAAATGGTTGAGGGCTAACCTCAAATGAAAAAGCTAAGCAATAGCACCCAAGCATTCAGTTCAAGGTACATAGTACCATCACAAGAAACAGTACCATCCAAATAAATCATAAATCAGTATGTTTTCTTTAGTTAAGCTTTTCCTATTTAATTTTCAAATATATATTCCTTAACATATGATCCATATTTCTATATTGACTATAAGCATTTATATTCTGAAATATGCATTTGTTTTTTTCTTTTTTTCTTTCCTTTTTTTTGTCCAGTTCTGGGCCTTGAACTCAGGGCTTGGACACTTTTTGCTTGAGGTTAGCCCTCTGCCATTTGAACCACAGCACCACTTCTGGCCTTTTCTGTGTATGTGATATCAAAGAATCAAACCCAGGACTCGGTGCATGCTAAGCAAGCATTCTAAAACCAATTCACAGTCCAGACCCTGCATTTCTTTTCATATAAGGCTGGGCTAGGATGAGTGAGTCATACCTGTAATCCCAGCTTCATGGAGGCAGAAACTAGGTGGATCATGCTTTGATACTAGCTCAGGTGATATCCATATCAGTCAATAAGCTGAGTGTGGGGGTATACATCTATAGTTCTAGGCATACGGGAGTTACAGTCTAGTCCAGTCTAGGAGAATATCAGTCTACTCCAGACCCAACACAAAATCAAAATATACAATATGAAAAATAACTAAGGTATAAACAGGGACATGGCTTAGGTTGTGGTGTACCCTCAATTTAAACCTCAATATTGCTAAAAAATAAAAATAAAACAGTTTTGCAGGATATAAGGGCATTTCCATGAAATTATATCATTGAAGGCTAGGTAACTATGTTGCTTTGCATAAATATAATATGAAGTTCACGTAACATCAAAATCACTTAACATATTTTCAAAATTTATACACATGGTACCACAATATACAACTGTATTCCACAATTTGATAATTTAAATGTATATGTGATTTAGTTTATTCTAAATATACTGAAACATAATCTATAACAATGATCCAACTTAAAGTTCAACTTTTGCCATTGATTTCTTAAGTATTAGTCTATTAAAAATGTCAGCATACAGATTGTTAGAGGAAACATACAAAAATTGGTGATATGCAGAAGCATGAGATCCAGACACTGAATATGATCCTTAAATAAAAGGGCATAGTTGGAGTTTAAAACTCTAGCCCATGAAGATGAAAAAAATGAGATATGGGTGATTTCAAAATCCAGAACATTATTTTTAGTGTGATAGATGGTCCTCATGATGACAAATACCTGGGATAAGTCTCCTAAAAGATTTGGATACAATGTTGGAATTTTAGTCTTTTTTGGGTTAAAGAATTTTCAAAACGATGATTGAAGACGACTCTTTTTTCTCTTTTGTGGTATCTGCTCAAGTAGATGTAAGTACTTTGTTCATGTCTCTCATTGGCTGGGCAGAAGCCTAAAACAAAAACATCAGAGGGACCCTGGTCCTAGGTGTCTTCTTAGACTGTCACACCACAATAGCTGGGGCTCAAAAACCTCCGCAAGTATTGAAAGAAACCTGCAATAAATGAACTAACTAGTTGTGACTTTATAGATCAATAATCTTCAATAATTATGACAGTCCTAACCTAGTTATTGAAATCTTCTGCCAGTTAACAGTGTAGAAATGGAAGCTAAAAATGTGATGTAGAACCGATTGTTACTGAAGGGAATACAGATGATGCCGCCAATACACAAGACAGATGTATGTCAGGGATGAATATTTATTTAATGAAAGCTCTGAGTCAGAAAAGGCAGAACTTGTGTTTGGATAAAGTAGTATCAGCAGACTCTAGACACACATAAATACAAACAACGACATCTACTGAGACTTGAAAAAATTTATTCATCTAAGAAAATGACTGATTGGAAATAAAGCATGAAAGAGAGGAAAATGATAAAAATACAGTTTGAAGGGCCAGGAGGGTGGCCTAGTGGTAGTGTTTCCCTAGCATGCAGGAAGCCCTGGATTGGATTTCTCAGTGCCACATACACAGAAAAAGCTGAAAGTGGTGCTGTGGCTCAAGTGGTAGAACCTTAGCTTTGAAAAAGCCCAGAGACTATGCCCAGCCCCTGAGTTTAAGTCCCAGGACTAGCAAAAAAATACAGCTTGAAGCACGTGTCTGAAATAACATTTGGTGCACTACTACTATAGTTACAATGTTCTGTAGAATAAAATACTCAAGACCTCTATAGAATAAAATACTCAAGACCTCAGAGTCATAAAACATATATATAGGGAAATATCAAAAAATATCTGTTGTGTATGTGTTGTAGTCTCTTTGGTTTCTCATACCTGGTATGATTCACTTGAAAATATAGACTTTTAAGGTGTCATAAAATCAAATTATATATATATATATATATATCTATATTTAAAGAATAGGATACAATTTTAAAAGACTAAGTTGTTTTCTTTTTTTAACCAGAGTGTGAACTCAGGGCCTCTCACTTATTCAGATTGCTTTCTTACTGGTGCTCTATTATTTGAGGCACTTCTCCCGCTGAGCCCTTTGTTGATGAATTGGAAATTGAGTAGACTTTTCTGTCCATGCTATATTTCATCAGGTTCCTCTAGATCTCAGATTCCTGGGTAGGATCACAAGCATAAAAGCATTATCTATCAGTACCTGGAAATACTTTAACATACAAATAGTAGGTGATAGTTATACATAAGTCTTTAAAATTAGGGTTATGTATAGAGGGGGTACAGTAATAATCATAAAGTAGTGAGTACATTATCTCTTCAATATTGTTATCCTTCCCATGTTTTTCTCCCAATTTCCCTCCCCTTACCCCCTCTCAAGTTGTAAAGTTTATTTCCAACATATTGTCTTGTGAACATCACTGTTACACTCATTCATCTAAATTTTTGAAGTCTAAATCAGCTTCAAAGTTGAAGCTAGTTCTTTAAATAGCTTAAATGTGAGGTGTGTTTCTATAACAAGTAATAAAAGCTTTGCAATTTCGTAGGCATGTTTTGTTCATTTACAGAAAACAAAGTCAATGCTTACTTTAGAAAGTATTACCTTTTAATACTTAAATTCCTTTCACCAAATTGTTTCCAGTGTGGAATTTAATAAATTCAAATGTTATGTTTGGTTTATCTAGGATAGAAAGCCAACATTAGACTTAGTGCCATTATTATGAGTCAATTCTTAAAATATTTTCTTTTCTTTCTTTCTTTTTTATTTATTTTTGTCAGTATTGGGGCAAAAACTCAGTGCTTGAGCACTGTCCTTGGGCTTTCTCAAGGCTAAAGCTCTACCACTTGAGCACATTTCCAGCTTTTTCTTTGCATGTGGTATACCAAGGAATCAAACCCCAATCTTCGTGCATGTTAGGCAAGCACTCTACAACTAGGCCAAATTCTTTTCCCCTAAAATATTGTTCTATGCTTATTTTTCACAATGACAATATTGCTACTTATGTACACTATGTACGCTTATGAATACATACCTATTCATGTATATGTGTATATGCAATATATGGATGGCAACAAAATTCAGAAACAAGTAGTTGTTGGTTTATAGTATCACACAAAGGAAGGTGAAGCTGAACGATGGTGGTTCATATCTGTAGTCATAGTTTCTGTGGAGACTGAGAATTGAAGATTACATTCAAAGCCAGATCTGACAGAAAAATTCATGAGACCACATCCAGTGGAAATGTGAGTAACATGATAGAGTGCTAACCTTGAGCAAAAACACCAAACGTGGGGACAAGGTCCTGAGTTCAAGCCCCATTACACGAACACACAGACTATGTAAGATGAATATGTCTTTAATTTTATATGAAAACCAGAGGACAAAAATTAAGATGATTTTTTCATTTTGAAATAATTTTAGCCAAGTTCTGTAAAGACAACACCCTTGCTGTTTTAGGTTGCCAGAACCAAAAGCTGCTGTCACAGACTTGCCTGCCATCAGTACCCCAAAAACAATCTTGAAGGAGGGTCATCAGACTTCTCCCTGTACCTGGCGAGGCCCCTATCAATGCAGCTGCAGGGAAAAGGAAGATTGGTCCTTTGCTCATATCTGCCCTCTGGTGGTAGTAGATTTGATACAAGCTGCGTAATAATTAAAGGTGTCTTCTGCCTCAGAATTATTCCTACTGGTGAAGAAACTCATAATGGCTACAAAGACACCCGTGTGGGTGTCATTCATTGTATACCAGGCAGTTAGCGTAGGCCTCCCTAAATATCTCTTCATGAGGGAAGAACCCAGGCAAGCAGTAAAGAGACCAAAACTCAATGTTCAGAGCCTGGCTTTAGTTTTACCTGTCACTTCTCAATCTATCTCTTTGCATCCCACCTGTAAATACATTTCAGTGTACTGTTAGGAAATAACGTGAAGTAGCATTTCTTGGCACCCACTGCATTCTGTGTAGGTGGTTATTAAGGCACAAATTAGGATGTTCTTCCTCCTGATCTGTTGTTGGCTTCCTCTATTGTCCTATCTCTGAGGGGGATTTTTATGCAGATGTTTCCCTGACTTCGGCACTCCTGCTCAAAGCCCACATTTCTTTTAATAATTAGATATGGCTTTTCCCATTTCCTCCTGACCTCTAGTCTTCTAGAAGAAACACATTTATAAGACATATATATATATATATATATATATATATGCATTGCTCCATCCCGGGCACTTTGCTAGGCCATTATATGACCTGTAATCTCCTGCCAGCTCACACCAGTGCCTGAAATCCTTTTTCATAGCCTCTCCTGAACCACACAGAAGCACACTCAACAGGATGCCTTTTCCTGCTTTTTTACTTCTAATATCACAACATGAGTTACCTATTTATTTTTTCCTCTTGAATAAAATGCCATCTATCACCAGCTGCCTGTAGTTCATGTCTGTAATCCTACTCAGGAGGCTGTGATCTGAGGACCCTTGTTTGAAGCCACTCTACCAAGAAAGTCCAGGAAGATCTTATCACCAACTAACCCGCAAATGAGCCAGATGTGATGTTTAACTGTAGTTGAAGTGGTAGAATGCCAGCCTTGAGCTTAAGCCTCAGTACCTAGCACATGTACACACACACACACACACACACACACACACACACACACACACACACTCACACAGTATTAGTTGTTTTATCTGATCATTGCTTTCTCCATTTTCAAGACAAACAGCATATATTTTCTATCTGTAGAGTCTCCTGAAACACACCAAGGGATGTTAATTGCCCTCTACATGATGCTCTCTTATCGATATTATACTTCATCCTATTTATATGTCTTGCTTTAATAAGTAGAAATGCTATGAAAGTAGGGACATTTGTCAATATAGTATCTGAGATACAATAGCATAACATGATATTTGCAAAATTAATATAGGGAGATTATTAAATCTATTTTTATGCCCCCTGGCTACATTTTCATAGTAGAATATCTCTTTGTGTCAACCTGTTTCCATCTCTCTTTGACCTATTTTCTGCTCGTCTGTCTATTACTATCATCTATCTGATTAATCTCTATATATCTCTCATCTGAGAAGGAAGAACCACTGAACTCAGGTTCACAATTTACTTAGGAAAGTAATTAAAAATTTTACCGTGGCCATACCCTAGCCTTCTTGTTTTAATTTTGCTTTTGAAATAGACTCAGAATATTTTTACTTCCATCTCCCTAGTAGATTCAGGTACAGATATAATCCACCATATTTGGCAGTGAATATTTATTGCTGTATTTATGTGACTTGTGTGTGTGTGTGTGTGTGTGTGTGTGTGTGTGTGTGTGTGTGTTTGGGTGATTCTAACAAAAACTTGCCTCATTTTGAGCTTTTCTACCACACAGAAGTGAGATCAAAGTCTGTGTTTTGTTTTCTAGACACTATCAAGCAATTTAGGGTATTTGCCACACTTCTAAGTCAGAGCTCACTTTGGCCAAATTAGAAATGAGAAATGCTGCTAGCTAGTTTTGAGTTTCCCCCAAATTCCCAAGACAATATTTTATCTCTTTGATGTGTAATAGTAATGCATTTCTGAGCTCTGGGGGAAAGGCTCTGTCTCATCCTAAAATTAAAAGAACATTATTTGTGATTAGTGGCTTTCCTCACACATCTGGGGAAAAAGTTGTCCCAGTGTGTACAATAATACACTGAAAATCATTGAATGTGCTCAATTACAATCACTTGGCTTTGATGTGTTATTTTATATCATCACTCTTCCTTGTGTCCCTCAGGAATGGATGCTATCTCTTGCCCTGGGCCAAGATCATCTGGCAAGCATGAGAGACTACTCCATGTGAAAATTCAGAAAAATCATACTTTATATCAAGGAACCTATCATACGCTCATGTTTAAAAAACAGGCTGTCCTCTCAATGTAACCATTTGAATTCACCATAGCATAGATTAATCTTTGGGCTTGACTGAACACCTGCTGTGTGTCTCAGGCTGCCTGAGGCAGGAAAAGACAAACTTAGAGCAGTTTTCATTTGTTCACAAAATGACTCGGTCTTAAAAATGAACTACAACTCATACCCAGTTGTGAATAGTGGAGGACAAAATGGTATGTATCAGTCAGAAAAAGTGATCTTTGGACATAATCTCTATAATCCTATCAACATTATGGAAAAGTTTTCTAAAGAGAAAAATTCCTGCCTGCCACAGTGGCTCAGGGCTATAATCCTAGCTATTCAGAGGCAATAGATGCACCGTTATGATTTGAGATGAGTCTCAGGAAAAAGGAAATTGGGAGACTACATCCCAAAGTGTGGCTGGGCACATTGTGGATTGCCTCTTATCCCAGCTATAAAAGGAAGCTGAGTGGCTATCCCCAATGATGCACCCCTGTCACCTGTCATCCCCGGTGACAAGGCAAAACACAAGGAAGAGGATCACTGCCCAGTACAATCCAAATTTAATATAAGATCTGACTTTAAAATAACCAATGAAAAAGGTGGTTAGGGATATGGCTCAAGTGGTTGACGAAGTACTGATTCCAAATTCTGTTACCACCACCAAAATTCTAAAAGTAAAGGAAGGAAAGAAAGCAAAAGAGGGGAGAGAGTGGGGAGAGTGAGAGAAACTCTACAGTCCTCCAATAAAGTTTTATTCCAAACATAATTTGAATACTATTCATATTTTATATTTTTCTTAATATTGTGCCCCTTAAATACTAGATACATATGTATCCCCATGTATTTCTTCAGTCATTAAAGTACAGCTCTATTAAAAAAAAACAAATCATCATTTGTTGACTCCACTAGATTGGAGTAAGAGCAAGACATTATATTGGATGTCAAATTTTGTCTTGTATCTGTGATCAGTGGACATATTAAAAGTATTCTTGACTTGTTTATATGGGGCAAATGTACAATGCCAGCTATATGGAAAGCAGAGTTAGGAGGATTATATAGCTTGAGTCTAACCCCAGTAAAAATGTGAGCCTCCATGCAAAAAATAATTTAAAATGTATAATAGGCTGGAGCTAAAATTCAATTGGTAGAAAACTTGCCTTGCAATTGACAGATTCTGAGTTCAAAGCCAGTATTGCAAACCAAACAAATCACACTCCTTAGGGAGAAGATACTTAACCCATGTGAATATGTTAATACCACAGTGTTTTGCAATCTGTTTACATAGTCTCCAAAAATGTGTGAAGCCAAAGCTTTGACTTAGTAATCAAATATTTTAGATCTTTAATTAGACTCTTGAACAACTTGGCTAACAGATAATTCATTTCTGTTCTGGCCTCCTTTCCTCATAATTACATTGTGTGTGTGTGTGTGTGTGTGTGTGTGTGTGTGTGTGTGTGTGTGTGTGTGTGTGTTTTGCTGACAACCACGAATGGCACAGTTGTGGACCCAAGAATAAATTTAACCAAGGAAGGTCTTCAGTCTTAAACTTATTGTAGAAACACCAAGTGGATTGGTACTGGGTACTCAGGTGACAAGTTCTGGGGTAATGAAGCTGGTGTGGGAGGAGGTTTGCTTTTTCGTCTATTTGTAGTGATGAACATGTCCTAAAATTGAATATAGTAATATGCAATTTTAAATGCACTTTAAATTCTTAGGTTTTAAAGGGTTGAATTATATGATATAAATTATGTCCATATACTTTAAAGCTACTATTTCCTACAATGCCACACATTATTTTTGATGTATGTCAGACAGAGCAAGACAGTGTAATTTTCTTACATTGTCTCTATTATCTGAATGTGCGCTTTGCTCCAACTATATCTCTTTTATCTCCACTCCTATATAAAATGTTATTTCCAACTCTCCCTCTTTTTTGATCTCCAGCTCTAAATTTGTATTTATCATGCTTGACTGTAAGTAGGTTCTAAAATTCTAACATATGGACTAAGCATATTTTTTCTTTCTCTCTCTTGGCTTTGTGTTATTAAAGACAAAGACGGGGGTTTGTTTGCTGCAGGATGGTAATCAGGAACCGTTCAAAGTCCGGCTGCACCTAGCCAGAGACCTTCTGATTCTGCAGGAGCAGGATGTGATATGCGTGTCTGGTGAGCCTTTCTATTCTGGTGTAAGTAGCTCTTCCTTCTGTTGACACTTTACTTTGTTTCTTTTTTCTTTCCTGATGTTAATAACAATACTTATTCTAAGCCAGGCTCTGGTGGTTTTTATCTATAGTACTAGCTACTCAGGAGGCTGAGATCTGAGAATCATAGTTCAAACAATCCTAATCTGGGAAGTCCATGAGACCCTTATCTCCAATTAATCAGGAAGCAGCAGAAAGCTGAGTTGTGGCTCCAGTGGTAGAACATTATCAGCTTTGAGTAGAAAAAGCCTCCGGACAGAGCCCAGACTTAAAGCCTCAGTATCAGTGTACACATGCTTTCTCTCTCTCTCTCCCCCCCCCTCTCTCTCTCTCTCTCTCTCTCTCTCTCTCTCTCTCTCTCTCTCTCTCTCTCTCTCTCTCTCTCTCTCACACACACACACACACACACACACACACACAAATGCTTATTTCCAGAAAACTCAAAAGATATTTTCACTATTATTACATTGATAAATTAGCTGGGTCTCTTTTTGAGGATGTTACTAGTATATAGAACAAACTTTAGAGCCTATGGTACATTCATGTCTTTTGAGTTGTCTCTGTCTAGGGAAAGGAGTGTTTTATGATCATGATGCATCCTGACTTTTTACATGACACCAATAGGAACAGTCCATGGTAGGATACCTAACTCTGGTCCTATCTTGCATCTATTAGAATTTGAATTATTAAAAGAAATGATAAGACAGAATCCATGCTCCATTGTGATAAAGGTAGTTGGCTTTTGGTCCTAGATGCTAAACTCAGATGATGCTTTTGCCTGAGATTTCCTTTATGGGATGACAGATTGGTCTTTATGTGTTTAGCAATGCTTTAGCTCTGTAAGTGACATGTCTTGCTGCTGTTAATCCAGTTTAGCAGCACGAATCATCTTCCAAAAGTGACTGGTGTGTCTACCAGCACCAAAGCACAACAATGGATGAAAGTCCATAAAGAATAGACATGATTTGGTAAGAAAATGTGGCACAACTCAAGGAAAGTTCTAGAGTACCATTCATATTGTTGTACCATTAAAAAGACCACTGTAACTGAATAGACATATGTGATCTCAGGAGAGAATGGCAAGAAGTATCCAACTTTCAGCTCCCTGGCTTCCCCAGACAACTACAACTATTTAGCATGAAGATTTAATTTACACCTTCCTAACACACTTCCCTGGGAGAGTTTTGCTGGTGTTGAATAATGCTGAACTAGTGTTTTCACGTCACTTCTTACTAACACCCTATGGGAGTCACACAAGATTCTAAATAAATAGGCCTTTGCTGACAAAAGGTAATGGACATTTTGCAGACTGTTAACTATTCTGTTGTCACAGACCATTTAAATCATCTGAATCATGGCCTTAAATGTCAGGGCTGATTAAACTGTTCCCATGGGGTTTCCTTTCTTCCCCTTGCTTAATAACACATAGATGTTCCATTTCTTCTTTTTCTGTTTCTTTTTATTTTTTTCTTTTCAGGAAAGAGGTATGAGTCAGAAAATCCACTGGAATTAATACATTATTTTTAAAATTGCATTTAATTTTACTGTAAAGGGAATGTATCGAGTACATAAGTAAGATGAGTATATTTCTTGTTGAACAGTGTTACTCTCTCCCTCATTTTCTCCCATTCCTCCTCCCGACTCCCTTCTCCAAGTTCATTTCCCACACAGTATCTTGTTAGATGTTGCATTAGTTCACCCTTTGTCCTTATCTCACCATTTTTTATTCACCTTCCCTTTCTCCAACTGGATAAATGCATATAGAAGACAGCGTAACAAAATCAAAAACAGTAACAACAGGGATTAAATAAAGGAAAAATAACATAAGAAAAAAGGAATAACATCACACGATACATTACAGAAATTAAAACCTCATATGTTATTCCATTTGTTGGAGTTCATTTCAGTTAGCATTATTTTATATGGTCATATGTATTGGGCTATTGTGATCCTATGCTAGGGCTATCTTAGACAGATACTAAATTACATTGAGATGCCCTCTCACTCCAGTTAGAAGGGCCATTATCAAGAAAACAAATAATAACAGATGCTAGTGGTGCTGTGGCCCAAAGAGTACCCTACTACACTGTTGGTGGAATATAAACTGTTCAACCACCCTGGAATGCAGTACGGCAGTTCTTCAGACAACTAAACATAGAGATTCCCTATGACCCAGGAATCCCACTCCGTGGCATTTATCTAAGCAATCACAAACAAGGCCACATTGAAGCCACCAGAAAAACTATGTTCAATGCAGCATTATTTACCATAGCTACCAACCAGATATCTATCAAAAGATGAATAGATCAATAATATATGATACACACACACACACAATGGAATTCTATATTTTCATCAGAAAGAATGACAATGCCCCATTCTCAAAGAAATGGAAAGAAATTGGAAAGAAATCTTATTAAGTGGTTAGACACACTCAAGGAAATGTAGGCTCCATTCAGGATTTAATAATAACGTTTTTTTCAGTTTTTTGGTTAACATAGATAGTATAGAGAGATCCTCTCTCTCTCTCTCTCTCTCTCTCTCTCTCTCTCTCAAAAAATATTGTGATTGTGTGTGTAAATAAAGCGCTTAGAATATTCAAAGGAGTTCAATGTTATGGGTAAACTTGGCAAGGCAATGTCAAAAGAGGCAAAAGTATTTGGCAAAGAGCACCAGGTGCTTGTAATAGCACTGTCAGTAAACTAGAAATCATCTTTGAAAGATGATGTGTATGCAAGGAATTATTACCACTAACTGTAGGACTCACTGAACATTCTCTCTCTACTTGGCAACATGCTTCTGGGCATCATGTCCCTTCTTGGACACCACAGCTTACACAACATGTCAGGAATGGACACAGATGACATAATAACTGTAAAGGAAGAGGTTGTCATCCATTCCTTCAGACAGGGAAAAATGCTAAGAATCCCACAAAAAGAGGAACAAACACACTTAGAAAGGTTGCTGGAAATAAAGACAATGCTCCAAGTTAAATATATTCCCCAGAAAAACTACATACCATGAAAAAATGTCACCAAATAAGCAATTTTACCAGGTGCTGGTGGCTTATGTCTGTAATCTTAGTGCAAATTTGAGAATCTTGGTTCAGAGCCAGATGGGTTCAACAAATAACTGATATTCTTATTTCTAAGGAACCACTAAAAAGCCAGAACTGGAGGCATGGTAATGAACACTCACCCCTGTAGTCCAGTCTATTTAGTATGCATCAAGTTCCAAGCCATACAGAACCCCCCCCCCCCACACACACACACAATGCTGCCACAAACATGAGGCAATATTTTATTCTCACTGGTCAATTCATTTATATTCAAAAGTGAAATTGCTACATGATTCAATATTTTTATTAGTTAACTGAAGGACTGTTTTGTACTTCCTGGTACTTGTAGCAATGTATATTTCAACAAACAGTATGCAGTATTTTGATTTCTTCCCATTCCATGGAAAGCTTCTCTTGTTTTTTTATGGTTTGGAAACTAGCTATTCAAATGAGATTAAAGATAAATCTACCTACAATTTCCTGTGTGTGAAATTCTTGTGCAGTTCCATGTCCAGTTGATTTTTTTCTGCCAGCCCCAAGCTTGAATTAAGGGCCCTGCACTTTTATGGGCTTTCCTCAAGGCTAGCACTCTGCCACTTGAGCCACAGCACTACTTCTGGCTTTTCTAGTATGTGGTACCCAGGAATCAAACCCCGGTCTTCATACATACTAGGCAAGCACTCTTATACTAAGCCAAATTCCCGGCCCCTCCAGATCCAGTATTTTTATGACACCATTTTAATCATGGCACCTATGTCAAATATTATTTATTATTTATACTAAAGCTAGTACATTAGTCTATATATTTGATCTGAGATCAGTAATACATTATTTTTAATGTAAATTTATAGAAAACTTTGAAATCAAGAAGTATGTGGCATCTACTTTTGCTCCTTTCTCAAAAATGTCTCGGATCATTGGATCTCCTGAGATTCCATGTGAATAATACATTATATTTTTAGGTTGAGTGAATGCAGTGTATTTTTGTGAAAATATAACCATGTAGCTTGAGGGTATGGGGGTTGTGAAAAGATGGGGAAAATGATGGAAATGGTGAAAAAATCAAATTTTGATGAATTAAAAGCCCTGTGTGCAACTACTTAAAGATAACTTTAAAAAATAAGCAAAATATACACAGTAGCTCTTTTTAAAAATAGATTTTCCTACTAGTACAAAGAATGTCATTGTAGTTTTGACAAGGACTTATTCTTTCACTCTTCTGATTCATGATCACAGACTGTAATCTCATTCATTTATGGATGTTTTAATCTCAGCAGTGTTTCAATGTTTTGATGTGCATATCTTTGGTTGAATTAATTGCTTAGTACATTCTTCTTTTTGTGATATTGCTAAGAAAATGTGTTCTTAATATCCTCTGTGATTGTTCATTAATAGAAATCTAAATGAATTTTCCATGTAGACTTTGTATATGGCTATTTTGATAGCAATGATTACATTGTTATAATAGATTTGTGAAATATTTAATGTTTACAAATAATAGGGTCATCAGTAAACAGAGTGAATTCTATATTTTTATTCTCATTTTTGACTTTTCATTTTTTTATCCAATTATTCTTACTAGGAGTTCAAATAGTACATTTAAAAAATGTGATTAAAAAAAAAAACAGGCATCCTTTTCTTGTTCCTGACTTTCCTGACTTTAAAAGGGAAACCCTCTGGGGGCAGGTCGGAAGATGGTGCTGAGACAATAGGGACCCAGCCTAGCTCTCTCCCACAAAAGAGAGATTCAGGGAATCCCACGAGCCAACTACCTTAAGAAATTCACAACAGCAAATTCAAGAAGCAATGGAGAAGTACACAAACCAGAAAAGAAACCCAGATAAAGCTTATATCCAAAGTTCTTAAATGTGAGGACCCCTCCCCCACCACTCTCCGCCTGCTCCAAGCCTCAAAGTGGTGGCAGAGGGCGCTGGGCCCGGGAAGACCAGAACTCTAGCAACACCAGCAAGTGGCAGAATCCAGACACAGACCGGGCAAGGGCAGCACAGATGCGGCAGAGACCAGAGGGGAAGCAAATGACAGTCCAACACCACAAAGCAGCTCACATCTAACCCCATCAGTAAGTAATCCAGTGAGTTCCCCCAAACCCATTGGGAAAGCAGAGCTAGTAGCGAGCTACAGAGCATAACCCAGATCCCCCCACCTGGCCCAAAAATGACTGGCAAGTGCAGAGGGGCAAGATTCAGAATCCTATCCCTTCCTCCAATAGCCCCCTCCCCCAGGCCATTGACTGGAGACTGACAGGAGGGCAGATGCTAAGACTCAGCACCCCACCAGAGGGGCCAGAGGTGTCCCTGCTCCCACCAGCCCAATAGCACCCTCTCCCAGGCCACTGAAACTGGAGACTGAGGGGGGCTGAGACCCTGCCTTCCAACAGCAGGTAGGGGTGTGCGGGAGTCTGGGAGCCAGCATATGACTAACCCAAACATCTTGCTGGGAGTCCCCAAGGGAGGCCCATGGAGTCACAGACAAGCTCTCTGTCAAAGTGGCTGAAACACAGCAGGGATCTGAAGGGCAGACCAGCAGGGGCTAAGCTCCACCCCTGAGAGCCAGAAAGGCATGGCTTCTCCCTCGAAGCCCCCATCCTTGTCTGGGCCCTGCCCCTATGAACAGGGCAGGAAAACTAGCTATCCGCGGGGCTAGCTGAGGCTGAAGTGCACATCTCCATCCTACAGCCCACTGTGGAGCCACAGGTTGGGCTGAGAGCTAGCCGTGCAAGGGTACATAGCCTCTAGGAACAGGCCTAACACCTGGAAAAGCTACAAACTCTGACCTAGTCAGGGGCGGGACCAATTTGGCTGACAACCACAAGTATTCACAGATTCCCAGAACCACCAGCACCAAACCCAGTAAAGACCACCACCTACTGACCACAGAGAGAACCTACATCAACAGTCCTCAATGCCTCGAAAAGCACAACGACGTATTATGACATATATAAACAATCAAAGTCTCACACAAAGCCCAAAAGGAAACAAGAGTGAGGGGATGAAAGAGATGTCACCATCCCAAGAAATGATACCTGAAGAGACACAAAATATGACTCTATTCAAGGAGATGATTGTGGACATGACCAAAGAAATTAAAGAAGAATTCCAAAAACAATTCCAGGAACATAAGCAAGAAATTACCAAAGAGCTCCTCAAATTCAAAAGAGAAATGGAAGCAAAGATTAATACTCTCTCAGAAGTCATGAGCAGTTCAGTGTCCACAATTCAAGCAAAAATGGAGGCATTAACCAACAGATTGACTGAGACGGCAAATAGGACATGAGGAATGGAAGACAGAACGCAAGAGCTGGAACAAAGAATCATTAATCTGGAGATATGAGTCAGAATTCACCAAAGAGAATTCCAGGACCTGGCAGAGGCAGCTAAGAAATCTAATCTTCATATAATAGGGATCGATGAGGGGGCCGAGTTCCAGGACAAAGGAATGCAACCTTTATTTACCAAAATCATAGCAGAGAACTTCCCCAAACTCAAAAGGGAAAATACTCACATTATTGAAGGTTTCAGGACTCCAAACAGGCAAGATCCTAGAAGGAAATTGACAAGACACATCATAGTAAAGAAATTAGACCCGATACCAAGGAATTGATCTTAAATGCTGCAAAAAAAAAAAAAATGAAAGAGCTATACTACAATGGAAAAAAATTAGAATAAAAGCAGACCTCTCCAGGTAAACCCTAAACACAAGAAAAGCTTGGAAAAAAATCATTCATGTCCTGAAGACCGACAACTGCCATCACAGACTGATATATCCAGCAAAACTAGCATTTACATTTGAGGGAGAAACAAGAATATTTCATGCCAAAGAGAAGCTATATGAATCTGTGAATGCTAAAACAGCATAACAAAAATATTAATTAATCGAGAACAAATTGAAGAACATCAAGAACCCTATCAAGAAGCATAACTATTATTCACTAAACAAAAAAGGGAAAAAAGATAGAGAAATAAACTTAGAAGTAAAAATAAATAATGACAATGGATACTGACCACTTCTCCATAATTTCCCTAAATGTGAACTGGCTGAACAATCCAATCAAAAGACACAGAACAGCAGACTGGAGTAAAAAATATGACCCATCCATGTGTTGCCTCCAAGAGACCCACCTCACTGTCAAAGACAGAAAAAAATTCCAAGTGAAAGAATGGAAATGAATTTTCCACTCCAATGCACCATGCAAAAAAGCAGGAGTAGCAATCTTAATCTCTGACAAAATTAACTTCTCAGTAAAATCAGTAAATAAAGATATAGACAGCCACTACATATTAGTAAAGGGTACAATCCATATCTACAATATCACAGTTATAAACATTTACTCCCCCAACATGGGAGCACCCAAATACGTCAAACAAACTCTCTTAGAATTACCAAACAAGATAGACTCAAACACAATCATAGTGGGAGACCTCAATACTCCACTCTCAACAAATGCCAGGTCAACTCAACAAAAATTAAGCAAAGACACCATCGACTTAAATGACACCATAGCCCAGCTGTGTATAACAGATATACACAGAGTCTTCCACCAATGGCAATTTTTTTACATTTTTCTCAGCAGCACATAGAACACACTCCAAAATAGATCATATAATAGTTCATACAGAAAACTTAAGCAGATACAAGAGGACTGATATAATCCAATGCATTCTATCTGACCACAGTGGAGTCAGACTAATTCTGAACAGTGCGGTAAAAGTCAAAAAAACATTCAAACACTTGGAAGCTGAACAACACACTTCTGAAAAACTCCTGAGTTACAGATCAGATAAGAAAAGAAATTCAAAACTTCCTTGAATGTAATGACAATCAAGAGAAATCACAAAGGGACACAGCAAAGGCAATTCTAAGGGGCAAATTTATCGCACTAGAAGCACGTATTAAAAAGACAAAAGGAGAGCATGTTAATAACCTAAAAAAGAAACTGGAACAACTAGAGGGGCAAGGAAAACTTAATTCTAAAACAACTAGAAGGACAGAAATAACAAAAATAAAATCAGAAATATGAGAGATTGAAACAAGATATACTATACACAAAATTAATAAATCAAAAAGTTGATTCTTTGAAAAAGACAACAAAATAGACAGACAGTTGGCAAGATTAATCAAAAAAAGGAGAGGGAAGAATCAAATAAACAAGATTAGAGCCCCCACGGGAACAATCAAAACTGATATCCAAGAAATTCAGTCCATAATGATTAAGTACTACCAGGACCTATATTCAAAAAAACAAGAAAATCTAGTAAAAATGGATGATTTCTTAAATAAATATAGGCTACCCACACTGAACAATAAAGAGGTAAACAAATTGAACAAATCAATCTCTTACAATGAAATTGCGGAAGCAATCAGGGAAATGTCAACCAAAAAGAGCCCAGGTCAAGATGGTTTCACTACAAAATTCTACAAGATATTTAAAGATGAATTAACACCTATAATCTTGAGACTCTTCCGAGAAACAGAAGCAGAAGGAGCAATATCAAACTCATTTTATGAAGCCAATATTACTCTCATCCCCAAACCAGGAAGAGACCCAACAAAAAATGAGAACTTCAGACCTGTCTCTATAATGAACACAGACGCAAAACTCCTCAATAAAATATTAGCCAACAGAATAAAGAAACAAATTTAAAAAATTATACACTATGATCAAGTAGACTTCATCCCACAGATGCAAGGCTGGTTTAACATTTGCAAATCAATCAATGTAATTCATCACATCAATAGAACTAAAGATAAGAATCATATGATAATTTCTCTGGATGCAGAGAAAGCATTTGACAAAATACAACATCCATTCATGTTGAAAACACTAGAAAAACTAGGAATAAGAGGTACACTCCTTAAAAATAATTAAAGCCATATATGAAGAACCTACAGCTAGTATTAAACTAAATGGAGAAAGACTGGAACCATTTACCTTAAAATCAGGAACTTGACAGGGATACCCACTCTCTCCACTTATCTTCAATATAGTGCTGGAACCAGAGCAATAAGTCAAGAAAAGGACATAAAGGGATCCACATAGGGAAAGAAGAAATTAAACTATCCCTATTAACAGACAACATGATCCTCTATTTGAGTGACCCAACAAGCTCCAAGAATTAATAAATCACTTTAGCAAAGTGGCAGGATACAAAATCAACCTTCAGAAGTCAGTAGCCTTCTTGTACACCAACAATACACAAACAGAAGGCCAAATCAAGAAAATGATTCCATTTGCAATAGCCCCCAAAATAATAAAATACTTAGGAATATACTTAACCAAAGATGTAAAGGAATTATTTAATGAAAACTATAAAAGCCTAACATAAGAAATTAAAGAGGACATTAGGAAATGGAAAGACATCCCATGCTCATGGCTAGAGAGTACCAACGTAGTAAAAATGGCTCTACTGCCAAAATTGATATACAAATTCAATGCAATCCCCATCAAAATCCCAAAGACATTCTTTACTAAACTAGAAGGTACAATCCAAAGGTACATATGGAACAAGAAAGACCTAGAATAGCCAAACAATTCTAGGCAAAAAGAACAATGCTGGTGTTATTACTATACCAGACTTCAAGCTATACTATAGAGACATAATAACAAAAACCACATGGTATTGCCAAAAAATAGACCAGATCATCAGTAGTACAGAATAGAAGACCCAGAAATAGAACCACATACCCATAGTCAAGTTGTATTTGACAAATGAGTCAAAGATACACAATGGAACAAACACAGTCTATTCAATTATTGGTGCTGGCAAAACTGGGCAGCCACATGCAGAAAACTAAAAATTGACCCCAGCCTTTCACCATGCACAAGCATTAACTCAAAGTGGATCAAAGACTGCAATGTCAGACCAGAAACCGTGAAACTATTACATGATAGAGTAGGCACAGGCAAAAGATTACTGAACAGAATCCCAGGGTCACAACAGATTGGAGAGAGACTTGATAAATGGAACTACCTAAAAATAAAAAGTTTCTGCACAAATAAAAGCATAGTCACACCAGTAGAGAGACAACCAACCAACTGAGAAAAGATATTTACCAATAATACATCAGACAAATGCTTAATATCCAGTATCTACAGGGAACTCAAGAAACTAATCCCCCACAAACCCAACAAACCATTCACTAAATGGGCAAGGGAACTAAAGAGAGACTTATCAGAAGAAGAGATTAAAATGGCAGAAAGGCACAAGAGAGAATGTTCATCATCTATGGTCATAAAGGAAATGTAAATAAAAACAACCCTAAGATACCACCTTACCCCAACAAGAATGGCCAAGATTTTTAACTCAGACAATGATAGTTGCTCATGGGTTTGTGGAGAAAAAGGAACCCTACTGCACTGCTGGTGGGATTGTAAACTAGTTCAGGCACTCTGGAAAGCAATGTGGGGATTTCTTAAAGAACGGAAAATTGACCTTTGCTACGATCCCACCATACTATTTCTGGGTATCTACCTTGAACCTCATTACCCAAGATATGTTAAGGACACCTGCTCAGCTATGTTTATCTCTGCACTATTCAGAATAGCCAGGCAATGGAAACATCCAGATATCCTACTACAGATGAATGAATACAGAAAATGTGATATATATATATATATATATATATATATACACACACACACACACACACACACACACACACACACACACAATGGAATTCTAATAGCCAACAGACAAGATAAAATTATGGCATTCCCAGGGAAGTGGATGAATCTAGAGCGAATCATGTTGAGTGAGACAAGTCAAGACCATAGGAACAAAAGTTGCATGGTATCCTTATTATGTGAGTATTAGCTCCAAACAGTACAAGAGAAAGAACTCAATATTAGCATACTCAAATGCTATGGACGTGGTATTGGAAATATAAACATAACTACATAGACATAAAAACCTATAACTCTATAGATATAGTTTTATTTCATGAATTAATATGTATCTGTCGGGGGGTTTTCAGTCCTTGGTTCCTCCTGACCCGCGGAGGGATAGAGAGAACACGCCCTGACCAGGATGAGCCAAGAAAGGAGAGGCCGACTGACCATCCGCACCCAGCCCAAACTCGCCGGAGGACAATCAGATGTGTCAGGGAGACCCATCAGGGCAGGAACTCGTTTATTGAGGAACTCCATTCAGCTAATTTAGGATACAGGAGCCTATCAGCACAAAGGTGGGAAGGGTAGCAAAGGAAGTAGGAAGCATGTGCTTTCTGAGAGGGAGGAAGGGTTTGATCCCAGAGGTGGCCTTACAAAACACAGCCATTCCTTCCAACTGAGCAGCAGGCACCATCTCAGCCAGGTGTGGTCCCAAGCCATTTCCCTGATGTGACGTGCCCCATATCTCCCCGTGTTTTGTTTTATTAAGCAGGTGCTTGCCTTACTCGAGAGTGTGCCTGTCTTAGGTTGTCCCCCTCTGGGGACCTTACCCATTACTGACTACCACTCTAGCTGTTCAGGCAATTTATCTGTGGGGTTGGAAGCCCCAAATGGAGATTTTAAATAGCAGAGAGGGCCAACATCCCCAAAGGAAACCCTTCTGTACACCTGTACATCCTGGTAAGGGCCAGGGCCAACCTCATAGGGTTCCCAGTCCACCATCTCATAGCACAGCATATTGTTTTTGGACCACTATTAGCTGAACAGCTTTAACCTGATCTCTAAGAAATTGAAGGAGCTTATCACACAAGGTCAGAAATACAAGGATCAGTGTAACCAAGGGGCTCACAAAGGGGAGCTAACCATTTAGTCCAGTCCAGAGATGGTTTGCATTGAGTTCATATAGGCTGCTTTTGAGAACCTCCTGCAGCCTTTTTAAACAGATCAAGGCCTCGATGATTTTGGAGGACTATTGCAGCCAGGGAATTAAGTTGATATTGTAGGTCCAAACTAGTGTCTTGATGATGCCCAGGATGAGGAGAAGCTAGGCGACTATGAGTAATCTAACCACAAGTAGGCAGAATATATGGTCTCCTCATTCCTGTGAATGACAGGGAGAAAGAAAATCATACCTCAAGAGGGGGTACTCTTGGGTAATTATTTTTTAGTTTGCTGACAATATTTATCTCTAGCCGGTACCTAAATTGGGTTTGGTTCTCCCACCGGGAAGACACATCCAAATCCTCTCCCCACACTAATAAGGGGATCAGGCCCTCTCCATGATCCAGTAAGAGGATCTCTCCAACGGGACTTCAACCTTTAAATAAGGTGTCTGATTAGACTAATGTCTTTAAAAGACTGTCAGAGGTTGATCCTTGAAAAAAATTTAGTGTTTAGTGTAAGCATGGCTGTCATGGAGGTTGCCTCCCCATTTTTTTTATTAGTTGATTTTTTAAGGTCTTATTGTGTCTCTCAATTATAGCTTGTCCTCTGGGTTTATATGCTATCCCAGTGGTATATTTAATATTCCAAATCTGAAAAAAATTCACTGCAGATCCTGCCTTTCCCCTATCTGTGAATACATTTGCTGCTCCAGGGAGGGGCCTAGTGGAAAATAGTATGGGGTGTGTCCATTGTAACCTCAAAGTAATGGCAATCCACCTTTCCCATGAAACCTTCCAAGGCAGTGGCAACCCGACCATGATTTCTTCTGACCCACTTGAAGTCTGACAACCGGCAGGGGATTACCAGCACATCTGGATTTTGACCATCTCTACCCTTAATCACTAGGTCATCCAACTGGTCAAGCTGTGAATAAATTTTAGGAGCACCTCCTACTGACACATGTATCCATTGAATCCATTGAATTACTTAGCCTGGCTGAGTAATTACTCCACTTCCAGCTCCATTGAAAGAGGTAAAGATGGTAGTAAGCGCCTCTGCAAGTGAAGCCATTTGGGTTTTAGGGCCACAACCAGCATCTGTGACTGGTGGGCTTGAGTGCCTACACCCTTAGTGGCAACTATCCACCTCACCATAGATTATTTTTCATTCATTCCTTCACAGGACAGTTTGTGGTCTGCGGTCATCCCCTCCCAGACCAGCATCTTGATAAACTGATCTCGGAAGGACCCCAGGGGGAACTTTCTTTGGAGCCTCCTCTGTACTCTTTCTATAAAGGTGGCAAGATCCTTGGTAGCCCTCTGAGTAATTCCTACTATTGGAGGCTCTGAGGGGCCTTCTTCCAATTTTTTTCCATGCAGCCAATCTCAAAGCCCGCACCTGCTCTTGGTAGGGGGCAGGGATAGCAGCCTGCTGGAGGCCTGTGGAAAGTGATCACTGGATCCTGATAGCATCCCATAAGTCACAGGGACCTGGGGATTAACAGCCTGGTTCCTCTTGGCCTGGGTATGGCACTCCTCATTAAAAAAGGCACACCATTTGAGGTACAGGAGGCCAGGGAGCACAGCCTTGGTTAAATTTTTCCAGTCTTGTGTGGTACACTGCTGGTGAGACAGGCCTTGGAGAATGATTTCCACCCACGGAGAATTAGGCCCATTGGGTCCATCCTCAGAGACTGCTTTCTTAAGCTCTTTTAAATCTTAGGCCTCCAAGGGATACCATAGGGCCTATTGCCCCCAGGTTAGCATTTACTAGGAAAGTCAAGCATAGTGGAGAGGAGTCACCACTGATTTTATAGAATGGCGGCTTAACCTCCTCTTCAGGTTAAACACAAAGTGGTGAAGAGTTTTCATGGGAAGAGGGATAGTAATATGGCAGAGGTCGCTCCATACCCCAATTGTCTGCCCCAAATTCCGGGGCAGGAGCACTTGGTGTAGGGCTCAGGGTCCTGGCCCCAGGATCAAAAGGGATCAAAAATCCCTCCTCACTGCGAGGCTTTAAACCCTTCTCCTCATGATCAGCAGGAAGGCTAATTCACTCTGACCCTGAGCATCCCTCAATAAAGGTTTCCCCAGCTGGGTCGCCCTTTGAGGCTGCCTTGGGGGCATCTCCGCTGTCCCTAGATGTCTCCTTGACTGAGTCAGGATAGAATCAGGTCTTGAGGGCAGACAAAGTTGGGTAGACCCCTAGGGAGGGTCCTCTCCCAAGTTAATCTCCCTCCTTCTCACCAGGTGCTCTACGCGAGCCCGGGTGGCCCATTTGAAAAGATTAGCCACCATTAACCAGGGAGCGGCGCGTGTTAAGGCCTCCCAGACCTTCTCAGCCTGAGGATCTAAAATCTCCAAACCTCTGCTTTTAAGCATAAATATCGATGCTC
Source organism: Megascapheus bottae (assembly GCF_031878675.1). Lineage (NCBI taxonomy): Eukaryota > Metazoa > Chordata > Mammalia > Rodentia > Geomyidae > Megascapheus > Megascapheus bottae. Next base: position 3,247,895 of record NC_143517.1, read on the forward strand.
TGAGCGCCGGGTCCTTATTCCTGGTGTGAGATTGCCCCATCTTTTCAAGGAGACCCTTACCTCATAACTTGCTTGGCTCGACTCACTGAAGGTTTCGCTTCTGATGAGCGCTCTTTTTCTGCCCCATGTTGGGAACCAGATGTTGGGATTTTTAGTCCTTAATCCCTCCCGACCTGCAGGAGGGATAGAGAGAACACTGCCCTACCAAGACGAGATGAGAAAGGAGAGGGCCGACTGACCACCTGCACCCAGACAATGAGACGGGTCAGGGAGACCCGTCAAGACAGGAATTCGTTTATTGAGGAAGTCCATTCAGGACTAGGGGAGGTATTCTCATTGAGGACCATTCAGCCAACATCAGCACAAAGGTGGGCGGGTCTGGGAAGGTACTCTCATGGAGGAAGAAGGATGCATGTGTTGTCTGAGAGGGCAGAAGGGTTCGATCCCAGAGGTGGCCTTACAAACCATAGCCACGCCTTCCAACCAGGCGGGAGGCACCATCTCGGCCAGCTGCAATCCCAAGCCATTTCCCTGATGTGACATGCCTCACATGTATCTATGATATACAAACCCTTAGCCTAATTTTGATTATGTTCTAAAAACTAAGTGCCAGTGCTTGTATATAGAGATTCCCTTCTTGAACACTCGTTTGTTAAACAGGTCATTTGAAATATGATATAAAAATCAATGTTAATAAATTCTTTAACAATAAAAAGGGAAACCTTCGGTCTTGTACCTTTGAGTATGATTTTTATAAATTTTCCATATAGGCTTTTAACATCAGGTAGTTCCCTCCTATCAACTCCTACTTTGCTGAGTGTTGAAATATTGTAGATTTTTTTTTTTACCAGCAGTTCTTGGGTATGAGTGTGTGTGTGTTTGCCTGGGCACTGTCATTACATTCAAGGCTATTGCTCTACTACTTGAGCTGCAATCACATTCTTGACTTTTTGGTGGTTAGTTGGCGATAAGTGTCTGATGGACTTTTCTGTCAAAATCTCAACCCTTGAGTAGCTAGGTTTACAGACAGAAGCCACACAGCCTAGGAACCAAGTGAATAACCAAGCACACTTTTCCTTTTTCTACTCTGCAACCAACTACTCACCTGAAAGTGCTTCTTGAAATTTCATCCTATGTATGAACCCTTTGGTTTTCAAAAAGTCAGCTTGTAAAAGACATTTAGCATACTGTACTGTCAAGCTTCCAAGTGTTTTATGGTCAAGACCATCTGATTTTAAACATACCAGTAAGAAAGGCCCTTGGAAATGTTTTTATTGAAATGTAGAACCTTTCTGAACCTGATTCTTCACATTGTCTTTCCTCAGTGAATTTTCAGCATGTTCTTTCCTTGCTACAAGTTTGCTTGACACCATATTTTAAGTGTTTGAGAATGTAGGGAATAAAGGCAGTGGTAATTATCCTCATTTTAAAAACACAGAGTTGTATTTGAGAATTAGAATCCTGCCATTGGTTTTTGTTTGAGGAACATAGAACAAGGTTATAAGGATGTTCTAAAAATAAGGAGGTTGTTAGGTGGTAACTCCAGGAACTATGGTAGCAAGCCATCTAAGAGTGATGGTATAAAGTTCCATCAAGAGGATGGGAAATAGAACAGAAAGGGCTAGTGGCAAGAATGTCATCAGAAGACAAATGGTTCCATCCTGTGAAATGAGTACAAGACATCACCATTTTTCTAGATACCTTACAACCCTTTCAAAGTTGCTTTCTGTTCTTAGGACCCTTCCTATTAGCTGAGGCTGCTTATAGAATTTCTGGCTTATCTAGCATAGGCTGAGGAATAGCTTTTGGCATGAAGACTCATGGATGACAGGCCTGGGAAATTTGTGAGGTCTGACCATGCTACCTTATCAGAAGCAGAATTTGGAGAAGTAAGGGTCTACAAGATGATGATAACTTATTGACCATGGGAGAACAACACTGGGACAGAAGCTTAGGTAGAAAGCTTCCTCATAGAGATGATGTACAGCAGGAAGCAGCCTGAAGAACCCAAGCCAGATTAAATTGTAGTATTTGTTGTTCAAGGAATAGCTGATCAGACACATTCTCTGAGTGGTATTTTCAAGTCATTGTACTAAAGTTCCTAGTACTGACTAAAACTGACCTCAGTTTCCAAAACAGAAAACTGAAGAACGTGATGGGTTATTTATGAAAACAAAAGACACAAACAGGGATGGTTCAGGGATGCTGGTAAGTTAGAGAACAACACAATGGGTGAAGCTAGTGCAAGAGTCAACACAGAATCACTGCAGGCTGATCACCTTTGAGGAGCAGAGGGTGTGTAGCTGAAGGAGCTTATCTTTGGCATGCCTTCCCAGAGCTCATAGAAAAACAGCACCATTAACCTCCATTAGACAAGAGCTTAACCTTGTTGAATACTCCCAATCTGGGAACACAGGGGTGTCAGTGAGTTCAGAACATATCTCAAGCACATTGAGTAGCAATAAGGAGGAGGAACTTTGCCTACTTAACACATCTGACACTTTAATCTAGTGATATACATGACATTCTTCAAACATAGGTCCTTTGGAAAATTGCATGAATATTTTTGTTTATCTAGAGTCTAAGCTGAGCTATCTTGAGTATTTACTTGGACTTAACCACCATTATTTTTAAACTTGAAATATTTTTATGCCAGTTCTTTCTATTAGCTACTTTACAGGATTATTCTGTGATTTATTCACTGAAGTTTTAAAATGAGTTAGCATCACATAGAATTTTCTCTCTGTAGTAATTTGAAGATAATAGGACTTAACACCATCATGCATGATATTTAGATGCTGATAGTAAGTGACTGCGTACCCAAACCACTCTTATTGTCTTAGAGTGTCAGTTAACAAGAAGGATATAACCTCCTTTTGTTGCTCAGAAATCAAATATCCAGTTTCTGTCCTTGTCAACAACTTGATACTGTAAGTCAGCGATGTCAGTGACTGGCCTAATGGTGTTATCTTCTTCTATGTGCCCTGAAAAAGGATTCAATTTACCCAATGCTACTTTTAAATACCAACAAGAGTATTTTTAGAAGGCCAATAAGGATAATAATATCAGTACAAAATGACTATGTATTTCACCAGGGAGACATCATTTTAAAAGAACTTCTAGTCAAAGATAAGCAAATCTTGGAGATTAAATTCCAATCATGACAGAACTACCAGATAGACAGTACACAATAATGAACCTCTCAGCAGAGTTCTCTTGAGCATTAGACTGAACAAATATACAACTCCCTCCAGTCTCTTACAGGAGAAAATGTTCAATTAGTGTTCCCACCAGTAAAGTTGTGATTTCCTGAAGGCAATGTTAACAGAAGGTGCTATCTAAATTTAAACTGGGGGTCTACATTTATGCTCTCAAGAGTGTGACAGGATAAAGTATTTTCTTTTTCCACATCACGGAGCCATTATTGAAATCCACCAGTATAGAGGTTAGAGTTTATGCACATGCATGCAAACACACACACACACACACACACACTTCAAACTATAAAAATCTCACATGCCCATGACTAATATCAAACTTGAGGAGGTTATTTAACCTTCTTATTTTAAAAAGTTTTATTCTCAAGAGGCTAAGATCTGGAGATCACAGTTTGGTATAGACCTGGGTAGACCAATCTGTGAGAGACAATTACTTCCAAAGTAAGTAGTAAGAAATCCAAATTGGAGACTGACTCAATTGGTAGAGAATTATCCCTGAGTGGAGAAAACTGAGAGTGAGAAGCCCTAAATTTAAACATACAAAAATAAAGTCTTTAATTGACCAATTATAACTGACGTATATATGCTATTTAAAGTAGAAACTTGTTCTGAGAAATATGTTTTTAGCATAATCTGTCATTGTGTATAGGTCATGGAAGTACTTAGGCAAACTAATATCCTTATACCATAGAGCCTGCTACACTTATACCAGAGATCCTTCCACATATATACGGTCTGTCATGGCAGAATATTGACACCATGTTTAGCTATTCATCCATTTATGGACCTTTATTTGAAGTGTATAAAACCTGATATCAAGTGTGAAATCTAGTTAAGGCCCAGTGGTCACTGAGTTGAATCAAGTTGGTAGGAAGGCTCCCAGTATCCCCATTTATTTATTTATGTATTTATTTATTTATTTATTTTTGCCAGTCCAAGGGCCTGAGCACTGTCCTTGGACTTTTCTCAAGGCTAGAGCTCTACCACTTGAGCCTCAGCACCACTTCTGGCTTTTTCTAAGTACGTGGTACCAAGGAATCGAACCCAGGTCTTCGTGCATGCTAGGCAAGCACTCTACCACTAGGCCAAACTCCCGGCCCCAGTATCCCCTTTTAAAAATTGATGTTTGTCCTTGGTTTTATCAACACATGCAGAAATGCATTATGTTTTTGCTTCTTATTTTTTGACATCTTTGGGTTGCACTCTTAACATATACTACAAATGCGATAATAAACAAGAGTTTATACAAATCAGACTTAAAATATATTAGGTATAAGCAGGCAACAACTATGTAGAGAACTGTGATTTAATAGTAGAAAGAAATAAAACAATTTGATATTGGAACCTGGAATGTCCTTTTCTATTGCTAAGATTCTAAGATAGTGAAAGAATCTTCCACTTCCATTCCTCACCCAAAGATTCATTTGACAATAAGCATCATCTCTGGGACAATTACTAGTTTCCTAGAATCTGAGTTCTGGCCGCTATAGAATTTTGTTTTTATTGGCTTCACTGATAGCATTGTCTGTGGACTCTGAGTCGGCTCTAGTAGACCGAGGTGGCAATGATCTGATTCCTTAATGTAGCTACTATGGCAGTGGCCAGCAGGGAAACAAAATAACAGCTACAAGGGAGAGATTCTGGGCCCACAGACAGGAAGGATGCTGTAGGAGATTTAGGGCTGGATCCTGAAACATCTTTCCAATGAAAAGAAAGCGAGTGACAATTACAAAAACAAAAAAATCATCAATGGAAGTGTATTTTAAAACAGAACCAAGGAAGTGGCGCTGTGGCTCAGGAAGTAGGGAAATATCCTTGAACTGAGGAGCTAAGGGACAGCAGCTAGGCCCAGAGGTCAAGCCCCACAACTACAATAAAAAAACAAGCAGAGCCAATAGTTAGTGAAAATCATTAAAATACATGCAGATGGCATAATCTACCTATTGTACACTACATTTTGCTTTATCTTTAAAATAAATGGAATAAAAGAATTTTTTATTTTCACTTTATTTTGAGCATTTAGCCTCACAAATCATTTCTCTTAGAGAAGTATCCAAACAATTTCAAAATATGTAATTTCACCACAAGCACAATTACTGAAATATAATTTTATATAAAAATAATACAAATGTATAGTTTTTCGGCTCCAAATGTCTGAATACACAGAATAATGAGCTAGCATAATATTACTTTAATTGATATTGTCATAATCCTGTCATGATAGTCATAATTTGGATGTACCCATTATAGATCACTATGTTTTATTGATTCAGATCATTAATTTTCTTTGTTTGAAATGTACTTGGTCTTCTGATTTAAATCAACAAAAGAGTTTGACTGTAACCCTTATGACAGTACATTTATATTTTTCAGTAATTGTTGGGGTGACAGAGGGTTTACAGTTAGCCCTTATGCCTAATGTACTGGTGGTGCATGTCATATTTCTAGCGTTCAGAAACTAAAGCAGGAAGAACTGGGGTTCAAAGCTAAACTAGTCTACATTCTCTTATTGAAAAAGATAATCAATGTGAAATTTAAAATATGATGGGTGGTTTACAGACACAGAATTCAGTTTCAAATCAAAGGCTGCCTCTCCAAGGGTGTAATTCAGATACCATGTATTTATCATTAGATAAAATTAGTAAGGTATGTATAGGTAACTCATATGCTAAACAGATGAGAATGTGAAAAAAATCACCAACCTGTGAAAACACAGGTAGTCATAAAGAATTGAGTCATGAGAGAGTTGCTTGTGAGAATCAGTAAGGGGGAATGTAAAAAGAGATGCAACTTGGTTATGAGGATGTGTTATCATTAGTGAAGGCAGGAATTAAAAAAGGAGAATCAAGCTGTCAGAAAGAAACAAACGTAAAGCCATACTGTGCCATATTCAGCTAGGCTTTCCCAAAACAACTGTATCAAGACAAATTTCAGAGATTGAAATATAAATCTGGACTTCAAAACAAAGGAGCAAACCTACTTTGGCTTCTCAGACTAAGGCCTACTCAGAGTCTCTGGTGAGCGTGTGCTTATTTTCTTTCCATGCTTATGATGATGGTATTACTTTCCCCATTGGCATGTTTCTTTCCTGAAAAATACCATAGAACCTGGAGAGCAGGGCTTTATCCCAGAAATTTTTCTTTCATACACACAAACCTCGGAATAGCATTTAGATTTAGAGATATTGAGGTTTTTCATACATGGAAATATGGTTGAGAAGAAAGAAGGTTAATTGTTTCAAAGGGTGAACTGAAGAGAAGCCAGTTTGCTCATGCTGTGGCAATCTGGTCACAGTTCTTTCCATTTAGGCCTGGTTCAGAGTAGAGAAAACCACAGCACTGGATCAGAACCATCTGAGCAGGGCCTGAAACATATAATGTGGATATGAGAGCATCCAGAGGACAATGACATAAGCGTTCATGTAGAGAAAAAGCCTTTAAAGGCTTTATTTCTCCCTTCTGTGCTTGGTTTGTTTTGTGAACATGTGAGTTGTCTAAGGCTTCACCAGTGGAGAAGTGAGTGGAGATAAAAGGGAGAAGGAAAGCAAAAACAACTTTTCTAAAAGGAATTAAGTAGATATACAAAAATGGAATGAATCTCCACAACTAACAAAAAATATAGAAACGGAATGAGAATTAGAACTCTTTCCTATTCTAATAGTAGGACATCTTTTCTGAGCTTTGAATGCCCATGATAGTTCACAGAAGTCATTTTAGGCCTAGAGATGAATTAAGAACAAAGCAAAGAGTAGGAAATTGGAAAACATCCAGTAAGTAGTAGAGCCATACCTCTGAATCCGCAGGTGAATTAGTTCAGGACCCCTGTAAATATCCAAATATTCAAGCCCTGTACATAAAGTGGCCAAGGACAAACAGGACTTATTCAGTAAGCATTTTCTTAAAATTCACACTTTAGTTTTGAGTTAGGAGAAGGCATGCTTAGAATTTCTTTTTAATTTGGGTCTTCCTCCCCACATGTTTTAGCAAGTGCTCCCTTGAATCTCAGCAGCTGGAGTGAGGCATAGCCCCAGTGAGCCAAGTCGTCACCAGAGAGAATCCCCAATTCTGAACAGTGTGTGTCAAAGTTAAGCTGTGATTTTCAAAGCTTGTGTGATAACTGGATTATTGACTTAAGGTATTTTTAGCTTAAGGATAAAGACATTAAAAAAAGATGATGTCCTTATCAGGACATAACCCCCTTGAAAGTTGAAGGGCTTTAATATTATTACCTATGTACATCCTTGAAACTATATGTTTACTTGTAATAACAAGTACATTGTAAATAATGGGTTAATGCTCATTGTAGTGTATTGTTTAAATAACTATAACAAGAGAAAGAATCTATGTGCAATTACTTATTTCTTAAAGATTTTTATTAACATTGATTTTTACAACATATTTCAAATGTTATATTCAACAAACAAGTATTAAAGAAGAGAATCTCTATCTACAATCACTGGCATATAGATTTTAGAACATAATTAAAGTTAAGCTTAGGATTTGTATGTCATAACTACACATCGATCTACATAACATAACATTGTGTCTACAGAGTATATCCTATCATAGATTTTTTGTCTATATAGTTATGTATTTTATAACTCCAAGACAATGTCCATAACCTTGGATACCCAAATATTGAGTTATCACTCTTGTACTGTTTGAATCTAATGTCCACATATCAAGGAGACCATGCACCTTTTGTCTTGGCTTAGCTCACTCAATATGATTTTTTTGTATCCATTCATCTGCAGTAGGGCAGATGGGATGCTTCCATCACTTGGCTATTGTGAATAGTGCAGAGATGAACATGGTTGAACAGATGTCCTTATCAGATCCTGGGTTGTGATGCTCACGGTAGATGCCCAGGTGTGGTATGGTGGTATGGTAGGGATGGTCTATTTTCTAAAAAAACAAACAAACAAAAAGCCCTCCAAACTGCCTTCCAGAGTGGCTGAACTAGTTTACATCCCCACCAGCAGTGCAGTAGGGTTCCTCTTTCTCCACAACCACTCCAGCATTGTCATTGTCTGAGTTAAGAATATTGGCCATTCTAATTGGGGTAAGGTGCTATCTTAGAGTTGTTTTCAATTGTATCACTTTTATGACCATGGATGATGAGCATTTTGTTATATATTTTTCTTCCATTTTAACCTCTTAACTATTTTGTATCTATAGTTGTTTGGGTCTGTGAAAGTAGAAATTATTAAGATAGTGATGTCATTAATTTATTGAGAGTAGCAGTGGTATTTGTAATAGCAATACTGGTAAAGGAGCATGTATTTGTTCATAGCATAAGTACACTGAAGTGTTTAGGGATGATGTTTAAGGATGCCTCCATCTCAGAATTGGTCCAACAGAAATAGCACCTCTATTCAGATCCAAAAGAAGAAAAAAATGTGACAGAAATTCATGCTTTATTAATCATATATTAAGATTATAAAGTGGGAACACTAGCCATTCTTGCAGAGTTATCTGGTTTTTTTTTATTTGTTTTTTTTTTCTTTCAAAATCTAGCCTGAAAAAATTGTTAGCAGTTGGCAGTAGCCCATGAGTGTAGTAACATTAAAATCAGCTTTTTTGGTTATAGTATTGCAAATTGGAACACCATCCCTCTAGAAAGAAATGGAGAAAAAGCAGACAAAAGAAAGCACAGGGAAGAGAAAAATGTATTGTGGGGAAAAAAAGCCCTTTTAAAATAACTTTGAAGAGGTGGGATTTTTCAGGAGAGAAATCCCTATTGTTCAGTCACTAACCTCTGGGTTCTTTATTAGGTCTATCTCAACTCTACTTACTAGCTTAGAACAAGAATGCATGGGCCCCTGAGAGAGAAAATTTATCATAAACCCAGCAGGCTGACTGCATGTGAAAAGTCTTAGATGTGCATGGCAAGAAAGAGGTCCAGTTTGTTCATATCTGGCTATCTACCTACTCTAATAATACTCTACCATTACTTTAAACTTCAAAGAAAATATTGGGAATTTGAAAAGTTAGAATAATAATGATAAATCTTGCAAATACCTAAAGGAAGATTAGACCACTGTCTTTGCTTTTCCTCCATCTCATACCTATAAAAATTTGTATGGGACTGGAAATTGAAGTTTATGTATTAAATCAATTGAAATTTATTAAACAAAAACTCTCAGCACATTTACATATCAGTTCTAGTACCAATATTAATAATTTTATATCTGTAACATACTTACAAATTCATATTTGTAAACCTATGAAATATTTCCCAAATTTCCATAGCATTGTTTGAACAGAAGAAAAGGGTTCCAGTCACCTGTGTCCTTCAACTTTGAAAGATCTTTACCTGAATGTCTAAGATATTCTGGGTATCAGGACTGCAGAGATATCTCTCCCATGGAAAGAAACAAGATTTGATTTAAATTTCAAATTTTTTTATCTCTATATGTAAAACATATATATCATATATATACATTCATGTCATATGTGATATATACATCTATCTCTACCCTATACACTGACACTAATATAGACATATGCATACATGAGTGCTATAGATAAATCAATATAAATGAAGCTAAATAGAATTTAAGACTTTCTTTTTCATACTGTTACATTTTAGAAAGTTTCAAGAAGAGTTTTATTTTATTATTTTTTGATACCTAGACATCCGTGTTCAATTCTAACGTTTAGGAAAGTGTGCAATGTATATTATTTTATTATTATTTCTATTATTCAGAAAATCTGTCTTGACTGGAGATTTAAGAATTCATGTTAACTCCTTGCCTCCTCTCCCTTTCCTGCCTGGTATTCTGATTTTCTGTTCTGATACATCTATCTTGATCTCTCCTTTCTGTTTTCATTGTCTAGGAGTCATAGGACTTTAATAAGAGGATTTAGATCTTCCTTCGAATTTAGCAGATTCTCAGCTATTTGTTTAAATTTTAAAATGATGCTTTCCCTTTTTAACATCTTCAAGTATTTGTGCAAAGGTGTTTCAATTCCATTTTAAAATTATAGCTGCTGGAGCCAGGAGTTTGTCCTAGTGGTAGAGTGCTTGTCTAGAATGCAGGAAGACCGGGGTTCAATTCCTTGGTACATACAAAGAACAAGAAGGAAGTGGTGATGTGATTCAAGTGGTAGAGCGTTAGACTTCACAAAGCCCAAGGACAGTGCTCAAGCCCTGAGTTCAAACCAGGAAAAAATTATAGCTGCTTATATTGCATCTATGCTGTTTTACCCTTCAGTAACATAGAAAGAGGTTCGTTGGTCTCTCTAGATTCTTCATTCTCTTGATTTTTCTTACAGTTTGCCACGGCTTGTCTCTACAAAATATTGAAGCCACATCTTTCAGATTTTCATCAGCTTATTGATTCTCTCTGTCCTTAGGAAAAGTCTGAGATATGAACCAGGCATTCATTTTCTGATTTTGATTATTTTGCTTTTCACCTTTAAACATTGTACCCATCTAATTTTATTTTTATGTCATAATATTTTATACCTCTGTGGTGCATTTATTTTTTCTATGGAGTATATCAACAAGTCCTGTTTAATGGGCTAACTGGGACCTATCAGTTTTTCTATATTTGAATTTGTTATTTGTCCCCCTGAATTTTTTTGTCCGTCATGGGACTTGAACTCTGGGACTGGGTTCTGTCCCTGAGTTCTTCAATTCAAGGCTACCCCTTGAGCCATAGTCCACTTCCGGTTTTCTGGTGGATGTTGGAGGTAAGAGTCTCACGGACTTCAGTGCCCAGGCTACTTTGAACCACAATCCTCAGATCTCAGCCTGGAGATCCTCTAACTAGGATTACAGGTGTGAGGCACCGTGCCCGGTTCCCCCTAATTTTTATTCTTTATTTCCCCCTGCGATGTCCCGTGACTCTCTCTGGGGCAAATATTTGATATTTGCCTCTCAATTGTGTTACCAAGAAAAGAAAAAAAATCTATTATTCCAGGATCCGTTTTGCCGGTGCAAGCCAGATATACTTTAAATCAAATTCTCCACCAAGGATTTGAGAACATAAAAGTAGAAGTAATCTCATTTCAAACCTACATGAGAGCAGATTTATGATTAAAAACATTTGGGGAAATTGGTTTCCAAGGTTTTCATCCGGAAGCTAAATTCAAGAGTAGAAAGTTTTCTGCTACTACTCTTTGGGAAACAGGACTGGCTTTTTATATTTACACACTAGAAAGGCATGTCTGGTTATCACTTGGTCTCAATGGTTTGCATGATGGCTTTGGTGAAGCCCCAAATAAGCCACTGATTATGTTAAGACTTCTTCCTTCATGGGAGTGTTTGTGTTTTGTAATCCTTCCTCCAAACAGGAACTTCTATTTTTTTCATTATCCTGGATACATATTTCATATCCATCTTCTTTCCTTAGTTTACCTTATTTGTGTTTGTGTGTGTATGTCTGTGTGAGCACACATGTGTTGGTATCAGGACTTTCACTTTTGAAGTGTTTATAGAATTTGGCTGTGAGGCTATCAGATCTGGGCTTTTCCTGGTACTGGAGTTCTTTTACTGCCATTTCCATTTAATGGCGTGTTGTAGGTGTATTTAATTGGTTTATATCTTCTTGGATCAAATTAGTTACTCTGCTGGTCTCTCAGATTACATCCATTTCTGCCATTCTCCAATTTATTGATGTAAATGTTCACCAAGGAGTTTGTTATAATATTCTGAATTTTCCTCATTTTAATGTCATATTCTCCATTTTCATTTGTAAGTTTATTTATTTGGGTGGTCTCTCTTCTTGTCCTAGTTAGGCTTGCTAAGAGATTGTCAATTTGTAAATTTTTTTCAAAGAAGTAACCTTTTGCTTTGTTGTTTACTTTCTCATTTATTTCTGTTCTTTTTTTAAAAAAAAATTTCTTTCCAGCTGCTGGTTTTAGGTTTGGCTTATTCCTGTTTTTGCAGAAGTCGGAGGTACGTCATTGGAGTATTGATTTGAGATTTCTCTAATTTATTGATCTATGTAGTATAGCTATAAACTTTCTTCTGAGTACTGCATGTGCTGTGTTCCAGAGGTACTAGTATTTTGTGTGTACATTTATATTGATTTCAAGAGATGTTTTAATTTTCCTTCTTGTGTTTTTAATGATCCACTGACCATTCAGTAATGTAATGTTCGTTTTTCCTGAGGTTATTTTCTGTCATGGCTGTTAATAATTGTATTCCATTGTGGTCTAACAGGATATAGAAAGTAATTCTGTTTTTCTTGGATTGGTAGAAAATTGCTTTGTGGTCTGTTTTGGAGAATGTTCCACTGGGCTGTTAAGTGGAATGTATATTGTCATGCTGCTGTTTGAATGATTCTGTAGATGTCTGTTAAGTATAACTAGTCAATGCAGTTATTTAGCACTTTGAGTTTTGCCTAGATTATCTATTGAATGGTGATAATGATGTGTTGAATTCACCAAAAATCAATGTGTTTGGATATATGTGTGCTTTTACTTCTTTAACATTATTTAAGGTCCTAAGCTTTTGCTGAAATAATGAATAAGCTGCTGATTTGGAATATTCTACTTTCTCATTAACTTTGCTTAAAGTGTTAACTGAATACTGTAGGTGAGGAGTTCCAGCTAGCCATGTATTCTTTCTGTATAAAATTCGAAAATAAAATTTGTCACATCCAAAGTATATTCCTTGAGTGAATAAATTCTTTAAAATACAAAACAATTTCATTATTGTTGCTTAGATATGGAATAGATCTGCATATCACAGTAGCATACTTTAGCCCAGGAAATTCCTAGACTCAGGCTCAGAATGGTTTATTATTCCATATGAAATTTTGGATTGCCTCTTCTATTTCTTTAAAGAATGACATTGGGATATTGATGGGTATTGCATTGAATTTGTAGACAACCCTTGGAAAGATTGTCATTTTCACAATGTTAATTCTTCCAATCCAGGAGCATGGGAGGTTTTTCCATTTCCTCAGTTCTAGTCACCAGGCCTCATAGAAAGTCATTATGCTTTTGGTGTGCTCTTTGGAGTGCCATGTTTTGGGGGTGGAGAGAATCTGAGACTCTGGAAATGTGACATCAGTGAGGGTGTGGTGAGGAAATAATCCCTGCAGGAAAACCAAATAGTTGATACCTGGAAGTTCCTCAACCTATTCAGTCATATCTATAGGGTAAGCCTATTAAAGTGTTGTCATGTGTACATAGCTTCCACTGGCATTTTAATACTGTACATAAATGAACAAAGAAATTCACTTGTAAATGAGAGAGAGGAGCCAACTAAGAAAAAAGCAGACAAAACACTCAGGAAACAGAACTTGACAAAGGTGTGGCATTTATGGAATTCAAGTAGCTAGGATTTAGAGAGAGTGATACATAGATTTAAAAAGAAAGACTATGTAATCTTATGAATGACACTACTTTAAATTGCTAATTTTTTTAAAAAAGGTTTTACAGATCTGTCAATTTAGGGAAAAGATTTTATAGTAAATATAGAGAAAGCAGGAAAATATAAATGCATTGGTCAACTGTAGGAAATGCTGTGAATTACATAATTGTGAAGTGCAATTGTGTTATCTTCAGTAACTCAGGTGAAGAAAATTTCAAAATTATAGTCATATGATTATTGAATACTGATTCACAAAATAATTATAATAAAATACCTTTTAGCTGTCATTATTTCTAAGACTTCTCTTATTTTGATGACCTCAGAAATTCATTGTTGCCGTTATTGGCAGTGGTGGTGGTGTTGTGTGTGTTTATATGTGCGTGTGTGTTTGTGTATGAGTATGTGTGTATGTGTTTCTGTATGCTGATCCTGATCTTGAAATCAGGGACTGGCCTGGGTGTTTTACATGAGCTACTGGGCAGGCTAACATATTATTACTTGAGACACAGACACAGCTCTTTTTTTTGTTGTTTTGTTTTCGTTTTTTGTTTTTTTTTTTTTGGATTGCTGTTTAAGAACAACCCTCTGATATCAATGTGTAAGAAGTAACACACACTCTATCTGGCAAATATAACTGTAACCCCACTACATATTGAAATAAAAAAGAACACCCCTCTGTTTATTTTTTCTGAAGTTTTGTGCTATCTGGAATCTGATCCCAGACATAGATGCTCAGTTTGTTCATCTAGTATCATGGATATTTATAGCTGGGATTATATATTAACAGAAATACACAAATATAAGTGTTATTTATTATGTATTTTATGTGTAGTAGCACTGATTGATAGTGCTTTTTCCAGTTTTCTTCTGTGGCTCTCTAGTGTACTCATTTTCTGTTTTTGTTGTTTTGTTTTTGCTTTTGGGTTTTTTTTAGTACTTGCCTTATTTCCTAGCAAGATGCTTCCACTTTTTAAACATCTTGTAAATTTCTTTTTACAGTCCTATTATCAACTATTTTCTCAAACGTGCTCTGGTTTACTTTATTGGACAGCAAAGAGTGAGGCGCTAGCTATGTTGATTGCTGTCTCTGGTGTGTTTTCATCATATTCTGTTGGGCAAGGTATGGTGCACCAGACACAAATCAAGAGCATAAAAGAGCTTTGAAGATTAGTTTCTCAGCATTCACTTAGGAGAAAAGTGTACACCACATTAAGGCTACTCAGAAGAAGCATCACTATGAAAGGGTACCACGTACTAGTAAAGAGGGAAATATGGCTAACATCCTTTTATTGTGGTTTCTGTGGAAAGAATAGAAAAGCAGAGACAAGCCACCTGCTTAGGTTTGGCCTGTTCAAGGTTCATTCTGGAGAATAAGAACTTTCCCAAGTTGTGTGTAGAGTCAGACACTGAATGAGTACAGCAGAAAGATAATGCTCTGCAGTGTGAGATAGTTGGGGAAATTAAATACATTAGCTGATAAGGAAAGGAAATTGATAAATCTCTGGCCAGAATTTCACAATTGAACAATATAGTATGTAAACAAACTGTTTTCTGTGTTTGAACTATGTATGTATATATGTATGTATGTATGTATGTATGTATGTATGTATGTATATATTTTGGTGCCAGGCCTGAAATTTGAAATCAGGGTCTGCGAACTATTCCTAAGCTTCTTTGCACAAGCTTCTTTGCCATTTGAAACATAGCTTCATTTGAGGCTTTTTTACAGTAGTTTGTTGGAGACAAAAGTCTCATTGACTTTCCTGTCAGAAATGGCTTTGAACTGTGATCCTCAGATCTCAGCCTCCTGAATAGCTAAGAGGTGTGAGTCACCGGTACCTATCTAGCCTGTTCCTATTCACTTACCTATATATATATTTGCAGATATAAACAACTGAACTAACATTAAGCAAAACACAGTGGTTCGTTCTTTCTATAGCTTTATTTCATTATTTGTGTACCCCTTTAGCATTTAGAAATTCCTACTCCATCAATAGAAACCTAGCTTCCCCTAGTCACTGTCCATTCCTGTCTAATTTTAGTGTGTGCACATTAATACTAGAATTGTTAACACAGGCTCTCAGTTGATCCACTTTGTGACTAGTTTAAAGTGAATTTCATTCAGGCTGAAGTATGTATTTGTAATATGGATACATCTTTTTTAAAAATATATTGTGATTAATGGAAGGGTTACATTATATTCACCAGATAGAAGGTGCATACCTTCACAAACATTGATACCCTTTCTCATGACATGGTCCCCATTTCCCTCCCACCCTGCCCCCGCTTATCTTGATTTCCCCCTTTCCTATCCAATTTTAAATAACCAATTAAGCACATATAAAATATATCAGATAACAAGGTGAAATATTGTAACAATATGAGATAACCAAGGGATGTCAAAAGAGATGAGAGATAACATAGTACATTAAGGACAACAGTCACTCATTATATGGCTTTTGTTTCCTTATCCTGGAGGTCCTTTCATTTAATGTCATACCATTTGGCCTAATGTCTCTAGATTTTGTTCTAGACAGCTTTTGTCAGACTGCATATCTTCCTTAGTGCTTCTCCTCTATTTCCTAAACCTTTTTTTGAAATTAGTATACTTTAAGTTTTACTCTTTATACTTTAAAACTTTATGGCTTTTAGCTGGTGGCTCACAAATGTAATTCTACCTATTCAGCAGACTGAGATATAAGGATCATGGTTTGAAGCCAGTCCTAGCAGGAAGGTCTGTGAGACCCTTATCTCCAGTTAACCACCAAAATGCTGCAAGTAGAGCTCTGGCTCAGGAAATAGAGTACTAGTTTGGGGTGAAAAAGAAAGGGATAGTGCCTAGGAACTGAGTTAAAGCCTCAGGAATTAATTCTCTCTCCCCCCCCCCTCTCTCTCTCTCTCTCTCTCTCTCTCTCTCTCTCTCTCTCTCTCTCTCTCTCTCTCTCTCCCTCTCTCCACACACACACACACACACACACACACTCCCAAAAGCTTTATTGGTTTTGACATCTTTGTTCTATACGGCTACTTTGATATTACAAAGAATACTTTTCTTATCCTAAAAATACCCCATGTTCAGTGTTGGCAAATTGTTCTCTACCACTGCTATAATATCACAAAGAATAATTTTCTTGCCCTAAAAATTCCTCATGTTTCACCTATTCAACTTTCCCTAAGCCCCTGATGCCCTGCAGGGGTTTGATCAGATTCTGGTCTCCCCAGATTTGTTTCCCAGTAGCACATTTGTCTTTATAGGAACACATGCCTTTTCAAACTGGCTTCTTTTCCTTGGCAATATATATTTGAGCTTTTGCTATGAGTTGTTAAAAGACTAAATTCTAGAACAGTTTTAGATTCACAGCATAACTGAAAGGAAAATACAGACATTCCTTTTTATATTTATACACAGGTACCAGGACATTAGATTTCCTGCTCTTATTAAAGCCTCTCCTGAGAGTCATCCATTTACTGCTATTTGTAGATCTACCTTGGTATACTTGGCTTCTGGATGCTTTTGCAAAGCATCCAAAGCTAATTTCTTTTCCTTGCTGAATATTTCAATGCGTAGTTGCACCACAGTACTTCACATCCTTTTGCAATTGAAGAATCTTAGTCAATCAGCTATGAATTTTAGCAATAATGAATGCCCAATTCCAATCATGTAAGTAAATAACGATTTGTGAAAGTTTTGGATCTTAGAGTAAGACTTGGTAAAAACAATAACAACAACAATAACAATTGTCCATTTCCTTTGAATGAAATATGTGCATCTCTCTTTTCATTTAACGTATGAATGCTTAACTTTGACTTAGGCCCTGTGCTGAATTCTTAGATATTTTTCCCCCTGACACTAATATCCCTTACTTTTAAAAACCTGGAGTAAAAAATATGTAAATAATCTATAGAAATATTTTTATATAAAAATATAAATGATCTGTGTAAACCATCACAAGTGCTATGAATGGTTTTTGAGCACATATGACAGGTTTCTAATAATTAGGAACCATCACCTTATTATGATTACTTTTCCAAGGTTACTCATTCTTCCTTAATTATCAATATATATATATATATATATATTACTTTTACACAAAATCAATGTACTTTTCTTTTCTTTTGTCTGCCATGGGGCTTGAACTCTGGGCCTGAGCATTGTCCCTGAGCTCTTCAGCTCAAAGCTACTGTCCTTCCTTGAGTCACAAAACCACTCCTGGTTTTCTGATGGTTACTTGGAGACAAGAGTCTCCAGGAATTTGGCCTTGTGGTAGAGTGCTTGCCTAGCATGCACAAAGACCCGGGTTCCATTCCTCGGTATTACCTACCTAGAAAACATGCCAGAAGTGGTGCTGTGGCACAAATAGTAGAGCTCTAGCCTTGAGAAAACCCAAGGACAAAGCTCAAGCCCTGAGCCCAAGCCCAAGACTGGCAAAAAAAAAAAAAAAGAGTCTCCAGGACTTTAGTTCCTGGGCTGGTTTTGAACCACGATCCTCAGATCTCTGTCTCCTGAGTAGTTAGAATTACAGGTCTGAGCCACTGCACCCTCTATTTTTTTAATGTCAATACTGGACTGGGGCTTGAGCTCAGGGCCACTTGCTTTTACTTGGCTTTTTTCTTGACTGGAATTCTACCAGTGGAACCACACATCCATTGAGGCATTTCATTGACTAAGTGGATCTGAGTCTCACAGTCTTTTCGCTTCAAACACAATCTTCAAGTATCAGCGTTATGAGTTGCTAGGATTACAGGCTTGAGTCACTAGCACTCAGCTATCAATTTTCTAAATGATAAACTTCTAGCTTCTGTATTGTCTTCCATTATTCCAAAACTTTTAAATCAATATTTTGCAGATTTATATTTTTAAAATGTGTGATGTTATTTTGGGGGCAAAATATACTAAATTAATCCCTCTATAGTTTATTTTATTTTTTTTGCCAGGTGTGGGGCTTGAATTCAGGGCCTGAACACTATCCTTGGACTTTCCTCAAGGCTGGAGCTCTACCCTTGAGCCATAGCACCACTTTCAGCTTTTTTCTTTGTATTTGGTGCCGAGGAATCAAACTCAGGTCTTTGTGCATGCTTGGCAAGCACTCTACCACTAGGCAAAACTCCTGGTCCTCCTTCTATAGTTTATGTTGCATATCAACACATACATGTGTACAGATAAGTAGGGTTCAGGAAGAATCACAAAGAGAATGCATGATAATATTTGAGGATGAATATATCAGTATACAAGTTTTTAGTGTCTTATATGATTAATCATCATGTATATATTTGACATATTTTAAGGATGCAGAAGACTTCCATAGTTATTTTATATGTGACTGGATAGAAGCATCAATATGAATTTTGTGTTTTAAAAAGTAGAATAGGGGTCTGGAGTTTGGCCTAGTAGTGGAGTGCTTGTCTGGAATGCACAAAGACTAGGCTTTGATTCCTTGTTGCCACATACTTAGAACAAAAAAGCCAGATATGGTGCTGTGGCTCAAATAGTAGAGTTCTGTTCTTGAGAAAGATCAAGGACAATACTCAGGCCCTGAGTTCAAGCCCCAGAACTGGCAAAATAAAAAAGAATAACAAGTCATGCATCAATAAGTCAGGCCTGCAATCATAGATACTCAGGGGGCTGAGATTTGAGAACTGCTGTTTGAAAACAGTCTAGGCAGGAAAGTTCATAAAACTATTCTCTCCAGTTAACTACAAAAAAATAAATAAAATGAAAACAGAAGTGGAGCTGTGACTTAAGTGGTAGAGATCTAGCCCTTGAACAGAAAAGCACAGGAACAGAACCCAGATCCAGAATTCAAGCCCTAGGAACGGAAGAAATAAAAACAAAAACATAAAACGACAGACAGTATCTTGTTTTCCCCAATGATAATGCTTGGTTGCCAGGCAACCAGATATTCAGGGAATAACATGTGAACTTTCCAGTCTAGTTCTGATACATTGCTTTATGAGCAAGCAGTTTTTACTTCTTTATTGCAGATTGTTTCTTGCTCTGAATTTTTTGGGTTGGGAATCAAGTCTTAGATGTGGAGAGGTGGAAGGAGATGATATATTAATACTAACTTGAACTGGAAGTCCAGTCAGACACCCAGCTGTGAGTTTCCCATTTATATTTCCTAGTGACCAATGAATGTTAGCGTTATAAAGCACAAGTAATTAATTTATATGGCTTCTTCTAGATCAAAAGGAGTTGATGAGTACTGATTGTGGTGTGCAGATATGTGTACATGCACCGATAGGCTTGTGTACATGTGTGTGGTCTGTGTACTGGGTGTGTGAGGGCATGGGCATATTTAAGGGATGGGTGTGAATTGTATGCTATGGATATATGTAGGGGAGCTGTGCTGTCATTGGGATGGGAGGAGAGGTATTGTCAGTAAACGGTGTGAGCAGAAGTATTCACATATGTTTTTTGGTATGTATATTTGTGTGTTGTTGGGAGGGTCTGGGGTTGTTGGCAGATATATGTGTGTTGGTGTGTATATAAGAGTGGGTTTGGATGTGGGTGTATCTGAGTGTAGGTTTTGGAATGCATGTGAGGGTGAGCATGTATGAAGAGGTTTGGGGTATGGGATTGTGCCATTGTGTGGATGTGTGCGTTCGAGTGAAGGACTTACGTGTATACGTGTGTGCATGTCATTGTGGGAGATTAGCTTTGTAATCATGGATAAGGTGTGTATGTACAGAGGGGTATGGAAGTGTAGAAATGTGTGGGCATATGTGTATCTGCATGGTAGTAGAGGTGTGTGCACACGTGTGTGTGTGTGTGTGTGCGCACGCGCGTGTGTGTTTGCTGGGTGTTAGATGAACATTCACTTCAAAGCTACTTCTGAAACTTTCTCAGTTTTCTACTGACTTCCAGAGTTCCTGTCTGTATCAGCAGTTTTCCATCTGATTGGGGATTTGTTCTAAAAATTCCACCCTGAAGCTGGGAAGGCCGCCTGCTAGGAAGAGGAAGGAATTACCCAGAGCCTTGCAGCTTGATTCTCCCTGTTGTTATCACTAGACAGTCCTGGGCTTTTGGACAGAGGTTACTGACGACATTGCTCTCCCTGCTTACCAGGGTGATGCAAGGTTTCTTGGAAATCTATGTATAGACCTTTGCCAGTTACAACACATTTTATTTGATGCATGTGTTTAGGTTAGGACAGCTGAAATGAGTTTCTGCCCCCATTAGTTTTCTAACAATTTAGGAATGAAATATTTTTTGCCAGTCCTGGGGCTTGAACTCAGGGCCTGAACACTGTCCTTGGGCCTTTTCAAGGCTAGAACTCTACCACTTGAGCCTTAGCATCACTTCCAGCTTTTTCCTATGTATGTGGTACCGAGGAATCTAACCCAGGTCTTCATGCATGCTAGGCAAGAACTCTACCACTAGGCCAAACTCCTGGCCCTAGGCATAAAATATTTTATCTTTACAGAAAATAATTAGGAAAGTAGTTCCTGACATTCAAGAACTTTGGTTAAATTAGCAGATTTGCAAAATAGTTGGTGTCAGTATTTAATTACCTGTCCCTACCGGAACTTTTCAAGCTTTATACTACTTAGTGCCATACATATATAAAGAGTGAGGTGGTAACATATCAGATATGTAAGTCATTCTTACATAGAGACCCTTGTCTAGAAGGACAGGATTTTTTTTGTCTTAATAGTCAGTGAATTTCTACTATCTTGTTGTGTTCTTTGTAAATATAAAGGCTTGAAGTAGCCTCTGAGAATGATTTTGTCATGCTCTGCAACTTTGGAAATGGGCTCACAGGGCCTATGAATTTTTAAAACATGTTAAATCGTGAAGATTTACATCACTGGTAGTTTCTCTGACTTCAATCTCTCTCTCTCTCTCTCTCTCTCTCTCTCTCTCTCTATATATATATATATATATATATACATACATACATACATACATACATACATACATATGCATTCATATACATATATATTCAGTTTTCATATTCCCTCTTGTGAATCTTTTAATGAGAGATAATCAGAGTTAGGTGTTTTTTTATTTTATGTATTTATTTATTTATTCTAGTACTTAGGTTTCCGCTCATCCTTACTTGGTTTGTGTTTTCTTGCTCAGCTGGTTCTACCACAAGAGCCAAACTTACAGCCCAACTTGTTTCCAGTAATTTTAAAGAGAAGATCTCAAAATCTTTTCTACCTAATCTGACTTCAAACTTGGGATCTTAGCCCCGAGTAGCAGAAATTGAAGAAGCAAGATACTGGTGCTAAGTTAACTAACTTTAGCAATATTTTCTTATCCTGCCCAATAAAATGACATTTAAGATAATTGTAGTTTATTTCAATCTAGAATTTGTGCTTGTATTAGATATATTCACTTTCTTTTTTTGTACTGGTTATATTTGCACTACATATATTACAATAATATATATTACAATTATACATTTGTTATAAGTGCAGTAACAATTGTGTGTGCATGCGTGTGTGTGTGTGTGTGCACGCGTGTGTGTTTCTGATTCAATACTGAACTTCATGAAAATGTTTTACAACTTGACCAATACCTTTAGCTCTTTTGTTCAACAATTTTTGGTCGCTAATGTTCTATAATAAACAATTCATTTAACTATTTATAGTTTTATTTTATTTTTATAATCTTTAACTAGTTGAACAAGGGGATTTCACCTCAACGTGTCTGAGTTTGTTTTTGCTTTTGAGCAAGGACATCTCTAACTTTACCTGTGTGGGTCTTGAGACTCTGATCTTGATACCCCTGCCTCAAGTATCCATTGTAATTCATGTATTACCTAAGTTATAACGTATGTAGAAACATATTGTAGAAATGAAATTTTAGTGTCTTAACAGGTTACAGGAATACATTAATTAAAAACTGTCATAATTATTCAGTATATTGTAAAGAGATTTTACATTACAGAATGTTATTTACATTCACAACTTTCATTGAATATACCTTAATCTACACCAAAAGATTTACTTTGTACTTCATCATAAATAATAGCTAATATTTCCTAATTCATGGCATGACAATGCCGTCTGCAAACTTTATTTTCCTTTTTGTAAGTAAGAAATTGTATTTGGCTTTCAAGAAAGAAAGATCATTGAAACATTGTCAAACTAATCATCTGTCTTAAAATATTTCACAAGAATCATGAGAAGCATATATAGATTAAATTGTCTCTTCCTTGTTTGTAAATAATGTTAAGTAGTCGGCATAGTCCTTACAGAAATGGAAATGAAAAACAGAACTTATCCATAGGAAAGAGAATGGTATTTATATTTAGAAAACGATAACCCTACTAAACAACTTATGCACATGAGGAGTAAAGGAGCAATGTGACATCCTGTAATGAAGCCAGGAAAGACAGGGGCTGCAACAATGGTTGCATTCAAGAAAACTAGCTACTCAGAAGGCTGAGATTTGAGGATCTCAGTTGAAAGGGTGCCTGGGCATTAAAGAACCTAAGACTCTTATCTCCAATTAACCACGAGAAAACAGGAAGTACGGCTGTGGCTCAAGGGGTAGGGCAGTAGCCTTGAGCTTAAAAGCTCAGGGATAGCACCCAGGCCTAGAGTTCAATTCCCAATAGCCACACACACACAAAATGACCTGTGTAAACAGAGCAGGTAATAGGATAGGCACAGTGTTCATCCCTTCTGAAACCCTCTGGAAAATGAGTTATGGCAGGATGGCTGTTTTAAAGCACATTCAAATTGAATGTTTTAAAGCACATTCAAATTGAATGTTACAGGATATGTCACACATGTTCATTTGTGACTCATTGTGTTATCTATAAGGTTTTGTTTTTAAGAATCATAAAATAATGACAGATTTATTGTTTCTATTGTGGAAGGAAAAGGACTCTGATTTTGAAACTTGATAATGTATTAATATCTATTTCTTCAGTATATAACCATTCATTTCCTGAGAAGGCTAATTAATTATTCTTGAACTGGCTCAGTCTTAGTATCATTGGAGACCTGGTATGAACCTCTCATGTGCTAGGACTTGGCAGTGTGTAGCTCAGCTTTCAAGTCGCACACATGAGATTGTTTTAATACATATTTCCCATTGATCTTGGCTTACTGCCATGTCACCAAAAGTTTGCCATTTGCCATTTCTTAGATTAGTATATATAACATGATAATGAGAGAAAATAGAAAACCTATGATTCTATAGTATGTCTCAAATACTCATGATGAGTTTATTTTTCAGAGTTTATTTAATAACTAAGTAATTTCTTTTATTTTGACACAAAAGTTACTGAAGTTTAATTTTAAAAGTATAAAATACTTCGTTAATTACAAGATTTGAATCCTCCACGCTGTCAATTTTTTTCTTTTTTCAAGAAAAAAAGCCTAGCACAGAGGAAACATTAACGACTGTAAAAAAATCCTGTTTTTCAGGAAAGAACGGTGACGATAAGAAGACAGACAGTAGGAGGCTTTGGACTGAGCATCAAGGTAGTTGCCTTTTCAGTCTCTACGAAGGTTGTGCCTTGGTAGAGTTCTGTCTATTCTATTGTTTTCTGATTCATAACTAGACAAGGATAACTATGTGGCAAGCTTCTTACTACTTAGTGTGGACTGTAAAGTAGGTACGGTTTCATGGAACAGTCTCATGGATACCTTTAGATTTTCATTTAAATATTTTAAGAAAGGTTTTGGGAACTTCACCAATATATAGTATAGTATATAGTAATATAGTATATTAGCGTTCTTTATCTGGTTTGTTTAAAGATATTAGCTATGATATTATGTTTTCCTTCAACTCAGAAGTACATAAAATACTACCCTACAGTGAATAGAATGAGAGTTAAGTTTCACATTACTAATAGCTGGTTGCAAGCATGATCATATTATACTGTTGAATTTATTTTATTATGTCTGTCTTTTTATTTGTTTAACTTTTGTTAAAGAAATCCCTATATGTCTTATTTCAACATCAAGTGTATTTATCATAACACTGTAATGGTTTTGTTTCTGGATCTAATTGACCACTGTTGATGGACTACAACAGCAGTATATCCTCACTGAAATAGAAGATAATTTTTTTTTCTCCCAGTCATGGGGTGAACTCTGGGCCTGAGCCCTGTCCCTGAGTTCTTCAGCTCAAAGTTAGTGCTTTCCCATTTGAGTCAAAGAGCCATTTCCTGTTTTCTGGTAGTTAGTTAGAGATAAGGGTCTCAGAGACTTTCTTGCCTGGACTGTCTTTGAACAGTGATCCTCAGGTCTTAGCCTACTGTGTAGTTGTGATTATAGAGGTGAGGCATTGGTGCCCAGCTAAAAAAGGATTTTTAAAAGAAGAAGACATTATGTAATTTTGATTTGAACCAAAAATCTTGGTTGAAAACAGTTATACATCTCCAGGTCACATTAAAAATTAAAAAAAAAAACTTCATTGGATTCAGTTCTGTACACTCAGAAGATGGTACTCTAAATTTTGTGAATACCATTCAACTCTTTGGAAATGAGCTAAAATAGAGGTCAATGTGCAATTATTATGTCATGATTAATATGTTGCCTATGAATTGTTTTGTCAGTGATGAGAAGGTTACTTGTAAAGCATTAGATTTGAAATCAATTTTATAATTACTTTACTTGTTACTAAGACCAAGAGGTGGCAGGACAAATGACAGGTATGGTGACGAGACCTGCTGGAGAAATCACATTATTATGTGCATAATATTTTGGGGTTGATTTGACAGTTTAATTTTTTTCCTTTAGTCTTAACCATAATGTTTATTGGGAGTACTATGAAGGTGATACTAAAGTTATTAGAAACTCTAAGACTCAAACCTATTAGTCAAGGTTTAGTTCATTTATTTGAGACTATTGTGTTTTTTTATATATTTTTATTGTAATTAATAGAAGGGTTAAATTATATTTGCCAGATAGAAGGTACATTAATTCACATACATTGATACCCTTTCTCATGTCTTGGTCCCCATTTCTCTCCCCCCACCCCCACCCCTCATCTTGTTTTCCCCCCTTCCCTATCCAATTTCAATGTATTTTTTTTAGTCTATCTCTGACTCCATTTCAAAAGAGAGTTTATTGTTATTTAGTCCTTCTGCTACTATTTAGAGTATAACACAATTTTATTGAAAGGCTACAGTTTAAATGGTATATAAAGCTTAAGTGTTTTTTAAAAGCATCACAAATTCGCTAACTCAGTCATTTCAATCTAATGAATTCACTATTTTGATTCATACACAACACTATAAGTTTGTACTTACCATTCAGAATGTTGGTCACAGATGTTGATATTCGAACTATGACAAGCGCCATATAGTATTATATAACCAGAAAATAAATAATGGCATGAT
The DNA here is from genome assembly GCF_031878675.1 of Megascapheus bottae. NCBI lineage: Eukaryota > Metazoa > Chordata > Mammalia > Rodentia > Geomyidae > Megascapheus > Megascapheus bottae. The sequence continues at coordinate 3,273,750 of NC_143517.1, forward strand.
TATTTAGACTTAATTTTCTTTATTAATTTGCCATTCCTAACTTGGAATTTCTCAGTACTCATTTTTCATTTTCAGTATATTGCTTTCCTTTCCCCTTTCCTGCTGTGTGTGTGTGTGTGTGTGTGTGTGTGTGTGTGTGTGTGTGTGTGTGTGCGTTAGTACTAGTGTTGGCACCAGAATCTTACATTCAGGCTCATGTTCCCACTTGACAGTTTTTGTTCATTCTACCCACTCTACCCACTCTACCCAAAATTGAACCATGGCTCTACTGCTGTTATGTGGTGGTTAGTTGTAGATATGAATCTCCAGAAGTTTCCATGCCTCAGATCTCAAACTTCTGAGTAGCTAGAATTACAGGCAGCCAGCTTAAAGTTTTCTTTTTGATATTTAAAAGTATTTTACATTATGGTTATGTAAATTTTTTAAAAAATTAAATAGAAATACTGCTTTTTAATTTCCTTTTTGGTTAAATGTGATTATACAAAATATTGTTTATTAGTACTATTTTCTTTAGATCTGAGAATTTAGACATATATGTCTAGTAAACATTTAGAAATCACTCAGGCTCAGTGCAAAAATTAACATTTTAATGTTGAATAATTTATTTATTTTAGGAGCAGTTTTGAACTAATAATGCAATTATGTACATAAATATATAGACAAAATTTAGCTTTAATTGTTCCAGTTAAGTAATTACTTCTACACATGTGGGAGTTTTTGTAGTTAGAATTATTAATTAAACTCTCAAGGTCTCATTAGAGATGAAAGGAAGATGGTGTGTTGAATAACTGAACATAAATATATTGATAGTCAAGAGCCAACAGGTCTTGGAGTAAATTTATTTAACTTGACTCAGAAAACAGAAACACCCAGTTTAACTTTCTACAATTCCTTCTCTTTTTGTTCTGTGCTTTTAGTTGGGCTTGAACGCAGGACCTGAGTTCTGTCTCTTAGCTTTTTCACTAGTGCTCTACAACTTGAACTACAGCTCTATTTATAACTTATTAGTCATTAATTGCAGATAAGAGTCTCTAAGAATTCTCCTGCTTTTAGTAGATATCATCAAATCTTAGCCTCCTTAGCAGCAAGGATTATAGGCATAAGCAACCTTGGCCTGGCTAATGTCCTCTTTTCTATAAACTTGACTGAAGGGTAATAGAATGTCTTTTCAGTTTACTAAACACTAAACTACTTAAACATGCACTGTGAGTACTAAAGGCAGCCAATTTGTTCTGTGGTCTGCAGACCAATTGCTGTAGGTCTTCCTTGGCTTGGTTGCTTCAGCACCCATATATGGGATAAACCTGCACCATCCATGTTGAAATCCAGGGTCTGGAGGCTAATAGGCAACCCTGTAAGGAAGATGCCTAGCTGAATTTATCTGAATGCTTTATTGAGGTGCTTTGATGGCTGTCGGTACAAGAATCATCAGGATAAATGGCTACCAGTGTCCATACATTCCTCATGTTCTTCCGTTTTCTGTAGCCCCAGGCCACTGGCTTGTAGTTTTAAATCTTCTCACATGAAACAATATTGAAACTTCTGGAACCCCCAAGTGCAGATGGCCAAGAGCTTGAGGCAGTTTTATGTCTCCATAGTTTAATTCTGGACTTTAGCACCTTCTGTTGAAAGGCCAATATCAGAACTCGATGTAGGACACGCTGAGGAGTATGAAGAGAACAATTAAGAGAAATAAAAGGAATATGTGATATATATATGAATTTTTTTTGGTATTGGTCCTGAGGCTGGAACTCAAGGCTTAGGAGATGCCCCTGAGAAGTTTTTTGCTGAAGGTTAGTGTTCTACCATTTGAACTACAGCTCTATTTCAGCCTTTTGGTGGTTAGAGATATGAGTATCAGGGACTTCCATGCCTAGTCTGGCAAATCATGATCCTCAGAGTTCAGCCTCCTTGACTAGCTAGAACTTTAAGTGTGATCCATTAGTTCCTGGTTGGATTTAATTTCTGATATGATTTTTTCAAATTCCCTTCCCTTTCTCGTCACATGCTACCTAGTGCTTTCTAATTTTAAAGCTTGATACACTTTGTGACTTGCATTATTGAGATTCCTTACAAAATTTGATGCTGTTATGAGTGGTGCACTATTTTAAATGTTATGCAGGTACATGACACTCAATGTGGAGCCATCAGCTAAAACTTTTAGCATAGGTTATATTGAGATTTATGTAGGAATCTCTGATTTATTTTCTTAGAGGCACTAATTTTTTTTTTGCCAGTCCTGGGCTTGAGCTCAGGGCTTGAGCACTGTCCTTGGACTTTCTCAAGGCTAGAGCCCTACCACTTGATCCTCAGCATCACTTCTGGCTTTTTTCTATGTATGTGGTACCGTGGAATCGAACCCGGGTCTTCGTGCATGCTAGGCAAGCACTTTAACCACTAGGCCAAACTCTAGGCCCGAGGCACTAATTTTTTAAATGCCTGAAATCTTATCATTTTATACAGAAATTGATTTAACAAGGAAAGGAAGAAAACCTGTGCATTCATGTGTATTCTGAACAAACTCAAAAGAGACATAAAGGTAATGATCTTTGAGCTCAGAGGATGGCTGTGATGCTGATGTCTATGGCTACAAGATGGCTGCCCCACAGCAGCTCTAACCAACCTGAAATACCTGCACAGAACCCCTTGAGTTCTCTGCTCAACAAATTTCTAAGTCTTCATGCATATGCCTTACCTCTCATACATATACTTCAGTGAGATGGTAACTGTGTACTTCACGTTCTGGCAAGGAGAGGTCAGACACAAGGATGCCATTCTTGCTTGTGTATCATCCAGCTTAGATGAACTATTTTTCTTCAGAGTCTATGGTTAAAAGACTAGAATTCTCTTCACTTCTAGGAGGAGCCTTCTTACCATGTTCCTTTCTTTGTTTAAGAAAGATGAAAAAAACTCAAAAAATTGAATCACTCCAAAACTAATCTCCAAAGTAACAACCATCCCATTAAAAGATGGGCCAAAGACTTAAAGAGAGTCTTCTCTGAAGAAGAAACAAAAATGGCCTATAGACACATGAAGAAATGCTCAACATCTCTGGTCATAAAAGAAATGCAAATCAAAACAAATCTAAGATCCCACCTCACTCCAGTTAGAATGGCCAGGATCAAGAAAACTATTAACAACAGATGCTGGAGAGGATGTGGCCAGGAGGGATCACTACTACACTGCTGGTGGGAGTGCAAACTTGTTCAACCACTATGGAAAGCAGTGTGGCAGTTCCTCAAAAGACTAAACATAGAGCTCCCCTATGAGCCAGCAATTCCACTACTAGGCATTTACCCAATTGTCCAGAAACAAGGGCATACTAAATCCACTAGCACAACGTTGTTCATTGCAGTACTATTTGCCATAGCAAAGATATGGAACCAACCCAGATGTCCCTTAGTTGATGAGTGGATCAACAAGATGTGGTATTTGTACACAATGGAATTCTATGTGGCTGTCAGAAAGAATGACATCGCCCCGTTTGTTAGGAAATGGAAAGACTTAGAAAAAATTATATTAAGTGAAGTAAGCCATACTCAAAGGAACATAGGCTCAATGGTTTCCCTCATTTGTCATAATCAGTAGAAACCTTGGGTTCTCCTAGCAGAGATTTGCAATAGAGAAAAACCTAGATACATAAGCCCATGTAGTATGACACTAAATGAAAGGACCTCTAGGATATAGAAATAAAAGCCATATAATGAATGATTGTTGTCCTTAATGTACTATGTTATCTCTCATCTCTTTTGCTGTCCCTTGGTTATCTCATATTGTTACAGTATCTCATTTTGTTATTTGATATATTAGATATATTTGTATTTGGTTATTTGAAATTGGATAGGGAAGGGGGGAAAACAAGATGAGGGGTGGGGGTGGGGTGAGGGAAATGTGGACCAAGACATGAGAAAGGGTAGCAATGTATGCAAATTAATGCACCTCCTATCTGGCAAATACAATGTAACCCTTCTATTAATTACAATAAAAATATATGAAAAAAAGAAAGATGGAGTATTAAGGGATTAGGAGGGGATTCTGAAGCTTGAACTCAGGGCTACATGCCTGTTTTTTTCACACATAGCCGATTCTCTGTTGCTCAAGCCACACCTCTACTCCTGCGTATTGCTGGCTGCTTGGAGATAAGTCTTAGGTTTGTCTGCTTGGGCTAATTTTGAACTTCCCTGCACCCTCAGATCTCAGCTTTTTGAGTAGTTAGGAGTAAAGGCATGAGCCAATTTTGTCCCCATACTACCGTTATACTTTCATCACTATGTAGAAAACCTACTGTAGACAAATGGGTAACTGAAATGGAATTAGAGATGAAGTTTGGAGATGTGACATACACATATATATGTGGCCTACTATTATCTTCAAGTGATCTTTTATTGCGAGTCCCTATTCCAGAACCTCAAGGAGAGAAGTTGTTTTCCTTTTGCTTAGAGGCCCTCTAAGTTATGTTTGCAAACTATTTTTCATAAAGCCTATGTACTAAAGCTATTTGTACTTTTGACTAATTTTTGAAGACATTTCTTATATGACTTTTGAAGACATTTCACTATAATTGTAGACCATTTTTGTGATCTCCTTATCATTATTCAGTTTTCTTTGTTATCATTATTCAGTCTTCCTCATTCAAAACAGCTCTTAGAAGTAAGAAACTCATGTTTCATTCCCACTTGCATTAGTTTTGTATTTTGTTTGCCTTTAGTAGGAAATCAAGCACTTCTATTTGCAAAAGCCATAAGTAGAAAAAAGGACCATAAATTACTAATTTAGAATTATATATTCTCTCACTGGCATGGCTTTCATTGAAGCATCAGGTCCGTGCATGCTGATTCTGCAAAATAGGTCCCCATAGCATCTGAGTTGTCACCAGCATTAGCTAGCTTTTCTCTCAGCTCTGATCACCTATTTCTACTTTCCCTGTGGCACTTCTGGGAGATGGCATCCACATGTCTATCTCCTTAGTCTGGAGCATCCTGTGTCACCATCTCACCATGGAGATCATCTAGGATTAACGTTGCAGTATGTGAGTCTTGTGTTTTGTTAGAATCACATGTGGGAGTGACTCTAAGGCAGTGGAAGTACAAATCCTGTTTGTTCAGATGAGAAAGACCAGAATCAAGGAAGTAAGTTCTTAATATTAAGAGTAAGGTATGAATAGTACCAAATTTACCAAATCAAAAATGTGCCTTAAAGAGAATATATTAATTCTAGTGTTAAAATTGATTAGGCATTTTAATGCAAACCTATAAGTATCGCCTATTGATAGAAGTAGACGTATGCATCTACATACTTAATCAGGAATAGCAGCCTTGTATATGATCCCACTCCGTAATAGAACTCCCACCATGGATGGCAGGGTCACAGATCCTCTGAGCTAGGAGGTCATGGCCTCTGTTGCACTTTTGATCTTGTTCAGAGTAGACATGCCTATGTAGTTTTTTTTTTCCTTTGCATGATAAACTGATTTTTATAGAAATGGTAAGATTTAGGCATTTAAGAGATCAGTGCCTCTAAGAAGATAATTCAGAGATTCCTATACGTGTCTCAATGTAACCTGTGCTAAAAGGTTTAGGTGACTGCTTCACACTGTCTAATGTATCTGCACCTTATTTAAAATCAATGTCTCAAATTTTGTAAGAAATCTCAATAATGCAGGCCAGAAAGTTTCTTAAGCTTAAAAACCAACACAAGCAGAGCACTAGGTAGTATTTGAGGAGAAAGGGAATGGGATCTTTAAAAAATTCATATCAAACAATTGAATCCAGTGAAGCACCAATAATTCTGAGGATCATAATATAATTCCAGAGTGGGAATGAAAGTCCCTGAGACTCATATCTCTTCTTTCCATATGTGGATTCTTTTTACTTCAGTCTGGGTCCACTTTCTAATATAAAAACAGGAAGTTCATAGACAAATATATAAGCTTAATTTCAAGATTATGGATTATTCCCAAGAATCAGTTAAAATCCCTAGAAAATTTTCACTTGAAAGAACTATTCATATTTTTTTCCAGTCCTGGGCTTTGAGCTCAGGGCCTAAGCACTGTTCTACTCATTTAATGTGTATATTTCAACACTATTTTGTATCTTCAAAGATATAAGTAATCATAGTTCATTCAGTTTAAGTTGTTTACTTCTTATTGGTACTTCAGTTTTATGCTTGCTAGAGGCATCTGCCACTGAGCAATAACTCCCATTCCTCAATGCAGTTTTAGGGTATTTTCTCACCACAAGAAGATATTCCATATCATTTATAGTCAGTTTTGATACCATCTTCTAATGCTCTATTGAGGGATTTTTTTCTAAAGATAGTGATATTATATATAAGAAAGATCAAAGTAGGTGATTCTGGTAGTTCATGGTGATTCTTAGGCAAATGATTGTTCTCTCCATTATCTTTCAAGGGATGTTTTCTAGATGACACCTGTACCTGTCAATTTAAGTTTTGACTGGAACTACTTTGCTCATATCAGCTTATTGGAATCTTCCCTACTATTCTTGATGGAAATTTAGAGGTCCATACATCGTCTTGTTTTCTGTAATGAAAATATTGAGCCAAAAAGATTTATTTGGCAACATTCTTAGGGCTCTGACAGGATACTGGAGTTGATTTGGTTGTATGTTATAGTCACATTGACAATATTATTTTCTAGATCATTCTCCAATGGTTGTAGATGAGGCTTATAGCTTTGTACCTACAAAGTTATCTACCATGTCAGTTATGCTTCAGAAAAAGGTCATTACATATTCGAATGAGACATGTTTGGACATCTTTGCTTCCTTGTGCAGAACTGAATGATTTGCCCTAATACTGAACCTAACATAGGCTGGAAAAGAAAAGTAAGGTTAATCCAGACATTTCCCAAATCTATGATCACAAACATATTCTCTGGGCCAGGTTGGTGTTGAGAAAATAGTGAATGCTCTGGCTGACCTCAGCCCAGACTGTTCACACTCTAGAGGAGAGAACATGTTGATCAAATTCTAATGTAAATCACAGCCTTAATTCAGTACTACAAAGTGGATTACTTCAAGTCAGAGACTCAGCTGTCTGCCTGACTGCTTTAGGAATATTTTAGCTAAGTCTCAAATATGGGCAGGCAAAACTCATTCCAGACAGAAACAGTAAATATTAATGTCTTTTAGTGCTCTTAGAGCTGAGAGTCCAGACTGAAACTAAGCAAGGCTGTGAAACCATGCAACAAGGGACAGATAAGGATCTTAATTTTGGCTTCAGGTAAAAAGGGAGTCTTATTGCCTGTTTTAAAACAAGCAAGATACATTATATTGACCTTACCTAGAAAACTTTAAATTTCCCTATTTGGCCCTAAATTAAATCTAATTACTTTAAATAGGCCTAGGCTACGCTCACATTTCATCCAACAAATGAAGGTAGAATCATTTAAAGTTCCAATTTTATCTTCTAATTTTTGTTCCAGACTCTGTTATCTAATCAATAAAGCTGTTTTCTGACACTAGTTTTACACTTCAGAATGTGAAATACCTACATTTAAATGAGGGAAATAAAGCCAGGTGCAGTGGCTCATGCCTGTAATCCTAGCCACTCAGGAGGCTGAGATCTGAGGATCAAGGTTCAAAGCCAGTCCAGGAACTAAAGAATGTGAGACTCTTATCTCCACTTAATCACTAGAAAGCTGGAAGTGGGGCTTTAGCCTTGAGCTGAAGAGCTCATGGACAATGCTCAGGCCCAGAATTTAAGTCCCATAACCCACAAAAAAAGGAAAAATAAAACATGCCTTATATCAAGATATTCAAATTTTCAGAGTCAGGTAACGGAATAAACTCACATGATGCCAATCTGGAGCTGGCATGATGTACACATTTGTAATCCAAGCACTCATGAAATCAAACAGTCGGGTTTCTAGTGCCTTCCAGGTAAGCCCATCCTACCTACCACTCACCACCAGTTTCCCTAATCTAAACATGTGCAGAGTCGTAGATATAACCGTAAAATAGAAAAGCAGCTGAAGGGAATTGCCATAATCCAGTCTGTCATAAACAATGTTGAGACTGCTCAGCTATGAGAATTATAGTCCTGCCACTGGAGGATAGATGAGGGCTTTCTCTGCTTCCATGCAAAATCAAGGGTCTTTGAGATGACATGTGGAAAGAATGTCAGAGGTTTTCAAATGAAGGAAAGTCCTACAAGGTATAAGTTTTGCAAGGACTTATTTTAGCATCATAGGGAGACAGTAGAGAGAAATAGAAAAAGAGAGAGAAGGAAGTGATGTCATGGCTCAAGGGGTAGAGTGAGAGTCTTGGGTTAAAGACCTCAGGGAAAATGTGGAGGCCCAGAGTTCAAGTATTGTAACCAAGTCTCTCTCTCTCTCTCTCTCTCTCTCTCTCTCTCTCTCTCTCTCTCTCTCTCTCTCTCTCTCTCTCTCTCTCTCACACACACACACACACACACACACACACACACACAGAGAGAGAGAGAGAGAGAGAGAGAGAGAGAGAGTGAGAGAGAGAGAGAGAGAGAGAGAGAGAATATTTCCTGTTCCCCATAGGATATGGAAATTAAAGCCTCAAAATGGCTGTTTCTATCTCTAGCTTTTCTACTTGAGCTGGACAAAAACACTTCAGTCCAGAATTTATAATCCTTAGATAATGGATCTAGATGAGTAAGATTGAGACAGGCAAACTACCAGGGGAAAAATGTCTCTTCTTCTAGTCACATTCTAGGAAATGGCTAGGGGCTCTATCCACTATCCACACCCTAGCATGTCCCAAAGACCCACTTCCCCTTGGGGAGGGGAATATGGTCAGTTTTAGGATTTCTCTCAAAAGATAGTAGAACTTCTAATCATATCTATCAAGTTTCTTTTCACTAGTTTAACATTAGAAGCCACTATACCAAGAAAATGCTCACTTTTCATGAAAATTACTGTTTATATTATAGTTAGCTAAACTCGTGTTGAAAAAAATCTATTCTAAAATATTTTGGGGCTTACATAGGAGTAACATAGTCGCAACATACAAACCCATTGTATAATTAATTAATTAATTGCCAGTCCTGTGGCTTGAACCCAGGGCCTGAGCACTGTCTTTGGACTTTCTCAAGGCTAGAGCTCTACCACTTGAGCCACAGCACCACTTCTGGCTTTTTTCTATATATGTGGTACCAAGGAACCAAACCCTGGTCTTCGTGCATGCTAGGCAAGCACTCTACCACTAGGCAAAACTCCCAGCCCCACTCAATGTCTTTTAGACTACCTTTTTTAACTGTCCTGTGTTTAAAAGTACTGAGTTTCTTTTCTTTATAACTCATTTCAGATTTCATATACTGCTTTCAGGCTTCTCAACTTTTTAATGCTGCGACAGGATTTTTATGCCATTCTAAGGATTTACTTGATTTTTTTCCTTTATATAAGTTTACATTGACATTTTCCCCATCATATTTGGTCCAATAGAAAAATCACTATTACATCATGAGTAGCTGAATTTTGCTGTGTAAGTTGTTCAGCATGTGATTTCACACAATGAGGAGTCTAATATTCATTGGGAAAAACAGATCATCTATTCTCATCATGCATATATGTATCTTGATTTTCTTTATCCATTCCTACAGATAAAGTTTTCTCTGGTCACTTAGCATTCAGAAAGCTTCCTGTATTAGGAGAATATTCTATTGACCATGTATAGCCATTTAACCAGAGAATCAATGTGTATAAACCATATGGTATTTAGAATCCTAATAAGAATTACTATATCTGATAATATTCCTCAATAGATAGAGAGAAAAAAACTGTATTTGAAGACCTTATCACTCTTTTCTGTTTTGAGAGCAATATCTTCATAATTGGTTTGTAACTAAGTTTTGGAGGCTCAGCAATATTCTAAATAAGTAGTTTTATGGCAGTATTACCTGTATACCTACATACTTAGCGAAGAGCTTGCACAAATCTATCTAACCTGCCTAGAAGTAGTTTCTTGACTAATAGTTGTACTTATGGGGATTAAAATGTGATATGTGAATTTTGTTTTTCCTTTCTAGGGAGGAGCAGAACATAACATTCCAGTTGTCATTTCAAAAATCTCCAAGGAACAGAGAAGTGAGTGTTTAGATAATACCCATTCCTTTGTGCAACATTTCTACTTCTGTTGCTTCACCACTCAGGTTATGATTATCTCCAGTTCATATAGTAAATATGACTACCTCTGATTATTGAGTTCATCAATTACTCCTCCATAAGAAAATGTCTATTGGCTGGGCAATGTAGCTACTCAGGAGACTGAGATCAGAGGATGGCAGTTCAAAGACAGCTTAGGCACCTAAGTCTGTGAGACTCTTATCTTCACTAGAAAACTGGAAGTTGCCCAATGGGTAGGGCAGAAGTCTTGAGCTGAAGAGCTCAGAGTCAGTGCCTAGGCCTAGAGTTCGAGCCCAACTGACAGAAAAAAAAAAAGACCTCTTAGAGACAGAAATGAGGTTGAAAGTGAGAAGACAATATGATCTTGTATGATTTAAAGACGTTAGCTGTTCAGTTGTTTTGGCAAACAGAGAAACAAAACTAAAGTTAACTAATAATATGTAGTAAACGTATTTCCAAAAATGTTTTAATTCAGTTTTTATGCACAAATTTTATCCAATTAATTCTTCTTATGAAGGTTCTTCTAGAAAATAGAATAAAAATATAAAGAAGTTGTTTAATTCATAAACTGTAAGTAAAAGCAGTAAAACCCGAAATATAGGGACAGGAGTGTGGCCTAGTGGTAGAGTGCTTGCCTAACATGCACAGTGCCCTGGGTTCAATTCCTCGGTATCACATATATAGCAAAAGCGAGGTTGCTCTGTATCAGAGCCTTGAGAAAATTCAAGGACAGTGATGAGACCCTAAGTTCAAGCCCGAGCACCGGAAAACAAACAGACAGAAACAAAACAACAAAAACAACAAATCAAGGTAATCTTTACCAGAGCTCTTACCAGAGCTGATAGGTTAGATAGTGCAGACTCATGGTAGTTACAAATACATGAGGAAATTTATTCAATCTGTTCAGAAAAGGGACCAAGTTTTTGCAATTCTAAGATAAAACTAGAACTAAAGAAATAAGAAAAAGAGGGGGGAAAACAAGATGAGGGGTGGGGGTGGGGGGAGGGAAATGGGGACCAAGACATGTGAAAGGGTAGCAATGTATGGGAATTAATGCACCATCTATCTGGCAAATATCATGTAATCCTTCTATTAATTACAATAAAAATATATGAAAAAAAGAAATAAGAAAAAGAACTAAATAAAAAATCTCTGTTTCAGTAATGTAAATGAACTGAATCATATTATTGTTTACAATTTCAGTTTCCATTGGATCTTTAAAATATTAGCCAAGTAAAACTTTTCTCATCAGTGTTACATTTAATTAAAAGAAATTCTTCAGTGTGTCTGAGGAAACAAGTCGATATGTAATCTTTTTATTATTTTTATTTATAGCGGAACTATCAGGACTACTCTTTATTGGGGATGCAATTTTACAGGTACACATCTTGTCATTATTATTCACATGCAACCAAAAAACAAAGTCAGTGTGAAATATACTATTGCATGACACTATGCTTTTCTTTTCATTGCAGATAAATGGAATTAATGTGAGAAAATGCAGACATGAAGAAGTGGTGAGCCCCCATTTTCCTAGTATTTTAATTTCTCCCATCTGCTAATAAAGATGAAATTCACTGACAAAATATTACCAAGTATGAAGATACAACGTGAGTTCAATCTGCAATCAAACTTTGAGAGGATCTGCTGATTTTTTCCTCCTAGAAATAGATGGCTCAATATTACCAGGATAAAATAATAATTTGAAGAAATATTTAAACATGATTTTGTCTGTTGTTGGTTTTTCTCAATTAATCTGTACCAGTTGATATGGATGACATTTGAGGATTTAGAGGCATTTTTTTCCCTGTGTGCTGAAGAACCGAAAGGCAGGAAAGTGAAAGGCAGACAGAGCAAGTTTACTTGAAAGTGAAAGGAAAGCTGCAAAAAGCAAGGAGACACTGACAATCTGAAGAGGAGTCCTAAAGAGGAGTCCAGTGGAGTGTTGGGAGTGCAGTTTTTACAGAATGGAGCTTCTCCCATTTGCTCTCCCTGGGGCTTTCTGCTGATTTCCTTGTACATGTGCTTTTCATCTGCACTGTGGTGTGAAGAGGAGAGAAGGCAGGAAGATAAGAGACTTAGGCAGAAAGAGACTGTTAGTTTCAGTGCTAGTCAGAGTGGCCATTGATGTTTTTATTTTTTTTAATTGTTTTTATTTTTATTTATTTATTTATTTGTTTATTTATTTATTTATTTATTTATTTATTTTTTGGTCAGTCATGGGACTTGAACTCTTGGCCTGGGCACTGTCCTTGAGCTCCTCAGCTCAAGACTGCCCCTAGAGCCATAGCACCACTTCCAGTTTTCTGGTAGTTAATTGGAGATAAGAGTCTCATGGACTTTAGTGCCTGGGCTGGCTTTGAACTGTGATCCTCAGATCTCAGTCTCCTGAGTAGTTAGGATCATAGACGTTAGCCACCATGCCTGGCTTACTCTTACATTTTCTAATGTAATGTTTCTAACTGTCTATTTGACAGATTGAAATTTAGCAAATTTGAGTGGACATAAGAATTTGCATCATAATCCACATTCTACAGGATTCCCTTTCAAATGGATAGGGAAAGATTTTGGGTGTGTGAGAAACATATTCACCCATCCAAGGTGAAAGGACAAACTTAAAGATAAGAAGTGAAGTGAAAGAACAGTCTTTTAACATGGTGTCTGTCTATGATAGGCAATGACAGCAAGCAGTTTTACATCTACCATGTGGTAATTTTTCCACCAATTGGTTAAAATAGTATGAAATTTATCTTCTCTTCTATATGTCACCCACGTCAATAAAATATGCTCTTGAGATTGGTTGAATTTTAGAAGTGGCTTTTGTGTCATCTCTACCCCACTTTTGTTTTTGGGGCAGGGCAGGAATACTCTTCTAAGCATATGTTTTTGGCATGTAAGGTTTCCATACATTTTCTCATTTAATTTCAGTCTGGTTTTCTCATCAGTTCTGTTTATCTATGGGTTTTCCAATGCATGAAATTTGTCTCATCCTCAAGTCTCTACGCAAGCAGGCTACTGGTGATTTGCCACTCAGGGTCAAATAAATGACTTGTGTTGAAAATGGACCACTACCAAGTTTATTTCTAGCACGTTGAGAGTGAAGATATGGCATCAAAAATCCAAGAGGATAGTGTTGGAACTGTGGGAATCCACATGGTAGATTAAGAAGAATCATTCTTAGAGCCTTTACTGAATTCTGGGATAGCTTTTAAGGGAAGGAGTAGAAGGGAAATCCTATTTCCATATTCATACTCAAGGATCAAACAAAATGAAATACTATATTCCTTGGTAATCATAGCTCTATTTTATTTGGTTTGGGGACATATTGCTCTTCTGTGAAAATATTCTGACATGTTTATATACTTTAGATTGCACAAATAGAGCTGTACTTCTCTGAAAACCTAATTTTACTGGTAGAGACATGGCAGAGAAGTTGAGGAGGGTCCTTGTGGAAACTGCTGAAGGTTCGTTGGGACCCATCACTTGACTTTGCTCAAAAAGCCCTTCTAGCTGCACTCTTACCCCTCTTGTTGAAAATGTATGTAAAAATTATGGGCTCCCAGTCTCAAATCTTGTTGAAAGATAGAGAGAAAGGTAATATTTTAGACGAGATTTCTGAACAAATGAACAGCACAGCACAGAGCTTCAATTTTGTAGACCCCATGTAACTTTTAAATATAGCCATGTAAGCAAAGACACTTTTAAGTTTAGTCTTTCATTTTTTTCCAAGTACAAAGTGATTTTAAAGTCATTATCCAGGGAATAAAACCGAAGTGCATTCTCTTTTAAAACCTCACGCTGTTAGATGGAATCGTACTTGTAATTCGCTCTTCAGAAGCAAAGGGCGTCCTCAGAAATCTTCGACAGAGCTTTGATTAAATAGATTAGTGTGGCATAAAAGCTTAGAGCACACTAATAGTACCACTTCAGATGGTGCTCAATCTCATCTACAGGAACAAACTTTGAGGTTGTACTACAAATTACATTTAGCCCTTCATAACAAACTATATTTTGAGAAGGTTCACTCTACCAGCTTTGAAGTACAGGTATTAATATTATTACATTTATTTATTTTTGGAGGGTCCTGGCCCTTCCTGAGGCTTGAACTCAGGGTCTGGATACTTTCTTGAGCTTTGTGCTCAAAGCTAATATTCTGTCATTTAAACCACAGCTCCACTTCCAGTTGTTTTTGTGCTTACTTAGAAATAAAAATCTTAGAGCTGTTGATGCCCAGGCTGGCTCTGAACCACGATTCAAAGATGTCAGACTCCTGAGTAGCTAAGCTTATAAAAATAAGCCACCTGTACAGCCTGCCTGATATCCTTATTTAATTAGAATTGTTTCTGACTTTCCCAAAGCAATAATATTTTAGTTATTGTTATTACTATTTAAGTGAATAGACAACATCTCTGGAGGATTGAGGAATCAATTAAATGTTAAGTATAAATTTTTACCTAGCCTATAATCCTAGCTACTTAGGAGTCTGAAATCTGAGCATTGTGGTTTAAAGCTAGCCTGGGCAGAAAAATCCATGAAACTCTTACTTCCATAGTATATTGCAAAAAGGCAAGTGGAGCTATGGGTTAAATAATATAGCACAAGCCTTGAGGAAAAGAGCTTAAGAACAATGTTCCAGCCCCAGGACCTGCACCAAAAATATGAATAAATAAAAAAAGAATTAACTTTTGTGGGCTGAATAAAGCCCAATAGTAAAAACCGATCTTATTTTGTTTCTTTATTTGTTGCAGTCCTAGGCCTGAGCACTGCCCTTGGACTTTCTCAAGGCTAGAGCTGTACCGATTGAGCCACAGCACCACTTTCGGTTTTCTGGTAGTTAATGAAATGTTCATTCCCAGGCAGGCTTTGAATTGCCATTGACTTTGTTAGGAATTGTACATTAAGTATTTGTTTAGATTCCTTATTGGGAAGACTTAGGTCATATAGCTGTTCCTCTCATGTAGATGTCCCAAGCTCTGATCTATATAGAAGAGGCTGCTATATTGTCCACTGAGAAAATGCCATACACTTGATGGAATTCTTTAGCAGTCTCTAATATTAAATCTCTGAAATGCATTTATCTATAGGTTCCTTGTGACATCTCTTTGCACTAAAATAAGTCCATTCCAGACTGTACACAAACAACCTACATTAAGAAAGATTGTTAAAGAAGAACATCATACAGTCGCCATATTAAAAAAATAAGCTAGACAGTGCTAAGGGCACATGCCTGTAATTCTAGCTATTCTTCAGTATTGAATTCCAAAGCAACAGGATTCAAACCGCTTCTGGCAGAAAAGTCTGTGAGACTACATCCTCAAAATAACCACCAAAATCTAATGCTAGAAGCCAGGCACCAGAGGCTTATACCTACAATCTTAGCTATTCAGGAGGTTGAGATCTGAGGATCAAGGATCAAAGCCAGCCCAGGCAGGTAAGTCCATGAGATTTTTCTCCAATAAATTACTCAAAAAAGCCAGAAATGGAGCTCAGGGAAAACAGTCAGGTCCTGAATTTAAGCCCCAGGATTTTAACACAGGAGGTATGGCTCAAGTAGTAAAGCACCAGCCATAACAGAAAGCCAAGCTAGTAAAAAATCCTAAGTTCAGACTCTAGAATGACCAAACTAAAAGAAGCAAATAATAGAAAAGATGAAAAATCTAGACAGTGCTACATGGTACATTATGGTGTAGCTTGCATACAGAGTTTCAGCTCACAGAAAATTGTTGTTTAAAAACACTACCTCCATTGGTTTTTGGCATTAAACTTTCAGCCAAACTAACTTAACTTTGTCTTCTCTCTGTTCTCAGTTGAAACAGCTACTAATATATGTTTATGGGAATTGAATGAGTATAATGCATTCAAACATTCTATCACACACCAGCCCATTAAGAATGGGTTTCTGTCCAGGAACTTAGCCTAGTGGTAGAGTGCTTGCCTAGCATTCACAAAGACCGGGGTTTGATTCCATGGTACCACATACGTAGAAAAAAAGCTGGAACTGGAGCTGTGGTTCAAGTGGTGGAGCCCTAGCTTTGAGAAAAGTCCAAGGACAGTGCTCAGGCCCTGAGTTCAAGCCCCACGACTAGCAAAAAAAAAAAAAAAGAAAGAAAAAGAATGGGTTTCTTCTAGCTATTGTATGGCACCAGGGGCTTTGGCTTCACATGCTGGAATAAACATTCTGTTGCCCACTAGACACTGGTGAGTGTTGAACCATGTCTCCTTGGAGCTAAGCTGGCCCTGGAAGATCACTGCAAGACTACAAGGAAGCAGAGTTGATATTCCTGCTGCCTTACATCCCAAGAGACTTCCACAAGTTCCAGGCAGGGGCTTAGGCAGGTAGCCATGGCAAGAAAAACATAGCCCTTAGAATAATAAGGGTTCCTTGTTCTTCCCATCAGGGTATCTTTTTGTTTCTACTATGAAACTATTATGATTACCCTCAAGGTACCCCAGTTACTTTTGTACCAATTATATAATTATATCTATTACCACTGTTGAAAATTGTTATTATTTTAACCTATCATGACCCCTGGACCCAAATAGGTCATTATCATTTTTGCCAGTCTCAGGGCTTGAACTCAGGGTCCAGACACTATTCTTGGGCTTTGTCAAGTCTAGTGCTCTCCTACTTGAGACACAGCACCACTTTCAGGTTTCTTTTTAAACGTGGTATCAAGGAATCAAACCCAGGGTTTGATGCATGCTAGGCAAGCACTCTACCTCCCCTGGCCCTGGTCATCACCTTTACATTCAGTCTACCGTTTTCTCTTGCTTGGAAGCAAATTTTACCACTTAAGGCACTGTATGAAAACCACTGGTAAAGAGTCCTTTGCCAGAATCTCATTTGGCATGAGATTCTAAAAATGACTTGATAGAGCTCTAAGTTTATTGGTGTGTGTGTATAAGAGAGAGAGAGAGAGAGAGAGAGAGAGAGAGAGAGAGAGAGAGAGAGAGACTCAGAGACAGACACAGACACAGACACAGAGACACAGAGAGAGACAGAGAGAGTGTAATGGGAGCTTGAACTCAGTGTGTGGGAAATGTCCTGGAGCATTTATGTTCAAAACTAATTAAGAGAGATACATACATACAATGAAATAAAGAAAATAATGACAAAACAAAAAGCAAATGCTGATTAATATCATTTTAGTTGTATTACATACTTATATACATAAGGTATTCATTTACATAGCTTAGGAGCTTTTATGCTTTAGGAAGGTCATATATAGGATGTAATCTGAACATATAAGTCATGTTAGAGGAAGTAATACAAAAAATAAAAGCTGAGTCTCAACACCCAAGTTCAAACTCCAAGAGTCCTATGTCAGGTCTAGCCACATACACCTATATGACAAAAAGACACAGTAAAGACCAGGGAGAGAAATTATTACACGGCAGTCAGGAAAATAAAGTATTACCTGTCAATAAATCCAAGGCAGAAAAAGGTATACTTAATCCCTAACTTCCTGTCTAGTGTGTCAAATAAATTAGCAGAAATATAGGGCATTTTAACTGTTTTAGTCCTTGCATCTGGCAAGGGAAAATTTCTGGCAACATCTATGCACAGTAAAGGTGATAGTGAAGGCTTATCAGAGGTTAAAATTGACAGAGAAAGTGAACAGTGGCCTAGATACACACACAATGATAGCACTTCAGTCTATCTCAGCCTTAAAGACATTACCCCTGTGTGTAACTGGGAGAATTGCATGGCTTTCTGATTGGTGAGTCTCCTCTCTGTTTCTTATAAGTTGTGGCACCACACATTAGTGGCCTGTCCTTACTACTTCATCCTTTTTTCTTCTTACTTCCTCATTTTTTCTGTGCCCGCCCCCCCACCCTGCTGCCCTACACACACACACACACACACACACACACACACACACACACACACACACACACACTGCTGTTCTTCCAATTAATTGTCAAACATGATTTGGTTTCTCAGCTTATCCTGCCTTCTGTGTGTTCTATTGTCCATGATTCCATGCCTACTTGCCAGTCTTGTCATTGTTGTCACTAACACCTATCAACAACAATTCAATACATGTTCAGTCACCTTCATCTGTCTTCATAGGGTACCTCCATTTGCCTTACATGAAATAGGCAGTATTGGGAGTAGACAAAGCTGACTACAAAAGGTCTCAGAATAAATGACAGAGGTAAAAAGTGCAGGATTGGGTTGAGCTGTCTAGCCTTATCCTCCTCCTAGTTAACTTAGTGACCAAGTAAGAAGTCAGTGTTTCTTGGGTGGCAGGAAGTAGTTTTTAAGCACTTTTACTAAAACGTTAAAATGTCTTTGAATTTCATATTATGTATTACCCAGCCCTAGCAATTGAATTGTTCACAATTTAGAAAATGATTTTGAGCTCCAGCTGATTAATACTGTCTTAAGCATTCAAATCACAGTGAATACTTTAATTCAAATTAACATCCACAAAAGAAAGCCATCTATTAAACATTTAACTTTTATTATTTCCCAGTAGGTTGAGAAATGTTAAGTGGGAAAAAAGATCAATAATTCTGTCCATGTTATATCTGATTTGGAGTAGAAATGTCTAGAACTTGCCTTACATTCTTAAAAATTCTTATCAGCATTTTTAGGAATGTCTTCTCTTTGGAACTATATATGGATATTATCTACTTAGATTACAAATCAAAAAGGCACAGATTACAATATAATGTTCCTATCCATTGTGTGTGTGCATGTGTGTGTGTTTGTGTGTGTATGTATGTGTGTGTGCTGGGGTTTGAACTCAGAGCCTGGGACTATCCTATAGCTTTTTTGCTCAAGATTAGTGCCCCCCATTCAAGCCAAAGCGCCACTTTTGGTCTTTTGATAGTTAATTGAAGGTTAAAAATCTCAAGGACTTTCCTGATTGAGCTGCCTTCAAACAGTGAACTTCAGCTCTAAGCCAGGATTACAGAGATGATCCATGAATGCCTGGCTAACAATGCATGGTTTTAAAAATAAAAGCTGTTGTTGGTATTTTTCTCTTCAGATGGAAAGTAGATAGGCTGGTGTGGACTGTTCAAACCTGGAAAAGCTGTAGGTAAAACCAGCTAGCAGTTATTCACAATCTAGGAGTTAGTAAGAATTTGAGAGAGCAGGCTTATGAGAAGGAATTGTGACAGCTAATTATTGCTTAAAAATCAACAGAGGCCTCGGAGATTCAACGAAGGGTAAAGCTCTGTCCTAAGATAAAGTGAGATATACATTCTGGAGAATAGGTTGCCCTGTTTTGCTCTTCTCTGAACTCTTAGAATGCTGTAACTGAGTTTATCCCACTAAGAGGGGAAATGAGAAAATTCTTCTTGAGTTAAATTAATCTAAGAGAAATAACCCCCAAATGATCCATTGGGCCTGTCCTAAAACCAGGTTGGGTTTTCACTAATCATACCACAGTGGACCCCAGCTGTGGAAAAACTTAGCATCCTGTATCCAAAGCTGTCAATCCACTTTCATTGTCTTGCTTTGAAGCACTGACTGATGCCAAAGGATTATCCACATTTGAAGAAAATCACCCACATCAAAGGAGGAGGCTGAAACACATACAGACATAAATTGGAGGAAACAGACAAAGCACAGTTTAGATAAAAGAACTTAATGCTATAGTTACAGATAGATGGCAAAAATACTTTCTAAATGAAATAATACCAGAATTATGTATAAAATAGCATGTGGAAAAGAAGGGCTCTAGGACATTAAAGCTTTGATGGCAGTATTAGAAACATGGTTCTTGTAGAGATGTTACCAAATATGCTGAGAATTCCCTGAAAATGGAATAAAACAGCAAATAAGCAAGTGACATGTGAAAATAATAGTAAAGAATGAGGAAAGTAAGTAAATTTATTTTCTTTTTTAATATATATTTTATTATAATTAATAGAAGGGTTATATTATATTCACCAGATACAATGTACATTATTTCACAAACATTGATACCTTTCACAGGTCTTGGTCCCCTTTCCCCTCCTCCCACCCTAGCCCCTCATCTTGATTTCCCCCCTTCCCTGTCCGATTTCAAATGACTGAATACCTTATCCAATCTCAAACAACCAAATACGCATATATACAATATATCAGATAACGAGGTGAAGTACTGTAACAATATGAGATAGCTAAGGCACAGCAAAAGAAATGAGAGATAACATAGTAACATTAAGGACAACAATCACGCATTATATGGCTTTTGTTTCTATGTTCTGGAGGTCATTTTATTTAACATCATACTATATGGCATTATGTATCTAAGTTTTGTTCTATTGCAAATCTCTGCTGGGAGATCCCAAAGTTTCTACTTATTATGACAAATGAGGGAAACCACTGAGCCTATGTTCCTTTGAGTCTGGCTTACTTCACTTAATATGATTTTTTCTAAGTCTTAACATTTCCTTACAAATAGGGAGATGTAGTTCTTTCTGACAGCAGCATAGAATTCCATTGTGTATAAATACCACAACTTGTTGATCCACTCATCAACTGAGGGGCATCTGGGTTGGTTCCATATCTTGGCTATAGTAAATAGTGCTGCAATGAACATCGTTGTGCTAGTGGATTTAGTATGTCCTTGTTTCTGGATGGGTGGAATTGCTGGGTCACAGGGGAGATCTATGTTTAGTCTTTTGAGGAACCAACAAACTGCTTTCCATAGTGGGTGGACGAGTTTGCACTCCCACCAACAGTGTAGCAGTGTACCCTCCTGGCTGTATACCCTCCAGCAGCTGTTGTTACTAGATTTCTTGATCCTGGCCATTCTAACTGGAGTGAGGTGGAATCTTAGAGTTGTTTTGATTTGCATTTCTTTTATGGCCAGAGATGTTGAGCATTTCTTCATATGCCTATATGCCATTCTTATTTTTTCTTCAGATAAGACTCTCTTTAAATCTTTGGCCCATCTTTTAATAGGATGGTTGTTTCTTTGCAGATTAGTTTTGGAGTGATTGATTTTTTTGAGCTGTTGATATATTTTAGATATGAGGTTGTTTGTTGTATGGTTAGTGAAGATATTCTCCCACTCTGTAGGCTTTCTACATAACTTGCTAGCTATGTCCTTTGCCATACAGAAGCTCTAGAGTTTAATGCAGTCCCACTTAACCAGACTTTCTCTCATTTTTTTTGTGTTTCTGGATCCTTATTAAGAAAGTTTCAACCTGTGCCAAGGACACCTAGTGTATCTCTCATTCCTTCTTATAAAATTTTCAGTGTATCTGCTTTTACCTTGAGGTCTTTGATCCATTTGGATTTAATCCTGGTTCAGGGTGACAAAGAAGGATCCAACTTTAGTTGTCTGCAGGTGCTTAACCAGTTCTGCCAGCACCACTTGTTGAAGAGGCTATCTTTCTTCCATTCTATTTTTTTTTGTCTCCCTTATCAAAGATTAGGTGGCCATAGGTCTGTGGATTAATATCTGTGTCCTCAGATCTGTGGGTTAATACCTGTGTTCTATTCCACTGGTCTTCAGGCCTGCCAGTACCAAGCTGTAGTAAATTTATTTTCTATCCACTTAAGAGCATCTCCTCAGTAATCTTTAGATCATTTCAATATAAAATAATTATTAGTATGGTTAAATTAATATCTAGTATATCTGTAATCATTTTACATTTTTCTTAAATTGTCTTCATTATCTTTAAAACTCTCCTTGTTTTAAGTTAAGCATTTTATGTAACCCTTTATATTTCTCTTCATCACATCAATTATTGTACATGAAAAGTAATGAGTGCTTATTTTGAAATACTCATTAAATATTTAAAAATTGTATTATCTTAAATAGTTGTACAAAGGAATTGTGGTTCACCAAATCATTTGACCAGTATAGTGTGTCTTCATCACTCATCCCTTTCACCATTCTCAATCATCCCACCTAACACACCCCTTCTCTTTTCTTAATTTTTGTTATGTATTTAATTTTTTCCATTTAGAAAAATAGGTTGTCTGCAATGCATCTTCATCGACTTCATCATCTCAACATCTTCCCCCACACCCCACTTCCCCCACTTTGTTCTATCCCTTCCCTTATATCTCTCAATTTTGTGGTATATACAATGGATTTTTGTTCGGCATTCTCTCCCCTTCCCCTTTCATCTTCTAGCACTCTTCCCCTAGATCTTACCCTACCCTCTTTAAAAATGAAATGTGTCTTCAGCAATCTATTGGTCCTCAAATAGTAGTATAGTGCTTCATCAGTAGCATAATAACACAAAGAAATATTCTTTTCTCTCTTCTCTATGAGATTGACAAAATTAATTTCACATATCTGTTCCCTTTAAACATGCCAAGCATAGTTATTACTACTTAAAAGAAATAATTATGTCCACAGTCAATGAATCCTGAGAAAAATAAGTCATTTTTCCTGCTTTCATTCCCATCTCTATTGGTATTCTTTCATTTTTGTGGGTCTGGTTTCCAACATATTTTCTAATTCTTACAGAAATGTGTAGAACACTTCCTGTAAGGCAGCACTTCTGGTAAAATCTTCCAATTTCTTCATGTCCGCATGTATTCACTCTTTTACTTCATTGGAATTTTTTCTTGGAATATATACCAAATTTAATATGTGACTCTCTTTTTAAAAATATGTATTATTATTATTGTCCAAAGAAGTTACAATTCCATAAATTATGTGTACAATGCTTCTTGAGCAGTTTCACGTTTTCTATCATTTTTCAGCCCTTTAAATGATTCAATGTCTTTAGTTTTCATTGCTCCTCATGAGAAGTCTGTGATTCTGATTCTTCCTCTACTAACTATGAGTTGTTTCTGTCATTTTTCCCTCAGAACTTTCTTGTTCAACTGTTAGAATTTCCACAATGCACAACATAATTGGATTATATCTACCCCAAAGTTCTTCATAACAAAGTCATTTAAAACAGCTCAATGTGGCCAGGAATTTGGCCTAATTGTAGCATGGTAGAGTACTTGCCTAGCATGCATGAAGATCCGGGTTCAATGCCTTGGTACCATATACAGTGGTGCTGTGGCTCAAGAGGTAGAACTCTAGCCTTGAGAAAGCCCAAGGGCAGTGCTCAGGTCCTGAGTTCAAAGCCCAGGACTGGTCAAAAAAATAATCCAGCTCAATGTAGAAACATCTTATCCACTGATGAGTAGAAAATCAAAATGTAATATACCTATATGGTAAAATATTCTTTTCAATAACAGGAATGAAGCATTGATATGCATTATAATATTAGAAGACCTGAAAACATTTATAAATGCTATCACTATCACAATAAAAACAATGAAAGAGGAAAGTTTTATTTTGAGCATGGTTTCAGTGCATTCTGCCCTTGGTAGTTTGCTTGTATTACTTTGAGCATGTATTTGCTCAGAGTACCATGGCAGGAGCTCCGGTAGAAGAAGGATAAGGAAAGATAGAGGGTTGATGCCCAATGCCTCTTCTCAGTACATTCTTTATTGTTCATATACTCCATGTAGGCATCACTCTCTTTACAGTCCCACCACCTGTCAATGGAACCATAGACTAATAATCAACACTTTAACATGTGAGACTTTAGGGGAGCCTTTTAAGTCGAGACCATGAAACTAAGTAGAAGTCAGTGATCACACATACAATATGATCAGATTATTCATAATTATTAAGAAGACAAATTTTATAGAGATGGAAAACTGTGATTGCCAGAAGCTAGTAATAGATTGTGACTATTAATGGAAATAGTCTTTTTGAAAGGATTGAGTAAAATGGTCTAAATTAGGTAAAAATGATGATTATATAATCCTGTGAATATATCAGAAATCCTCATCAAATTTTTGCACATTAAGTGAATTTCAGAGTTTATGAATAATTACCAATAAAGTGCTATTATATAAGTGTATCTATACCTGCATACATTTTGCATATATTTTGAAGATTATTTATACCTTAATTTTACTTCATTCAAATTTTTGTGCAAAAATAAAAAGTATGTTGGCAAAAACTTTTAAACTGAAAGTTGGGTTTAATAAAGTATTTACAGACAAATCACATTTTAAACATTTACATGCCAGGAAACTGAATTTGGTCTATTAACCTTTCCCCAATATACTCATTCTGATCCTAGCTTTCCAAAGGTAGTCATTTTTTTGGTTTGGCTATGTTGCTTTGGGTTTTTATTTACTCAGAGTGTCATAGCGGGAGCTCAGGTAAAAGAAGCTTGTTTATCTTATAGTAGACAAGAAGGACAGAGAGGGAAAGACAGTTGGTTATAGTGACCACATGAACTCAAAATAGGCACCCCTTAATTGGGGGATTTTTATTCTGTTACTACACAATAGTGTCAGTTTTGTTTAGGCTATAAGAATTTGGTACTTATTCTCTCTCTCCCCCTCCTTTTTCTCCTCTCCCTCGTCCCCTTGCTCTCTCTCTCACACACACCCACATATCCACACACAGGCACACACATACGCACAACATTGGAAGTTGATCCAAGACTCATATGTGCTAAGCACATGTTCTATTGCTGGACTTCCTACCTACAAAAATTAGTGAATGTACTGAAATTTCCCTGGAGGTATCCTCTGAAATCTAATTGATAAATCTACACTGCCCCCAAAAGTAGAATTACCCTATTAACCAATAAAACCCTTTTAGGTATACACTTAAAAGAATGGTAATATCAGAGATATGTGCTTATCAACTTCAATTAGTGTAATTATTTTTCTAATATGATAGGGAATATCTATTGGGTAAATAATCTGATTTGGGTTTTTTTTTGAAGAAGAAGTATTTTTAACTGTATCATGTCTACCATGCAGCTGCAAATAGAAAAATGTTTCTCTGGAGTGGGTTTTCCCAGTGTTGGTCTTCTTTCTCCTTGCCTCTTGAGAAAGAGGTGTTGTCTTCTTCCTTTTCCCATTCACCTTTCCTTCACATTTATGACCCTTCCCCGGTCCTCTCATCTACCCAGAATCTGGTTACAGGCTACATGAAGCTCTTAGGTATGGCTTTGTCCTTAGGGGACCTTGTGTTTCATGGGAGCTCTGTTTTGGATCTAGCACCGGAGGCGCAGATCTGGGTCCTTTCTCATCAGCTCTATCAGGTGCCTGTGTGTTTCTGATGATTCCTTGTATCCTCCTGCTGAAATTGGTTGTGACATTTAGAAAAAAAAAAAGCAGCTCCATCAGAAATGTCTGAATTGTTTCCTCTAACTATCCCCTGCCAACTCCAAATGGTTCTCTGTATTTGAAGTTTTCCTGGCATGTGTGTGTGTGTGTGTGTGTGTGTGTGTGTGTGTGTGTGTGTGTGTGTGTGTGTGTGTGTGCGCGCGCGCTCTAGTGGTGGGGCTTGAAGTCAGACCCTGGGCATTGACCCTTGCCTCTTTTAATCAAGGCTAATAATTTCTACCACTTGGGTCACAGCTTTACTTTCAGCATTTTGACTCTTGGTTCGAGGTAAGTGTATCATGGACTTTCATGCCTGGGATGGCATTGAGTCAGAATCCTTAAATCTCAGTCTCTTAAGTAGCTAGGATTACAGGTGTGAGCCACCAATGCCTGGCATTTCCTGGGCTGCCAACAAGGCAGCTGTGTTTTGTGTAGAGTTCAGTACATTTTTATTAGGATAATAACCTGTATGAGAATGACTGTACTATCAATGGAGGAAATTCCACAGTAGTAAAACCCGACACTGCTAATGACAAACGTCTAGTGGCAGCTGCATATAATATTTCTAGAAGATGGTAGTCCCTATTATTTCCTTTTTGAAACATATCTGACTCAATATTACAAACTCTTTGAATCACTTTTTTTAGTAAATCACTCTATCTCCATTTTAAGCCACCCTCCACCCTCACCCTTAACATTGGGGCTTACATTCAGAGTCTCACAGTTGCTGTTTGCTTTCTGTTCTGGCGCTCTATGACTTGAATCACAACCTCACCTTGATTTTTTTGCTGATAATTGGGGATGAAGTTTCACAAACTCTTCTACCCTCTCTGACTTCACAGTTTGATCCTCTAAATCTCAGGCATCTTAGTAACTATAGTTACAGGAGTGTGCCACTAATATTGACTTAGTCCACGTGTGCTTATAAATATAATGCAGTCATCTTTTGTTCTTTGTTATATTTTCCAAAATGAATCAATTTAATTTGGGACTTGCCCGGGATTAGATGTATACCACCCCTTTGAGATGGAAGGGACTATTTTGGCTCATTGATTAACAATATCTTAAAAATATACATGTTCAAACATTAACACGTTTGAGAAAACCCTTGACAATGGTAGTTTCTGTGTATCATTTGGCTCACTGAAGTGTGAACTTAGGCTAAATTAAAAGGTCCATTCAGATAATATCACACACAAATCAAGAAAATAATAAGAGGCTAATTATTATTTGCCTTGAAGTAATTAGAGCAGATGGGATCTCCTGACATGAAAAGATGAACACCGTAAAGCATTAACAAGCCATTAATAATTTTCAAGGTTGTTCTCTCACCTGAATCTGATGTGGGAGGTCTGTTCAAAGAAGTTTTTCATTCTAATAAATTGTATTTTGATGGTCAGATGTGACATATTTTGTGATGTAATGATTAATAAGTAAAATATTTTACCTCCATGCAGAAATCTGCCTAAGTTTAAAAATAAAAATTAAGCAAGACACCAGCAGTTTATGCCTATCATCCTAGCTATTCAGAATGCTAAGAAATCTGGAATGGAAATTGAAACCAGCCCAGGCAGGAAAATCCATGAGATTCTTATCTCCACTTAACAAGCAAAAAAATTAAATTAAATTAAATTAAAATAAAATAAAAATTTTTAAAAAAAGGAAAAAGGGAGGAAAACATGAAGTAGAGCTATAACTCATGTGGTAGAATGTCAGCCTTGAGTAAAATACTAAGGGATAGCATGTAGGCCTTTAGTTCAAGCCTCAGCAAACAAACAAAAAGTAGTTTGCTGCTGAAACTGTTTTACAGGTTGTAAAAATTGGAGATACATAGCTTTCAATAAGTTTAGTTCAAGCATTAAGAAACACAAGACTCCCCCTTCTATTAACAGATAAGTAAGTAAGTATTGCATATCCAAGGAACTCACAGCTTTCTCTTTTACATAGAATATGTTTGTCTTTATGCACAGTTAAGCTGTCTTCAGACAGGCAATAATTTAGAGGTAGAATCAGATTCTAATGACAGACAACATTTAATATTCATTTATTTTGAGATTTTCTTCAGTATTGGGAATTAGAGTCAGGACTCCACCACTTAGTCCTGTTTCCACTCTGTTTTGGATATGATAATGACACCTGTTCAACCATGTTCATCTCTGCACTATTCACAATAGTCAAGCAATGGAAACAATCTAGATGCCCTATGCAGATGAATGGATACAAAAAATGTGATATTTAGATATAGATATAGATATACAATGGAATTCTACATAGCCAGCAGATAAGATAAAATAATGGCATTCGAAGGGAAGTGGATGAATCTAAACTGAATCATGTTGAATGAGACAAGACCAAAGGAACAAAAGGCACATGGTATCCTTAATATGTGGCTATTCGATCCAAACAGTACAAGAGCGAGGACTCAATATTTGTGTATCCAATGCTATAGACATGGTATTGGAAATATAAACACAATTACATAGACATAAAAATTTATGACTATTGACATAATGATTCATTACACAAATTAATATGTATATATTACATACAAACCCTCAGCCTAATTTTAATTATGTTCTAAAATCTAAGTGCCAGTGATTGAATATAGAGATTCCCTTCTTGAATACTTGTTTGTTAAATATTTCATTTGAAATATGATATAAAAAATCAATGTCAATAAATTATTTAATAAAAGTATTTTGAAAATTTTAATGCTACATCTATGAAATGTTTTACTCTAAATTCAATAAATGTGAAATTCTATACAAAGTAGGCACTAATGATGATAACAAATAAAATTAAAATGAACTTAATTTATATATTTTTAAAAGAGATATTGAAGTTGGGTGTAGGTGGCTCACAATGTAATCCTAGCTACTCAGGAGGCTTAGATCTGAGGATTGTGGTTTGAAGCCAGTCAAGGCAGAAAAGTTCCTGAGATTCATTTTTTACCTTTTGCCAGTCCTGGCTTGAACTCAGGGCCTGAACACTGTCTGTGGGCTCTCTTATGGCTAGAGCTCTACCATTTGAGCCCCACCACCACTTCCAGCTTTTTTTGATGTATGTGATACCGAGGAATTGAACCCGGGTCTTTGTGAATGCTAGGCAACCAATCTACCACTAGGCCAAACTCCCAGCTGTGAGATTCTTATCTACAGTAAACCACTCAAAACCCAGAAGTGGACCTATGACTCAGAGTGATAGAGCAATAGCTTTGGATAAGAGTGCACAGATAGGACCTAGGCCCTGAGTTTAAACTCTGTAAACAACAACAACCAAGAACTATTGAGATTTATACCAATTATAGAGGTCTGCCCTTAGATTACTCTGACTTTCTCAAAGCAGCATCAAAGGCCATGCTTTCCATCTTCCTTTTATAAGGCTCCCTTTGTTTCTCTGAATCAGTGTTTTAATTTCTTTCCAATAATGGAAGCATGACATTCAATTCCATCAATGAACAGAGCCATGCTGTTCCTTGATTTTCAACCGGGCTATCAGTGTGCTCTGGACATACTTATTCAGTAGCCAGTTTATGAAGCCAAGAGAGCAACAGAGTAAACGGAGTTGTAGTGATTTCCCAGTCCAGTGATCTGACAAATTGCGGCTCCAATCAAGCTGTCAGGATGTCATTCTCACCCTTCCTCCCTTCTCACACTAAGTTATCTCTGTTAGAGTTGCTATCTGGGGGCTCTACTGCCCCATGTTGCCATGGAGACTGAGCAGTCATAGGGAAGTTAAAGCAGCTCCCTCTCCCCATCTATTACCTACAACCAGAACTCTTAGCTTGTTCAAGGTTTTTAGGATAAGCAAGGCAGTAGAGTGTGAGTAAATGGATTTGCAAAACGTGGGCTTTTGCATCTTTAATTCTCCATACAGGCAGGAAGCCCAGCTTTTCCCATTTCTACTTGCCTTACAAATGTGTGATTTATGAAAATCTCCATCAATAGATTTTATTTCAAAGTTTTATTTGTGAGCTGAGCTCATACATTATCAATGAACACTCATTCTTTTATGCCTAACTGAAGATAAAACATTACTTCCAGACTAGTGAAACTGGCAACCATTGATTTCAATTTACTTTTAAAAAAGTGAATTTAATTCTTCAATATTGGCACAATACAGATGCATAAATTTGTGATAGCCTTGGGTGAAATGCCATTAGGAAGTATGAAGAGACTTACATGGTGGCCATAGGTGTGTTTTGCACATTGATATGTGGGATCTTTTTGCAAATTTGTTTGGAATAAGAGGATGACATTTGGTTTGGAGAAGAATAGAGATGAGGCTGCAATGTGAGCCTAACATAAATGCAAGATTTTTCTTCTTTTTCTCTTCCTTTCTTTCTTTCTTTCTTTCTTTCTTTCTTTCTTTCTTTTTTTCTTTCTTTCTTTCTTTTTCCTTCCTTCCTTCCTTCCATGCCAATACTAAACTCAAGACATAGGTGCTGTGCCTTAGCTGTTTGCACAGGGCTGGCACGGTGCCACCTGAGCCATAGCTCCACTTTCATATGTTTAAGACTTAAAACAGAAAAAATAGACCAGAAATACTGCCTTAGAACAAATTAGAAAGTCCATCACATTGCACTGTTAATAAAGGTCATCCTTACATATTCACACTAATGTCTATCGTATGACAAACATGAATGACTTTGAAATATCCATGCATCCTGTATAAATTGATAAATATCTTAATGACTTCCTGAACTCCCAAGGTAGCTTGGTTTCACCCATGCAGATGAACTTAGTACAGGCTGTGCTGACCTAGTTATCCATAGTCCCATCTATGTGGCTGCTAGCATCGGTATTATCCCTTGTTCAGTGCCCATGATGGGGGATGGCACTTGAAATTCAAATTAGCATATTTAAATGAGTCGTGCAATAGATGGAAATGACAGTATGTGGCAAGAGCAATGTAAGCAATTCTTCAATATTTACTTCTTAGTTCTGTGTTGTGCAAACATTTCATGATAAATGTGCATAAACAAATATTTAGCGACCATATTTTGCAGCTGCAGATCTAACGTGGGTGTGACAATATTTGGCTTTGTTTTTTTTCAGATCTTGACAGTTTATTATGCTTGAGATAATCTTATTCAGAATTTCATTTAAAAAATAGAAGAAAGCATGCTTCTTTCTCTCTTTTCCTTCAAGAATTCTACTGAAATCCAGCCTACAGGATGAAGCATTTATTTAAAAATGGTTCTATTATAATGGATTTGAAGTCAATATGTGTGGAAGTGATTTCAAGTTTTATCACCTATGTAAAAATTTAAATATTTCAGGCAGACCTTCCTCAGTGTGTTGTTTCAAATATATCATAGCTATGTCTAAGAACTGTACTAAACAGAAAGATGTTATGGTGCACATAACATCCCAAAGGTTGGGAGGTTAAGGCAAGTGCATTACAAGTTCCAGACCAGCCTGGGTTACAGAGCAAAACCCTGTCTCAAAAGAAACAAGGAAACAAAAAGAACTGCAATCCATTCAGTCTGTAAGAGGTGTTTTTTCCTCCACTATTTACTTGTACTCACATATTGTGCTGCAGTTGCTTTTCCTGAATAAAGAAGAGGCACTAAACTGAAGCATCTGACTTGAATATTGCAAAAGTCGCTAAACACTTGATGACATTTGATAGAAAGCAATGTTTGAGGGCTGCAGGCATTTTCTAACATGGGAACAGTGAAAGCCTTAAAATGACTAAAACCTGCTGGGATTCTCCCATCCACAGGGCAGCTTACACAGCTTTTGCTGTGTTTGCATTCATCTTGTGATCCCTTAAACAGAATTTTACCATATATATCATTATAGTATATCATATAAATGATATTAACATAATAAAATCATATATGTTGTTTGTTATATATATGAATGACAAATCTGAATCATGCATACTAGCAAGAATCATATATACTAATGCACATGTATATAGATACATTCAATGTAGATACATACATACAATGCTAGAATTGGGTTAAACTTCTTTCATTTTGTCATGGTAAAAGTGACAGCTGCTACACTTTCTTTTACTTTTTAGATACACAGTGCACATTGTATAACCACCTACACGGGTGTAGCACCACAGCTTTTTTTTTTTCCTATCCAACTATGTTAAGTGAAGGAAGTCAGATGTAAAGAGACAAGTACAGCATCATTCCAACTCATATGAAAGTTAATCATGATTGGGCAACTGCAGGCTCATTGCATTAAATCTAGCTACTCAGGAAGCAGAAGTCTGGAAGATGCTAAGTCAAGGGCAGCAAAGCAGAAAGCTTCAACTCTATCTCCAAAAGAACCAATATAAACCCATACTAGAAGTATGACTTAAGTGGCAGAACACCAGACATGATGAGTATGAAATCTAAGCAAGAAGCTCTGAGTTTATCTCCTGTTGTTACAATATTTTACCTTCTTATCTGATATATTGTATATGTCTATTTAGTTTTTGGAAATAGGATAGGGAAGGGGAGGAAACAAGGTGATGGGGGGGGAGAGAAATGGGGACCAAAGCATGAGAAAGGGTATCAATATTTGTGAAGTAATGCACCTTCTGTCTGGTGAATATAACTGTAAGCCTCCTATTAATTACAATGAAAAAGAAAAAAGAGAAAAATTATAAAAAGAAAGTTATAAGAAAGAAAGAACTTATTTACAGTTGTACTTTGTCAGTATGCCACATATTATCTTTTCTATTTAGCAAGTCACTCTGCTACTCCAAATTTTAAAATTGTCATTTGTGAAACAGAAGATAATGACTTTTGTTTTGTAGGGTGATTTTACAAGTTTAAGGTTCTATTGTATTTGAGCACTTGCAGAGACTATTTAAGTCCTGATTATTCATGCTAATTAGCACTTTGAAGTCTTATTCATTTAAACAAATGGGAATGATCAAACATCTAGTTGAATATAAAATTTTATATAGTACAAATTAACTAATCAAAAGAACTTTCTGGTCATAGAATGTTGTCTAATTATCAGTTGTTATACTAAATTACTAAATATAAAAGCATGAAACCTTGGATATTTTAATCATGTCTCTGTGTCACTGTGTTGGAGAGAATGTTTAACACTCATCAATGTATACTTCAGTAAATTAAAAATTATAGCCATTCAAGAGAGGGCTTTATAGAATTCAGGAGTTGGAGTTTTGCTGGTACAGTAGGGTTTCCATTGTTTGAAACTGACTGTGATGCCAAGATCAAACTGAGTTTTCCCTGTTGCTTCTTTGCAACTGAGGAGAAGCAGGGGAAACAGGAACTTGTCTTTCTTATGTACAGGCTGCAGAAAAATCTGTGTTTTCATTTTTTCTTTTCCTTTTTTTTAAATGCCAGGACTGGGGATGGAACTCAGGACCTTGCCCTCTTGCTTTACTTTTATTCATGGTTTGAAGATGACCAATTAACCTGTAGCTTCAGTTATATCTTTTTGGTGATTAATTCAATATAAGAATCTAAGGGACTTTTTCTGCCTGGACTTGATTAAAGCCACAATGTTCGTGTTATAGCCACCTAAGTAGCTAGTGTTACAGGTATGAGCCACTGGAGCCTGGCTCATTGAACATTTCTTCTGAAAGTATTCACAAGCACATGCTAAGGGACAATTTAAAAGTAGCATAAGTAGAACTGCTTAGAGAAATTGAGACAAAATCCAGCCAATAATAGTAACAGATCTCTTCATACCTCTCAGAGAAGGTGATGAAGAAGCCTCACTAAGAACATTTAATCCCAGCTTTATGGATGCATCTTCACATGGGAGATTTTTTTTTACTCAAATTATTCTCGGTAGTTCCACAACAATTTCTGTTCTGTTGCTCACATGTAATGCAAAAAAGCCATTGAAATCTATTTCCAACACATGATATAAAACATTGTGCCACATTCTTCTATAAGAATAAAAAAATCATATTAAGTGAAGTAAGCCAGACTCAAAGGAACATAGGCTCAATGGTTTCCTTGATGTGTCATAATCAGTAGAAACCTTGGGCTCTCCTAGCAGAGATTTGCAATAGAGCAAAGCCAAGATACATAAGGCCATATAGTATGATGCTAAATGAAAGGACCTCCAGGATATAGAAACAAAAGCCATATAATGAGTGATTGTTGTCCTTAATGTACTATGTTATCTCTCATCTCTTTTGCTGTCCCTTGGTTATCTCATATTGTTACAGTATCTCACTTTTTATCTGATATATTGGATATATTTGTATTTGGTTATTTGAAATAGGATAGGGAAGGGGGGAAACAAAATGAGGGGTGGGGGTGGGGGAGGGAAATGGGGACCAAGACTTGAGAAAGGGTATCAATGTATATGAATTAATGTACCTTCTATCTGGCAAATATAATGTAACCCTTCTATTAATTACAATAAAAATATATAAAAAAAGAATAAACAAAGATATCTGTATTCATAAGAGTTCTGTTTTGCTCTTTGCTTTGGAGTTCAGAGGTTTGAATTCAGCCTCACCTTCACCATTTGCTTTTTGGGCTGGCGCTATAGTACTTGAGTCATATTTCCACTCTTGTTTTGTGTGGAGTTTCATAGGTTTTTCTACCCAGGCTGGCTTCAAAATGAGATCCTACCAGTCTCAATCTACCAATGCAGCTAATATTACTGTAACGGATGACCAGCCCCTGGCTCATATGCAGCTTTGTCAGTGGCAAACTGAAGAAAGTAACATGTCTTCCATGTGATTCCACTTTGATTTCATTAACTTGCATTGGAATTTTCTTTCCTTTACAGTAATTTCTGTATTCTAATATTAGTAGCATATTTGTTTGACTATATTATTTGATAATATGCTCAAATATTGGCAGTCCAAATTCACTTAGTTTCTACTACTAATTTTTGTTTCAAGTAATTTTGAAGTGCTTTAAAACTTCTTTACTGACCTTATAGAAAAATAATACCAAGCCTAAGGTACATGTTGTGCAAGTGTTGTTCTCTGTCATTTAATGAGAATTTAAAATAAACAGCATGACACTCCATGCCTATTGATTAAATCTTTAAGAATTTTCTAGTTTTACTTTTTGGCTTCTTAATGTTTCTCACGTTTATTGCTAGCATCAAAAAGATTATTTTGAATTATAATCTTTTTCTCTCTATTTTCAATAGTTGTACAACAGAGTCCCCATTAATTAAAACTATTTCAAAATATGAACTTTTAAACTCTGACTTTTGGTTGTTTTCTCTTCACCTTATTTGTAGTTTATTGGTTTTGGAGTTTAAACTCAAAGAATCCCACTTGCTAAACAGTCACTCTTAACCCTGTTTGCAGTCATGGACTTGCTGCTTAGTTTTGAGACAGCTTCTTTTCCCCTGCTCAGGCAGTGTTAAACCTGTGTTAAGCTTCTTGCTAGCTAGGTTTATAGGCCTGCCCAACTGTGTCCAGCTCTTTCTTGAGGAGTTTCCAAAACTTCTTTTTGAAGGAGCTGGCCTTGATCAGCAATGTCATAGTCTCCCAAGAAGTGAGGATTAATATGAACCATTGGCAACCAGTTCAATTTGGATTTCAATAGAAAAAAATATTTTTTCCTACTTCATAAAAAAAAACATTTTGCTTACATATTTTAC
This sequence comes from Megascapheus bottae, assembly GCF_031878675.1. Lineage (NCBI taxonomy): Eukaryota > Metazoa > Chordata > Mammalia > Rodentia > Geomyidae > Megascapheus > Megascapheus bottae. The sequence goes on from NC_143517.1 coordinate 3,308,530, forward strand.
TGTATTTACCAGAACTCATAAGATATCTCCTCCACACACACACATACCAGAAAATGGATATGAAAGCAATTTTATCTTTAAGACAACTTTTAAATTGACTTTATTAAGCTTATTCCATATTATTTAATGAAGAGTTTCTAGGGGCCAGATGTCATGATAAGCTCACTGAATACAAGAATTTCCTGCCTCTGCAAAGCACGTTTGACAGCCAGAAGATAGCTTACGTAGGTATGTTAGTGGATACTCTAAGCCCAGGACAGTGTTGGGTGAAAAGTGTTTGTGAGATGGAGAATAACAAGTAGAGCATGTAACTAAGGGCACGGGAATGTAGAGAAAGCTGCTTTGGGCTGCTGAACGTACAGCACTGTGATGTGATTTCTGGGAAGATAGCAAAAGGAGAGAATGCTATCCTTGTAAATAGCAGCCATAATTAAGTAGGAGCCACGATTCTTTTAGTGCTACTCCTGATAGAGGCCTCATCAGAAATTGTTGCTCCTTTTCACTTTTGAATCCTGTACAATTATTAATGGAAAATATACATATATATGTTGCTATTGTTTGTTATTGTAGATGAGGATAATGATGACATTCGTTCTTGCCAATAATTTCTCTTGAAATCAAATATTTTGGGTATTTTTAATCACTTGCTGAATTCTAAATCTTGTATTTATAGTATATTATTGGCATATATTCATATTAATAATGGTATAGCTATCACTTCTTTTGTGATAATTTTATATTGATTTCTTGATTTCTTCCTTCCTTCTTCCCTTTCTTTCTTCCTTTCTTTTTTCTTTTCTTCTTCCTTCCTTCCTTCCTTCCTTCCTTTCTTTCTTTCTTTCTTTCTTTCTTTCTTTTTTTCTTTCTTTCCTTCCTTCCTTCCTTCCTTCCTTCCTTCTTTCTTTCTTTCTTTCTTTCTTTCTTTCTTTCTTTCTTTCTTTCTTTCTTGGTGGTGGGACTTCAACTCTGGGCCTGGGTGCTGTCCCTGAGTTCTTCAGCTCTTGTTAGTGCTCTAGCACTTGAGCCACAGTGTCACTTCTGCTTTTCTGGTGGATAATTGGAAATAAGAATCGCCCAGACTTTCATGCCTGGGATGGCTTAGAACTTTGATCCTCAGAACTCAGCCTTCTGAGTAGCTAGGATTACAGGTGTGAGCCACTGGCACCTCGCTTGATTTATTTTTAGTAATTAATTTTGTGCCAGCACTGACACTTGAACTCAGAACCTAAGCATTGTCCCTTATATGTATGTCTTATAGGTATTTTTTTTGTTGCCTAACATGACTTCAAACTGGCATCCTCAACTTCCTGTGTAGCTAGGATTATAGTCCTGAGCCCTCAATATCTAGCTTATTTTTTTATACTTTTAATTGTGGCAATTTCAATAATATTCTATTACAATCATATAATTATATGCATTAGTTAAAATTAATCCTAACTCCCATTTTTTTGCTCCTGTTCATGATATTATTTTAAATGGTTCTTTAATTAATTGTAAAATTTAAGTTAATCTGCATGAAAGGCAGGTTACCTTAATGGCAAATTAATCACACAAACTGAAAAGGCAAAGTACCATACTGATTGAACCCATGAGGAAATTTCGTTGGTATTTAAACAAATTCTGTCATGGTACTTAATACAATCTTGTGAACTACCTACTATATATCCCACCATAGTTAATTTTAACTCAGTTATGCTGATATACACACATTTCACAGATATATACACTTTTACTGTGTAGAGACTTGTTTGTTGGAGGTCATTGAGATTACAATTGTTTTCTGTTGTAGTTTTAAATATTATATTAAAAGTGAACTGGGTGTTTTAAGATTTATCTCCTCCTTTTTAGAGCCTGGATTTATTATTACTGGAACCCAAAATTTGTTAGAGCTAAGAACTGATCTTCCTCTTAGCTTCTATACTTACAAAATATATATTGCAGAAGTCTTAGTTACTATTTTAATCTAAGATTTTAGGAATTTGGAAATATTAAAATTTTAGTAGCTTTTCAAAGAGAGAAAATATTTTCCTTTGACCTTTAATTTTAAAGTCACATATAATTTAGAGTAGAAATGCCTATAGAAAAGATTCTTGCACTTAAAATTATAAAATAATTTAGGTCACTTATTAATGGGATAGTTGTTTCTTTGAAGACTTGTTTTGGGGAGTTTAATTTTTTGCCCCCTAAGTGTATTTTTGATATGAGGCCCTTGTATGTTGTATAGCTAGTGAAGATTTTCTCCCAGTTTATGAGCTTTCTATTTATCTTGCTAGCTATGTCATTTGCCAAGTAAAAGCTCTGTGGTTTAATGCAATCCTATTTATTCAGACTTTCTTTGATTTTTTTTTGTGTTCCTAGATTTGTTTTTTTAATTTAGGAAGTTTCAAACTGTACCAGAGTCTGGTGTTCCCCCTATCCCTTCCTGTAATATTTTCAGGGTATCTGATTTCACATTGAGGCCTTTAATCCAGTTGGAGTTGATTCTATATCTTTTCAATTTTATATTTATAAAAGCAAATATATATTATATTCTATATTTATATTTTTATATATAATGTATGATTATATATGTATCATTGTATCATTTTATATATTATACAAAATATATTATAATATATGCTATATAATATATAATATATTCATATAGTATGTGATTATATTTACTAGATTTGTAATAAATTATAAATATGTATACTACATAATATATAAATATTACATATATATATCACATGTATAGCCAATTCTGGTAGCAGCCTTGAAGAGACTTTCTTTCTTCCATTTGATATTGTTGGCTACCGTGTCAATGTGTCAATGTTTAGGTGGCCGTGGGTGTATTGAGTCATTTGGGGTCTTCAATTCTATTCCATTGTTCCTCAGACTTACTCATGTGCCACTACCAATTTATTTTTATAACTGTGGCTTTATAATAGAGTTTGGTGCTGATATTCCTTCAGTACTATTTTTTCTGCTAGGGATTTTTTTTTTTGCAGTCCTGGGCTTGAGTTCAGGGCCTGAGCACTGTCCTTGGACTGTCCCAAGGCTAGAGCTCTACCATTTGAGCCTCAGCACCACTTCCAGCTTTTTTTCTATGTATGTGGTACCAAGAAATCAAACCCTGGTCTTCATGCATGCTAGGCGAGCACTCTACCACCAGGCCAAACTCCCAGCCCCTAATGTTTGTTTTTTGTTATTAGGTGTCTTCTATCATTCCATATGAATTTTTGGATTGCTTGTTCTATTTCATTAAAGAATGTTATTGGATATTGATGAGTATTACATTGATTTTGTAGATATCTTTTGGCAATATTGCCATTTTCACAATATTAATCTTTCCAGTCAAGGAGTGTTGGAGGTTTTCTTGCTTCCTTAAATCTGCTTTAATTTGTTTTTTCAGGTTTTTAAAGTTTTCCTTGTAGAGGTCCTTCCCATTGTAGGCTATTACAAAAGGAGTTTGTTTCCTAATTTCAGACTCACTCTTCTCATTTTTATCATACAGAAAAGCTACTGATTTTGGGGGTGAGTTAACTTTAGGAGGGCAAATATGAATTGCCAATAGACACATAAAAAAAAGTTACACACCTCTGGCCATCAAAGAAATGCAAATCAAATCATTGAGATTCTGCCTCACTGCAGTTAAAATGGCTATTATCAAGAAGTCTAACATAACAGCAGATACTGGCGGGAGGTGGCCAAAAGGAAAAGCTATTACACTGTTGGTGGGAGTGTAAACTGGTTTAACGACTCTGGAAAGAAATATGGAGGTTTCTCAGAAAGCCTAGAACTCTCCTATTATCCAGCAATGCTACTCTTGGACATTTATTCATATGATCATAAACAAGACTACACTAAAGTACCAGAATAACTATTTTCATTGCAATATGATTTACCATAGCTAAGATATGGGATCAGTTGATGTGTTGCTCTTGATCCAGATGACTGGATCAAGAAAATGTGGTATATATACACAGTGAAAATCCTATTAAGTGAAGTAACCCAGACCCAAAGAAACATAGGCACCATGGGTTTTCTCATTTATAATAATTATTATATGCCTAGCATAGTCGTAGCATAGGTTCACAATAGTTGGTTAGCTAAGTACATTTGACCACATAAAATGATGGTAATTGAAATGATCTCCACGATCTGGAAACAAGAAGGCTTTTTTTTGTGTGTTGGTGATTGTTTTCTTTTGTTTCTGTCTTTTTTAAATTTTTTTTGTTATATTATTTGCACTTATTTCTTTTGTCTGTTTAAAAGGTTATTCTCCTCTGGTTTATTCCCCATGGCCAATATTTCTATATTTTTGTACCCTTTGTCTTGTAGATAAGTTTATGTGATTTGGGGAAGGTAAGGGAAATCACAGATATGGTGAGAAAAAGTGATGAGCCAATATAAGATTAATACTCACTAGACAGTATGTTGGAAATAAAATTTATAACTTTGAGGATAGGGGAGTTCTGGGAATGTGAGAGAAAAGGCGGGAGGGGTAACGATGTTCAAAATAGAAATATGCTTATTAGCTTATTTATGTAATAGTAACTTTTCTGTAAATTACTTTTACAATAAAATAAAAATGTAAAAATATAAGATGAAGTAGAAGGTAGTTGGTAAGCTAGATACACAATGTGCATCTTCCATACTGCCATATCACTTCTCCTTCCACTTCTGCACATAATAATTTTGATTTGTGTAATCCTAATTTTGCTGACATTGTTCTGCGTGCTGACATTGAAAGTGAGAACTTTATCTTCTCAGACATCCCACATTATTTTTTCCCTTATTCCCTTCTATGTTGCAAATCATACTTGACATCACACTTTGGTCTCTCACTACTTCCAGTTATGATATAGAATCCCTAAACATATTTCTATGCTCTGCTTCCAGCTGTATGATTTCTACAGTTATGCTTTATTTACTATCCTTCCAACTGTTTCAGCTTTTGGGAATATGACAGCATCTTTCCCTGTTAAATAATTTTGTCTTAAGAATTCTCACCAGGGATGGTGACACAGGCCTATAAGCCTAGATACCCCAGACAGAAAGACAGAAGGATTATAAATTTGCCTAATAAGCTAAAGTCATGAGGTTAGTCCCCAGTAATTAAGAGAAAACAAAAACTATCACTATTCAGTCTTCCCTGAAAACTGTCAGCCATTCTGGCCCAGTGTTTAAGATGTAAATATAAATACATACTTTCACTAAGCCATAGATAGGTAGTATCTTCACATATCCTGTCACATCACGGACACTTCGCTAAATCAAATGTGTGAGTAGATAAATGATGGAATATATAAGGGAGTTCCCTAATCAAAGTAGAAAATTTACATTTTTTCCAGGAAGTAATTACTCACAACTTTAATCCTTGCATCTGCCTTTGGTTCAAAGCCATCCAGAAAAGGAGGGAAGACCTAACAAGTGTGTGAGGTTTTGAATTCAAGTACCAGTATTGGCCCCCAAAAGAGAAAAAGAAATGAAAAATATTGAGTGTTACCTTTACTCAACAACACATGATAAGTTGAGTTCTTATTTTCTCCTCTATTAAAAAGCCAGTGTGGGACCTGAGGACTACCATGCAGATGTTTTTGTTTTTGCTTTTGTTTTCTGAAAACCAGCACTCTCTCCCTTAAGTCAGACCTCCACTTCTAAATATTTTGTTGTTATTTGGATATAAAACTCTAAGACTAGTCAGCCTCAGATCTCAGCCTCCTGACTAGCTAGAATTGCAGAAATGGTCCATGGGCACCTAGTTTAGAGATGCTTTTGAAATATGTCTAGGGGATTTTAGCATTGTCCTTCTCAATTAAAAGCAATCTCAATTCTAGGCAAAGTTGGCTTCATTTATCCAGATAGCAGGCATCCACATTCATCTTTCAAATCTCTTATTAAATGAAATGGCTTACAAGGAAAGTGAAATAAAGAGTGCACACAAAAAGAAAAGAGAAGGTCTTTAGTGAAGTTTTATCCAAACAGATGAGTGAAAACTGATGGTAATAAGCAGAGTTATTAGATTTGTACTAGACTCAATATTAAAGTAATAAATATTTGTAATCCCACTTCACTTTTCTATTATGATTGTTATCATTTACCAACTTTTGAATCTTTACTGAGTACAAAACCTAAGGCAGTTTAAAAAAAATAACTATTAGGATTAAAATTTACATTTAGGCCATAAAGTGTGAACAGTAAAAAAGGTGACTATATTTGTTGGCTTGGTTTTCCAGTTTAACATGGAATGATGACTTTTCCTTATGATATCCATACTGTAGACCCTGCATTTTTCACCTTGACTATATCAGGAAGCTGAAATGTGCCCTCAAACAAAGGAGAAAACAGGAAATTGTTTAAAACACACACTGAAAATCTTAATGGCCATACATTAATTATGAAATGTGTGTGGGCCAAAATGTGAAACTCTGATGCCATACAGTAATAACTACATTTGCAAATGGTATTAAATTTATAATTAAGATATCTTTATGGAAAGCCATTAAAAATGTTTAAAGTTATTTTTTAAATTATATGTAAACAGAACAGAATGATGCATAGATATACAACTTTAAAAGAAACAGAGTTTTCCACTCCATTGTCTTTTCTTTAGACAATGATGTAAGTTCACACCTGTCCCTTGTTCCCATAACTGCACCTAATGTTCTCCTTTGAGTATTTAGCTTACTTATTCCACTGCTTCATGTTTGACTCCATCACCAATTCTCAATTCATATGATATATTGGTGCTGTTACTAAGTGTCTATAATATAATATCAATGCAAATACAAAAAATTGAATTAGTAAATTCAGACTGAGATACAAAGTGAAAAGACGCAGATATTGCATGGAATTGTCTTAAATTGACATAAAAACAGAGCAAAATAGACAGCTTGTACTTTTATATCTAGAAACTCATGACATTAAATAGCATCATGCTTATTTTAAAATATGTAATTTAATATTTATCTCTTGGCATTACTCCAAAATCTTTTGTTATTTTTATACTCCCTCAGTGGTTTGGATTTACCAGGCTTGACTTCCTTTGATGGCTTGCCCTGCCTGTTGATGTCTCATGTATTAATGCCATAAAGTCATAAGTCATAATTAATGTTCTTTGTTGGTTCAATTCTTGAAAAAAATAGCTTTTTCTTATCCTTACTATACTCAGACATGAGGAAATATTAAGAGAAATCCAAGGATACTGATTATCTTTCATCTTGGATCTCAGAGAGAAATAATGTTAATAATTCACCTTCATTGTGATGATTGGATTTTTGTTAAATTCTCTCTAGTTTGCATATTTAATTTTCAGGTGGATTAGTACACCTTTTTGCATCTATGGAAATTACCATGTTATTTTCTGCACTCATTTTCTACATGACCAATTTTTACCTTTTTTAGACATAATCTTGTTTCTTATAACTTATCATGTGGAAGTTTTTATTGCTATTCTCAAGCTACACATATTCAAAGCACACAATGCAACGGACTTGACAATGTACACATACATAGAGAGTCAACAACACAATCTTTACAGTCAGATTCTTCAATCTCTGCAATCCCCACTGAGCCTCTTTTTTCATCCCACTTATTAGACAAACACTTGATCTGTTTTTCGTTTTGTTTTGTTTTATTAGTGACACTTATCTGAATTTTCTGCAAATTTATTAAATTTGCCTAACAAGTACTATTTTTCTGGCTTCTTTCATTCAATACAACTGTTTTACATTCTTTTAATGTGCAGGGTGTCTCAGTACTTCATTCCTTATTCCTTAGCAATATTGAGCTTCACCCCATCTTAAGAGTATATATTTAAATGTTCATTATTTGATAGACATTTCTGTTATTTCCAGTATCTGAGGAATAGCTTCTATGAGTTTTCATGCAATATATCTATAAAGACAGAAGTATTCATTCCAATGAATATATTTTTAAAACTAGACATATGGGATCATAAGGTGGATGAATGTTGCAACCTTTGGAAAATGCCAAACTGGTTTCATTTTGTTGTTGTTGTTTGTTTGTTTTTTGTTTTTTTTTGTTGTTGTTGGTTTAGCCATTTTTTTATTCTGTTAGTATCAGAGAGTTTCACTTCCTTTGCAACTGTCCTGGTATTTTAGATATTTCTTATGTAGACATTCTGGAAGAAGTATAATGATATCACAGTACGATTTAAATTTCCTTTTCCCTGGTTATGGAACATAGTGCATGTATTTTGTGTATTAATTTACACATGTTTGAGGTCAAAATTCATGTTTCATTAAAACAATATTAATTTTTTGTTATTGACATAAGTACATGTCATTTATCAGATAAAGATATATCAATATTTTCCTTCAACTTTTGGCTCTCTTCATAGAGAAAATGAATTTTTAAGTTCGTGATTCTCAGTTAAACATTTTTTTCTTATGAATTGTGCATTTGGTATTATCACCAATAAATCTTTTCCTCCTCAGTGTTACAAAGGTTTTTTCTACTGTCTATACCAATGAGATTTTTTTCCAGAAAAAAATTTTCCATTCTCTCTCTAAAAAATTTATTTTGTCATATATTATTGTTATGTCATGGGAGGTTCTTCCATTAAATATATGACTATTGAAACATACTTGCACTGCTTGTTGGAAAGATTTTGCTTTCTTTACTCCATTTTTTCCTTCATCAAAATTAATCATCCGTTTTTATTTGTGTTCACTTCTGGATATTGCTTCCACTTAACAATAACACAGCACACATATATGTAAACAAGACACCACAGAACAGAAACAGGAGGACATGTATGGTCTTGTTATTATAGCATTAAATACAATTTTCCTTATATTAGATAATAATTTTCAGACCCATGGGGGAAAACAGAGCATGGGAATGGCAACTAATAATTTTCAGACTTTGTAATTATACAAAGGCAAAAATAATGATAATTACATTTTAATTCTTTTTATTTTTAGGTTCAGGTTCTCCGGAATGCTGGAGAAGAAGTGACTCTAACGGTATCATTTTTAAAAAGAGCCCCTGCTTTCCTCAAACTCCCATTGAATGAAGACTGTGCTTGTAAGCATTTGCAAAACATGGCTAAGCATTTACATTTTATTTACTCACTAAATGGCAATTTTCTGGTTAGTAGCTGACTAGTTCTTTTCAGAGTTAGCATGCCCACCTAAAAAAAAACACATTCTTAATTATAAGATGTTCTACTGATTTTGATTAGAAGGCAATGGGTTTGTTTCACAACTATTTGCTACATTACACCTCTTAACTCAATAGAGAAGTGCTTTTGTCTTTTCTTTTTCTTTTGGTAGTGGGGATTTCACACTTGTTAGACAAGTGCTTTGCCACTGAGCTGTAACTCAACCCCACAGAGAAGTATTATTTGTTTCAAAAATATGCATCAGAGGTGGGTGTGGGGTCTCACTCTTGTTACCCTGGCTATTGAGCTATCTGGAAGAGCATACATGCTGATACTGGAGGATCAAGATTTTCTGGAAATCTGGGCAGAAAAAAATGTGTGAAATTCTATCTACAGTAAACAAAAAGCTGGGCTAGAGACATGGCTCAAGTGACAGATCAGCATTCAATTTTCCAAACCAAGCAAGTGTGAAACTCCAAATTCAATCCTTGCATAATAGCATTAAATCGAAAGAGCTAGGTTCCAGTGGTTCATGCCTGTAATCCTAGGTATTCAGGAGACAGAGATCTGATGACTGAGGTTCAAAGCTAGCCAGAGCAAGAAAGATCATAAGACTCTTATCTCCAATTAATCACAAGTAAACTGAAGTGGAGTGAGGTTTGAAGTGGCAGAGCAATAGTCTATCACAGAAGAACTCAGAATTTAAGCCATACTCCCACAATAAAATAAAATAAAATGAGAATGTGCATCATGAAATGCATCATATCCATAATCTATATCTTCATTAAATTGTATTTGATGAATATAAAGGTTATCTAGCCAGAAAATGATACAGATAAACATGAAATTATACTTCACTAGTTCTGAGAGGAAAGACAGAAGAAAGCATTTCTCTCAGGATAATATAAAAGTTTATAGAAAAATTAGTAACAAGTTTTTTTACCAGATTTTTATGCTTTTTTCTTTTTCTTTCATGAATTGAAAGGCATAACTATTAAATTGTCTGCTAAAATAATTTGTACTTTAAAATGAATAAGTTGGGGCAGGGAGTTTGGCCTAGTGGTTAAAGTGCTTGCCTAGCATACATGAAGACCCGGGTTCGATTCCTTGGTACCACATATATAGAAAAAAGCCAGAAATGGTGCTGAGACTCAAGTGGTAGAAAGTCCAAGAACAGTGCTCAGGCCCTGAGCTCAAGCCCATGACTTGCAAAAAAAATAATGAATAAGTTATGTGCAAAGATATGCAATAATTTTAAATGCACAATGGCTTTAGCTATTAAAATACATACACTTGCTTCACACCCACTACTCACACTCATGGAGCGTTTTCATTTAATCTGCTTCCCAGTCAACAGCAGAAATGGACCTGAATGTCCTTTCTGTGCTGTAGTACCTCTTCAGGAATTTTATGCAGTGGGCTCATTCTTTGTGCCACTTTTCACAATCACTTCTATTATCAAGGATCTGTTTACTATTCATCCATATTATAATAAGCAATTCACTTATAGCACTGTTTAATATACCATTAGGGGAATATACTAGAGATTCGTAATGTGTTTCCTCACATTTTCCTACTCTAAATGAAGCTGAAATAAAGGTTCATGTACAAGGCTTTTACCAGTACTTTTCCCATTCTATTTTGATAAAATAAATATCAAGAAATTGGATTGCTGAATGACAGGATGGATCGCATTTTGATAAATTCAAAAAGTAAATTGTAAAAGTGGATGCATTTTTATTGCATTCAGTACACATATCATCAATTGTGCCATCTTGGGCAAACATGCGCAGTAGGAATATCTTTAAGCACATTGCTTTATGATAGTTGTATTTTTTTAATTTAGCCAAATTGAAACCCTGTATCTTGAAAACTAAAAGTGTGTTTTTCCACTCCTGATTTCTAGTTAAACTAATAGATTTTTGTTTCTAACAGTATGACTATATTTGTTTCCTCATAAAAGCCCAATAATGTAGAATTTGTGATTTTGCTTTCTTTCATTTAGCATTGTGTGATCAAGGTTCATTATTATCATAGCCTAAACTAAGTATATTTAGTTTTTTAATTTTATGTCACTCACTAAGTCTTTTCTATATCCCCTCCCTTGCCTGTGCTAACACTATTCTTTCTCTACTTCTATGAGACCAAACTTTCAGTATTTCCTATATGAGGTAGAGCATGGAGCATTTGTCTTGTTATGCCTGAATTAACTAATATAACATCCTGCAGGCCATTGCTATAAATGACAGACATGGGTAAAATAAAATGGCATATATATAATGGCATATATGAAATATATTTATATAAGGATATATACAATGGCACATATATATCAATGTGGTTTTTCCTGGCTTTATGCTTTCTATAGTACCTTATTATGGTAACTTATTAACTTGTTTCTGGATTACTCTTCTAAAAGTTTTTGGGCTTTATCCTGTTGTTAATTTGTTGCAGTAAAGCACTGAGTAAAGAGTGGATTTCTACTGTACAATCTTGCTAATATGCACAGAAACATGAATAGTTATAAGTATCATCCATTGTAGCTATGCATGTAAATTCTGAAAGTCCTACATTCTTTCCAATATTGGGTAGTCAAAGACTGTCACCATGTCACTATTGAGTGTGGAGTGAAATTTTATTGTAGGGTTTTTATTTTCCTGGCAACTAAGGAAAATAGTTCTTTATCTTGTGCTTAATTACCATTTTTATCTTATTTTCTAAGGCATCTGCTCACGTCTTTTTCCCTCATTTTCATACTGATATGACATTGTGCTATTACATTGCAAATGTTTTCTATTTTTTAGTTATATGGCATGTACATTACACATATTTTCAGTCACTCTTTAGATAATAGTTTTTATTGCATTTTGTTGTCTGGATAATGTATAGAGGCATTTACAGTTAGATTCATCAGGTAATGTGTGCATTACTTCTTGAACCTTGATACCCCTTCTTATCTTTTGGTCCCCTTGTTGGGCTGGGAGTGTGGCCTACTTACTGGTAAAGTGCTTGCCTAGTATGCAGGAAGACCAGGATTTGATTCCTCAGTACCACATACAGAGAAAAGCTGGAAGTGGTACTGTGGCTCAAGGGGTATAGCTCTAGCCTTGAGAAAGCCCTAAGAATAGTGTTTAGGCCCTGAATTCAAGGTCCAGGACTGGCCAAAGGGGAAAAAATGAATATATATATATGCATATATATCTTTTAATAAGTAGAAGTTTCTAAAATTTTGACAATATTCAGTTATTACTGTTTTGCTGCTGTCACATGGTCACTATTTATTGTAATCTCTCTAAAATTATTTGCTAACACCAAAATTGAAAAAATATTCTCTCAATTTTCTTCTCAGATTATGACTATGGGCCTTCTTCTTTAGGTTTCTACTGCAACCTACATGCAAAGGTTTTACCCATATCAAGTAGGAAGTAATTTGTGTACACACACATGCATATGTGCACACATGGTCTTAGGACTCTTTCTTATGTGTATAAAACACTTCTTGTAATGTTTAGTGAGGTTATGGAATCAGATTTACCACGTCTTCATATAATTGTGAATGATAGTTTCTTTATTTGCAGGAACAATCTGTTTAATTAGTGTATTGCTTCCTACTTAATGACTGAATAAAATGACTCTAAGGAGAGTAATAGTCTGAGTATACAGTTATATTTCGCTTGTGTTATTTAATCTTCCAGATGAATCTAGGCATCTTTTGTTAGTTCTTTTAATAATCTTGACTGTAGTGCTTTTTTAATTCTTAAACCATGCTGTCAAATAATTTGTGTGAGGTTCACCCTGTATTTTTATTATTGCTGTTTAAAATCTGCTAACTGTAATAATGACCCTCCCTTCATTTCTCCATTGGTATCTGTGCTTTGTTACTTTTCTAAGTCTTTCATTTAGTTATTTTATTCTATTACTTTTTCTTTTTATTTAATTTCTTCCCTTTTTTATTCCAATTTTTTATTTTCACTGCTTTTTATTTGTTTGGTTTAACTTACTCTACCAAATGCTGTTTTATTTAGACAAAAGTAGAAATGTATACCTACACTCCTTTTGTCTATAAATTTACATTTTCACTTGATGATGTCTTACAGTGACTTCATAGGATTGCTTATGTTGTATTAAAGTAATAACTTGAAATAACAATAATGAAATAGTGTATCTTAAGAGAGACATGAAAATAAACTTTCCAAGATGTAGTTAAAATAAAATGGAAAGTCTTTTAGTTTAAAACCAATGGCTGTCTTTTAGAAGTAGAAAAAATTAGAGAATTTCATAATAATAAAAGAGGAAAAAAATCTTTCCTTCTACTGATCAACAGGCTATGTTAGAGATGATATGTAAAAAAATACTTCGGAGCTGGGTGGTAGTGACTTAAACCTGTAATCCTAGGTAATCAAGAGGCTTGAGATCTCAGTATTGCAGCTCAAATCCAGTTGGAAAGGAAAGTCTATGAGATTGTTATCTCCAATTACCCCCAGGAAATGGCTCAATGTGGAAGAGCACTAGCCTTCCTATGAGCAAAAAAGCTCATAGAAGGAGCCCAGGCCCTAAGTTCAAGCTCCACAACTGACAAAAAAGAGTAGAATTTAGACATAATAACAGATTACAATTTCAACATTACCAACTCTAAAATAACATCCTTTGTAAAGCAAGGAATCAGAAGTCAGTAAATAGACATCATAATCCAAATTCTACTACTTACTAAATGTGACATTTTGGAAGATTACAGGTGTCTAAGACACAAATTACTCATCTTTAAAAAATAGATATTATTCAGTTTCTCATGTGAATTTAATACAACGTTTTGTTACTGCAATTTCACAAAATGAGGCAGTTTTGGAGGGGCCATTTGAATATATACCAAGAGAGTTTATAAAGCCAGAACCCTTAAAAGGATTTCTATCATGGATAGCTATGATTTCTAGAATTTTCAGAGAACCTGAAACCTCCATGCAAAGAGGAAATTTGAATAGCAACTTGCACAATTACATGTCTGAGGTAGATCATTTTGGATAATGAAACAAAATAATGTGTCTTATTTCTAAAGCTATAATATCCAAAAGTAAAACATAAATATTCACGAGTCAGAAATATTCACGAATCAGATTCAGTGTCCACATACCAATGATCATCTAGCTTACTTGCAGAACTCAACTTTTTGTGTAAGTGAAATGTGAGTTTATTGTGAATTGTGAATATTGAGAAAACTTGCAATTTTAATGTAGATGGTCGATGGAGAAGGGTGTGGAGTTATAATTGGTGGAATGTTGTGATTTTGTTTCCTGCAGGTGTTCCAAGTGACCAGAGCAGTGGCACCTCTTCTCCTCTATGTGACAGTGGCTTGCACCTCAATTATCATCCCAACAACACAGTAAGAAGCCAATGTAGTTCAGACGAATACGGATATTGCATAGGGAAAATCTAGGAAGCAATAGTCACCTCTGTAGTCTGCTAACCTTTCTGTTGAATCTGATTCCTATAAATACAAAATCCTTGCTGCTTCATCCACTAAGTCACATAGTAAACCAGGAAAGAATACTAAGAAGCCTGTTATTATTTTTTATGCTATTTTTCTGTCTCGGGTCTGTCAGAATTAAGTCGTTGGTAAGCTATGGAGATCTTTTTAATGCAGGAAGATCACAAATAATATTATGCAATCATTTCAGGACATTGCATCTTATATGTAATTTCATGCTCTACATGATTTGATGTCATTTTCATCATTTTTCTTTTGAAATTATTTGGCTAACAATCCTTATCATTTGCTATAATTTGTTACCAGTCTCTATGCTAATACCAGACAATTACTGCAGAATAAGAAAGCTACTATACACCTTACACTGAAATGTAATGAATGTCAACCTATGCATACATTTGATAAAGTGTGAAATTATGTTTGTTTTATAGATATTATTTCAATAGTTCTTTTTCATTTATGTTTTGTAGTAAGTATATTTTCTACTTTATTACTCTTGAAATTCTTCATATTTCAGCTTTCCAAATATATATTTAGAGAATAAGAGTATTCTCAGTGGTTATATGTAAATCTGATAATTATCCCCTTTGCACACAAATATAGACTATAAAACAGCTAGTCTTCCGTAGGATTTTATTTACCTGTCAGACAAACATGAAGTCTTCAGCTTCTCTTTTTGATCTACATGCTTCATCCTCTATTTGAAATTCATGACCTCATTGATGCATTTTCTTTGGAAGAATCCTCTTTATTATCTTGAGGCTCAGGGATCTTCACTGTACCCAACACACAGCATTCTGCTTAGCTAAGTACTTCAGGCACACAAGTCTCCTGCTTTTTCTTTCTTTCATGATAATGGTCAAAGGTCACTGATACAAATGGAAAGATATTACATAAATTCAATCATATTTAGATAGACTCACTGAAATCTCCTTTTCCATTTTACATGTCAGTGATATGATTGTCTCATAATAGATAATCCTTTCTGCAGGGATCTTCTGGGGAGTGGTTTAAAACACTTTTTTATGAGAATATAATGTGAACTTTGTTGTTGTTATTATTGTTTTTCTATCACTACATTTCTCAGGTATGTAGTTACCTTCTATTTCTCTCAGCAGTTTTATCTGCAGGGCTAAGTTGGAACTCAGGGCCTCAACATATTAGTCAAAGCCGAGTGACTCTCCCATTCCTGTTCGTCAACCTCTTTATTGATTAAATTGCTTTGTGGTTTTCTTCTCTTGCAATCTACATAATGCCCTTGATTCTTCTGACACCCTTCCACTCCCTTTACCATGATGGTTTATTGGCCCAGGTTAATGACAGAGTTGGCACCACCTGGTTACACTTGACCTCTTCTGTAAAGACCCCCTTCACTTTGAAGCCAGTGGTCCACCCAATTTCACTAAATTCATGATATATTGCTCCATGGTTTGATGAAAAAAGCAGGGACCTTCCAGGGCATCATCAGAGTAGACAAAGGACTGATTTCATCCAGAATGTGAACCAGATCATCCTCTTCTTCCCTAAGTCTACACTGGCTTCCTCTGAGAATTTTCTCTCTAAGTGCTGTTCAGAAGTGTGAGTCTCTCCATCTCAGCTTCATTTACACACGAAAAAGGAAAATATTAGAAAGGTACCTTGCTTCACAAAGGGAGAATACATGATGGTAAAAGTTAAGATTCTTGCCAAATGTATTTGACCTTCTCTGTGTTAATGAGACACAGACAAGGTTTAAACATATCTAAAGGAAGAAGCCATTCTTGTTTGTTTTAAATTCATTCTAATGAAGATAAATAATTAGTTAAATTAGAGCAAGAAAATCACTCAATAATTCTACAGCATGATAAATCCAGTTGTATTAAGTTCAAAATAGATATAACTCTGTTTTGTTTTCCCACACCGTCTCTCCATATTCTCCTTTTGTGTTAGCATCAAACTTTCATTGGACATTGTTGGAATATTATTATTGTATAGCAGTTAAAGATCCTTGTATTTTAAAGTCAAGACACAGATAAATTCAAATAAGGCATATTTAAATTTAAGAAAACATTATCATTTTATAACAATCCAATTAGTTTTGTTGTTAATCTAAAACTCTGAAATGTCATACTATGTTGGGGTTAGTCAATTGTGATTCCTCACCCATAATATTTAAACCCCAAATCTGTAGACAAATCCACAATATTGATTTTCACATAATCTGACAAGGCCAGTGTTGATGAACATTGATATAGTGCACAAGACTGGCAATTATGGATATTACACTTAGTGGAATTGTAGGTTTAGAAACCACCAAGTGCACTCTTGCTCATGTTGGGTGTCTTTTTCTTCTATATTAGTATATATGGAATGTAGGAAGGGATTTTAGGGAGATTTTCCACACATGCACATAATGTGCTTTTGATCACATTTACTCCTGAGGGCAGATGAAGTATTGTGAGTCTTGACCACAGTCAGATTTTGTAGGTGCAAATGGCTGTGTTACACTTGCTTCTCCCGTGTCATGGCAAGTCTTACTACAGCAAAGTGCAGGCAGAGCATTTCCTTCAGTGGGTATGGGCAGGAGGGTTCTGGGAAGCATAGTTGACCCAGGGCCTCTGAGCATGTTGAACATAAAGGAACACTGGAATCTACAAAGACTTTACACATTCACTTCTGTTCAGTCCTATACCTATGAACTTCCTTTTTTCACCCTTCAGTTGTTTTAATGAACACTTTTTGTTCAAGGCTAGCGCTCTGTCACTTGAGACACAGCCCTACTTCTGGGGTTCCAGGTAATCAAACCCAGGGCTTCATGCATGCTAGGTAGGCACTCTCCCACTAGGCTACAGTCATAGCCACTGTTTGATTTTTTTTTTGGCCAGTCCTGGGCTTGAGCTCAGGGCCTGAGCACTGTCTTTGGACTTTCTCAAGGCTAGAGCTGTACCACTTGAGCCTCAGCACCACTTCAGGCTTTTTTTGAGGTATGTGGTACTGAGGAATTGAACCTGGGTCTTTGCTCATGCTAGGCAAGCACTCTACCACTAGGCCAAACTCCTGGCTCCTTGTTTGATCTTTTTAAAAATTGTCTTTAAGTAATTGCACAAAGCAGTTATCATTTAACAAAGCAGTTTATGAATAGGAACATATCTTGATCAATGTCATCCCTCAACAATCTCATCCATCCTCCCTTTATACATTCCATCTCTCACTATTTGGTAGGATATATGTTGACTTCTTTATGGCATTTTCATCCTCTCTCTTCTCTTCATCTACCATATTTTCCTTGATCCAATCCCAGCTTTTCATGAGTTTATTTTGTTGAACCTTGATTTTGTCTTTCAAAGGAATTATACTATTTGAGCACTCCCTTGAATTCATCATATTTACATTAACACAGTAAAATACATTCATTTTTAAACTACCACATAAAATCAGAGTTGTATGAAACTCCAGTTTAATTTTACTTTTATTTTTAGTAATAGCAGGGTTTCGAACTCAAGACATTTCTTTAGTTTCTCTAGGCTTTTTTTTGTGGGGGGGGGCTTTCTTATTTTTTAGACATGATCTCTCATTTGTTCCTGGAGACTCAGTCTGCAATTCTCTTATGTTCTTGCCCACATACTTGGAAAATGCTACTGTATTCAGATTGCTAGTTTGAGATGGGATCTTGCTAATTTTTGTCCAGGTTGGACTCAAGCTTAGATTTTTCTAATATCCAACTCTTGAGTACATAAGATTATAACCATATGCACTTTTCATACCAATTCCTTAAACTTCAAGAACATTTAGGGTGACTATATACTTGCTTCTCATAAGGATGCCACATTTTATAGAAGCAGAAATTTTAATCAGGGAAAAAAATCCTATACTAGAACAGCTTCAACATTGTATGATAAAATATAAATCTACCACTTCTAGGTTTTTCACTTTGAAGACTCTTTAATTATGACACAGACTTCTGAGCCCAGCTCAGACCTGAAGAATTCCTTCTCACTAGAGATGAAGGCAGCAATTTTTCCTGTGCTCATGAAGAGACTCTGATTCAGATCATCATTCCAGGGAACTCAGAAACATTTTTTTGACTATAAGCTCTAATGACTGCTTCCTATGTCAAATCATTTATATGCCAAGTCCTTAAAAATCCTACATCAGCATTTGTCACTGTATTCACATCTGTTTTGGTCAGAGGATGATTTTAGTAGTTATTGTGAGGCATATGCTCAGTTTGAGGCAGAATCTGCTTTAAAGATAAGAGCAAGTACCTGCTCTTCTTTTCTTGTTGCTGTTCTTCCATCACAGTTCTGATATTAAAAATAATGCTTTTGGCATTGTAGTACAAACTTGCTTAAAAATTACTTGTGGTTCTCATGATTACAAAAGTACTTCTAGGTCATTTTACAAACAGTTCTATTTCTGATCATTGTAACAAGGAAAAGTTTGCAAAGTAAATTTGTAATCCCTTTAAGTAATTATAATAAATAATTTAAAATGATACTAGGAACATTCCATTGAAAACACTGCATTTGCAATTTAATATGTCAGGCCTGATTATTCTAACATTAAGTTGAACTTAATTCAAATTTGTTTTCTTTTTTTTGTAGCCATATTGGGGTTTGAACTCAGTGTAGCACTTGCTAGTAAAGTGCTATACCAGGGAAGAATTATAACATTTTATGGAAATTTGGATACGTCTTCACATCACATAACAGAAATGTGAAGCATTTTCAACTTTCTCTTATTTCATTTCCCATTAATCCTGAAGTGTGGTGATAGGTGTGTTGGCTCCAAATTTGAAGAGGCTCTGGCCTGAGAGGATTCTGCACTATGGAGTCTGCATATGCACAAATCTCTCAGCGTGGGCACCAGTGCTAGGTTTCCTTGGACTGAGCTGTAGGCCATGCAGTGAGCTGACAACCTAATACAAATCCCACAAAAACTATGCTTCTCATGAGCCTGGAAATGGACTGACATGATCCAGAGAAACCAATCTCTTTTAGCATGTTCTCCCATACGTATATTGATTCCCTTTTCCCCATGTGACCTCAAACACACAGAAATAAATCCAACTACCCTTTTCAAGCTCTCTCTCTCTCTCTCTCTCTCTCTCTCTCTCTGTCTCTCTCTCTCTCTCTCTGTCTCTCTCTCTCTCTCTTTCTCTCTCTCTCTCTCTTCATATATATATATGTATATGTATATATACATCAACTCTCTTAACATTTTATTGTAAGTGATAATGAACAAGGGATTACAGTTACAAAAGTAAGAAAATAAGTACATTTCTCTTTATAAGCTATTACCTCCTCCCTCATTTCCCCTGTTTAACATTCCCCACTTCCCTCTCTCCTAGATGAACATGGTTGTGCAAGTAGCTTTATGAAGGCCTTATTTGTGGTCATTTGGTAAATGGCAAGTAGTGAGATTACTGGGTCTTAGAGGAGCTTTATATTTAGTCTTTAAATAACCTCAGTACTGCTTTCCAGAATGGTTGAACCAGTCTACACTCTCAGCAAGTGTAGTAGCATTCCTTTTTGGTCATCTCCCTGTAAACATCTGTTGTTACTAGATTTCCTGATAATGACAATTCTACCTGGGGTGAGTGGAATCTCAATGTTGTTTTGATTTGCTTTTCTTTTATCACCAGAGATGTTGAACATTTCTTCATGTGTCTAGTGGCCACTGTTATTTCCTGTTCAGAGAATTCTCTCTTTTAAATCTTTACCCCAATTGTTAATGCACTGGTTATTTCATAGGGGATTGATTTTGGGGGGATTTAATTTTTTATTTAAAAATTCCCTCAGGGGTATCAATGTGTGAGAAATAATGCACCTACAAACTGGTGAATATAAAGTAATGCACCTTCTATCTGGTGAATATCATGTAAACCTTCTATTAATTACAATAAAAAATATATGGAAAAATATAAAAAAGTTCCCTCAAAGATTTTTAACCTATATTTAGGAACAATTTCTACATTGCTTCACCACAACTTGTCAAAAATTTTTACCCTTTTCATTTACTGAGAAGATATATTCCACCATAATCTTAAATTAAATCAGGTTTGCATGTTTCCGAAATTTTCAGCCACATTAAGAATATGATTATCATGTGGGAGGAAGTAATGTTATTTTCAACTTATGTTTCTCTTCTTGCCTACATTGTTATAGTATGAGTTCTTATTAAATAATTTACTGTAGGTACACATCCCCTCTCTAGAGAACACAAAACTAAACCATTTACAAATAAGATATAATGAATTATACTATCCAATCTGTATAAAAAGAGTAGTCTTTGGTTTTGTTTCCAGTTTTTTCTATAACATGACTATAGTGGTATCTTTGCTTTATAAATCTATTGGGTGAGGCTTAAGTAAAGCACAGAAAGAAATTTAGGTAGAGATTATTAAACAGCATTTTTGTGGCTACAGCTAGCGCTGGTGAGAATATTTCCTAGAAGCCTGGTGTTTCCAAACAGTTGTGTCAATTATTCAACTTGCTTAGTTTTCAGAAAACCCTGACATTATTCATTTACCGTTATGGAATGATGCTTCTACTCAGCTAGATATTATCTGCAAATGTCAAATTTCCATTAACCTTATCAAAAAACAAATATTATCATGAATCTCAAAGCTAGGTTATTTCCTAAACACTTGAGAATTTCTTCCTGACTGTATTTTCATCAGGTATGACTATTATTACAGTCACTTTGAGAATAGACACAGCAAGAGAGATATTGTCAGTAACATGATCCTCAGATAATGGAAAACTCAGTTGGAAAGTTGGGCTTCAAACCTGGGTAGTCTGGTTCTCACTTAGAACATAAGCCTCTACCAATTTGTAGGGATTGTTACCCAGCTGATCCAACATCACTTAATGAGCACTCATGAACTCTGACATGAGCCAGGAGATTGACATGAAAACCTGGACAGCTATGGTCTAGAAACAGAAAAAAAAAGTCTTTGTAGTCACCCAAACATTGAAAGTAATTGTCTCCCATCAAAGAGCTCAAGGCTGAGAGGACCAAGTGATCCCCTCCAACTCCCCACACGCTTTAAACTTACTCTTTTGGCATATTCTGAGTGAAGTGGTGTTCCATTTCCTAATCCATTTAAAGAACATATTACTTGAGGATAATGCCTAATAATATTTAACCAGAGTTTTAAATTTCGAATAAAACAGAGTCTTCTAACATCAATACAGAAAAATTAATGAATAAATTCATTAGTGAATAAGCCAGACACCAGTGGCTCACACAACTGTAATCCTTGCTACTGAAGAGATTTGAGTAAAGCCTGAAATGGAGGTGTGGTTCAAATGGAGAGTGCTAGCCTTGAACACGTAAGCTGTAGAATAGTGCTCGGGCCCATAGTTCAAGCCCTACAAATTCCCCTTCCACACATACACAGTTAGTGAATCCAAAAAGACCTGAACTTTCAGATAATCTGTAAAAGGCTCATTGTTGATGTCAAACAAGTTTCTCAACAGCAAATTTGGAATAAACTATCAAATGTAAAAGCTCAGTTTCTTTTTTCCCCTGAAGATGTTGACTCATCAAAGGACCATTCATAGTACATAACTATAAGATGATATTCATAGCAATAGATAAAAAGGCTTAATAGTGTCAGAGGTTCAGGTTTGTAATCCTAGCTACTCAGGAGCCTGAGATCTAAGGATCATGAGTCAAAGCCAGCATGAGCAGGAAAGTCCATGAGACACATTTCCAATTAACCACCATAAAACTGGAAGTGGTGCTCTGGCTCATCATGGAAGAGCACTAGCCTTGAGTAGAAGAACTCAGGGACATCCCCCAGGACCAGAGTCCAAGGCCCACAACAGACAAAATATATCTAAATAAATAAAATAAATGGTTTAATAGCTATGTCCAAATGATGATATAATATTATTCAAAATAAACTCCAAAAAATTGGAAATAAGATTTTCTTTGTCATTAAAAAATAAAAGTGACATCTTCTTACCAAATTTACCGTACATATAACTTTTTATTGAAAGAGTTTATTAACAGTGATTTTCACATCATGTTGCAAATGTCATATTTAACAAATAAGTATTCAAGAAAGGAACCTCTATATGCAATCACTGGCAAATAAATATTAAAACATACTTAAAATTAAGCTGAAACTTTGTATATCATAGATAAATATCAATCTATAGTACATTATATCTATAGAGTATATATCCCATCATAGACTTTTATGTCTATATAGTTATATTTATATCTCCAAGACCATGTCCATAACATTGGGTACCCAAATACTGAGTCATAGCTCTTGTACTGTTTGGAAATAATATCCACATATCAAGGAAACCATGCGTCTTTTGTTCCTTTGGTCTTGACATCTCACTCAACATGATTTGCTCTAGCTTCATCCACTTCCCATTATTTTATCTTGTCTGTTGGCTATATAGAATTCTGTTGTATATATGTAGTACATTTTTGTATGCATTCATCCATAGTAGGGCATCTGAGCTGTTTCCATCACTTGGTTATTGTGAATAGTGCAGAGATGAACATAGCTGAGCAGGTGTCCTTATCATATCCTGGATTATGATGTTCAGGATAGATGCCCAGGAGTGGAATGGCGGGATCCTAGGGAAGGTCTATTTTTAGGTTTTCTTTCTTTCTTTCTTTCTTTTTTTTTTTTAGAAACCTCCAAACTGCCTCCAAGAGTTGCTGTACCAGTTTACATTCCCACCAGTAGTGCAATAGGGTTCCTCTTTCTCCACAACCCCACGAGCATTTGTTGTTGTCTGAGTTTTTGCCTGTTCTTATGAGTTCCAGTGTCTCTCCTACTGTATTGTGTAGCAGTTTCACAGGTTCATGTCTGATATTAAGGTCTTTCATCCATTTTGAGTTAATGTTTGTGCATGGTGATAGGCTGGGATCAATTTTTAGTTTTCTGAATGTGGCTGCCCAGTTTTTACAGCACCAATAAATGAAAAAAACTGTGCTTATTCCACTGTATATCCCTGGCTCTTTTGTCAAATATAAGTTGACAATAGATATGTGGTTTTATTTCTGGATCATCTACTCTGTTACATTAATCTTCTGGTCTATTTATGTGCCAATATCACCCTGTTTTGTTATTATGGTTCTATAGTAGATTTTGAAGTCTGGTATTGTGATACCACCTGCATTGCTCTTTTTGCCTAGAATTGTTTTGGCTATTCTAGGTCTTTTCTTGTTCCATATGAACCTTTGGATTATATCTTCTATTTCAGTAAAGAATGTCTTTGGGATTTTGATGGGGATTACATTGTGGCAGTATGACAATTTTCACTATGTTGGTTCTCTCTATCCATGAGAATGGGACAATTTTCCATTTCCTGGTATCCTCTTTGATTTCTTTCTTTAGGTTTATATAGTTTTCATTAAATAATTCCTTTACATATTTGGTTAAATTAATTCCTAAATATTATTCTTTTGGGGGTTATTGCAAATGGGATCATTTTTTAAAATCTCTACTTCTGTTTGTGTATTTTTGGTGTATAGAAAAGCTACTGAATTTTGAAGTTTGATTTTGTATCTGCCATTTTGCTAAAGTGATTTATTAGTTCTAGAGTTTGGGAGTGGAATTTATTGGATTGTTCAGGTATAGGATCAAGTTATCTGTAAATAGGGATAGTTGATTTCTTCTTTCTCTATGTGGGTCCCTTTGATGTCCTTCTCTTGCCTTATTGCTCTGGTAAGGGTTCTAACACTATATCGAAGAGAAGTGGAGAGAGTGGGCATCTCTGTCTTTTTCATGATTTTAAAGTAAATAGTTCTAGTCTCCATTTAGTATGATATTGGATGTAGGTTTGTAATATGGCTTTAATTATTTTATTTATTTTTTTGCCAGTCCTGGGCCTTGAACTCAGGGCCTGAACACTGTCCTTGGACTTTCTCTATGTATGTAGGACCGAGGAATCGAACCCAGGTCTTCATGCATGCTAGGCAAGCACTCTACCACTAGGCCAAACTCTTGGCTGGCTTTAATTATTTTTAAAGAATGTACCTCCTATTACTATTTTCTCTAGTTCTTTCAACATGATTGGATGCTGTATTTTGTCAAATACTTTCTCAGCCTCCAGAGAAATTGTTGTATGATTCTTAATTTTAGCTCTATCCATATGATGTATTGTATTAATTGATTTGTGAATGTTAAGCCAGCCTTACATCCATGGAATGAAGTCTACTTGATCATGGTGTATAATTTTTAAAATTTGTTTCTGGATTCTGTTGGCTAGAATTTTATCAAGGAGCTTCGTGTTTGTGTTCATTAGAGAAATTTGTCTGTAATTCTCTTTTTTTGTTGGGTCTTTCTGTAGTTTGTGGATGAGTGTGATATTAGCTTCATAAAATGAGTTTGGTATGGCTCCTTTTGCTTCTATTTCTCAAAAGAGTTCAAGAGTATAGGTCTTACTTCATCTTTAAAAGTTTTGTAGAATTCTGTAGTGAAACTATCTTGACCTGGGCTCTTTTTGGTTGGCATGTCTCTGATTGCTTCTGCTATCTCATTGTATGAAATTGATTTGTTCAGTTGACTTGTCTCTTCTTGGTTTAATTTGAGTAGCCTATGTTTATTTAAAAAAAGAATCCATTTCTACTAAATTTTCCTGTTTCCTTGAATATAGGCCCTGGAAGTACTTATTCATAATGTATTGAATTTCTTGAATGTCAGTCGTGATTATTCCCATGGGACCTCTAATCTTGTTTATTTGAATCTCCTTTCTCCTTTTTTTTTTGATTAATCATGCCAGGGGTCTGTCAATTTTGTTGACTCCTTCAAAGAACCAACTTCTTGATTTATTATTTTTATGTGTAGTAGATCTTTTTCAATCTCTGGTATTTCCAATTTTACTTTTTTCCTGTCCTTCTAGTTGCCTTAAAATTAACTTTTCTTGCTCCTCTAGGTGCTTCAATTGCTACCTTACATTGTTTACATGAGTTTATTCTGTTTTTTTTTTAATATGAGCACCTAGTGCAATAAATTTACCCTTAGGACTGCTTTGCTATGTTTTATAAGTTCCTTTCTAATGCATCTTGATGTCATAACAGTCTAAAAAGTTTTGAATTTGCTGTCATGCCCACTGCTTCCCAGTGGAGACACATAGTTTCTGACTATGCTTATACTATGGACTTAGATTGCACTGCTGTAGTGGGGTGGAGTGTTCTCCTGATTCTGGGTCTGAGCATGCAGCCTTTGCCGATGTGTCCACAAGTTCCCAAAGGCTGTGTGCAGCTGCACAACTAGGTCTCAGCTAGTTCCACTGGTGCTAGTTGACCAGCCCTCCCTGTTCCCAGGGGTGGGGCCCGGCTGTGTGTGATTCCTGAGTCTGGATCCTGCAGCTTGTTGGAGTTTAGGGCTTTCTGGCTTTTGTGGTTCAAAGCTCCCTGATGACGGGTCGTGGAGGGGTCCTGTTGTTTCTAATTCTTTGAGAGCATGGGTTAGAAGCTTTATTTGGTTTTTTTCCCCATTTGTATATTTTTCTGTTGATTCTTAAATTTATAGTTGTTGATTTCTTGGGATAGTTGGCTCCTGGGCTTCCCTGATTCTCCCTTTTTGTGGAAGAGAGCTAGGCTGAGTCTCTATTATTTCAGTGCCAACTTCTTTCCCCAGTACATATAATTTTAAGCCAACAATAGTTACCTTGATATAACAAGAAAAACTCTAGGAAATTAAACAGTTTATAAAATGAGGCTAAAACAAAGCTTACATCTTCCTTGGAAGTGATTTTGTAGTAATGTTATTGCAAAAAATATTTGCAAATAGCTGATTAATGAGAATACTTGTAAAAGTGCTTAGCAATGAACAGGCCCCAAAAGGGCTTGGGCTAACTAAAAAATGACTGCTTCTATTTTTCATGCATCATTCTTTTCAGTCCCAGTTTTGCCTCATCTCTCCCATTCTTTAAAGAACTTAGTTTTACAACTCATATTTTCTTTTCTACCAATCTTCACCCAATGGCTTCCATGTATTTTCATGACACTTAACATCTGAATGAACTCTTCCTAACTTCTCAGAATTCTAGTAGTAATGATCTTAGAAAATGATTTCTGGTGTTTACAGTATTGACATCTTCCTAAGAAGAAGAGATAATGAAGGCTTTGAAAGGCTATAAATGAGCTGGGGCTCATGCTGATAATTCTAGCTCATCAGGTGTCTGATCTTTGAGGATTGCTATTCAAACCCAAACAGAGAATAAAGGTCTATGAGACTCTTATTTCCAATGAAGCATCCCAAACCCAGGAAATGGAAGTTTGGCTCAAGTGATAGCACACTGATCTTAAGCACAAACACTTAGAGAGAACATGGGATCCTTAATTCAAACCCAAGAACCACTATACATGTGTGCATGCATTGGTGTATGCATACGTACACACACACACACACACAGACACACACACACACACACACACACACACACACACACACAGAGGCACAAGTCTACAAACATTTTGAGTCCATATATATGATGATAATATTCCCAGAAGTAAAGGGGCTTTTTTTATCAGATATAGATATAGATATACATATGGATATAGACATAGACATAGATATAGATAGACTTAACACACCAGAAGAGAGGAAAAGACTCCTGAATGTTCTGTGTGCTCTTTGCAGGACTCATTGTCATGCTCTTCCTGGCCCACATCTCCAGGCCTGCGGTGGGAGAAGCGGTGGTGTGATCTGAGACTCATCCCCCTGCTGCACTCCAGGTTCTCTCAGTACGTGCCCGGGACTGACCTCAGTCGGTGAGTCCAGGCTTTGGAATCTGAGTCCTGTTGATTGAAAGACACACCATAGAGCTCTAGTCTAGTTTTTAGCATATTTCCAAGCAGAGATTGAATTATATGACAAAATCTAATTCCATAAAATGTTTATAAATCTGATTGAAGTCTAGATTTCTCTGTTCACTGTAGTCATAACTCAGTATGTCTCAAAATATAGCCTTATTGGACTCTTGCATTTCTCCTTGTGTTACTTAGAGTAAAGAAGTTGCATAGTTTATTAACTACTGTGTTAATTATTTTGTGATGCTGGGGAATGGAAATCTATGCCTTGTCCACAGCAGTTATACAATTACTTTGTTCCTGAGTTACATGTCTACTCTTATGTAGCTTATCTTCAAATTATTCTGATATTAATATCTTTTAAAATAAATGAATTGTCGATTGCTGTCTGCTTGTGGTTGAAATGCCTCAGTCAGTTTTTCTAAAGATTTATAAATTTTGTTATTTTTCCAAAGGATATCAGGTATTTAAAATCAGATTTATGCTTTTCTTTCTTATTTCTGTTTCCATGAATTCTTAGCTTGGGTATTTGTGCTGTATACTTTCTTGAGATAGAAGTGTCAGGGACTAGAAAGTTTGCTGCAAAGACATGAATACTGTCAGTTTCCAGCTTTGCGGGATTAGCTGGGGTGAGAGCTTAGATACAAGTGGAAAGTTAGCTCTATTCACTTTGCTGAAGCCTGGGATAGGGGTCCAGATAGGAGGACACTGACCATGTCTGGCAAGTTAGGAGACAAGTATGATGACCAAAAGGGATTCTGGCTTAACTTCTATATTTCCAAGTCCTTTAGCTAACAGAGGGCAGGCTTTCCTTGGAGTTTTTCATGTTTTGCCATTGGCATTTTAGGGTTGAAGATTCTGGAAGATCCTACCAAGGATATCTGAGAGGAAATAATGAAAGCTACAGGTCTCAGTATCCTGTTAGTTAATGCCCAGATCCCACAGCAACCCTTTTTTCCCTTGCTGATTCAGAAGTATTTTATTTGCTTTGGGGAGTACCTTGAAAGTATTGCGTTACTCTTTCCTGGCCAGGGGTGGAAATCCAAAAGGGTTGATATTTGTGTCTTTTGACTCAGTGGCATTTCCTAAATTTTAGCTCATTGACAATTTAAAGCTGTACTGCAAGATTTCATAAGATTTGTAGATTTTCTAATCATTGCTTATATTATTGTTTTCTATATAATTTCATTTTGGATGTTCTCAGTGCTTTGGTAATTGCTGAAGCTTGATTTGACCCAGCATGTGAATGATTCAAGGAATTGTTCTATTTTGCACTAAACAAGGATTACTTTTTGTCAGTTTTAATGTGATGGTCTGCAATAGTTCACCAAGATCATTTGTGATTATTAGGGGTTCTGACCCAATAGATTTTTTTCTTAATGATGTTTCTGCCAGTGTGGTATATCAGATACTGAGAAGGCTTTTAAATCTTTCATTCTGAAAATAGATTTTTATAGTTCTTTGACTGTTGATGTTTTCTCTGTGTATTTAATTATGTCTTTGAACACAAAAAAGATTTAGAAGTTTTGTAAATTTCTTATCCTGATGAAATAGCCTGTTTATTGTCTCTAATAATGTTTTATCTATATTATTTTAAATAAATATCTCCATTTCATTAAGAATTGCTTATATGTTTTGCTACTCATTTCTTTCAACTTGCTATAGTCTTCTAGGAAAATATCTTTTCTGAATTTCATGTGTTGCACACTATCCTTATTGTGGTATTTTTAATCCAAAGTAACAATGTTTTTCTTTCAATTAGTTTAGTCAGACTCCTTATAGAGTAATTATTGTTTTTCTTGGGATTGTATCTATCCTAATATTTGGCTATAAAACACACTAATTTTCAATGATTTATTTTTTGTTTAGAGATAATTGTGGATTTACTTATAGTTGTAAAATACATGGGGCACTGTGTGATTTTATTTATTTTTAAATGTTAATACCTTGCAAAATTAAAGTATATTATTTCAGCCCCAAATTTGATATTTATAAAATCTGCTATCCCAAAACATCATACATATTGGTAGGCATAAATTCCTTGTGTAGGCATGTATGTTCAGTTCTATAGAACATATTACATGTATATATTTCTGTGTTTACCAACATAGCCTAATGTTTCCAATACATCAAGAATGCCCCTGTGTCCTTGCTACAATGCTTTTTCCCTCTTGCCTTCCTATCCCTCCACGTCCTCAGCACTTAACAACTACTAATCTGTGTTTTAATATGTTGAGAACCATAAGTTAATGTAATTCTATACCTTGTAACCATATGTATTTGGTATTTTTGCTTAGCACAATTCTCTGGAGATGCTTCCAAACAGTTGCATTGATCTATTGTTTCTTCATTTTTAAGAATAGTATTTTGTAGTGTAGGTACTACATTTCCACATTGGTCATTTGAAGAAAATCAAGTCAGAAGCTTTTCTAGGTCAAAAGTCCATGAATATAGCTATAGAGGTTTTATGCTGATTTCTTTGGATTATAAATCCTGGATTATATTATAGCATATTTAACCTTTTAAAAATAGACTTACTGAGGGTGACAGAACAAACCTGACTCATGTAATAGCAATTGCTCTGTAAATCACTTCTGTAACAATAAATCATTGTTAAAAAAAGAATGTACACATGATCAAATTTCCTCAGCACTCTGCTAACACTTGGTTTTGTTGCTCTCTTCAGTTTTCAATTCTAATAAGTAAATAGTGATATGTCGTTGGGATCCTTATTTTTGTATTCTAATTGAACATCTGTCTACCTACATTTTTGTCAGTCACTAATATTTCTTTTTTGGTAAAATGTTGGCTTATGCCTTGTGCCAATTTTGTTCTTAATTTCCTTCCTTCCCTTCCTTTCTTCCCTCCTTCCCTCCTTCCTTCTTTGTTCCTTCCTTCCTTTGTTCTTTCTGCTTCTTTCTTTACTGCTGATATTTAAGAATCCTATTATAGTCACAAAAAACACATTTGTCTCAATGCAGTTTATAATATTCAACTTTCTATTGCTTTATTTTTATAATTTAGTATTTCAACATTTATCATTTCATCTATAGACGAAATGTTGTAGAAAAAAGCACATGCACAATTTACTGCTGTTTACTTTTGCATAAATATCAGTCCAAAAATACATGCTTTATTATTATAATTAGCCTTTTCACAGAAATGCTAGAAATATAGTAACAATGAATTCTTTGTGTCTTTCCTATCTTTGAGGATAATCCTGTTATATTTTTATCAGTACATATGCTTCAATGTGTCAAGATATTTAGTGTTTTCAAATAACTATTGGTTCTAACATATCCTGCCATTGATCTTTCTATTAAAACTTTTCTTAATTTTATAAGTGCTCTTCTTTGAGATGCAATTTTTTCATTTTTTATGTGAAGATATTTAGGTAAATTAATTACTACTCAAAATGAATTGTTTGGATGAATCCAGATTGACTCCTCACCTCTTTACTGTTCTGGCACTTCAACACATCAACAGCTTTTAGCAAGTGAGTTAATTACACTCAACAGCAGTATAGTCAGAAGCAATTATAGACATGGCACTATTCAGAATGGATTTCATGGCAATTCAGATTCAAGAGCTATTTTATTGTCCCCTTATTCCCTAAATAAAGATTGATTCAGTGTCTGTAAGTAGAAGGCATTTTCCATGAAGAAGCTGACTGACTAATAGGCAGTAGATTTAATAAGGGAAAAAAGCTTATCCATAGCTGAGTACTGATAGCAAATACAGAAAAGTTTAAAATTTTTTCTTGGCCCTAAGTCTATGACATGCTGTCCTCTATAGGCTCATACCTGTAATCCTAACTACTTTAGAAACTGAGATCTGGCAGATTGATGGTTGAAACCAGCATGTGCAGAAAATTCTGAAAATACTCCATTTTCAATTAATCCACAAAAAGAGGGGCATGGTTCAAGTGGTTAAGTGTCAACCCTGAATGAGAAAGCAAAACAGCCCATAAGTATGAGATTCTGAGTTCAAACCCCAGTACTGCAAGAAAGGAAGAGAGAGAGAGAGAGAGAGAGAGAGAGAGAGAGAGAGAGAGAGAGAGAGAGAGAGAGAGAGAGAGAGAGAGAGAGAGAGACAGAGAGAGAGACAGAGAGAGAGACAGAGACAGAGAGAGACAGAGACAGAGAGACAGAGAGACAGACAGAGAGACAGAGACAGAGAGACAGACAGACAGAGACAGAGACAGAGAAACAGAGAGGCAGAGAGAGAGGGGAGGGAGGGAGAGAAGGAAGGAAGGAAGGAAGGCAGGAAGGAAGGAAGGAAGGAAGGAGGGAAGAAAGGAAAGAAAGAAAACAGGCAGGCGGGCAGGCAGAAAGAAAGAAAGAAAGAAAGAAAGAAAGAAAGAAAGAAAGAAAGAAAGAAAGACAAGAAAAGACAGACAGAAAGAAAAAGAAAGAAAGAAAGAAAGAAAGAAAGAAAGAAAGAAAGAAAGAAAAGGAAGGAATAATGTATTCTATATTAGTGCTGTTCTCATGAAAACTAATAGCTTCTTGTATTTGCAAACAAGTACTCTTGTATATATATAAATTGACATGTTACAATATGTTTACCACTGGGAAAAGTTTATGATTACCATGTTATAAAAATCCTAACACAGAAATAAATACCTGTTTTGGCTTTATCATTTTGCTTTTCATTTTTAATTAGTTATGCAAAGAAATAGCTGCTTCTTAAGCCTAAACGTAGGGCATGATACTATTGCTTAGCTAGATTTTTTTGTTTACTCAAATCAGATGCTTTACCTCTTGACCCACAACTCCACTCTGTATCTTGCTCTTTTCTTGGAGATAAGAGTTTCATGGGCTTTCCCGCCCAGGTTGGTTTCAAACTATGATCCTCTGATTTCCAGCTAGTTAGGAATATAGGCATAAGCCACAGGCATCAGATAATAACTTTTAATTATGAACAAAATATGTTATAATATTAAATGATAATGCCATGTTCAGGATATCAAAATAGGAGATAGAGCCTTTCTAAAACTTTATCTTCCGCATGTGCAAGACAAGGCCATTAATATATCTGTTTCAGATGTATTTCCTATTATTATTATTATATTAATTATGTATACTCATGAATTTGGGAAAATAATGCTTCTTCCATGGAAGGCTTGTTCTGAGTCCCACGTATGTTAGGAATGTGCTCTATCACAGAGTTAC
Source organism: Megascapheus bottae (assembly GCF_031878675.1). Taxonomy (NCBI): domain Eukaryota; kingdom Metazoa; phylum Chordata; class Mammalia; order Rodentia; family Geomyidae; genus Megascapheus; species Megascapheus bottae. The sequence goes on from NC_143517.1 coordinate 3,341,072, forward strand.
AGTCTCAGCCCACATATTTACTTCTGCATCTGGGCCTTTTACATAATATTTTTCTCTTCTGACCTCACTGAATACTTATTAAATGAGCAATAAGGAGGAAGAAATAAAGTGTTGTTTATTAATTGGTTGTTCACAATATCATCTACTTTATGTTTGGTAAATACTATAGAATCAGAAGTGTTCAAGTGAAGTCTGTTAAGTAATATTCCCACTTTATTAAATTTCAAACAACATAATTTATGCTTCTTTCCAAGGGTTCACTCCCCTTTTGATCTGGGGGGATGCATTCAAAAGGATTTTGTGGGAGAGATTCATGTCTGGACATTGGTAGGGGTGGGTGTCCATGAGAGCTTTCCATAGTACAATCTTGTGAAATAACAGAATCATATATGAAGCTGGCTTATTATCAGTACTCTGCTTAAGGTTGTTTTAAGAGAAAAGTTTTAGGGATTTACATTTTTGTGGCTATGAGAAGAATGGAGAATTAGTAAACATATCACACACGAAAGAAGTGCTTAGGCAAAAATAGAAAGAACTAGGTATGATACTGTAAGATTACTGAAGATGTTGAAAATGAGGCTTTAAAATAGACAAGAGTGGTTGATCATAACTCTTAAGGTAATTACTGAACTGAAAAATAGTTTATCATAAGAAAGATATGGTAGAGATAGTGACATAAAGTATAAGTAAAATCTACTCATAAAGTATAGTGAAAAGCAAATAAAGGAATTACAAATGGATGGCATGTTGTAATAATAGTTACAGAGTAAGAAAACACAGTCAGAAAGGAAGATGTAATCATGATGAAAAAATCCATGATCCCAACATCCAAATATCCATTTTTGTAGCATAATCCTCAGGCACGCAGATGACATATACTGTGTGGTTGAGGAAGACAAAAGTGTAAGTATCTCCTTTGTCGTCACAGTTGTTTCTATCTTTGGGCCACTGGCTCCAGGAACTTCCAAGGGCATCAGAATCAATGGCTGCTCCAGTCACTTACATAATATGTCATACAGTTCATGTGGAACTTATTACTTCAGTGATGTTTCTGGATTCTCTAAATAATTCCAGATAATTTATAATGTAGAACATAATGTAAGTGCTGTGAAATCAATGTTGTTCTATATTCTTCAGGAATAATGCATGAAGAAAAATGTCTGCCTGTTCCACACAGACACCAGTATTTTCCACCCACCGAAAGGAACAGACCTTGGCATGGCAGTCATTGGAAATATTCACACCTCCTTCAATCAATTTTACATCAATTTAGCAATGATCTCCTAAGTTGGGAAACTCACTCTGCCAGTGTTCCTGTTGTTTTATTTGTCAAATTTTGATATATTTATTTAAAAATTGAATTCCATTTTCATGTGATATTTCTTGTAGCCAGAACTTGGGTATCCGGGTGCTGGTGGCTCATGCCTGCAATCCTAGCTACTCAGGAGCCTGAAATCTGACGATCTTGGTTCAAAGCCAGCCTAGATACAAAAATCCGTGGAACTCTCATCTGCAATTAACTACCAGAAAACCAGAAATGGTGCTGTGTGTGGCTCAACATAGTAGAGCCTTAGCCTTGAGCCCAGGCTGCGGATGTGGAGGGGAAGGGATGGAGAAGAACTTGAGTATTTGTGAAAGACTGGAAAAAAATGTAGGAGTAATATTGGCAAAAGTATATTTCTTTTAACTTCATGATTAGATAAAGAAATTCTGTGTTATACAGTGTTAAACAACGTACTGTTTTTCCTTTACTTAGATACTAAGACTTTCAAATTTGGGAAGCAAGGTATCTCTTCAGAGTGAGAGATAGGCAGAATTCAGAAATAGAATGACAGATGCTAGGGCAGAGTAGCTGTGGGGAACAGATTATTAAGCATAAGAAGTGTAAAATTACTTACATGTGTGCATGTAAATTCAACATATGTCATGTTGACATCTGTAAGGAAAGAAAGATGAGCAAGTATATAGGAAGATCTGTGAATCCTGGATCCCCAGACACCTGATAGTATTGGGACTTTTATTTTATAAACTTAGCATTGATAAGTTGTTCGAAGGAAGTTTAATTTTAACATGTCTATTTATGAGTATAATGCATCTTGATCAGAGTTACTTCTGAAATCATTTTGCTTCCACTTTCTCTTTCCCTTCCTATACAGTGTCAAGAATTTCTGTTTTACTTTTACGTTGTTCATTACATTTGTCAAGGTGGACTGTTACATTAGGAAGAAAATGTTATACATTTAATGTAATTGGAATTATTCAGAATTGAAAGTGACTGATTAAATGTAGGTGATGGTAGATCACATCTGTAATTCTATCTACACTAGAAGATTTTAATTGGAAACCATTCTGGCATAAGCTTCCTCTCCTATTAACTACCAAAACCCAGAAATGGGTGTGTGAATCAGGTGGCATAGTGCCAGCCTTGAGCCAAAATGCTAAGGGACAGCATTCTTCTACTACTAGAAGAAGAAAAAAATTAAAGACAAGTAGAAATCCAGGTCCTCGAAAATACTATGTGAAAAACATAGAATTGGTATGAACGAACATGAAGTCTTATATGTATTGATGTAATATGAGTAGATTTGTTTAATGAATGAGGAAAATTGGAAAATATAACATAGAATAGGTATGCTTATTTAGTTACAAGGGAAAGGAAGATGTTACAGTAAAATACAGAATTATAAGAATATACCTCAGGTAGGGGTCTGTTTTGAGTGACAGCAGATGTCATTTATCAAACGCAGAGCCTCGGTGGAGGACAATGAAGATTAAATTTTATTTCATTTTTTTCTTTTTTTGTACTGATCCTGTGGCTGAACTCAGGTGCTAGGTCCTTGAGCATTTTTGCTCAAGAATAACACTCTACCCCTTGAGCCCTATCTCATCTCCAGTTTTTTGGATACTTAATTGGAGCTAAGATTCTCATGGACTTTCCCACCCCAGCTAGCTATGAATCAGGAGGCTCAGATCTTAGCCTCCTGAGTTGCTAGGATTATAGGTAAGGGTTAAAGGATCCTTGGTTGATGATGATTATTTTTCATTAAGTACAAAGTAAAGACTGACCACTGTTTACACAATGTACAGTAGGAAGTCTTTCTTCAGGAGCTTGAACTTACGCTATTGGTCAGAATGCACTGTAGTTATAAGCTGATTTATTGTGCTAAAATCCCTTCATACAAATGTTTTAAAGATAATAAATTTCTCAAAGAAGGATACTACATAGCAAATGCACACACAGGCTTAGTTCCACAGAGGAAAATATAAAAAGTATTTCAAGAAAGCACTGGGAAGTTTGGGGAGCATTTGAGTGGGGAAAACTCAGAGTAAACATGGGAGTTACAAAAGGCATTGTGGTTTGGGACTACAAGGCATCTTGATGATATATTGAATTGAAACTCCTTTGTATAACTTCTTAAGAATAATAAAAATGAATGAAGGAATACATAAATGTTATCATAGATGGAGTTACATGTGAGTTAAATTCTTAAATGCTGAATTGAGTCATGACCATTAGAAACATCATAACATACATTTTTAAGAGAATGCTATGCATTCAGAAGCCTGGTCCATAAGATTCAAAACAGAACATTAATACAAACAAGACAGGTGCTGTATTCTTCATTCTACAGATAGAGAAATTATAAGTGAGAATTGCATGTCAGTAATTCCCAGAAAATCAGGGTAGGGATAGAAGTCATTCAAAAGGGAGTGAAGGAAGGACTGTTACAGTTGAAGAGTACGTGTTTTCTGTAAGGAATGATGACTCCTTTTAAATCACAAGGAAGACTGATGGATAAGGCTTAGAAGATAGGTAACAAATACAGTTCGAAAGGAACCCTTATGAACTTCAATAAGCACTTTTATATTTAAAGTTGGAAACAATACTATAAGGTGGGGTGCTGTCCTGGGGCTTGAACTCAGGGCCTTCACACTGTCCTTGAGCCTCTTTATATTCAAAGCTAGTGCTCTAATCACTTGAGCCACAGCACCACTTGTCTTTTGAGTAGCTAGGATTATAAATGTAAGCCCCAGAACCAAGCTCCCTTGAGACATTTTGAAGAAATAGGAAAAGATTATATTATGAAGAGGGTGTTTATCATCACCATTATTGTATTATATAATTCAGATTTGTATAAGTAATCATTCTGAAAATACTCATCACAAAGAAATAAATATTTGAGATGAAAAAAATACTATAAGGAGCAATAAAAAGAGGGGCTTAAGGGAACACAACCATAGCAGAAAGGACTCTGATTCCACTTCTTGTGAGTTGAACTCAGTAGGAATTAGAGTTCATAATGAAATCATCAGCCTGAGAATGCACGTTGTCTTTCTTTCTTACCTCTAATATCACCACCACCAATTAATTGTCAGATCCAATAAATGCTCTGAATCTAGGAAATTCAAGTCACTTCCATTTCCTCTGTGCATAAAGCCTTTATCCAGTGATCGATTATTATGAGTTTTCACTTCCATACTGCAATCATAGCCTTCTCTTGTCTCTCCTAACCTTTGTTCCCTTTCCAGCCTTGTTAAGCAGCACAAAGAGATACTTCTAAAATACAAATGTGATCTTTTCATTCCGAAGCTGAAATGTTAACATTGGTTCTCTCTAACCTCAAGGTGAGGTAAAAATGTCACAGCCAGATTTGCAAAGCTTATGCCGATCAGGTCTTGCCTGTTTCCTACAACATATGTTCCTTCAAACATGAATAGCGACCTGATTTTCTCTCAATATGCCATGCATTTCAGGTTTCTGATATTTATTTGGGGATTAATTATCCTCTGTCTAAAGTTTACGCTTTCCTTTGTCTCCACCAACTCTAGTCATTTCATTGTTTGGCTCTAAAACTCCCTAGTAATTTTTACTGTACTCTGTCTATCATTATCTGGTTAAAAAGCAATTACTGAATCAAATGCTTCCTAATGCCTTTAAAAATACGTTAAACTAATTGTTTTATTCTACTTTGACTGATACTCTCTAACCTCAATTCCGTGTCATCTCATATTTATGAATTACAGTATCCCTCTAACTTTTCTGACACCATCCTCCATGACTCACATATTTAACCACGATGCTCTTTCTGCAAAGTTCATTCATGACACTTTGTAGGCTTCATACTCCCTCTAAGACTGAAAGAGCCCTTTGTGTATTAAGGTAGATTCTTCATGCTGATCTTTCAGCATGTATTCATGGGAGTGGCAAACCAGTAATTACAAAGTTACGTATCTTAGATTCTGAAATTCTTGTTCCATGTGCACAGTATTTTAGAGTTTCTCTTTTTTCTAGTTCACCTCTCATGAACTCATCCTACTACATCTGCCTTCATATGGTATAAAATCAACAGTGAGTCAAAACATGAAATATTAATGGCATTAATTAGAAATGTAAATGTATTCATGTATATGCATATGTTCAATTAAAAACTGTTTATGAATTCTTACTGGAAGCAGTGTAATATTCATACAAGGAAGACTAATTTGTATTTTAAATGAGTACAACTACTCTGAAATTCAGTAATAGTTCAGAATAGTTCTTATTGCCAGAGCAATGATCAAGAATCCTTAGCAAACTGTCAAACCATTACACAGAGTGGAAAATCAATTTGAACTTAAAACTTAAGATAACTTACTCTGTAGCTATATCACTAGTATTTCATGCAATTTCTGTGTCAAATTAACCATCATTTTGTATATTCAAGACTATTCTTTTATTATCATGAACATTGATGTCTCATAATACAGAATTTATAAGTTATCAGGCCTTTTCATTTTAGATTATATAGCACTAAATAAGTTGAAACCACATGATGAATGACTACTGTTGTTGAGTTAAACACGTATCTATCTAAAATTATGAATTAGGAAAGTAATATAGTTGTGCTGAAGTGTTTAATGAAATGCCAAGTCTTTTTGTTGTCATCCTCAGCAAAATGCATGCTATGGTATCCATTGTCATTCAGTCATTTAGAGGATCTTTATTCATGGAGCTGCTATACAATGGGGAAGTATCTGGATGCTACCAACTACTGAGGAAAATAAATAGATGAATCTATATATCAGATCATTCTAGTCTTTCTGTGGGGGAATCGAAAGCACAGAAGTGAATTAATTTACCAAAACTCTTCTTTAGTTTATACTAGAGAGAGACATTTGATGCCAATATATGTAATCTTAATGAACCGACCGTTTTTCTTATTTTTTTGCACTGGTCTTGCACACAAAACACATAACTTACGGTGTGGTCATTGACCCTAAGTATTTTTTTCAAGACTACAGCTTGTATCATAGTTTTGCTTCTGATTTTTTGTTTCTTAATTGAAGCTAAGCACCTCACAGATCTCCTGCCCAGATTGGCTCAAAACTGCCATCCTTAGATCTCATCCTTAGTGGCTCAGGTGTGAGCCACTGGCTCCTGTCAACCAGTCCATTTTTGTAATATGTCATGTGTTCTGAAAGAAACAATTCACAAACTTCATAGAAAGGTTTCTATCAATTTCAAAAGCAATATGGAGTGTAAATTGTTTTGTGTCCAGTTAGAGATTCATATTTATAAAAGTTGAGGATTACTCTATGTGGGAACTTTGCAACCCTTACAGTTGCATAGCCTACAGGTTTGATTTGAATGCAATCAATTAATTGGCTAAAAATACCTAGCTTTCATGATTTATTTAAAATAGGAACAACAAATATGTTCAAAGCATGCTTTAATTGGTTTTTCAAGTCAGAGATTGGAAAGAAATGAATATTACTAACTTCAAATTTGTTCTTGTTTTCTATGAATGGATGGACTTCTGTTTGATTATTTGAAATGTTTTAGTTACTGTTGAACCTCAGAATTAAACCTAAAGAATTTACATGTGCAGTTATAATATTCTTTTCATGCTCAGTTGTTTATACTGTAATCAATTTCAAAGGAATACATACTACATATATTTCCTATTTCCATGTAATATGTTTGTAACTAAACATACATGTTATATATACAGACATATGTATCTCTATCTATCTATCTATCTATCTATCTATCTATCTATCTATGTATCTATCTATCTATCTATCTATCTATCTATCTATGGATAGAGAGTGATAGAGAGAGAGAAAGAAGAAGAAGTACGTATATAGAGACATTTATATCTGACTTCAGCAGAAAGAGATGTGTTATAGCCTGAGAATCAGGTCCTTGAAAAATACTAAAAATTCTCCAGGTTCAAGTGGCTCAGTGGCTCATTCCTATAATTGCAGCTACCCAGGGAGAGGTCACAATTCAGAGCCAACCCAGGCAGTAAAAACTGTGAAACTCTCAATTAACCATTGAAAGCTAGATGTGGAGCTGAGACTTAAGTGGTAAAGTGATAGCCTTGAGAAAATAAAAGTTCAAGGACTGTGCACAAACCCTGAGTTCAAGACCCAGGACTGGAAAAAAATAAAACAAAACAAAATAAACAAAATAAAACAAAACAAAATATTAACAATTTGATTGTAGGGAGCCTTTCATGCAGAAAGACCATCAGCTCAGTTCTGAGGCTGCAATAGTTTAAAGGAGAGAGAAAGGCTATAGCTTAAGTGTGAACCTAAGATAGGTATATATTTGGCTTTTCTTTTATTTCAGGAAGTAAATAATTCCTAATCTCTACAAATACCCAATTGCAAAATTCAGAAATGCCTGGAAAGATTTTCACTCAGAGGGAGTATTTGAATTTTTATGTAGCATTTTGAATTCTGAGCTGGAGTTTTTTTTTCCATAATTACTTAAGATTTAAAAATACCTTGTGCCTTTTTAAAATGAATTGTGTTGTACACCAGGGAAGTTATCCAGGCTAAGTCATTTGGTCAGCTTTTATTCATTTCTGGATGTTATCTATGTCTATTCATTATATTTATAGCCAAACCTTGCAAGTACTTGATATAGACAAAAATGTAATAAACTGCTGAAGATATTGACGGCAAAAACGGAAACTTCCATAGTTCTTTCGTGAACAATGAATGAGGATATTGTTTAATATTCTGTGGTTAACACAAATGCCAGTCATAATCATAGAGGTCCTTGGTCTGGTACTTGCAATTTCCAAAGAAAGAATTTTTTGAAAATTTCAACACTAACACAAGTAGAAAACATGACCATTTAAGACTTTAACCCTCTTACTAATGGGGTTGTTTATTTCTTTGAGGATTTGTTTTTACGGGGCTTAATTTTTTGAGTGCTAAGTCTATTCTAGATTCAAGGTTGTCTGTTGTATGGCTAATGAATGTCTTCTCCCAATCTTTGGGCTTTCTATTTAACTTGTTAGCTACATCTTTTGCTATTCAGAAGCTCTGCAGTTTAATGCAATCCCATTTATCCAACTTCAATTTTCTAAACTAAATGCCTACAAACTTCTCCAAAAAGGATATATGAATGGCCAATAGAAACATGACAAAATGTTCAACATTGTGGCCATAAAAAATGCAAATCAAAACTATATTGGGATTCCACCTCATCCCAGTTAGAATAGCAATTATCAAGACAACAGATTATTATTATTAATAATAATAATAATAATAATAATAATAACAGATGCTGTTGGGGATGTGGCCAATAAGGAATGCTACTACACTGTTGGTGGGAATGTAAACTGGTTCATCCACTCTGGAATGCACTAAGGAGGTTCCTAAAAAGGCTAAATATAGAGCTCCCTTATGACACAGCAATCAAAAAAATGAACAGATACAAAACCATACTAAATCTACAAGCACAATTATGTGCATTTTAGCATTATTTACCATAGCCAAAACATGGAGTCAACCCAGATGCTGATCGGTAGATGACTTGACCAAGAAAATGTAGTGTGTAGTCATCATAGAGTTCTCAGTTTCCATCAGAAATAATGTCATTATCCCATTCATAAGGCAATGGTATATCTGGAAAAAATATTAAGTGAAGTAAGCCAGACCAAAAGGAACAAATGATGCCTGGTGGATCACAATCACTCAACAGCTGTGTACATATGATCTTTTAAAATGATGATAATCTAAATAAATTCTAAGATATGGAAACAGAGGTTTTTTTTGTTATGTTTTGTTTTTTCCGTTTTTTTTCTTAGTGGACTATATAAAGTTATGTATTTTTTCTTTCATTTTCCTCTGTGATTTAACCCCTGTTTCACTTTTTTGTTTTGTTTTCTTTTTATATCCTTTGTATTATATTACTTTATCTGATTTGGGGACAAAAAAGGGAATCACAGAAATGGGGTGACATAGGACAAAGGGTAAATCAATGCAACAATGATAATCACAAGACATTATGTTCTAAATATATTTTAAAACTTGGGGGCAGGATGGGAATTGTGAGGGAGAAAAAGCAGGAGAAAAGGAGGGAAGGAGTGGCACTATTCAAAAAGAAATTTACTCATTATCTTATGTAACTGTAACCCTTCTGTACAATAAAAAGAAATTCTACAAAACATTTTTGAAAAGAAAACATGATCTTGAAACTTAAGAAGGAGACTGGAGGTCCCAGCTTTCAGCCATTTTTGAGAAGATGTACAACTTGAGTACAACATGGATCAGAACTGACAACATACTACAGCATGGGAAAGTCAAGTGAATTTTTAAACAAACATCATATGATCTTTCCAATGTGAGTCAGAAAATGCATCAGCAAATGCCAAGATGACAGTAACCAAAATTACAGAATATGTTTAATCTCATATTTCATTGGAAAAAAGAATACTTCTAGAATTTCTTACATGAGCTGCTATTTACATTTCACATTTTGTTCATATTTACTTGAATCTGAGGATGCCTCCTACTTGCTTGAAATTATATCTAAGTCAATGCATGTTGTTCACTCCAAAAGCAGAGGCATTTATAAAGAGAAATGATCACATGTGAGCTGGGGATCTGATGTTTATATAGAATGAAAGAAGAGCTTTTTCCTCAGATACTGTCATGTGTTGATATACAGGAATAGTATGAGATTTTGATGTTTCTTTTTTTCTTTTCTTCTCTTGTTTCTGCAGGCAGAACGCCTTTCAAGTGGTTGCTGTGGATGGTGTCTGCAGTGGAATTATTCAGTGCCTCTCCACTGAAGACTCCATTGACTGGCTACAAGCAATAGCAACTAATATTTCAAACCTCACAAAGCACAATGTAAGTATGGTCTCAAGGAGAAACTATGTATCTGGCTAGTAGGATTTCTGGACTTTGTGACATTTCTTAATATGTACTTAATTTCCCATCAACTGCTTGGTGTTCACTCAAGAAGGAATCCTTTCATGTCTCTTGTGAAAACTCTTCTAAAACACTTATTAGAAAAAAATTAACTTTATCCTGGTGTCTCGGTATGTTATCAGTTCAAGAATTGTGCTACACACAAGATTTCTTTCCCAAATATTTGAGCTATCTGCTTCAATTATGTACTATGTAAGAATTTCATGTAATAACCTTAATATACTGAAATCAGACACTCAGGCTAATTCATAACTAAATTTCAAAAAAGTGATTCCTTGATTTTAGAGTTGAGTTGTTTAAGACTGTGGATGCCATTGTGGACAGAGTTAACATAGAGACTGGCATCTTTTATGAGTTTGTAGGCATAAGAGAGATATCATTGTAAATCTAATAACTTGCATAGTAGAGGTGGGTCTCTATGTTAAGGAATTAATCTTATAATTTATTCATCTCCACAACTTCATCATTTACTTTGTAATTATAACACATTTTTCTCCCCATATTACCTAAAAAGTGTAGTCTAAAATTATATACTATAAATCTCACTTCATAAAAATGTGATTTTCTGTGTGCTAGGACTGAGGTTTGAACTGAGGGCCTGGATACTATCTCTTATCTTCATTTTCTGAGGCTGGTGTTCTACCACTTGTTCCATACTCCACTTCCAGCTTTTTGACTATTGACTGGAAATGAGTTTTTTGGATTATCTCCCGAGCTGTATTAAAATACTTATCATCAGATCTCAGTCTCATAAGTACTTAGGATTATAGGCATGAGGTACTGGCACCCAGTCATCTAATTAATTATTGATGCATTTTAATTATATATTATATCGAAATATAATATATCATATAACATATGCTATTAATATGTATTTTAAAAACTCTGCATAACCCACATCTTTGTCTTTGTTCACTCCTCTTCCTGCAACTCTTCATGGACATGAATTTCTGTGAGGAAGAAAGCCTCACAGAAATTCAAAAGTCTAATATATATGTGTGTACATATGTACATATGTACATACATACATGCATATGTGTATGTATATATTAGACAGTTATATAGAAATAGGTTAAACTTCACCAAGTTGTAAGTGTACAAAGTTATATTTATGTCACTGACCTCCACTGAACCTAGGTAACTGCTGAGATGTTGATCTGAAACCTAAGGAGGGAAGCAAATATAGGGTTTCTTGTTGTTGCTGTTGTTTTATTTGTTTGTTTTGTTTTTGCCAATCCCGAGCTTGAGCTCAGGGCCTGAGCACTGTCCTTTGACTTTTTCAAGGCTAGAGATCTACCACTTGAGCCTCAGCACCACTTCCAGCTTTTTTCTATGTATGTGGAACCAAGGAATGGAACCCGGGTCTTCTTGCATGCTAGCCAAGCACTCTAGGCCAAACCACCACTAGGCCAAACTCCCAGCCCCCAAATATAGGATTTTTAAAAGTAAGATAGTCACAGCTGTGAGGTCCATATTTCTTGTTTTCAAATCACAACTGTTTTGAACAATGCCATTATCCTATGCATGTGTGTTGATGGAGTGCTCTAGTAGTGGATAGTCAAGAAATATACATTCAGTTTTTCCAGAAAATCTAGAAGGTTCTTTCTACCCTCTCATTCACTTTTGATGTCTAGAGTTTGAGTTTTCGCAATTGAGGTTTCCCATCTCACCTTGTCCTCTGACGAAAGTCTCTTAGTGTCTGAATTACAACCATGTGATACCAGTGCTTTCAAAGGGGTGTGCAGTTGAACTGACTCATTGTTGACATATCCTTCTATAACACCCATTCTCAAGACTTGGTGTCATATTACCTTTTGAATTGTAGTGCTTTTAGTGTATGTGGAATTTTATCTCACTTTGATATCAGTAAATGTAGATGAATATTTTTGTGATTCCTGAATAGATACAAATACTCTCATGTCCTTATTAAGCTTCACCCAATGAACACAGATCTGGCCATGCCTGGCTTTGGCAAGAAGAATGATTCTTCAGGTTTTGCTAGTGTGGTATTGTTTTGCTAGAGCTAAAGTTTGGACCCAAAGGAAAACATGAAGGGACAAAGGAATTCATTATTTCTCTGTGGATTGTGCTTTCCCCCTTATATTGCAAGAATCTTTCTAGGTATAACCCATTCTATTAATATTGACTATTTTATTGAAGCAATGATTTGAAAATATCCTCTTGTTCTACATGTATGACAAAAGGTATTTTTTAAAGAACAATATGTTAAGCTTTAAATCGTTAAGATTTTCCCTGTACTTAAAATACATTTTCAGTGATATAAAATCATATAAACTCCCTCATAAAATCTATTTCTATGAAATGCCTCATCAGCCATATTGACAGAGTTTGAAAATTCATTACATGGATTAAATAAAAGGGAAGCCTAGCACCTGTGGCTCATGACTCTATGCCTAGCTACTCAGGAGCTGAGATCTGGTAGATTGTAGTTTGAAGCAGGCTAGTCTGGTCAAAAAAGCGTGGGAGACTCCATCTCTAGAATAACTGGGAAATTGCTAGACTGAAGGTATGAATCATGTAGTACAACATCAACCAAGTAAACCAACCTCTTATGCATGTAACCCTGAGTTCAAAACCTAGCATTTTCAATAGTAAATAAGTACACAGAAGCAAATGCCATTCACCTCTGTAAGCCTAAGGAAAGAGATGAGCCTTCCATACAGTTATACATTATGTCATCTATTTGTTCTTTCTGTTTTTTGTTTATTTATTTGTTTCCCAGTGGTAGGTCTTGAACTCAGAGCCTGCGCACTGTCCTTGAGCTTTTCTCAGGGCTAGATCTCTACCTCTTGAGCCATATCACCACTTCCAGCTTTTTCTATGTATGTGGTACCAAAGAATCCAACTGTGATTTTCACACATGCTAGGCAAACACTCTACCACTATGCCATACTACTGACCCCTCATTTTGCTTTCATTCTATTTAATTTCATATCTTTTTATTCTTGTAATCACCTCTTACTGAAAAATACATGTAAACACAAATTGCTCTGATCTATGAAGTATTATACAAATACTGAAAACTTAGTGGTAAACTATGTGAAATATGTAAAAATGTGAAAGTAGCATTTACTTTGGAAAAGGCATGAATATAGTCAGATACCGGTTTGAGCTCTCCATTTTTCTTTCTCTAAAGTAGATATATATTGTAAAAATATGTGTATGTAACCTTTTCTTCACTTGCCATATTCTGAGACAATGAATAACTTTTTACCTGCTAGTAAGTTCAAGAACATAATGGGACAAATACATTGGAATTATACAGACTAGTACTAAATAAACCGGCGCTGGTGACTCATGTTGGTTATCCCAGAGAGTCAGGAGGTTGAGATACAGAGGTTTGGAGTGCAAGTCCTAAGCAGAGAAAAATGTATATGTGTTGTAGCTCATAAAAAACATATTTGAAAGCTGACAACACACATAAAACAAAAGGTATATATGTTTTTAGAAAATGATGTGTCAGGAAAGATATAAAGCATACTTACAGGAATACAATGAGTGACTAGAATGAAGATATTTGAAATCAGAACATTTTAGAAACTGTTTAATAACGATTAATTTTTCAGTGTAGAGACAGAAGACACATAGCAAGAGAATAGCAAGAAAGACACAAAACAAATATATGCCATGTTAAAATTACTGGAGTAATATTTAACTATGCTCTTTCTTCACTAACTTAACAGGATTGTTTGATGCATTTGTGATATTCATATCCTCTGTATATAATTTTACACTGAAGAAGAGAGTGGATTTTCACTTAAAGGTTTTAGCAACCCACATTTCCCTCACCCCATGGCAGAAGGTCTGGGGTCTCCTCCATAACCCCCACCATACAGGATTACTGCAAAGGCCCCTGATGTGGTAGGCTAGCTTTTCAGAGCTTCAGATGCCCATGATATTATCTGATTACCATAGGCCTGCTGGAACATAAAAATGAGAAGAAAGAAGAAAAGGGTAAATAAAAAAGGAGGGTGAGAGAGAAAAGAGGGAGTAGGCAGAGAGGGAGAGAGGGAAAGAGAGAGAAAAAGAGAAAGAGTGGTGAATAGGAAAAGCAGGGCACCATATTACTCATTTTACTTTGACTCCTTTCCCTGGTCTTTACCATAAATACTCTATGTGCAGTGGGAGAACACAACAACAATGGATTTAATTCTTCTTTGATACAACTGAAAAACAATACCTAATTTTAAGAGAAAATAATAAAAAGTAATTGTATTTGAAAGTAGCTACAATGCTTTGGAAATGTCCCATACAAATCTAGGGGAAATTAAGTCATTTTCAGACAAACATGACAATAAAAGAAAACATGAAAAAGTAAGAACAGATGTTTGGAAACATCTTTTGGGTAGAGAAAAAGTCAAATAATGGAACAAAACCAATTTATGGTGTTTGTGTGAAGTGGTAATTTTTTGCAACATTCAGATAAGTAGAATAAAAACAGACAACAAAAATTCAAAGCAAGTAAACACTAAATGATGTCACAATGTATGATTCATTTAACAAAGAAATTTACAATTTTTCAGATTATATACCTTCCAGATTGCAAGAACAAATGTAATACAAAACGGGTGCTCATACTACAAACAAACCGAAGATCACGAAACTAGGAGAAAGATATCAAAGCAAAATAGGATGTTAGAGAAGCAGGAAACATATTGATAATAATTTAGATCAAATATACTAATTATAATAAACTGAACTAGATCATGTCTGAACAATGTAGTTTTACATACAAGCTAATCATTTCTATATAAAAATGCTCAGAATGAAAAACAGTATATACTTTTTTTCTTTTTGAAGAGAAATTCTAAAATAAAATGTTGAATATCGGAAACTTCCAAAAACTATAATGCTAATAATTAAGTTTAGAAACATTACTCACTTCAAGAAGCAAGCATATTACTAAAGATAGATTATATTACTTCAGAATAATAAAACAATTCATTAGTAAAAGAAGTAAATGAAAATGTTGAGACATGTAAATTAAAACTATTGATCATGTGCATTATAAAAGTAGACTGAAGGGAAACAAAATGAAATCTACAATCCCAAAACTAGAATCACAATGTATCTAAGGGCTGTCCATAAGGAAATGGAATGTGAAATATGAATTATGGAATCAGAAGAAGAAAATAAGATTCATGCTCAGCCTTCACTGTAAGTGGTAGATAGTCATTACCATTTTATTTTACCATGGGTGAGCAGGTAATTCTCAGTGCTCTGAGAATTCACTCAGTTAAGCATTGAGTGAATGTTGGCTTTCTCCCAGATCCTTTCTGCCAAAATTGTCCTGCTGAGAATTTTTACCATCTACTATATATCCCATGAATGTTCCTTAAATGTTATGTGTCCAAGGAGGAAGATAAGTGCATGTATTTTAATTTTTCTTTTCTAGCTTTTTTCTCTCATTTTATTTTTTTGTTATCAAGGTAATGTATAGAGGTGTTACAGTTACATTTTTCAGATAGTAGGTGCATTACTTCTCATACACTGATACCCCTTCTTTTGTTTTTGTCCCCATTTCCCTCCCCACCCTCTCCTAATCATCTTGTTTTCCACTTTCCATTTCCTATTTCAAATAAACAAATAAATGCATATACAATATACTAGGTAACAGTATGATACAATAACAATATGAGATTAACCAAAGGGCAACAAAAGAGAAGAGAAATAACATAGTACATTAAGAATAGCAATCACCCAAGATAAAGCTCTTGTTTCCTATTCTAAAGATATTTTCATCTTTTCTACTTTTTATAACAAGTTACAATCTGGAAAAAATTGAAAAGGTTATTATTTTTGTTGTTATTTCAAATATATGGCATGAAATTGGATTTGTTTGGTCAGATTTTGATTGTAGCACACTGTAGAAGGCAAAATTAAACTCCCCTCAAGCCAACTGTATTTTAATCTCTCTAATCCTAATGTGGCACCCACCCCATGACAAAGAAGCATTAAGGTTGAAGATATAATTAACATTGTTAATCAACTGATTTTAAAATAGGGAGATTAGCCTAAATTTCCCAAGTGGGTTCCAGAGTTTTCAGTGTCTTCAAAAATAGAAGAAGGTACAGTATTAGCACAAAACATGACAGTGCAAAAGAAACCTGGTATTACGGCAAAGGTTGTGAGAATGGGAAAAGGAAAAGGTGCATTAAAATGCAAGAGGTCGAGTTGGTTGCTTTGGCTTAAGCCTGTAATCCTAGCTACTCAAGAGGCTGAGATCTGAGGATCAAGGTTCAAAGCCAGCCTGGGCAGAAAAGGACCTGAGATTCTTATCTACAATTGACCTCTAGAAAATGAGAAGTGAAGCTTGGCTTAAGTGTAGCCTTAAGTTGAAGAGCTCAGGAACAATGTCCAGGCCAAGTTCAAGCCCCATCACCCCCCCCCCCCACACACACACACACACAAAGCAAGAGGTCAACAGAAACAGAAGAGTACGTTTTCTGGAGAAGCTCAAAGTAATATACTTCTGACAACACCTGGATTTCAACCCTGTGTAACTCCCTTTAGAAGTCAGACCTACAGAACTCCTAGATAGTAAGTTTGCATGCTATTTATGCATATATTCATTGATACATTAAGTTGGTAGAAACAGTCAGAGAAAAAATTGACAACTTCTTTATATGAACTATAGAAATATTTCAGGATCTTGGTATATCATATCAAAAGAAGAACACCAGTTCCAAAAGAAGGGGCATGCTGCTTTCAGAAAGCCAAGTAAACAAGCACTCTATAGGTTGGCAGTTCATCCAGGTTTTATAATTAATTAACTGTTCTGATTAATCTTGAACAATTGGCTATCTTGAAAGGGGTTAAAATTTTATCTGAAAAAATCAACCAAAACACCTGACCAAAGCAGAAACACGTCAGAAAAATAATTCTTACTCAGCTGGTGCTCTATCATGTGAACCAAGCTTCCAGTCCTTAGAATAGTAATTTTCATAACAGGAGGTGACTTAACTAAAATAGCTTCTTCTAATATGAATTCCTTACAATCATAATGCTTCTGTCAAGCAATCACATTGACAGAAAAAGATTCTAACTCCTACTGTTCTCACTCTTTTATTCTTTTCTTCAAATCTAGTCAGCCTGTTCAGCTGTATCCCTTAGGATATTATATTGATAATAGTTATTTGTTTGGTGAAGGCAGTTTCAGTACCTGAACAAAGAGTATTATGAAAGAAACATAGCAAACAACCAGTCATTACTCTGAAAATAATCACTAAATAGATAATTATAGATAAAATTATAATTTTCCATTTTATAGCCATTTTAATGTAAAGCACATAAATCAGTCATCTCTGAGGTTTAAGCTAGGTCATTTGCCAAAGTGGTCACTCCTTTGCACAGCTTTTGCACAGCATTGGCCTCATTCCCACTACAGATTCCTCTTTTCAGCTAATATACCCAGATTCTCTGATGTTATCCTAATGAACAAAACATTTACTGTTTATGACAAATGTAAATTAATCCAGTCTACAGTGCACTATCAGAATAGAATGCATGCAGAGCCTGCATGTGGATTCTAGATTTCAGCTCATTGAGAACGCTTCTTGGGACCACCCCCAATAGCATTTACATAATATTAGGGTTGAATTATCTGTGAGAAATTATTTCTCTCCTTACCAAATACAAGGTATTCACTTGACACTAATCAGACCTATGAAATGCTAGGGTGAAAAGTGTGGCCAATGAAATCAAAAGCACAGCTTCCACTCTAGTTGGAACCCAGTAGTGTTCTGCATTATTAGAGGACTTCACTACATCTGAACAAATCCTCAGAGATGCTAATTGTTTTGGTGCTTCCCTTTCAGGATTTAGGTGCCTGTAAGTCAAATTTAACTAGGTACTGTTACTATCACCTGGTAAGAACTCTTCGTAGTTTGCATATAAATTACAGGAACCAAGACTACCCTTCTAGAAGTTTTTACATCTACAGTATGTTTGGTAGGGTCAGATTATGGTAGTATTTTTCATTTTTCCTTCTTATAGGGATCTTGATTCAGGTGTAATGGGCCCAACCTAATTCTATGACTGAAACAAATGTCTAGGTCTTGAGCAGGTCTTGATATGGTCCTTCCCTGGTAAAATCAAGTCTCTTCTAGATTTTTCAATGGAGATGAGCGGGAAATGCAGGAAGGAGGGGTTTGGTCCAAAGACCTTACAAAAAAGTGAAGTAAAGGAGAGACCCAGCACAAAGTTCTTCAGGCAATGTTAAGTTTTCCAGGATTTGACTCGCAGGTGCCTGTGGGAAAAACGTTTCCCTTTGTTGTTGCTCAGACCTCATGTGTTCCAAATCAAGACCTGATTAAGCACAAAGAACTAGCCAGTTCTTAAGTCGTTGGCCTGAATCATAGTTAGGTGACACCCATCTTCAATTACTTAAAAATAATCAGCCAGAAAAAGTTCATTTACTGTCTTAAAGGGGATTTACAGTAGATCTGGTCTGGCCTAAGTCTTATATTTTACTGAGTTCAGGAAGTTATGGTTGATAGTATTTAACAATTGCCCTCTCATTAAGAATTTGTGGGAATTACACAGTCATTCCAGGTATTAAATCACGCTTTCTTTTTTTTTTATTGTAATTAGTAAAAGGGTTACATGATATTTGCCAGATAGAAGGTGCATTAATTCACATACATTGATATCCTTTCACATGCCTTGGTACCCATTTCCCTCCCCCCCTCACACCCCCCCCACCCGTCTTGGTAAATCACGCTTTCTTTTCTTTTTTTCTTCTTTTTCTCCCCTTCTCCTTTAGCTATCAGGTATGATCTTGACTGTTACTTATTTCCTTTCCTCATATCTTTTTCATATCTTTCTTTCTTACTGATTTTCCAACTCTATTTTAAAATTTATATTGTAAAATTCCTTTTATAAACCCTTTAAAATACACTTTATGTGGAAAAAATTAATATTTTTGATTAAAGAATTTATTAACATTGATTGTTACATCATATTTCAAATGACAAGTTTAACAAACAAATATTCCAGAAGGGAATTTCTATGTACAATCACTGGGACTTAGTTTTTAGAACGTAATCCAAATTAGGCTAAGAGTTTGTATGTCATAGAAACATTTATTTATGAAATAAAACGTTAAGTCTATAGAATCATAGGTTTTTATATCTATATAGTATGTTTATATTTCCATTACCATGTCCGTAGCATTGGGTATGCAGATATTGAGTCCTGGTTCTTGTACTCTTTGGATTTAATAGAAACATATTAAGGATACCATGCGCCTTTTGTTTCTTAGGTCTTGACTTGCCTCCCTCAACACGATTCGCTCTATATTCATCCACTTCCCTGCGAAAGCCATTATTTTATCTTGTCTGTTGGCTATGTAGAATTCCATTGTGTGTGTGTGTGTGAGTGTATATATATATATATATATATATATATATATATATATATATATATATATAAATCACATTTGGTGTATCCATTCATCAGCTGTAGGGCATCTGGATTGTTTCCATTGCCTGGCTATTGTGAATAGTGCAGTGATGAACATAGCTGAGCAGGCGTCCTTATCATATCTTGGATTATGATGATCAGGGTAGATGCCCAGGAGTGCTATGGCAGAATCATATTTTCAGTTCAAGAAACCTCCACACTGCTTCCAGAGTGGCAGAAATAGTTTACATTCCCACCAGCAGTGCAGTAGGGTTCCTATTTCTCCACAACCCTGCCAGCAACTGTCATTGTCTGAGTTCAAAATCTTGGCCATTCTTGTTGGGGGTAGGATTGTTTTGATTTGCATTTCCTTTATGACCATAGATGATGAACATTTTCTCATATGCTTTTCTGCCATTTTAATCTCTTCTTCTGATAAGTCTCTCTTTAGTTCCCTTGCCCATTTAGTGAATGGTTTGTTGGGTTTGGGGGGGGGTTAGTTTCTTGAGTTCCCTGCAGATACTGGATATTAAGCATTTGTCAGATGCATTATTGGTGAATATATTTTCCCAGTTGGTTGGCTGTCTCCCTACTTTTGTGACTATGTTTTTATCTGTACAGAAACTTTTTATTTTTAGGTAGTCCTATTTATTGAGTCTCTCTACAATCTGTTGTGACTCAATTATTCTGTTCAGGAATCTTTTGCCTATGCCTATGAGTTCCAGTGTCTCTCCTACTTTATCATGTAGCAGTTTCATGGTTTCCAGTCTGACATTGAGGTATTTGATCCACTTTGAGTTAATGCTTGTGCATGGTGAAAGCCTAGGGTCAATTTTTAGTTTTCTGAATGTGGCTGCCCAGTTTTGCCAGCACCAATAATTGAATAGACTGTGTTTGTTACACTGTATATCTTTGGCTCCTTTGTCAAATACAAGTTGCCTGTAGGTATGTGGTTCTATTTCTAGGTCTTCTATTCTGTTCCACTAATCATCTGGTCTGTTTATGTGCCAATACCAAGTGGTTTTTGTTATTATGACTCTATAGTAGAGTTTGAAGTCTGGTATTGTAATACCACCAGCATTGCTCTTTTTGCCTAGAATTGTTTTTTGGCTATTCTAGGTCTTTTCTTGTTCTATATGAATCTTTAGATTATATCTTCTATTTCAGTAAAGAATGTCTTTGTTATTTTGATGGGGATTGCATTGAATTTGTATATCAGTTTTGGCAGTATAGGCATTTTCACTATGTTGGTTCTCCCTAACCATGAGCATAGGATTTCTTTCCATTTCCTAGTGTCCTCTTTAGTTTCTTTTGTTAGACTTTATACATTTCATTGAATAATTCCTTTACATCTTTGGTTAAGTTAATTCCTAAGTATTTTATTCTTTTGGGGGCTATTGCGAATGGGATCATTTTCTTGATTTGGTCTTCTGTTTGTGTATTGTTGGTGTACAAGAAGGCTACTGACTTCTGAAGGATAATTTTGTATCCTGCCACTTTGCTAAAGTAGTTTATTAATTCTAGTAGTTTTGGAGTGGAGTTTGTTGGGTCACTCAAGTAGAGGATCATGTCATCTGCGAATAGGGATAGTTTAATTTCCTCTTTCCCTATGTGGATCCCTTTGATTTCCTTTTCTTGCCTTATTGCTCTGGCTAAGAGTTCCAGCACTATATTGAAGAGAAGTGGAGAGAGTGGGCAACCCTGTCTAGTTCCTGATTTTAAGGTAAATGGTTCCAGTCTTTCACCATTTAGTATAATACTGGCTGTAGATTTGTCATATATGGCTTTAACTATTTTGAGGAATGTACCACTTATTCCTATTTTTCCAGTACTTTCAACATGAATGGATGTGATATTTTGTCAAATGCCTTCTCTGCGTCCAGAGAAATTATCATATGATTCTTATCCATAGCTCTATTGATGTGATGTATTACATTGATTGATTTGCAAATGTTAAACCAGCCTTGCATCTCTGGAATGAAGCCTACTTGATCATACTGTATGATTTTTTTAAATTTGTTTCTGGATTCTGTTGGCTAATATTTTATTGAGGAGTTTTGTGTCTGTGTTCATTAGAGAGATAGGTCTGTAGTTTTCTTTTTTTGTTGGGTCTTTCCCTGGTTTGGGGATGAGAGTAATATTAGCTTCATAAAATGAGTTTGGTATTGATCCTTCTGTTTCAATTTCTCGGAAGAGTTTCAAGAGTATAGGTGTTATTTCATCTTTAAATGTCTTGTAGAATTCCGCAATGAAACCATCTGGACCTGGGCTCTTTTTGGTTGACATTTCCCTGATTGCTTCCACAATTTCGCTGTAAGAGATTGGTTTGTTCAATTTGTTTACCTCTTCATTGTTCAGTGGGTAGCCTATATTTATTTAAGAAATCATCCATTTCTACTAGATTTTCTTCTTCTTTGAATATAGGCCCTGGTAGTACTTATTCATTATGGACTGAATTTCTTGGATCCCCATGGTGTCTCTAATCTTGTTTATTTGAGTCTCTCCTCTCCTTTTTTTTATTAATCTTGCCAGGTTTCTGTCTATTTTGTTGACTCAGAGAACCAACTTTTTGATTTTTCAGTTTTGTGTATGATATATCTTGTTTCAATCACTGATATTTCTGATTTTATTTTTGTTATTTATGTCCTTCTAATTGTTTTAGAATTAACTTTTTCTTGTTCCTCTAGGTGTTTCAGTTTTTTTTAAGTTATTTACATGCTCTTCTTCTGTCTTTTTTAAAAATTTTTTATTGTAATTAGTAAAAGGGTTACATGATATTTGCCAGATAGAAGGTGCATTAATTCACATACATTGATACCCTTTCACATGTCTTGGTACCCATTTCCCTCCCCCCCCCACAACCCCCACCCGTCTTGGTTTTCCCCCCTTCCCTATCAAATTTCAAATATCCAAATACAAATAAATTCAATATATCAGATAACAAAGTGAGATACTATACCAATATGAGATAACCAAGGGACAGCAAAGGAGATGAGAGACTACATAGTACATTAAGGACAACAATCATTCATTATATGGCTTTTGTTTCAATATCCTGGAGGTCCTTTCAATTAGCTTCACATTATATGGCCTTATGTATCAAGATTTTGCTCTATTGCAAATCTCTGCTAGTAGAGCCCAAGGTTTCTACTGATTATGACGAATGAGGGAAACCATTGAGCCTAAGTTCCTTTGAGTCTGGCTTACTTCACTTAATATGATTTTTTCTAAGACTTTCCATTTCCTAACAAATGGGGCGATGTCATTCTTTCTGACAGCAGCATAGAATTCCATTGTGTACAAATACCACATCTTGTTGATCCACTCATCAACTGAGGGACATCTAGGTTGGTTCCATATCTTTGCTATGGTGAATAGTGCTGCAATGAACATTGTTGTGCTAGTGGGTTTAGTATGTCCTTGTTTCTGGATGTCTTTTTAATATGCGCTCCTAGGGTGATAAATTTGCCTCTTAGAACTTCCTTTGTTGTGTCCCATAAGTTCCTTTGTGATGTTTCTGGATTGTCATTACTTTCAAGGAAGTTTTTAATTTCATTTCTGATCTGATCTGTAACCCAGGAGTTATTCAGAAATGTGTTGTTTTGTTCCAAGTGATTGAATGTTTTTTGACTTTGATTGCATTGTTCAGGATTAGTCTGACTCCACTGTGGTCTGATAGGATGCATGGGATTATATCAGTCCTCTTGTATCTGCTTAAGTTTTCTGTATGAACTATTATATGATCTATTTTGTAGTGTGTTCCATGTGCCGCTGAGAAATATGTAAAAAGTTTCACCGTTGGGTGGAAGACTCTGTGTGTATCTGTTAAGCCCAGCCGGGCTAGTGTATCATTCAATCAATGGTGTCTTTATTTAACTTTTGTTGAATTGACCTGTTATTTGTTGAGAGTAGTATTGAGGTCTCCCACAATGATTGTGTTTGAGTCTATCTTGTTCTGTAATTCTAGGAGAGTTTTTTTGATGAATTTGTGTGCTCCCGTGTTGGGGTAGTAAATGTTTATAACTGTAATATTATGGGCATGGATTGTACCCTTTATTAATATGTAATGGCTGTCTCTATCTTTATGTACTGATTTTACTGAGAAGTTAATTTTATCGGAGATTAAGATTGCTACTCCTGCTTTTTTGCATGGTACATTGGAGTTGAAAATTCATTTCCATCCTTTCACTTGGAATTTGTTTCTGTCTTTGGCAGTGAGGTCGGTCTCTTGGACGCAATTTATGGATGGGTGGTGTTTCTTAATCCAGTCTGCTGCTCTGTGTCTTTTGATTGGATTGTTCAGCCCATTCACATTTAGGGAAATTATGGAGAAGTGGTCAGTGTCCATTGTCATTATTTCTTTTTACTTCTTAGTTTCTTTCTTTCTCTTTATTTTTCCCTTTTGTGTTTAATAAGTTATAGATATTTGCTTCTTGATGGGGGTTCTTGATGTTCTACAATTTGTTCTCGATTAATTAATATTTTTGTAATGCTTGTTTAGTGTGCACATATTCATAAAGCTTCTGTTTGGAGTTAAATATTCTTGTTTCTCCCTCAAATGTAAATGCTAGTTTTGCTGGATATATCAGTCTGGTTTGGCAGTTGTTGGTCTTCAGGACATCAGTGATGTTTTTCCAAGCTTTTCTTGCATTTAGGGTTTGCGTGGAAAGGTCTGCTGTAATTCGATTTTTTTTCCCACTGTAGTTTAGCTCTTCTTTTTTTTGTGGCATTTAAGATCAATTCCTTGGTATTCGGGTCTAGTGTCTTTACTATGATATGTCTAGATGAGTTCCTTCTAGGATCTTGCCTGTTTGGAGTCCTGAAACCTTCAATAATGTGAATATTTTCCCTTTTGAAGTTGGGGAAGTTCTCTGGTATGATTTTTGGTGAATAAGGGTTGCATTCCTTTGTCCTGGAATTCGCTGCCCTCATCAATCCCTATTATACGAAGATTAAATTTCCTGGCTGCATCTGCCAGGTCCTGGAGTTCTCTCTGGTGGATTCTGACTAATATTTCCAGGGTGGCAATTCTCTGTTTCAGCTCTTGTGTTTTATCTTCCGTTCCTGATGTTCTATTCTCCATCTCAGTCAATCTGCTGCTTAGTGCCTCCATTTTTGCTTGAATTGTGGACACTGAGCTGATCATGCTTGCTGAGAGTGTATTGAACTTTTCTTCCACTTCTCTTTTGAATTCGAAGAGTTCCTCGGAAATTTCTTGCTTTTGATTTTGGAATTCTGCCTTAATTTTATTAGTCATGTCCAAAATCATCTCCTTGATTAGAGTCATATTTCGTGTCTCTTCCAGTATCATTTTTTGGGATGGTGACATACATCTCTCTCGTCCCTTCACTCTTGTTTCCTTTTGGGCTTTGTGTGGGACTGTGATTATTTATGTATGTCGTAATTCGTCTTTGCCCTCTCCTAGTCATCAGGAATTGTTGTTGTAGTCGCTCTGTGTTTGGTAGGTGGCGGTCTTTACTTGGATTGGGACCGGTGGTTGGTGGTTCTCAGCCAAATTGATTCCGCTGCTGACTAGGTCAGTTTGCAGTTTTTGCAGGTGTTCGGCCTGTTCTCAGAGGCTGTATGCGAATATAAGACTAGCTCTCAGCCCAACCAGTGGCCTCACAGTGGGCCGTGGGATGGATCTGCGTGCTTCAGTCTCAGCGAGCTGGGTGGATGGTTGATTTTCCTACCCTGCTTCCAGAGGCAGGCCCCAGTCCAAGGGTCTGGGGTTTTGGAGTTTCCAGAAGCTCTCAGCTAGACCATCTGGTTTCCAATCTATCCCCAATGGCGGGGCCTAGCTGAGGACTTGGGCTCCAAGGTGGAGCCACGCCTTTCTGATTCTCAGAAGGGGAGCTGCCCTTCAGTTCCCTACTGCGTTTCCACCTCTTTGGCCAAGATTGTGACTGTGGAGGGCCCCTTGGTGCTGTCTTGCTGGAGATTCCCAACAGGAGGGTGACCGGCTCAAGATTTGGTTGGGACAGATGCTGGCTCCTCGACTCCCACATACCCCACCCGCTGTTGGAAGGCAGGGTCTCAGCGCCCCCCAGTCTCCAGTCAATGGCCTGGGGGGGGCTGTTGGGGGAAGGGACAGGATTCTAAATTCCTTGCCCCCCTGCCCTTTCCAGTCTTTCTCGGGCGGATGGGGTGGAAGGATCTGAATTAAGTTCTATAGCACGCCACCAGCTCTGCTTTCCTGATGGGTTTGGGGACACACTGGGCTACCTGCTGGGCTATTCACTCCTCTGCATTTGGCTGTGAGCTCTGTGGTGTTGGTGAATCATTCACTCCCCTCTGATCTCAGCCGCAGCCTGTGCTCCGCATCTGGGTTCGGTTGCTGGTTGGTCATGTCTGTGCTGGTTCCTGAGTCTGGCTTCTGTTGCTTGCTGGCCCGGTCTATGCTGGTTTCTGTGGCGGTCTGGGCTTCCTGGCCCAGCACCCTCCTCCAAGGCTTTCCCAGCTTGGCGTCGAATTCTTTGAGAAAGTTGGATTTAAGCTTTTTCTGGATTTATTTTCTGGTTTGAGTCCTTCTCCGTTGCTTCTTGAGTTTGTTGTTGTGGATTTCTTAAGGTAGTTGGCTCGTGGGATTCTCTGGTTCTCTCTTTTTGTGGGAGAGAGCTAGCCTGCGTCCCTATTGTCTCGCCACCATCTTCCAACCCCTGCCAAAATTAATCTTCTTAAAAAAATTTTTGGCGTCCGGGGAGTGGGGGATGGGGGAGGTGTGCCCAAATTTGTACTCTGAGGTTTGAATTCTGGGCCTGGGTACTGTCCCTGAGCTTTTCAGTTAAAGGCTAGTGCTCTCCCACTTGAGCTACAGCACCACTTCTATTTTTCTCGTGGTTAATTGGAGATAGAGTCTCACGGACTTTCGTAATCAGGCTGGCTTTGAACCATGATCCTCATATCTCAGACTCCTGAGTATACTAGTATTACAGGCTTGAGTCACTAGGGCACTACTGAAGAAAATCAGTCTTAAACTGTCTTTCTATGCAACTATAATAAAGTGAATGTATTCATTAAGACTTGTATTCTTTACATTAAAAAATTCAAAATGTAATTGTAAATTAAGTTTAAAACTACCACTTTTTTTTTTCATTTTGCTTAAGCCACACTTAAATACTGCATATGTTTTGGTGAGACTTGCTTGAGATAAAATATTATCATATAATTTTTTTTCTTTTTTTTGTTGTTGCCAGTCATGGGGCTTGAACTCAGGACCTGAACATTGCCCTTGGGATTTCTCAAGGCTAGAGCTCTACCACTTGCGCCACAGCACTACTTCCTGCTTTTTTCTATGTATGTAGTACTGAGGAATCAAACCTGGGTCTTCATGCATGCTAGGCAAGCACTCTACCACTAGGCTAGACTCCTGGCCCCTGATCATATAATTTTTAATTGATAACTTTCAGATAGTAACAATTGTAAAGATATTTACATACTCAAGCACACATATATAGTATAATTTAAAACATGAATACAAATTAATTTCTAAAATAAAAATTGGCATTTAGCTTATTCTCAGTTTCATTTTCACTGAACCATTGTAGTAATGTCTAAAGGAGCCTTCTCAGCTCTTTTTTTCTTGTTTCTTTTTTTTCTCCCTATTTAGCAGATCTCTGCGACTAAGTTTTCGTAGTCACTCAACCTTCTCTCTCCATTGGCGGTTCCTTGTGCTCCTCTTCTGTACTTAACATCTCTCCCCCTACTTGAGATTGTTCCTACATCTCCAAAGTGTTCTTCTTCCATGGTAGGAAGATAAAACCATGGATCAGGATTCTGGTTTTACTCTGTGTCTAGGACATGTCTCAAGTTACATACTTTAATCCTCCAAAATACCCAGCCATTATCACAATAGTTACAGCCTGATTTTTTACTTGTCCCACGCATGAGGCTATCTGGTTATGGGGGTGGGGTCCTCATGTTGCTGATAAATCTTGGAGTTCAGGGCTATTATCAGCCACAAAGGGGTCTAGGTTTAACTTGATCTGGAGACACTACCCCCCTCCTAAGCACTGGTTCCCAGGAACCCCAGAAGTGACACGAAAGGTCTGCATGTACAAAATTTTCTCAGGATATTGAGGTATTGATTAGGGTAAGGACACCAACTCAAAAGGAACTTGAAGAGGCAAAGTTATGGAGAGAAATCCAAGTAAACAAGCACACGTTATAGGTATTATGCTCAGGTTTTATCCCTAATGCATCACTGCCATTTATGCTGACTGATCAGATTTTAGGTTTACAGTCTTAAGCAACTGGCTAGTTTGGAAGGGGCTAAAAGTTTATTCAAGCAATAAACAAAAGGACATCTGGCCAAAGTAGGACCTTATCAGAAAAATTTGATGTAGCTAGTGTTCAACCACTTGGGCCACACCTCCAACCCCTAGAATAATAAGTCTCACAAGATGGAGCTTAACTAAAATAACTACTTGTAAGATGACAGCTATCTTAAAATCAGAGTGTTTATGTCAAGTGACCACTTTAACACAGGAGACTATAACTCCTTCAAACACATTTGTCTTTTCTCTTTAAATATACATTTCATTGTTTAATTGAAAATGACACATTCAGCATTTTCAGAATAACCATTAAATTCGCTTTCATAGACAATAACCCAACCTTTACATTATTCATTAGTTCAATTAGCCAGAATTTAAAGATCTTTTACAAATAACTCAAGATATTAGGAGATCAACCTATTGGAACTGCTGTATTTGCCCATACTGAAGGAAGAACTAACTGTATTTGGAGTTGGGATAATAGCATCTGTTAATCTCAGTGGGGGAAAAAAGCATGGTTGGAAGCTTTCAAATGCCACAGAGAAGAGAAAGGAGAAGAGATGGAAAGGATGGACGCAGAGAAGATTGCTGGTATCTGGAAATCCACCATGACTGAGGTCACATCTATTAAAGGATAGTAAATAAAACTATGGAATATTCTTAGGGTATTAGGATGCCTGAGTGTGATCACAGTTAAGTTACATGTGTCTTACTGGATCCTATGCCCTTTCATTTTCAGTACTTAATGCAATATGTATGGAGAAAAGGAATAATTCAATCCATTGCTCAAGAAGTTCAAGAAGGAAAGGTACCTGAGAAATGGAAAGAGCAAAATGAGAGAATCCCATTGAGCTATTGTAACCAATCAATTAGATTTACAGATACTCCTATGAAGTTCTATGTCAAATCTCAACAGCCAGCTGGCCTTATCTTGAGTCCCCAAACTAGTGCCTGGATTTATGCTCTCTCATCTTATCCTTTCTCCTTCATCATCTATAATCCCTGTGGCCCCAGATAAGATCTTAGAGCCACTTTGACCAAACCAGGGATTTCAATATACACTCTCATGTTAGTCCCTTGTTTTCTCCAGCTGCAAGTCTGAACCCTACTAGACAACTCCAGCATTCCTGTAGACCCACTAGCAAATATTCTAGGCTGGCATCAGGATTGAGTCCCTAACTAGAGCATCTACTCCACATGTGTTCCTCCCAAATTAATAGGAGCTGCTGTTGAGTTGTCTCTTTGTCTATTCTATGTGCATTTGGGGTCTAGGGTTCTTCACTTGTGAGCTGACATTTTTAGAGAAAAGTAGCTGCACACTGGTAAAAGGAGAAGTCTTCAACGGGTGTATTTTTTTTCATGTTAAGGCATCCGGAAAATACATCAATGATTGAAATAAACATTCAGATAAGTTAGAGTTAAGAGAATAGAGTAGGAAAATACCATCTACAGATATCCTTGCTCCTCAGTCTTGGAGGTATTGGGACTCAGTGGACTGGAATACATATTGGAAATAAATCATTTTCAATGTACTGACTGTAAATAATGGTGAATACTTTCTAGGATGTTTATAGATTCAACAGTTCATTAAAATATGTTGATTTATATACTTGATTTATGTATGTTGATTTATGAAAGTTTATCGTTCGCAAGAGTCAAGTATGGAGTCAAAGCTCCCATCCAAGTAAGAAATACTTCCAAAAATATTTCTAGATGTCCCCATTGGATAATGTGCTGGAAATCTTTCAGACAGGAAACATCTGCATCTCATTGCAGCAACTGAATCCTTGACAGCTCAATATTAGGTAGTCCTTGCTTATACTGAATAAAAATCTGACTTGTGACTTACATTCATTTGTACTAGTTCTGCCTTGGGAAATACACAGTAATTTAATTTCCTCATTCACTTGCATTTATTCAGATACATAGAGGCAAGAATCACATGCTCTAGTTCACTCTTCTGCCGTCCTTTTTTTCATTGCAATATATTTATCACAGACTACTTCTTGCTCTTTTCTGGCAAATTATTTGCAACTGGTCCCTATGGATGTTGAGGTTCCTAATTCCAGTAATTCCACACTTTTCCTTTTTTCTAGATATATGTTACAAGTATTGAATAGCTTGCCTTTGCCCCCTCCATCACCTATTTGTAGTTATGAGTTAGTCAGATTTTTTTTTGAGTTGGTCAGATTTTTAAAAAGCAACTCTAGTAGAAATTCCACAATTTCTCCTATGACTGACTTCTTATATTTGTATAATGAATTTTACACTAGTTCAGTAACACACTCGAAATATAGTAGGAATCATGCATTTAAAACATGTAAGGTAGTGAAAGGACTGAAACATAAAAAAAAAGCTTTGGGATATACAATATGAAAGTAACACAGAAGATATCTAAATAAACTAGGTTTGCAAACAGAAAAAAAGTACAAAGAGAACTGAGTGTGAAGATTCTCCAGAGTGATTTTTTTTGTTTTGTTTTTATTTTGTGGGTCATGGGGCTTGATCTCATCCTGAGCTCTTCAGCTCTACCCCTGGGCCTGGGCTTTGTCCCTGAGGTATTTAGCTCAAGGCTACTGCCCTACCCTTGAACCCAGCCCCACTTCCCATTTTCTAGAGGTTAACTGGAGATAAGAGTCTCAGGCCCTTTAGGGCCCAGGCTGGCTTTGAACCTCGATCCTCATATCTTAACCTCCTAAGTAGCTGGGATTACAGGTATGAACCACCACCCGGCTCCAAAATGATTTTCGTGTCATGGAAAAAGCATGAGGTTTTTTTTTTTTTTTTTTTTTTTTTTTTTTTGCCAGTCCTGGGCTTGAGCTCAGGACCTGAGCACTGTCCTTGGACTTTCTCAAGGCTAGAGCTCCACCACTTGAGCCTCAGCACTACTTCCGGTTTTTTTCTATGTATGTGGTACCGAGGAATCGAACCTGGGTCTTCATGCATGCTAGGCAAGCACTTTAACCATTAGGCAAAACTCCCGGCCCCCTGAGTTTTTTTTTTAATATGCTGAATTTTGGGTACTGGGTTTCATCCCCAGGACATTGCACTTGCAAGGTAAATGCTTTGCCACTGAGTTCCAACCCAGTCCAAAGATTGAGCTTTGACACCATGAAGCTTGGTATAAAATCCCTACTTCTTGACTTACAAGTTATGTGTACTTGAACTTCTATTTCCTTCTTATAAATCAGTGCTAAGTAGCCTTTAGACAATGTGAGGATAAAATTGAACCAAGTGTTTTCAAGTTCTTCCTCTTCAGCACCTCCTGAAGATTTATCATTTTCTTCCTACTCAGTTGTATTCTAAATTAAATGACTCAGCCACAATAATGGTTAGATGCCATTTATTGTATATTAAATTGATCTATCCCTGTGGAATATTTATTTAGGACACTGAGAGTTGTTTGGGTAACAGAATGATAATAAATTTGTATGTGGGTTTAAATTCATGCAGTATCCAAGCCATTAAGCAGTTCAGAGTTCTCCATTAAGTTTCTCATTTGTGAAAAACACAGAAGAATCAGGTAGAATGAAATTCTCTGTTAGCTAGACTTGCCTAAATCACTTCCAATCATTCTTTCTTACTATATAACACTAAAATGGTGCTGGTTCGTGAACACAGAATTCCTCCTGACATTTTCAACGTACCAACTAGAGATGAGAGAAAAAAATACCTCTTCAACTTGCAACACTTCTATATATTTCATACGGATGTTATTTATTGGAAAATATATATAACATTAAATATACAGAGTATACATGTATAAATGTATGTGCATGTACAAATATGTAAATATACAATATGGTGAATGACCTAATAGCTTAAAATAAGAAGAACATTATATATTGACTGAGAAGACCATGTGGCTTTATTTTTCCGCTGACAAAAATTGAGGATGGCAGTGCTTCTTGCTAAGTTTCTTGCCACAAAGACCTTAGATCTGAAAACCTTTCCCACCATCTGTCAAATGATGTTTTTTAAATCCTGTTTGCCACTTCATGCTTATATCAGATCTATAGAAGTGTGAAAATATTTCAATGTTAAGGATAAAAAAATAAAAGGAAGAGAAATAAGGGATGCCAGGCACAGCTGTTACCTTTCACTAAGGAAAGAGAAAATTCCCCAGAAATCTTTTTATTGGGTTAGTGCTCATTTCTCATCTTAAACTCAGTCCCCTTGACAGGCCTTACAGTTCTTGTGAGTTGAAGGGGAAAATTGACAGATGTGGCCAGAAATTTATCTTTCTTCTAAGCTGATAGTGGGATATAACAGGAAAAAATGATTGTGAACACATTTTTGAAAGAATCAAACAATATCTACTAAATTGCTTAATGTTGAAAGATACTAATCTTAAAGGAGAGAGGAAAGGACCAGAGTGAGAGTGGGGGAAGAGAAAGAGGAAGAGTAAGATGAGAGGGAGAGGGGAAAATTGAGGGAGATAATTTAATCAGCTATTTGCATTTATTCAATAGACTTTTCACCTATTTTTCTATATTTTACAGATTTAGCAATCAGATGCAGGTCATATGTTTGACTTAGAGAGATCTACAGAATTAGATAACAGACATAAGTTGAAAACAAAACAAACATTTCCTGCTATAAAGATATTGTCTGTGAAAAGCTCAGAGTAAAGACTTCTGTTATGTCAACCACACTGAAAAGACTCAACAAAGCTTGTAGGTGAACTGAAAGTCAGGCTAGAATAAAGCCTTGCAGAAAGGAGATTTTTCTGGAAATGAGCTAACAGCTGTGATCAGAGGTTGTGACTTGCGATTGTGACAAGATTGATGTCACTTCAGGAGACCTTTCCTTGGTCTTTGTAGTGGCTGACAGGTCGCAGTTCTTATATGTACTTTTAGTGTTCTTGTGTTGTTCTCTATGAGGACTTTTTTCTTTTACATCACAATGTGTCAGACATGTACATGTCAAATAAAAGTGGGTTACAGCAAGTGAACTTCAACAACTACGAGGATGGTTGCCTAACTAAAAATGAAATCAAGGTTGAGTCGGCTTACTATAACGCAGTCATCCTATTTTTCACTTTTTTATATAATGAGAGAAAAGATGCCAGTGAAAGAGCCTAGCTTGTCTCCAAAAAATTATACAACAGAATTTAGTTTTCTTTCTTAAAAAAGTGAGTTTCGATGATGCAAAAGAATCAACCAACTTTTATTTATCACAACCCAACATATCATGAATATTAAATTCATGATGCAATAATGATACATTATCTCAGAGTTATTGCATAATTATATGCCCCTGAACCAGCCATCCCTGGGTGCCTACCTCTGGCTTCTTTCTTCCTGACCTGATCATGCTAGCTTTGGTACAGTCTAGTGGTCTTCTAGCTATGCAAACTGCCTGGAGACCTCACCCTAACATCCTTACCCCATTACATTTCTAGTACTTGGGGATGCACTTCTGGCTAGTCTTCATCGTTCCACAGAGGTAGGAGCAAACCTTACCATATCTATCAGATTCTCTGGTCTCAAGATAACCTAATGGGATGTGTTTAATACCCGCCTTGTCCATCCATCCCAAGACCAGGAACAAAATGAAGCCAGCTAACAAACTGCTCAGCACCAGTTTTGATTACTAGCTGATCTTTTGATGAGGGGGTGGCTCATGAGGCTTGTACTCTGGGCCTGGGCTCTGTTCCTAAACTCTTCAGCTCAAGGCTAGGATTACAGGGCATGAGCCACTGTGGCCAGTCCTTCAATACATTTTATCATATCTGACTTTGTGTCATACTCCCTTTCTAAGGAAGTAGGAGCTTTTACATATACAAGCTCATCATTGGATGTAAAATCAAACAGAGATATAAATGAAGTGTGCTTAGTGGATGGATGAAGGTCTTCAGCTAAAATTCATTTTTTTTGCAGCTGCTCAGCTCATTATATTGTAGACATCTCTAATTCAAAAATGGAGTTTCAAAGTTAATATTGTCTGAGTAAGCTGTAAAGGTGGCTACATAAGCCACACCTGAAGGTTTACCTTGGGTTTTTGTGTCAAATCATTACATTTCCTTTCTTTTTCTTGCCAGGCCTGGGTGGGGCTTGAACTCAGGGCCTGAGCAATGTCCTTGGACTTTCTCAAGACTAGAGCTCTACCACTGGCCTCAGCACCACTTCCTGCTTTTTTCTATGTATATGGTATCGTGGATTCAAACCTGGGTCTTAGTGCATGCTAGGCAAACACTCTACCCCTAGGCCAAACTCCTGGCTGAAGTTTCCTTTTTTTTTTTTAAATAATACTGAAAAACAAATCTGAAGAGATTTTATTCTGTATTTGATACTGGGACTTCAACTTGGTCCCTGGGTACTGTTGCTTAGTTTTATGCTCAAGGCCAATACTACATTAGTTGAGTCAGAGCTGCACTATTGGCTCTTTGCTAGTCAATCCAAGATGGTCTCATATTCTACTTCATAGGACGGATTCAAACTGAGATGCTTTGATGCAGCCCCCTGAATAACTAGGATTACAGCATGAGCTATCTACGAGGGTATAAAGCTAAACCTATGTAAAAATACTAACAGATAAATACAATTTTTGTTATTGTCTGAAACCCCTGTAGCCATTTTTCTCTTCTATTTTTTCTATAGCTTTTTGTATCACATTTATCTCAAAGACCTAGAATTATTTGTTGAATAACACCAACAAATAATTTTGATCATATGTTATAATAGTATTTCACATTTCTATGAACCTTCTATGAAGAAATTGATTCCATTTAGATAGGTTTTGTTTTTTTTGTACCCATGCCTTAGGCATTGAGTTGAGTTTGACTCTACACTGATGTCAGATTAAATCATGCGATCTTGTAACTTACTCATCCCCAAGCTGAGAACCGTTCACTACATAATAAAGATCTTGACACACTAAAGTTATTTTTCTAGTTGAAATGTTGTAAGGACTTTGTTACTATTGACTCTTACATATTGTATTCACTACATTTTTTTTGAAACAGAGACCATATATACCTAGTTCTGAAACATGCCTGGAAACAAAACATGGAATGCATTGTGGCACTGACACAACAAGAAAATTCCCTATGACTGTGTGTAATCTCAATGGCAATATTGCATGCCCAAAATCTACTCCAGCCCTTCTTCATACACAGGATCCTGTCATTGAAAGAACACAAGCCCAAAGCTCATCATTCTCTGATAGGAATGTTCGGTGCCCAGTCCTCACTGGAGACTTGGGTTTCAAGCATGGAGCTTGTGGGTGGAGGAATACTTTTGCTCCTGCACTCCTGATACGCATACATCCCATGCTCCAGTACACAGTGCTGATGGTGGAATATTATGAATCATAAAGAAGCAATCCCAACAGACTTCTACAAATACAAACAAGTCCTTCCAGTCTGAACTAAATAGGTTGCTCATTTCTAGAAGATATTTCTTTTTTTTTTTTTTTGCCAGTCCTGGGCTTGAGCTCAGGGCCTGGGCACTGTCCTTGGACTTTCTCAAGGCTAGAGCTCTACCACTTGAGCCTCAGCACTGCTTCCGGCTTTTTTCTATATGTGGTACCGAGGGATTGAACCCGGGTCTTCATGCATGCTAGGCAAGCACTTTAACCACTAGGCCAAACTCCCGGCCCCTCTAGAAGATATTTCTAAGTCACCATATCCTACACATATTCATCCACATTTTCTTCTAGAAATCCTCTTTAGCCTTAGTTTATTTCTTTGAATTTAGCAGTTATTTACTTCCTTTGCTTTACTGAGGAGAATATACAATGTAGAGATCTTTGTTTGATTTTTAAAAAAATTGGAAGAGAGGAGACAGTGGCTCAGCCCTGTAATCCTAACTACTTACGAAGCTGAGACCTAAGGATCGAGGTTCAAAGCCAGCCCAGGCATGAAAGTCCATGAGACTCATATCTCCAATTAACTACCACTAAACCAGAAGTGGTGCTGTGACTAAAAGCAGTAGAGCCCTAACCTTAAACTGAAGAGCTCAAAGACAGAACCCAGGCCTAGAGTTCAAGTCCAGTGACTGGTAAAAAAAAAATGGTACTGGGGATTAAACTTGGAGCATCATGCTTGATAGGCTACTGCTCTATCAAATTGACTGAAGTCACATACACTGTCATTTGGCTTTGAGTTTATTTACTTTTTAAATTGTTTTGGTAATGTATAGAAGGGTTATAGTTACATTAGTCCTGTGGTGGGTGAGTTTTGTTTTACAGAGGGAGTCTTGGGTAAACTTTTCACAGGTCATTCTAAGATTGATTTTCCTACCTTATGCATGCTTCATGCATGGCATGTGTCTCCATATTTAGCACTAGAATTTTCCCTTTGGAGTTTTGTTTAAGAAAAGAAAACCAATATGCTTTTCAGAATGCTTGTTGCTCAAGCAAAGAATTGCAGTTTATTCTAGCTACTAGTTGAAATTTATTAGTTTTAACACTTGTTTCTGATGTTAGTTATTTCAGAAGTATCTACAAGCACATATTATACTATATGTTGGCTGTGCTAAATTCACTTTTTCCTTTCCAATTTGGTAGATTTTTTAAAGCCTTTTTCCTGCCTATTTACTGTTGCTAAGACTATATTGAATGATAGTGGAGAAATAAAGCATTCCTGTCTTATTTCTGAAGATGTGGAAAAGCTATCATTCTTTCACCATTGTGAACAATCATTGTGAATTGCTTGTATATAACTTTTATTATGTTTGGAAAATGCCATTCTATTCCTAGTTTCTTGAGTAGTTCTCTGAAAGGGTTTGAATCTTGTCAAAAGCACTATTATACTTCAATTGAGATGTGTTTTTTTCCCCATTTGTTCTGCTAATATGGTGTTCTATGTTGATTGATTTCAAAATTGCATTTATAAAATACTAGCCTATAAGAAGCATGTGCACAATATAAGAACAAACCTGAAACATCATCTGTAATTACCCACATTTTATCAAGAGTATATGAAATTATAGGAATATACACATTTATTTATGATGTCCAGTTGCAATTATTGAGGAGATTATAAAATCTATCATTTGTCACATGATGCAACGGGACATCATAAATAAATGTGCATATTCCTGTAGGTCACTATCAGGGAAAGTAGATGTTAAGAAATAAAAATAAAAAGACATATATCATAGATTACTGATTAATCCCTATTTCTGTGTTTAATTAATGCTTTATTTGATCTTATTTCATTTTTTATTTTATTTTCTTGTCAGAGTGATGTATAGAGGTAGTTGGTACATTTTCTTGTCAAACATTGTGAACTGCTCCAACATTTTTCTCACTTGCCTTCCCTCTCATTTCCCCCCTCCATGTTATAAAGTTCATTTTCAACATATTGTCTTGTGAGTATCACTGTTACACTGCTTAACCCTTTTCCCTTTGTTTCACCATTTTGTTGTTCCACTTCATTTCCTAATGCAAATAAGCAAATAAACATTTATACAATAAATCAGGTACTAAATTCAGATATATTCACAACAGGGGATAAATGATAAGGGGAAAAACTGAAAGAAAACAAAAGAGAGAAAAAAGGCCACATTGTACATTAAAAACAACAACCACAAAGAAAAATCTTCTGTTTATATATCCTGGAATTCATTTTGCTTAGCCACATGCTCATAGCTATTGAGCTATTGTGATCCTCTGTTAGGAAAATCCTAGACATACATTAATTATTACAAAAGAGGGAAACCACGGAGTCTGTGCTTCTTTATGTCTAGCTTACTTCACTTAATATGATTTTTTTTCCAAGCCTTTCCACTTTCTTACTAATATGGTATCAAAGCAGAAATCATATAAATACTATTGCATTGAATTTGCCATTTCTACCAATGCTGGAATTTGGGCAATTGTTAATTTTAAAATCATCATTTGGTTTTAAAACAAAAATTTTACTTCTTTTCCTAACCAACTCCTTGCAGAGAGTATGTCATTTTTCATTGTCCTTGTGCACTCTTCTCTTAAGCTCTCTTTGCCTGGTATGAATGTATACCTTTTACTTGATGCACTTTTCCTATGGCTCTATCCATACTTCCAGTTCATGTCTCATGGAGCTTAGTGTCTTACAGTGTTTGGGGGAAGACCACCAGACACATAGTGCAGTCAATAACAAGTCTTTATTATTAGCTGGGAATACACTGGGCAGTCAGGTACCCAAAAGTGCAGTCCCAAACCTTTTTTCATGATCCCCTTTTTATTTGTTTGCCTGTCCTGGGTTTGAAATCAGGGCCTGACCACTGTTCTGGGACTTTCTCAAGGCTAGAACTAGAGCCTCAGCACCATTTCTGGCTTTTTTTCTTCTGTTTACCAGGTACCATGCATATATGTGGTACCGTGAATGCTAGGCAAGCACTTTACCACTAGGCCAAACTCCCGGCCCATTTGAAATCATTTTTGATGTGGGGATCCTGTAGCCATTGGGAGAAGCTCTAACATCTCACCATGTATGATTTCCTATCTGTTGTTTTCTCAAACACCCTACTCTCTATGAGCTACCAGGAATGGTGTTTCTACCCAGTCCTTCAAGCTTGGTCTAAAATTTCACATTGATAGAGCTCAAATCTCTATGGCTCTCTCTCCATATTTTGTCTCAGGTCAGAAATAATGCTTCCTCTAAAATGAGAACTTGCTTTTTATTTCTAAACATTGTTTCAGTTTTGTTTGTATGCTATATGCTCTAAATTTGGAATATATCAGAATTATAAAGAAGTTAAAAATAATTCAGCTTATTTTTTTGTTTCTTAATGAACTGTGTTTCAAGTCAAACTTAGAGCCCAAATCTATGCATTTGCTTTGGTTCTGAGTGAGCTGTTTTCTATCTTTTAATTTGTCTAGCCTGTATTTATCATGTACCTTTTAAGACCTGAACATTGCCCTAGATGCTAGTGGTGATGTGTCTGATGAAATAGACAGAAATCTGTGAATACATTAATTGATTATGAAGTAGGACCAGACAAATTATAAAAAATAATGAAAATACATCACAATTAGATGATGACAAGCAATTTGGAGAAAAAGAATTAAGGAAAGGCAAGCTAGAATGGAGTTCCAGTGTTTAGTTCCATTCTGCTACCTTCAGGCGCATATAAAGACACATCATTTTCTTTCCTTTGCACACTGTGAGGACAGTGTGAATTAAAATTTCATTGGTTTACCTTTGTTCATTTCACTTGTTTTGTTTAATTGTTTTGTTCAGATAACTACTTTTTAATTTCAAAGTAAAATTACTCAGTTCATTCTCTAACAAGTTATTATGCATCCAAATCGACCATGGAATTGTAGATATTCACAGATTGTTGGCAACAGGGAAAAAAACCCACAATGTGCTCTAAGTATGTGTGTAAGAATATGTGGCTGTGTTTATAATGTATATTTATCTAAAGGTATCCTTTTCTACTTTATCAAAGGTTCTGCAATTTCTGATTCAGAAAAAATGTTCTAATCCAATTTAGAAAAAAATGAATTAATGCAGGATGTATAAAAATAGCTAACCCCCACCTCAATAAATATGCCATGTGTGATAGTTCAGCTATGTAGGAGGGTATAACTAGGAGTATTACAGTCTCAGGCCAGCTCCAGGTTAAAAATAATGTAATAAAATCCTGTCTGAAATATATCTAAAGCAAAAACCGAATGGCTAGGTATGAGGCTTAAGTGGTAGATTGCTTTCCTAGCCAAGTGTAAGTTAAAAATGCAGTAACAGAAATGAAAAAAAAATGTAATCTAATTAGGCCATCTTATAAGGCAGTATTTTAAAGAAAAGATATTGAGCCTGACACCAGTGGATCATCCTGTAATCCCATCTAGCTCAAGAGGCTGCACTCTGAGAATCTCAGTTCTATGCCAACCCGGCAGGAAAGTCTGAGAGACTCTTATCTCCAATTAACCATCCAAAGAAGCAAGAAGCTGGAAGTAGAGATGTGGCTCAAGTGGTAGAGCATTAGTCTTGAGAAAAAAGGCATTGATACTTTTGTCTATAATATTTGCTTTAAAATAATAATTTAAAATGAGTTATTTTTAAAAATTCATACCTTATATATAAGCTTATTTCATTGAAAAATAAGAATGTACCATCATTTAGACTTTTTTTCCCTGTAAGTTGTACCATCCTGAGTTTAGGTACTTTTCCAAACATAGGAAAGTCACTAAACCAATTCATAGGTCTGTGAAGAACTTTAAGTTGTTTATTTGAGTCAAGGAAGGGAAGGGGAAAAACAAGATGATGAGACAAAGGCCAAAGGATGAACCCATATAACAGTGATATTTACAAGATGATATGTTGGAAATGAGCTTTGCAACTTGGGAAAGGGTGGGGAGAGGGAAAGTCAGAGAGAAATATGGGAGGGATAACAATGTTCAAGAAGCAATGTACTCACTACATTAACAATATAACTGTAACCCCTCTATACTTCACCCTGATAATAAAAATTGAAAAAGGGAAAGAGGAGAAGGAGGAGGAAGAGGAAGAGGAGGAGGAGGAGGAGGAGGAGGAGGAGGAGGAGGAGGAGGAGGAGGAGGAGGAGGAGGAGGAGGAGGAGACACTGAAGGTTCTCAGTCTCAGGCCCTCTCTGCTGCAGTTATCTTCTCTAAGGGTATTTCCAGATTACATTGTATGACCACACACAAGCAGAACAGATGGAATTTGTTTCAGTAACATCGTATTCAGTCCTTTTTAACTTGAAGTCTCCATCAAGTTTCAAAGTCTCTATATTCCCTAGAACTGCAGCGAGATGTCAAGCATGTTTCTCTGCTCAGAAGTTGTGGGAATGTCCTTGTCTTTGTAAAATGGTCTATAATTTAAACAGGTCAGATGGCTGATTGTGTTTGAAAGAAACATTTTCAACTAGGGTCACAAATGAACTCCTAAATCTACACACTTGCTTGAGAATATAATATCCAGATACCTAGGATATCTACCCCCCAACTTATTTCAGTATTTTAAATTTAAATGGAAAATATAGACTTTGAGATACTTTATATCCCCCCACATACACATGTGTACACACACTTGCAGACAAACACACACACACACACACACACACACACACACACACACACACACGTTGGGTGAACTTCCTGAGATAGCAAACAAATGTGTCCTCTTGCACTTCATGTAGACATTCATTTTGTTCCTCATTCTTGGTTTTGTTGTTGTTGTCATTGGTTGTGGGGCATGAACTCTGGGCCTGGGTGCTGTCCCTGAGTTCTTCAGCTCAAGGCTACCACTCTACCCCTTGAGCCATAGTGCCACTTCCAATTTTCTGGTGGTTAATTGGAGATAAGAATCTCAGGGTCTTCAGTGGCAGGTCTGGCTTTGAATCTCAGTCCTCAGATCTCAGCCTCCTGTGTAGCTAGGATTGAAGGTGTGAGCCACCACGCCAGCTGTGTTCCTCATTCTTAGCTTGAATCATTTTGTACTCAGTCTTGTCAACATATAATTACTGTATGTATATTTTGTAGGTAGAGAATGAATGTTCCTTCAAACGAAGGATTCATAGTTGAGCAGTATCTTCAAAAAGCGCAAAACTTTCGCATGTCCTTTGATATGTACACATTTGCTTCATGTGAATAGGATTAAAGAGGTGTGTGCAAACACCAACTAAGCACAATTTAAAGAGAATCTCAAGGTTTAGCCTCAAATAATTTACTTAAACAGACCCTGAGAATATAAAGCTAATTACAATGACTTGTAAGGATAGAAGACAGAGGTATAATCAAAAGCCAAAGTAGGATTGCACTGTGAGAATTATTATCCCCAGAAATCAGCCAGAGATCAAACCATAACTTAGAAACACAGCTTCTCTGTTTCCAACAGTAGCAATTTTTAGACTATTTTAAAAATAATTTTGTTGCTAAAACTATATTATTCATGATTTCATAGTTTATGTAACTAATTCAACATTAACACAACATTAAGAACAATGACTTATTTTAAAAGTAAATTAATAGATTTTTTTGTTTGATCTAAAATGGAATCTGCTTTATTGATACTAGTTGTTCTGATTACAAATAAGTACTTTTCATAAAAATTGCTGTTAGCCTTTTCTACATCAGAGACTTAGAGCCAGACACTGGTGGCTCATGCCTGTAATCCTAGCTACTCAAGAGGCTGAAATCTAAGAACCATGATTGAGAGCCAGATCAAGCAAAAACCTCCATAAGACTCAGATCTCTGCATAAGGACCACAAAAGCTGGAAGTGGAACTATGGATCAAGCTTAGGGATAACACTCAGGCTCTGAGTTCAAACCCCAAGACTGTCACAAAAACTAAATAAGATCCCAGTCTGATCAAGATACATGATATGTTTATGTGGATGTCAAAATGAAACCTCTTGTAAAAGTTAACTGATGCTAATAAAAAAAAAGTGGAGAAAAAGCCTATAATCCTAGCTCCTCAGGAGGCTGAGGTCTGAGGACCTCTGTTCAAAGATAGTCAATGCACAAAAATCTACCAGGCTCCTATCTCAATTAACCATTGGTGCTATGTTTCAAAGTGGTAGAGAGGTAGCCCTGAGCTAAGAGCTTAGGGTCTGTGTCCAGGCACAGAGTTCAAGCCCCATAATTTACAAAGAAAACAAAATTTTAAAAAAAGAGTTCATGTGTAATTTGAGATTTCCAAGATATAAGTGCAAATAAAAGAAAATAACAGTGTGGGATGTTTACCATTTAATGGAAAATAAATTGTAAACAACTTACCATGGTTGGTTTTAAGAATTTTCAACCTAAGTAACATGCATTTGGTGAAATCGTTTTTCAGCTTTTGACTTTTGAGCTTTTCCTGCACTCGAGATAGGAGTTGTAATAACTAATCTACACTGTTCTGGGTGGCTGAAATGTGCTATGCATCAGAGTAGATAGATTAAAAGAATTTTCAGTTTGTGATAGGCATAGCAAGATATAGTCCCACCATAAGTTATCAAGAAGTATTCATGCATATATACAAATAAATGCTACAAATGTATTTTATATGTCTGTAAGTCTATAAAATATAAATAATTCTTAGAAATTGAGATTAAAAGGGAATGAACATAAGGGTTACCCTTTCAAAAAATATTAAATTTCAGATTGTTAGAGTATTTTGTTGTTATTGTTGTTGCTTTATCTTTCTCCTAGTCCTGGAACTTCAACTCAGGGTCTGTTTGCTGTCTCCATGTCTCTTCGTGCTCTATAGGAACTAAAGCTCTACTACTCTACTAGCTCTACTCCTATAGCCACAGTACCACTTCCAGGTTTTTCTGTAGTCTCATGGACTTTT
Source organism: Megascapheus bottae (assembly GCF_031878675.1). Lineage (NCBI taxonomy): Eukaryota > Metazoa > Chordata > Mammalia > Rodentia > Geomyidae > Megascapheus > Megascapheus bottae. The sequence continues at coordinate 3,384,216 of NC_143517.1, forward strand.
CTGGTCAGGCTGGATTCAACCCATGATCTTAGCCTCCTGAATAACTAGAATTAACAGGTCTGAGCCACAGATGGCTGGCTGGAGCTTGGATTTTATTTTTTCTCTTCTTTTCTTATCATTATCAGTAGTAGTAATAGAAATAGTAATAGTCGTCATCGTTGTAGTAGTAAAGCAGTTCAAGGATCAACATCAGTTCTTTCTGCTTGAAGTATTGCTTGGTTATTTTGCTTGTAGCAAGTGTTCTACAACTTGGGTCATGTTACCAATTAGTACTGTATTTTTCTGATTAATTGGAGATAAAAACTCATAAACTTTTCTGCCTGGGCTGAGTTTGAAGCATAATCTTCTCATCTTGGGCTCCAGACTAGCTAGGATCAGGCCTGAGTCACCAGAACCCATTCCTGATTTTTACTTCATGTGGAAAAGAATGCATCAAAAGAGGCAGCTCCTGTGGCAGGTGACACAGCTTCTATGGCACACCTCTTCCTGTTTCTTTGGTCATTTGCTTCTTTAGGCTTGTATTTAAATTAATATGTGACTAAAATGGCATAGATAATCTTGTCCACATCACACAATTATAATGTAGAAAGACACAAAGTTTTTCTTTGCCAGTTAGATTAACAATGTGGTAGAACTTTAATAAGTATTAACTCATTCTGACTGATTACTGGAGAAAGTTACAATAATTGTACAAATAGATGTCATAACAGATGAGGAAAATCATGAAGCCTATGTTTGTTTGGGTCTGGCTCACTCATAATTTTTTCAAGTTTTTCCATTTCCTTACGAATGGTACAATATTATTCTTTCTAATGGAAGCATAGAATTCAATGATGAAAATACGCCACATCTTCTTGATTCATTTATCTATTGAGGGGTATTTGGATTGATTCTATATCTTAGCTATAGTAAATAATATTGTAATGAACATGATTATGTTGGTATCTTTAGTGTGGCCTTCTTTGTGGCCATTTAGGTAAATGCCTAGGAGTGGGATTGCTGGGTCAGAAGTGTGCGTGTGTGTGCGTGTGTGTGTGTGTGTGTGTGTGTGTGTGTGTGTGTCTGAGTGTGCCACGCCTGAGTTTGAGCTCAGGGCCTGGGCTCTATCCCTGAGCATTTTTAGTCAGTGCTACTGGTCTGCCACTTGAGCTACAGCTTCTATCTCAGTTTTTTGGCTGTTAATTGGAGACAAGAATTTCATGGACATTCTTAATGTAACTAGCTTCAAGCCAGAATCTTCAAATTTCTGACTCCTGCATATTTGAGGTTATAGGCATGAGCCCAGGATATGGCTCTTAATATACTGCTTTGGGCTTATTAATACATGATGTTTGCCAACTGCTCTTTTTACATACATTTCCAAGCCACTCCAGTCTGGCTTTAGAGACTAGGAACCTTAAGGATCTCCAGCATACACCCCCTCAGAGCAACAAGAAAAAGAAAAGTTGAAATTATTGTATCAGTGGAAGAATGATAGCCTTCCTCAAATACAATGGGTTTATTTTCAAATTATCTTGTATGTTTATACTTTAAATTATATTCCCATTCATCAGGCAGACAAAAGGGAATTTGACCAAGAGGGGAAAAAAACAAACAGAGCTAGATTCTGGTGACTTATACCTATAATCTAGATATTCAGGAGGCTGAGATCTGATCACATCAGCCAGGGGAGAAAAGTATACTGGATTTAATCTCCAAAATAACCAGCAAAATACTAGACTGAGGCATGTCTCAAGTGTAGTTTCAGTTATTATCAAAAAAGCCAAGTAAGGACAAGGTCCTAAGCTCATGCCCTCATTGCATGCACATGCACTCGTGCATACACACACACACACACACACACACACACACACACACACACACACGAAAAACAAAACAGGTTATGAGTGAAATAGTCTGTGCATAATCTGATTTAATTATATCATACAGGGTTAACATTTAAGTTTCTTTACAAACTCAAAGAAAACTAATAATAAGTTTTAATCTGCAAAAGCACTGCTCAACAGACATTGTCATATAAGGTCATTTATCTGAACATGGTGTGTATTTTCATTTGATTTGTAAAGTTTGTTTCCATGGTGAACAGCAGAGTAAATGGTTCCTCCTAAGCTTTATTATAAAATCTGGTGAAATGTCATTCATTAAGTTGCTTTAAAGTAAATGTTATACTGTATTTGGTATTCTAGTTGAAAGTATTTCAAACTATAACTTCTTTTCTTTTAGAGTTTCATTATTTTATTTCCTCTTTTAAATCTGGTAAAATCATGAGCTTCTGAAATCATAAGATTTAACAATAAAAACATCGTGAAGTTATCAACCTACATGTCTACATATAGGTAGATAATCATTTAAATTTTATGGAAATAGTGGGTTTTGATCACTTATAATTTGAGAAAAAGAATATGTAAATCTTTTTAAAATGTTCACATATAACATTTGGTATAATTATGAAGGACAATTGACACAATGAATAATTTCACTATTGACAGTAGTACTTTGTTATGTATTAAGTCTTTAAATTGATCCCATAAGAATTTGGGACTTTATGTGAGCCTCATTATTCTCACTTTTTTATTTGTCATTGCAGATTAAAAAAATCAACAGAAACTTTCCTGTAAACCAGCAGGTAAGATCAAGTATACGTGCTATCTGAATTAGTAGTATATTCAATAGTATCTTTAAATGTATGTAATTTCAATGCCATTCAATTTTCATAAGGAAATAATTGTTGATATTTGCTATCTTCAAGAGAAAAAGATTAATTTACAAATTCATTTGATGACATGTAATAATGACATTCAAGTAATTATATTTATAAACCCATCTTATTATGTGTCTTTGGGGCCATATACTGTTACAAAACAAGTAAAACATTTAAAAATCAAGAGATTTCTGCATGTCCATTTCACAGCTTAATCAAAAAGAAACTCTCAGCTTCCTATCATTGTTAGTTACGTTTCAGATCTCGTGTGATATTCTGAGTGTTTTCCTGCCATTTTTTGAAAATCTGTCTTCTCAAAAGCAATTGATGCTCTTGCAACAAGGTGATAGTGGTTTTCTATTGAAGAGATAAAGTGAATATCTGAGATTTATTGAAAGGTGATTTGCTTTTACAAGTTCAGTGTCATTATAGGAACATCTAATAAAACATTCATAGTATAACACTGATTCTATGTATGTTAAACATGTGTGGGTTTGTCTCAATATTATCTCCTTGGAACCATAGACCAGTACACATCAAGAATCTCCTGCTTTTAGTGTTGAAGATTTTGGAGTACTGTTTATTGAACTCAAAAGTAAGGATTTTTTTTGAAATTTGCTGGTAATATTTCAAATGAGTCTACATTAGTGTAACACATGAAAACAAATTATGATGGGTCCGATTTATAAACTTAACATCAACTTCGTTTTGCCACCATTGAGCAAAACCTAAATCTGTGAAGGCACCTAGAAAGCTCTCTGTGCAAGATCTCATCACATGTCAGTAGATAAATGTGAAACTGAGAAAAGATCACATGACATGATGTATTTATTAATGATATATAACTTACAAAGTTCAATAGTTAGAAATTTCAAACAGCCTCAAATATACCAGATTACCTTTCAATTTAAGTGTGAAATTACTTATCTTCAACAATTTTGCTTAATGGTGATTATATTTAAAAGTCTATTAAATTATACTTTGTAAGTTCTCAACACATGCCATGACACTGTTAGTATTTCTAATCTTTGCTATGGGTTTTTTGGAATATCTAACATATGCTAGCCCAAAAAGTCATGTGGAACTTCAGTGCTAATGAGAAACCTTAACTTTGGGGAATTAAATATATGTTTTCATCTGTGGTCTTTCCTAACTTGAATCCTTCACCCTTGGGACTAAAGATTTGTATAGATGCAGAAGATGATAAATCATGTCCCAATCTACTCCTTCTGAAATTGTTTTAGGCACCCTTGTTTTCTGTGGCACAGGCTCTCAGGTCACTTGCTCTATGAAGAAGCCTCTCATTGTATTCCAGGTGATTCTAGTTTAAGTGGGTTACTAATAACACCCTGAAAAGTCCACTTTAATGGTTTCATAGAGCTACTATATAGGGGGAAATTCCATTAGAGACATTATCCAAATAGAAGATTCATCAGCTTGGGGGCAGGGGAGGAGGCAGAGAGTTGTAATAGGTATCTGTAGGGACAGCTCATTTATAGTTAAATATATAAACACAGATATTGTGGAATCTAGATGGGCGCCAGAGGCTAACTAGTCTTATCCTTGTTACTTAGGAAGCTGAGATCTCACTTGGTTCAAGGCCAGGTAGGAAAGGTTCATGCAAATCTTATCTCCAGTTAATCACTTAAAAGATGGAAGTTGAGCTGTGTCTCAAGGGGTGGCTTGGTAGCTCTGTGCACAAATTTGAGGGAAAGTACCCAGGCCCTGAAATCAAACCCAGGATCAGTATATTAATAAGAAAAAACAAAAACCTTGTAGACACAAGATTGGAAGATACCCAAGTAAAATGTGACTTGTCTCTAGATATGTTGGAGAAAACAAGAGCATTTTAAAGGAAAATATAAAATTCTACTTCTGGCATAGCATCAGAGGAAAGGGGAGTAAGGAGATCCAACTTTAATGTAAAGAAATCAATGAATATCTAGCAAAATGGTCAGAATCAGCTCATCATACATGAAGAAATTATTTGTTTATTTTTAGGGTGATGTATAGAGGGGTCACAGTTACACTCATCAGGTAATGGCTGAATTACTTCTTGAACATTGATACCCTTGCTCATGTCGTGTCCTCCTTTCCCTCCTTCTACCTCCTCCCATTCATTTTGTTTCCCCCTTCCCTTCCCTATTTTAGATAAACAAACCTTTATTGTTATATCACATATTGTATTTGCATTCTTGTGTTTCTTGTATATTCTTATTTTTTTACACTAACCACATATGAAGAAACATGACATGGTGTGGTTAAATTTAAGGGCATCAATATAGATAGATGAAATATTATGGGGGAGTAATATGTTTCCGGTTAACCTAAGACTTAAAAGCTAAATTCCAAGCCAGGCAGTGATACCCCATACTTGTAAACCAAGCTACTCAATACGCTGAGATCTGATGATTATTTTTCAAAGCCAGCCTGATGTGAAATTCTGTGAAAGTCAAATCTCCAACTAATTACTAAAAGGCCAGAAGTGAAGCTGTGTCTCAAGTGGACAATTGCCAGACTTAAGCAAAAATGATAAGGCACAAGAAATATTCATGTACTAACAACATCTTTAATAGTATTTCTAACCTATGCTAGCCCATAAAGGTAGCCCAGGCTCTGAATTCAAACCCCATTACAAACACACACAAAATACTGAAATTTAGATCTGCAAGAAGTGCCTTCCTTCCAGCAATAACAGACACATTGGTTCACACTTTGTCCTTTGTCTCACCATTTTGTGATTTTTCTTCCCTTCTCCAAATCAGATACAAGACACAGAATACCAAAATAAAAAACAGTGATGACAGGGGATAAGCCAAAGGAAAACGAAAAGAGAAAAGGAAAAATCTTCACATAGTACATTTAAAAAGTAAACAGAAACCAAAACCAAAAAAAAAGCAATAGGAATATTCACAAGACAGTATGTTGGAAATGAACTTTACAACTTGCAGGGGAGGATAGTCAGGGGAGAAGGAAGTGGGAGAAAACAAGAGAAGGAGTAGCAATACTTGACAAAAATCCACTCATTACTAAATTTTTAAAAGTAGCAGACATGCCTCTAGCATGTTAGATGATTAATTATATAGAAATAAGAAATATAAATGGGAAATATAAATCTGGGACACTATGTAATTGTTAGTTTTCAGTCAACTTTAACTGTTCATTGCATTTTTAAGAACACAAAGGTATTTGTTCATATAGGAAAGTGTTATTTGAAATTGTTACACTTGTAATAGATATTTCTAAATTATAAGACAGCCATTCCCCAAACCATGGCATCCCGCAGGTTTCACAAATCAAGAGATAATTTTCTTTGATCAAATACCGATTTTCTTGCTTTGTTAATTTTTATTTCATCTCCCCAATGAAATCAGATATAGTGCAGAAGAATCAATTTGTCAAGTCTCACAGTATATTCTAACAAAAGGACATGTAGGAACATTTGATGCTATTTTTAACTATTCAAGGAGCAATGCTCTATGTTGAAATTTGTATTTTAATTACCTAACCTTGCTCAACAAGGCAGAAGTGGATGTTAATCACAGCTTGAACAACAGGAAGCTTAGGAAAATGACTAAAATGGTTGTGTTTAATATACATTTGTTTTATGGGCTGAACATCTTAAAAAGGAGAATATTGTTTCTGTGACCAGACTATTAATGCGTTGTGCACACAGAGGTATGCTTATATAAAATGCAATCTATGTAAACTATAATAGCACTTAATTACTACCTTAAAAACAGTATTTCTGAAAGTGTGTTTTTTAAAAAAGATGTTTCTCTAGGGACTGTAGACTTGGTACTTAATGCATAATAAATTTCTACTCATAATTTATCGGAAGGGAAAATAGCAACAGAATAGAACTGTGATTAAAGGAGAAAACAAAATCACAAGTGAAAACTTGGAGCAAAGTCAAATGCCAAAACCTCATTTAATCAGGGAGCTGAGGAGGTATGCTGAGTAGCTAAGGATAACACTTTTAAACCAGCTCAGAAAAAAAAAAAAACTACAATTAACCAAAAGGAAGCTAAAAGTGGAGCTGACTCAAGTGGTATAGCACTAACCTTGAGCAAAACCTCCTGAGACCTTGATTTTAATCTTCAGTTTCAGTACCAAAAAGGAGAACAAAACATTATTAAAGAGTACTTATAGCATATTTTGATGCTTACTTTAATGAAAATGTCTGGGATTCCGTGGGGAGGAACCTTCTACTAGATGAAGAAGGAAGGCATCATGTTTTTAGCTTTAGGTACTTGCAAGAGAGAGAGAAAGATGGGTATGTAATTCATAATATCACCCCAATGACTCTCATTCATTCCAAGTAACCATCACAGAAAGCATCATCCAGAGTCCCATCTTGAAGTTTAATGTCATATTTTAATGTATTGATTTTTCTTTATTCATTTTTATTGAATATTAGTTATAATTTGGGTGTGTTTTATTGTTACAATTATATACATATTATTGATGTATTCCAGCTTAGACCTCTCCATTATATTTATAAGGAAGATTACATTTCAGTTAATGTATACACGTACATGGGCTCAGTAATTAGCATGTCCCCCAGGTAAACACTTTTCATCATTTCTTTACAGTGTACAATTTTAAAACCCACTCTTCAAATTATGTCTTAGTGTTTCTGTTAACACATACTATTTGAACATGCTTATGAGGCATAATGTGCTTTTATGACAGTATGTACCATGGATTGTGAGGCTAGATTTCTGGCAGTAGGTGAGCGTGAACAACGTGCACATAGGACACTCGCTGGGAGGACGAGCATGAGCAGGTCTCGTTTATTGTTGAGCAGATCAGGAATTATATAGCCCCAGCACCCCAACATTCTGAGTCTCCCCCAGCCAATCATCTATCCGGGAGTTGATGCAAGGCACTTGCGGCTGGTACCAATTGGTCTTTGGAGGGAGCGCAGGGAGCATGGACAGCTCATGGCCAGCAAGCTAGGCAGATGTACTTGTGGGTCATGTCTCTATGAGCAGGAAGTGTGCTTCTACTGCTGCTCTAGCTGACTCAGCCAGATCTGACTGGCTCTACCCACAAATTCCCCCTTTTCTTTTTAAAAGGACCGTGATTATGGTGACCCATTACCGGAGGTGTTGCTGCCGGGAGTGCAGGCAATTAACAATTTCCAAAAGAAAAAGCCCTAGTATCACAAGGCTCCCCCAGATAACTATAAAGGATGGCGAAATCCATTGTTGCAGTTTTTTAAGTTGTATGATAGTTTGCTTTAGGCGGGTAATATCGTGGAGTAAGTGCTGAGTAAAGTTTAAGTAATTAAGGGATCAAGGGCCTTTGATGTAGTCACTAAGTTCAGAGATATTGGGCACAGAAGTGGAAAGCTGACAGAAGCAGTCATAGCATTGCATAGTCCTCCTTGTTGCAGCTGAAGAAACGTATTATGTTCTTGTAGCAAACCTATCTGTTGTTGCAGCACAAGGAGGCCTCCTTTAAGAAGATTGGCACCTGCAGGTGCTGACAGCTGAGGGATGAACTGATTTATCTGTTGTATGGTAGACACACTCTGAGACAACAATATGGCAGTGGTGGTAGCAGAAACTACTGAGGAGATGATTGCTGACAGGATTGCAATGATCACTCCTATTGCTCTCCTAGGGCTCGGACGAATTAGTTGAACCTGGGAAAATTGAGAGCCAAAACAATAAACGGGGGAACACGTACCAGACCTGAAAAGGAATAAGTATTATTTGGCTTCCAGTGATTACTGAGTGTGCAGGCATCTGAGGAGTTGTTTCCTAGGCAGAAAAAGAATGGGGCTTTTAACACTGCCATCCCTGACACTTGGTCACATGCCATGCGGTTGCAGCAATGTGTGTTGGCCAATATGAGGGGAGACAAATCAAGAGAGGAATGTGACAAACAGACAATTGGCATGGGGGGTCTTAGGTCACCCAGTCATCCCCCTAAAGGGTTGTAAAAATCCTTTAGATTTTGAGGTTTGGGGTTCTCTTTAGACCCATTGTATATGGCTGGGCGTAGGGACAAGGCAAGACTTCCAAATTTTTTGCCTTGCCAGGAGTTGGTGCAAAGGCTGATCATCAACTCTTCGAGAGAAACTGAAACATTACCCAAACTATCAAATTCCCTATGGGGGCATAGCTGCATATGAAAGGGTGTATCAGTAGCATGAGTGCAGTTTTTCCCAGTGGAGCAAACAGGGTAGGGGCCCGCGTAGTTCCACCACCCTGTCCCATGGCAAGGGGAATAGTACAGCCATCCAATTGCCTAATTGACTCATTTTAAAAGCAAAAGGAAATGGCCTTTTCCCATTCAAAGGTGAGGTGTTTTTTTTGGTGCCATAAATCATTTGCCAAAAAAGGGAGCCCAACCGTACTGTAGGAAGAGAGCATTTGGGGGAAAATGATGGTATCATTCCCCACCATCATCAAGATCTTTGGGCTGGGTACTAGTGTTATCTTACCCTGCCCTGCAGCAGATTGGGAATTGGCTGTAATAATGGCACACATCAGGAGGAATAGAGTACCATGCCCTGGATCTGTGTCCGGGTCCATGGCTTGAGCCTGTTCTATCAATCCCTTCAGATCTCCCAGGTGATGGCATGTGCTCTAGCTCAGGGTCTACATCTTCTACTTCACGGGCTGTCTCAGGCTGTCCAACCATAGTTGACACATCTCTCTTGTGGGTAGTGACGGCTGGTCCGACATCTCGAGTTGGAATCCAAATAGGTTTGTCGTTGGTGTCTGGAAAGATACATGCAAATCCCCTCCCTTGTGTCATTAGGGGAGCAGGATCCTCCCAACTTTTTGTGATGGGGGTCCCTCCATCTAACCAAGGGGACTGGAGTAGGTGTTTTCATGAGGCCCCAATGTAGGGCTGCCAGGGACCCACGTGTGGCAGGTGCAAATATCAGGAAATTTTTCACTGTAAGGCAGTAATTTAGTTGTGTTTGGGGGTCTTTGAGCCCTAGCCCCTCCATTTCCCCCTTTTCTTTTAAAAGAAGGGTTTTGATTTCTTTACCAGTGCGTTCGACAATGGCTTGGTCTTGTGGGTTATATGGGATACCTGTGTGGTATGTAATGTTCCAAAGGGTGCAAAATTCGCGAAATGATTTGGATGTGTAAGCAGGGCTATTGTCTGTCTTAAGGGTCCAAGGGACTCCCATAATTGCAATGGCGTGTAACAATGCTTTGATGGCGTGTCTAGTCTTTTCCCCAGTTAAGGCCAAGGCCATTGTGAAATCTGAAAATGTATCTATGCATACATGGACATATTTTTGTCTGCCAAATTGGGGAACATGTGTTATGTCTATTTGCCATTTGCCATTGGGTCTAAGTCCTCATGGATTTATCCCCATAGATTGTAATGGCCCCAAGGGTAAAAGAGGGGCACAGGAGGAGCAAGAGCGAACCATGTGTTTGCATTATGGTGTGTTAAATCAGGAAATAGCTATTTGATTGTGGTTGCTGGTAAATGGAAGCAACCATGCAGTGTGTGAGCTTGGTCTATGGATGTATTAGTAAGTAAAATTATTGGAATAACAGCCTGGTCGATATTTTTGGTTCCGACAGCTAGAGGTCTAGGGAGATTAGTATGAGATCAATTGTGTTGAATGTACCAGGGCTGGGCACGATTGTCTAGTACAGTTTGAATTTTGTACATTATGCGTGTTATATCCTGACCATTGTCTCTCAAAAAGGCCCCCAGTAAAATAATGACAATTTGTACGGCATATAAGCTATCAGAAAAAATATTAAGAGGTTTAGTGGAAAGGGATGTAAGGGAAAATAATATGGCTAACAATTCAGCAGTTTGGACAGACAGGGAGTGCTATTGAAGCATATATTTTTTGTAGCAGCATTATAAAATTGATAAGCAGTTTTTCTAGCATCTGTAAAAAGCACAATGGCTTGAGGAATGGGTTCCCTCTGGGATGGGCAGGGCACTCCCATGAAAGTGGGAGTTTTTGAGTAACTTTTAAAATGGGGTTTTGGGGCATATGATTATCAATGTTAAAATAGCAGTGGATGACTCTTAAGGCTAATTCTTCTTCAGATGTTAGGAAATCAAAGATTGTCTTTCCAATGGGCCAGATTAGATTATTAGGGAATCGGTCATAGGTTTGACAGTATCGTTCCGCTCCTTTAATGGCTAAGTTGCATAGCATGGTAATGGACATACTAAGTTTTGGTAAATGGCAAGTGGCTAAGTGTATCCATTGCAATGTACCATGGGTTTGCGTCAATGCAGCCATTAGGCCTTTATTATTTATTATAATTAGGATAATTTCTTGAGTGGCATCTAAAAACACTAAGGGGGTAGGCCATAACCGGTTAGCAATTTGTTGTAGGACTTGCTTAGCATTAGAGGAAAGTAGGTGAAGAGAGGTTGGATCAGAGGGTCCTTGGAGTAATTGAAACAAAGGTTGGAACTGTTGGGTAGGGAAATGCATAAAGTCGTGCACCCAATTTATATGTCCACATAACTGCTGCAATTCAGTTAAGGTATATTGGGCTTAATAGCGATTTTTGGCCAAGTTGGGGTAATTTTTTGATCAAGATGATATCTGAGATAAGCAAAAGGGGATTTGATTTGAACTTTTTCGGTGCAATATGGAGGCCCAATATTGTGAGGTTCTCTTTAAGTAGTGTTAAGCAGGCTTGCACAGTAATAACATCTTTATGCGCTAGCAAAATGTCATCCATACAGTGGATGCAAAAGCAATTAGAAAGTAAAGGCATAACTGCATGAACAACATACATCTGACACAGTCTAGGGCTATTTTTCATACCCTGAGGGAGAACTTTCCATTGATACCAGAGAGTGGGTAATTGACAGGCTCCCATACTGAGAAGGCGAAGTATTCCCTATCATTGGGGTGTAAAGGGATGGAAAAGAAGCAGTCCTTAATATCAACATTGGCAACATGTCAGCCTTTGGCTTTTGCAGAAGGGTGTGGGACTCCAGGTTGGAGCGTTCTCATCTTATTCATGTGAATATTAATGGAGCGTAGGTCTTGGAGAAGTCTCCATTTTCCTTGAGCCCTTTTTTGAATGACAAAAATAGGAGAATTATGAGGACTAGTGCTAGGTTCTATGTGTCCTCTTTGTAGTTGTTCCTCCACTAGAGCCTGGAAATGCGGGAGCTTTTCAGGAGAAATAGCCAGTTTGACCAAAATGGGTTTGGTGGTATCCCATTGGAGTGGGATAGGCTCTGGTCACACAACAGTGGCCGTTAGAATTGGGGGTACTGAGGGTGATTAACGGCTTGATCTGTTATGATGCCCTCATAAAAAGCCCTATCATCTGTTGTTAGCACAGTACCTTTAATAGTTAAAACATCTTGTCCCCAAAGATTGATGGGAGGCCAGTGGCAACAAGAGGTTTAAAAGCCCCACTGGCTCCGTCCCAGTCCTCCCATTTTACAGACCATTGAACCTGAAGGGAGGCAGCTTTTCCACTGACACCCTGTAGACAGGGGCCGGGAACTAGGTTCCATCTTAATCCCTCAACTTCCTCTTTTCTAAGGACCATACAGTCGGCTTTAGAATCAATGATGCCTTTACATTTTGTTCCATTTACTGTAAGTTCCATTCTAGCTTTTCCATTTTGGATGAGGATAGTCCATAGCACTTGGGGAGACAGTTGCTGCTGTTGTCCTCTTGGGGTAGGGGCTGAGGACTGCCCCTTATCTAGTTTAAAGGCTGAGGCTTTGAGCGGCATTCGGGGCCCAGTGAAAACCTTTTTTTTTTTTTTTTGGACATACAGATGGGAATTGTTTTCTTTTTGGAGGCCCCCGGAGTGAGGGGCAATCTTTTTTTTAAATGACCAGCTCCGCCACATCCCCAACAAGATCAGGCTCAGGCACCACTAGGGGGCGCATGGGTGTTAGTGGTCATAGAGGCAAAAGCCTGTGCAAGCATAGTCATTGCATGAGTTGAAGTCCCCAAATCTTTGGTGGCCTTAATCCAATCAATGATCTCCCCATTTAGTCATTGCATGAGTTGAAGTCCCCAAATCTTTGGTGGCCTTAATCCAATCAATGATCTCCCCATTTCTCTCTGGTGCAATGGCTTTTCTACATTCCTGGGTGGCTCCCTCCCATATTAGGGTCTTAGCCAGAGCGTCTCAGGCTCTGGCATGTGATACTTTTCGGGCCACTGCCTCCTGAACATGGGCAACAAAGTCAGTGAAAAGCTCATTGGGGGCGTTGTATGAGGGTCTTTAATTGTTTATCCCCTTTTTTAGAAGGGACAGAGGAGACAGCTCATAATGTAAAGAGGCGAACCTGGTCAAAGTACTGTGGAGGTGCCACAGCCTGATAGGCAAGGGATGCATAGGCTTCCTCTCACTTTAAGCAATCATGGTCCCCCTTATTAGCATCATGTCTCCCAGCAGTGATATTTCTTGTGCTTTGTTGCTCACATTGATCATAAAAGCCAGCCAGAGAAAATGTCCCAAAGATAGGGCTGCTTGCATTTTTTCCAATCCGGGGGGGGCAATTAAGGTCAATGCTAATGTTTTCAAGCATTTGTTGAGCATATGGGAAGTGCAACCCATCTTCCCTGGCAGCGGTCAGGTATTTGTCAAGCACCTTTGGGTCATGGGGGTACCACTGATTGGGTTGGGCGGCGGTTTGGTTAACATTTACTGGGAACGCGAACCAAGGCTTGTCCATGAGCTTAGATGTCATTGCCATCATGGTTGGTGGGCCTGCAAACAATTGTTGTAGTACGCGGGAACAGCAGATTTTTCTTCTAGGACAAAACTGGATACGTGTGTCCAAGGATATAAAGTTCCCTGTGGGGGATTTCCAGGCTGACCTAAACGGCCAAAAGAAGCAGTTGGACAAATCTCTTGGGACTGATAGTGCGGCAGAAGTGACTTGGTGAGCACAGTCGGCTGGCACTCTGAATCTCATGATGGTGGAAGTTGTTGATCTTCTGCCATCTTGGTGGAATTGTTTGCTGCGCCTCAAGAAGGTGGAAGTGCTTGAGCAGCTCTGCCATTTTCTGCATTTTCGGTTTCTTCCCGTAGTGAAGCGTTAAACGCCTGCAGAGTTTCTCCCTCCTCTCTTCCCAAAAGTCAGGCTTGGATGGCCACCACAATAGGGTAGAAAGTTAAGGGCAGCTCAGTTCCTTCATGAACTTCCTTTTTGCCAGCTGCCTGGAGAACACGGTCCAGCTATTTGGATCCCAAATAACCTCACAGTCAATCCATGGGCACAAATCATTTACTATTTTCCATATTAGACTCGTTTCCTTTCCTGATACCTTTATCTGCCTACTCCAAAGCAGGGCAACAAGCGCTCGTGATTGAGACTCCCACGCAGCAGGTGGAAGATTGCCCACAGAGGCGCTTTCCTTGCACTAGACCATCCCTCTGCTGAAGACACTCAAGACCCGCGTTGGGTGCCACTTGTGGGGCTAGATCTCTGGCAGGAGGTAATCGTGAACGAGGCGCACACAAAACACATGCTGGGAGGACGAGCATGAGCAGGTCTCGTTTATTGTTGAGCAGATCAGGAATTATATAACCCCAACACCCCAACCTCCTGAGTCTTCCCCAGCCAATCACCTAGCCGTGAGTTGATGTAAGGCACTGTGGCAGGTACCCATTGGTCTTTGGAGGGAGCGCAGGGAGCGTGGACAGCTCATGGCCAGCAAGCTAAGCTGATGTACCTGTGGGTCAGGTCTCTATGAGCAGGAAGTGTGCTTCTACTGCTGCTCTAGCTGACTCAGCCAGATCTGAACTGCTCTACCCACAAATGGATAATGATCAAACAGGACAACCAACACTTCCATCGCTTTAAATTTCTCTCATTTCTCTCTTCTATTTTGAAATGCTCCATGCATATGAATTCTCTATGTTAAATGCACCATGTGTTTATGTTATTTATGTCACTCTGAGAACCACAGGATAACATAATTTATTTTTTTATATCCAATAACATTTTACCAATGGTTTGATCCTGTTCTTTTTCAGTATTCTCAATTCTCTAATTACCATTTTCTTCTCTCAACTGCTATGCAATAAACATTTTTACAATCATTCAATATTTGTCTCTCCATGGTAGATATATTTTACTGAATATAATCATCTTTAGATTCACTCATATCATGAATAATAAGTTTTCATGCTATTTTTGACTAAATACTATTCTATTGTACACATAGTATGCATTTATCCATTGTTGGGTTTTGAGGTTAATCCATATCTGGGCTATTAAGAATGTTACAGTGAACAAGAACTAGCTTTTTCAACATGAGGCGTTTGTGTTCTTTGGGTATATACCAACAGTGCATTACTGGGTCATGTGTCAGCTCCTTTTATGATTTTTGAGAAATTTCCCTTTTGTTCTCCCTAACAGCTGTACCTACTTACATTAACATGATCAGCAAAGAAGAGCTCTTTCTTCACATTCTATATGGTTTTCTACCTAAAAATATTACCTTTTTGGCAGCATCCACTTTCCCTGAAGCAAAATTGCTTCTCATGGAGGCTTTCATTTACATTTTCCAAATGGTTCATCATGTTGTATGTTTTCTCACCTACTTGGAGCCATTTGTATGTCTTCTTTAAAGAAATATCTAGTCCAATATTCAGCCTATTTGATTTGGAGCCATGACCTCCCTTTATAGCCAAGGCAAACTTCAAACTCAGTCCTCTTAGCCCTACCTTTGAAATGCTGGCATTACAGGTGTGTGTCTTCTTAACCAATAGACCTTCTTTAAATTATAATTATTTTTGTAACTTTTTGTTTTTATTCTTAAGTTCTTTATATATTCTGGTTATTATTCCCTTGTCAGATATATAGTTTGCAAATATTTCATCTCATGGTGCATGATATCTTTATTCTGTTAATTTTTCCTTTGCTGTATAAAAGCATTATAATTTGATGTCTAATTTTCCAGTTTTTGTTGCAAGTACACTTAGGATCAAGTCCAAAATAAATCTTGCCCAGAAAATAGTTGGAAGTATTCTCATGTATCTTTTTTAGTAGTTTCATAGCCCTCAATCTGGCTATTACATTTAATCCTTTAGTTTATTTTCAGAAAATACTACAGGGAAACAATTTCATCTAAATGTTGCAATATGTTAACATACAATTTTTCATTATATATTCTAGTGGTATTTTGCATTTTTATATCAGTGGTTAAAATATCATAATGTTCTGGTAATATAACAAATCTTAAGGGAAGTTTCAAAAAGCAAAATTGAAGGATTTCAAGACGGCTGGTCTTGCAGAAAGGAAAAACAAAGTAACAAGCATACTGATCGATTTTGAGTTGGCTGGCCAAGAGACAACACTGAGACCTTCACACTTTCAAAGACTTTGGAGAATGGAATATTAAGAAAACAAAGTATTTTAGTACCTGCTACCCCATCCAAAGAAAAAACTTGCTAATCCTTAAAATTAATGTGTCAAAAAGTAAATTATTAAAGTTAAATTCAATAAAAATCAAATGTACCACACAACAAACACAATTCTCTAATATTAAAGAGATGTAAGATGCTTTCCATTTTTAAAAGAGAACAAATCATGTACAGAGTTTAGAAGCATAAATATAAACTTGAGCATTCTTGCAAAAGAAACTATTGTTTGTATGTCTACAATCTGAGAAAGTAAATTATATGTTGATGATGATTCATTGGTGGTGGATAGTTGAATATCCTTTTATTTCATTTATTAATTTAAAAAGTGTCTTGGCTAGAAAAATCAAATATTATGAAAATCTGCAAAGGTTGAATCTTATTTGATATTTTCAAGCATTAGAAGGTAAAATGAGGGAGAATGATAGGCATGACATTGGTTATGAGTATGTTGTGTTCATAACATGGAACTGTAGCGTATTTGTATAGCTACTTAATGGTAAAAATAAATAAATAAACCCTCAAGGATAATACAGGATAGAAAAGGACATGTCTGTCTTGCTCCCTCAGGCTAGTCTTGCAGATCACAAGTCCTGTCAGTCATCAGAATGGGCAGAGCTCTCTGCATTCTAGTGTGATCTGTACTGAGCAGGCAGTGACCTCCATTTTGTGACTACACTCTCATTCTTCCAGCTGCCATGGTTCATCCTCATTTATCTCCCTGTACACATGCCCGTTCTGATTTCTCTACTTAGCAAATTCAAAATCCCTTCATCTTGTAACTCATATAGGGACTGTGGACTTTATTCTGCCATGTCATTCATAGATTTATAACCTAATTCCCAAGCCATATACCAGTACAGAGGGCACTGTGCAACCAATGAGCAAAAAGCAAAATGTTCAGTCTTTGGGCCAAATGTTCCCCAAATGTACTTGAACCTCAAAAGGTTTCACAAAGGATTACAATGTAATTTGTCAATCTGTGCTTCTTCATCAGGCACCATTCATCATTCTCTTCCATCCTGTGTATTCTCTCCCCGGAAGCATTTCGCATTTCCCACTTCCTTTATCACACATGTACAATGAGTATGGATTCTATAATTTTATTTTCCAGTCATTCATCTCCTCCCATTAACCCACATTTTCAAAGTCCTGATATTTATTTTTGCTAAATTGTTAATGGCTTGAAATGGTTACTCTCTAGAGTTTCAATGCCATATACTATACTTTACTTAACTGTCCTTGGACTTTCTCAAGGCTAGAGCTCTACCACTTGAGCCTCAGCACCACTTCCGGCTTTTTTCTATGTATGTGGTACCGAGGAATCGAACCCGGGTCTTCATGCATGCTAGGCAAGCACTTTAACCACTAGGCCAAACTCCCGGCCCCCTCTCTTAAGTGTCTTTACAGGGACATTGTTTCTGGATTTAAAGTCCTCTCATGAGAGAAAACACATTTCCTTTGCTTTCTGGGCCTGGCTTCCTTCATTCAATATACTTTCCAGATTCCAAAAGGATGAATATTTCATTTGTTTAGCATGTATCTGGTATAGCTAAAATAGGAATTGGAAAACAATTAGTGTTAATAAATATTTGAGGAACTAAAGGATTTATATAATATTCCATCAATGTAAATATAACATTACTTTCCTTCTGAACACCTCAGTGTTAATTTAAAGGTGTATTGTGAGGAACCCTTTCCTTTTCAGAGTCTCACAATCTAGTTGATGTTATCACTGAGGTATTTACTGACATGGAACCAATCTGTGGCACAAGTAGTGGAGTGATAGTCTTAAGCACAAAAACTTAGGGATAGTGCCTGAGTTCAGGTACCAGCATCAGGACATGGAAAAAAAATTGAACTTTAGAAATGATGTTCTGTATTCTTGTCAATGCTGCAATTCTAACTATAACAAAAAAGTATCAGTAAATGTAAATATTAAATTACCTATAATTAAAAATATTCTACTGATTATCATGAATAAGATCAAAACAACCAAAATATAAGGGGTAAGATTCCAAGAACTTAAGTTTTTTGAGTGTGTAAATACATATCTAGAAATCTAATTATATAGTTAAGAATTGTTCAGAACTAATGACACAATTTTTTTATGAATACATGATTTTGGTGGGGCACAGTACTGGAATTTGAACTCGGGTCTGTGTTGCTTTAGATATATTTTTAGGTAATATCTGATAATCATTTATTTCTTTTATTAAATTAGTATTGTGTATTCTATGGGCTTCAACAAATGGATAATGATGTGTATTCACAATTATAGTATCAGACACAAATCTCATTGCCCCATCATTTGCTATCCTCTCTTTTTACACACACCACCAGTTCTGGCATCCACTGAACTCTCTGCTCTCTACAAAATGTCATTCAGTTTGAATCACAGAGTCTGTAACTATATCAGATTGGTTTCTTTCCTGTGGCTGTTTGAATTTAAACTTCTTCCATGTGTGTGTTTGTCTAGATAGTTCTTTTGTACAGACTAATGCTTCATTTTCTCAGTGGAGCACAGTTTCTCCATTTGTCTAATAAAATGTACCTTGATTGCTCCCAAGATTTAGAATTTATGAATAAAGCTGCTCTAAGCAGTTCATAAGGATAAGATTTTTAAATCCCTTCAATCGTTTTTGGAAGGTGGCAAAATGAATTTGATTAGTCTAATGTATGCCAATAGCCTAAGTAATTATCAAACTTCCTTCAAAAATGGGCATATCATTTTCCAGTCCCATAAAATTGACAGTTCCCACTTCTCCACAAAACTTGACATTATTAGTGTTCTTGATTTTGGATGAACTGGTAGCTATGACAGAGGTAGCTCCTTATATATTTGCCTAATGACCCACATTAGGGGCTGTGCATGGGTTTTCTGGTACTGAGGCTGGAAGTTGGGGTCTGGGAGTTGTCAATGATTATAGATTTTTCAAAGCAAGCACTCTATCAATTGATCCAGATCTCTACTTCTGGCATTTTGGTAGTTAATTGGAGAAAAGACTCTGGTGGACTCTCCTGCACGGGAATGCTCTTAACTATGATCTTCAGTAGGCAAGAGCCACAAATATCTGTTTATAATATAGATTTGTTTTCCCTTATTTTTAGGTAAGCATTTGCAGCTCACATTTTTCTCTGTGATTGATTCACCTAATAGGTTTGTGTATATGGTGTTTCAATTTTAATATATCTCCATGTATCTTCTAAATTCTTTTGAAATGATCTTTAAGAGAATGTTGTTTGTGGGGCCGGGAGTTTGGCCTAGTGGTAGAGTGCTTGCCTAGCATGCACGAAGACCTGGGTTCGATTCCTTGGTACCACATACTTAGAAAAAGCCAGAAGTGGTGCTGAGGCTCAAGTGGTAGAGTTCTAGCCTTGAGAAAAATCCAAGGACAGTGCTTAGGCCCTGAGCTTAAGCCCACGACTGGCAAAAAAAAAAAAAAAAAAAAAAAAAAGAGAGAGAATGTTGTTTGCGCATTTTCACTTTTGTTTTTCTGGTTTCTTATCGTATTCCATTGGAATCAAAAATATACTTATATAGAATCCATCTTTTAAAATTTTTTAATATATATTTTATAGCAATGCATAGTCTATATTGAAGAATTGTCCATGTATACATAAGTAAATATGTAGTTTACATTTGTGGGCAAAATATTATACATATACCTTTCAGTTCTCATTGATTTATTGAGTTTCCTTTTTCTTTAGCCATCATTTCTGTGATTATTTTCTGTGATTATTTTATTGATTATTGAAAGTGTAGTAGTTAGATTTCCTATTAGTATTAGAGAATGAATTTTTCTTCAGCTTTCAATTTTACAAATATTTGAATCATATGGTTAAGGGATTAAGTGAATTGAGTTATATGAATGGGCATATATGTAGATATACATATATAAGTATTTGTTAATTAGCCCTTGGGTCATAGTATCTTCTTTCTGTCTGTAAAAATTTTATTTTCTTTTTTTGATGTTTGATACTGAGCTGTGCTCATTTGATTGTAAGTTATATTTTAAACTATGTTCTTAATTTTCTTCAATATAATGTGACTCACAGACAAAGTATAGTTAAATATTTTTTCTTCTTTTTTTCTTTAATCTCTCAGGATGACCTATATGTTTCTTGGGGAACTCAAAGTAATTGTGCTTACTTACTGTTAGGTGGATCTTATTACTATCATTTTGTTTCCTGTATATTCTGTAGCATTTGTTTCTTTTCTTCTCACTTATAATTTTTATCATGGGCAATTTTTGACTTTGTGAGTAAGACAAATTATATTTTCATATATTAAATATCAATTGACCTAGATTTATAATTTTTGGTTTTGTTTTTAGATTAGAATTAATATATGTTTAGGATGCAAAGATTGAAGGGTACTTAGAATTCATTTGTTCATATATTTGCCTTTTCTAGGTAATTTACATTCTCACTTAGTTTCAAACTCCAATTTGGCATGCTCCCATTCTAATAGAAAAAATTGCCTTGCGCAGTTTTACAAAATTTATCTAGGTCTAATGGATTAACTCAGTTTTTGTTTATGCTCTAATGTCTTTAATCTTTACTTGTCTTTTTTTAAATTGTAATGTATAGAGGGGTTATATTCGCCAGATAGTAGGTGCATTACTTCTCACTCACTGATACCTCTTCTCATGTTTTTGTCCCCATTTTCCTCCCCACACTCCTCCCAGTGATCTTGTTTCCCCCCTTTCCTTTCGTATTTCAAGTAACAAATAAAGGTATATACAATATGCCAGGTAACAAAGTCAGATACTGTAACAATACAAGATTAACCAAAGGGCAACAAAAGAGAAGAGAAATAATATACTACATTAAGAACTACAATCACACAAAATAAAGCTCTTGTTTTCATATCCTGGAGATCCTTTCATTTAGTCTCATCCTATATGCCCTTATGTACCTACGTTTTTTTTTGCTATTGTGTGAGTGACGGAGCTTGGACTCTGCTGGGTGCTGTTTCTGTGCTCTTCAACTCAAGGCTATGCTGTACTCTGGGGTGTTGTCCCTAAGCTCTTTAGCTCTAGGCTACCGCCATACCCTTACGCCAATCCCCTCCTGTTTTCTAGAGGTTAGTTGGAGATAAGAGTCTCAGGTCCTTTTGTGCCTGGGCTGGCTTTGAACCTTGATCCTCAACTCTCAGCCTCCTGAGTAGCTAGCATTACAGGCATAAGCCACCACGCCAGGCCTTTATTTGTTTTTAAATTATAATATTTTCCAGATAGAAATTCTTTGGCTGAACATTCCTATTTTTTTCAGCAGGTGTTACTCACTGCCTTCTGGTCTGTAATTTTCTGCCCAAATTTCTGCTGATGAGCTTGTTCAGAATGAAATAATTCTATGTGCTAATTTCAAGATAACTTCTGACTTTGGTACTTGATTATGATACAGTTCATTGTGGATTTATAAAGGTTTATCTATTGGAGTTCATTTTTATATCCAGATATTATATATCTATTTTCTCTTTGGGAATATTTTATTTTTAATTTTTAAACTCTGCCTCACATCCAACTTCATGCAAAATCATTCTTCAATGTATTCATTTGTGAGATATTCATCAGGCTAATCTCACTTATCAGTATGATTTTTCTCATTCAAGAGCAAGTATTCAAATATGCTAACTATAAAAATAACTTATTTTTTGTTTTGTTGTTGAAAAGTTTGTAAATTTTTAATTGTGCTATTGAATGCTTTAGCCTCAGAATTTCTTTGGCTCTTTTTGAAATTTTTTTTCTTATTCAACATTCCTAGTTTTGTTCTTATATCATTTACCTATTAATTTTGTTCTAGTTCTTTGTGTATCTCTTAAGGGTTGTACAGTAGCTTTTGAGTTGTTGTCTGAAGCATGGATACATAAAGTTCTTAAAGTAGGTTTCATTTTCTTTTAATAGAATATATTTCACTGCCCTTTGTATATATCTGATGGACTTAAACAAATTGGACATTAGAATAATTCAACCACTCATCAGTTCATTTGTGGAGTGGTTTTCTGCAGGAAATATTTCCTTATTAGCCACAGATTTATGTGAAGGCAAAGATTTATGGATATGTATCTTCTATAGACATAACATGAGTTTTCCCCTAATCCTTTCAGATGTCTTAATTTCTACAGGAATTTTACTTTTACATCCTGATTTTGCCCAAGTATTAAATGTTCTCTTACATTCCTTTGATTAGGATTTTTTGCCCTTAATGAACACAGTTTCACAGTGGCTCCCTGAATTTCTTGTGTTCTGTCGTTGACCACTTCCATCCTTTGAAGCAAACTAGTTTGCTTCATGATTCCCATGGAAACTAGAGGTCTGGCAGGATGGAAATCAGTTCTTGGGGGAGGTTTCAGTCAGGCTAGTATATCCCAATCACATCCCATCTTTTCTATCTACCCTGATAAGGCACTGGAATGTAGATTCCTACTGCTGAGCCTAGTGGTAGTAGGGATAGTAAGTACAAATGCTGTAGTTGGCCTACAATTTGTTATTGTAGCTTTTAGTTCATGTGGCTTTTGCTTGAAAACTAGATAGAGCTTTTATAGCAATACTGAGATATTTTAGTCAGTCTGTTCCTATTTTCCTAATGAAATCATTAGAAGAGCCCAAGGCTTCGAGTCATCAATCTTTCTGACCTTACCTCCATGCTTTCCTGTTTTTCAAAGTTAAGTATTTTAGTTAACTTGTCCATGAATTAGGGATTAGTATGAGTTGCATATTTACTATAGAATATAGTTTTGTGTAATTCCTTTAGTGTTGCTTCTCATTTTTAGAATATTGGTATGATTTATACTTCTTGGTTTTATAACATATGACCTTGAAGTTTTAGTGTGTAGTTTGAAGGCATTTGATAAATGGCAATTCATCTATGCAACATATTACAATATAATTTTAGTCTTGTGTTAGAAGACAAATTATATTAGTCTAAATGAATTGATGATTTTTTTTTAGTGTACCATTTCTGGAGCTCAACTTCAAGGCCTGGACACTGTCCCTGAGCTTCTTAGCTCAAGGTTAGAACTACCCTTTGAACTACAGCTCTACTTCAGGATATTTGGTGGTTAGTTGATGAAAAGAGTCTCACAGCTTTTCCTGCATGGATTTGATCATCAATCCTTGGATTTCAGATTTCTAAATAGCTAGAATTATAAGCATAAATCACTGATGCCTGGCTGATTAATATAGTTTCATTCATTAAATATAAACATGCTTGCAAATAGTGTCTTTTAAAAATTATTTTAAACATTCATATAAAAGGAGTCATATTTCTCTTTTATTTATATAATTTAAAAATTATCTTTAGTTCTACAAAGAATCTTTTCAATCAACATGTCTGTCCATGAGTATAATGTATCTTGTACAATGTCATCCACACTATTCATATTTCAGCTCTCCTTGCTGTCCATTATTCAATCAAGTACCTTCAGCAATTCATTGTTTTATTTAACAGAATTTAGAACAAGTTATATTTAATTTTATTTTTTTGTAGGTTATAGGACTTGAACTCTGGGCCCAGGTGTTGTCCCTGAGCTCTTCAGCTCAAGGCCACTTGCCCTACCCCTTGAGCAATAGCTCTACTTCTGGTTTTCTGGTGATTTATGGGAGATGAGTCTCATTGACATTTTAGTGCCTGGACTGGCTTTGAATCTCGATCCTCAGGTCTCAGCCTCCTAGTAGCTAGGATTAGAGGCGTGAACCACTGTGCCCACCATTATATTTAATTTAAATGTCGTAACATATGTAAATGATAACTAATTTCCATCTCATTTCCTTCAATGAGGCCATTTATTAATCTGGTGTTTACCTATACAAAGATGTGCTAGTAACACTTTATTGATAGCATCTTGTTTTTTTCTAACTTTAAATTTAGTTACAGATATTTTAAAGTAAAAATAATTTGTTTCCTTGCGGAATAAAATTGAGTTGTAGAAGGCGAAGAAAAATGTTTGACTTTTGAGGAATGCAATCTCTGTATTAACAATCCTCACTTTATCAGTGTTTTTCTACATTAATATTTTACAAATTTTAGAAAATCATTCCTCACACTGAAGTCAACATGAAAAATTACCACACCTTTACCAAGCTTTTATTTTATTTTATTTTATTTTATTTTTTCTCAGATCTTTGTCATCTGGATTTTTCCTCAGATTCCAGCCTTCTGAGTAGCTAGAATTACAGGCGTGTATATAAAACAAAATATTGTTACATTATTGTTATGTTTATGTACCAATTTTAAAACAAAGAACTATAAGCAATTGAAAACTCTATTGAAGGGACATAAGAAGCCCAAATCTCAATTTCAGTATACAGAGTTGATTGTATTTTAAGTCATTAGTATGTATTTATCTTATGTCACTGTTTATTTGGGATGTTACTTTTTTTTTTCTTTCATGGGGGTACTGCCCTACCCCTTGAGCCACAGCGCCATATTCGGGATGCTATTTCTTAGGTTATCAGTTTAGAATTCATATCCAATTATTTCATTGTTAATTTTTTTCTTTTTTTTTTTTAGCCAGTTGAGGCTTGGACTCAGGGCCTGAGCACTGTCCTTGGACTTTCTCAAGGCTAGAGCTCTACCACTTGAGCCTCAGCACCAGTTCTGGCTTTTTTTTCTATGTATGTGGTACCGAGGAATTGAACCTGGGTCTTTGTGCATGCTAGGAAAGCACTCTACCACTAGGCCAAACTCCCAGCCCCATTGTTAATTTTTTTTTCAGCTTTCTTTTTTTTGTGTTTATTTTTTTTATTGTAATTAGTAAAAGGGTTACATAATATTTGCCAGATAGAAGGTGCATTAATTCACATACATTGATACCCTTTCACATGTCTTGGTACCCGTTTCCCTCCCCCCCACACCCCCCACCCGTCTTGGTTTTCCCCCCTTCCCTATCAAATTTCAAATATCCAAATACAAATAAATTCAATATATCAGATAACAAAGTGAGATACTATACCAATATGAGATAACCAAGGGACAGCAAAGGAGATGAGAGACAACATAATTATTTACTTTTGTTGGTCATGGGACTTGAACTCTGGGACTGGGCACTGTCCCTGAGCTCTTCAGCTCAAGCATATCTCCCTGCGCCTTGAGGCACAGCACCACTTCCTGTTTTCTAGTGGCTAGAGATAAGAGTCAGAATCTTCAGTGTCTGGTCTGGCTTTGAACTGATATCCTCAGACCTCAACCTTCTGAAGATTACAGGAGTGAGCCACCTTGCCCAGCTTGTCTGAATTCTTTTGAGGTCTCATTTGCAATGAAATAAAGAACTATGTGGAAAACAACCTTACCTTAACATAAATGTGCTTTTTCAATAGTCTTCCCACTTACAAACACTAATTCATTAAATAGCTTTGTGTACATTTTTGAGAATTGCTAATTATTTCTCAAAAATTATCCTAAGAACTAATGAGTCAGAGATGATTTTCATGGCTGCAGACATGTATCACAAAGCTGCCCTAAAATCATATTATAAAAGAACCTTCATACACCCCTGCTTAGAGTAGAATTAGAAGTAGAATTAAACCCATCTGAATTTCAGAGCCTCAAAATCAAACTCAAATCTTTACTCTCCTTTGGAAGATGATTTAGTTCTTGACTTCTGGCAGCAAAAAGCTAAAACCACTTTTGTTGACCAATAATAACAAGCAGTGTATCTGACAGGTTTAAAGCAGTGTTTTATTTTCCTGTACAACAACAGATTCTGATTATAGTCTGAACCATTCTGGCCATACATCAACTATGTGTAACTTTGCAAAATGGTCTTGGAGGTCCCAGGATGCAAAGCTGGAAAGTGTTCTCTGAGATCTTTAGGAAGAAGTCAAGAAAATCTGGTAGTTCGTGTAACTCAATAATGAACTGTAAGATACCAGTCTTGAGAAAGGCTACCTGGTTTATAAACTGGTAGTTAGTATAACTCAATAATGAATTGTAAAATACCAGTCTTGAGAAAGGTTACGTGTTTAGTAATCTGTCAAGTATTTGTTAATACTTCCCTAACTGGAAAATATTTATTTGTACCATATATACATATATAATCTTATATACGTAGTACACATCCTATATATCATTATATGTCCTATACATTATTATATCTCTATATAGGGCATATAAGGTATATTGTATATATTATTATGTATCCTATATATTTTTCATTCTAGATATGTACTATATGTATATATATCTAGGATAAAATAATACTTAGGTTATATATAGAAAGAGAGAGAGAGAGAGAGAGGGAGAGAGAGAGAGAGAGGGAGAGATATAGGGAGATGGAGAGAGAGAATGAGAGAGAGAGCTTCTTTTTCTGTGATGATACAGGGGCTAGAATTTAAGATCAAGATGCTCCTCAACTTTTAGGGGTTACTTGGATATAAGACTCTCAGAAACTTTTTGTCCCACAGTACAGTATCTCAATAAAGTATGTGAATTTTTTTCTCAGCTACATAAAAGTTATGTAATGTTCCTACTAATGTCTGTTAAGTGTACAATAGTGTTCTGTCTAAAGAATGTTTACTTACTGTAGTGGGTTAAGGATTATATGACCCTTCAGTGAGTTACAATCTTACTGCTTCTGTGTTGATTGTTGCTGACTATTTAGGCTGGTTGATGAAGGCAGAGATATCAAGGCAATTTCTTAAAATAAGAAACAAATGAAATGCATCACATCCATTCACTCTTCCTTTCATGGAAGATTTTATGTGATACTATTCGATAGTATTATACCTAAAAAAGAACCTCATTCCAATTGCGGTTAACTTCTTCAGTGTTGATGCTGCTTCATCAATTAAATCTTCAGAGTATTCTGCATCCTTTGCTCTCATTTTAAAGACACCTAATGGATCATCAGGAGGTGATTCTCACCATAATAAATCCCTGTGTTTACTTATCAACAAGGAGTGACTCTTCATTCACTAATATTTTCTCATAACACTGTAGTAGTTCACTGTTTTTTACAGGTCCCACTGATATTTACACTTTGCTTATTATTTCCTTTATTTTCTTTGTATCTCTGTTATTTTCTCCACTGCCAGAAAAATCTCCAAACCCTTCAACTAATCCAATAGGTTTGCATCAACCTCTTCTATACTATTTTTTTGTAGGCCATCAGGCTTTAACTCAGAGCCGGAGCATTGTCTCTGAGCTTTTCAGCTCAAGACTACCACTTGAGCCACAGCACCATTTCCAGTTTTCTGGTGATTAATTGGAGACAAGAGTCTCATGGACTTTCATGTCCAGGCTGGCTTTGAACTCTGATCCTCATATTTCAGCCTCTTGAGTAGCTAAGATTATAGGCATGAGCCACTGGCACTAGGCTTCTATACTCTATTTAAATATATATACATATTTATATATATACATGTATATATGCAACTTTTGACCAGAACCTCCATCTTCCAGTAATTTGCCAAAATGATGAATACAAAGTGAAAAAGGAGAGTACCCGGGACATGTTTTCTAGGCCTTTCAGGAAACATGGAGTTGTTCCTTTGGCCACATACATGAGAATCTACAAGAAAGATGATATTGTAGACATCAAGGGAATGGATACTGTTCAAAAAGGAATGCCCCATGTATGTTACCATGGCAAAATTGGAAGGATTTACAGTATTACCCAGTATGCTGTTGGCATTGTTGTGACCAAGCAAGTTTGATGTGCATACTGAGCATATTAAGCACTCAAAAAGCTGAAATAGCTTCCTGAAATGAGTGAAGGAAAATGACCAGAAAAAGAAGGAAGCCAAAGAGAAAGGAACCAGGGTACCTCTGAAGCGCCAGCCAGCTCCACCCAGAGAAGAACACTTTGTGAGAACCAATGGATCCTGAGCTATTGGAGCCTATCCCCTATGAATTCATGGCCTAAGAGATGTAAAAAAAAACATAGAGAGGTCTGTACTGTAATACACACACACACACACACACACACACACACACACATATATATATATGAGAGTATATATATGGAAATTCAAAGCCAACCCAGGCACAAAAGTCCCAGAGACTTATTTCCAGTTAGCCACCAGAAAACTGGAAGTAATGCTGTGGTTCAAGTGGTAGGGTGGTAGCCTGAAGCCGAAGGACTCAGAGACCGCACCCAGAACCAAAGTTCAAGCTCCATGATTGAAAAAAAATTACACCTTGATGCATGGGCTACAGGATGGATTTTGTACTAGTAGACATGAAAACAACATGAGTCTCACTAACAACTCCATCATAGTTTTAGGTACCCAATTGTTTTTACCACTGCATAGTAATCTTGTTTTCTAAGCAAAACATCTCAGCAGAGAGCTTAAAGTATTGAATAACCCATGTTGTAATAGATGTGTCATCATTCTGTCTGTATTATAGAGCACAGGCAAGAATAGATTTCATATCATCCTTAAGGGCTCTAAGTTCAGAGATAGTTGCTTTAGTCTCTCACAAAGATTGACTCATCCTTTGGAAGGCAGACACTGATTTATGCACTCTACCTTTGAAATTTTTAGATGGCATATTTCATCTATAAGAAGTATTCTCTATATTGGAAATATGTTATTTACTATAGTTGCCTCATTGATGGTATTTGGCCAGAATGTACACATATTTGAAGTTGGCATTCCCAGAGGAGCATATCTCATGTTACACTAAAATTGAAAAAAAAATATCCATGGGCATAATTCCAGAACTCAGGAGACTAACCATAGATCACCATAAACAGATTCAATAAAAAATGAGAAATGATAAAAGATTCTTGGAATTACCAGACTCAACATAAAGAAATGAAATGGGTGCATACTATTATTAAGTAGTATGCTAGACTTGTTTAAGGCAGGGTTGCCACATTCCCTTATTTTAAAAAGTTGCTGTATTTGAAAAACACAATGAACTAAGATACACTTATACTTTTGATTTAAATGAGGGTAACCATCACCCCTCCTTGTGCTTATTTTATTAGAGAGTTCAGAGATCTCTCAGGAAACTAAGGATTGATTGGACAGATAGAATGGCATGGGTAAAGTTGAGAATGTTGATGTACCCTTTGAACATGGCATTCTCCATCTTTTTAAGTGTAGAGGATCTTTGTCCTTTTGTGTTTCTTGTGGAAGTTTGGTTGCATCATAAGTCATTGATGGTCAGACTTTAATCTGTCTTTTATCCCTAGAAAATAAAAGTGTAGCTCAAAGTGTCAACCAGGTAATCCTGCTTTGGTCTTTGAGTCACACGTTATTTCTTAAGCATGTGATATAAATATTTTTCGCTGCAGAGACTCCATGTATTTTCTGTAACTTTTCATGTGAAAATGAATGGAAGCATATAAATCTAGGCACCACCATTCACAGCAGTAATCCCATCTACTTAGAAGGCAACAACCATGGTTTGAAGCAAGTCTTGGCAGGAAAGTCTTTGAAACACTTAACTCTGTTATGCCACGTAAAAGACAGAAGTGGAGTTATGACTTAAGTGGTAGAAAAACAGTCTTGAGAAGAAAACCTAAAGGACAAGCACCTGGGCCCTGAGGTCATGCCCAAGTACACACACACACACACACACACACACACACACACACACACACACACACATAATTCACATACAAGTAAATAATTGACAGAACTTTGTTTCACTTCATTCAGAATATTGTCTTCTGTTCTAGGTGGTTGAGCTCTACTGATAATTTTTCAATTGTTTGCTTTATGAGATTTCTCTGTGTATCCAACTGATTTAATTTTCCCTGTTTTTTAAGTTTAATATTTTTAAAGAATTTATTAACATTGATTTTTACATCATATTTCAAATGACGTGTTTAACAAACAAGTATTCAAGAAGGGAATCTCTATATACAATCACTGGCATTTAGTTTTTAGAACATAATAAAAATTAGGCTAAGGGTTTATATATCATAGATACATATTAATCTGTATAATAAAACAATATGTCTATAGAGTTATCATAAGTTTTTATGTCTATGTAGTTGTGTTTCTATTTCTAGTACCATGTTGAGGCCTCACTCTTGTACTATTTGTATCTAATAGCCACATATTAAGGATACCATTCGCCTTTTGTTCCTTTTGTCTTGACTTGTCTCACTCAACATGATTTGCTCTAGATATATATACAATGGAAGTTTAATATTTTTATTGTTTTAGGTCTCAGGACTCTTTATTCTGGTTTTAATTTCCCCTAAAAAGAATGTGGGTTCATTTAATTCACAGATTCAAATCATTTACATATTACAGTTTTAATTCTGATTTCTTTCAAACTTTATATTTCTTTGAACTCTTCTTACCTTATTTAGAGTCAGAATGCTGGATATTAGATATTCTTTGCTCTTCTGTAATGATTTGTTTGCTAGTCAATCTTTTTACATTCTTCATTGCCTCATTAATTTATCTCATTTTCTCAGTCTTCCCTGTTATTGAGTATTCTGATCATACTTTCCAATTTCAACATCATTATCTAAAATTCAAATATTTCCTGTTTATTTAAAACTGAAAAACTTTATTTTTTTCTTTTCAAATGCTACTTAGTTATGGTTTTCATTTATGTTTTTAAAGAAATTAATGTAAAGTTTGATGTGAGGCTATATGTATTTCTTTGGTTCACTTCATTGAAAATGAAAAGAAATACATGGAGATGTACAAATCTTAAGGTCTAGTTAATTAATTCTGCCAAGGTCATCATTGTGTAGGAGACACAAATCTTTCTGGAGGTACAGAATTTTACTGATAGCCTTGGAAGTTACCGTATTCCTTGTGTAGCTCCTCCCCATGAAAGCAGTGGTACAGAAAAAAAACAACAACACTTTAATTGGATGAGTTAGTTGATCAGAAAATGGTCAGACTGGAAGCATAAGGAGCATGCTATATAAGGCTCTATAAAGGAAATTAAAACAAAATGAAACAAAAATATAATGGAAACATGTTCTGCACAGAGGTAGGTGGGCATTAGAGTAGTCGTTAATTCACCAGTCGTTAATTCATCTATTTTTTTTAACACTGATGCTGGTTTTCTGTTGAAGGTCACCAGCTATTCTGGATTATTTAACTTAGAGCCAAAGATTCAATTGTCTTTGTTGTTGTTGTCTTATAATAAGAGTTGCTTTGGTTCCTTTTACATGAAATACCTAACTCTAACATTTAATTGCTTAATTATTTTCTTTACAACTCAAAGCATTGAGCAAAGACGAAGAAAGCAAATGAAACATTTTTACAAGATAATTTATAAAAGATAAAATAGTTAACTTATTGGTCAACTTCAAACAGCCAGGGATTTTTTACTTGCCTCACTGTGTCTCACTGATTCCTCACTTACATAAGGAATCTAAGAAGTTAGAAGATGCAGAGAATAGAAAAGTAATTAAGGAGTGAGGGATGGAGAAAACAACTAGATTATAAAGAACTCAGATGTTTGGTTAGATAATGGACAGAGGGACAGGAGTTTGGCCTAGTGTTAGAGTGTTTGCATAGCATGCACAGAGCTCTGAGTTCTACTCTCCTGTACCACATACACAGAAAAAGCCAGAAATGGTGCTATAGCTCAAGTAGTAGAGCATTAACCTTGAGAAAGCCCAACAGTGCCCACACCTTGAGTTCAAGCCCCAGGACTGGAAAAAAAAAAAGGAAAAGAAAATGGACAGACTTTAGGGCTTAATGCACAGGCAGGAAACTTATTATATATCTGAATAGTGTTCGCTGTGTTTCTACAAACTCACCTGACAGTATATCTGGAAACAGAACAACATAAAAGATAATGCATGAAAGCTATTCGTCAAAGTGAAAATACATTATTGTTACAAAATTTGAACCATGATAAAATTTTTATGATTTTTAGAAATTTCCTAACTACCCTAGAGATAAAGAATATATAAAAGAAATAAATATACTGTGAGCATTTTTTTCCAGTTTTTTCTATGTATATGGTACCTAGGAATTGAATTCAGGATTTCGTACAAGCTAAGTAAGCACTACCAATAGGCCACGCTCCAGGCTCCAGAGCCTAACTTTTGAAACATGTTTTTGTAAAATAGAAAAATCCTTTTAATTGTGGTCTGACTATCTTGGAGCAGGAAATTAAAAATCTCAAATCTGCTTCCTGAATAGCTGGTATCACAGAACATTCTACATATTAATTAGAAGATGAGAAGTGAACCATTGGAGTTTTTCTGCAGGCCTAGGCCATCCCCTGGTCTCTTCTCAGGCCATACATTTTATTTTGGGAGCAGTGATCTTGTTATATGAAATGGATTTAAAGTTAGTGATGTCTAAATGTCAGTGACTGAATTAGCAGACTTCCGTGTGAATCTATTCTTGAAAGACAGTTTCTAATGTTTTTAGCTAGACCCTGGAGCACTGGACATCTAAGCGTTTGATCTAAATACAGTAATCTTTGTAAGGACTTTATGTCTAACTGTGTCTTTAGCTGATTTAACTGGTGGTTGTTTAAACCTGTCTTCCTTGATAATAGCTATTTTTACAAACAGTGAGAATGGTCAAATAATCAAAACTGTAGATATAGTCTCTGATTAGAGAGTCCTGCTCTACTTATACTTCTGTAAGATCTGCACAGTGCACTGCATTTTAGGAGTGTCAGAATTCTGTTGATTGTGACATTTTCCTCTGTTCATGTGTACTACACATTTCTTACATGTCTCTTTCTTGAAATGTTAAACTAGCCAGAAAACTTGGCTCCCGTCTTTGAATTGCATCTATATGGAATGTGGAAGATTATTGTCTAAGGCAATTAAAAGAATTTGTTTCCTTTGCTGCCTTTTTTGTTTTCTTTACCTTTCTCTTGTTTGTAAATTTACTTGTTTGGAAAACTGTAACGGGAGGGCAAACAAAGGGTCATACAAAAGCCATCAGTGA
Organism: Megascapheus bottae; assembly: GCF_031878675.1. NCBI lineage: Eukaryota > Metazoa > Chordata > Mammalia > Rodentia > Geomyidae > Megascapheus > Megascapheus bottae. The sequence continues at coordinate 3,417,131 of NC_143517.1, forward strand.
TGACCATTTGACAATATGTTGAAAATTATAATTATCTATACAATCTTTGGGTGAAGACTAGAGGGAAAAACAGAGAGGGGAACAGAGACACTGTTCAAAAAGAAATATATTCATTACCTGACATATGGAACTGTAAACTCCTCTTTCTGTGTACATTACTTTTACAATAGCATATATGTGCTCATATACACACATATCTCTCTATTATAGATAGATAGATAGATAGATAGATAGATAGATAGATAGATAGATAGACCCCCCAGTTCAACAAAAAATTCTGTGCCTGGTGACATGTGACAATCATTTCAGCTGCCTGGAAGGCATAAGGTGGAGGAAAGCAGTCTAATTCTATAAGGAAAAATATGAGAAATCCACAACTGAAAAGTAACTGAATCAAAAGAATAAGGGAATGGCTCCAGTGGTAGAGAACCTATGTAGCAAAAGTGCTTCCCCAAATTCCATCTCTAAATTATGCTGCAAATGATACATTTCATGTCCCCCAAATGTGGGGGATGTATATTACCTGGAGTTAGCTACTACATGACAGAAAAGGCATAGCCATCTTCTTCAGACATCATGAAGATGTGTGACCTTAGCACGACAGGGTAGGTATTTAATACTGCTTTCAATAGCTCAATCTGTTCATTTTACTCAATGACTGGATAATTTTATAGTTCCAACATTCAACTTCCACTAGACCTGTTGGGCTACAATAACATGATAAAGGCTAAGTAGAGGGGAGTGCCAATGGCTCTCACCTATAACCCTACCTACTAAGGAATTGAGATATGAGGTTAGAGGTTTCAAGTAGATCATGCAGACAAATCCCCAAATCTCTTATTTCCTATTAACCAGCAAAAAGTAGAGATGTGGCTGAAGTAGTACAAGACCAGCTTTGTATGGCAAAAGGTAAGCAAGTGCATGAGGCCTTGAGTTCAAGCCACAGTCCTGCTGCTCCCCCCCCCCACATACTCTCATACACAGACAAGTTAAGCAGGGATTTGTAAAAGGATTAATTTATATCTTTTTATACTACATAATATATTTAGTATATTATATTTTCATAAGCAATTACCATTAGTGTCAGTCATTCACCCCTGGACCAGCAAGTAATATCTAAATATGAGAGATGAGAATAAAAGTTATCTTCCATGTGTAGGAAGTAAATATCACTGCCCACTTTTTTTTTTTTTTACCAATCCTAGGGCTTGATCTCAGGGACCTGGAACTGTCATTGGACACTTTTTGCTCAAGGCTAGCACTCTCCCACTTGAGTCACACCACCAGTTCTACCTTTTTCTGTGTATGTGGTACCTCGGAATCGAAACCAGGGCTTCATGTATGCCAGGCAAACATGCTACCACTAAGCCACATTCTAGGCCTCCACGTTGTTTCGAAAGGAGAGATGGATAAATTTTAGAGTTGGATACAACAGGTTCTACATCTCTGTCTAACTTTAATATTGTAATTTCTTCCCCAAAGATGCTGAACTCCTAGATTTGGGAACCCCCCACACAATGTCTCTAAGCTCTGCTTTCTCTTTATGTGTATATATCTAGGGAGAGTGCATCCCAGTTCTGAGCAGCTTTGTGACCACCTGAGGATCTAGACTGGGCTGTTACCATGATCCCTTTTAGTGTTATTAAATCTTTTTTCTTCAGATCAGAGTTTTCCCATCTATTTCTCAAGTTATGGGAAAATATCTGTAGTGGAATCAAAGACAAAAATCTTGTTCTGCTTACTGCTCGTGTCTGAGGGCTGGGCATTATAGGAGCACAGGAGGAATCCAGAGAAGTTTTATTTCCTCATAGCACAAGTCTTCTGAAAGTAAGTGTTTTAATGAATGTTGTTTCTCCTATTAAGCATGGATGGTAATCTTTATTATGTTACTTCCTAGGGATAGAAATCTGGTTAACCAGAACTCATTTTGTATGCTTGCCTGTGCAACATTCTTTCCATATAGTGGAATTGTTTATCACAGTTTATTGACCTTATCAAATTAGCACTGAACAACTCTGAATCCCATAACTAAAAGGTTAGTGCGAGGGGGAAATTACATTTACGTAAGCAAATTAGAAAGAGGAGCACAAGCCCCACAGGTGAAAACATTTATGTTTCAAATAATGTGCGCACAAGACAAGTGCTAAATTCTGCTTCGTTTATTACTTCTTTAACTGAGATTTAATTGGCCAGACTGCTCAAATCCATCTCACCTGATACATGAAGGGAACTGTAAGTGATTAGTGGGAGAGACAAGCAGGGTAGCAGTGTTTCATTTCACTGGGGCTTGATGAATTGAGTCTCTGCTCCACAGGGCCAAATTGGAAGACAGTCTTCACTGCTAAATCCCTTCCTCTCAGTTTTTGATGATGCAGGCACTAAAACAGTGTTCATGTTCTCCAAATTTTACATATTTCTAGATTTTAGTGCTATCTCAAGTATTAAAATCTAATTCAGACTATTTGGTTAATATATTAAATAACTGGTCCTTGAGAAGTACTTTATGATTAACACAATGCAACAGACCCCCTGTAGTATTTAGCAAGTATATTTTCAATAGTTTTTAATTCTTGTAAGTATATGATGTGCTATTAAAGGATAAAGCAAGTCAAGAAATACATGTGTCTATTAAATTTATGAATATAGTTATACTTAAGCAGTAAACGGGACTGTCCATAGGATTGGATGAATGTGTGATAAAATAATTACGACATAATACACTATTTTATTGTCTTTTAGTATGTTAAGAAAAATGTATTTTATGCTATTCTTAACAAGAAAAAGTAGTAAAGAGTAGAAGTGTTAAATCCTGTAGAGGTGTGAGCCAAATATTATAATCCCCAAAACAAACAAATTGAGGGATCTGGATACAACTTTCACATCAAAAGAATAAGTGATTTGTATGAGAAGGAAAGGGGGGAAGGGTGGTCTCTACACTTATTAATGAGATTGGTGACAACTGTGCTTACCAAATATGTTCTCAAGGGTCACAAAAGTGTCCAAATATTTGCATGTGAGCCTGCATGCATTTAAACTCTGTTGACATTTACCTGAGATATGAGAACCATGAAAAAGCAAAATGAATATAAATACTGCTGAAAAGTAAATAACCAAGTGAAATAAAGTTGAAAACTTTGCTCTGAGGATTACTATAATTTTCCTATGTCTTTGCCACTGGCTGCGACAGCCCATGTCATGGGTAGAATGGAAACCATACAGAGTCTAGGGATGAAGCTAAGGCAGAGTGCACATTTGTTACAGTAAACAAGGAACTGCTTCCTAATTTAATGAAGAGGGTTTAGAATATTTGTGGGCTTTTGAAAACGAAGTAAAGACTTCTAGCCATAAAGACAAAGCTTTTGGCCGAGGCTCAAGTTCTATCAACATATTATAACTCTTCCCTCATTCTTTACTATGCTAATAAATTAAAATTAGGCTCTGGGTCAGCTCTGGTTCAGAATCCCTGATATCTTTGCTCAGCAATGGTTTCTTTCATTTAGCTCTCACTCTCACCATTCAGCTCAATTTGTGAATAGTCAGCTATTGAATTAGTTATTCAGAATTGGTTATGGTGTTACTTATATATTTTTATGGCAGAATGGGTTGTCCTAGTGTCTCACATTCTCTACAAGTATTGTTTGTCTTTCTTCTTTCTATCATTAATAGAAATAGAACAAGGTCTTGATTGGAAGTCCAGAGAGGCCTGTTACCCATCTTGGACCATGAGCCCAAATCCACCTTTTTCCTTTACAAATTGCCTCTTCTTGGGTATCTCTCTTACAGAAAAGTAAAACCCACTAAAACAGGAAGCATGGGCTTAGTAGAGTAAATCAGGAAGGGGTCTCAAAGAGGAGAGTTGTAAGGTCAGGTTGTGCCTGCTGTGCAATGCTGGTGTCTTCTATTTGCCAAGGTCAGGAAAGGCTGGATTCTCAGGTAAGAGAAGCTGTGAACTGTTATCTCAATCAGTAAAGAAATGAAACATTTCATACTAATGAGGCAAGAGCCACCAATTTTTCAAAGAAACTGACAACTGTGCTAGGCATTAGTGGGGCACGCTGATACTTGAGGGAATATTACAGAAATAGATCTTTTTAGAAATCTATTCTATTTGAAGATCCATACATTTGTGGAAAAGAGAAAAGCTATAGTGGCACCAAAAGAGTCCTCAAGTATTATGAAATATTCTGATCATTCTCCTTCTCCCTGTCTGTCTGTCTGTCTCTGTCTATCTCTGTCCTCTCTCTGTGTCCTCTCTCTCTCCCTCTCTCTCTTCTTTTCTCTCTCTCTCTACATATATATATATATATTCTATATTACTTATGAGCAGAAATACTCTGCTCCTGCCTGCCTTCAAGGATATTCATACAGGAAATATTATGGAAAGGGGCAGAGAGGAGTAACCTTTGGAGCAAAGTCAGGTTTAATTATTGTCCTGAAAAGAGAGAGAATTGCTAACAATAGATAATATGTTTGGATCTCCTAAGCTCAGAGACCCTCTCCTGTAATACCTTCTACTGCATGTACAAATGTGCAACACTCAATGTTTTGCTATATCAAGTGTTTGCTGTGTGATGTAATGATGAATGAAATCATCATGTCTTTGATTCAAGAATATTGTATCTTCTAATTAAAGTAAAGTGATGTCTGAGCCATTAGCCATCCAGTTGGACAGGGAAGCTAAAAAGATGACAGAGATATGGCTTTTGAGTACATGAAGAATTACATTCTCAGGAATGAGGGTGATGATTGGAGAAAAGTCCCTAGGTATCAGCAGTAAATATTCTTATTCAGTTTGAACTACCAGGACATAATGTTCTCCTTTACTTTCTTGCCTACTCTTGAGAACAATTTGAGGTTCCAAGTGGAAAACTGAAAATTAAGTTTAATGACAGATAATTCATTGGTACACTGAATATTTCATGTTGCTCCTCAGACAAGCTTCTAACCAGTCTGGCATCATCCTGAATTGGCTAGATATTTGCTTTTATTTTTCTTGAAGTGGCAGAAAGTTCTCTTTCAAACAATGGTTATCCATAAGTTTCTACAATGAACACTGAGGGAGGTAATTCACAGCCAGTAGGAGTGGAAACCATGGGAACAGTGAGATTTTTTTTTTTAACGTAGTTCATAGGAGAGCTGAGAGGAGTTTACATAATGTCCCTAAGGGCTTCATTATAGGCCAGTGGCTATGCTTTAAAGGAAAGCAAATGCCCCTGGCTCATACACCAAGCAAAAGTATCAACTTAATCTGTGCTTGCTCTAATCATTCTCACCTTTCTTGGGGAGGTATGATAAGCGATGAAGTGTCTCCAAACTCCTTTTATTCTCCACAGACCAAATACTCAATAATACATATGTGCAGGGAAAATTGAGCCAGGAATATACTGACAATTTTGTTGCTTCTTTTCATTGGAAATTAGTTTGTTTCCTTCTGTGTCTGAGGGGAAACGAGAGCTTGCATTCAGCAGACAACACTTAGGAATCATTTGTAATAGGATCTTGATGGTTAAGCCCTTTGGACCAACTCAATGAGTGCATTGTAGTTGTTACTTATACATCTGTATATGTAGAGAAAATTGATGAATTGTATGTCTTATGTGTCTATCTCATAAGACTCGAAATATTCTCTATTGAGAAGAACAAACATATGCAAAAAAGGTCATAGTCTGGTAAATTCATCAGCTGTAGGAACCTTTTGAGCAATGCTCTAAGTTGCTGGTCACCTTGGTTAACTGGAATATTTGACCAGGAGAAGCTGGCTTTTAGCAAAGGCATCGTTGAGATTTTAGACTCCTTGTATCCAACCAAACCCAACCACTAACTCTTTGATAGCACCCTCTTGTAAATCAGAATATTCATAGAAGTTTTTGGTGACTCAATTATAAATGAATACAAAGCTCTGAGAAATAATAAAGAACTGTAGCATCTACAAAATTTCTCCAGTAAAATCATTCTTAAAGACATACTGTGATATTGTAACAAAGGTATTAACCAAGACAGAATCTTTTCATATTGTACAGATTCCATTATTTTTTTTCTTTTTGCTTTGTTGTTGTGTAGAGTTTCCTATAGTTTTAGAATAGGAACATAAGGATGTCATATCCATTATACTCTCTTGTTCTTTCATAACTTTCCACACACTCTGCATTGATTTTTGGAAATAGAATTTTCAAAACAGTTTGAATCACCTTAAAATGATATAATGAATGATATTATTTAAGTTTTCATGAACTCAGCTGTTGGTGGCTCATATTTATAATCCTAGCTACACCAGTTGCTAAACTCGGAACCATGGTTTGAAGCCACTACAGAGTGCAGCTCAGACAGGAAAATCTATGACACTCTTTTCTTTTTGCCAGTCCTAGAGCTGGAACTCAGGACCTGATCACTGTCCCTGAGCTTCTTTTGCTCAAGGCTAGCATACCAACCATTTAAGCCACAGTACCACTTCCACATTTTCTGTGTATTTGGTACTGAGGAACCGAACCTAGGGGACTTCATGCTTGCTAGCCAAGTACTCTGCCATATTTGCAGTCCTCAAGTGGGAGAGCTAAGGGACAGCAGGCAGGCCTTGAGCTCAAACTCCAGAACCCACACATGCACACAAATGTTATGCCAATAAAATATTACATTATAGACTTTTGTAGTATCAGTCTAATAAATTCTGTTGTGGTAGCTAATGCCTAATGTTGTTTCTATATGTAATTACACTCACTTTTTGAATACAGCTGTAGGGGTATCCCTTGTGATGACATCTGAAGTTGTTCAGGGTTTTAATGGTGGGAAGTGTAAGTTCATAAGTTCAACCATGGCCACAGATATATTGTAAACTGGATTTGTTGGACTTGGATTTAAGATTTGGTCATAATATTCTCAGATTGAGCCTGTCTACTGATTCTTGTTACTCTTCCTATTTTTACAACTACGGCAAGTATTTACAGCTAAGTAATTTTATCTGCTTTCTATGAATAAACTTAGAAATTGACTCTTTTTACCTTCTATCCTCTGTGTCTCTTGCAAAATCCAAGTTGACAGTATTTCTGCTGAAACAATTTTCTTAATTAGTTATAAATTGCTGGTGTTTTTCAAAGTATTTAATCCATTAGCCGAAGCCATTGCCTGAAGATTACTGAGCTAAACCTCTATTTTGGTATCTGATGAGATGTTGACAGCAGATTATTCCTTTAACATTCCTAGACATTCTCCAATTTGGTTGTGAAGATCTCTGAGTCATATTTTTTGGTAGTTATACAAATATTTTTCTACTTAACATGCCAGTTTATGAGTAAAAGACATTCTCTGCCTATGATCCATCTAGCTGTACTACATCCATCCTCCCAAGAGATCTGATTCCATTTTTACATAGGTACATTGAATTTTATGATTATATTTGCTTATGATTCAATTGCTTATCTGTACCCCCTCCTTTTCATTTTATTCCCCTTGAGAGGATATGTTTCATCTTCCTTCCTGCTATTCATTTTGTTAACCTATTGGTTGATTGTTCTAATCTTTTGAAAGGATCCAATATATGAATTTAAAATTTTTTATCTGAAACTTTCAGCAAGAGATTGCACAGACCTTTCACTAAGCCAAATTTCAGAAAAGATCTAACTTTCAGCATTTTGTACTCTAGAAAAGCTAAGAACATTTTTAAGAATCATGCCATTCTGTTTCATATTAACATCTTTGAAGTTCAGAATTCTATTAGCAGTGAAAATTGATTAAGATCTTTTTCTGGAAAGCATAGGACATTCATTTTCAATATGCTCATCACAGTACTTTCAAATCTCCTCATCGGTTCCAAAATGTTCTGGTATTTTAGATACCTATGGAAATAACACTGCTTCCTGTACCAATACCTGTGTTAATGTTTTAATGCAAAGTATAACAAATCAAGTTACCACATATATAGTGATATTACACAAAACCGCTTTGTTATATCATAATTATGTAAGTCAAGAATTCAGGTTTCGGTAAGCTGGGGACTCAGTTCAGTGTTTCACAAGGCTGTAGGCAAAACTTTTCCTTCTCCAAAATGTGTCAATTTTCTTCTTTAAGGCCAGTATACCCATGCACATGCATGTATGTACACATGTATGTATGTTCATATGCATGGATGTATATATGTATGCATGTATATTGTTTCCAAGTTTTCTAAAAGGCTTTCCTGATTACGCTCCTTAATGATAACGTTTCTTTGAATTTCTTGAAGTCAACTGTTTGGGGAACTATATTTATATATTCTTTGATTCCTATTATGCTCAGGATCAATGAGTTATGTAAATTTATAAACCATTGAATACCATGCTAATTTTGAATTGGACTTTCAATATTTCATTTTCTTCAACAAAGGTTAATACTTGATAATTTCTTTTTTTCACATATTTTTATTGTAATTAATAGGTTACATTATATTCACCAGACAGAAGGTGCATTGCTTCACAAACATTGATACCCCTTCTCATATTTTGGTGTCCATTTCCCTTCCCCTACCCCCTACCCTCTTCACAATTTCTAAACAGTTCTAAATACTATTACATTTCACAGTTTTATCAAACATCCATATGCTAGGTATCCTGTAAGTAGCCAATATTTATTTCTTGCATTCTAGAAGCTGATTTGTTTTTGCCAGTTCTGGTATTCAAATTCAAGGCCTGAGCACTGTCTTTTGGTTTTTCTCAAGACAAGTGCTCTACCACTTGAGTCACAGCACCACATCAGGCTTTTTCTGTGTATGTAGTACCAGGGAACTGAACCCTGGCCTTTGTGCATCCTAGGCAAGCACTCTATACTAGGCCACGCTCCTGGCCCTAAAAATCTTAAAGAACCAACAGATTTACACTCAAGGGAAGACCTGCTTCTTGGGGCATAAATGGCCAATATACTGCTTTCATGGGGAAATGATAAAGAGGGCAGACACAGTACTTTCATAAAGTAAGTATCTGAATAGCATATTATAATAATTTACAAATCAATGAGTGTTTCCTATATACTGCACAGTGCTTGTCAAGTTTAGGCAGCCAAAAAGGAATTAATGAAGTAAAGAAAGAGGAAATTAATGTGAACAGATATACTGAAAGAGGAATAATACTGTAGGGATTGTACATCTCATATTCTGAAATATATCTGTATAGTTATATAATAGACATACTTTTAAAGAACTATAGTAATGTTCTCACTATCTGAGAAAAATGACTAATTAAGGCAATACCAAAGTATTGAATCATTTTATTAATTAGGGTATAAAAAAGTTCAGTTTCCCAAGTGTATATAGTTTCCCGAGCGTATAAACTCTCAAGCATCTTGCAAGTTAAAATTTTTTCTTACCAAATAGTCCAACATACATGTTCTCAATTGAGAGACAAATTCCTTCCACACAGTAGCTTAGAAATGTATCTTATAGCACTATCATCTGACACAGAATTGGTACAAAGTGAATCTAAGTAGAAGAATAAGACAGAGGAACTTAGAATGAACAATCAAAAATCTTTATGCTAACATCCCATTAATAAGTTATAGTCATATGGTTACAATTCACAAAGGAATATTAGAAATAAAGCCCTTTGGAAATTTAGTATTTGTCAGTTTCATTTACTAAAATTCTCTTTAAATATATGTATTATTTTCTCTTGCTTTCTTGGGGCCAATTTTTTTTATGATTGAAGTATCATATTATATGATCATGTTTATTAATATTATGAAATTTTAATCCAGAGATAGCTTTGAGAATTCATGTTTATTCTTTGATTTTGTAGAGAGAAAAATTGAAAAGGTTAATCTTTTTTTGTTTTCTGTATGTAATACCTTTCTTAGATTCTAACAAGGCCAATAGCAAATATTCCTTACTCTTTAGAAGTTTAAATATACTCTTCATTAAAGTGCTTACCAAATCTCATGAAGAAGGAAAATTATAGAGCAAATATGCAATGCCTAAATATAATTTCACTGATTTTTGTGCAGTCTTTAGGAAATTACTGAATTATATTTTAATTTAATCCACACAAGGTATGGAATTAAATTCCATATCTTACTAATGCAAGGAAGAGAAGTAATTAAAAAGTCCTAGGCCTATGTTGCCTCCAAATTTATGTACACTATATAAATTGCCAATATATATTAGCAGGGGATTTACTTTCTCAATAATGTAGTAAGTAATTAAATACCAGAATTTATTTAAAATGAAATTGTCTATTTATAAATACATAATTCTCTTCAATCACAAACATATATTAAACTTTAATGTCTTAAGCACATTTTCTTAACATTTATTCCTGTGAATTTGCTTTCAGCGAATTAATTGCCAGTAATGTGTGGGGAAAATTAGTAATCTGTGAAGAGGTATAAATATCTTAATCCTGGTACCCAAGTATGTGACACTTTACATGGGGAAAGCAGAATTTTTTACAATAAGAATGTTATGTGTTGAAATAAGGACTTTGTTTCTTGTTCAAATCTATCCATTGTGATCACGACATTGATAGATATACATTGTAAATTGATATGATGAATTCAAATATGTTTGCACAACTACTTAGATACAATATTTTAAAAATAAAATAAAGATGGAGAATATTTTAGACTAGGGGAAGGAAGGAAGTAGAGTGTCAAGGAAAGACAGAAAAAGTGGGGAAGACAGGAGAGAGAGACACACAGAGAGAGAGAGAGAGAGAGAGAGAGAGAGAGAGAGAGAGAGAGAGAGAGAGAGAGAGAGAGAGAGAGAGAGAGAGAGAAACAGATCATCTGGTGTGATCAAGGAAATTTATAACCAGTGGAACTAAAATATAAACAATGTTTGCTGTTTTAAGCCATCTAGGGCTGAAATAATGTTTTCATAGTCACTAGAAGAAACTAATATAGATTTTGATATCTGAATGTGAAGTGCCATTATAAAGTATCAAAATTTGCACTTGTTTACAAGTTTGATTCTAAGGTATTACATAATAATAATAATTTTCCCCATCTGCATTCTGCCATGAGTTTTGAGTGGAAAATCAAGGAATAGAGATCTAACTCAGAATACCAGGGAAATAGGAAATGGTGAATAAAAAAAATTGCTTTTTGATGTCTTAATAGAGCATGCTTCTCAAAGCACTGCTAAGAATATTATCTGAATAGAAAAGGAAAATATTTCTACTTTGAGAATCTTGAATTTCTTTGAGAATCTTCTTAAGATTCCACAAATACACACTTCTACCCCAGAAGAGGTAAGAATCCTGAGTCTCAGAAATATTATTTTCTACATGAAAATCCTCAAATTTTCCACTTTCAGTACTAATTTACTTCACTGAGGATTTTTCTGAAAGTTAAAATTGGGGTTTACAACATGGTATGTATAGATCATGACAGATTTATCTGCAACAATATCAAATGTCTATAAAAATGTAAGTACCAGGGACCGGGAGTTTGGCCTAGTGGTAGAGTGCTTGCCTACCATGCAGGAAGACCCAGGTTCGATTCCTCAGTACCACGTACATAGAAAAAAAGCTGGAAGTGGTGCTGAGGCTCAAGTGGTAGAGTGCTAAGCCTTGAGAAAGTCCAATGACAGTGCTCAGGCCCTGAACCCAAGCCCAGGACTGGCAAAAAAAAAAAAATGTAAGTACCAGAACAAAGCCTCCCTCCAGAACCTGAGCAGATGGTACTTTTCGGCAACAAAGACCTGACAGCTCCAGACAGAGCCAGACAGAGCCTGCGCAAGCCCAGAGCCATCACCCGGCCATGTGCGGACCTGCCAGCTTCACGGAAACAGAAAATCCAAGAATTTGTGAGTACCTCCATGGAGACGGATCCACCTCTGCTCACAGAACAGCATTAGGAAGGAATGCCCTCCACGACCAGCTGACAGCAGCGCCATCTTGACTGCTGGTAAAGACCCTGCCAAACCAACTGGAGCCTGAGAAATGGTGCTGGCAGAGCCATCATTCAAAAGGGCAAAGGCTTTCCCAGAGGGAGCTTAACCGGACATCCATCCCCAGCGCTAGTGGAAGTTCCTCCCCCTGGGCGGGGCCGTGTTCCTGGTAAACAAAGCCACTTGCTGCTCCACCGGATTTTTTTTTTCTGCCCCATCAAACAAACTGACCAGAAAAACTGCAAAGCCAAATTGCAAGAGAAAAAGACTTTTTGAAGTGTTTGGATCCCAAATTTAGTGGAGAAACAAGTTTTTAATCCCGACCCCCCCCCCAAAATAAACTGAAGAATACCCCCCTTTTTCCTACCTTTTTTCACTTGCATTTTTCTATGGGGTTTTTTTAGTCATTTTACTTCCACCTTTTTTTTTCATGTTATGATTCTTTCCTTCTTCCTCTGGCCCACTCCCGTGCTTTCCTTCTGGCATTGTCATCATTCCTAGAAACATAGTACATAGTGACAGCACTGGGTACAGACTGGATACAAATGTTATTTATATTAATACAGTCACCTGATTTTTAATCTATTGGTTCTTAATCCTAGTATTTCTTGTCTAAGAACTCACAATTGTGTGGGATCTCCCTCCACCTTTTTTCTTGTTTTCCTTTTTTGTGTGTTTTTGATTATTTTTACCTTTTTAAAATTTTTATCATTGAACTCTCCTATATCTGCCTTTTTCTTTTCTTTATATATTCTGCTTATTACACTTCTCATTTTCATAAGTTTTATCTTGTTTTTTCTAAATTTTGTACTCAACTATTTTACCTTTCTATCACCTTAGGTCAGTTATCCTTACAATATCCCTTTTATTAATTACTATATTAATCTTACACTCCTACATTACTCTTTTCTTACATCCGCTCTTGTCTTTCATACTATTTTTCTATCTCTGGTCCTCTGTTCATCCTTCAACTTTTATAATGCATGGATCTACAGTTGATGATTGGTGAGCAATTCTGTATATCTAGGTGTTCAATTATACTGTAGGTCCATAGAGACTTAAATACAATAGAGATTGCATTGAGGAGTTTCTTTCATCATAAAACTGTGACTGGTGGTGGTACTAGATTTGTCTGTAAGTGCACAAAGAGAGAGAGAGAGTGATAATACCAATCAAAAATTGTGGACAACTATTGTCTGGGTTGGTTGCATATCTTTGCTATGGTAAATAGTGTTGCAATGAACATCATTGTGCTAGTGGATTTGGTATGACCTTGTTTCTGGACAATTGGGTAAATGCCAAGTAGTGGAATTGCTGGGTCATAGGGGAGTTCTATGTTTAGTCTTTTGAGGAACTGCCATAGTACATTCAATAGTTGTTGAATGAGTTTGTACTCCTACCAACAGTGTAGTAGTGATCCCCCTTGTCCACATCCCTTCCAGCATCTGTTGTTATTAGATTTCTTGATCATGGCCATTCTAACTGGAGTGAAATGGCATCTCAGTGTTGTTTTTATTTGCATTTCTTTTATGACCAGAGATAAGGTGGGACATTAATTTGTTGGTTTGCAATTTTTCAAATTTGTTAATGTAAGCACTCAGAGCTATAAATTTTTTGAGAGTACTGCCTTTGCTGCATCCCAAAGTAGCTGGTATTTTGGGTGCTCCTTTTTGTTAACTGTTGAATTTCTGCTCTGATCTCCTTGATGACCCATTGGTGATTCAACAATGTGTTGTTCAATCTCCATGATTTTTAGGGTTTTCGTTGGTGGACACTGGTGTTCAGTTCCATTTGATATCCTTGTGTTCTGAGAGAATGCATGGAATAATTTCAGTGTTTCTGAATCTGCACAGGTTTGTTTTATGCCCTAAAATGTTGTCTATTTTGGAAAATGTTCCATATGCTGCTGAAAAAAATGTATATTGTGTTGTTGCTGGATTTCATATGGAATAATTAAAGACACCATATAGCAAATATATATATATATATATATATTAGAGAAAAAAAGAGCACAGGAGGAATTTCAACACCAAACTTTAGACACTATTACAGAGCTAAAGTGACCAAAACAGCTTGGTACTGGCACAAGAACAGGCCTGAAGAACAATGGAATGGAACTGAGGGCCCAGTTATTGCCCCACAGACCTATGGGCACCTAATATTTGATAAGGGATCCAAAAAAGTAGAATGAAGATTTTAAAAAATTGAACAAATGAATTTTATATAATGAAATTGTGGAAGCAATCAGGGAAATGCCAACCAAAAAGAGCCCAGGTCCAGATGGTTTCAATGCAGAATTCTACAAGATGTTTAAAAATGAAATAACACCTGTACTCTTGAAACTCTTCTGAGAAATAGAAGCAGAAGGAACAATACCAAACTCATTTTATGAAGCTAATATTACTCTTATCCCCATACCAGGGAAAGACTAAACACAAAAGAGAAAACTACAGACCTATCTCTCTAATGAACACAGACACAAAACTCCTCAATAAAATACTAGCCAACAGAATCCAAAAACAAAATAAAAAAAATTATAAACTACTATCAGCAAGGCTTCATCCCACAGATGCAAGGCTGGTTTAACATCCATACGTCCACAAATAAGTTAATGTAACACATCGTTATCAATAGAGCTAAGGATAAGAATCATGTGATAATTTCTCTGGATGCAGAGAAGGCATTTGACAAAATATAACATCATTTCATGTTGAAATCACTAGAAAGAATAGGAATAAGAAGTACATTCCTTGAAATAATTAAAGCCATATATAACAAACCTACAGCCAGTATTATACTAAATGGTGAAAGAATGGAACCATTTACCTTAAAAATCAGGAACTAGACAGGGATGCCCACTCTCTCCACTTCTCTTCAATTTGTTCTGGAACCCTTAGCCAGAGCAATAAGGCAAGAAAAGGACATCAAAGGGATCCACAGAGAGAAAGAAGAAATTAAACTATCCTTATTGGCAGATGACATGATCCTATACGTGAGTGACCCAACAAGCTCCACTTCCAAACTCCTAGAATTAATAAACCACTTTAGCAAAGTGGCAGGATACAAAATTAACTTTCAGAAGTCAGTAGCCTTGTTGTATAGCAACAATACAAAAACAGAAGTCCAAATCAAGAAAATGATTCCATTCGCAATAGACCCCCAAAGACTAAAATATTTAGGAATTAACTTAACCAAAGATGTAAAGGAATTATTTAATGAAAACTATAAATCCTAACAAAAGAAATTAAAGAGGACACTAACAAATGGAAAGACATCTCATTCACATAGATAGGGAGAACCAATATAGTGAAAATGGCTATATTGCCAAAATTGATATACAAATTCAATGCAATCCCCATCAAAATCCCAAAGACATTCTTTACTGAAATAGAAGATACAATCCAAATGTTCATAAGGAACAAGAAAAGACATAGCATAGCCAAAACAATTCTAGGCAAAAAGAGCTATGCCGGTGGTATTACAATACCAGATTTCAAACTCTACTATAGAGCCATAATAACAAAAATCGCATGGTATTGGCACAAAAATAGAGCAGAAGATCAATGGAACAGAATAGGAGATCTAGAAATAGAACCACATACATATAGTCAACTTGTATTTGACAGAAGAGCCAAAGATATATAGTGGAACAAACACAGTCTATTCAATTGTTGGTACTGGCAAAACTGGGCAGCCACATGCAGAAAACTAAAAATTGACCCCAGCCTTTCGCCATGCACAAGCATTAACTCAAAGACGATCAAAGACCTCATTGTCAGACCAGAAACCATGAAACTGCTACATGATAGAATAGGAGAGATACTGGAACTCATAGGCACTGGTCAAAGATTCCTGATCAGGATCTCAGTGTCACAACAAATTGGAGATAGACTTGATAAATGGAACTACCTAAAAATAAAAAGTTTCTGCAGTGTTAAAAGTATAGCCACAAAAGTAGAGAGACAGCCAACCAACTGAGAAAAGATATTTACCAATAATACACCTGACAAATGCTTAATATCCAATATCTACAGTGAACTTAAGAACCTAAGCACTGCCCCAAACACAACAAACCATTCACTAAATGGGCAAGGGAACTAAAAGAGACATCAAAAGAATGATTAAAATAGCAGAAAAGCAAAGCAGAAAATGTTCACCATCCATGGTCATATAGGAAATGCAAATAAAAACAACCCTATGATGCCACCTTACCTCAACAAGAATGGCCAAGGTTTTGAATTCAGACAATGACAGATGCTGGTGGGGTTGTGGAGAAAACGGTACCCTACTGCACTGCTGGTGGGATTGTAAACTAGTTCATCCACTCTGGAAAGCAGTGTGAAGGTTTCTTAAAGAAATTTGACTTTCCCTATGATCCCACATACCACTTTTGGCATCTACCCAGAACATCATAAGCCAAGATATGATAAGGACACCTGCTCATCTATGTTTATCTCTGCACTATTCACAATAGCCAGGCGATGGAAACAATCCAGATGCCCTACTGCATATATATACATATATATATATATATGTATATATACACACACACACACACAATGGAATTCAACGTAGCCAACAAACAAGATAAAATAATAGCATTTGCAGGGAAGTGGATGCATGAATCTTGAGTGAGTCATTTTAGTGAGACAAGTCAAGACCAAGACCAAAGGAACAAAATGTGCATGATATCCTTAATATGTGGCTATTAAATCCAAAAAGTACAAGAGTGAGGATTCAAAAGTTGCATACCCAATGCTATGGATATGGTATTAGAAATATAAACACATCTACATAGTCATAAAAACTTGTAACTATATAGACATGTTTTATTACAAATTTTATTATGTATCTATGACATAGAAACCCGCAGCCTAATTTTAAAATGTGCATGATATCCTTAATATGTGGCTATTAAATCCAAAAAGTACAAGAGTGAGGATTCAAAAGTTGCATACCCAATGCTATGGATATGGTATTAGAAATATAAACACATCTACATAGTCATAAAAACTTGTAACTATATAGACATGTTTTATTACAAATTTTATGTATCTATGACATAGAAACCCGCAGCCTAATTTTGATTATGTTCTAAAATCTAAGTGCCAGTGATTTTATGTAGAAATTCCCTTCTTGAATACCTGTTTGTTAAACACGCCATTTGAAATATGATTTAAAGTCAATGTCAATAAATTCAGTAATAATAAAAATAGAATGGAACAGAGACAGTTTCTTCAACAAGTGGTGCTGGATCCTTCCTTGTCACCCTGCACAAGGATTAACTCTAAATGGATTAAACACCTTGAGGTAAAAGCAAATACACTGAAAACTTTACAGGGAAGAATAGGAGATAAAATAGGTCTCCTTGGCACAGGTTGAAAGTTTATAAGAACCAAGAAACACAACAAATCAGAGAAAGTCTGGATAAGTGGGACTGCATTAAACTGCAGAGCTTCTGTATCGCAAAAGACATAGTTTGCAAATTAACTAGAAAGCCTACAGAGTGGGAGAAGTTCTTGACTAACCATAAAACAGACAAAGGCCTCATATCTAACATATATCAACAGCTCAAAAAATTGAATCACTCCAAAACTAATCTCCAAGGAAACAACCATCCCATTAAAAGATGGGCCAAAGACTTAAAGAGAGTGTTTTCAGAAAAAGAAATAAGAAGGGCCTATAGACACCTGAACAAATGCTTGATATCTCTGGCCATAAAAGAAATGTAAATCCAAACAACTCTAAGTTCCACCTCACTTCAGTTAGAATGGCCAGGATCAAGAAATCTAATTACAACAGATGCTGGAGGGGATGTGGCCAGGAGGGATCACTACTACACTGTTGGTAGGAGTGCAAACTCGTTCAACTACTATGGAAAGCAGTATGGCAGTTCCTCATAAGACTAAACATAGAGCTCCCCTACTATCCAGCAATTCCACTACTTGGCATTTACCCAATAGTCCAGAAACAAGGACATATTAACACAACGATGTTCATTGCAGCACTATTTACCATAGCAAAGATATGGAACCAACCTAGGTGTCCCTCAGTTGATGAGTGGATCAACAAGATGTGGTATTTATACACAATGGAATTCTATGCTGCTGTCAGAAAGAATGACATTGCCGTATTTGTAAGGAAATGGAAAGACTTAGAAAAAAATCATAGTAAGTGAAGTAAGCCAGTCTCAAAGGAACATAGGCCCAATAGTCTCCCTCATTTGTCATAATCAGTAGAAACCTTGGGCTCTCCTAGCAGAGATTTACAATATAACAAAATCTAGAGACATTAGGCCAAATAGTACTACACTAAATGTAAGGAACTCCAGGAGAAGGAAACAAAAGCCATATAATGAGTGACTGTTGTCCTTAATGTACTTTGTTATCCCTCATCTCTTTTGCTGTCCCTTGGTTATCTCATATTGTTACAGTATTTCACTTTGTTATCTGATATATTCAATATATGTGTATTTGGTTATTTGAAATTGGATAGGGAAGAGGGAAAACAAGATGAGGGGTGGGGATGGGGGAGGGAAATGGGGATCAAGACATGAGAAAGGGTATCAATGTATGTGAAGTAATGCACCTTCTATCTGGTGAATATAATGTAACCCTTCTATTAATTACAATAAAAACACATGAAAAAAAGAAAAAATCATTTTAGGTGAAGTAAGCCAGACTCAAAGGAACATAGGCTCAATGGTTTCCCTCATTTGTCATAATCAGTAGAAACCTTGGGGTCTCCTAGCAAAGATTTACAATAGAACAAACTGTAGATTCATAAGGTCATATAATATGATGCTAAATGAAAGTACCTCAGGATATAGAAACAAAAGCCATATGATGAGTAATTGTTGCCCTTAAGGTACTATGTTATCTCTCATCCCTTTTGCTGTCCTTTGGTTATTTAATATTGTTACAGTACTTCATCTTGTTATCTGATATACTGGATATGCGAATTTGGTTATTTGAAATAGGATAGGGAAGGCGGGAAAACAAGATGAGGGGTGGGGTTAGGGGGAGGGAAATGAGGACCAAGCCATGAGTAAGGTTATCAATGTCTGTGAAGTAAGGTACCTTCTACCTGGTGAATATAATGTAACCCTTCTTTTAATTACAATAAAAATACAGGGAAAAATTGTAAGTACCACCGTACGTATATTATATGTCTTTTTGACCATTGATTCAATGAATGTTAATTAAAAATTATTTAAACACCCAAAACTGAGAAATAATGGTACTATTGTAGAGAGTTGAAAAGTATTCATTTACTGTAAGTGATGTAATATTTGTAATATTTTTAATTGTGTAAGTAAATAACACAAATTACCATTGATATTGAAGAGAATGTATTATTTATGTACAGATAGAATCTAATGAGCATAGTCTCAGTTTCACAGCAAGATCCTTCTTGGTAAAAGAAAAACACTAAATAATATAGAGCCTAAATAAATGCTAAATAGAAATTCACGTTTAAAGTCTTTTAGAAGGAAGAGCTGATGTTTTTTTAAAGCAATCTATGAGTAGACAAATTATTTTCAGAAAATACCACATATCTATTTTAATAACTTGTTCGCTTTCATTGTGGTTATTTCGTTGTTTGCCTTTATCAAACCATGGTTTTAAGAGTTCCTCTCCTTCATATTCTTTTTACTTGTTAATAATTTTTTGAAAAGCTTTATGTGTGTGAAGTGTTTGTTCTCTGAAATTATGTGGGAAAGTTGCTGTCATATTATTGCATTCCTATAACATGGAAATGAATTTTATGAAAAATGACATGATTTTATTTATTTATGTATTGCTTTTAAATACATATATATTTCTTAAGGTATTAAAACACACATTATTTTCCCCAACATAACTCTCCACAATTATAGTTACAGAGTTGTAATGGAAAATTGATGCAGATTATTGATGGACAATATCAATTACATCTCTGCTATAGTAATAAATATATTATGACGTACTTGAATTAAAATAGCAAATCAAGTAAATGCTTGCTTTGAATACTTATAAAATGAATTATTTTACAATAACAATAACTAAATCTTATCCTTTAGTGTATTATAAGCTTGTAAGATTTTTGGCCGGGAGTTTGGCCTAGTGGTAGAGTGCTTGCCTAGCATGCACGAAGACCCGGGTTTGATTCTTCGGTACCACATACATAGAAAAAATCTGGAAGTGGTGCTGAGGCTCAAGTGGTAGAGCTCTAACCTTGAGAAAGTCCAAGGACAGTGCTCAGGCCCTGAGCTCAAGCCCAGGACTGGCAAAAAAAAAATAAGCTTGTAAGATTTGATTTCAACAAGTCATTGATATAATTTTTTTCTTTGTGAGTGTTTAAATGATGTGTTATAATAGCGTTTTTTTTTTGTTTTTTACCATGAACCTGGTCAAACCAAGTTCAAAATTGGATTTAAACACATTATAATATAATCAATTAATTTCACAAATTGCTTCATAAATCAATTTAGCAAGCCAAAGGAAAATTAAAGAATAGCAATCAATTAAATTGTTTAGTGAAAACTTTAATTATGTGAGGACTTGGGTTAAATATAGAAGGAAAAGGAAACTCTTTGATCATATATCCAGGTTTTTGTACTCAATTTGTTTTGTTCATTTTTACATGTTTTCTTATTTTCTCACACTTCTGTACTTTTTTTCTATTTTTAATTTAGTTTTATTGTCAAGGTAAAGTACACATAGGTTACAGTTACATACATAAAGTAATGAGTCCATTTCTTGTCAAACATTGTTACCCCTTCTCTTGGTTTTCTCTCACTGTCGTATTCTGAACAGAAAGGTAGATATAATTGTACAACTGAGGCCACTTGGCTTCAAATCTTTCCAGTATTTTGTAAAGTTGTCATCTTTCTACCTTCCTGAATTGGTTGAAACTATTCTCCTGTGGATAAGTGTTTGGTACGGCAGAGTCCTCAAATGCTGTATAATTTTATTTCTAAGTCTTCTTTATGTTAATTAGAAATGAATATATATATATCCACATTACCTGCTTTCTTTGTGCATCTCTCTTTTTCAAACACACACATACACACACACACAAACAAGCCTACTATAATATTTACTGCCATATCTCTGCATCAATATAACTATTACTGGCATATTTTAGATAGGGAAAATATTTTTAAAATATACTCATTACTTGAGTTATGAAATTGTAACTCCTATGTGCAACATTTTAATAATGATAAACTTAATATTTTAAGGAAAGGAAAAATATGTTTCCTGGCCATTATGTACCTTGGCCTGCTCTTTATCGATCACCTTAATTTTCATTCATCCTCCTCCAGACTCACAGTCATACTCTTCACAAAGTCTACAGATGACAAATACATATAATGTGACTAAGTTCCTAGTTTGAAACTTTGCTGTAGAATGACACCTCCAAACTGTTTGCTATTGTTAGGATGTGGACAGTCACCTTCAAAGCCAATGTATGACAAGTTTAACAAAAGCTTCAGTAGGTAGGATCTAGTAGAAGAAAGCTTGATTTGGGGGACATACCCTCAGAGTTGATACTGGATCAGTAATTTCTCCTTTCACCATCTAGTTCCTAATGGCTATTTGCTGAAAAGCTTACCTCTACCCTGGACTCTCGCCATGATCTTTTTGCTTCACCACCAGTCCAAAAGAAATGGAGCCAAAGGACTATGGAGTGAAATATCTAAAACCATGAGCCAAAATAAATCTTTCATGCGTTAAGCATATTAAAATACTCCAACTCTAATGTAATCTTCAACTTTTTTAATCCATCTCTTTCATTGCACCTCATTCATTTTACAGTACTTAGCAAGATTAAATTCTACGATCTATTGCTACTCTTTAGCAGGTATCTTTACTCATTTGCTTCTTGTTTCTTTTTTTCCCCCAATGATGAAGATCTTTTCTAATTTATTTTTTAAATTTAATTTTATTGTCAAGATGATGTACAGAGGGGTAAGTTACCTGTGAAAGGTAATGAATACATTTCTTGGCTAACACCATTTCCTCCTCCCATGTTTCTCTCCCATTTTCCTCCCCACAGCTTTCCGCATCAAATGGTAAAAGTTCATTTCTTTTGTTTAAAAGAATTCAAACTAGGGCTGGGAGTTGGGCCTAGTGGTAGAGTGCTTGCCTAGCATGCATGAAGACCCAGGTTCTATTCCTCCGTACTACATACATAGAAAAAAGCCAGAAGTGGTGCTAAGGCTCAAGTGGTAGAGCTCTGGCCTTGAGAAAATTCAAGGCCCTGAGCCCAAGCCCAGGACTAGTAGAAAAAAAAAGAATTCAAACTAAATCAGTTTCACTTCTTTATACTTTTCCTAATTATTTGAATATAGCTGAAGCAAAAGCAGTCATGTTTTGGGGCCTGGTCTCCATCTCTGGGGCCTGTTCAACATTCTGTCTCAGAGGCTATTAAAGGGCTGTGGCCAGGCATTCCTCATATACCTCTCCTGAGGTATTTGCATTCCTTGCATACCTCTCTTGAGGTATTTTTGTGTACGTGACTCAACTGAACCCCATTCCCTCACACTTTCCTGCACCAATCCCACCTGGTACCTGAAAGATTGCCCTGACCCTTAGTGATAGCACCTTGGCCATTTTTCTATTGGCTGCTCTCCCCTTCCCCAACTCCTCTTTCCCCCACAGTATATAACTAAGTGCCCAACACAATAAAGAGAGAGCTGCTGCGCTTTTTTGGCTGACACAGATCCTGACTCAGTGTTGTTTTCTCCCCAGTAATTGGGGGAGGGTTGAGTTATCGATACTTGCCATCTCACTCGGCTCCTTGGGACTTCACGCTGGCCCTGGGTATCCCCCTCATACCCGTGTTGCTGAAGAGCAACAGACATGGTGGGTTAGCTCACTTTTATTTCAAAATCACTGACTTCAAATGGTCAAGAAACTCAGTCTAATATGTCCCCCATTTTTTTCAATCCATTTTTTCACTGTTCAACAAAATCACACTGACTTCTTAAAGCTCCAAAGACTACCCCCCACCATCAGTCTCAAAGGACAGTCAGCCCTTGGTCACAAAGAAAAGAGAAACCATATGATGAAAGCAAATGCCCCTCTGCCCACCTTTCTATGATTCAGGACTGTGCAGGTTCTGGACCATTGTTTTTGCTCACTCAAGTACATAGCTCTTCATTTTGTTATGTCAGTTTGCATCAACACCATGTTCTCTCTGCAGGACCATGTTGGAACCACTCCTCTTTCCTTTCTCTCAGAAGAGACTTTGATTACCATTAGTTGTTTATTTCTCTCTTGAACCAAATAAAATAATGGTTTACTCTAGTCCTCTATAAAACTCTAGTCCTCTACCAAAACCTTATTTTGGTAAATCTCAATTTCTCAGTTTTCCTTGACACTGAGTCTTCCAGGATAGTTGATGTAATTGATTACCATTATTTTACTTATTTTTCTTGAAATTGATTTGTGTTAGTTTGTTCACCTGTTTTCTTCTCTACTCCACCGTCACAATCACAGGCTGTTTCAGTATCTTTCCATTAGGCCTCCCTTTGTGTACCCATTTATTTAATTCAAGGTCTTAAACCCATAAATAAAGATTATACATGACAAAGTGTGAGTGCTTTGTTGACAGACAAGATTTATAAGATCTCTGTATTTTTCACTGCATTCTACATTTATTGGAGTGTAATAATGCTTAAATATATTTCTTAATTTTTACTCACACATAAGTTCCCAATCTCATGATGACATCCTCTATTCTTCTGTTGCAAAAGTAAAAAATTTCGATATTATTTTCACTAGTTTTTGTTGTTTCCACACTATGCATTGAAATGAGACTTTCAAAACACATACATAATCCTGCTACTTGCACCTGCCCCAAGCTTCTAACATTTATCTGAGCATTCTGTTTTAAAGATTAGTGCACATTAGCTAATAGAGGTTTGTTTTATAATTGTATTTCTACAAGTTTACAAAATATTTCAATCAATCCCATCCCTTCACTCTCCCTTTTCTGTCCTAAAATAATTTAAGTAAAATTAAATTGGAAACAATCACTTTTGATCATATTCATTCTGTCTCAAAATTATTCCCCTTCCCTGATTCTTTATATCTGATCACTTTCAAATAGTGTGTGTGTGTGTGTGTGTGTGTGTGTGTGTGTGTGCATACAGCACATGGGTGCCAATACTGAAACTGATGAAACTTAAACTAGGGGATTGAGTGCTGTCCCTGACCTTTTTGCTCATGTCTAGCAAAAAGTCAAGTTACTTCAGCCACATTTCAATTTCTGGCTTTTTGTTAATGAATTGGATGTAAGTCTCAGACTTTCCTGCCTAGTCTGGCTTCAAACCAGGGTCTCAAATCTTAGCTTCATGAATAGCTAGGATTATAGGTGTGTGCCACCTAAACATTCTGTATAGATCCTGGGTTTTGAATCAGAGCCTGTGTGCTATTGCTGAGCTGTTTTGGTTTGAGCCTACTGCTTTATCCCTTGATTCACAGCTCCACATCCAACTTTGAGTAGTTTATTAGAGATAAGAGTCTCACAGATCTCCCTCAGTTGATGAGTGGATCAACATGATGTGGTATTTATACACAATGGAATGCTGTCAGAAAGAATGACATTGCCCCATTTGTAAGGAAATGGAAAGATTTAGAAAAAAATCATGGTAAGTGAAGTAAGCCAGACCCAAAGGAACATAGGCTCAATGGTTTCCCTCATTTGTCATAATCAGTAGAAACCTTGGGCTCTCCTAGCAGAGATTTACAATAGAGCAAAACCTAGATACATAGGGCCATACAGTGTGATGCTAAATGAAAGGACCTCTAGGATATAAAAACAAAAGCTATATAATGAGTGATTATTGTCCTTAATGTACTATGTTATCCCTCATCTCTTTTGCTGTCCCTTGGTTATCTAATATTGTTACAGTATTTCACTTTGTTATCTGATATATTGGATAAATGCGTATTTGGTTATTTGAAATTGGATAGGGAAGGGGGAAAACAAGATGAGGGAGGGAGGGAGGGAAATGGAGACCAATACATGATGTGAAGTAATGCACCTTCAATCTGGTGAATATAATGTAACCTTTCTATTAATTACAATAAAAAGTATATGAAAAAAAGAGTCTCAAAGACTTTCTTGCCTGGGTTGGCTTTGAACCAAGATCCTCAGATCTCATTCTCTGGAGTAGCTAGGATTACACATCTGAGCCAATGGCACCCAGCCTTAAAATTCTTAGTAAGAATCTTTCTGGGCCTATTTATTCTTCAGTAGAGGGATTCTGTAAAATAAAAATCAAATTTCCTTTAATTTTTGTTGTTATTGTTAGTCATAAGGCTTGAGCTCTGGGCATGTGTGATGTCCCTGAACTGTTTATCTCAAGGCTAGCACTCTACCACACTGAGCCATAGTGCCACTTCCAATTTTCTGGTGCTCAATTAGAGATGAGTTCTATGGATTTTTCTGTCTAGGCTGGTTTTGAACCTTGATCCTCAGATCTCAGATTCCTAAGTAGCTAGGATTACAGGTGTGAAACAGTGGCACCTGGTTTTCAAGTTCTTTTTTTGAACCCCTCAAGTGGTTTTGAACTGACTCAGAAAAATAAAGAAGTCCAAATTCTCAATGTCCTACAAGGTTATGCAAATCCGAAGTCAAGTAATATTCTACAATTTGAATTCATATTGTTTTTGCTCATTAAGTGGTGTCACAGCTCTTCAGTTCTAGCCCTCATGGTTGCTGCTCTATTCCTACATCTTGACATTCTTCCCCATAATCTATGGACATTTATCTTAGCTTTCATAAACTTGTATTTAAATCCCCTGTGATGACATCTTATAGCAATTTCTATCATCCCTTCTTTGGGTTATTTACTTTTATTTCCCTTTTGCACTGCTTCCTATTTAAAATAACATACTTCAGATGCTTTTGTTTCCATTATCTCTCATCCAAAATAGAATGTAGGCTATATGTCTTCATATTTAGTTCACTACTCTATAACTTAGTGTTTATGATGAAGACTTCATTGGATCACTTTATTTTTCCACCCAGCTTCCAGTCATCAGGAAATGCTACTTTCATATGCACAATTCATAGATGTCGTTATAGCTGATACTTCTCTTGGCAGGAAATCAAACAAATAACCTTGAGTTTTACTCCTTAATCATTCATCAAAATGACTGGGAATATTTTAATGGCCAAGCAAAAGTCACCATAAGACAAATAATGTATTCTGAATAGCATTGACATACACTGCCAGAGAAGAGACATTCTCTTTCCTATTAGCACACTGGACCCTGCTGTTGAATCTTCATGCTTTCTGTGGTGACCTTTTCTTCTTTCTGGATGCTAATCTCCAAGTGTTCTGGCACCATCCCAGATGGTTTAATTGCAATGTCTTGATAGAAGCCTATAAAACTCTTTATGGTGGCGAGCCTTGTACAATTGTTGGTGTACCCATCTGAGGGGATTTGTGCTATTATAGTAGTGTCTGCTTCCACAGTGGATTTCAGAAGCAGCTGGCAGGAGGAAAGGAGCTTGTTTTGTGCAGCTGATTTAAAAATGGCAATAGCTTCATTTACAGAATCACAATTGGCCATGTGCTTTCCACCACAAGTGAAGATTATTTCTTTCCAGTTTACCAGAACACTTGTGATGTACTTAGCTTATTTTGCAACTTTTTTCCTATTGAAGGCTATCTTTAAATTTCACTTCCATAAGACTCCTATTAGAGAAATGTTAAACCAGCAAAGTTCTGAAGATTATTCACAAAATAATACTCACATTGATTGGTTAATGGCTGACTGAGTATAGATGAGTTTGAGGAGAGACAGAATGTTCTTTGAAGAGATTTTATTTCCATGCTAGAAAAAGCAGAGTATCTTGACCACTTGTCCAAAGTCAGGTTGACTGTAGATCCAAATACTACCAAAGGATGAAATTACGCATGATCTCTGTCAATTGAACTGGATGGAATGAAGAGAGCGTGGAGGTAGATGAAGGATGTTCCCACATTGTAAAGCAGGTAGACAAGCATTAGCTCAACTATTGGGAAGTTCAGAACATTCCCGACAGATCAGAATTTGCAAGCTCCAAGTGAAGCAAACAGTGGTTGTAATGGCAACAGTGTCAACAGGCAGACTGTATTTTGTCAAAATCTGTAGGCAATGTAAAATGTAATGTGGTACCAAGGAATCGAACCCGGGTCTTCATGCATGCTAGGCAAGCACTTTAACCACTAGGCCAAACTCCCGGTCCTGCTCTATGTTTCGTCCTCATCATTTTAGATATTTGCTTTATTGTATATACAATATACCATGTACCAATGTCAGATACAGTAAGAACATGAGATGAACCATGAGGGTGGAAAAAGAGAAAAGAAATGACTTCACATAGTATATTAAGAACAACCACCCCAAAGATAATCTCGTGCTTCCATGTCCTGGAGTTTATTCATTTTAGCCTCATCCTATATGGACATATGTACATAGCCTTCGAGCTATGGTGATCCTCTGCTAGGAGACATGTACTGATGACTACCACTGAGGAAAACCATGGAGCTTATGTTTCTTTGCGTCTAGCTTACTTCACTTAATATGTTGTTTTTTTTTTTTCCAAAAGTCTTTTTATTTCCTTGCAAATGGGGCAATGTTATTCTTCCTGATGGCAGCATAGAATCCATTGTGTATAATTATTTTTTAAATACATAAATAGCTTCTAAAGCCCCATAAGACATTAACTTCCTCCATAGATTTTACTGTGATTTGTGGCGAAATAAAATGTTAGTACAAGAGTAGTTTTATCCCATTAATGATCAACAGCTTGTGCAGGAGAACTTCATTTGTTTCTTCCTTCTACATTATATATGTTGATGAGGTTTTTTTCTTGGTAGCCTCTGAAATCCCACAGGTGTTATTTAGCCTCTTGAAATCTTTTCAGCCTCATAACAAGTGTGACACCATGGAGAAAGCCTCAGGGACATATTAGTGTAAGGGCTCCTCACCCCTGAACTTCGGTTTGCACAGGGAGTTTAGCTACTTAAGTCTTTGTTATTTGGTAATCTTGTAACACTCCTCTACATGTTTTCTATCCTGTTGAAGATGTTGACCTAGTTCATTCTTTATCCTTAGGTTTAGAATTGGTCTGCTAAGAGCTATTCTCCCACTTTTCTCTTTGGATATGTTCTCATTCTGAAAACAAAACAAAACAAAAACAGAAAAAAAATACCAAAAACAAAGCCCTGGACATTCTCCATATGATGCTATCTAAAGGATCACGATGACCAGCTCTGGGGATTATAACATAATTATGTGATCTTTGCCATGACTTAGGGATCGATATCACTCTAAGCTATAGACAGTATCAAAACCATCTGGAGAATTTATTAAAAATTTAAAAGCTGGATTCCTGAAGGATATTTCTGATTCACTCAAGCTAGATTAAGACATAAGATTTTTTATTTTGAATTTCCCAGATGACCAGGGCACCACTATCAAAGAAAGATTAGGAAAAACATGCTTTCTCACTTCATCTTAACTGAGAAGAAATTACAAATTTATTTAAAACCATGCAATCATGTCAATAATAGCAATTTTACTGATAAAATTGATATTTACTTTATTTATATTTAATTTTTCTGAATATTTTGTTACATGCTCTATTTTCTCTGCTTTATTAATCACATAAATGACATATCTCTAATCTTTCCTTTTTCAAAAATTAGACATAAGTATACAAATATGATCATCATAAAATCATGCCAAACCCAATTCAAATCTTAACAAGTCATTCTGTTCATGTTGGCAACCAATTTTCAATTTTATGTGGAGAGAGAAAGTTTTGACATGCCCAGTAAATAATGGAAGAAAAAGATAGCTGGAAGACCGACAGAATCAACTTCAACCTTTATCATGCACTGCTGTATTTGAGACACTAAAGGGTTAAACAAATTGAGTAGTAATGGAAAAAATAGGAAAAAATAGAAAGCCATCACAAAGATGCACACACGCACACACACACACACAAACAACATACTTAAAAGAAACAAAAGAAAATATGTAATGTAAAATATTTTTGAACAAATACTATTGGTAGTCTCATCATGCACATATTCACATGAGAAAAATACTCACACCTGGTACCCTTTGTAACATTAAAAATGGGTCATTAACCTAAACGTAAAACATGAAAGTATATAAAAACCACCTGTAGATAACAAAAGAAAAAGTATAGACAACTACTCCTCTGGCAATGACGTTTTAGGTATCGCACCAATAGTCTGACAGAGGAAGGCAATAAATGGTAGACTACAGACCACAGAGTGTGATCCATGAACATCATTGTCAAGAGGATGAGAATGAAAGCTATAGAGAAAAGATAATTTCAAACAGCATGATAAAGTACTGTTATCTATAAATACAATGAACTTTAAAAGCTCAATAATAAATAATAGAAGAAGCATCCTGGTTAAAAATAGGCAAACTACCTGAAGAGATGTCTTACCATAGCAAGACTTCATCAGAAATGCCTACATGTCTTCAATCATGTAATTTTTCACATTAGTTTAGTAATCACGAATAGTAAAAAAAAAATGGCTTTGGCACCTCTGAATATTTGCAAAGGTCCTCTTTCTTAGTAAGCATGGAATTGAAAACAAAAATGACAAATGCAAAGGTGAGTCTTTGGACCAGACACAAGAGCCTGGAAACTACCCTTACACAAATGATAATCCCATTTTTATTACTTCTTTCCTCAGCTAATTTCCTACATTGACACTTGGTTCAAAATGGCAAAATTATATCCCATGCCAATACTTCTGAAATAGCAGTGCACTGCATTTGTATTTTAGTTTGCTGATAATTATTGAGGTTAAAAGGATAACAAACTGAAACTCTAGTCTTATCATGAATCTTCCATGCTTATTCTTCTGTATACAATAAATCTTTATTTTTCCCCAAATGAAGAACACAGAAATACTGTGAATTTCATAGACTGAATTAAATTAGCAACTTTAATTTAGTTGACAAATGATGAATGAGATACAATTTATAGTAACTGATGTTTAATCTCCTTAAAATGGCCTAGTATTGGTGGGGAACTTAACTATATTTATCACAAAGCTCTTGGCTTGTAAAACTCACAGCACAGAACTCTATATGTTGTTTTAAGAAAATGTTACTATAAAATAGTGACTAGTCTATCATAAGCTATTCTTTTTTCCGGCTTTTTCTTTTTTTTAATTTTATCGTAATTAATAAAAGGGTTACATGATATTTGCCAGATAGAAGGTTCATTAATTCACATACATTGATACCCTTTCACATGTCTTGGTACCCATTACCCTCCCCCCCACCCCCCTACCCATCTTGGTTTTCCCGCCTTCTCTATCAAATTTCAAATAACCAAATACAAACAAATTCAGTATATCAGATAATAAAGTGAGATACTGTAACAATATGAGATACCCAAGGGACTGCAAAGCAGATGAGAGATAACATAGTACATTAAGGACAACAATCATTCGTTATATGGCTTTTGTTTCAATATCCTGGAGGTCCTTTCAATTAGCTTCATACTATATGGCATTATGTATCAAGGTTTTGCTCTATTGCAGATCTCTGCTAGTAGAGCCCAAGGTTTCTACTGATTATGACAAATGAGGGAAACCATTGAGCCTAAGTTCCTTTGAGTCTGTCTTACTTCACTTAATATGATTTTTTCTAGGTCTTTCCATTTCCTAACAAATGGGGCGATGTCATTCTTTCTGACAGCAGCCTAGAATTCCATTGTGTACAAATACCACAACTTGTTGATCCACTCATCAACTGAGGGACATCTAGGTTGGTTCCATATCTTTGCTATGTGAATAGTGCTGCAATGAACATTGTTGTGCTGGTGGATTTAGTATGCCCTAGATTCTGGATGGTTGGGTAAATGCCAAGTAGTGGAATTGCTGGGTCATAGAGGAGTTCTATGTTTAGCCTTTTGAGGCACTGCCACACTGCTTTCCATAGTGGTTGAACGAGTTTGCACTCCCACCAACAGTGTAGTAGTGATCCCTCCTGGCCACATCCCCTCCAGCATCTTTTATTATTCATTTTCCTGCTCCTGGCCATTCTAACTGGAGTGAGGTGGAATCTTAGAGTTGTTTTGATTTGCATTTCTTTTATGACCAGAGATGTTGAGCATTTCCTCATGTATCTATAGGCCATTTTTGTTTCTTCTTCAGAGAAGACTCTCTTTAAGTCTTTGGCCCATCTTTTAATGGGATGGTTGTTACTTTGGAGATTAGTTTTGGAGTGATTCAATTTTTTGAGTTGTTGATATATTTTAGATATGAGGCCTTTGTCCAGTGTTTAGTTGGTGAAGATCTTCTCCCACTCTGTAGGCTTCCTAATTAATTTACTAGATATGTCCTTTGCCATACAAAAGCTCTGCAGTTTAATGCAGTCCCACTTATCCAGCCTTTCTCTGATTTGTTGTGATTCTTGGTCCTTATTAAGGAAGTTTCGACCTGTGCCAAGGGGACCTAGTGTATCTCCTATTCCTTCTTGTAAAGTTTTCAGTGTGTCAGCTTTTACCTCCAGGTCTTTGATCCATTTGGAGTTAATTCTAGTGCAGGATGACAAAGAAGGATCCAACTTTAGTTTTCTGCAGGTGCTTAACCAGTTCTGCCAGCACAACTTGTTGAAGAGGCTGTCTTTCTTCCATTCTATTTTTTTGGCTCCCTTGTCAATTTTTTATTGTGATTAATAGAAGGGTTACATTATATTCACCAGATAGAAGGTGAATAACTTCACAAGCATTGATACTTTTTCTCATGACATATCATAAGCTATTTTTTAAAAAGCCTTATGAATTATAACACATATTCTATAAGTGCCTTCTTTCTGTGAAAACATTTTGGCTAGATAAAGTATAAAGAAAAGAAATTTATTCAGCTTATACTTCTAGTAGGAAGGAAGTTTACAATCTGGAGAGGAAGTGGACTGCATTGTAGCTATGTGCCATGTCTCAACAGAGCAACTGGAATCACATCATGAGAGCAAACAAGAGAATAAGCAGGGAGGCCAAATCTAATTTATAATGATCTGTCTTTGAGCTAATGAATCCATCCGGTTCCAAGAAACTTAATGCACTTTGACAGTCCCCCCCTGAGACCACCCCCTTGATCTTGCTACCTCAAACTCAGGCCACCTATTGAAGGTCCTAGAAACTTTCTATGCCACTGCTATAGAGACAAGCTGCAAGCACATGAATCCTTGGGAACTCATATCCACACACAAATATATATGCAATTGTACTGTTTAATTACTAATATTCAGCCTCCTGTGTTCTCACCTTAGATCATACAGAGAACATTGTACCTGTTTTGTGTTGTCCTCTTTGACAGCTCAAATGCTTTGCTCTTTTAGAAAGAAAGAATTAACCTGAATACGTACCATGTGAAGATCTTGTTTTTCTATGCCACTCTTATTTTTCCTAATGCAGAATGCAATTAATAATCCATATACTTTAGTCATAATAGACAGAATGACATATATTAAGAATGTCAAGGTACATTGTACTCGTAAATTGCTATGTTAAGTTGAATTCCTTGTACAACTTTTTCATTCTTTTCAAATTTATGATCACGGTGATATATAGAGAAGTTACAGTTACATTCATAAGGTACTGATTACGTTACTTCTTGAACATTGTTATCACTTCCCATGTTTTTTCCATTTTCTCTCCCATCACCCCCTCTCAAGCTGTAAAGTTCAATTCCAACATACTACCTTATGAATATCACTGTTGCACCTTCATACAACAACTTTTTTTGCCAGTCTTGGGACTTGAACTCAGGGCCTGAACACTGTCCTTGGGCTTTAACAAGGCTAGAGCTCTACCCCTTGAGCCAGAGCACCACTTCCAGCCTTTCCTATATATGTGGTACCGAGGAATCAAACCTGGGTCTTTGTGCATACTACGCAAGCACTCTACCACTAGACCAAATTCCTGGCCCCTATAACATTTTAAAGGTTAAAAAATGAGTAAATTTATAGAAAACAAAAATTATCAATTCATAAATAGTATACATACATAATAACCAAGTCATGGTATATACAGGGGAAAAATAAAAATGTGTAACTTCATAGACTTAACTCACAGTCCATAAAATTCAGTATTAGGAAGATCATACCTGAAATGTGAAGGAGAATTTCAGGAGAGATGGATGGAGGAATGAAGAGAGTAGAAGGGGAAAGAATATTTTAAAAATCTATAAAATTAGGAAAATTGATGGAGGGATTAGGTTGGGAGGATGGGGAAGAATGATGAAATGGTTGCTATTGATCAAAATTCATTGCACTCATAAATTGAGATGTTGAATGGTAAGCCCTTTGTACATTTACTTAAATAAAATAAAAATAAACAAATGGGTAAATTTATTGTAATTCATTAGAAGTAACACATATGAATGAGTATATACATATACATATATATGATTGTGTGCACATATAGATATGCATATTTCTTTTAGTAAAATTTATGTTCCACGAGAATCATTCTTGCTGTTTCATGGAAGTCTATTTTTTTTTTTTTGCCAGTCCTGGCCTATGAGCTCAGGGCCTGAGCACTGTCATTGGACTTTCTCAAGGCTAGAGCTCTACCACTTGAGCCTCAGCACCACTTCTGGCTTTTTTCTATGTATGTGGTACCGAGGAATCGAACCCGGGTCTTCGTGCATGTGTGGCAAGCACTTTAACCACTAGGCCAAACTCCCGCCCCTGGAAGTCTATTTTAATAATTTACTTGACATTCAGTCTGAAACCACAGTTTACTATTGTATGCAACAATCAAATAGACTGAAAAATATGTAATTTTTATGCATAATTTCAAATGCTGTTATACAGATGTAACAATTCCAAGTAAAGTACTGATGAGCACTGTACATTTGCCCTCATGCATTTGTATACACAGTAGTGTGCAGTAGAGGTTAACTGTTAAATAATCTCCTCTACTTAAGGGCTGTTGCAGTACTACAGCTCATCAAAACCCAACAATTCTTATCATTTTAATTGTAAATACACTTCAAAGTATCCACAGGATTTGCTTGGACTCTCTTAGTATTCTTATTTATGGGCAATTTGCTTTGTATTTTCCGGCAGTAGAGCAAATCATTTCCTCTACAAGCCACTTTAATACTATTGCTTATAATGTCACTTATCTATTGATTTTTATTTTCCCCTTTTTGTGTTCATGATATTATTGTCACCTATTAAGTTTGTCTTTCCTATTATTTTCAAGGATATAATTTATAATTTTATTTATCATATAATTTATTTTGAATAACAATTTTTGTGGTGCAACATTGTTAAACGTATGCATGTTATAAAAATTTGAGAGAATTTTATGTACCCAAATTCCTATTATCAACAAAAAGGATGACTATTTTTCTTCTAAAACTAATATGCTAGTTGTTTTTGTTTTTGTTATGGCATTGGGTATCTCCACTTTCCAATTGGTTATCTTTGGTGAGATGGATGGTAACTCTGTATTGTTAGTGACTTCAAGGAGAAGCTTTCAAGAGTTCTTCATTATGTACATTGCTTTAAGAATTACCAATATCTTTATGTACAGTAAAAAACTTGTTCTATTCCAAAATTTTCTGTTTGCTGTGAATTAGTGTTAAATTTTATGAAATGCTTGCCTACATGTTTTGACAATTTCATATACCTTCAGTGCTTCAAGCCTGTTATACTTTGAAGTATGCCTGTGCTTTTCAATATTATTCCATGGCTGTACTTATTTAACTAATAAATTTAGACCCCTTGCTATTTAAAGAGCAATTAAAATGCAAATATTCTCCTCACAGAGCACACCCATCTCAGCTCTGCTGCTGAGGTTAGACTGACCTCCTACTGAGCTGGTGACATTCTTTTGTTCTATTCCCTGAAACACTTTACAACCATTTTGGTCAATTTTTAAAGAAATTAGCTTAAATTCAAAATGTATTCACCAAATCCTCACATTTTCTTTGGGTTTATTTTTGCAAGTTTGGAATATTTGTAATATAATTATCTGTACACATTTTTGCTCTTGCTGACTACTTACCTTATATTTTGTTCCTATTTTTTGCTAATGCCTATATTACTAGCATCTTTTCTTTTAGTTAATTGTTGGTCTATTTCTAAACTACTTCAATTTCTTAAAGTAGGTCCCTAACTTATTTACTTTTCAGACTTCAATAAAGATGTAATATTTAGTTTTAACATTTGGTGGATGTATACCCAAGCTATCTATGACTATTCCTTTCTAATTTGATTTAAAACACAGTATACCAGTTGAAAGATAAAACTATTTGAAGCTGAGTGTGGCTCAAGTTTGTAAACCTAGCTACTCAGGAGACTGAGATCTGAGGATTTGGTTCCCAGGCAGTCTGGGCATTAAAGACCTTGAGACTCTTATCTCCAATTACCACTAGGAAACCACTAGAATAACAATTATTACATAATTTGAAACCATTTCCTGTAATTAATTACTAGTGTGCTCCCCCAGAATTTTTGTTTAATTTTTCTTATAATGCTCATATTTGGGGCAAAAGAAATTAAGCTGATTAAGTGGATTTTTAAAATGTTCTATTCCATGGCACTGGTAGTTCATGCCTGTAATCCTAGCCACTCAGGAGGCTGAGATCTGAGGATCATGGTCCATCCCGGCCATCCTGGGTACGAAAGTCTATGAGACTTTATGTTCAACTAACCATCAGAAACCCGTAGGTGGTGCTATGGCTCAAAGTGGTAAAGTGCTTTAGCTGAATTGCTCAGGGCAAGTGCCCAGGCCCAGAATTCAAGCACATGACCACAATAAATAAATATATATATACATATATATATATATTTCCCAGTGGCTTTTGGCTCTTTATTATTCATTCAGGAAATGTTAAAGCCTTATATGGCTGTTTGTCCACTCTGTATTTGCTCTGCTGATTTTTTATTTATGGTTTGAGAGAAAAATATCAGACATATTGCTATGTCTTTTCTGGAGATATGATATATCTGCATAATATAATGTTCCTCTTCATTTCTAGAAATGACTCTTGCCTTATGTCTGCATTCTAATGTTAGTGTTGCCACATAGTTTATTTTTTGACTTGCACTTGTTCAGTATGTTTTCCAGCTACTCTCATATCTAGCTTTCTGTACTCTGATGCTTTTAATATGCAGTTAAGTCAAGATAAAAACCTGACATTTTGTTTCTGCTTTATTTTATGCACTGATTTACAGGTTATAAGTAGCTTGAAATCTTTCACCAGAACAAATCTTATTTGCCAATATAGCACAATTAATTCCTTCTGCTGGTTATATTCCATTCCCTCCATATATATTGCCAAACTTTCCACAATTCTGCCACCTGATTTCTTTTGAACTGACTAGTACTAAAATATTTTTTCTTCTGTTTATTTTCAGATTTATAATTTTTGGCTAAAGTACTTTTCTCTTTGTAATTTAAATAAGGGATCACCAGAGTGATTATAATATTTAATGTAAATTTTAATGTTTTTCAGTGGTTCTTAGAGCATGTTTTGAGGCTTGTTGGAGATTTATGTGTATTTTTAGAGGTCTTACAGAGTCAAAACTATTTTTATGAAATATAGACATCTGATATTATTTCTGTCATAAATGTAAAGCAGGTTTGTTGTAGAAGCTAAATGATGGCTTATATCACAAATAAATATTCCTCTGTGTTAATTTTACTAAGCTATATTGATTGTATTATTTGTTTTGAACAAATATATTTTATTTTTTTGTTTTTTTCATATATTTTTATTGTAATTAATAGAAGGGTTACATGATATTTGCCAGATAGATGGTGCATTTATTCCCATACATTGATATTTTAAATAGATAATTTTATTTTCACATATGATAAAATCTAACTTAATTAAAATAGTTGAAGTCTTCTCAAATCTTAAAATGGTAAGCAAACCTATGACTGGACAACAGTGACTGAAGCCTACATAGAGGACGTTGAGATCTGGAAATGGAGGATTGATGTCAGCTTGAGCAAAAATGCCTACAAGACTCTGTCTTCAGTTAACCAGCAAAATGCGGAACTAGTGGCATTTCTCAGGTGGTGCAAAGTGGAAGCCAGACAAAAGTATAAGGTCTTGAGTTCAAGCCTCATTATTTTGGCACCAAAATAAAGACAAGGGGGACATATTGAAAGAAAAGCTGCATTCATTTATTAACTGAAGTTTATTTTCTTATAGTTATCACAGAGAATATTTTTGAGATGAGCATTTCTCTATAGGTGGTAACTTTCAAAATGTATCTGTAATTACTAAACTATAATGTTATATATAGCTTTTACCATCTTCAAATAGTGATGGAAACTGAAATTAATCCAAATCTATGTTTTTTATCTTCTTTCTCTTTCATATATCTAATGTCTGTGCCTTTTCATCATCCATTATGTTGAGTTCTTCAGTGCTGACTTTATCTGTTATTAAATCGCAGTCTCATCTGCAAATTCTGTTGTATATAGACTCTAGTATATAGAATCTAGTCACTAGTTTCTATATTTTTGTAGAATTTATTTTATTTTATTGTCAAGTTAATGTGCAGAGGGGTTACAGTAACATAATAAGTAATGAGTACATTTCTTGAAGAACACTGTTACATCCTCCTCCTTCCTTTTTCTCCCATGTTTCATCCCCCTAAAGCTCCCCCTAGTTGTAAAGTTCATTGCAAGCATAATAAATTGTGAATATCAATATTGCTTTGGTTAACCCTTTTCTCCTTTGTCTCACCACTTTGTCGCTCCTCTTCCCTTCCCCAATTCAGATAAATGTATGCACAAGGCACAAGGTACCCACATCAAATACAGTAACAGGGATAAACCAAAGGGGGGGAAGAACAAAATAAATAACAAATAACTTCACACTGTACATTAAAACAACAACAAAGGTAAACCTCCTCTTTCCATATCTTGGAGTTCATTTCATTTAAGATCATCTTATTTGGTCATATGCATATAGCTGTTGATCTATTGTGATCCTCTTGGAGGACTAGCCTAGATATTTACTAATTATCACAAATAAGGGAAACCATGGAGTCTATATTTCTTTGGGACTGGCTTATTTCTCTTGAGAATCAACTCAAATGAATCAAATACCATGAGGTAGCCAGGCATCAGCTATTCAGGAGACTGAGATCTGAAGGTTATGGTTCAAAGCCAGTCCAGGCAGAAAAATCTGTGATTCCTTTATCTCCAATTAACCATCAGAAAACTGGCAGTGGCTCAAAGTGGTAGAGCACTAGCCTTGAGATGAACTTAAGGACAGTGTCTTGATTAGGAGAAATACTAACGTTCCTTTCACAAGCCAAAACTTCCTAAATGAAGCCTAGAAACACAACATATTAAAGAAAGGCTGGACAAATGCAGAGGTTCTATATGGTAAAGGACATTGCAAGATAGAAAGCCTTTGCTAGACATATAACAAAGGCCTCACATCTAAAATGTCCGTAGATTTCAAAAAGTTAAATCCCTTGAAACAAATCCTCAAAAAATTTAAATAATGTTTCATAGTTTCTTCAGGGTTTTAAAACATTGTTCTTAGCCCCAAGTATGAATTTTAAATATGTATTTGTCTAATTTATAAATAATGAGCTTTATAATTTTTCTTGGTAAATCTTTCAAGCTCTTGTCTTACTTTCTTGCATATGGCAAGCATAGTTTCTATATTCAAATATTCCAATGTCTGTAATTTTTCAATTCACTTTTCTATTGTTTCTGTTCTGTGTTTTATTTTCCTGATATACTTCAGGAAAAATACAAAATTTTAATTTTTACATTCTTGTGTATTTTTGTTATGCTGCAAGACAGTTAGTATGACAGTGTATTAAAAATAGAATATGATTATCATCCAAAGAGGTTTTTATTTACTTAAATACTAAGAATCTGCAATTGTGAATAATTATATGCCAAAGCAAAATGTCAATTTTAGGATTATTTTAGACTTGTGTTGGAGCCCTAGTCCTCGTCATGGCTTCATGGCCTCTATCTCAGCACTTTTGTTAGGATGCTGGTTTGTGACTTTAGATTAAAGCTAATTGTTTTGATGGGCCCTGAACCCATATTTTGAGAAATGTGGACATTAACATTTTATGTACTCTCAGTTGGAGAGACTGAAAAACACTTTGGTCTCTCATGGAACCTTTCTACACAGAATATATCTTGATGGCAAAATTTGTCCATGGTTAAATTCATAAATAGAATTTTATACTTTCTGCATTACTGTATTTTCCTGGTTACTTTTACATATTTTGTAACTACATAGAACTTTAAGAATATTTTTATTTTTCTAGCTTTTCAAGGCAACTTTTAATTGTTAAGTTGTCTGATAATGCTTAATACAATACAACTACTAGAGACAAAATCGAATTAATTCATTCTTATATTATGGACCCTTATAAATAAATATATATGTGTATATATACATATATATATATAAATATACACACATGTCTATATGTGTACTTATAATGTTATTTCCTTTATGAAATGGTTAACTAGTAAGATTTCTTTTTGAAATCATGAGGTTATCTAATTTTTACATATATAACCATATGAGTATGCCAAATAATTAAGTATTGGAGCTGGATTTTATGACCAGCTTCATTATGATAAAAGATTTAAAACATACCAGCAATCTAAAAATACATAAATTAAAAAATCAAAGAACTTTGGTTCAAATTCTTGTTCTAATTTATACTTTCATTGACTCGTTAAGTTAATTTGCTTAAATGACAATTAGTTGCTTTGTTAAATCAGGGCTTATTGAAATGCATGCTGAAATAGAAAGATGATGGGTAAGTTTTAATATACTAGAAAAAAACATAATATCCTGAAAAGAAGATAGAATCTATGTATAAACAGACATCTTATTGAAAATTTTTCACTGTTATCTAACTTTCCATTCTTAAATTAAGTGATTTGCTAGCAAAACAGTTCTCTCTTCCATTCAGTTAATGTCTGGTGTTGACCTTTAAGCAGGAGTTGGCTGAGTTTGGATGCTGACTGTCGTTTGAGCTCTGTTAATACACATTTTATACCTCAGGTGTGTCTTTTCTTACAGAAATAAAAGTAGTACAAGGTAGTA
Source organism: Megascapheus bottae (assembly GCF_031878675.1). Taxonomy (NCBI): domain Eukaryota; kingdom Metazoa; phylum Chordata; class Mammalia; order Rodentia; family Geomyidae; genus Megascapheus; species Megascapheus bottae. Next base: position 3,457,099 of record NC_143517.1, read on the forward strand.
GCCAAATTACACTCATGTCATACGCATTAATATTCTTTTGGCCATACAGGTAATAGCAAAAAAATGAAAGGAAAAATTATTATTCATCACAAAATAAAAATAAATTATATGAGGGTAGAAGTCTATCTTCTCATGTTGGGTTTTGCTAAGAGAGAATTGCAATTTAAATACTTTTACAAATTTTCATGATCATTTAGTTAATATTTATTTATATGTTTGGACCTTCACAAGAATTAAATAATGGAAAAGAGAGAAATGGTTTTCTTTTGATAATTGATCCCATCATTTCGCAGAGCCAGAGGCAGAGTAGCTAGCATTGACACTTGATATACAAAACATGATAGCACATTCTATATTCATATGACATGAAGGATTAGAGCATCTCTGTCAGGCTCAAGGCTAATATGCTGTGAGGTTCTGGTGTTTAAGCCTGCCAGATGTGTCTCTTTCACTTATCCTTGTTTGCTAACTGAGATATCTTGTATCAGGATTGCATTCTTACATCATAAAATAACCCTAATTAAAAACTAATGGGATGAGTCAATAGAATCTTTTATACATAAATATTTTCATAGTAGAAACTGGAAATATAAATTGTACTATTGGGCTTGCATAAGTGAAAAACATAAGCAATTGTGATAGGTTCACTTTTACTTATTAAAATAAGTTTGTTTCAGTATAATTGTATCTTAACTTGATAATTAATATAACCAGATATGAAAAAATAATAATGCTGAGTCTTGATCAGTGGAGTTTTTACAATAGATATGTGACAATTATCTTGACTTCTCTTTCAGATAGTCTACATGGGTTGGTGTGAAGTGCGGGAGCCAGATCCCCTGCAAGACAGAGTGTACTCTCCAACATTTCTAGCTTTGCGGGGCTCATGTCTTTATAAATTTCCAGCACCTCCAGTAAGTGTTTCCATCCAAATACACAGAACTTTTAACATTGTCATAACTGATGGATATCAACTGACTATTGCTAAGTAGCATATTATCAATATAATGTAAAAATGTAGATGAGTTCACAATTCTTCTTATATTTCATCTGAGAAAAAAAAACTTGCATTAAATATTTATTTTACTACCATTGAAAATTTTAGAAGGAAGCTTTGGTTTTGAACCTAGAAACACATCACAATCCGTTTATACTCACAGAGACACGAGAAAGGGCTTTAAAAATATTTAGAGGGTTTTTTAAAATGTATAAACTAATTGAATAAAAATTTTAAAACTTGTGTTAGCATTTGAATATTCATAGAATGAGATATTTTAAAGATTAATTATATATTAAATAACATGCTTGTTATAATGGTTTCTCAAAATAAGTTTAAAGGGCAGTTTTAGAGTATTTGAAACTTATAGTTGTTAGCAGTAACTTTTCAATTTAGACTTGAACCATTATCAATAAATCTCAAAATAAATTTGTTTTCACAATGAGTGTATCTAAATTTAGTTAATATTCTAATCCTATGATAATAAAATGTCTTAGAATAAGATAGTCTTTTTTTGTTTGTGTTTTTGTTTCCAATTTTTTAATCTTTTTGTTTGTTTGCTAGTCGTGGGTTTGAAATTAGGGCCTGAGCACTGTCCTTGGGCTTTCTCATGGCTACTTTTCTACCACTTGAGTCACAGGACTACTTCCAGCTTTTTCTCTGTATGTGGTACTGAGGAATTGAACCCAGGGTTTCATGGACACTAGGCAAACACTCTACCACTAGGCCACGCTTCTGGCTGGCATAATGCCTTATGCTTGGAAACAAATCACAAGTCTATTCTTGTAAATTTTGGTTCAATTACCATTACATTAAAAATATTAAGATGAATTCAAGAGGAAAGTTTCGTTTTGGCTTACAGCTTAATTTAAAAGTACTAGTCCTTGGGTTCTTGCCCTGTTTTCGCCTCTGGTGGTACAATATGTCATTGTTGGAACATATAAAGGAAAATGTTTTCCTACTCTAATAACAGCCAGAAAGAAGAAAGAGACTCAATATTTCCTTCAATCGAATCCCTCATAACCAAATTTTCTTCTACGAGGCTTCATTTTTTAAAGGGTCACAATTTCCAATGGTGCATAGTCTTAGGACCTAGTCCTGAATATATGAGTTGGTTTTTTAAGGTCAAAACTCTATCTGTGAGCTATTCTTTGCAACTATCAGGATATGTTTACCTATGTTATCTCAGTATCTTCAAGCCAAACCAATCATTTTGTTAATCTAGTACATTCTAAATTCTAGTCACTGGAAGTCCTACAAAATATTTGCGTATGTACTGTATTAAAAGTATTACTTCCAGAAATATGTACCCAACAAAACAGCAAACACTCAATAAATATTTATTGAATATAAATACTAAATGCCAGAACATGCACAAACACAGAGCCTAGGAATTTCATAGTCTGACTTGCTGTTCTCTTGGAGTTGAAGAGTATCAACTTATTTGTACTATTGATGCCTTCACAATATCATAAAGCATCTTAGACTGTTTTCCTAACAGAAACTGAAGACTTTTTAAAAATCAAAGCCAGTGTTGATATTTCCCATCCTTCTCTGTGTTTAAATAGGCCCAGCTACTAAGTATTTATGAGACCATTTCTCAATAATGATATCACACATTATTTAAAACATACAGAATTAAATCATTTTTTGTTTTTTGTTTTTTGTTTTTTTTGCCAGTCCTGGGCTTGAGCTCAGGGTCTGAGCACTGTCCTTGGACTTTCTCAAGGCTAGAGCTCTACCACTTGAGCCTCAGCACCACTTCCGGCTTTTTTTCTATGTATGTGGTACCAAGGAATCGAACCCGGGTCTTCATGCATGCTAGGCAAGCACTTTAACCACTAGAATTAAATAGTTTTATCAGACAGAACATGTTTCCTGTGAAATGTAAGTGTTGAATAAAATAGGAAAATAAATGCTAATAAAGACTAGCATAGATTTCTGGATTAAGACACAGCAGAGTAAGAAGCTTCTCCCACTTGATTCTGGACATTACTGGAGGGTCAGCAAAGGACAGGCTCTTTTCTGAAGGCAGACAGAGAAAAAGCAATTGAAATGATCACAGAGATGACAAAACAGCCAAGAAGCACCGAGAAACAGGAAAGCTGATCAGAAATAAGATTTCTAATGCCAGCTCTAATTCCAGATCTCTAATGCCAGCTCATCAGTAGTAATAAAAGGCATCTGAGAAGAGAACCACAAAGAAAGCCGAGCAGTTTAACAACTTATGGATAGTGTTAGCCACAGCATAAGCTGGTATTTCTTATAAACCTTGAACCCATTGTGTAGCTCTGGTGTGGCAGTGATTTCTCCTATGAGACTTATCAGCCTTGGAGAAGAAAGCTATTTTGTCATTCTCCATATTTCAAGAGATATATACCTGCATACTTGTAAGAAAGGACCCATTTGGAAAATTCAGTTACTATGGGAAAATATCATGTCAAGGAATATGGGGGTGATCATGTATAATGCTCAGATAGGACATAGTCAAAGGAGATGACCTTGGGAAATAAGAGGGTCAGATATTGATCATTCAGATGTTTGGACAATAAATAATTCCTGCTATGACAGGTAAGGGAATCAATGGTCCCACTTTCTGTGTTGGAATAACCACCATTTGCAGTGAATCATCACAGAGATTGAGAGCACAGCCTGCTGAAATAGTTTGGTCCAGCATTGACTAAGAACTCTGTTCCTCCTCAATCACACACACAGACACATGCACAGACACACACACAAACACAGACACACACACACACAGACACACACACACAGACACACACACACACACACAGAGAGAGAGAGAGAGAAATCTATTTTTCCCATCCATCCTCATCAATCTTGCAGGATTTGGAAAGCTCTGAGACCTACAAGGAGTGGTGGATTCCCTCAATTCTTCTAATCTAATATGTATGTAAGGACTGTGTTTGCTATTTTCAAACCTCCACGAGTAATTGTTTGCAACTTTAAAGGTACACAAACTGGAGAGTCTGGCACAAGTGGGAATCGGTGATGCCCATAGTCTGCAAAGCACATTGACCCTGGGTATGCAGAAAGGGGAAGCAGCTAAATCAAATGCAGCCCCAAATCTGATAACTCTTCTTTGAATAGGCTGTCTTTTAGCGTATAAGAACAAAGTAAGTATAACCACAATTTTCAAAAACACAAAGATGTGGCCAAGGAATCAAATCTAGAAAAAGAAAAACAAAACTGAAAAGTAAAGAAAATGTATTCAGTGAAATTATATCAGAAACTCCCCCAAATCTAAAGAATTGCATGGGCCTCAAAGTACAGGGGTTATTTGGAACCCAAATTGAAATGATTAAGAAAAAGCTTTGTGACACTTTGCAGTCAATGAACAATAGAACAGGAAGGGCTATTGATTCCTGCTAGAAAAATAAATTGCTGTCTTCGTTAAAATGGCAAGAGATTGAGAATTACATCTACCTCTAACCAATGTCACAAAAAGCCAGAAGCGTTTATAGTAAAACATTATTGACACTTAATATTTGTATTTCCAGGAAAGTTACCATAAAATTGATGGGAAAATAAAGATTTTCCAAAATACATATAGAGTAAAAGAATTTGTCTGTGCAGAATACACACATGTAGATAAGAAAGATAATCAATTTTACACGTAGATAGGAAAGACAATAACATGAGAGCTTGAGGAAGAAAATATTTCATGTGAAGAATAGAAAAGTGGATAAAAATAAATGAATGAAACATGTTCAACTTATAGACCAGCAAATCTGTAACATTAATAAGGTGGAATAGAAGAAAAATGCTCAAATCAATCAGGGGAAAATGCAACGCAATTATTATAACTAGAAAGTGCTTTTGAAATTCCAATTTAAATCATTGTAACTGTTCAATTATAAGACATGAACTTGCAGGTTGTATTTTTAAAACGTCTTGTCTTCATTGGCTACAAGTGAAAAGTGGAAACTTGGAAAATGAAAGGATTGATAGTATTGTACTAACCAAATGGGAAAAATGCAACTAGGAATGGCTATACCTAACTCTGACAAATTTGACCGCAAGGAAAATATTATTCAGAGAAAGTAAAGGACCTATACATCAAGAAGAAATATTAGGCCGGGATTTGGCCTAGTGGTTAAAGTGCTTGCCTAGCATGCACGAAGACCCGGGTTCGATTCCTTGGTACCACATACATAGAAAAAAGCTGGAAGTGGTGCTGAGGCTCAAGTGGTAGAGCTCTAGCCTTGAGAAAGTCCAAGGACAGTGCTTAGGCCCTGAGCTCAAGCCCAGGACTGGCAAAAAAAGAAAAAAAAAGAAGAAATACTAGTGACAAATTCATGTACCTATCAATGGTAGATCTAATTTTATGAAATAAACATTATTGTTTATAAAGATAGGTTTCAAAGACAATAATTGCAGGTCACTTCAATACCCAACTCCTATCAACAGATGAAAGTTCTGGAAAAAAAAAGAAACATTAGAATTAAACTACACCACTAACCAAATGGACTTAAAAGTAATGACAGCACATTCCTTTCAACAACTCTGTAATATACATTCTTCCTAGCAGGTGATTGAGCTTTCTCTAAAATATATCACATTTCAGGACATAAAACAGGCTTAACAAATTAATGAAAATTAAAATAATGTTTTAATTTACCAGATAAAAAGATAAATCAATTATATATTAATATCAAGAGAGCATATAGGAGCTATACAAACAAAATAGCATTAAACTTTTGAATTTTCAGTAGTTCCTTGAAGAAATGAGGAAGGAAATTTAAAACTTTGTAGAATCAAATGAAAATAGAAATAAAAGAAATCTGTACCTACAAGACACAATAAAGAGAATTCTAAAAATAGCAATGAATGCTTGGCAATGAATGCTTGTATTTAAAAATATCCCAAAGATCTCAACTAACTTAATAATATGCTTTCAGATCTTAGAAAAATAAGACCAATCTAACTACAAATTTAGTAGATGGAAATATCTAATAAAATCAGAGTGGTAATTATTAATGAAATGAACATTAAGAGATTATTACAACATAAATTTAAAAAAGAACTGGTTCTTGAAATGACAGTTACATAAGACAAATTCAGTTGTCAATAAAAATCTAAAAGAGAGATAGAAAACCCAAATTGATACAATTAGAAACAAACTTGACTATTATAAAAGACCAATAAAATACAAAGAATAAATGGCAATTTTTAAATTCACATTCAAAATAAGTGACAAAATCTAGGGGAAATACATAAATATCTAGATATATATTATCTACCAAAATTGGGCCTAGGAAATACAAACAAATTAAAATGTTTGTAACAAGTAATGACAATGAAGCAGTAATAGAATCCTACAATAAGTAAAATCCCAGGAGTTACTTGATAGATTCACAGCCAAACACATTTAATGAAGAATTAATAACAATGTTTCTCAAGTCATTCTATGGAATAGGAAAGGACAGAAAGTTGCCAGACTATTTTGTGAGGTACCTATTACTGACAAACAAAAATTATAAATCAATTTAATTCATGATCACAGGCATATAGTTCTAAGTCTAATATGTTTATATCCAATTCCAAATAGTTCTAAATAAAATATGTTTACATCCAATTCAGTAGCATGTGAAAATGATCAACTTGAGTCATTCCTAGAATGCAATATGGGATAGGCCTAAGTAGATTACTGTATCTCATACATTAGAAGAAGGAAGGAGAAAAAAGTCATGTTATTATTCTAACATGCAAAATGTTACAGCATTTTACCTTGTTATCTGATATATCATATATATGTTTATCTGGTTATTTGAAATAGGATAGGGAAGAGGGAAAAACAAGATGAGTGGCAGGAGTGCAGAGAGGGAAATGGGGACCAAAACACGAGAAATGGTATCATTGTTTGTGAAGTAATGCACCTTCTATCAGGTGAATATAATGTAACCCTTCTATTAATTCAGTGATAAAACTCACTATCCTTTCAGAATAAAAACTGAAAATGAACTAGAAATATAAGGATCTGGGCTCAACATTAAAATGGGTACATATGACAAGTCTATAGACAACCTTATACTAAATAGTGAAAAAGGCAATAACATTTAGAAAGGACTCCCTTCTCTTAATCAGTATACTTGAATTCCCAGCTGGAGCTATAAAATGAAGGAATGAAGAGGGTTCAAGGAGGAAAAGAAAAGAAACAAAGCATATCTCTTTGCAACTGTTATGGTCAAATACTTAAATGACTAAATGTTCCGCCAGATAAGACAACTGTATTGAAGACAAAAATGCAATACCTGAAATGCTAAAATTCCCATGAAAGCATAGGAGAACTTTTAAAGACAATATCATAGGCAATAAGCATCAGAATAAATCTCTAATTACTCAGGAAATAAAAACAAGAACTGACAAATGGATTACATCAAACTTGAAAGCTTGTGAATAACAAAGAAAAGAGTTACAAAAATCCAGATACAGGCTGCAGTATGGGAGACAATCTTTCCCAGTTTGCATTACACATGGAATTACTAGGGATTGCTAACAAGAATAGAGAAGGGGCTGAAAATAATTATCAAAAATAATAGAATTAATAGGGGGCAAATTAACTTTGCAGATAATTCAAAAAAATGCGATTGACCCCCAAAATTCATAAAGAAATATTCAACCACTTTACCACAAATAAAATGCAAATTAAACTTTTAAACTTATGCCAGGCAAAATGGCTACCATCAAGAAAAGAAAGGACAAGAAATATTGGATAGAACACTAGAAAACAAGAATCCTCATATATATGGTTAAGGTGAATGTAAATTAGTACAATCACTGTGTAAATCAGTAGGAATATAGAGGGGGAAAAGGGAGGGAAAGGGGGAAAAACCATGAGAAGGGGTGCCAATAAATAATGTGCCCACCACCAGTCAAAGTAATTTTAACCCCTCTATACATTATCCTGACAATAAAATAAAAATGAAAAACTATCATACAATCCTGCTAGGCCACTCCCCGATATATACATACAGAAATATCTGTAAGCCTGGGCCAGGAGTGTGGCCTAGTGGTAAAGTGATTTCCCCGCATGCACAAAAACCTGGGTTTGATTTCTTGGTACCACATACACAGAAAAAGCTGGAAGTGGCACTATTGCTCCAGAATGCTAGCTTTGAGAACCTTCTAGGACAGTGCCCAGGCTCTGAGTTCAAGCCCAGGACTGGAAAAAAAATATTAGAAAGAAAAAGACAATCAAAGAAAGACGAAAAGAAAGAAAGAAAAGAAGCAAGGAAGAGGAGAGAGAGAGAGTGAGAGAGAAAGAAAAGAAAAGAAAAGAAAAGAAAAGAAAAGAAAAGAAAAGAAAGAGACACTCACAATAGGGTCACTTGCATAGCCATACTGATCTATTCATAATAGCTAACTTTAGGAATCAGTTTGGGTGGTTCATCAAAAATGATAGATAAAAATGAAAACTATCTACACAATGAAGTGTTACTCATCCATATTACAGTAGGGAATTACATAATACCAGGAAAGTGGGTGGAACTGGAGGTCTTGTTAAACGAAAAAAAAAAAACTAGACTCCAGAAGACAAATCTGCATAAGCACATTCAGAGATAAAAGACAAGCAAATACATGAATGCAAAATAGAGACTATTTGGAGAAGGAACAAGCGGGAGAAGGTTGGTAGGTGGAGAGAGAGACTCATGGGAGGATGAATCCAATCCAAATACATGGCATGAATCTATGAATGTGTGAAACTGAAACATACTTTGAAGAGTGTATTTTAGAAGTGTAATGTACCTCAGTTGCAAAGTGCTGAATGGCCAGGGGCAGTTCTGGCTTCCGTGGTCAATAGCAAAAGACAAAAGTCAAGACGAAAATTGTTTATTAAATGGGATAATGAAGGGAGGAATAAGAAAGTAATAAACACTGCATATATTTAAAATACATTCTCTGTGTGTGTAGAAACCCCTGACATTGTACAATTAATATACAAAAATTAGAAAAAATTAAAGAGTAAAATATCCCACCCCCAGGAAAAATCAGAAAACAGAGTAAACCAAAAATTATCATGGGAGTGTCTTCATGAGCATAAAGACTTCCATGCATTTGTGAAATCATCACTTATATCGCCATATTTTAACAATGAAATAGGAAAGTAAAACCTATTTTTTTCTAAAAAACCAATGGCATTATTTTCTCATCTTTTAAAGGTGACCACCTGGGACTGGACTCGAGCAGAGAAAACATTCTCAGTTTATGAGATAATGTGCAAAATTCTCAAGGTATGATCAATAAGTGGTAGATATATTAATGGTGTTTCCTCGACAAGTAGTGATTTTGAACTCTCATGTTACTAAAGGAAATAATATGAAAAGAATTAAGGAGGCATAGAAGCTGAGAGAATATTCAGAGTATAGACAAATGCCTAGAAATCCAACTGGAAAATTATGTAACTCACTAGCTTGAGCTGCCAGTCCTCAGTCAAGGAAAGCTTGCTGAGGAGCAGAACGTCAGGAAAATATATCCAGGCTAACTGTAAATCCTCAATGACTTAATGGATTTTTTTCCTACCAGGATTTTAATTGAGGGTTGTAAACTTGTTAGTCAGACGTTCTACAACTTCAACCACATACCACAGCCTCTAGATTTTTCTTTTCTAACTGAAATTTGGAAAACTTTTGTGTAAGGCTTGAAATTAGAAAATGTAGGCAAAAATAGGAAATTAATTTTCTGTTTTTTTCTCATAGAGTCTGGCTCATTTTGATAAGCATGTAAAAGAATATGTGTACAAATATTGCAGATATTTTTTGTGTGGTATACAAAATTTTTCAAGTGCAAGTCATTAAAAATTCTGAAAATTCTCATATGCTGAATTACCTTGTTAAAGAGTTAAAGTAGGAATAGTTTCAAAAGTCATCTATCTAGTTGGTTTTGAAAATAAATATGTTTTTTTAAAGTACTACAGTGAAACAAATTGAAACACCTATCATTTCATAAACTTACCAAATTATTTTTGGTCTAATCTTCTCATTCAGCATAGATAAAATATATAGTATAATTTTGTTACTGATAGGCTTCACAGTCCACCTGAGCCACCTATATCACTTTACATGGCCTGTACTTCCACTCACCTATATCTTTCCCTTGCTACTGTTTGGTGTTCTCTTTGTTTAAACTGTTGTTTTTTGGGGGGTTCACATGTGAGGACATGTAATATTTTAATTTTTGTGTCTTGTGTTATTCCCCTTAGCATAATGGCTTATCCATAGTGTATCAGATGGCTGAATTTCATTTACTTTTAGGGACCATGGGTGTTTGAGTCATAATTTTTTCAGCCATTCTCTATCAGCAGATATTCATGTATCAGGTACTTCACATCTGGTCTTCTGTCAATAATGTACAGAGACCATGGAGTATAATATCTGTACTAGGCAGTGATTATACTTCCTTTGATATCTGCTGTCTATCTCCAGATGAGATACGAGGTTATAGAGTGGCTCTATTTTTAAACTTCATTGACCAAGTTTCCCTAATGAGATGCTGAATTTCATTTATTCATATTGAGACATTTTTATGTCTCCTTAAAAGAATAAGGTCTTTTGCCACTTCTTATTGGATAAAAAGTATGCCCCTATGTTTTTCTCTTCTTCTTTGCTGCCCTTTGGTTAATCTCAGAGTTACTGTATCTGACTTTGTTTCCTGGTACATTGTATATACATTTATTTGTTTATTTGAAATAGGAAAGGGAAGGGGGGAAAACAAGATGATTGGGAGGAGGTGGGGGGGAGACAAATGGGGACAGAAACATGAGAAGCAGTATCAATGTGTAAGTAATGTATCTACTATCTACACCAACAATAAAAAATTTAAAAAAAGAAATTGGAAATTAAAAAATGTATGCCCAACTTTATGAAATATATTTTGCTAATTCAAATGAATATGTACATAGAATAGTAAGAATTTCCATCTTTTCAACAAGTAAATATTTTTATGAGATGGGAAATTTGCATTTTCTTCTGTCATTCTGAAATCTATTCAGTGGCTTTAAACAATGCAGTGGAAAAATCAGAACAAATTCCTGAAATTTGAATATGCTGTGTTGCTCCTTATTTAACTTCTTTCTATCCATTGTCTCCCTCCATTCTCTAGTCTGTGTCACTATTTCATCCATTCTCTTAGGAGACTAATTTAGTTTCCACAAATGAGTGGAAACATGAATGGACTTTTCTTTCTGCTTATTTTGCCATGTGCAATGACCTCCAGTTCCTTTCCATATTGCTTTCTTTGGCCATTTCATTCTTACTTTTTCTACTATTGAATGTTTCTGTATATTTTTATAATAACCCCTTATAAAAAATAATATACTATGCAAATATCTATTCCAGTGAATAAGATTCTAGTTAATGAATTGTTTCTTTCCTTATTTTAGTTTCATGAAGTTCTACTTACTTATTTTTACTTTTGTGGTTTGGGATTTTTACTGTGATACTCGAAATATCATCAAGAACAATGATTTTAAGTTTTCCCTGGGGTTCTTTGATAGGGATTTTAAAGTTTCAGGTCTTACATTAGGTCTTTATTAGTTTTATGATGACTTTTGTGCAGGATGCACATGAGCTTCTGGTAGCATTCAATTGCACTTCGAAATTCCATGTCCTTAGCACAGTTAGTAGAAGACTGCATGCTTCCCAGAGTCTCATTTTTATCTTTTTTATTAAAGAATTTATTAACATTGATTTTTACATCATATTTCAAATTACATGTTTAACAAACAGGTATTCAGAAAGGGAATTTCTATATACAGTCACTGGCACTTAGATATTAGAACATAATTAAAATTAGGCTAAGAGTTTGCATGTCATAGATACATAATAATCTGTGTAATAAAACATTGTGTCTATAGAGTCATAAGTTTTTATGTCTATGTAGTTGTGTTTATATTTCCAATACCATGTCCATAGCATTGGGTATGCAAATATTGAGTCCTCGCTCTTGTACTATTTGGATCTAATAGCCTCATATTAAGGAGAAAACCCTTTGTCTCTCTGAGCCTATCTTAGATTATGTAACATATTTTTTCCAGGTACATAAATAAAATTCCCTTGTATGTTAAGTATAATAAATATGACACTAATCTTTGATTTCTCAAGACTTAATTTTTTAAACTCTAATTTGGTTTAGCCAAAGAAATATTTCATGTGTACTAGAGAAAAATGTATATTGTATTTCTATTGGATGTACTGTTCTAGATCTACCATTTGCTCAAAGCACAATTAAGTCCTCATTAACTTTCTGTCTATTTGTTCTACACATTGTTGAAATTTGGCTTTGAAAATCCCTACTGAGATTTGTCATGTGCTACAATGCAAGATTCTGGGCCTCGTTTGCTGGAGATATCCTTCTCAAATCAAACACTTTCAATTTATATATGTTGTAAAAGCTAATTGAGTTCCTTGGTTTTTATAATTTGTATTCATCTTCCTCTCTATGATGTATGCTCAGAGAAACTAATCTGCTTATATATAAGATTATCATTGCTTTAAGTAAGAATATACTGTTTCCCTTTGATTGCATGCTTTCTGGTTGTTTTGTAGCTGCTTTCAAGTTTCTGTACCACTAGCCATCCATTTATTCCACTTCTAGCATGTGTAGTTTTATTATGGCTGTAGTTTATATTGTGGCATGAAAATTCTTAGTTAAAAATCCACCTCTTGGGCCGGGAGTTTGGCCTAGTGGTAGAGCGTTTGCCTAGCATGCATGAAGACCCGGGTGCGATTCCTTGGTACCACATGCATAGAAAAAAAAGCTAGAAGTGGTGCTGAGGCTCAAGTGGTAGAGCTCTAGCCTTGAGAAAGCCCAAGGACAGGGCTCAGGCCCTGAGCTCAAGCCCAGGACTGGCAAAAAAAAAAATCTACCTCTTTTAAGCTGGTAATAAGTAAATACTGCCGCATGCAAAAACCCTGAAACTTTATCATCCCTAAAAAGTTTTTATTTGCAATGTCATAATTTATATCCTTTTCTCTTTTTTTAAACAATGTCATAGCTATTTTTATCAGGGTGAGAAGGGATCTCACTGTAACTTTTATTTGCATTTCCTTTGTTATCCTTTTCTGTTTTGCTTTTGCATTATACCTTTATTTTTAACCGCTTTGATTTTAACCATTATATTACAGATAATATGTGGCTTATATTCCACTATTACAGTTTTTAGGTATTGTATATTTAGATATATTTACCTACCGAAAGGATTTTTGCCTTCATATAAATGTATCTTTTCATTTCTTTCTGAAAAATTCCTGTAAATGATTCTTGAAGCAATATGGAATTCACTCAGCTTTTTTTAAACTTTATTTATCCTTTATTTTCAAAGGACTGCTTTTCTTCGACAATTTTTGGCTGGCAGAGTGTTTGTTTTCCTTATTGTTCTTTTCATTTAATATTTCAAATCCATCTTCATCTCTCTTGGCCTGTAAAGTTTCTGCTAAGGGTATATGCACATTCTTGTGATATTTCACTTTCTGTCTTTAAAAATCCAAGCTTGCATTTTGACTGCGTTCATAAAAACTATTTTTGGCTGAATCTATTTGGGAATATTTTCATTTCATGAATCAGAATGTCTGTTTCTCTTCTAATGCATAAGTAATTTTTAGCAATTATTTTAAGTATAGTTTACAAATTATTACATAAGCTTTATTATTTTTACTCAGTCTCCTTTAGAAATAGTACAGTGTAGACATACATTCTTATTTACTTTTTCTCTCTGAATTTTAAAGGCCTTACTAATAAGTTTACAGATTCTTCTGTTTTCATTAAATTTTTCATTTATCTTTTGAATTGCCTTTATTTTCATTAGCTTAATTTTTCAATTATAAGATACTTTCTGAATTTTTGTACATATTTACCTTTTTCTTTGAGTTTCTCATTCATACCACAAATTGGTTCTTGATTTTGTTGATTTATATATATACATATATTTTTTTTTCCTCAGTGAGAATCCTTAAGTTCATCATTTATACCCTTTCATTACTTTGTTTGGGTTTTTTTTTTCTGTCTTGGAATTCATGTCAATATATATACTTGCAAATTTAACAGTCTATGTTTGTAGGAGTAGATTTTCTTCTGCTCCTGGGTTGAAAGCATGATTGCACAGGTGCAGTGTTTCTGGCTCTAGCTGAGCATGGTGAGGTGATTTTTATGTCTCCAGTTAATCAGCCTTAGTGAGAACTTCAGGTTGATGGTGCAGTTCGCTGTAGATCTGCTGACAGTGACGATGGCTGTGTGAAGTATTCAGACAAGGGCTTTACTAGATGTTTTTGTACTTGGATTCCTCATAGTGGGGACTGATAGCTGCTATGAAGTATGACATCCCTCCATTCAGGATTCAAGCGTGTGACACAGCCATGGAACCTTCCTAGTCTCCTAGTCCTGAGAATCTCCTGCAAGTTTGAGGATTACATCCTTCTCTGTGCTGCCAGTAGGGAAACATTTCTGTCACTGAGACTCAGTGACATCCCAGAAGCTCTAGAGCAATGAGCCTTCATGAAATTGTTGTTCTGACCCTGAAACTTAGCACATAGAGCTGGAACAGGCATGAGCAAGAAGTCTCCAACACTGTAGTTCAGGACCCAATGCTGACAGAGTATGTGGTCCCAGGTAGTGGGACTTTAGACCCTGAGCGTCAGTTAGGACATCACCCAGGCTTTGTGAGGCCAGGAACAATGTAATCCTAAGGACCTAAGGATGACAAAACACTGTTGTGCCTGAAGTAGCCATGACTTTCGTTTCCGGGGTTAAAGAATGTGTCTTACCACTTGGACTGCTGGATCTCCTCCAGCTTCATGTCGGTTGGTATGTATCGATGTGGTCAGGATAGCAGTCAGGATAGCAGCTCACCCAACCAAGGCTCTGTCTGCATCTCTACAACACAGGCGATACATCCTCTCCACCACAGAAGCTGGAGTTGTGGGGGTCAGTGAAGGCTTTGGAGCCTTATTGGTGCTAGAATTGGTGCTCTGGTATGTCAGTGGCGTGAGCTGCAGGAAGTTAAGGTGTATATTCTCTCCCTGTTCCCATCCAGTGAATAGCATTGACAAGGAGAGGGTACAAGAAACCTGAAGTCGCTGTGACTGGATTCTAGGTCTACTCTAAAACTGGACACACAAGTTATTTTCTGTGGCAGAAGCTGGAGATACCCAACAGTGTGGTGATGCTAGTAAGGCAAGACTACAAATAGATCAAGGTCCATGTTTCTAAGTGGGAGATATCACTAAGCTTAGCCCTAAAGAGAAGCAGGACCATACACTGGATCTGCTCTGCAGCATATCCTAGAGGGTAGGACCGGGCAGCAGTTTGGGTGGCCTCCTGCCTGGTGGGCATTGGTGCAGAGGTCTGGAGGCCTCAGGGGTTGTATGTGTCTGGTGTCCATCTCAGGCATAGCGCCTTCCTGCGGAAGACTGAGGGTCAGGGTTCTATGAGCCATGATAACAGAGGCCATGGAAGCAGGGATGATTAAAGATTACATAGTTAAAATTGTGTTCCAGTGATGTAACAGTAAGTAAACAGATAAGAAAAATAGTAGGTAGCTAAACACCAGTCTTGGTTCACAAGTTCACAGTTTACTTTGCAAATTCTGTCATCCACTTACATCTAAGTTCTGAGTTTTGTGTATCTTAGGTGGCATATATTGTAATAGAGTAAAGATGTTAGATTCTCCTATCAAAAACCACCCACAAAAGTCACCCATCAGTGCTCTCACACATGTCAGAGCTTAGGGAGAGTTCGCAAGGCCTGAGGTTAAACTCAGGATCACCAAAAAATAAAAACACTGTGTGCTTTACTAGAGTAGAGTTCCCTGCTTTTCCCTTACTCATTGGCAAGTTGGAAGGAAATGAGAGGCAGAGAAGCTGTCTGGCTATATGTGGAGCAAATGTTTCAGAATAGAAGAGCCTTCACTGCAAGCCCCAAATGTGTGATTAAATACATTGCCTTGCCAATATAGTGTACACTGAAAACTTAAAGGCTATTGTGATGATCAGCCATTAAGTGATTTGTGAGAATGTCTTACTTTCTAATTCACGTTACATGTATGTATTGAGTACAATTGAATTACCAGGTACACCATTTAAACCTTTAGGATCAATATGGGCAGTTAGCTAAAAACAAATAATAATAATAATAATAATAATAATAATAATAATAATAATTCCTATTTGATCAAGGAGCTCAGTATAGGTATTTTGGAGGAAGACTTAACTAAATTGAAATTTAAAAGACTGCTTAAAGGTTCAGCAGTTGAGGCTGTGTCTGGATGGGGGTGGAATTTGGTGAAGGGAGAGGAAAGAACTTCCTAGAAATACGAAGTAGGATGCAAAGTTTCTCAAGGTTAGTACAAAGAGATATGTGTGGTATGTACCAAGGCTCTATATTGAATTTGTGACATGTCTCATCTCATGTGGACACACCTCTGAATAGACAATGGCAGATTCTAATGCTCTTATACCCCAATGTGATGCCCTAGGGTCGTAGCTAACCACCCTGAGGGGTGTGTATGAAATCTGAGCACTATTTCCTTCTTGTATGAAACCCTATGAACACTGAGAGAACTGTTTGTTTGGTTTTTTTTAAATATTTATTGCCAAGTGTTTCAGGCTCCTCTCCAACAATGCAATCTTACATATGAGACCTGTAGCAGTTTTATTATTCACATCAATTTAGTGTTTAGAGTTCAGGAAGGAGAGCTGATCAGCATGCATATTTTAGGAAGAAAAGACAGAAGTGCTGGTGTCTCTGTGTATGGCCAAACAAGTCATTCTGGAAATATAGAAAAGAATTGGTTTAGGTTGTTCAAACCCCACATATCTCTTTGTACTAAATATTTAAATGTTTTTCTCCCACTTTCCCTCCCCCCAGTCCCTCTGGAGATAGAAGATTCATTACCAACATACTGTCTTGTGAATATTGTTGTTACATTGGTATCTGAGCTACTCAGCTGGCTGGTACATTTTATTTTGAACAATATCACTCCTTTCCTCTTTCTCTCCCGGTTTCTCACCTGACCTTGTCCTCTGCCAAACAAGTTGCAGGGTTCATTTTAAATGTAGTGTCTATATTTTTTCACACTTTGTCCCCCCATTTCTGTGTTCTTATCTCCAATTAACCACCAGAAAACCAGAAGCAAGCAGACCTGTGGCCCCAAACCCCAAATGGCCACAGTTTGAGCAAATAAAAAAAAAGAAGCTCACAGATAATGCCTGAGACCTGAGTTCCAGCCACATGACCTACCAAAAAAAATTTTTAAGCAAAGAAAGAAAAAGAAAGGAAGCAAAGCCCATTAGCAAAACACTCAGTATATTGAAGGCCCTAGTGGCTCTATGGTGACATTTCTGCCTGGGCTGCCTTTGAAGTGTTATCCGCTGGACTTCAGTCTTCTGGATAGTTAGGTTTATAGGTTTGAGTCACCAGCACCTAGCACTGACAACTATTTATAGGGAAGAGCACATCTTGATTCTGAAATAAGTACTATTGGAAATGGATTCTTTTTATCTTAATAAAACCATACTTACTTCATGTCACATTCCATTTTATATGTTATGGGTGTATTCATTGTTTTAAATCTTATTAAATCATTTAAATAATTATAGCTTTTTTAATCTTGTCAATTTTCTTAAAATATTTTCTTGGATTTAGTAATATTTTATTAGATACCCCTTATGTCAGTAGATGCAAATATTCATCAGAGTTATAAGAAATATTTTTTATTTCAAGGTAAGCTTTAAGTTTTTGTGTATTAATTAATTGAATCGCATTTTTAACAATTTTCTCCTTCAGCTTATATGTGTTCTGACAAGCCCAAATGAAGCAGAGATGCATTTTCTTTCTCAGCTTTACTCTCTTCCAGGCTGATAATTCTTCTAATACCTTATCTAGTAGCATGCATCTCATTGTCTTCTTCATATTCCTGCATTTCATTCTTATTCATCTCATATCAGGTGTGAATAATGCTTGAGTTTTTCATGGAATATGGTTGCTATAGCTCTGATATTTCCATAAGGTGCTCTGTCTTGTTTTTATAAGTTATATATCTTTATCATGTTTTCATGGAATCCTTTACTAAAACTAAAATATCTCATTAAGAGAATGTGGTAATAAGAGGATGCTTTCACTGAATACATTAGGAAGTTAACATGAAGAAAGTGTATAGACTTGTTTCTAATATATGGGTGAAAATTGCAGATTACAAAATATTCCCAAATTCTCTGCTTTTCCAGAATAGAGTAACTGGCCTTCTTTCCCTTCTAAAGATCACACGGGACAATATGTCCATGCTGATGAAAACATTCAATCTAAAGCTCCACCCAATATCATTCACATGAAAAGCATAGAGAAAAATTTTACTTATAAACCCAACATTTTAAATGGATCCAATAGTTTTAGGAAAATTGTGAAGAGATAGCTATAGTAAGAAGACCTGCCTAAAACGTAGTCATAAAACATAAAATTATGCATAAAATAAATAATGATTTATCTTTCATAATGATATTCTGATAGTAAATTTTGTTCTGAACATTTTTTGAGAGAAATGTCCTTAACGGGAAGAGAAAGCCAAGGTTGAGGATTCTTCCTTCAGGAGAGAACTATTTGCATCCTTTATTCAAGTTATATTGTTTCCTTCAGATTTTCCTATGATTTTTTTTCTTTTTCCCTTTTTTCCCCCCTGGGTAGCTAGAATTACAGGTAGGAGCCACTGCACCCAGCTTTTCCTACGATATTCATAGTTTTTGAATTTCTGCTTACAGAAATTTCATGTCTTACAAATTCACTATATGACTGTAAAACAATTTGACTAACCAAAACACTGTATTAACGTTGTCAAAATAAAAATAGAACTTGACATCAAAGAGACAAATCACCTTCCCCTTCTGAGACAGATTTTATTTAAAAAAAAATATATATATATTAAGCCACTAGAAAATCCTTAGGACTTATTTGCAACATATTTTCAAAATGCCAGTGGGCTATTTTGCCATTGTCATTTTCAAGACATCATTTTTGTTATTTCAAAAATTCACAATATCTGTTTTTGCACATTTTTGTCATACATTTTATTGTAATTAATAAAAGGGTTATGTTACATTCATCAGACGGAAGGTGCATTACTTTATATACATTGATATCCTTTCTCACGTCTTGGAAAATTAGAGGCAGAACAAAATACACTATAATGAGTTTTATAGTCCTTTGTGGCCATTTGCTAGGTATTGGCTACATATTCCTACACAATTTCTAAATACCATGTATTTTCAATGATTCTGAGTTTATTACTCTCCTTGCATTCCAAGTAAATACATGCACTGACTCTGGATGCTTCCAGGTAAATTGTAGTAAACATGTAATCATCTACACCTCAAATAACTACTATAGTAGCAGACTAACTTACTAATTTTTCATGTCATGGCCATTGGAATCAACACTGCAATGTGTTTCTATTTGTTTGTTTATTTTTGTACTGATCCTGGGCCTTGAACCCAGGGCCTGGGTCTTGATCAAGACTAGTCCTCTACCACTTGAGCCACAGACTTCTGGTTTTTGGTGGCTAATTGGATTTAAGAATCCCATGGACTTTCTCGTCTAATGTGATTTTGAACTATGATCCTCAAATCTTAGCCTCCTGAATAGCTAGAATTACAAGTGTGAGCCACCATCTTCTGACTTGAAACCTCTCTTTAATATGTCCAATACTGTGTCCTCAGAAAAACACAGCCCCATCATTGCAGTGATACACTCATTCTCCGTTTTAGTCTCATCAGTTCTCAACTGATTTCCAGCTTCAACTCCTGTCTCCTGCAGGCTTTCCAGTTGACTCATAGTCAAGGCTACAGTTGTCAAATGTCTGAATCTGGGATGCATATTCTACTCTCTATTCCTGAGCAGTTCTTTAGAAGAGACCCTGAAGCAGGGCCAAAGATTACATCATCTATATTAATGAGTACTAATTGAAGTTTGGCTCCCAAACTTCCCCTTCATCTGACAAGATGTGTAGCTTTAATTGAATCCACTTTATGAGGGCTTTTGCAGCCAGATACTATTTTCCACAATGATTATCACACTTTATATCTCCCCAGGCAGCAGAAAGTCCACACAGGAGGGTTTTTAAAAAGTGATAAGATTTTAGAAGACACTTGTTCCCTTTGCACATGCTGTTCATCAGACCCTCAGAAGCCTTGCCTGTCATTTACGGCTTTGACTAGGTGGTAATGGTGAGATTATTATGCTTAAATAGCTAAAACATGGCATCTGAGAGGGAAGTGCACTTATTTGCTTCATTTGGTTTTGTACAGAGAAACTCAAGTGGAGACTTGATCCCTGCCCTCAGGTATAAAAACATGTTTTAATGTATTTATGGCAGATAGGTTTTATTACATCTGCAGAAAGAGAAAAATAGCTGGAATTGAGTGTGACTGAACAACCTTGAAGAACAAACTGCCCCTACCAAGTGTTAAAGCCTAATAATCAGAATTTCATTTTTGCAGACATGTTTTTTTTTCTTTTGTCACTTGGAATTTTCCTCCATGGTATTGGGGCTTAAATCAGTACCTGAGCCCTGTCCCTTACCTTCCTCCTCTGTCTATTTTGCCTCCGGAGCCTCGGCTTTACGTCTAAGGTTCTCTTGGTGGTTAATTGGAAATGAGTCTCATGAACTTTCCTGACCAGGCTGGCTTTGAACAGCTATCCTCAGATTTAAGCCTCTTGAGTAGCTAAGATTACAGGTGTGGGTCACTGGTGTCCAGGAATCCTGGCATGTGAATGAACTCAACCACTTGATCCTTCATGCTCTGAGCCCTCTTTTCTTTACTTTTCATATAAGATCTCAGAGGTGTTTTTTTGTTTGTTTGTTTTGTTTTTTGTTGGTTTGCTTGATTTTTGTCCAGTCCAGTCTGGAGCACAGTCCATAAAGTATTGCTTTCCAGGTAGCTGGTAACAAACGTGTACTAGCTTGCTAACTTTTATTTTAGATGGAGAGCTTAATAATTTGAAGATATTTAAATGATTTGGATTATTTTTTCAAGGCATGATCAGATAATCAGTCACATATCTGATTGCCTTTTACCCTCTGATATGCATATTTACAGTAATGGCTAATATTCACGAAGCTATTTCTTGAGCAAACCATGCACTGTCTTCCTTTTGGGGTTGTTAAAGCCCAACTATGAAGAATTTTTAGTGCAATGAATCACTCTCAAGTTGTAGAATATTATAACTGAAATCTAAAAGATGAATCTTGCAGCCGTTAATTAAAACCATTAATTTCATTAGGCAATTATGAAAGTCAGTGCATTTAAAATATTATAGGAGGATTAATCTTATTGTTTTGTGTGTTTGCTTTTTTGGTTCTAGTAATGCTAATTTATGGTTGACAAGTTATTTTCCCCTATAACAATGTCATAGGAAAATTCTTTTGGGTTATCAATCAAAAAAGTATTGAAAATTACTGTTATTTGAAACATAGAATGCATAATTTTCATTTGTAGCCATCCCGCTGTGAATAAAACACCTAAACTTGATTCTGCGAGTCTGTAACTTAACATACACTGACCCATCACTGCATCTCCCCTTTTTTTCCTAGCTCCCGTGTGTGTGTGTGTGTGTGTGTGTGTGTGTGTGTGTGTGTGTGTGTGGAGGGGGTGTATATGCTAGTATGGGGTTAAACTAAGGGCATGGATGCCGTCCCTTAGGTTTTTCAAAACTCAGTCCTTGCACTCTATTACTTGAGTCTTAGCTCCACTTCTGGCTTTCTGGTGATTAATTGTACATAACAGCCTTATAGACTTTCTCCTAATTGGATTGAACTGTGTTCCTAAGATTTCAGCGACCTGAGTACCTAGGATTATTAGCATGAGTTACCAGATCCTGCTAACTTCCAACTTTTATGAGACAAGTATTTTTTGGTTTTTTGTGTTGAATTTTCCAGTGCCAGTTTTAACTCAGGATTTTTCACTATCCCTGCTTGCTTTCTCAGCTGATGCTCTACTACTGGAGCCATGTCTATAGCCCAGGTTTTGCTGGTTAATTTCTCCAAATTCTAGCAAACTTTTCTGTCCCATCTATGTAAATATTTGCAGAAAGTGGATTGCAGTAATTTTTTTGTAACTTGATAAGAATGTTTTAAGTAGCATATATTAGTTTTATAATGCTTCTGATCACACATTCACTATTGCCCACACTTATGCGATAAGAGCACATGCTTTATAACATCATGGATAAGTAGTAAAAAGGCTGGACTTATAGCCAGGTCTACAACTTACAGCTGTCTGACAGATCTAGGACAATTTGCTAAGGTTTTAAATCCTCAAATTCCAGTTTTATCTCCTTAAGGACTTTCTTTACTTCTGGTTATCATAAGCTGTTTTATGTCAGAAAACTGGATAACTGAATGGTGTAACTGTCTCTCAGTAATTCTTTAGTTGATGTAATACTTGAAGGATCAACTTGCTCATTATAAAAATTCTTTTTCACTTTTCATTAATGTTATTATGAAGGTGATACTCAGAGGTGTTACAGTTACATAAGTCAGGTAATGAGTACCTTTCTTTTGGGGCAATGTTATTTCTCCCTTGGCTCTCTCCCAGTTTATCCTCCAATCTAAGCAATCACTTCTTACTAGCCATCTGAAAAAGGGTCCCAAACATGGTGCCTCTTCTGCTGTGTCTGTCTCCTCCCATCTACCTACTCCTCTCTTTAGGTCCTATGTGAATGGCTCTCTGGTTTTCTCAGTAATGCATTCACTTGAGTTTCATGTGGGAATAGAAGCTCCTTCAGGCTTGTGTCTGATTTGTTCTTGTATTCATCTTGAAATCTATAATGGAACTATTGTCTCTTCTTGAGATAAAACTTTTCCCTCCCTTCTTCTCTGAAATCTGATGTGCTTTTTCCTACTTCTGTTTCCTTAGCACTCTATTTTCCCTCTTGTGATTGCTTGTTATCATTTTTCCTGTCTTCCCACTAAATGGAGATGGGGCCCAGGTACATGAAGCAGTTCACATTGTGAGTGCATGAGAAATTACATTTGTAGAGTTGATAACAAATGTTTTGTCTGAGAGGTCCAACTTCCATGATTAGTATCACTAGAGATACTACATGGAGTTTGAAAAGGGTAATGAAGTTAACTTTTTTTTTCCAGTCCTGGGCTTAAGCTCAGGGCCTGAGCACTGTCCTTGGATTTTTCTCAAGGCTAGAGCTCTACCACTTGAGCCTCAGCACCACTTCTGGCTTTTTCTAAGTATGTGGTACCAAGGAATCGAACCTGGTTCTTTGTGCATGTTAGGCAAGCACTATACCACTAGGCCAAATTCCCCAGCCCCTATGTTAACTTGGGTTTTTTTTGCCAGTTTTGGGGCTTGGACTCAGGGCTTGAGCACTGTCCTTGGGTTTTCTCAAGGCTAGAGCTCTACCCTGGGGCCACAGCAGCACTTCCAGCTTTTTCTATGTATGTGGTACTGAGGACTCGAACCTGGGTCTCTGTGCATGCTAGGTACGCAGTCTACCACTAGTCCAAACTCCCATCCCTGAAGTTAACTTTTGTTATGAGAATAGAAACATCATATATGAAGGTCATTTTAAGATTCTACTGAAGATGTGATTCATGAGAAAAAGAACTCAACCAAATTATCTGACTAGTAATGATACCAATTGGCATCTTATATTTTAAGGGATTTTACGGTCCATGTAGCTAATCAGGAGGCTGAGATATGAAGATCTTGATTTGAAGCCAACCCAGGAAGGAAAGTCTGTGAGATGCTAATCTCCAACGAAGAAGCAAACGACTAAAAGTAGGGGGTGTGAGATGTGGCAGGAACACAGATCTAGCCATGAGCAAAAAAAGAAAAAAAAAAGGCTCAAGGACAACATCAGGCCTTAGGAAGTCGAAGTATCAGCACAAAATACAAAATTAAAAATTTTTAAAGTCTCTTCAATATACCATAAAATTGACATTTTCTGAAAATGTCACAATAAATGTTTATAGTTTTGTGCCAATATAATTAATCTTTTGGGTATGTGTGTAATAGTCCTGGGGCTTGAAGTATGGGATTGACCCCTGACCTTTTTGCTCAAGGCTATCAAGTCAAGCACTCTACTCACTTGAGGCACAGTTCTGCTTGTGGTCTTTTGGGTTGTTAATTGAGAATAAGAATCCCATGGACTTTCCTGGAAGGATTGCCTTTGAACTGTTATCCTTCAATTTTAGACCCTTGAGTAGCAAGTATTACAGACTAGAGCTATAGACAGCTGGCCAATATATGACAATGTACAAGTTAACATAGATGTTAACTTTTCTGCCATACAGAGAGATTAAAAGAAGCACACCATGGGGGCCAGGTGTTTGGCCTAGTGGTGGAGTGCTTATTAGCAGGCACGAAGACACGAGTTCTATTCTTTGGTACCACAAACCTAGAAAAAATCCGGAAGTGGTGCTAAAGTGGTAGAGCTCTAGCCCTGAGAAAACCCAAGGACAGTGCTCAGGCCCTGAATAAAAAACCCAGGACTGGCAAAAAGAAAAAGAGAAAAAACACATACTCTAGTCAGTGATCTTTGCATGACGAAATAATCAGAGAACTGTTTCCTGCTCTAGTCTAGACTCTTAATTTCTTTCCTCCCATGAGCTTCTGAAATATTCTCATTCACACTTGCTTCAAGGTCTTTCGTTTATATCATTTTACTGAAGAATTCATTCTCGCTTTCTATTTTAACACCAATCTCATTTTTCAGCAACTGATTAACACTTTAGCATTTACTTCCTAAAGGGCACTTTTTCTGATCTATAGCAATGTAATAAAAGCATGATTATTTTTATAATGCAATGTATAATAGTGGGAACTAGCGTTTTTATTGGTGGGGATATTTATATTATCTGTCAATAACATCTCCCTAGAAAGTAAAAACTCCAAATTACTGCTAAGTAGTTTTATGTTCTATTTATATTTGGACTGTATTCACAAGATATGATGGCTGTATTTTTTCTCCTTTCATAAAAGAAGAAAAAGTGTAATAAAATGTATACCTTCTGAACATCTATTGGCATCAAGTATATAAGCAAATTCAATACTATGAAAAGCAAGTGACTTTGTTTAGCTTCCTTCCAGAACTTACAAGAATCCAAGAGAAAAAAAATGAAGCAAATGGTATCCATTTGTAAGGAAATGGAAAGACTTAGAAAGAATCATATTAAGTGAAGTATGCCAGACTCAAAGGAACATAGGCTCAATGGTTTCCCTCATTTGTCATACTCAGTAGAAACCTTGGGCTCTCCTAGCAGAGCTTTACAATAGAATAAAACCTAGATACGTAAGGCCATATAGTATGATGCTAAATGAAAGGACCTCCAGAATATAGAAACAAAAGCCATATAATGAGTGATTGCTGTCCTTAATGTACTATGTTATCTCTCATCTCTTTTGCTGTCCCTTCATTATCTCATATTGTTACAGTATTTCACCTTGTTGTCTGATATAATGTATATATTCATATGTGGTTATTTGTAATCGTATAGGGAAGGGAGAAAAACAAGATGAGGGGCGGGGGCAGGGGGAGGGAAATGGGGACCAAGACATGAGAACGGGTATGTGAAGTAATGCACCCTCTATCTGGTGAATATATTGTAACCCTTCTATTAATTACAATAAAAACTATAAGGAAAAATGAAGCGAATGTTTTAAATCACTGCCAAAGCAAACTTTTCTTTAACATTTCCAATATTTAGTGATTATATATTTGTATGCATGAATACTGATGTCAAAAAATATAATTAAAACATTAATAACTAACTTCTTGACTATTTTAGCACACTCATTCTCTCTACATATGCATACATATATATATTTATATACATATATCAAGTGTAATAGGTGACCGTAATGAATTTTTTCCTTGAATGTTTTCCATATTTTAGCATTTCTGCAATTGAGAAACACATTGCAATTAAAATACTTTAGAATGGGCCAATATTGTAGTGGAAAACTTGGTAGAATACCAAGAAATTGACAGTGTCAAGGTCTTTTTCATTTAAAGAAATATAATTATATATGCAAGGGAATTGTGATCTTTAAAGAAAAATACCATATAATTGCTGCAGACAAATTACATGCATTTCATGGTTTCATGATTCTTAAAGTTATTAAAAATTCAACTCAGCATATCCCTTGCAGTATATAAAACTCTTTAAAAGTCGCCTACTTATCATAAGCGTTATTTAATTGCCACAGCCTGATTGCTCTGTAAAGAAAAGAGGAGGTTGTGTGTCTTCTCTTTCAAAAATCATAAACTAGGTTTCATGTATTTTGTGCTTTGGAAGTTACATTACTTTTAAGAATTGATGGCAAGATCCTTTTCTCTTTGTTTCAGACCAGACTTTTGCGTGTAGTCTCTGTATATTTCATTAGTCAACACTACACTAATGTAAGGTCTGATCTTGTAAGCATTAGTTGATGTTTGCCAGTATATGTAACTCCAGGTTTTTTGTTTGTTTGTTTGTTTGTTTGTTTGTTTTTATTTATTTTTTATCAGGATAGTGATCTGCTGGACCGGAGGAAACACTGCTTCACTGTGCAGTCTGAGTCTGGAGAGGACCTCTATTTCTCCGTGGAATTAGAATGCGACCTTGCTCAGTGGGAAAGAGCCTTCCAAACAGCCACATTTCTAGAAGTGGAGCGGATACAGGTGAGGATATGGATCGTAGCCCTTGAGGCTCAGAGTTGCATAACTCTTCCTCTAGAGTTGTAACAGAAACTCAACAGTCCTGAGCGGTTTCGTCTCTGCCTCAACTACATTCCTTTGTTGTTAAATAAATAAGAAGATATCTCTGAAAACCAGTTCAGATTTTCCACCCTTGTATCTTTTTGTAATATCTCCTGCAAAATAGCATTTGGTGACATGCTGCTCTAATATGAAGATTATATAGAAATGCTCCAATTTTTGTTGTTCACGGATTGTGTCATGTTCTCCAAATATGATCATTTATTTTCTACCTGCTGCTTTCATATAGTCACCTTGATCTCCCTCTTTTTTTTTTAGAAAGTACTGACTTCATCTATGCCCCTCACAACCTTACACAGAGGGTGAAACTTGTTTCAATGGTTATATCTGTCCCAAAGGCCACTTGTTTCTATAACCACCCCTACCCACTCTTTCCTTGTTCTATCTCAGCAAATGTATAGTCTATCACTTTTCCCTCAGGCATGCCTCCACTCCTGTCTTGTGCTTCAGTGACACATTTACACTCTTTGCACTAAGAGAAATGAAAAAAATGGATTTACTGTTATTTTCTTTTAATTTTTCTGCTGTTTTTTAAATGCCTCTTAGTTGCTATATCAGAAATTTGTTCTCACTTCCTGAATATTTTGGTAGTGCTGTTTTCAGGGTTCCAATATATGGGTAATTATATGAAGAATCATGATTATCCTTTACATTTTCAATATTCCTGTCACTGAAGTTGGTACAAAGTAAAAGAGAGGAAAGATGCTAAAATTTAACAGTTTAGGAATAGTCATATATGATTATGAAGATAGAATAATCAAACACTGAAGAAAAAAAGGAAAAGGGGAATATTGAAACACATCTGATGAGGTGAGCTTGGTCAAAGTGCATTCATTGAACACATCAGTGGAATTCCACAGTGAAACGCCTGTGCATTAATGTTTGCATTTTAAAATAAACTAAAAATTCCAAACAGAAAATTAAAGCAGAAACTTTTGTCCTTGTTTAAAATAAGCATGAAGATGAATGATGAAATGACTCAGAATTGATGAATTCATAAGTAAATTTACATTTACTTTGAAATTGGGTTTAATTAATAGGACTAGAATTGAATTTCATGAATGAGACTTAAGAGGATAGACAGCTTTTAGCGAATTCCTTTATAAATTTTCATATTGATTTGAATCTCTAATTCATTTCATATTGATACAAATACTGGCATATTTATTTATAATGGATGATCCAGGGAAAACACATTTCTAAAACATTTCATATTGACATTTAAATAAACATTTCAAACCCTGAAAAACATAAGGAATATTGGAAGAGGGTAGCAATTTATATAAATAAAATGTTACATTCCCCCTAGTAAAATGCCAAACTTAATGAGAAAAATTGAATGCATTATAGCACATAATTTTCACCTGAAATATTCTTTTTAAATGACAGTCCTTGAAAATAGCAAACAATTAAGCCTAATTAACAGTAAATTATATTGCCTTGAACATTCCTTGATGTCGAGAGTAGCTTTAATAAAGTACTAATGGGTAGATTTGAGCATGGAAGATGCCTGTGTATTAAGCAAATAAAATTGTGCCCCAAATGCAGTTTGGAAACACATTAAATGTCTTTTAATCTACTGTTTTGAAAGGTTTAATGCCAAATGAATAATTTGGCATGGTTATAATTTTCCATTCCAATTAGACTTTAAATGCATAAATAATTGCTTTTTAGTGAAGGCAACTTGATGTATTTATCCATGATTATATTCACAATATGAATGATTTAAAATATTTATGTACTCTCATAAGAATGGTATTAAAATTGTGCTTGACATATATCACTCCATTTTATATGTGAATTATCAGTTTATTTTAACATTTGGACATCCCATCATAGTTTGAATTTTAAATTCAAATAAAATTTATGCATACAAGATTGAACTATAGTGCATATAATCCCCAAATCATTTTACATCTTTCAAAAGATTTTAGTTTTATTCTCCATTTTATTTATATTCTCAAAATATTCATATAAGTAATCTTAAAATCATCTCACACCAATGAGAAAACTCATTGTTAGGTGGTTCTGGTGGTAGAACTTGAGGACCCTCACATCCTACACTAGTGCTCCCTCTCTGGAGATAACTGGAGAAAAGAATACCATGCACATTCCTATCTGGGCTGGCTTCTAACTGCAATCCTCAGATCTCAGCCTCCTGGGTAGAAGGATTGCAGGCCTAAGCTACTAATGCCTGGCTCCAGACAGGTTTTATATATGTCAAAGTGGGACAATTTTTGCTCTCCATGAGCACATATCCAAGTGCAGAGCATGATTAGAAACCTTTCCCTGCATATCCCTCGAGTAATCAAATGAATATCTTCAGGGCTTCTAAATTGTTTAGATGGAGATATTGATAAAATAGTTGCAAATGCTTGTGAAAATATTGGTGACATTAAATGGTATGTGGAAATAGGAGATGTCACCTTGACACTGATATTGTAGCAATCCTATGGAAACTAACAGTGTTCTTTCTTCTGTCCAGTGCAAGACTTATGCATGTGTACTGGAGAGTCACCTTATGGGCCTCACCATTGACTTCAGCACAGGGTTTATCTGCTTTGATGCAGCGACAAAGGTAATGGTTCAGTCAGCATGGAGAAATACATCTCTGACTTTTGAACTCCTTCTAGAATTTTAATGGTTCATCCGTCGTGTGCCGAGTTTTAATTTTTCATTTTTGTTCTTAGAAGATAAATTTTATTTTAATGTTTATAGAAAAAAATGATGTTTTAATGCATGTGGTAAGAAGCAAATATTTTACTGAAGTAAATTTATGTCAGTTTCCATTAGTAGAAATAGAGAGATAGGCTGACAGAGCTACAGATAGATATATTTTCTTTTTTATTTCTATTTTGAAAGACATGGATTCATGCTGAAAAGTTTCCTTCAAAGCTAGGAGTGGTGGCTCATGCATATAATTCTAGCTACTGAGGAGGCTGAGATCTGAGGATTGAGATTCAACGTCAGACTGGACACTAAAGTCCTTGAAACTCTTATCTCCAATTAACCACCAGAAAACTGGAAGTGGAGCTGTGACTCAAGGATAGGATGGTAGCCTTGAGCTAACGCACTCAGAGACAATAACCTGGCCCAGAGTTCAAATCCCATGACCAACAAAAAGAAAAAAGTTTCCTCCCCCCAAAAATTTCATGGAGAATCCCTTTATGAATTTTCTGTATCATAGTTTAAAGAAAAATCAAGCTAAGAAAATCATGTCATTACTTTTTCCATAACTAGTACCTAGGAGTGACAAAGAGAATGGTGAAATATTCAGACAAGGATACTTTTATCAGGAAGTGTATTTATTATGAATGTATGACTAATAAAGTTTTACGCATTTTCCATTCCATACAGTATGCACCTCTGAGAAATATGCACAATGAATGATAAAAGACATTTCTTCAGCTTGTTATTTTATTTTATTTTATTTTATTGTGAGTCATGTGGTTTGAATGCAGCCTGAACGCTGTCCCTGAGCTCTTCAGCTCAAAACTATGGCCCTACCTTTGAGCCAAGCCCCACTTGGAAGTTAAAATTAGCGCTAAGAGTCTCAGGTCCTTTTGTACCTGGGCTAGCTTTGAACCTTGATCCTCAGATCTCAGCCTCCTCAGTAGCTAGGACTTTGGGTATGCTAGGCAAACACTCTATCACTGGGCCACACTTCTGGCTCTCTGTGCAAAATTTTGTATTGTCACCAATGTTTGTTTATCACTATGAAATTTAGTGGTACAATGATTCAGGATAGGTTAGCCAAGCAGTTTGTGGCCTTTGCAGGATACTCCATTACTATACACTGGGAATTTTAGATAACACTGCTGTCAAATCAGGATAAAACTCTTGGGTATTAAATTAGTCTCATAAATTAATTTAGTGATTAATCAATTTGAGTATTAAATTAATTTATTAACTTTAGAAATAAATTAAACTGATTAGAAAGATGGTAAAGTATAATTTAAAATGGAAGCATTGTCCCCAGAATTATCATCAAAGTCCTTCCCATCAGTGTGAAAAAAATTTTACTTTAGTTAATGAGATAGAAACAGTCATCTGATCACAATTTTAAGTTTCTAAATCTCTTCTGTGTTTATTTTTAAGGCAAGTATTACCCACTTTAACATCTTTATTTCTCTTTAGCAGGAAGAACAGGCCTGAGGACCAATGGAATAGAATTTAAGACCCATAAATGAATCCACGTATCTATAGCCTCCTAATCTTAGCTAAGATAGCCTAAAAACAGGATAGAAGAAAGATAGCCTCTTGAACAAATGATGTCTTCAGAATTGACTATAGACATGCTAAAAGCTGGAGGTAGATCCCTGTATATCACCCTTCATCATAATTAATTCCAAATGGATTAATGTACAGCCAGATATGCTAAAAATATTACAGGAAAGGGTAAGGGAAACATTAGGTCTCCTTGGCACAGTACAATATTTACTAAGTAAAGATCCAGAAGCACAACAAATGAAAGAATGAATACATTGGACTGAATTGAACTGAAGAGTTTCTGCATGGCAAAGGACATAACTAGCAAAATCAAACAAAAGCCTGCAGAATGGGAGATCTTCACTAGCAATACATTAGACAAGGGCATAACATCAAAAATACCTAGAGCTCAAAAAATTAAACTCCCCAAAACAAAACCCCAATGACACAACAACCCTATCTGTGAGTAGACTAACAAGTAAAAAGAAACTTCTCCAAAAAAATTTCCAAAGAATGGCCAATAGAAACATTAAGAAATGTTCAACATCTTTGGGCATAAAAGAAATGCAAATCAAGACTGTGAGTCTCAAATTTACAACAGGTGGAAGTGGTAGAGCATTAGTCATTAGCACAAAAAACTCAGAAACAGTGTTGAGGCCCCGAGTTCAAGCTCTAGTTCTGGTACACACACACACACACACACACTTCCAACCATTTTGTTGAAGAATCTATCCCTAGCAGGTTTGGGGGAGGGGTAGGTTATTTTTGTTTTTGCCAGACCAAGGGCTTGAACTCAATGCCTGGGCACAGTACCTGAACTTTTGTTCGAGGGTAGCACTAACACTAACATTCGAGCCATAGCATCATTTCTGGCTTTTTTTTTTATGTGGTACTGAAGAACAGAAACCAGGGCTTCATGCATGCTTGGCAAGCACTATACCACTAAACATTCCAAGCCCCAGATTTTTTTTTTTTCTAATGACTGGAATGGAGGGGTGATTTATGACCTTTAGCTGAATGTGTCTTTTTCTGGATCTTTCAACCAAATTCCAAGTCTTGCAATACAGGATCCAGGGAAAGGGATCATGTCTTAAGTCACTGAGTTCTGCTGAAATTGATAGCACTCTAATAGTACAGTAGTAGGAGAAAGTGGATTGCTTCACTAGGCTTTTTACAAAAGCAATCATATTTTTAATTTCTTAACTGAATTTTAAAAATTAATCATAAATATAAATGATAATGAAAGAGTAAACTATAAGGTTAGATTAGGCATTCTGTGGCTGGAGGAATGCCAGGTTGCTTTCTCTTCTCATTCCCTGGGGAAATTACTTCCTTTAGTTTTCAAAAGTGAGTAAGGCATTTGATCTATCATATGTTAAAATTAACATAATAATTTCATGTTTTCACTTCTATCTTAATTAATAATTTTTATTGAATGTAAATTATAATTACCATCTCTGGAAGTTTGTAAGATCTGTGCCAAACCATGATAGCCTTCATTTTAGTAATGTATGTTCTGTGCAGTAAGAAGCAACATAACCTCAACTAAAATTCTTCCTTCTAGTCTTCCAGATTTTCTCTATAAAATTAGAAGACATAATCCAGCTTCAGAATAATTGTATTTTTGGAATTAAGTTCATTTTTAACATGTAGCATATATAATTCATAAATATCTTAATCTATATTACCTTTCTATTCTTTAAGTCAACATTGATTTTTAGAGTATTTCAAGGGTAAAATTTGAAAAGAAATTAATAGAGCCTATATTTGTAATGGCTTGAGTATTTTAGAGTTACAAGATGCTGTTTCTCTCAAAAGCATATGATCTTTATATGCTTTCTTTCTTTCTCTCTCCTCCTCTCATGATTTTGATTTTCTATATACTACAGAAATACAATTAGGGTGCATGCTTCAAATTAGAATTAAACTTTATTGCTTGTGTTACCCATTCTGTAATCTTTCAATTATTTCATATTGAAGGTGACTATTAAAAATTGAAATTATAAATTTTATCAGTCCTCTTTCTACAGTTACCTAGCTAAAAAAAAATCTCTTAGGGCTCTGGCCTCTGAATGCAATTTAATGTTCTCTCCTATATTGTGTCCAATATTTAGTGGTTTGGTCATTCCTCTGTGCTGTTGCCAGAGTTCTATTTAATGTTCATCCTGGAATCTTCATTCAGAAGCACTTTTTTCAATAATATGATTTTGAAGACTTCTGTGTGAGTGCTGAGAAAAGAGAGACATAAACCTGTATGGAGGGCCGGGAGTTTGACCTAGTGGTTAAAGTGCTTGCCTAGCATGCACGAAGACCCGGGTTCGATTCCTTGGTACCACATACATAGCAAAAAGCCGGAAGTGGTGCTGAGGCTCAAGTGGTAGAGCTCTAGCCTTGAGAAAGTCCGAGGACAGTGCTCAGGCCCTGAGCTCAACCCCAGGACTGGCAAAAAAAACAAAAAAAAACAAAAAAAAAACCTGTATGAAACAAGGGATTGCAATGAAGTACAATAGGGATATTAACTGTAATCCTTTCATCCAGACACAATGTTCAAGCATTTGGAATAAAACTAGTCAGAAATGAATATGTGAATGAACATAATATCACCTAAGGATATGAGCAAATGAGAAACTAAACTTTCATCAATTTTTTTTATTTTTGGTAATTTCTGTTTTATCCCTTTATTTCCATTCACTTTCATACAAATTGAATGCAGTGTTAGTGTATGTGTGTGTGTGTGTGTGTGTGTATGAATTTATGCATTGAGATCATCAAGAGTTAAAGCTCTAGTTTAATGAAAATAAAGTAGATCTGACAATCATAATGCCCTTTGATATCTATGAGAGATGGTCTCCCTACTGGTGCCCAAATATGCAGATGCCACAGTCCTTTAAACAGTCTGGGGTAATATTTACCTGTGCTTCCCGTATCATTTTGTGTACTGTAAGTCATCTCTACATGGCTCATAATAATTGATACAGTACAAATACAGTATAAATACTCATGCTTGGTTTTCTGAGGAAAAATGACAGGAAGAAATGTCAGTATAAAAAAGTGCTGGGAGTTTGGCCTTGTGGTATAGTGCTTGCCTAGCCTATACGAAGACCAGGGTTAGATTCTTCGGTACCACACACATAGAAAAAAGCTGGAAGTGGTGCTGAGGCTCAAGGTGGTAAAGCTCTAGCCTTGAGAAAGTCCAAGGACAGTGCTCAGGCCCTGAGCTCAAGTCCAGGTCTGGAAAAAAAAAATGTTCTCTCTAAGCCAGGTACAGTGGCTCATGCCTATAATCCTAGTTACTCGGGAGGCTGAGATCTGAGGATCAAGATTGAAAGCCAGCCCAGGCACAAAAGGATCCAAGACTCTTATCTCCAATTAACCTCTACAAAATGGGACTTGGCTTGGCTCAAGTGTACGGTGGTAGCCTTGAGCTGAAGAGCTAAGGGACAATGCCCAGGCCCAGAGATAGGGTGGTAGCCTTGAGCTAAAGAGCTCAGGGACAATATCCAGGCCTAGGAATAGGGTGTAGCCTTGAGCTGAAGAGCTCAAGGACAATGCCAAGGCTAAGTCCAAGCTCCATGACAAACTATATATACATATATATATATATATATATGTCTATATTTGGCCAAATATGCAGTTGTGTAATCTATGAATACAAAGAACTGACTGTACTTAATTTTTTTTTTTTTGCTTAAAAGTTTTACAAGAAGCCAGGTTCTGGTGGATCACACCTTAAATCCTAGCTATTCCAGAGGTTGACATCCAAGGATCATGGTTCAAAGTCATCCTGGCCAGAAAAACCATGAGACTCTTATCTCCAATAAACTATTCAGAAAAAGCTGGAATTGGGCCTGTGACTTAAGTAGTAAAGCGCTAGCCTTGAGCACAAAGAGGCTCATGGAAAGTGCCTGAGTCCTGAGTTCAAGCCTAGGGATTGGAAAAAAAAACAAAAACAAAATGGAGACAAAAATGAGAAATACAAAATTTTGATTTTTATAAAAATATCTTTTAATAGTTATCTGCCAAATGTGGTCCTCTAGCTCTACACCTCTACATGCATGCACACACACACACACACACACACACACACACACACACACACACACACGAGAAAAAGAGAGAGTAAAACATTCATGTTTTAAAAGCTTAGTATTTAAGCAGATTAAATTTGCAGGGGGCAAAACAAAAGGCAAGAGGTGATGCATGTGATAGTGCTTCTTGTTAAAGTAGCACAATGGTGAAGGATATTGGAAATGTTATTGATTGTTTAATTTGGAAACTCATGAAAACAAGGAAACATGACTCACTCTATAATTCCAGCTGAATGGTAAGCAAAGATTGGAATATAGTGGTTTGATGTCAGCCTGTATAAAATGTAAATTTTCTTCTCAGTCCATAAGTTCATGTGCTGGCTCAGTATCCCCAGCTAAGCTGGAGGCCTAATACAGAATGCCAACGTTCTGAGATCAGTTCCAGAAGGAAAGTATGGGTTCTGTATGAAAAATAACAGAAGCACAAAGGACTAGATTCCTGGCTTAAATGCTAAAGTGCCTACATAGCAAATATGAGCCCTGAGTTCGAATTCAAGTAGCACCAAAATATTTGAAAAGAAAAAAGACAGATAAGGTACTGTTACCATGACTTTAATTTGTTTATAAATCATCAGTGGGCTGTTTCTAAGTCACCTGCTACTGAGGAATACTTAATGCTGTATAAAAGTGAACTTAATAACAAATTTGAAACAAATATGTTTCAACTATCTTTGCGTCTCTGTTTCCTGCCAGTACTAGCAATAAGCTTTGCAAATCTGTCTTGAAGTTCAAAAGTTATGTTCTTTTCCTTTTGATTGAAGAATTCAAAATCACTTGGATTTAGAAAACACTGTGTTAATTCTAACAGTGGATCTTATTCAAATGATTCATTTATGGGGAGATTTTTTTTTGCTTTAACTTAAGGAGGAAAGAAGCTTAAATTTGCAATAGTATGATTATGAAAAAATGATGTCTTGGGATGCTCTGTGTTTGAGTGACTCAGTAAATTAGTTTCTGGGTTTAAATGGGATTTTGATTCTCTCTTGTAGTTTAAGAAAGAACTCATGAATTTGCAATAAAAAGTTCATTTATAGCCATGCTCCATAAATGGCTCTCTGATAATTTGGTTACGGAAATGATTACAGAATAAAGAAGAGTCAGATTTAGAAAAAGAAACTGTGAGCCATGGGGGAGGACAGACCTATGTTTTATTCTTACTTATTAGTTATAAAATATGTACATATGATTTTTACTTAATTATATCAATAGTTTTATTACATTCCTCTTGCAATGCTTAGAGCTAATAATTGTGAAAGTCTAGAAGAATGTTTCATTTCCTTTCTAATAAATAACAAAGACGATGCTCCATTGAAAGAGAAAAGTGGACTAGGAGTGCTTCACAAGCATCCACTGAAATATTTTTTTGGCCGATCCTGAAATATTTTTTGAACTCAGGACCTGGGAACTGTCCTTGAGCTATCTCAAGGGTTAGGGCTCTACCACTTGAGCCACAGCACCATTTCTGGTTTTTTTTCTACATATGTGGTACAAAGGATTCAAACCTGGATCTTCATGCATGCTAGGCAAGCATTCTACCACTAGGCCAAACTCCCATTCTCTAGTGAAATGTTTTTAAATTACTGATGATCAGTGCCTATGTTTATTCACTAAACATTTCAATGTCAAGAATCAATTATGAGCATTTATTATCTGCCTCTTGTCTTGACTTGACATATTCTACTGGGCAACATTATCTATCTATCTATCTATCTATCTATCTATCTATCTACTATCTATCTAATATCTGTCTATTGATACATAGATAGATAAATTTTGTCAGTTGCGGGGCTTGAATTCTGGGACTGGACACTTTCTTAGCTCTTCAGCTCAAGGCTACCACTCTACCATTTGAGCCACAGCATCCGTTCTGGTGTTCTGGTAGTTAAATGGAGATAAAAGTCTCACAGACTTTCTTACAGCAGCATAGAATTCCATTGTGTACAAATACCACATCTTGTTGATCCATTCATCAACTGGGGGACATCTAGGTTGGTTCCATATCTTTGCTATGGTAAATAGTGCTGCAATGAACATTGTTGTGCTGGTGGATTTAGTATGTATTTGTTTCTGGATAATTGGGTAAATGCCAAGTAGTGGAATTGCTGGGTCATAGGGGAGCTCTATATTTAGTCTTTTGAGGAACTGCCATACTGCTTTCCGTAGTGGTTGAAGGAATTTGCACTCCCACCAACAGTGTAGTAGTGATTCCTCCTGGCCACATCCCCTCCAGCATCTGTTGTAATTAAGTTTTCTTGATCCTGGCCATTCTAACTGGAGTGAGGTGGAATCTTAGAGTTTTTTTGATTTGCATTTCTTTTTTTTTTGGCCCCTTTCTCTTTCTGGCCCCGCTCGCTCCGGCCCAGCTCGCTCCAGCCCCGCTCACTCCGGCCCGGCTAGGCCCTCTTTCTAGCTCCGGCCCAGCTCGCTCCGGCCCGCTAGCTCTGGCCCCGCTTGCTTCCGCCAGGCTCGCTCCAGCTTGCTCTTGGCCCCGCTCGCTCCGGCCCGGGTCGCTCCCGCACGCTCCTGGCTCTGCTTGCTCTGGCCCCTTCTCGCTCTGGCCCCGCTCGCTCCGGCCACGCTGGCTCTGGCTCAGCTCGCTCCCGCATGCTCCGGTCCTGCTCGCTCCGGCCACCACTCGGTTGGGCTTTTTTTTGTTCACTTCAGCTCAGCTCGCTTCTTTCGCTCTCTGTCGCCATTGCAGTCTTGTCTCTGCCACTTTTCCGGTTTGGTTGTGTCTCATCTCTGCCACTTCCGGCTTGGTTGTGTATGTGGGATACCGAGGAATCGAACCCGGGTCTTTGTGCATGCTAGTCAAGCACTTTAACCGCTAGGCCAAACTCCCGGGCCCTGATTTGCATTTCTTTTATGACCAGAGATGTTGAGAATTTCCTCATGTGTCTATAGGCCATTTTTGTTTCTTCTTCAGAGAAGACTCTCTTTAAGTCTTTGGCCCATCTTTTAATGGGATGGTTGTTACTTTGGAGATTAGTCTTGGATTGATTCAATTTTTTGATATATTTTTTGTTGATAAATTTTAGATATGAGGCCTTGTCTGTTGTTTGGTTGGTGAAGATCTTCTCCCACTCTGTAGGCTTCCTACTTAGTTTACTAGCTATGTCCTTTGCCATACAAAAGCTCTGCAGTTTAATGCAGTCCTACTTATCCTGCCTTTCTCTGATTTGTTGATTCTTGATCCTTATTAAGAAAGTTTCAACCTGTGCCTAGGAGGCCTAGTGTATCTCCTATTCCTTCTTGTAAAGTTTTTAGAGTGTCGGCTTTTACCTCCAGGTCTTTGATCCATTTGGAGTTAATTCTAGTACAGGGTGGCAAAGAAGGATCCAACTTTAGTTTTCTGCAGGTGCTTTACCAGTTCTGCAAGCACAACTTGTTGAAGAGGCTGTCTTTCTTCCATTCTATTTTTTTTTTTTTGGAACCCTTGTCAAAGATTAGGTGGCCATAGGTCTGTGGTTTAATATCTGGGTCTTCAGTTATATTCCATTGGTCTTCAGGCCTGTTCTTGTGCCAGTACCAAGCTGTTATGATAATTATAGCTCTGTAATAGAGTCTAAAGTTTGGTATTGAAATTCCTCCTGTGCTGTTCTTTCTGCTAAGAAGTGTTTTTGCTATACGGGGTCTTTTATTATTCCATATAAAATTTTGGATTGCCTCTTCTATTTCTTTAAAGAATGAGATTAGGATATTGATGGGTATTGCATTGAATTTGTAGTTAGCCCTTGGCAACAATTTCATTTTCACCATATTGATTCTTCCAATCCAGGAACATAGGAGTTTTTTGGTGGAGATGTAAAAAATATGTCATTTGTGAATTTGCAATTTATATATGCTCTCATGTTATCATTAATAAGTAAAGTACCTAAATATATCCTATGAAAAATATTTTTACATCTGCTATGACTTAGTGTTTAGGTTATAATTCTTTTAATTATATGGAATTAAATTCTTTCTAGCACAGAAAACAATATGATGACATA
The DNA here is from genome assembly GCF_031878675.1 of Megascapheus bottae. Taxonomy (NCBI): domain Eukaryota; kingdom Metazoa; phylum Chordata; class Mammalia; order Rodentia; family Geomyidae; genus Megascapheus; species Megascapheus bottae. The sequence goes on from NC_143517.1 coordinate 3,496,164, forward strand.
AAGGCAATCTCCTTGCTTAAATCCTCATATATGGAATTGTGCATCCTTCTCTGCTTTTCAAAAAAGCATTACATTGCATTTTGTGAAAATTTTGAATTATTCTTTCCTTTCCATTTAGAATACTGTATTTCTTACAGATAGATCATTTTAATTATTCTGTATAGGAATAGCAGAGAAATCTGATCCTTCTTTGTCACCCTGTACTAGAATTAACTCCAAATGGATCAAAGACCTGGAGGTAAAAGCTGACACTCTGAAAACTTTACAAGAAGGAATAGGAGATACACTAGGCCTCCTTGGCACAGGTCAAAACTTTCTTAATAAGGATCAAGAATCACAACAAATCAGAGAAAGGCTGGATAAGTGGGACTGCATTAAACTGCAGAGCTTTTGTATGGCAAAGGACATAGCTAGTAAACTAAGTAGGAAGCCTACAGAGTGGGAGAAGATCTTCACCAACCATACAACAGACAAAGGCCTCATATCTAAAATATATCAACAGCTCAAAAAATTGAATCAATCCAAGACTAATCTCCAAAGTAACAACCATTCCATTAAAAGATGGGCCAAAGACTTAAAGAGAGTCTTCTCTGAAGAAGAAACAAAAATGGCCTATATACACATGAAGAAATGCTCAACATCTCTGGCCATAAAAGAAATGCAAATCAAAACAACTCTAAGATTCCACCTCACTCCAGTTAGAATGTCCAGGACCAAGAAAACTAATAACAACAGATGCTGGAGGGGATGTGGCCAGGAGGAATCACTACTACACTGTTGGTGGGAGTGCAAATTCCTTCAACCACTATGGAAAGCAATATGGCAGTTCCTCAAAAGACTAAACATAGAGCTGCCCTTTAACCCAGCAATTCCACTACTTGGCATTTACCCAACCATCCAGAAACAAAGACATACTAAATCCACCAGCACAACAATGTTCATTGCAGCACTATTTACCATAGCAAAGATATGGAACCAACCTAGATGTCCCTCAGTTGATGAATGGATCAACAAGATGTGGTATTTGTACACAATGGAATTCTATGCTGCTGTCAGAAAGAATGACATTGCCCCATTTGTTAGAAAATGGAAAGACTTAGAAAAAATCATATTAAGTGAAGTAAGCCAGACTCAAAGGAACCTAGGCTCAATGGTTTCCCTGATATTTCATAATCAGTAGAAACCTTGGCTCTCCTAGCAGATTTGCAATAGAGCAAAACCTTGATAGAAAAGGCCATATAGTAGGACACTGAATGAAAGGATCTCTAGGATATAGAAACATAAGCCATATAATGAATGATTGTTGTTCTTAAGGTACTATGCTATCTCTCACCTCTTTTGCTGTCCTTTGGTTATCTCATATTGTTACAGTATCTCACTTTGTTACCTGATATATTGGATATATTTGTATTTGGTTATTTGAAATTGGATAGGGAACAGGGGAAAACAAATGAGGGGTGGGGGGGGAGGGAAAAGGTGACCAAGACATGTGAAAGGGTATCAATGTATGGGAATTAATGCACCATATATCTGGCAAATATCATGTAACCCTTCTATTAATTACAATAAAAAATATATGAAAAAAAAGTCTCACAGACTTTAGTGCCTGGGCTGGCTTTGGAATGCAATATTTATATCTCAGTCTCCTAAGTAGCTAGGCTTACAGGTGTGAGCCACTGGTACCCAGAAACTTAATCCAACATAATTTTTGATGTTATAAAAAAACAAATTTAGCCAGGTACAGTGGTTCACTCCTGTAATCTTAGCTACTCAGCAGGCTGAGATCTGAGGACTGCAGTTCAAAGCCAGCCTGGGCAATGAAGTCTGACAGACTCTTATCTCCAATTAACCACCACAAAACCACAAGTGGCACTAGCCTAGAACTGAGGAGCTAAGGGACAACACCCAGGCCCAGAGTTCAAGTCCCATGACAGACAAAAATACAGTAAAATGAACAAATTTGTTGGATTAGAACCCCTCTCTGTACAACTACGTAAAGATAATTAAATGTTTTAATAAGCATCATAAAGTTCTTTGAGGCCTTATCACTATAAATGTCCATTAAATAATTTATTTTACAGGATATATTTTTCCAAGTTAAGCAACATTGAGTGCTTTACTTCTGTGTATATATTATTTGGCTTTCTTGTTCTAAGGAAAACCAGAAAATATGTTTGACCATATTTGAATACTCTTGGATATTTGCATAGTAGTAGATTTAATCCTCATCAAACTCAAGAGATTAAGATGGCATGTCTCTTGATCCAGGTTTCTGGAGAAGAGAGAGGCCAATGAGCTTGCCCAATCCTATTGACATTATTTTATACCATGCTTTCTTTAAACATAAAAACATTCTTTAAAGGATTAGATTATGCTCTAGCATGTGTCCTTATTTCCCCTAATTTCAAATTTCCAAAGCATGACACCCATACACACAAAAAAATAAAGAGGGCTGGAATGTAGCTCAGTGATAAAGCGCTTGCCTAGCAAGTACAAAGACCTGGGTTGGATCCCCAGTACCACAATAGAAAAGACAGACAAAATATACACTTAAAAAGCACCTCCTCTCCTCTAAAAAATAAGTCCTAAAGAGTAAAGGGAAACATTTTTTATCATTTTAAAATTTGGTCTATTTTAATGTTTTTTGTTTTTTCATAAAAGTTCCATTCATTGTGTCTATGCCACACACAAGCTGATCTGTAAGGACATGGAAAGGCAGCAAGAAGTAAGGGAGCAAACGTAAGGGTCTCCTGCATAGTGTACTCAGCATGAAAATATAATGTTTAATTGCTTAGTTTTCTAAGAAGATGAGTAAGATATAGACAGGGACTATTATAAACATTTATACTAAAGACTCAGTAGGTCAGGGAAGTGTTGACATGAAGATTAGAACAGTTTTACAATGAGCTGCAAGAGAAATATTCGAAGTAAAAGGAATAGCAAGTCATCAAAGGGCTCTTCTAGTATGAGAGCGAGGCAGAATGAGAACTCACCTTCAAGGCTATCACAGATACTATGGGGATAAGTATAAGCAGAGATATCTCAGGAATGATGTCATGTGTTTATGGTCATTCACCATGAACTAATGAATGTAAAAGTAAGCTCTCAACTTAGAATTCAAAGCAAGGAAGACACAATACTCTGTGGGGTAGTGAAATTTCATGTCCCCTTTTAGTTAAAAAATAGGATGACATGAAATTTACTGACCCAAGTGGGAGACTAGGTAACCACCAATTAGCTAATAAATTGGTTTTCTGATATTGATTGACCTGTATAATACTTGTCCACAGTTATTTTAGCAGCTAAGTTTGGTTTTTACATACTTGTAATCCTGGGTTACAAATTGCACATCAGACTAGGACACATAGTGAGAAACCATCTTAATAATGATTATTATTGTATTTAATAACTATTATATAATATAAATGAATATTATATGCAATATATTATTCTATATTAATTATTATATATAGCAGCAATAATATTATTTTTTAAATGTTGATATATACTAGACATTAAAGTGTGAGACATTCTGGCTCATCAGTTATATATTAATAAACAGATTAATCATTTTTGGTTCATTTTTTTGGTGGGGAGAAGGCAGTCTGTTACTTGAACTTAGAGCCTGGACATTTATTTTAATTGTGCTTTATTTTCTTTTCAATGCTTGCATTCTGCCACTTAAGGCACAGCTCAACTTTCACACTTACAGATTTTGATGACTAATTGGGTATGAAAATCTCATGTACTGTCCTGTCCTGTACTACAATCCTTAGCTCTCTGCTCCCTGTGTAGCTAGGAGTATAGTCTGAGCCATCAGCTCTCAATATTGCTTTTAGGAAACAAGGAGCCACAGCTTGTTGAGAGACTTTTTGGATGATACCAACATCAATTCAAGTCTAGATTAACTGCATATGGTGCTAAATTGAAGAAAGTTTTGATTCTACTATAGTACCACATTATTAGCTCACAATACTTAGTTATAATAGTATTATCATAATAAATACCATAACCAGTGCTTAAATTTGTAGCTGAATTTACAGTAACAGTCACAGTAATAAACTTTCAATTATGACAGAAAGAAATCTCTAGAGCTTACTTGATTATATGAATTAAATGAAAAACTCAGTTATTAGAGTTAAATGATTACTTGCATGAAACATTGATAAATATCATTTTTTATTCTCTCTCTCTCTCTCTCTCTCTCTCTCTCTCTCTCTCTCTTTCTCTCTCTCTCTCTTTCTCTCTCTCTCTTGACTGGAACTCTGGGCCTGGTCACTACCTTTAGCTCTTCAGCTAAAGGCCTGTGCCTACTACTTTGAGCCACAGCACCACTTCCAGTTTTCTGGTGGTTATTTGGAGATGAGTCTCATGGACTTTTCTTCCTGGGCTTGATTTGAATGATGATCCTCAGATCTCAGCCTCCTGAGTAGCTAGGATTATAGGTGTGAGCCACCAATGCCCTGCTGATGCTCTGTTTTTCATGGAGATAAACAAGTAATTGTGTCCTTACTTTGAAAATATGAACAAACAGATTGAAAGTAAAATGGGAAATTTTAATTTAGACTACAATTTTTCTATAGTTAATTTTTTTCTATGTGTATGGTACTGAGGAATCGAACCCAGGGCTTTGTGCATGCTACGCAAGCACTCTACCATTAGGTCATCCTCTCAGCCCTTTATAGTTAATTTTTATAACTTTTATTTGTCACTATTTTTAGGTAGTTGTACAAAAAATTTCAATTCAGCAAATGAGATTATAAATACAAGATGTGTTGACCAATGTCAACCCTTCTACAGGTCTATGAATCTAATATAAAAGAATGACATAAATATATTCTCTTATCTAAATATATAGAAAATAAATTTGTTTGGCAGCATTTTACTTTCTAAAATTCTTTTGGCAGCATTTTACTTTTGAGTATCTTCAAATTATTCTTGTACTTTTTATACAATCAGTAATATTGTAGTTCCTATAGTGGATGGCTGAATACAAACAAACATTGCACAAATAAATACACATCTACTTTTTGCGATATGAAAATCCAGAAGCTAATTGTTCATTATTCATTTTTAGCTTAATCAAAGATTTTATTGCAAAAATAATTACTATTGCCTGGAGCTGTAGTTCAGGCCTATAATCCTAGCTACTCAGGAGGCTGAGATCTGAGGATCCAGGTGCAAATCCAGCCCAGGCACCAAAGGACCTGTGACTCCTATCTCTAATTAACTTCTAGAAAATAGGGAAGTGGGGCTTGGCTAAAGGGTAGGGTGATAGCCTTGAGCTGAAGGGCAAAGGGACAACACCCAGGCTGAATTCAAGCCCCATGACCCATACACAAAAAAAAACCAACAACAATAATGTAATTGCTATTAAAGCACAACATCATCACTTTTATGCAAATCATACAAAATACAAAAAAAACTTTCCCTTGGTTATTCATCCTACTGTGTATGAACTTTACAGTGTGGACATTTATTCCTGGATTTCTGTGGTTATTTAGGATTCATGTCACCTTTACCTGCTTTACTCTACACTTACCAAAAATTCGGTGCCAGAAACAAGTTACAAGTACGTATGGCATACTGAGTGGCTGTTTGGACAGCATTGAGAACATCCCTCAAGTTGCAAAGACAGCGGAAATAAACATTTTCTTGACAAGTTCACTGGGTTTTATTAGCAAGTACCTGTGTTTTACACTTGTGCCAGCCAGGAGAATGTGCTCATGTGATATAGGTATCTCTCACAAAAAAGCAGAGCCCAGAGCATGCTGGCACTTACTTACAAAAGTTTCTTGTTTCTTCATCATCACTGGAGGAGTGCTGGGCCCACTCATGCTATAGACTAGAACTGGAAATAAACTGATACCAGTGGCTCATGCTTGAAATCCAACATACTAAGAATAGGCTGAGACCTGAGGATCAAGATCCTAAGGCAACTCTGGCAGGAAAGTTCATGACATCCTTATCTAAAATTAATCACCAAAAAGCCAGTAATGGATTCAGTAATATGATTCAAATGGTAGCCTTGAACCAAAAAAGCTGAGACAACACTAAGGCCCTAAGTTTCACACTTGTAAAAGCACAAAAACTAATAAAATAAAAACAATAAACCTTTATTCATTCCCTTTGCTCCACATATAAGATAATTGTACATTGTCACATTCTGTCCTTCAATGTGTATGCTACGACTTTAAATGTAAGACTAAATTATTAATTGTCACAAACACATTTTTAACCAACTCATTATTGCACTGAAGCAATGTCTGTAAAACACTCTGTCTAAAGTCATTAATTGTCTGAGGGTGACAAAGTTTTTTTTTGTTTTTTCTTTTTATGCCAGTCCTGGGGCTTGAGTTCAGAGCCTGGGCACTGTCCTTGGGCTTCTTCAAGGCTAGCACTCTACCACTTGAGCCACAGTACCACTTCCGGCTTTTTCTGTGTATATGGTACTAAGGAATTGAACTCAGGGCTTCATGCATGCTAGGTAAGCCCTCCTCCTCTAGGCCAAACTCCCAGCTCACAAACTTTGAAAATTAAAAAATAAAATATTTTATTTCATACTACTAAACAAATTAGCAATAAACATTAATACGGACACTTTAATAGGGTAGATTATTTCTGGGAAGGTTTCCTTGAAGAAGCATGAATTTTCTGGACCTAAAATTAAAAATGAGATTATAACTAGACAAATAGTTAGACATTCTTAAGCAAGGCTCTTAAGAGCATGGTCCACAGACGTGAAGAGCAAAACATGGTGATTTGTGTTCAACACATAGTGCTATGGTTGGAGCACAGGACATCTGAAGTCAGGGGCAAAGATGAGAATGGGGAGTTAGCCAAACTTTTTCTTCATACATCTTTTGACTCTTTTTTTTTTGATTATCGTCAGGGTGATGGATAGAGGGCTTACAGTTATCTTCATAAGGAAGTGAGGACATTATTTTGTGAATATTGTTACCCCTTCCCATGTTTTTCTCCCATTTTAACTACCTCCACCCTCACCCAGGTTGTATAGTTCATTTCCAACATATTGTCTTGTGGATATGGCTGTTATATTGGTTTGCCCTTTGTCCTTTGTCCCATCATCTTGGTTTTCTGCTTTCTTCCCTAATTCAAATAAACAAATAAATGTATGCATGATACACCAGGTAGCAAAGGAAGATATAGCAACAGCAGAAAAAAGCAAAAACAAAAATTTAAAAAGAGAGAGAAAAAGAAATAACTTCATACAGTACATTAAGAACAATAATCACAAAGATAAACTACTTGTTTCCACATCCTGGAGTTCATTTCACTTAGCCTCATACTATATGGGCATATTCACATAGCTTTTGAGCTACCTCTGGTAGGTCAATCCTAGACATATATTAATTATTACAAATGAGGAAAATAATACAGCCTATGTTTTTTGCATCTGGATTACTTTACTTAATATGATTTTTTCCAGATGTTTCTATTTTCTTATGAAAGAGGCAATGTCATTCTTTTTGATGGAAGCATAGAATTCCTTTTGTGTAACTACTACATTTTCTTGATGCATTCATCTAACTGAGGGGCCTCTGGGTTGGTTCTATACATTACTCTGGTAAAAAATACTGCAATGAACATGGTATGCCAGTAGCTTTAGTATGTTTTTGTTAATGAACATTTGGATAAATAACTAGGAGTGGGATTGCTGGATAATAGTCTTAAATCCTCAAAGAAACAATCATGGCCTATAGACACATGAAGAAATGCTCAACATCTCTGGTCATAAAAGAAATGCAAATCAAAACAGCTTTAAGATTCCACCTCACTCCAGTTAGAATGGCCAGGATCAGGAAAACTAATAACAACAGATGCTGGAAGGGATGTGGCCACGAGGGATCACTACTACACTGTTGGTGGGAGTGCAAATTCCTTCAACCACTATGGAAAGCAGTATGGCAGAGCCTCAAAAAGCTAAACATAGAACTCCCCTATGACCCAGCAATTCCACCATCCAGAAACAACGGCATACTAAATCCACTAGCACAACAATGTTCATTGCAGCACTATTCACCATAGCAAGGATATGGAACCAACCTAGATGTCCCTCAGTTGATGAGTGGATCAACAAGATGTGGTATTTGTACACAATGGAATTCTATGCTGCTGTCAGAAAAAATGACATCGACCCATTTTTTAGGAAATGGAAAGACTTAGAAAAGATCATATTAAGTGAAGTAAGCCAGACTCAAAGGAACATAGGCTCAATGGTTTCCCTCATTTGTCATAATCAATAGAAACCTTGGGCTCTACTAGCAGAGATCTGCAATAGAGCAAAATCTTGATACATAAGGCCATATAGTATGAAGCTAATTGAAAGGACCTCCAGAATATTGAAACAAAAGCCATATAATGAATGATTGTTGTCCTTAATGTACTATGTTATCTCTCATCTCCTTTGCTGTCCCTTGGGTATCTCACATTGTTACAGTATCTCACTTTGTTATCTGATATATTGAATTTATTTGTATTTGGTTATTTGAAATTTGATAGGGAAGGGGGGAAAACCAAGGGGGGGTGGATGGGGGAGAGGGTAACGGGTACCAAGACATGTGAAAGGGTATCAATGTATATATATTAATGCACCTTCTATCTGGCAAATATCATTTAACCCTTTTATTAATTACAATAAAAAATAAAATTAAAAATAAATAAATAAATAAAAGGTAAACTAAAGACTTAAATAAAGACATCTCAAGAGGAAATAAGAAAGGCCAATAGTAATGCTTGACATTTCTGAGTATAAAAGAAATGCAAATTGAAACAACACAGTTAGAATGGCCTTTATCCATAAATCTAATAGCAATAGATGCTGGCAGTGATGTGGCCAGAAAGGAATGCTACTACACTGTTGGTGGGAGTATAAACTTGCATAACCACTCCGGAAAGTAGCTTGGAGACTGAACATCTTTTAAGGAGTTCAGTCTAATCAGATATTACCACAGAAAGTCATTACATAAGCAAAATGTGATCTGAGATTTAAAATAATATTATTACTTTAGCAAGAGAAAGAAGAAGGGTGTGGGGGGGGTGTGAAAGAGAGAGATAAAGAGACAGAGACAGAGACAGAGAGAGAGGGAGAGGTATAAACATCTAAAGTAGAGGTGAAGAAATTCAATTGTACATTACTTGAAATAATCAAGAGGAAATTTGGATGTAACCTGAATCGGTTATCTATTATGAAATGATGACTGAGAGTCACAAGATATTTGGGAACTAGAATGGATAGAATTTGAGACAAAAGCTTGAATGTTGTTTCCAGAGTGAATGCTGAGATGGAGAAATGATGGAGTGAAAGAGATGCTGAAAACGACAATGTTTCATTAGTAAGATGAAAATTTACCTCCAATTTATCTATTTTAAATAACTATAAAACATTCAACCAATCTTACACTGAATTCCCTTAGGAAGTGTTCTTGGAGAAAACCATTACCAAATGATACTTCTATCATCTAGGAAGCAAATCTTGAGAAGATTTAAGTGGAGAGCCAAAATTTCCTATGCAACCCACTCCAGCCTCATTCAGCCCCCTGTTTCTTACCTGTGAGGACCTCAGGATTGTAGCTGGTTTTGCATTATAGGAAACGAGAGAAGGCTTTGTGGGATGGTGGTCATTTCTACTGCTCTGATGGATACGAGGCAATAACGGACAGCATCACCTCTTCTCTGTTCACCGTTATATATCACTCCCACTGTGAGTCTTACCTCTGAGTATCAGAACATCTGGAAAACCGAGCTAAACTGACTCCATCCCCAAAACCGAATCTTTTTTTTTCCAGTTCTGGGGCTTGAACTCAGGGCCTGAACACTGTCCTTTGGCTTTCTCAAGGCTAGAGCTCTACCACTTGATCCACAGCACCACTTCCAGCTTTTTTCTATGTATGTGACACCGAGGAATACAACTCAATTCGTCATGGTTGCTAGGCAAGCATTTTACCACTATGCAACACTGCCAGCCCAAAGCTCAACCTTTACTCATTATTTTTATTTTTCCTTTTACTATTCAGTCTGGCAATGGCCATATAAAGGGACACATAGTAGTTACTCAAGGCCAAATAAAAGTGATTCTTGGGCTGGGAGTTTGGCCTAGTGGTAGAGTGCTTGCCTAACATGCACGAAGACCCGGGTTCGATTCCTCGGTACCACATACATAGCAAAAAGCCGGAAGTGGTGCTGTGGCTCAAGTGGTAGAACGCTAGCCTTGAGAAAGTCCAAGGAGAGTGTTCAGGCCCTGAGCCCAAGCCCAGGACTGGCAAAAAAAAAAAAAAGTGATTCTTTATCTCCGCCTCTTGGTGGCGTTCATAGCCCTTGACAGATGGCATGACTAATTTCCTGCATGTTGATTTGTGGTACAAATGGCCTAGAATGGCCACAAATCATACAGAGATATTCAATGTAGTTCTGAGTGGAGGGTACAGGATGCCCTACCCATTTATGTGTAACTGGTAGTGATGGTGGCAGTAACCAATTCTAAAGCCATATCTTCAGTCTCTGATACAATTTTCTACCCACTAAGGGAACATAACTTTGCCAGAAATTTAGGGCAGAAATTTAGGGCATATGCTAAATACAGGGAGTAGTGTCTTTTTCTTACAGTAGACTCAGATGACATATTAGCTACAATGTAAGAGGAAAATAAGCTACTCCCTCTTGAGCAATATTTCTGACTTGTGTAAACTGGGAGAACAACTATGGTAGTATGCCGCCTCTTAATGAATCCATTGATATGATCAGAATTATGATGAGATTTTTAAAAAGTAAGTTATTTAAGTCGAATGGACAGAGAACATAAACACATATATAGAATTGGTCTATTCCTATCTAAATCAATTGATACTACTCCAAGGTGAATAAAGACTATGCAAGACATCATACCACCACTAAATGTCTGATTCGTTTGTTTAGAGACTATTGGGTCCATCCTGAACTACCATAGATGGTGTTGATGATGCTGAGACGTTCTCTTGTGGTTGGGTTCATGTTTGTGTTAAATACACAGCATGCTGATAAATAACTACTAAAATATAAATGGGTATGTTCATTGTCTTTTCCTTGAACTCCCTCATCCTTAGCTGCTAGTATTGCTCTTTGGCAGATCCCTAGCAGCTAAACACTTCTGTTTATGGGCCCATTTTTATTCTTCTCTCAGGTCATTTCTTTTTGCACAAAGTATACTTAAGCACACCTGGAACACTGAGGTGAATTTTCTTCACCATGCTGTCTGTTAGAAACACCATCTAATACAGTGATTTTTTTTTATACAGCTTCAGTCCGTGTTTAGCTTTCAGTAACATGCTGAGGCTGCCCATCTACTAACAAGGCCTTTTCCTTTTTGTCCTACTTGAGGTAGCCATAAAAGATTTCCTCCCATATAGTAGATCTGTGGAGTGTTGACGAGATGGGGGTGTTGCCAAGCAGTTTGAGCAGCTTGGTTATGGCTTCAATATGGTCATATATGACCACATCCTGGAATTCTTATTATAATGGACCTGTCATCCTTAAAACATACAGTGGCCACCTATAACTGGGGACTCACACTTGTAAGTCTAGCTACTCTGTAGGCTGAGACCTGAGTATCACAGTGTGAAGCCAGCCCAGGTAGGAAACTCTTAGGCTTGCAGTAGAAATGAAAGTCAAGTGATAGAGTGATAGCCTGAGCACAAAAAGCTCAGGGACAGTACCTACACTGAAGTCAAGCCCTAAGATCAACACATATAACAACAACTAAAACTAAAGACAGTGAGAGCCCTTCACCACTCCAGTGAGTGTCTGAGACCTGGTGTAAGATTTTCTGTTGATACCATTGCTTAACTCCTGAACCGGGGAGGATTATATCATGACTCTCTTTTAAGGGCTCAATATAAATGGCACGTGTCATTTTCTTTTTGTTTTAAGAGAATGGGTGCCTCCAATGCCATGGTCTGGCATACTGTAATTAATATGACTAAAGAATTGTCCACTTCACCAGTGATAACAATTTGTAGTCTCAGTCGGATAGTAAATACCATGTGGCTAAGAGTGCTTGTTCACTTTCGTGTTGCAGTACAGTGGAATTGGTTTTAATTCAATTTTGTGGAGTGGTGTGGAAAAGGAAGTGAAATGAGTTTGCTGGATGATACTCTAGGAAATACACCTGTACGGAGAGGAATGAGTCAGACTAAAGAAGCGGGACAAACTGACATCTCAGGTGATATGCTTTAAAGTTGAGGATATCCAAGGATATAAGGTCCCACACAGTTATTTTAGCAGCAGCAAGAGAAACAATACAGAATGGCTGAGATTCAATTGTTATATCATCCAGGATTTAAGCTTTCCAAGAATGTTTCCTATGTTTCCTGTCACACACACACACACACACACACACACACACACACACACACACACACTCACACACACACTGTATAAGGCACAGAGGTGGGAAACATCAGCAACAAATGTTTGCAGCAGCTGGGAACTGGTTGCTCTGGCACTACCTGGTAGAAGTATCCTAAGCTCAGGGCACAGTCTATGATACTACCAAGTACTCAATTTTGTAACAGTGGGAACCGTAAAGAAAACTTTATTAATCAGATACCACAGGATACTGGAAGGGAAAAATGTGATGCAGTATATGGCACACTTATATCTTATTTTACTGTAAAACTTTGGAAGCATGAAGGAAAAACACATTTTCATAGCCTGTGGAGGTGGCCACGTTACACACCAAGAATAGCTATGGTAAACATTAGGAGCACAAAAAGAACCTTGCTATTTAAAGGGTTTTTGAGCCTTTTATTCTCATATCCTTTATGAGGAACAGGAAGTGTTTATCTCTTCTTTTTGGTTCTCTCTTATTTGTCTAGTTATACTAAAAATATTCTTTTCTAAAACTTTAAAAATTAAACAGAAGATTTTTAGATATATTAAAGGAGGTAAAACTCTCTCTCTTTCTCTCTTTCATAGCACCTGAGCACAGCACGTTGTACTACTCTTTAGCTCTTTTTCCTTTACTTCTTTTTTGAATGAAGGATCTCATTTTATGCCCTAGCATGCATGCACAAACCACAAGAAAATTCATCTATTTGTAAAGACTTCCACACATCTGTGATGACAAGCATATATCAAAACACTTAGTTTTTATTGGTTGGTGAGGGTAACATGATGTGTTTTTTTATCTCAATTGTCTTTCAAATACTAACCTCATGAATAGATAGAATTACAGTCATGAGGCCTTTGGCATGCCCTATGCATATTGCTTACGAAGGACTAGTACTCACAGATCAATTACTACCTGTTTATATTCCATGCGCTCTACTCTCTTTTCTGTGACATAAGAAATATGAAATATTGAAATCTTTATATATTAAAGAAAAATAAAAGACAAAAGAAAGGGAAAGGTAGAAGAGAAAAATATGTTTTGCACACATGATGTAACTGAGAATTAGGAACCCAAGAATATACCATCAATAATACTGAAAAATCATTGTACACATCAATTAGTGGAAGTTGTAAACATTTACATCTGAGCTATAATAAACATTCTAGCTTGACAACCAAATATGAAGATTTTGCCTAGAGAAATATGAAAAATTCATCATGGCCTTATGAAGTAAGTAATATTTACCTTTTAAAAGTTCCCAGCTTTGCTCCTTTGTCCTCAGAAGCATCAGGTTTTTTTACACAACTTGGTCCTGTCATTATCTCTCACTAAAAATGACTATCCTCTTCTTGTTCTATTGGAAACCTTCTACTAAATTAGTTTGAAGTAATAGAGAGAAAAATCTTTGCAATTTACAAACCAATTTCATGAACATTATTATCTCATCCATTTTCCCAGTAACCTTTAAAATAGAACAGTGGAATATTATTACTTCTAATTTACAATAGCAAACAATAGAGTTTCAGTAAATTAAGAATCTTGCACAAAGTCAGGTGGCTGTTAAAAAGAATGTAAAATCTGGATTACACTTCAGGACTAATGGCTCTACAATCAGTATTTATTTTATTTCAATACACTACTCCCAAATACATTATATTTCCTGGAAAGCATGAATTATAATTGGGAACATATCTTAGATTTCTTTTAGTAGAATTAGGGTCACCTATGGAATGAGGACAGCACAAAAATAGATGAGGAGGGAAATACATATATGACTGATATATGATAGATGATAGAAAGATAGATAAATCAGTATGTAGATAGGTAGATAAGAGGATAGATGGATGGATAGATAGATAAATAGATAGATAACCAGAGTCAGAGTTTGAATTGTATGATCATGTGGTCATTCTTAACCAGTCTGCTTGCTTGATTGGTGTTCTATTACTTGAGACATGGCTCCTGCCCTGCTTTTTAACAGTTGAATAGAGATGGAGTTCATGGGTTTTCATACCCATACTTGCTCTGTCCCAAGATTTTGAGTCACTTGGATTAAAGCCTTGACCCACTGGCACCTGGAAGAAAGATTCTGAGCTCTATAATCTTCCCAATTTTATTCCATATGGGAAACTTTACAATACTAGTATCCAGGGTACATAAACTCTGCTTCCACAGAACAATTGAGATACAATTTCTGAGTTTCAATATGGTAATATATAAACTCATTTTTCCAGCAATGTTTGGTATGTGTTTTGTAGTTGAATTACTACTGTAGTCTCAACAGCTTTTGATTATTTGCAATTAACAAGTACAATTACGTTTATCATATACAACATGATGTTTTAGAATGTTAAGGAATGTCTACAGCCACATACTTGATATATTTATTGTTTTTATAGAGCTGTTAGTACTATTGTGGCTCCTTTCCTCTTTTACTGGAACTAGTTTTAGGTAAGATGTAATGATATTCATCTTTTATATCACTTGCACTTGATTCTAATAACATTACAATCTATTAAATAAACACAGAGTCATCCCCTCCAAGATCATCATAGTGCTTGTTCAACACTATCAGAGTGGGGCCCCCTTCACAGACAGCTACTAGAAATTAGAAATTGTATCCACCTAGAACTTTACAGAGTTCATGCTATATAAAATAGTGATATATACTCATTTTTGCATCACACATATTCTTTTGGCACATGTTTGGATATTGGTATGTTAAGAATAAAATGTTGGCATAAGACATACTCTTCTTAATGAAAGATAGAAACAATCTTGTTTTAGAAATTCTATAGTCACTACCATTTTGAAATGTCATAGCCTAAGATGTGAGAAAATGTAACCTCTATGAAAGATTTCAAATTAAATAATCTTCTCATGGATTCTAAGGACTTAAACTCTTTTCATTGTTAGGTACAACTTTTTTTTGTTATGGTTTTCTAGAATCCTTTGTCCATGACATGAATTAAGAAAGTATCATTTATAAATGTGTTATATGGTCATCCTGAAATAAATCCATTTGCTTCTCAAAAAAAATGTTGGCATAAGAAGCAGTGTTCATAGACAGAGTGATGGCTTAAGACTGTAATCCTAGATACTTTGGAGGCAGAGATTGGAATGTTACTATTTGAGGGCAATCTGAGTAAAAAGAAATTCGGGTGGGGGGTGTGGGGGGGGAGGGAAACGGGTACCAAGACATGTGAAAGGGTATCAATGTATGTGAATTAATGCACCTTCTATCTGGCAAATATCATGTAACCCTTTTACTAATTACAATAAAAAAAAAGAAATTTTCAAGATTGTACCTAAACAATAGCTGAATAGAATGGCAAGTGCCTGGAAGGAAAGGACAATACCTGGGTACTACAGCAAGTCGAAAAGAATGATTACATTCTAGTCATAAAGTGAGAATCTATCCCAAAATATAACCATTGCAAACAGGGATTATAGGCATGACTCAAGTAGTAGTGTACCATCATAACAAGCATGAAACCCGTTGTTTAACCCTCAGCACCATAATAAAGGTAAGAGAAACATTGCCAAAGAATTCTTTTGAATTAAAAATTTTATAGCTTTCATTGATAATCATTTTGGCTCAGGTTACTTTGCATGGGCTTTAATGAATTTCTTTCAGAGATAATATTTATTGTTTGTTTTGTCTGACTCTCACCTTTTCCTAGATCTCTGCACTCCTTCATAGCTGAAGAATATTTCTGGAAATTTTTATATGCATTTATTATTTTAGCCATCTTTTGATATCCCACTTACAGCCAGTGGTTCATGTTCCACAGTAACTATCTCCAGCTTCTTATATTAGCTTCCAGTTTGTCTATTAAAAGTGATCTTAGTTTCTTTCAAGCCTCAGAATTTTGCATAAAATTGCTTTAAAAATAATCTTTATTCAGCCTCCTTGGGTAAATACCAAGGAACACAATGGCTAGCTCACAAAATAAGTATTTGAGCAATAAGGTATTTTGAAATGATTTTGGATAATATTGCTAGGAGAAGCATAAAATTTAAAGTTTACAATTAAAATATGCTTTTAGTCTTAAAATTTTAATATAAACTGATCCTTAAATTCCATTTCTAATAATTAGTCATGTAATATATGAAAAATAAAAGAAAATGTCAATATTTTATTATTAATAGTTACCAAAATGTAGGATATCTAAGAATTGTGCAATGCTCATATAAACCTCAAGAACAATAACTTTCTACCTAGGGGCTGAATTTCAAGACTCCAACAGAATCCCTTATTCATATGAGTAACATTGATGCCTTGAATATCTGTTGTCCCAGTAACATGGACATGGATGTTTAGAGCAATTTTATAATAATTTCTAATTCTTAGAAACAACACAGATCTCTTTGAGTAGGAAAATGAATGGAAAAGTTGAGGTATATTCAAAAAATGGAACATAATCACTACAGAGCAAAAGCTATGTTGACACAGAATGATGTAAAGGAACTTAGATTCATCTTATGAGTAAAAGATACTGACCAGAAAGAAACATACTGATTCCAACTTCAAAATATTCTGAAAAATGCAGTAGTAGAAACTGATAAGATTGGCAGGGTCTGTGGAAGAATGAGAAATGAATCAGTGGAGTATAGAGGAATTTCCGTGAATCTTACTCTGTTTGGTACTACTATAGTAGGTCAATGTTATTATAAATTGCATGAAACATATAGTGTGTATTACAGGAAGACTGAATTCCAATGTAAAAATATAGGTTTATCAACTCTGAGTACACCACTCTAGTGAGGAAACGATAAGGCTATGCAACTGTAGGAATAGACAGAATAAAGGGAATCTAAGTAGCTTTCTATATCAGATTGCTGTAAACCTAAATCTTTTCTGAAAAAGTGTTTTATTTATTAGGGGTGATTTTAAACAAAGTTTCTCTACCTATTTCTATCCTAGATTATTCTAAGTATTCCTAAAAGTAATAAAACAACCTCTCCCCCACAAAAAGCCAAAAACACCTAGGCTTTGTATATGCACATTTTATACTAGTGCACAATGGAATAAGTTAATTAAAAGTTTGAGATGGATAAATTTAACCAACAATGTGAAAGATATCTATAGTACATCTATAAAATCTTAACTAAGGAAACTGAAAACACCAAAAGATAGAAAGAACTCCCATTTCTGAAGATTGGCAGAATTAATATCATAGAAGTGACTATATTGGGGCTGGGAGTTTGGCCTAGTGGTAGAGTGCTTGCCTAGCATGCATGAAGACCCGGATTCGATTCCTCAGTACCACATACAAAGAAAAAAAAGCCAGAAATGGTGCTGAGGCTCAAGTGGTAGAGCTCTATCCTTGAGAAAAGTCCAAGGACAGTGCTCAGGCCCTGAGCTCAAGCCCAGGACTGGAAAAAAAAAGTGACAATACTATTAAAATAATTACATATTCAACCTTCATCAAGGTTGTCTTTTGTCACAGATCTAGAAACAAATGTAATGCAATCTCTATCAAAGATATTATTCCTCACAGATATTGAAAAATTAATATGAAAATTTATTTGGAAACAGAAAACTTATTTTGGAAACAACATTTATTTGGCCCCAAATATCCAAAACTATTGTGACTAAAAAAACTAAAATAGATCAATGATAGAGGTACTGTGATACTAGCTTTCAAACTGCAGACATAGTAACAGAAATAGCATGATACAATAAAAACAGACAACATGACTAATGAAACAGAAGACCTAAGAGTAATTCCATATAGCTACAGACATTTAATATTTGATGAAATCAAAAATTTTTTTTGGAAAAAGGTTAGTCCCTTCAACAAAAGATGCTAGGTAAACTGGACTGAAATGAAGAAGATGGAAAGGTAATCCCTATCTTCCACTCTATACTAATGTCAACTCATAATGGATCACAGATCTTAAGAAAAGACATGGAATGTTGAAACTATTATAAGGAGAGAATAGATGGAACAATGAAACATCATGACATGATCAGTAACTTCTCAGCAGATCTCCAGTAACTCAGGAATTCTTAGCAATGAGAGGCACGTGAAATTATATCAAATGGAAAAATTAAAGAGAATAGTCACTAGCATTAAGAGATTCAACAATATATCTGACAAAGATTAATAGAAGTTAAAGAAACCCTCAAAGAATCAATATATCAATTAATAAATGGGGAGTGAATGGAACAGGCAATTCTGGAAGAAGACAACAATAAGACCATGGAAAAATGACAATATACCTGGTAATAAAGGAAATGCACATTGAAATTACATTGAGATTTTGTGCCATTTCTTGCAGAATTTCCACCATCACGAATAGAAACAGCCATAATATGGGCAAGGATGCCAGAAGAACTACTGTTCTTGTTCCTTGTACATATTAGTGCAATAACTGTGAAAATAATTATGACGTTTCCTTATAAAACTAAAAATGGGGCAGGTGGAGGTAGCCCATATCTATAATCCTAGCTATTTAGGATACTAAGATCTGACGATCGCCCAGGCCAGAAAATATGTGAGACTCTAATCTTCAATAAACTAGTCGAAGCTAGGCAAGGTGCAGTAGCTCAAGTGATGGAGCGCTAGCTTTGAATACAAAGAGAATTAGGAACAGAATCTAGACCTTGACCACAAACCATAAGGACTGGCAAAAAAAAGGGAAGGAAGGAAGGAAGGAAGGAAGGAAGGAGGGAGGGAAAAGGAAAGAAAGAAAGAGGAGGAGGAAGGAAGATAAGAAGAAAGGAAGGGAGGAGAAAGGAGGGAGGGAAGGAAGGAAAGAAGGAAGGAAGGAAAGGAGAAAAAGAAGGAATCTAAAAATATAATTAGCCTATAATCCAGAGATTCCATTTGAGACATATATCCAAAGGAATATTACTCAGAATACAAAAATGGCCCCTGAACACCTATATTGATTACAATAATATTTACAATAGCCAAGCTAGAGTATTAGTGTAACATATGTAATCTAAATACTATATATGTTATGTATGCAATACATATATTTTACTTACTAATATATAATACTTTTATTCACCTATTCTTATGACAAAATGGTGTGAAATTCAAATCATGTTAAGATTACCTAGCCAGGCTTAATATACACCATATCCAACACAACATGTCTTAAATAAGATTGACAAAATTTGTGGTGTCCTATTTAGTTCAACAAAATCTTTAGCTCAAGTAGTCATGAAAAAAACATTGAATTAAATTCTAATAGAAGCGATTCTGCAACATTACCTGAACATATTTGTGAAAATTGTCAGGACAGTCTGACAAGGAACTGAATGCCTGCATAGTAAATGGAAAGTAATCCTATACTATCAAAAGCATTAGATTAAAACTGGAGAGAACTGAATTAATGGTAAGTGTAGCTAATGATAATCAATGATAGTTCACTCACTATGACACTGGGCCATGGTGACTTGAAGACAAACTAGAATGTGATGCATTTATTTCTCTACCAATGTAATGAATATGAATTTCTCTACTCTTCAGATTTTTTATTTAATTTTATTGTCAGGGTGATGTACAGAGGGGTTACAGTTACATACTTAAAGTAGTGAATACAGTTCCTTTCAAACATTTTTATCCCTCCCTCATTTTTCTCCAACTTTCTTTCCCTCCCCCCAACTTGTAAAGTTGCATTGGTTCACCCTTTGTCCTTTGTCTCATCATTTTGTTTCTTCCCTTCCATAATTCAATACACCAGGTACCTAAATCAGATGTGGTGACAAGGGGAAAAATGAAAAAATAAAGAAAGAAATAATATAGTACGTTAAAACCAGCAACCATGAAGAAAAACCTCGTTTCCATATCCTGAAGTTCCTATCACTTAGCATCAACCTATATGTGTATAGCTGTTGAGCTATTGTGATCCTCTGCTAGGAAAATCCTAACCATATATTAATCAATACAAATGAGGGAAACCATGGAACCTATATTTCTTTGTGCTTGGCATCTGAATTTCTCCAAGTTTTTCCATGTCCTTACGAATGTAGTGATGCCATTCTTTTGTGGTGGTTATCTCTCAGCACATGAATGAATAAGAAAATGTGCTATATATACACAATGGCATTCTATGCTTCCTCAGAAAGAATGACATTGCCATGGTCAGAAGGAATTGGAAAGACTTGGAAAAAAATTGGATTTAGTGAAGCAAGCCAGACCCAAAGAAACATAAACTGTATGGCTTCCCTCATTTGTAATGACTAGAATATGTCTAGGATATTTTTAATAATCACAATACCTTAATAACTATGCTAATGATGCTTATCAAAATGAACTCTGAAAAAAAGTAGCAAGCATTTTTTTGTCTGGTGTATTGCTTGTAATTCTTTCTTTCTTTCTTTTTTCTCCTTTGGTTTATTATGTGTTGCCACTGATTTGATTTCTGTACCCTTTGTCTTCTATATAAATTTATCTGATTTGGAGATGGGAAGAAAAAATCACAGAAAGTGATACTTGACACTGTTGGAAATAAACTTTACAACCTGGGGGACAGTGGAGTCACAGGAGGGGAAGCAGGAGAAAAGAAATGTATTCATTACATTTACTTATGTGACTGTAATCCCCATATATCACCTTTACAGTAAAGTGTAAAAAGGAACAAATGGTCTGTTTACCATCTTAGAGGTTTGATTCTAAAGAGTCTTTTAAACAAGATAGCAGAACACTTTAGCTAGAAATATTACAATACATTAATACTGTTGGACTCTTAAGTAAGGAGTTACTGGAAAGATTTTGTTCTGTCAATAGATCTTTTTGCACTCTTTCTTCAGCATGCCTTAAACTTGCTTTTCCTTTTGTCTAGCTCAGCATGTCTTGAAGTTCAATTTCAACACCTGAAAGTGATATTCTCTCTCTCTCTCCTCTCTCTTTCTTTCTCTCTCCCCTTCAGTGCGTGCGTGCGTGCGTGCGTGCGTGCGTGTGTGTGTGTGTGTGTGTGTGTGTGTGTGTGTTTGTGTTTGTGATTTAGTTTTTTTTTTTTTTTAAAGAATTGGCCTAGTGGCATGAATTCTGTGCTAATAGAGTTGGCAGACTGGGAATTTATAAAGGAGACGATTTTCAGGCCTCACCAAAAACTCTAGTACAGGTACTAATAGTTCATGTCTCTAATCTTAGCTACTCAGACGATTGAGATCTCAAGAACAGGGTGGTCTGTTTGGCAGGAAAGTCAACCAGACTCTCTCTAAAATAACCAGCCCCAAGCAGGGTGGAAGTATGGCTCAAGTGGTACAGAACTAGCCATGAGTAAAAAAAAAAAAAAAAGCTAACTAATGATGAGGCTCCTAGTTTATACTAGTGCTGACAAAAATATAAAATCAATCATCACAAAAACCCTGCCACCCCAAAAATAAGTAAATAAATTACAGAAATTGGAGTTGGCCCCTGTTATTTGTAATTTTTTAGGTTTTACAGGTGACTCTGATATTGCTATACTTTGACAACATGGTCTGGATCATGCTCTAAACTTGTCTTAAAGTCAGCTGTAGTTTGGCAGGTTGTATGCCTTCAAGCATCAATTTCATGATTGGGAGTAGCAGAGCTGAGGGAATTGTTAAGAGTATTTGTGAAGAGGGCCAGCTGGTGCACAAGAAGACAGGCTAGAGGTAATGCTTCCTGACAAGCCTAGTAGTAATCTGATTCCAACAAAAATAATGCATGGGAATTAATATCTAAGTGAAAGAATGAAGTCAGCTGGGAACTCGAATTCTGTCTTGAACATGCTCCCCTATTTGCTTACAAGGACTAAATAATGACATTGATTAAATATGCTACATTACAAAAATGCCATCATTTTATATCATGCCTTTATACAACTACAAAATTCCCCTTTTACCTCAGTTGTCATGACGAGTCTCATACTTTGATGTTGTTTATGAACAATGGCAAAATGCATAGTAATTTAAAACCATAAATATTCACAGTTTTCTAAACTTCAAGTTTCTTTCTCTTCTGTAACAACAAGGGAGGAGAGTAAACATTCATTTTAATAGGAGTTGAAAAGTTGAATGACTGCTAGTCATTGTTTCTTACTAGCATTAAAATAACAATATCCAGATAGAGGCTATTAGTAATGTCTAATACTAATCAACCCAGAAACTCTGACAATAAAAACACAATTAACAAAAAAGAATCTGTTGAGTAAAGTTAAGGCTAGAAGAAATGTAATTTCAAAGGTTCATTGATAGACTTAAATTGATTTTCTTTTTTGTTTTCTTTTTTGATTTTTAATTGTATTTTATTATCGGGGTAACATATGGAAGTGTTAGAATTATATTCATCAGGTAGTGAACATTGATACACCATCTCATGGTTTTTATCTTACTTTCCCTCCCTCCACAACTCTCCCAATCATCTTGTTTTTCTCCTTCCCTTCCCAATTTCAAATGAACAAGTAAATGTATATACAATAAATATACCAGGTAACAAAGTCAAAAGCTGTAACAACATGAGATAAACCATAAGAGGAAAAAGAGAAAAGAAATAAATTCACATATACATTAAGAACAAAAATTACAAAGATAAGCCTATTGTTTCCATATCCTAGAGTTCATTTTGCTTGATTTTCATAAGATTGACTGAAGCTTAATTTTAGAAGGCAACAAGAACATGCTCAAGTGCGTATAAAATTATACATTTTCATTCTTAAAAAAACATTCTATTTTATAGAAATATGTTCTATATAATAGAATCCCATCTTATATAACAGGTTACAAGTCAAAGCATTTTTTTTTTTTGCCAGTCCTGGGCTTGAGCTCAGGGCCTGAGCACTGTCCCTGGACTTTCTCAAAGCTAGAGCTCTACCACTTGAGCCTCAGCACCACTTCCGGCTTTCTTGTATGTATGTGGTACCAAGGAATTGAACCCTGGTCTTCGTGCATGCTAGGCAAGCACTTTATCCACTAGGCCAAACTCCCGGCCGAAGTCAAAGCATTATATACCCTGACTTTACTCAACAGTATCAGAGCCAGTGCCTTCGAAAGTGTTGCTATAAACAAATTCAACAACATTATCTCTAAAAATTATTCATCATAATGCATAATAGGTTTAATATCTTTCTTTACATAATATAGAAATGATCCAAATGAATGAATATGGTAATGATAGAGTATCTCAGAAAAAAGGGCCTGGTCACTAGCTTGAGATTTAAATGAAAACTCTAAAATATTAAATGCAAATTGCTTCACCTATTGGTTAAAAAGATAAAAATATTATGATTCCATATTCAAATAGTCCAAGATATTGAAACTATTTATTGAAAAAAATCTGATGTGTGTTCAACTGTATGACAATTGCATGTACATATACATACATATATGTGTGTAATATTTAGATGCATATTTGTAATTTTAATATGTAATTAAGTTATTTTGTATGTTTAAGAATATGTTAATCATTATACTTTAATTCACCCTTTAATACTGGAATATTGCACGAACATTTGAAAGAGAACTATGTCTTGGGTTGAATGTTGATATTAATTAAATTGACTTGCATATCTTTCTGTTTTTCCTTTTAGGCTGTACTTTGGAGGTATAAATTTTCTCAGCTTAAAGGCTCTTCAGATGATGGCAAGAGCAAAATCAAATTTTTGTTTCAGAATCCAGATACTAAACAGATTGAAGCAAAGGTAAACACAAAAAAATCCATTATCTAACTCACCTCTCATTACATTGATACCATTAAGAAGCAGAGGAAGAAAATCTGAGAACCAAAGGAGCACATGCACATTTTCCATTTGCCTGAAATACCTTAAAGACCAAGACAATAAATTCCCTTTCAAATTTAATGATGCATTTTTACTTAAAGACATCAGTTAAAATAAACTACTTCAACCCACTGCATATCTTAGTTTAGTTCCTTATGAGAAAAATTTGTACCACATTAAAATGCCATCCTGAAAAATAAATAGATCATTTGCGCTCTTCAATTTGCATTCCAAATAGTAACTTAAAATATTTTAAATATTGACTCTATTTTATTATTTATTCAATTTATTTTAAATAATTTATGATAATTATATATTACTTTATGTTATCTAATGGTATACTGATTACAAAAGATAAGTGAATTAATTTTACCTTATGCAATTTTTCAGTATACTGGATAATAGTAACTATGCTGTCTTCAACTTATCAGAAAGACTACTTTTGCTTTTATGAGTATATATATATATATATGTATATGTGTGTATGTATATATGTTTAGTAATATTCAAAATCTAAATTATTTCCATTATTCATTATAAAATATATTGTAACAATGGTGAAAATAACTCATAAATATCCCAATGTGGAGAAAAAGAATAAATGATAATTATCAGCAGTTGGCTCAGCACAATAATTCATGACTATAATCCCAGCTCTTATGAGAGTATGAGACTAGGCCAGGCAAAAATTTAGCAAGATCGTATCTCAGAAAAAATGCCAAATTGGTAATAGAGAATTAGGTTGGAAGACCGAGGCAAGACAGGGCAAAAGACCTATCTGATAAAAGGCATGTGGCTCAAGTGGTACATTACTTGCCTAGTAAGCATGAAGTCCTGAGGTCAAATACCCATATTACTCAAATAAACCAATAAATAGGTATCAAAATGAAAGCTAATTTCTGTGTACATGCAAACAAAAATGAAGCTTTTTAACTATTAATTCGATTTAAATTTGTGTAACTATTATACTTTTTTCCCTTGTATTCAATTACAGGTTTAAAAAAAAAGTCTTTGCCTGTCATTGAAAGCTTGGTCATGTGTAATATCCTAGATAGAGTCTTTTGTAACCCTGCACTGTATTACGATCTTGCCCTTCTTTTTTATGTTTTTAATGAGGTGATCCTGCTTATGTCTTATGCCTTAATATTTTCCCCTTAGCTTTCCTCCTTGCTTTTTTGGTCTGCATCCTTCTAGGATATCTATGTTGTTTCTTTATTTGTCTTTGAACTTGTCTTTCCTCCCACTTCCTAGACTGGGCATAGTTTGTTTAAACCAGGCCTGTGGACATACTTTGATTACATTAGCTCTTTTTCTACCATTTTTCTTTAAAACCTTGGTTTTGCCATGGTCATGATTGCATGTATATCTACATGCTTTGAATATATCTTGGTGCCTTTGTCTCTCTTTTAGTTTAACCAGATCCTGCTTTTCAATTTCCCATTACCAATATGGCTTGGTCTCTAAATGAAGATATCTACAGATATCTTCTGTCTCTTGTTCTTTCTCCTTTGTTCCTTTACCCAGTTCCAAGTATGGACTCTTCATTTTGTGTCAGTCACTTAAACTGGTCTTCAAATTGACTTTCATTTTTCAATGTGTAGTACACATGCTAATCCTGGTGAATTCATTTTTTATAGCAGCAATTTTGTTAATAGGATACCTCAGGTAGTCCTGCTGATATAAGTATTGATTTTTAGTTAGTATCTTCCTAACACTTCCCACCCACAGAACTAAGGTTTGAACTGTTAATCTCTCTCTGGGATTTCTTGATGACACCATTTGAGCTGAGCCTAGAGCCCAGCTCTTTGTACTTTTCTGTGAAAGCTGGCTTTGAACTGTGATCCAACAGATCTCAACCTGCAGAGTAGCTAGGTTTAAAGGCACAAGCCACTGGGATCTGGCCTATCTAGTGCTTTTTATGAGCTATTGAATTCTTACGGCAAAAAGAATAATTTTAATTTAATCCTATGACTACTAACTGCAGTATTTAGACTTTAACTTATTGTAGTTTCACATAAGCAGTTATGCACTTGACAATACTTGCCGTTTTACTTATTAGTTTCCCGTCAGTTACTAAATATCATTTATTTTCATTATTCTCACATCCTAAGTATTATTTAACTTCAAGTATATGTTTTTAAAAAGATAATTGGTGATAATCCTAGCTAATCAGGAAGCTGAGATTTGAGGATCACAGTTCAAAGCCACTAAAGTCTAAGAGACTCTTATCTCCAATTAACCACCAGAAAACCAGAAGTGGAACTGTGGCTAAAGGGGTAGGGAGGTAGCCTTGAGCTGAAGAGCTCAGGGACAGCGGCCAGGCCTGCAGTTCAAGTTCCACGACTGAAAAAAAAAGATAATTGATGAATATAATTTTCAAACACAGAAAGCAACTAATGAACAGCAGAATGAACAGATTTAGTAGACCATGTCTGGGCACCAGTGACTCAAGACACTGCAAGATTCCATCTCCAAAATAGTGAGCAAAAAGCTAACCTGGAGATGTAGTTCCAAGAAAGCTTGGAGAGAGTTTAACAAGAAAAGCACAGATCAATCTAAATAGTCAGTTCCTTAGCCGTGCTTATATGATTATAACTTCTGTTGGCCCCATAGAGATGAGAATTAAAATTAGAATATTTCAAACATTAAAAATAAGTTTTATCACTAGAACATGTGAAACTACCCTACAATCTGAGATGCGAAAGAAGGGCAATAACATGAAGACTCTTAAGTGAATATAAGTATATATTTTTGGGGTCAGACAATTTCCCAGAGATGCAAACTGATGAGTGAAGGTGGTTTTTTTTTTAGTTTTAGTGAAAATAGGAAAGGCATATTATAGATATTGCAGAATGACTATGATATTTTATATTGTTCTTTCCGCCACCTCGTAGCAGTGTATAAGAGATCCAGTTTCTCTACCATTCTGTCAGTATTGTGTGTGGGAGGTTTCATTCTGGTTTTCTTATTAAAATCTGGTCTTTTTTGCCCAATTCCTAGTGATGACTTTTGTGTACTGGTATCTAGTCTTAGATTGCCTTTGGAGAAATTATTATTTCTTATTTATTTGCATATTTTCAGTCTTTTGTCCAATTGTAGTTTTGTCTGGATTTTTAGTTTTGTGAGAGAGTCTCACTTTGTAGCCCAGGTTAGCCTATATCTCAAGACCCAGAACTCTCTTAAACGAAGCACCTAAGTGCTAGAATTCATTTGACTCACCACCCATGAGTGGTTACTAAGTAGTTTATAGTACTAATTATTTGTCCCTGCTTACTACTAGCTTAGAAATAATAATAGAATACTAGAAACTTCACACAGCTTCAGTTTGACAATACCAATTGCTACTTACTTGTGCAGCTTTAACCACATAAATGAAATATTTGTATAATTATTGCTCAGTTGTTGAAATCTAGATTACTTTAAGGGGATGGAGGATTATATTATTTATAGATATAGGAAAATAAAATATTCTTTTTGAATGTAAATAATATTTTATCACTTTGTCATTATGTATACCTATTCCATTGGGGAGAACATAGACAGCTCCTAACAATTACTGCATATGTTTTAAAAATTGGCAGTGGAAACCTCTTGAGAGAGTTTTTCATCTATCAGATACATCTGACAGATATATTACTAGCTGTTTGTGTTATGCCTAAGACAGCAATTTATGGCAAGCAAACTCTTATGCCTCACAGTTCTGGAGACCAAGAACTCCAAGAACATGACATGGACTCAGGTGACAGCTTTTGTTGCAGCCCATATTATGGAAGCTCTTAAGAACACACAGGTTACAGAAGGCCAAGAAAGCAGACAGAGACAGCAAGCAAATGTTTTGAGGCAGAGAGGGGGCTTGCACTAAGAGCAAAGCCACTTCAGATGTCAAGTTTATCTCATTCTTGAAAGCTGCATCAGATTGCAACAGAGGTATATTGACAACATAAAAGCGTGTTGTAGGCCGGGAGTTTGGCCTAGGGGTAGAGTGCTTGCCTAGCATGCACAAAGACCCGGGTTCGATTCCTTGGTACCACATACATAGAAAAAAGCCAGAAGTGGTGCTGAGGCTCAAGTGGTAGAGCTCTAGCCTTGAGAAAGTCCAAGGACAGTGCTCAGGCCCTGAGCTCAAGCCCAGGGCTGGCAAAAAAAAGTGTGTTGTATTTTTTAATTTTTATTTATTTTTTATTTTGTGCCAGTCCTGGGGCTTGAACTAAGAGCCTGGGCACTGTCCTAGGACACTATTTTTTGCTCAAGGATACCACTTCTGGCTTTTTCTATGTATTTATGATACCAAATAATAGAACCCTGGTCTTTGTGCATGCCAAGTGAGAACTCTATCACTAGGCTACACTCCTGGCTGTGTATGGTATTTTTGAAATCATGATTGCTGATAATAAATTAAAACCCTGGGGAAGTAAATTAATAAGATTTTTAAATTAATAATTTTATTAATTGTTTATAAATTATTAATTAATTATTTTTTCTTTTTGTTTTATTTTTTATTGCAAAGTGATGTACAGTAGGGTTACAATGCATAAGTAACAATGTTACCCCTTCCCTGCTTTCTCTTATTTCCTTCCCCCAATTCCCCTCTCCTCCCCAGTTGTAAAGTTCATTCCAACACAAAGTCTAGTGAATGTCAGTGTTGCATTGGTTCACCCTTTGTCTGTGTTTTCACCTTCCCTTTTGCAAATCAGATAATTTTATATACAAGACAAAGGATAGAGAAATAAAAAACAGTGACAAATGGCATAAACCAAAAGGGGGAAAAGAAAGAAAACAAATAATTCCAAACAGTACATTATATAAATCTCTTATTCCCTTTTCTTGGCATTAATTTTGTTAAGGCTTATTTTATATGGTCATATACACCTAGGAGAAATATTTTTTTCAACAAAGTTAAGAAAAAAGGTAAGATGATGTGCAATAGAGATTATAAAATGTAATTAAATTCAGAGGCCAGACTAGCTTTCTTTTTTTTGAAAATGAGCAAATTCAGCCCTCATATTACAGAATAAAGAGGGTAGAACTGTCAACAAAGCACAAGTAGATAGGTAGATACATGGTGGATGGATAGTCTCAAGACAAACATTTCATAATCAGAGTAGTTGTAAAAGTATGGTTTCTTTGGAGGACATAATTACTCATAATGGTGTAATTACTTGTAGTACAGAATTAGAAGTGTGCAGTAGTGTTTAACTCTAATTGTGAGAAAATTTCAGAAATGTCTAAGAAAGCTACATAGGTCTCCTTAGGAGTCACAAAAACACTTCATTTTCATTTTTGCTGGTGTTTTGGACCCTATAAGACTAAAGTTGTACCGTAGAAACAGGTTACAGATATTTTCCCTGAAAGTAGGAACTCATAAATTCTCACTTCATTACACAGAAGCTTATAGCATTTCCCATCTGTTTTCCAAAGCCTCATTAAACATCTCATAACTTAGTGGTAGAACAGAGGAACTGTTCCCAGTAGAAGCCATAGGCAATTTTGTAGTGTTGTGTGTGTGTGTGTGTGTGTGTGTGTGTGTGTGTGTGTGTTTTGACAACTTACAAAAAGCTTATTTTATTGCCATCAGGAACTGAGGGAGTGCTATGGAGCACATGATGCTAATATACACATAACATATCTAGGATAGTGAGTATTTTCTCAGTGATTAAAAACTAAATTTTTAGGTAAGCATATTTTTCTTTGCTTGTTCCAGTAGTATGTATTCATCTGAATATATAAGCATCTTTCTATAAATAATATTTTGATTAACATGACCAAAAATTATCTGATTTCAAAACAGGCTATATTCTAAAAGACTGGAAAAGATGTTTTTTTTTTAATTGAATTCATGGTTATCACTATAGGAATTTTCTATGCTAGTGTACAAATTATATTCATCCCAATTTATTATATTTGATCTCTGAAAACAGAAGGGAATAAGATTTGAAAGAGAAAAAAAGACAATAATAAAGTCAAGTATTTAAAAATAAATTTGGCTTTGGGACCTTTCTTCCAAATTTCACCCAACTCCCAGACTGGGACTTTGTGCTTTATAAGAGGCTTTGTCAAGTACATTAAACGTTAGTAAGACTCAGTTTAGAAATTGAAAATAGACTTCCCAAAATTTTCATTTTTCTCACTGTAAATTTGGCTAAAAGTACCTGCCTTAAAGAGCTTATCTAGAAAACAAATGTTCCATGGGTGGGCCATAGAAATGAATACTGAACAAAATGGATCCTTAATAAATGTATGTCTAAAACCCTCACTGAAGAATTCATAATGTGTTCATATTTGTGTCTTGGAAGAGACTGATAGGAATGTAAATGATGCTTTGTTTGGCCCTGGAGGCCTCAAAATGAGGGAGTTTAATATTCACAAAGCCAGGCGGGTATTTGGGATCCAGGATCTCTCTCTGCATCATAAATGAAGGATTGGCTCCCAATCCAGCCTGCTGTTCACAATCTCAGGCTCTTGCTAGAGCAAAAGATTTCTAA
The DNA here is from genome assembly GCF_031878675.1 of Megascapheus bottae. Taxonomy (NCBI): domain Eukaryota; kingdom Metazoa; phylum Chordata; class Mammalia; order Rodentia; family Geomyidae; genus Megascapheus; species Megascapheus bottae. The sequence goes on from NC_143517.1 coordinate 3,526,737, forward strand.
ACCTTTGAAAAATGCTTCATCTTACCACAAACTGTCCTAAGCCCAGCTGTTCTAAATACAGAGGTCAGAAATAAGGACTGTCACCTAATTAAATATGAATACATAAATCAAGGTCAGGTGGTGCTTCAGGTTGTACAGCATAAACAGGAGAAGATAAGAAATTGGGAGCAAATTTTTAAAAATATATCAAAATAACATGTGTGGGGATACGTGAGGAAGGGTGTGTGGGTGGGGAGGGGTATGAGTCTCACACACCAGCTTCTACATAAATCTACTAACACTCATCTGGGGAGAAAGCCAGAGAAGGGATGACATTGTCCAACAAGAAATGTACTCATTACCTGACATAGTAACCCACTTGTATATCACAAATATATATATATAAATACATATCTACATATAAAATAAATATCAAAACCTTTTTTAGAAATAAACAATCAACTGGGTTGGGGTCAGGGATATGCAGACAGTAAAGCTGATATCTGGACAGGGCAGCAATTCAGTCTTAGAAGAGCTTGGAAACTAGGAAGTTCTAGATTCTGAGATTTATTGATAAATGAATTTTATCTACACATTTATAATAATCTATAACAATTTTTTAAATAGTAGACTATACACCTAATATGTATATTATAGGCAGATATTGAGAGGACTGCTGCCATGACTCCATGTAATCTGGTCCTTTTCATTAATAACTACTATTTACACATTCAAACATTTTGCAAAACCTGTAATTTAAAGCTTTCAATAAAAGCATATGTATGTTGGGCTCCTAGACTGGCTCACTGATGGCTTCTGAAATTTTAATTTTTGTCAAAAAACAATGAGAAAACAATTATCAGTATTTTTCCTCAGAAATCTGGAAATTAAGTATCTGTCTCACATTTATTAAAAAGCAAATACACATTTTAATTTCTTTGAGCTCTTTTCCCCTCTGTACTGTTCCATTGTTGCCTTCAAAACATATTTACTAACACGGTTGCTCTGAAATTCCATCCCCCAGAGTCCACTGAAGGAGGTAATGTAGGCTCGGAGCACTTCAGAAAGCTTCTCCTCAAATAGACATTAATGATGTAACTTATCTGAAAGCTTCCTGGTAAAGTCTGTCTTCACAACTAGCCATCACTTGACCTGGCTCAGGCCTTGCTCAGTGGGAAAAGACATAATGCTAGGTATTTGCTGAGAGCAGCTATCAGCAGTGGTTTAAAATCATAGCTACCCAAGGTGACAATGCTAGGTATGCCAGATAAAAAGTTTGGGGGGAAAGCCCTCAACGTTCTCAGGAGTGAGATTTCCTAAGAAACTTTGGGAAGCTTCCATATATTTCTGAGATCTGAGAAGGATATACGGATAGACAAGATAGATCCAGAATCTGCAAATCTTCACTAGACATACAATCTGGATCTTCTGAGCCTACAAAAAGAAGCAAGAAAAGACTTCTACACATTTGTTTTAAATTTCCAGAGATCTGAAGGAGCACCATAAAATATCCAAGCTGAATGTTATTTAGAAAAATTTTAAATGTTCATGTAAACAGTAAGAAAAACTCAAGGATTGCTGTGGTTGTCCTGAAAGCAACTTTAGAGAATTGCTCTAGGAGTTCACAGGAAAAAAAATACTTAGAAGGGATTATTATCTGAGAGAAACCAGAACCAGAAATCATATTTCTATGCTGATACAATGCTGGTTCAGTAAAAGAGCCTTGTTTCATTAGGGACCACAGTATTCTAGTAACATGGCTTGAACTCAGGGGACTTGAGCTTGGGGAGCTTGCTCATAATTGGTGCTCTATAACTTGAGCCAGGATTCTGGCCCTGTTTTTTGCTGAGCTGTTTTGGCAACTGAGTTTTGAGGACTTTTCTGCTGGCCTGGCTTTCAGCCTCAGTATTGCAGGCTTTAACTTCCTGAATAGCTAAGATGAAACATGTGGGCCACTCATGCCCAGCTTAGATTCTCCTTTTAAACACTTATAAAAATTGGGCCCTGGTGGCTCACACTAAGATTACAGAATCCTAGTTACTCAGGAAGCTGAGATACAAGGATCACAGTTCAAAGCCAGCCCTAGCAGGAAAGTCTTCATGATTCTTATCTCCAATCAACCATCCAAGAGCCAGAAGTGGAGCCATGGCTCAAATGGTAGAGCATTAGCTTTGAGGAAAATAGTTAAAGGACAGTTTCCCACGTCCTGAGGTCAAGCATGAGGACTGACACACACACACACACACACACACACACACACACACACACACACACACACACACATACACACACTAGTAAAAAGGGCAGGGAGTTTGGCCTACTGGTAGAGTGCTTACCTATCACCCAAGGACAGTGCTCAGGTCCTGAGTTCAAGGCCTAGAACTGGCAAAAGAAAAACTAGTGAAAAATTAATTCATTATTTCATTAGAAAAATAATTAGAGAACTATTATTAATAAGCTTACACTAGAAGAAAGATTCTTTCCAAATAAAATGAAAGGATACTAAGTAATAAATACATACATGGTAAAAAGATCACTGTTAAGAATAACTACATAAATATATATATAATATAAATGTATTATGCTTGTATTTAATTTTACTAATTAATTGAAAGGACAAATGCAAGAAATACTGATCATAAAACTTCCATTAGCTTGGTGAGATAGTAAGATGTAATATATATGGCAATAATATCACAGAGAGTGAGAAAATGATGGAAAGACACAGGAAAAATACGTGGATATTACAGAAATGTAGTTGGTTGAAGATTATTTTATAATTTTAAGAATATTTTCAAAAATAACTTATAATAATCTATATAAAAGAACTAAAGAGCCATAAGCCACAAGTTGAGAGCAAGTGATTGATACTCTGTAATCCTTGCTACTAGAGACTAAGATATGAGGATTGTGATTTGAAGCCAGCCTGGTAAAGAAAGTCTATGAAACTCTGATGTTCAATTTAACACCAAAAAGCTAAAAGTGGAACTATAGCTCACATGCTAGAAATGCTCACCTTGAGCAAAAATCTCAGAGACATTACCCAGGCCCTGGGTTCAAACCCCTGACTACCACAAGGTAAATATGCAAAAAAAGAGACTATACATCCCCCAAAATATGTACATACAAATTGAAAATAGTAATTGAGAAATTAAGGAATATAAAAATATATAAGATACAGAAGTTACACATGAAATCCACCAAGATGGCAAATGCTCCTAAACCATCACTGGGAGGCTAGTAGGAAGCAATTTAAAGTCAAATAGAGCAATGTATTATGCCCTAGACTCAAAATAAAAAAACAGACAATGTGAATATGTATTTGTGTGTGTTTGTGTGTGTATGTATTATGCACATATATATAGAGAGAGATAGATATGCATAAGGAAAGAATAAAAAGAACAAATACTGACATATTTGCTTTTTAGATTTATATTTTAAAATTTTATATTAATTTATATTATATATTATATTATATACAATTTATACTAAAATATATTATATTTTCCAACTAAAAAACAGAGATTAACAAAACAAATCCGAAAAATTAAAAGAAAACAAATGATATAATCAAGAAGAAAACTAAGTTCTAAGTTTCACATTAAATTTTATACTTTCAGAAAGTTGTAGATTTCTTTTACTTTCATTGACTTTTAGATATGCTCCTGTGTTTGTGTCTAGGAGACCCTAAGACTAAAATCCTGCAACAGTTTTCTATACTTTAAATTATAGATGTGTATCAACACATATATCTTAGTATTTCAGATAAGGACTTGCTAATTATTGTCTGGATTGGTCTTAAACCTGTATCCTCTGTCTCTGTCTCCCAAAGAATGAGCCAGACTTCCTGACTTTGGATAATTATGTCTACCTTTAGGTATTTGTTATGAACTAACACAGTAAGAGCCTTACCCAGTAAGAACCTTACCAAGTTTTCATTAATGAACTTCTTAAAGCTACACTATTACAAAGAGCTTTCTTACAATCAGCCACAAGATGGATAAGAAAAAGAGAGAACATACATTCCTACATTCCCAGTATACTAAAAAAGTCATACTGAGAGAAAACTTAACTAAGGAGGTGAAAGACCTTACAACAAAAATATCCACCACTGAAAAATAATATTGAAGATAAAAATAAATTGGAAGACCTCCCAGTACATGAATCTTTAGAAATATTACTGTGAAAACAAACCATAATACTGAAATTATTCTACAAATTCAAGTAAGTTCCTACCAAATTCCATGTCATTCTTCAAAGAAATACAAAAATCAATATAAAATATAAATATTACATAAATGAAAACTATTCACACACTGATGCCTCCATCTGTAATCATAGGTACTCAGGATGCTAAAATCTGAGGATAGGGTTCAAAGCCAGCCTGGGTCAAAAATCCCCAGGAGGCTTGTTATCTACAATTAACAACTCAAAAACTAAAAATGGTGTTGTGGTGTGGCCAGGAGTTTGGTCCAGTGGTAGAGGCCTTGCCTAGCATGCAGGTTCGATTCCTCAGGTTCGATTCCTCAGTACCACATACATAGAAAAAAGTTGGAAGTGGTGCTGTGGCTCAAGTGATAGAGCTGTATCCTTGAGAAAGCCCAAGGACAGTGCTCAGGCCCTGAGTTTAAGCCCAAGGACTGGCAAAAAAAAATGGTGCTGTGGCTCAAAGTGGCCGAGTAAAGAGTAAAGAGCTCAGGGACAGCACCCAGAGGTCAATCCTCATGACTAACTATATATATATATATATATATATATATATATATATATATATATATATTACATAAAAACACACCTATATATGTGGACTCTAAAGCTATCTTAAACAAACACAGCAAGGCTGGCATTATTATAATACCAAACTTCAAATTATATTAGAGAGCCAAGATTTTAAAAAATTAGCATGGTCCTAACAAAAAAAAGTTTCATAAACCAACAAAATAGAGCAAATGATATAGGAAATAAACTATCTGAGTTTTGCCAAAAGAGTCAAAACCAATCTCTTCAACAGTGGAGAAAGGCAAGCCTCTTTAACAAATTATACTTTAAGCACTGGATAGTTTCATGTAGAAGACCACAGCAACAAAAAGACACTAACATACTGCTATTCATTAAAATAAGGTCAGCCACTATGAAAGTCAATATGGTCACTTCTCAAAAAACTAAAAAAATTAACTAAGAATTGTAATCTTTTATCTTAATTGTGGAACATAGTGTGATCACAAATATATTGACTTATGTATGCCACTCTAACCTTGAAATATAGAAGGACCTTCAAAAAGTAGCAGAAAATAAACGCTCCCCCAAACTTGTTTAATCAATAATTTTCCATAGACTTCAGCATATAATCTTTAAGTGATTTCTCCAGAAATTGTACTTTACATAAATAAAATAAACATATTTATAATTTAAAATGTATTAGGTATGTATACACACAGATAAACAAAAATAACGTATTGTTACATTCTGGTGACAAGAATAGTTTATAAGATAGATTTTAGGTAAGATTATTTATTTGAGATCCCTTTGTCAATTTTAACATTTTATAATATATATAATTCATAATGTCGTTTATAATATGAATATAAAATGTATATTTTGTAAATACATTTGCATGTTTATCAATCAATGTACTTATTAAATGTTATGTGTAACATTTCATACTACCGTACAGAGAACATATAAAAATATTTTCTCTACATACTTTGAAATCTGCACCAGACAACTGTTTTTAATACTGAAATATAATTTAGAAAACTCAAACAAAACAATAGATATGCTTATCTTTCTATTTATATTACTTTTTTCTTCCTGACGTTCCAAAGTGTTATTTCTCTCTCTGTCTCTGTCTTTGTCTCTGTTTGTCTCTCTTTCTCACTCTCTCTCACTGTCCCTATGCTACTTTTTGTTATTATAAAGGTGATGTAGAGAGAGGTGAAGGTTTTATAAATCAAGTAAGCGTATATTTCTTTTTGGATGATTTCATCCCTTCGTTCTCTCAATTTCGTTTTCTTCAATTTGTTATAATTTTCCCTATAAAGGCCTTTTGCTTTTTTTGTTAGATTTATTCCCAGCTATTTTATTTTTGTTGATGCTATTTCAAGTGAAGTTTTTTTTGATATCCTACTCTGCTTTTTTGATCAAAGCTGCTTTACACCTTGTACCACATTTTTACTTCCAAATATTGCCAATTAAATGGAAAAAAGAATCTCACTAACTTTCCTACCCAGGTTATCTTCAACCCTCAATTGAGGTCTACTCAGTAGCTAGGATTACAAGTATGAGATACCTGAAACTGGATCCATTTTTGAGTTATTGTCTTTAATTTCTTTTCTTTTCTGAAAGCAATATTTTGCTGTATATAGGATTCAGTATTAACAGTTCTTTTCTTTGAGCAGTTGAAAATTATTTTGTTACTTCCTTCTGGCTTTATGGTTTCTAATAAGAATTTTCTGCCCTTGAAGTATATTCTGTAGGTTAAATTTTCTTTCTCTTTCTTACTGCTGTCAATACTTCTTGCTATATTTGGTTTTAAGAAATTTAAATCTGCTGTGTCTTTTCAAAATTTTCTTTGAATTTATCTTATATTTTACTCAAAAGTCTTGCTTCTCCCAATTTTGTCAGATTTTCAGTTATTATATCTTTTAGTATTTTTCAGTTCTTTATATTTTTCTCCTTGAACTCTGATGACATAAATTTTATATAATTCTTGTCATATCACAGAAGGCTGATGGTCATTTCTTTTATTTAAAAAATTATTCCTAGCATATGTTCTTTTTCATTGATCTTTTATGTAGTTCAGATTTTTTTCTTGTGATCCTTGCCCTTTTTCCATCAATTCCAAGACATTTTTCATTCCACTTATTGTGTCTCTAATGTTCTAAAGCCTCCATTTGCTTCCTTTTTATGTCTTCTATTTGTTTTCTAAGGATTCTATGTCATTGCTCACATTTTCTATACTTTCATTTTACACATGCTAAGTGGTGCTTACTAAACCAGCTTTATTCATATTACTTAACATTATTCACTAGATAAAATTAAACTCACTATCACATTAATTTTAATATTTTAATATTTTAATTTCAGTGGCATTTTCATGCACTATACTAGTATAGTATAGTACAATACTACTGTACTATACTACTATACTATACTACTATACTATACTAGTATAGTGAAGTATTTTTCTTTTATTTCTTAATTGCATTTTATTGTCAGGGTGATATATAGATGGGTTACAGTTCAGGTAGTGGGTACATTAATTCTTCAACATTGTTACCCCTTCCCATATTTTTCTCCCAATTTGCATTTTTTCCACCCCTCCTAATCATCTTGTTTTTCCCCTTTCCTTTCCTATTTCAAACAGACAAATAAATGTATATACAATATACCAGGTACCAAATTCAAATAAAGCAACAACATGAGATAAACCATGAGGGGAGAAAAAAAAGAGAAAAGAAATAACTTCACATAGTATATTAAGACCAACAATCACAAAGATAAGACTCTTGTTTCCATATCTTGGAGTTCATTTCTCTTAGCCTCAACCTATATGGCCATATGCACATAAACTTTTGCAATATTGTGGTCTTCTGCTAGGAGAATTCTACATGTATACTAATTACTACAAATGAGGGAAATAATGGAGCCTATGAGTCTTTCTATTTCCTTAAAAATGGGATGATGCAATTCTTTCTGACGGCAGCATAGAATTCCACTGAGTATAAATACCACAACTTCTTGATCCATTTATTTACTTACAGGCTTCTGGGGTGGTTCCATGTCTTAGTTATGGTAAATAATGTTGCAGTGGGCATGGTTGCACTAGTAGCTTTAGTATGTCCTTATTTAGGGACAATTATGAAAATGCTGAGGAGTCAGCTGGATCATAAGGGAGTTCTGTGCTTTAGTCTTTAGAAAAATCACCATACTCTTTTCCAGAGTAGATGAATAAGTTTAGAATCCCACCAACAGCACAATATCAATCATGTCTAGCCACATACCTGCCAGCATCTGTTTTTAGATTTCTAGATAATGGTCATTCTAACTGGAATATGGTAGAATCTTAAAGTTCTTTTGTTTCACACTTATTTTATGGCCGGAGATGTTGAGCCCCCGGAATACCTAGCTAGAACAATAAAAGGAAAGAATCAAACATAACAGGGATCCAAACAGGGAAAGATAAAGTAAAACTTTCTCTCTTTGTGGATGACATGACTCTGTATTTAAAGAACCTTACAGACTCCAACCCCAAGTTACTCAATGTGAGTCAAAACTTGGGCAAAGTAGCAAGGTATAAAATTAACCCTCAAAAATCAGTGGCTGGAGCTGGGGGTTTGGACTAGTGATAGAATGCTTGCCTAACACGCAAGAAGACCTGGGTTAAATTCCTCAGTACTACATACATATAAAAGGCTAGAAGTGGTACTGTGGCTTAAGTGGTAGAGTGTTACAATTGAGGAAGCCGAAGGACAGTGCTCATGCACTGAGTTGAAGCCCAAGGATTGGCAAAAAAAATTAATGGTTTTCTTGATTTCCCGCCTTCCCTGTCCAATTTCAAATAACCAATTAAGCACATATAAAATAGATCAGATAACAAGGTGAAATATTGTAACAATATGAGATAACCAAGGGATGGCAAAAGAGATGAGAGATAACATAGTACATTAAGGACAACAAGCAGGGAAAGGGTGGGAGGGAAATGGGGATCATGTAATAAGAAAAGGAATCAATGTTTGTGAAGTTATGCACCTTCTATCTGGTGAATATAATGCAACCCTTCTATTAATCACAATAAAAAATTTAAAAAAATCCAAAAATCATCAGGCACATAATTTGTGGGGATAGATTGCTATCATCAAATTCTTATTCAAGAGGAACTAAAGCTTATTTGCATATTACTAGGCACATAATTGGAAATTTGGATAGGCAAGTAAATCACTCCATATTTTGAAAAAAATATCAATGGCTTTCTTGTATGCCACCTAAGAGAAGAACAAGGCTGAAATCAGGAAATTTCTTTTGTAATAGTCCCAGAAAAATACTTAGGAATTAACCAAGGAAGTAAAGGACCTCCATGATGAACACTTTAAAAACCTGAAAAAGGAAGTTAAGGAAGAATAAGGAAGTGGAAAAACCTCCCAGACTCCTGGATTGGAAGAATTAACATCATGAAAATGGCAATCCTGCCAAGGGCTATCTACAAATTCAATGCAATACCCATCAATATCCCAATGTCATTCTTTAAGGAAATGGAATTAGCAATCCAAAATTTCATATGGAATAATAAAAGAGCTTGCATAGCAAAAACAATCCTTATCAGAGAGAATAGCACTGGAGTAATATCAATATCAAGCTTCAGTCTTTATTATGGACTAAAGTTATCAAAACAACTTGGTACTAGCATAAGAACAGCCTGAGGATTAATGAAATAGAACTGAAGAGCCAGAAATTAACCCACAGACCTATGGCCACCTAATCTTCGAAAAGATAACCAAAAAAATAAGATGGAAGAAATACAGCCTCTTTAATAAATGGTGTTGGCAGAATTGGTTAAGTACCTGTAGAAAACTTAAGTTGGCTTCGTATATGTCACCCTTCACCAGAATTAATTCCAAATGGATCAAAGACCATGAGGTAAAAATCAGATACCCTGAAAACTTTACAGAAAGGAAATACACTTTGCAGGAGATACACTAGGGCTCTTTGACACAGATTGAACTTTATATAGTCTCAGACATACAACACATTAAAGAAAGTTTGGACAAATGGGACTGAACTAAATTGCAGGGCTTCTGTATGGCAAAGAATGTAGCTAGCAAGTTAAATAGAAAGCCCACAGGGTGGGAGAAGATCTTCATTAACCATACAATAGATGAGGGCCTCATATCTAAAATATACCTACAGCTCAAATAGTTGAATCTCTCAAAAACAAATCCTCAAAGAAACAACCATCCCATTAAAAAATGGGCTAAAGACTTAAAGACTTCTTTGAAGAGGAATTAAGAATGGCCTATAGACATATGAAGAAATGCTCCACATCTCTGACCATATAAATGAATTATTTTTCTACTGACGTTAGAAGCTAGTTATAGTGTTTAAAGATTGAGTTCTGTCTTGTTAAGACAAGACATTGTAGATGAGCTCACATTGAAATTCAGTGCTAATCTGAGTTCACCACTGTCTCCTGATATCCTTTCTCATTATTTAGAGTTGTTACCTGCCCACCACCACTTTTCCAAGTAAATATGCAAAAGTGTTCAAGTCCCGATCAACAACAAATTGTGGACAGATAATTAACAAGATAGGAAAAATTGGAAAACCTTAATCTGTCTAAAAGGGCTTGCATTTTGAGATATTTGAGGATTTCTGTAATCAAAATACAATGTTAAATTAAAAATGTATATTATGTATATTTTTAAGAAAATAAATCCCTGTTAGTGTATTTCCATCAATTATAACATTCAACAATGCTTTTCTCACTAAAGAAGGAATTTAATGTTTTCATTATTATTTTGTTTTTAATAATGCACAGAAAATTCTTGAATTTTCCAAAAATTTCTAAGCTTTGATTAACAGATAAGTTTGTTAAAATGAAATTATTCTATGTAAAAGACAAGGCTGGTTGCAAAAAAGTAATACGGTAAATGGATAGTTTTCAGGGTTAGTTTAGATAAGAGTAAACCTTTTAATGTATAAGCAACTTATATCTCATTAGTAATACTGAAGTGTGACAATGGCTCATGCATCTAATCCTTGTTATTTGAGAAGTAGGGATAGAGAGGATGGGAATTCAAGGCCAGTGCAAACAAAATACTTTATATTTATTTATTTATTTTGCCAGTCCTAGAACCCAGAGCCTGAGTACTGTCCTTGAGCTTTCTCCAGGCTAGCATTCTCTCATTTGAACCACAGCACCATTTGAGTTTTTTTCTATGTATGTGTTACCAACAAAACCCATGTCTTCATGCATAGTAGGCAAGCACTCTACTGCTAGAGCACACTCCTGGACCCCAGACCCAAAGCTTTTCTTATTTTTTCGCTTATTGTATTTTATTATTGGGATAATGTATAGAGGGGTTACAGGCAGGGAATGGGTACTTTAATTTTTAATATAATTTATTAACATTGATTTTACATCATATTTCAAATGTCATGTTTAACAAACAAGTATTCAAGAAGGGAATCTTTATATACAATCACTGGCACTTAGGTTGTAGAACATAAAGTTAAGTTCAGGGTTTGTATGTCATAGATCATATTAATGTATGTAATTGGGTTCAAGCATTACTACTGACATTAATTAATTAAGAAGTTTAGGAATTTATTTTTGCTAGTTTCCATGCTTGAACTCAGGGCCTGAGCACTGTCCTTGAGCTTTCTCAAGGATAGTGCTCTACCACTTGAGACACATCACCACTTCTGGCTTTCTCTATGTATGTGGTACTGAGGAAGCACCCTACCACTAGGCCAAACTCCTGGCCAGGAATTTTTAGATGAATGGTTTTCATTTTTTTTCTGGAATGAATAAGCATTTGCCACTGGAAACTGACTTAAAAGGATAGAAGATTCTGAAATAACCATTGAGACACCAGAGCTCTCTTCTCAGGCCTGTGAATCTATTTATGCTTTATTGTACCTATAGGTCCCAATCAAAGAAAATACCCTGAAAGTGATTTTTTTTGTTTAAATGACTCTATGATGCATACCAATGTTTTGACTAGTCTTAATTGAGTGGATTTTTTGTATTATCTTCTGCTGCAAATATTATGAATTATGAATACAATGATTAGTGTGCAAATTAACTGTAATTCTGTGTCTTGTACTGTATATAATGAAGTAGAAAGAACTTGATCGGCAATTTCAATAATTTATTACCTATTTGTTACTCTCAGTGGGACATGTTCTGCATATTAACTTCATTAAAATAAAAATGTATTCATTTTCTTTTAATCCTCGTGGCATTAAAACATGTTTATGAGACTACTGTTAGTCTTTTATAAAAACATTCATGATATTACCTCTTCAAATCTATTCTAAACATCACCATGAGGTTATGCAGCTACTCTAATAGCATTTGTAATTTAAAAAAACATATTTTCTGCTTTTTTTAGAATATAAATAATTTTGTCACTATCAATAATTGTGATCTACAAATTTCCTTAAATATCTAACTGATCTAACAGGGAAACCTATTTCTAAAACTCCAAATCAGTAGGCCCTAGCTGATTGTTATTTTCATTTCTTTTTTTGTTTTTGTTTTTTTTGTTGTTGTTTTTCTGGTTGTGGGGCTTGAACTCCGGGTCTGGGTGTTGTCCCTGAGCTCTTCAGCTGGAGGCTATTGCCCTACCCCTTGGAGCCACAGCACCATTTCCTGTTTTCTATTGGTTAACTGGAGATAAAAATCTCAGGGTCTTTAGTGCCTGGATAGGCTTTGAACCGTGATCCTCATATCTCAACCCCCTGAGTAGCTAGGGTTACAGGCATGAGCCACCTCGCTCAGCTACGATTATTATTTTTGAAACATTATTAAGTACCAATAAATAATTGCATCATTAAAAGTGCACAATTTTCATTAATAAAAGAATTATTTTGTTTTGAATTGTAGCATCACATTCTTACTACTTCCTTTTCTAATTTTGATTGTCATTTAAATGATACTCATTCTGGAAAAGGGTCAATATGTTCTTAGTGATTCTAATTCATACTTATCTAAAGTGTGTATAAAGACCTACACATATTCTTTAAAGTGTTCTCAAGATTGTCTGATTAGCTGGGCACCAGTGGCCCATCCCAGTAACTGTGGCTACTCAGGAGGTTGAGATGTGAGGATCACGCATCAGACCCAGCCTGTGCCTGAAAGTCCAGGAGAATATTATATCCAATTAGCCAAGAGAAAACCAGAAGCAGTCCTGTGGCTTCAATGGTAGAACAATAGCCCAGGCTCAAGTGTAGGACAGTAGCCTTGAGCTGAAGAGCTCAGGGACAGCCCCCAGGCCCAGAGTTCAAGTCCCACAACCTATGTGTATTTATATTGGTCTGGACTTTGTGAAGGATTACTAATCCTGAAATTAATTTCATATATTATAAGAATGCTTAATCCTTTTATCTTTTCCATGCAAACCTACCATGCATATATTGATGAAAATATAACTAACTCTACATTAGACATTACTTTTAAACTATGATATATTGTTCCTTGGAGATAAATTTCCAGTACTTAAAATATTTACTAACCCTCTTTCCAAAAAAATAAAACTAAAAGGTCTATTTTTATGCTATCTATTTCTCTTTTCCTTTCAGGAGTTGGAATTTTCAAATCTATTTGCCGTTCTCCATTGCATTCATTCATTCTTTGCTGCCAAAGTAGCTTGTTTGGACCCTCTGTTTTTAGGCAACCAGGCGACTGCTTCTGCTGCTACCAGTTCTGCTACTACAAGCAAAGCAAAGTATATGACTTGACATACTGATGTCGACCTTGACACTTACCATGACTAGATAAACAAAGAAATGTATTCATCATTTTACAGCCTGAAGAAATAGCGAGTTCATCCAGTCAACAATGGAGTCAGAAGGAAATTTTAGCAGACAAAGTGGTCATAAGGCATTTCCAGCATGTTTCTATTCTAGAAGGCTTCTGTAAATAAACCAAAAGGGACAAAAGAGCCGATTCTCATTTGGTTAATTTCTACCAGTTCCCTGCTTTCACCAAATTGGAGACAAAAAGAATATATGGTATAAAGAGTATGTAAATAATATAAAAATTGTAAGCTACCTATAAATAAAATACCAATTAAATGGTTATTTCTGTATTTTAGATTATTTTGTATTACCAATGCATATTGGGCCAGATCATGAACTAATGCCCTACCATTGTATTATCACCATAAAGAGGTTTAAAAAAATTGACAAGAGCATGCAAAAAAGCCCACAAAGTTTTAAAAAAAAACTCATGATAGAAGGATGCACTTTAATTTGCTGATGTTAATTTTTTTTTTGTATTCTCATGCTATAATTTTGCACTGGGTCATCAGTTTATCTGATTCGCAACTGCTTTTAAGAATAATACAATGAATATCTTAATTGTGATAAACAAAATATATAATGAACCCTGCCATTGCTGAGATTCAGATGTTTTATAAACTGCCAGTGTTAAAATTCAAAATTATGTCCAAAATGTATTAATTTAATATGAATGACTAAAATATGCACACTTTTCTGTTTTTTCCTCTTCTATCTTTTACGTTAAATAAATTCATATTTACCTAACAAAATTTATTATGGAAATAATTTCATAAATTTTCAGTGGCCCTAAAACTGTTATGCAGAGAAAATATCAACCAATAAGGTATAAGTGTTGTTAACCCCAAACCTCAAGCATTCGAGAACTATTATTGGGATTGTGCACAAAGTTACAAACCCATATGTCTGGTTATGAGTAAAATGCACCTTATTTTATGATTCCTCATGATGATATTTGAAAAATCAAAGTTAAAATATGTATCTTAGCATATTGTGAAGGCAGAGTAAGAAATGCCACGATCTATGAGTATTTTACTTTAAGAATATTAAGAAAATCGAAAAGTTGGAAAGCCTTGGTAACTATTTATGCAATGTGGAAACTTTCCCTGTCATTCATTACAGATTTATTGATGTCTGCTATTAAACAACCAGCTTCTTATTAAGAAGTCAAACAAAAACAAAACATAAAACACACACTTTTTACAACTTAACTCTTTCCAACTAAATCTACCACAATGTTTTCTAACCAAATTGACTGTCTAATAGATATTCAATTATTTTTCCTTGCATTAGAAAAAAAAAGATTCACTGTAAGATTCCCAAAGGAAATAAAATTATTTGTTTGGATGGACACATGTTCACGGTATTGTAAGATGTCAATATCAAACTTTTAATATGTATTGGAAATAATCATTAGTACATTACATTACTAAAACGCATTAAATTAAAATGTGTTACACAACCTGCACGGTGGGTCACGCCTGTTATCCTACCTATTCAGGAGGCTAAAATCTGAGGATCATGGTTCAAAGCCAGCCCCAGCACTAAAGAGTGAGAGACTCTTACCTCCAATTAATCACTAGAAAATGAGAAGTGGGGCTGTAGCCTTGAGCGGAAGAGCTCAGAGACAGTGCCCAGGCCTAGAGTTCAAGACCCATGATCCACCAAAAAAAAAAAAAACAACAGAAAAAAAGTGCGGGGCTGGGAGTTTGGCCTAGTGGTAGAGTGCTTGCCACGCATGCACGAAGGCCTAGGTTTGATTCCTCGGGAATCACATACATAGAAAAAAAAAAGCTGGAAGTGGTGCCGAGGCTCAAGTGGTAGAGCTCTAGCCTTGAGAAAGTCCAAGGACAGAGTTCAGGGCCTGAGCTCAAGCCCAGGACTGGCAAAAAACAAAACAAACCAAAAAAATGTGTTACATAATTGGACTTGCAAAGGGGTTAATTTGGATCTAACATACGTTATCGAAAGGACTTGGGCAATTTGGTTGTTAAAGATTGTTTAATATATTTAATTTTCCTCATAAAATTTTGAACATATAATCAGAATTGAGATAGCAAATTGCTACACTAACCAAGCATAATACTTACAGGAAAGTTTAAGGATTCTGAACCCTAGCAAGTAGTATGGATCTCAAAAGTGAGATCTCAGCATGGCCCAGGCATGTAGGAAGATCACTGAACTCAGGTTCACTGAACTCATATTCAGTGATCTCCTGGCAGGTGCCAAAAAGAAAATCAATAAATAAAACTAAAATTTAAAAATGTTATAAATCATAATTATTATAGTTAATGTCAAATTTTATTTTTAAATATTATAAAGAATACCAAACATTTAATCAAGTAGACATTTTTAGCATAATTTGACAATCTAGCCTGTGCTCAAGTATTTAACAACAGCAATTTGTACAATCGTATATCTATGAATATATGAGATTTTGCCCAAAATGTACTAAAACATGTATACATATATGTATATATGTATAAATATAATAAAATGGTCTTAATTATATTGAGAAAACATTTTTCATATATATAAATTTAATTTACTTTAAATTACATTGCAAATTGTTACTTGAATTAAAAACTATGATAATATCCTTATTGTTATTTTTTATATTATGGATTGAAAAATAAATCAAGCCTCAATTGACATTTAATATGATTACTGGGTAGCCACCAGTCAGGAAAATACACTTCTGATTTTCATACACCTAACAAGTATGACTAAATACATTCTTTAGAGTGTGATGATAAGCCATTGTCATTAATTGTGACTTGGACTACCTGAGAAAGTTTAGAAATGAATAAACATACTCATAGATTTATGTTTCTCATGTAATTTAGTCAGATATAACCTTTTTCCATAAAACTCCTATTTATGTATTGAGTGTAGTTTAACAACAGAATGTTAAATTATAGGTTAACTCCTCCAGTGCCTTGGCATTCGTATGTATGTGTGTATTTTGTGTGTGAATAAGTGTGTGTGTCTGCAATCAATAAATGGTTCATTACAGTGTACACAACGCAAGCTTAAAGGGGCATATTATAAGTAGTTCAGTCAGAAAAGAATTATTTGAACTCAGAATTATTTGAACACTGAAGAACAATAATAATTTATTTTGCCAGATAAAGAATAACAAATCATTTAAACTGCAGTACATTGAAGTGGGGGCATTTTCAATTTGTTTCACTGCAAAATGTATTTATTTCAAAAATGCTTTAAGAGATGATATAAATATAATGCATTCCCCTAGTACTTATCATCTAATCTTATTTTTAAAGGAAGAAGAATTAGCTAGCCATTTTTTACCCATATTTCAGGCATGAATCAGTTTATTGTTTTAAAGATTCACTCATAAAACTGTCATTCTGCAAGAAGAAGAGCAATTGCTTGAAAATAAATGCCAAGCCTGCATTAATGAACAGAGAAATCAGGTCTCCTTTGGGTACATAGGTTTATGGGTGAATATTTCCCTTATCTCCAGTGACGAACCTTATTCATAAACTTTGTCTATGCTGATTGGTCCAATTGAAAAGATGTTTGATTTATGACTGAGGGAAAGTAATAATCCTAACAGTAGTATCAAATTACTTCTTGAAACCAGTGGTGTGGATAAGCTTTAAAATTCCAAGGGCAATCTTGTGCTTAGCTTTTTAAGGTAAGTGTAGATGTTACAATATTAAAATTTAAAAACAAAACTTTTGCTACTATTACTGCTGTATTCATGAGCTTTCCTTCAGGAATCACTTATCTTTACTTATAAAATTGTCATTCCTGATTTATTCTTATTACCTAACACTTAAAAAAGCATCACTTCTTTGCACATTATAATTTAGTTTTGAAGAAAAAATATTATAAATGTTCTATATTTTATACATATTAAATGCAACGAGAATATCAGAAATATGAAATGTAAATATATTTATTTCATTTTAATTGTTTTAGTGAGTGTTTGTAAACTGTAAATTAATATCCTTGAAAAAAACTAGTCATTTGGTTCTTTCATTTCATTAATGTACTACTAATCAAATTGTATCTTTTTTAATGAAGCATATGGGAAAATAAAAACAATTTTTGCTACATGTTTTTAGTGTGTTTTTTTTTCATTCCTGCAGCTTTGATTTATAATCAGCATATGTGTTTAAAACATGATAGTTCATGAAAAGAGAAGGTCTAAACTATTTACCACAGAATATACATGGTTGAGAACATCAATACTCATGAGAATTTTATTTCTGTCCTGTAATAGACCCCAAAGGAAAGACCCTTGAGTAAAAATGCTACCATAAAATTCCTTAAAGAACCAAAAAGTTATAATAGGCCTAGGAGCTGCCCTTGAGCTTCTTTTGCTCAAGGTCAGTGCAAAACTACTTGAGAAACAGTATCACTTTCAGCTTTATTGGATATAAGAGTATCATAGAGATTCCTGCCTTGGCTAACTACAAACCACAATCCTCCAATCTCAGCCTCCTATGTATCTAAGATTACAGGCATGAGCTGACGGAACCAGGCTGAGTTACAACTTCTGAAACAGTAAGCTTGATAGCTTTATAACTGTCCAGTAGAAAGTGAATCTATCCTGAGAAACATGGGCTGAAAGTATGTCATTACCTTGCCATTAGCCACTGAAGAGCAGTTCGCCATATAGTCTTATAGGACAATACCTTTCAGGAGATTGTAGAGCCATGGACAGGGGAGAAAGGACTTTAGTGACTCTCAAAATTCTAGAAATAATTTTTTAAAAATTCTGATACCGAATTTACCCTTATTACTCTATGATGATATTTATTACCTTCTCTTGTCCTTGATTTCACTTTTTTATTTTGAAAGAATCAAATTAACTTTTTTTTGTACATAAAAATTCTTTAATACAGTTCTATAAAACTGCCTGGGGGAAGGGAAGGTGATATCTTTTTTTTATTGATCATTAAGTTATCCAGGGGGCCGGGAGTTTGGCCTAGTGGTAGAGTGTTTGCCTAGCATGCACGAAGACCTGAGTTCGATTTCTCAGTACCACATATATAGAAAAGCTGGAACTGGTGCTGTGGCTCAAGTGGTAGAGCACTAACCTTGAGGAAAGCCCAAGGACAGTGCCCAGGCCCTGAGTTAAGTCCCCAGGACTGGCAAAAAAAAAAAAGAAAGTTATCCAGATAAACAAAACACAGTAAAATGTTTTAAAAAATTAAAGGACATTTTCCAAATTTATAAATGTAAAACAAATTCACAAATTACTCTGAATGCTAAAGTTTATAAACTCTGGCTTAATATCTTTAGCCAGCACTGGTACAGCACTTCAAGGACATAAAATTGGGCTCAAAGAATTCCATTATTGATCCACTCTCCAGGATATAGAAACAAAAGCTATATAATGAATGAGTGTTGTCATTAATATACTATCTTATCTCTCATCTCTTTTGCTATCCCTTGGTTATCTCATATTGTTACAGTATTTCACCTTGTTATCCCATATATTGTATACATACTTATTTGGTTATTTGAAATAGGATAGGGAAGGGGGAAAACAAGTTGAAATCTTTTTTTTTTTTTTGCCAGTTCTGGGCTTGAGCTCAGGGCCTGAGCACAGTCCTTGGACTTTCTCAAGGGTAGAGCTCTACCACTAGAGCCTCAGCACCACTTCCGCTTTTTTCTATGTATGTGGTATCAAGGAATCGAACCCGGGTCTTCGTGTATGCTAGGCAAGCACTTTAACCACTAGGCCAAACTCCCGGCCGGTGGTGGAAATCTTATAATCAAGTTTTAATCCAGCCGTGGGAAAAAGTTTTGTGAAACACTTATCTCCAAATAACTACCAAAAAAGAAAAATAACAAAATAGAAAACCTGAACCAGAAATAAATCTGTGGCCGAAGCAGTAAAAAGTTCAATATCTATTCATAAGTTCTGTATCTATTCATGAAGATGAGTTCCCACAACCCAGGAATATTTAAGAACTTGCTTAAAGAAAGATGTGGTGGCTTACGCCTGTAATCCTAGCTACTCAGGAGGCTTTGGATCCAAGTTCAAAGCCAGCTAGGTCACAAAAGGACCTGAGACTCTTATCTCTAATTAACCTCTAGAAAATGGGAAGTGGGGGTGGTTCAAAGGTAGGGCAGTAGCCTTGAGCTGAAGAGCTAGGGGACAATGCCCAGGCCCAGGGATAGGGTCTTAACTTTGAGCTGAAAAGCTCAAGGACAGTGCCCAGGCCGTGTTCAAGCCACAAGACCCACACACAAAAAAAAAAAAAAAAAAGAAAAAAAGAAAAGAAAAGAAAAAGAAAAAAAAAAAGAAAAATCATGAACTTTCTTAATTTGATTAAGGGCATTGGATAAAATGTCACAGTTGATGAAACACTTGAGGATTAGTAAATTAAGGCAAGATTATTTACTCTCATCAAAATTATTTCTACGTGTGTGTGTGTGTGTGTGTGTGTGTGTGTGTGTGTGTGTGTTTCTTTTGGTCTTGGGGCTTGAACTCAGGGCTTGGGCATTGTTCCTCAGCTCTTCACCTCAAGACTAGCACTCTACCACTTTGAGCTACAGTACCACTTGCAGTTTTCCGGTGGTTAATTGGAGATGAGTATCATGAACTTTCATGCCTGGCCTGGCTTTGAACCATGATCCTCAGATCTCAACCTCCTGAATATCTAGGATTACAGGTAGAAGCCACAAGTGCCCCACATCAAAATTTTTTAGTATTTCCGCACTCTCTACTACTGACCTGTAATCTGTTCCCATCGTTTTCCTATCTCAACTTTTAAATGTGCACTGTCTTATTGTATGGCCATGCTTCTGCCAGAGCAGAATGCATTTGAGGACCTCCATGTTTGTGTATCCATGGTTTGCTCTATTTTATTCTGGGTAATATTCCATTACAGTGTAGTTCAGACTGTCTATTCCTCAGTGGAGGTGTACTTGGCTTGTTTCCAGTTTTAGATAATCACACCCAGTTCTTATAACCCTCAGCATAGAGGCTCTTCTGTGAAGACAGAATCTAATTTGTCATTAAATTCTGAATAGACCTTCATCCTGTGGCAAAGGGCATGTCATATGAGAATCTGCTATGCAGTCTGCCAAAGGAGCTTCGCCATTGTGCTCTTGAGCATGATTGCAAACATTTATGAAGAAGCTACAGGAGACCCTTAGCATCAACTCAGTTTTGCATTATTTTTTTAACGATAGTCTAACAAGAGAACAGACAGAGGTAGGTATCCCATAATGGCCTAAGCTTGCTTTGTTCAAATGACTGAACATTGAGGCTTTTTGCTATGTTTTTTGTCATACAAATATTTTTCCCGGTGAAATATCTCAATATCATATCACTTCAATTGAATCACATTGTTTTCTTATTGTTGAGAAATTTCACAATCTGGATATACGTATTTCATAAGAAGTGTGCATGCATCTCTGCCTAACATTTTCTGCTAAAACTAAGTTTTCATTGCTGCATAAGTGATGTGTGTGTGTGTGTGTGTGTGTGTGTGTGTGTGTGTGTGTGTGTCCACGTGCACGCACTGATCCTATGGCATGAATTCCAGGTCAGGGCACTATCCATAAGCTTTTTGTATGAAGCCATAGCTCCACTTCCCTGGATATTCTGGTGGATAATTGGAGAAAAGATTTCACAGATTGTCATGCCCAGGCTGGCTTTGAACCATAACTCTTAGATCTCATCTTCCTGATTAGCTAGGAATTCCAGACATTAGCCACCAGCATCCAGCTTGCAAGTATCCCTACAGAACAAATGTTCCTAAATTGCTAAAGTATATTTCATAACTTCTCTTGGATTCAATTCTTTCTGCCATAAAACTAAACTTCTACTGTAACCATTAATCCAAAATATTTTTCTCCAATATTTATTTTTATGAGACTCATAATTTAAGGCTTTACCTTTAGAAGCAGTTGTATCAACTATTTTAGATTATTTTTTTACTTGACTTTGTATTTTGGTCAGAAAATTAATGAAATATATGTGTAAAGGTATTTCTCAACTATAATATTTTTTGATCTATCTAAACTTTTTTGAATGCTTTAACTTATTTTTTCCATATATTTTTAGTGTAATTAATAGAAGAGTTACATTATATTCATCAGAGAGATGGTGCATTACTTCACATACATTGAAACCCTTTCTCATGTCTTGGTCCCCATTTCCCTCCCCCCACCCTGCCCCTCATCTTGTTTTCCCATCCCTATCTGATTTCAAATAACCAAATAAGCATATATACAATATATCAGATAACAAGGTAAAATACTGTAACAATATGAGATAACCAAAGGACAGCAAAAGAGATGAGAAATAACATGGTACATTAAGGACAACAGTCACTCATTATATAGCTTTTGTTTCCATGGGGGTCCATTCATTTAGCATCATTCTATATGGCCCTATGTATCTAAGTTTTGCTCTATTGTAAATCTCTGCTAGGAGAGCCCAAGGTTTCTACTGATTATGACAAATGAGGGAAACCATTGTGCCTATGTTCCTTTCAGTCTGGCTTACTTCACTTAATATGATTTTTTCTAAGCCTTTCCATTTCTTTACAAATGGGGCAATGTCGTTTTTTCTGACAGCAGCATAGAATTCCATTGTGTATAAATATCACATCTTGTTCATCCACTCATTAACTAAGGGGCATCTGGGTTGGTTCCATATCTTTGCTTAGGTAAATAGTGCTGCAATGAACAGTGTTGTGCTAGTAGATTTAGTATGTCCTTGTTTCTGGATGATTGGTTAAATTTGAATACTGTAATTTCTTAAATAATGAGTTATGCTCCTAACATTACCTGTTTTCTGTTACTTTATTCTTCCAAATTGTTATAAATTCCAGTTTCTTTTAATTTTAATGGATCTGCTGGTCATATTCTACAAAGACTTCTGATATTGATGATGCTGATTTCAATTACAGGTATTAACCATGTTGATACACAAATATGTATGAAAAAACTGGTATATTAATAATATTGAGCCAGGCACGATGATTCCTGCCTGTAATTCTAGCTACTCAGGAGGCTGAAATCTGAGGATTAAGATTTAAAGCCACCCCAGGCACAAAAGGACCTGAGACTCTTAACTTCAATTAATCTCTAGAAAAGGGGAAGTGGAACTGTGGCCTAAAGGTAGGGCAGTAACCTTGAGCTGAAGAGCTAATGGACAGTGCCCTGGCTCTGAGTTCAAGCCCCAAGACCAGGCACACACATGCCCAAGCACACACACAGAAGTAATTTTGATAACAGCAACTAGTCTTGCTCCAATTTACTCATCTGTCAAGTATTTCATCAGCTGTGAGTTCTTACACAACATCCTTATCAAATTAAGCAACTTCTTATACATTCCTGGGTTATGGAAACTTCATCACGAATAGATATTGAATGTTAGCTAGGTTTTCCTGAATCATTAAAAGGATGATAAGATTTTTATGTGTTGATTCATATTTTCATTGCTTGGTTAATCCATTTGTTCATGGTATATTATTTGCTTTATATATTTTCATTCAGTATGGTTACTAAGTTCATTTTGATGAGACTACACCTTCTAAGAAAGTCTTTTGATTGTTTCCTTCTCCAAGAGGCAACTAGCATTGTCCCCTTTCACTGTCTCTACAAATATTCTCTAGCCACTTCTGACTATATCTCCTGGAAAACTCCTGAGTTCAGTCAAAAACAAAGTAGCCTCAGACTGCCCCACACAAGAGTTAGATATTAATCCTTAAGGTCTCACATACTCTAAGTACTACATGTCAATTAAACATTTGTCAGTTTTCTGAAGGTTTGCTACCTCTTTGATTTGTAGATAGGAAAACACCCAATTCTTATGTTGGGAAGAGAAGGAAATTGACAGAGAAGTCATATAACCCAAAAAGTATTCGAATATATTGCAAAGTGAATATGGAGAAGTATTGGGAGAAAGCAGGAAACATACTTTGGAAAGTGAACTATGTATTTTCCATTTAAGAACAGTATTGTTGGCAGAGGAAATTGGTAGTTGATAACTTCCCTGGTATGTACCCTGCATTGAGTTTCCTCTGTAAGACATTCAAGCAACCATTCAAACAGATATATATTTGTAATGAAAGCAAAAATGGCTCATATTATGATAAAGATGAAAATATCAACTAAAATGGGATGTTTGTTTTTCATTATTTGAATTATAATTCTTCTAACTATTCATAGATCTGTCATTTTAACATAATCAAATTAATCTAATTAATTAGTTTTTGAAAATATTTACCCAGATCTAATAGTGCTTTTTTTCAGTCATGGGGCTTGAACTCTGGTATAATAGATTTTAATAAGCAAAAATAAAGTTAGAAAAGACAACTTCTACATCTGAATAAGGCATGAATAAAATTGCATCCTTGAAGAATCATGTCCTTATTTGTATAATTTTATACTTGGCCTATTAAGGAGTTCAGTTGGTGAATCTGCCAGGCTAAACTAAATTTTGAGATTTTCCTTTATATACTTTCTCCATTAATAGTGGCCCAAACGATTTAGTAACCCATCATCAGACACTGACTTATGTCGATTCTATGTTTAGCAAGCAGATGCAGCTCATTCAACCAGTGGACTGGTATAGCTCAACGATAGAGGGCTGGCCTAGCCTGCACAAGGCCCATATTTCCATTCCTAGCACCATCAAAGAGGAGGGAGGGAGGAGGAGAGGAAGGAAGGACACACACACACACACACACACACACACACACACACACACATATATATATATATATATATATATATATATATATAACTTATCTACTAAATGGAAGCAGCCATTTTCAAGCTTCATTTGGATTACATAGGTTTTTTGTTGTTTGTTTTTTGTTTTTGTTTTTGTCTTTTTGAACTCAGCCTGGGCACTGTCCCTAAGCTCTTCGGTTCAAGGTTACCACCCTACCCTTGAGCCAGACCTCATTTCCCATTTTCAAGAGGTCCTTTTGTGCCTGGGTTGGCTTTGAACCTTGATCTTCAGATCACAGCCTTCTGAGTAGCTAGGATTACAGGCTTGAGCCATTTCATCCAGCTATATACAGTGTTTTTAAGGAAAATTTCAAACATACATCTTTTTTTTAGTGCTATAAGAAATTTATATTATGTGCCATTTCTGTTGTTACTGACCACCTCCATTAAAATATGGAATTTTTTTCATACTTTCTTCCACCTGTGTCCCTTTGTCATATAGTTCTGATAACATCATACAACAGGGCTGTAATTTTTGGTCCAAAAATCATCACACATAATTTGGGAAACTTAAAACAGCAAGTTGAGACTACTATATTGAATTTTATTTCCTCTTTCTACTGTCCTTTCTCACTTTATAATGGTCCAAGATGACTAATAAATTGGTTTCTTTCATCTGAGAAGATTCTTTCCTACTTTCCCCAAATGACAAAGCATTACACTCAATACAGTTTCATGAGTTGACAGTTCTTTTCATTCTTTACTTGAAAAATTTGGGCTGCTTCTTTCCTTCTGGATAGTGAGGTTTTTCAAGTGAAATTTATTTCATTTCTTCGATAAGTACAGCCTCCTCTCTCACTGTAGTTGAATATTCTGTGCCTTCAACTTGCAGTGTTTTGACTTTAGCATATTCTTACTATAATTTTTGGTAGAGGGATTCCTCAACTTTTTCCTGTTTGGAGTTTATTTGGATACTTCAACATATGTTTTCAAATTTGAGCAATTTTCAGCAATCACTTTTACTAATACATTTTTCAGGACATGGAGCTTAAGACTGCTCATATATGGTAGATGTATAGATGCTTATCCAATTAACCACTAGAAAAGGGAAAGCAGGGCTGAGGCTCAAGGGGTAGAGCGGTAGCCTTGAGCTAAAGACCTCAGGACAGCATTCAGTCCCAGAGTTCAAGCCCCACAACTGACAAAAAAAGGAAATAATTTCACATGATATATTAAAACAACAACCAAAAACAAAAACTTCTTATTTCCATATACTGGAGTGGATTTCACTTAGCATAATCTTATATAGTTATATGTACATAACTATGGAGCCATTGTGTTCCTCTGCTAGAAAAATCATAGACATCTACTAATTATTACAAATGAGGGAAACCAGGGAGTCTGTATGGTTTTGGTTTTGGCTTACTTCACTTACTATGATTTCTCTTCATATCATATAAACCTTTTACCACACCTCAATTTCTAGTTTTTGGTGGTTAATTAGAGATTAGCATTTTTCAAATTTGTTTGTTTGGGCTGGCTTTGAACTGGGGTCCTGAAATCTCAGTCTTTTTAGTAGCCTCTGCCCTATGGCCTATAAATTATTCTTTTAAAATTTTTCTTTTTCTATTATTTATGCTAGTCCTCTGGCTTGAACTCGGGTCTGGGGACTGTCCATGAGATTTTTGCTCAAAGCTAATACTCTACAGTTTGAGCGACAGTCACATTTCTGGCCTTTTGGTAGTTTAATGTAGATAAGAGCCTTAGAAACATTCCTACCCTGACTGGCTTCAGACCACAATCCTCAGATCTTAGCCTCCCGAGTTGCTTGGATTATTATAGCTGTGAGCCACTGGCTTTATAAATTATTTTTTTAAACAGAATAGTTGGTTATCATTTGCAACACTTTCTGTAGAAAACTTTACAGTGAGTTATTAGCATATAATAGACTTTTAGACTATCCCATGCACGGAGCTGAAAATACCTGTTTAGGGGACTCCCAGTGCCATGTAAGAATAGATCTGGTGGAATGACACTGGCAGAAGAGACCATGACAACACAATCATATTCAGAAATGATACGATTTTGTTCCACTAACCATTCTGTGGAAACTGTTGCAAATCAAATCTGAGAATCTCATTACTGAACTTTCAGAGTCTATTAGAAATGTCAGCCTAGCGTGTCCACAGTGACTTGCCACTGAATCTTTGCTTTCATTTATCTTACTTACTGGATAAAATTACTAACTTGAGAAAAGAAGAGTTAGGGCAATATCCTGAATATTATCAAGAAAGCTGGTAACTGATAGGTGGGAGAATTTCTTTCCCTCTGGCTTTCATTCTGATTATTTTTACCTTTCAGAATGCATTTCACCAAATTCCTAGAGAATCCCTTGTTCATCTCTACATCTATCAGTGCTAAATTTACAATACTTTAACTTTGATGTTATTTCCTGATTCTTTGGGTAAACCTCAAGCTAAATGGATAGATTAGTTACTAGAAGAAATGAGAGATGAGAATATCAGACTTTCAAAAGTAAATACAATGTTAAGAGAAGTACCATTTTTTTTCTTATCTCATCAGCTAATTTTGTATATAATTAGTTTCACAAAAGAGAAAAAAGCTCTGAGAAGTACCTGGAAAACTTAAACAATCACATCAGCATAATCACTAACGTAACATTGTCTTATTTCTGAACAGATGCCCAATTTTGTTACTAGTTGTGTTAAAACTAGAGTTCCTTAAACTTCTGCTCTCTTTTAAGCTTAATGCTTAGAGATGAGCAGGCTAAACTGCCCAATATCTACAAAGCCTTTGTCTGCACAGTGGGAAAGACAAGTGTGGGAAAGACAATCAATTAAAGAAAGAATAGCAACTAAACTGGCCAAGTTCTTAGTGTATGTCAAAAAGTGTAGTGCTTCTAAAGAAGGGAGGAAGCATACACACTTCCTACCAAAATTTTTAATTTTTTGGCAGTACAGATTATTCTCAAGGCCTCTCACTTTCTTATTTGAGACTTTAGCATTTGAGCCTTGCCCACAGCCCTCCTCCTGAAAAGATGTTGAGTTGTTGCTCTTCATATAAAATTATCCAGTTTTTAGCTAAATGTATGTTAATGGAGGCTGACTAAGAATAAGATTTAATCAGCAAGGGTCCAAGACTGCCAATGTATATACAGATAGGGCAAGATGTAAACATAATTGGGACTCTCAGTTATAAGTCACCAATGACCAGTGAGCCAGCTCAGCTGAGCATGCATAGAAATGCACATAGTGGAGTCCAGTGGTTTTCCACAAGAAAATGAATGACATGAAGAATTGGATGTTAAGAAGTCATAATTACCAGAGCTAAGAGATTAAACATAGAACTTTAGAACAAGGTTATAAAACAGTCTATAAAAGCATAGACTTGTGGGCTGGGAATTTGGCCTAGTGGTAGAGTGCTTGCCTAGCATGCACAAAGACCCGGGTTTGATTCCTCGATACCACATACATAGAAAAATCCAGAAGTGGTGCTGTGGCTCAAGTGGTAGAGCTCTAGCCTTGAGAAAGCCCAAGGACATTGCTCAGGCCCTGAGCTCAAGCCCAGGACTGGCAAAGTATAGGATTGTTAAATCTGAAGGTGTGAACATGTAGGAACCCCTACGGAAGATGTCCTTACCCAAATGAAGGAAAAGATAGCCTTTTGAACAGTAGAAAACACAGAAAAAATTCATCCTGTGCATTCATATTCTATGCAGACCTTCAGTGGGTTGCAAGTTATTTATTCCATGTGAGAAAGCCAATGGCCTCATTAGATTACCAATAAAATGTTCATTTCCAAATGAACATTTCCAACATGTTATATTTCCAAAAAATATAATTTGTAACAAAATGCACATACCATGACCCCATGTTTATGAACACTAACACATGATATTTTATGTGCAAAACGCATATTTTCCTTACATGTTAAATGAGACCTAACCTAGGCAAGTAAATGAGGTTTTGTGAAACTAAGGTAATGAGTTGCAGAAAAGGTCAGGTTTGAGAATTTATATATATATTTTTTTTCTTGTGCACTCATTCCTGAGTTTATAAACTATTAAGATTAGAAAGGACTGAGTGCTGGTGGCTCACAGCTTTAATCTAGCTACTCAAGAGCCTGAGACCTGGTGATCTTGGTTCAAAGCTAGCCCAGATAAGAAAGTTCATAAGGCTCTTATCTTCAATTAATCATCAAGAAGGCTGGAGGTGGAACTGTAGCTCAAGTGGTAAGGTTCTATCTTTGAGCAAAAAAGCTCAAGAACAACACCCCAGGATGAACACACACACACACACACACACACACACACACACACACACACGAAAATAAGATTAGAAAAAGCAAAACTACTGGAAGTCTTATTGTTCTGAATTCTACATATTAAAATTCTGAATTTGTGTAATTAATCACACTGCTCCAAACCTTCATCTCATTGCTTTTGATCCAAGAATAATACTGTTTTTTTCACAGTCTTATTTTTGGAGATTAAGTAATTAATTTGATCAAACTAATGTAAGCTATTCATTTTTTAATTGTTGGGATAATATATAGAAGGGTTACAGTTACATTGTCAGGTAGTTGGTACATTACTTCTCACATATTGATACCTCTTCTCATGGTTTTGTCCCCATTTCCTTCCCCAGGCTATTCATTTTTATCAGCTCCTTTTCTATTTTATGGGCCCAATGATAAAGAGATCTCTTTTAAAATGGTAAAAGGGAATACAAAGGCACATATTATAAAAGATTTAGGGTAACTGTAGTCATTGACACAATTATTTTTTATTTGAATAAGAATAAATCTAGTGGGCCGGGAGTTTGGCCTAGTGGTTAAAGTTTTTGCCTAGCATGCCCGAAGACCCGGGTTCGATTCCTTAGTACCATATACACAGAAAAAAAAGCTGGAAGTGGTGCTGAGGCTCAAGTGGTAGAGCTCTAGCCTTGAGAAAGTCCAGGGACACTACTCAGACCCTGAGCTCAAGCCCAGGATTGGAAAAAAAAAGAATAAATCTAGTGTCTACACATGATTTCTATTAAATAAAAAACTGAACAATTGCATCTTTAAGTCAGGAAAGTAAACACTTTAGGAGGAAGGTAAGCTGCATACACTCCCTGTACTGAGATTCATGATTAAACACCCCTACATGCTGGGACACAGTCAGTGCACTGGTTATCCATCCCAAGAGAAAAATGCCATCTACTTGTGCTTTTGCAAACAGAGTGCTTGAATACTCACATTCTGAATCAACAAGTGTCCACAAATAACATATTTGAAAAACAGAATAAGATCTATTCAGGAACTAATGATCAGTTTCTGATCTATGTATGTTTCCTTCTACTTTATCATTTTGTGCTGTGACAAAAATAATAACAACAACAAAAATCAACATGCATTGAAGTTGCATACTAAAATATGCAGCAATAAAAATCATATGGCAATGTTATGTTTATTAAATTATGTATTGCATATATTACAATATAAGAAAAGAGACTTCAGGGAAAACGAATCCTGCTAATACTCTGAATCTGGCTTATCTACTCTCCTGATATGTGAGAAAATAACTTTCTATTTTGCAACTACTAAGCCTGTGGTACTTTTAATAATCCTAATAATCTAGCATGCCATCAATTTTGTTTGTTTATGTATACGAATTAGGAAAGATCTACCATTTTTAGAGTTTAAATAACTTTATTATTGATTCTATTTTTGTTTTTCTAGTATTTCTATTTGTATTTTTAGATATATTTTATTGTAATTAATAGAAGGGTTACATGATATTTGCCAGATAAAAGATGCATTAATTCACATACATTCATACCCTTTCACATGTCTTGGTCCCCATTTCCCTCCCCCTACTCCCACCCCTCATCTTGTTTTCCCCCCTTCCCTATCCAATTTCAAATAACCAAATGCAAACATATCCGATATATCAGGTAACAAAGTGAGATACTGAACAATATTAGATAACCAAGGGACAGCAAAAGAGATGAGAGATAACATAGTACATTAAGGACAACAATCATTCATTATATGGCTTTTGTTTCTATATCCTAGAGGTCCTTTCATTTAGCATCATACTATATGGCCTTATGTATCAAGGTTTTGCTCTATGCAGATCTCTGCTAGGAGAGCCCAAGGTTTCTACTGATTATGACAAATGAGGGAAACCATTGAGCCTAAGTTCCTTTGAGTCTGGCTTACTTCACTTAATATGATTTTTTCTGTCTTTCTATTTCCTAACAAATGGGGCAATGTCGTTCTTTCTGACAGCAGCATAGAATCCCATTGTGTACAAATACCACATCTTGTTGATCCACTCATCAACTGAGGGACATCAAAGATCTACCTTTCTAAACAAGTTACACCTGAACTGAACTGGCTCATGCCTATAATCCCGGTAAATCAGGGAGGTGAAGACTAAGCGATGATAGAGCTTTAAAGCCAGCCCCAGAAGACAGATTTGAAATACTCTTTATCTCCAATTAATCTGCCAAAAAAGTCTGAGTTGGGGTACAAATGGTAGAGTGCCAGGCAAGAGCAAAACTTCAATGAGAACCTGAGGGTCTAAATTCCAGTACTGATATTTTAAAAAGGGACTAGACTATATTGGAAGTGGGTCTGTGGCCCAAGTGGTAAAGTGGTAGCCTTGAGCTGAAGAGCTCAGGGATGGCACACAGGCCCAGAATTCAAGCTCCACTACTGACCAAAATAATAATAATAATAATAATAATAATAATAATAATAATAATAATAATGATAATAATATATAAAAAGGGACTAGACTATAAATTAAAAATGGAAAATATGTACTACAAAATCATGAATCATAAAATAGCTAAAACAACATTAAAATTATGGTAAAGTAGCTGTAAGTCTACCATCCCTATAAACTGGCATCCCTGACATCTTTCCCTCAGATTTCCTCATAGTCACCTAATATCTGAACAGATGGTTCCATCATCTGATTAGGATTGCAGGGTGCTACAGGGGCTTATTCTCAAGGTCACATGGATGGGTGACAAGTCTATCTGCTTGCTACCAAGGTGAAGTTCCTTCTGCAGAGAGAATTTAACCTCTTCTAGGAATACCAGAGCTATGTACACAGGTATGCCAGAACTTTGGAAACCCTTTTATGTTAATTTCCGTGATCAGCCTACTAAGTATCTCAATCAAGGTTTTATTTGCTCTAATTATTATTTCTGTTACAATGTAGCTGCACTTTTGACCAATTGTAGGATTTTTAAGTTTTATTTTTATTTTGAAATATTCTAGGAGAGTGTCTGAACCAGCAAAAAGGCACATTAATAAACCTAAGCTGGGTAGTAGTCATTCAGAACATAGCACACTTCCTATATGCCACACAATGAAAACTCTCTAGACATGAAGCTGTTTGTAAGTTCCTAAGACATTTCCTCCTCTAGAAACTGTTAGGATTTTATTTTTACCTGGACATGAGGCTTGATGCCATGAAACTGAAAAAGGGACCTGAAAGGAGGGTAAGTAAAAAAAAAAATCTACCACACCCACTGTCTTGTCCTACACCCAGCTATTTCCTTGAATAAATGTGCTGCATTATTGCAGACTCTGAGGTGATATCAAATGCTGATAAATCTAATTGTGAAAGATTTTTGCTAGTGTTTGGATTGTTTTTACAGAAGAGCAAAGCAGAATCCCATTTGAAATGGTTCTATATTTCAGGTAGAAAGTAACTAACTGCTAGACAATAAAATTACTGTAATGTAGATATAATTATTAGCTCATGCTTATATTTTTAATTGGTTGAATATAGGCACTATCACAAAGAAGATGACTGCATTTAATGGATATATAGAGTAGTGCCAAAACAGTTATGTTTGATATCTATAAGGATTTTTATCAGGAATAGACTTTGAAATTTTAAGCAATATATTTATGATCTACTTTGTTCTTTGTCATCAAAGAACAAATTAAAATACTACTTTGTAGGAGTCTTGTCGTAGTGCCTAAATCATACCTTTTATAAATTAAAAACAAATGAAAATATTTTGTATAAAATATTTATGTTCAAATAACATAGTTCAACAAAACTCTATTTTCTGTACTGAAGATTGAACTCAGGGCTTGTGTGTTGTCTTTTATCCTTTTTGGCTAATGGCTGGTGCTCTATATCTTGAGCCATCTGGCATTTTGCTAGCAAATTAGACCTAAGAATTTGATATTTGAACTATGATCCTTGTATCTCAGTCTCTTGAGTATCTAGGATTATAGGTATGAACCACTAATTCTTAATTATATAACAAATAATTGTTCAGGGCAATATTAACAGCTTTTCTGGGATGATTATAGAATATACTAGGAAATCAGTGATAATTTTATTAGAAAAAGTCAAGGATAGTTAAGAATATTGTAAATGTGATACAGTCAATGTGTCAATGTTTGTTCATTTTAATCAGGCTTATATAGTAAAAGCCCAGGGGGTAACATGCCCTTAATTTTATTGTTGAATTTTACCAAATAATTAGGAAGGAAATACCAACTGCTGAAATGTGTTCAGTGCAATAAAAACTGAGTTAATAGTTTCTTATTCATTCTATTGAATATCACACTTGTATAACAAAAGCAGATAAAAGATTACAAGACAGAGAGATTATATACCAATATATTTTTAAATGTATTAAAATATAATAATGGATAATATGTTATAATATAAAATGAAATTACATATCATAACCAAAAAGAATTTGTTTTAGATGTGCACACCCGGTTTGACATTCCTAAATAATGTCTATCAACTCATCACCATGATTATCCCATTAATTAATTCAGACAAAGCATTTGTCAGAACACAACATAATCCATGACAAAAAACCTCAATAAGTTTTACTATAGAGAATTTTCACAACTTGAAGAAAAATCCACAAAAATACTATGGTTAATTGCATAGTTTATTGTGAATAATTGGATGTCATTTACCTAAGACCAAGAGCCAGACAAGTTTTCTCCTCTCACTCTAACTGCTCACAACTCTGAAATTCTAGTAGAAGGAGGGGATATGGAAAGACAACTATTAGTAAATGAACTGACAAAAATTATATGATATGCATTTGTTCACAGAGAATATGAGCCCACGAATTTTACATAGAGAAACAATTCTCTAGAATTAAGAATTATTGAACCAAGTTTGCAGAATACAATGTTAATATTGAAAGTAGCAATTTTTTGCCATCAGTGAACAATTAGAACTTGAAATTAAAAACAATATCATATATAATATCACCAAGATTAATAAAAGGCTTAGCTATAAATCCAACAAACTATGCTCAAGTCTGTGTGTGCAAAACTTTAAAACTCCAATGATAAAAATCTAAATAAATGGACAGATTATCAGCTTAGCTAAACTTTATATATACATCCAAAATAGTCTCAAGTAAAACTGCATTTGCTATTTTGTGAATATCCATAAATGAATTCTACAGTTTATTTCAAAAGATAAAATCTCAGAATAGTGGCCAACATGCAAAAGGAGAATAACAATGGTGCATGAGTCCCACTTATCCAAATTTATAGTCATCAAAATGACATGTTATAAGTAGAAACAGACCATAACTATTAATTCCAGGGAAATCAGAGCCTACAAATAGATTTGTACTTAATTATATTAGTCAACTGTTCTCATAAAATATTACGTTGTTGGCTATACCTATAATCCTAGCTACTCAGGAAGCTGGGGTCTGAGGATCATGGTTCAAAGTCAACCTGGGCATAGAAATCCATGAGACACTTATTTCTAATTAACCACCAGAAAACCAGAAGTGACATTGTGGCTCAAGTTGTAGAGCACTAGCCTTGAACTGAAGAGCTCAGGGTTAGCTCCCAGGCTCAGAGTTCAAGCCTCATGACAAAGGAGAAAGGAAGAAAGAAAGAAAGAAAGAAAGAAAGAAAGAAAGAAAGAAAGAAAGGAAGAAAGAAAGAAAGAAAGAAAGAAAGGAAAAGAAAAGAAAGAAAAGAAAGGAACAAAGAAAAAGAAGGAAGGAGGAAGGAAGGAAGGAAGGAAGGAAGGAAGGAGGGAGGGAGGGAGGGAGGGAGGGAGGGAGGGAGGGAGGAAGGAAGGGAAAGGAAAAAATACTCTGTGCTGAAAAGGTAAATGTAATAAGGGGATAAAAGATACTTTCCAACAAATCAAATAAGAACAATTGGAAATGCACACATGTGTACACATATACATATATATATATATGTATATATGTGTATATATATGTATATATATATATATATATATATACTAGAACAGTTCTTATGGGTTTCCAAACTCAAAATGGATTGTACATACAAATGTAAAGTGCAATACAATAAAAATTCAAAAAGGGAAGCATAAGAGAAAATAAAATGTATGTAATTTTGTGTTTGTCAAATTTTTTTGTTAACAGTCAATGAAATGAAACCTTCACAAGTAAAACCTTATTCAAATAAAACATATCTGATTTGCAGAAAAAGCTTAAGTGGATTAAATAGCAAAGCTCCATTTAGAAGAAAACATTTTCAAGAATTTTAAATGTAACAAATAAGATAACCCAATTTTAAATGCACAAGTAATCTGAATATCTACCTTACCCCCAAATACCTCAAGATATGTTTATGCTCATTTAACAGATAAGGAGTTACTCAGTTCATGTCTCTGAGAGTTCCAAATTGAAACAGCTAGATACTACTATTAAATTGGCTACTGTTTGAAACTCTGAGAGCCACAGAGATAGTAAAGATGTATTTAGAGGTTCAGAAACTCTCCTATTTCCTGTGAATGGAAATCTACCATACCATGGTCCTAGAAATCTTTTCAAAGTATGTATCTGATTTTGTCACCTCTAATTTTAAGCATTTCATAAATTTCCCACTGTATTTATTGTACATTTCAGTCACTTACCATGACCCAGGGAAAATTGTCTGATTTGATTCCTAATTGCATCCTGTCACCACATTTCCTTTCGCATTCATATGTGAATCACATTAAGCTATGGGTGATGACTTAGATGTGTCACATCCTGTTTCACACCCAGCTTTCACCTTCATGTTGGACACCTTAACTGAAATGCCCTTTGCTCAATCTCTATCACATTTTTAGTATTTAACCCTGAGAGTGAATCAATTAAAAAGGTTGAATCTACCTTTTCAACACCTGTCAAAAGTTCCATCATATGCTCTGTATCTCCATTTCCATAATGATTTATGTAACAGCTCTCAGGAGTTTGCAAAGTGGAGATTTAATTGATCATTGAACACTATATCACTATCTATCACGAGAGACCGTAAGCTGCTGGAACCTTGGATTTATTTATTTTATCTGTATGTTTTCTCGGTAAGAACAACTAAGTACTCTATGACAGCTAGATATTGAGAATAAAATATTTGGGGAATGATATAGGGACTTTATGTCACTTTGGCAGACACAGCTCTTTTCAAATATTTGTTTTCCCACTTTTCCTAGTTTAACATTAAATTAGTTACTATGAGCTCCTTGCATTCAACTCCTTTGTGTTATCATGAATGTAAAAGGTGGCTAGATGGTGGTGACACACCTGTAATCTTAGCTATTCAACAGACTGAAATCTTAGAACTACAGTTTGAAAACAGCCCAGGCAGAAGAGTCCACAAAACTCTTATTTCCAACTGATCAGCAAAAAGTCAGAACTGAGGGCAAACTCATTTGGCAGGTTAGCACACAGACCTGAGTGGAAAGTGCCCAGTACCTGAATTCAAGCTTCAGTACCAACACCAAGAAAAGGAAAAAAAATGTAGAAAGTGAGACATAATTCCATAATTTCTTTAACACTAGGTATGTTACTAAAACTTAGAAAATGTACAATTCAGTTTTACATCTAAAACTACTACAGAGAAGGGATTCTTAGCAACACTTAAGCATGTTAAATTTAATAAATGCCTACTATAGGCAATTCATCAAATTTTATCAAGGAAAACAAAAACTTAATAAAACAGTAGCACCCCAAGCAAGTGTGAACATCCTTTGAGATTGCTTTGATTGAACAAAGTATTTAAATTAGATTTCACACAGATACTCAGATTCATCAACTGTGGGTAGAAGGAAAACTTAACGTAACTGACAGCAATGTATACCAAAGGTTTCATATCATAGAGTGCTTATCAGATCTTAAAAACTTTATATAATGAGTATAAACAAAGAGTTAAGCAGAGTTTAAATATTTCAAAATACATTCTAGGCATGTATATATGTATAATGAATCTCATTATCTTATATGATTAATGTATACTTAATATATATGATGCTTATCATGCATATTAATAAGTTTACTTCTCTGATGGAAGGAGTAACACTGATAAAATGCACGGTAGTCATAAGTTGAATCTGATGTGAAATTTCTTCATAAAACTGTTTTTTAAAAATTAAATTACAAAATGCTTACTTAACTTTTCTCTAACTTAAACAACTCCTAGAGACCATATCTTTCACATTTATTTACTTTTCTATAATTTTATTATTTACTTGGAATTACACACCAAAGCAATTAGTACATTGTTAAAAGTTATTAAAGAAAAGAACTTCTATGATTTTGAGACTCCATGGACTCAGGTGTGTGCGATTAAATATCTAACACATTCTCATTAGTGGTTGACAATGCCCTCAAGATAAATTTTAATTACTCAGAAAATTCTCTACTATATTCAGAAATTAGAAAGGACAAAAAAACTACCCCATTCTGTTTCTTGTAGAATAAACATTGCTGGAAAAGGAAACAAAACACTACCAGCAAAATCTCTTGTGAAATAGACTTCAGTGATGAGTTTACATTCTCCATGGAGAATGTTGCACTCTTCTATAGAGATGCTTTCATCCTGTGGTCCCACTGTTGTCTTTCACCCTAAATCATTTAGGTGCACAAAAGTGTTTGTAAGTAAGAAATGGCAGTGACATAACTATTTCATTTGCCCATCTAACTGAAGGGCAGATTTAGTACATTGCTCAATGGGGCAGAGTACAATAACATTCATCCAAGTTAGGCATAATAATGATTGCTTTTGAAACAGGCCTAGACATCAAGTCTTCATTTGATCTGTCTTTCAATAGAGGAGTGAAGAGGAAAGAAAAGCCTGGGGTCCAACACAAGCTCTCCTAAGGGGAATCTTTGAGTAAACTTTAAAATTCAAAAAGATGACTGGTATCTAAGAGCTATAAATCTAAGCCTGATTTATTCATCTAAACAAGAAATCACTAGAGAGTAAAAAGTATAATGAAAAGTTATTACGAATAAATATAAAACATGGTTCTGCTGACATAATATTTGTCAACAGAGCAGTTATAGTTTTATACACACAGGAACAAAACATACTCCCCTTATCAGAGACTACAACTAACCTGAACATAGTATATATTATTATCCCTTTACTGTATTTTTCTTATATCTAAGTGCATATGCACTTAAATCTAGGTTTTAAATCTTTGAGTATAGTAGGATGATGTGGCACATATTGTTTTATAAGTTACATTTATACTTAAATAAAATATTTAATTTTACATATTTTACAGATGTCATTTCTAATATTCAGAAATGAATAAGGAGGCCAGGCACGGTGACTCATGCTTATAATCTCAGCATGTAGGTGGTGATTTGGAAGATCACAAATTTATACTTGTTCCCCCAAACAATTAACAAGAGTCAGGCAAAAACATTAGCCATTACCTGAATAATAACTGAAGCAAAAATGTCCAGAAGGACTGGCTCACATGGTAGTGTGATTGCCTAATAAGAACAATGTTCTCAGTTCAAATTCCAGAATAGTAGAAAAATAAAGCTAAATACAGACATGTACATATATAGTTAAATCAATCATTAACCTAATACCTTCGAACAGGGAAAATTCCATGTGTTAACTCATTTTTTCCATACAAATCTTTTAGGAGAACAAAGAAACACAGCTTCCACTTTCAATCTAGCCTTAATGAAACACAATAAGGCACAGTAAATTTATATTATCATTTTATCATTAAGTTTTAATTATACTTATATTATTGAGTATTTGTGATCTTTCTAAACACTTGCCGTTTGAAAGTTATTGTTAGGATACTCCTGTTATGCTATAAAGTGTGTCTACTTGGTAGTTGTGAACTATTTGGTTGTAACTGGGTTAACCATAATTCCACTTCTTTAAATGTGGCTAACTGCTGAATTTTCTGCTTCTTAAGAATAGCTTTTGTGCTGGGTACCACAGGCTCAAGCCTGTACAGAGACTAAGATTTGAGGAAACAAAGCCAGACAGGGCAAGAAAGTCCATAATCAAAATAAGCTTAGGGACTGAGTGAGCCCAGTCCTAGAGTTCGAGCCCCACAACCAGAATAAAAAAATCAGCAAAAAAGCTGTGGTACTTTGGTCTTTTCCAAGATGTTTTATTTGGGCATTGTTTCATTTCCACTAGAGAGCTTTCTCTGTTATGAGCTCTCATTTCTTTTTGGTCATGCAAGGGAGGCACTCTTCCAGCCTGCAGCTCATGCCTCATTCTATTTCCATGTTTGTTTCATGAAAAATGGTTTTGCCTTTTATGTAGTAATATGTACCAATTTTATGCTTTGGGGGATTTAAAAAGTTCTACTGATAGCAGTATTATACAGACATTACTAAATATTTCTCTCTGAAATGTTATTTAGTTCTGTTTTTGTTATTAGTTCTGTTATTTAGTTTAGTTTTACTTTAAGACATCAGGAGTCATTTTGCTGTGGAAAGCAGGGCAGTGAGATGATTTATGTATGGACATACAGCCAGCTGGCTCCACATGTTTAAACAGGCTCCCTTGCCACTAGGGATCACATCCTCATCTTGGTCACGTGCTGTCACATCTATTTGAATGTGGAGTTTATGTGTATGTAGCTGTTTTTTTATTTGGGGGGGGAGGACATGGGGTTTGAACTTGGCCTGGGTGTTGACCCTGAGGGCTTCAACCCAAGGCTACATACAGCCCTACCCTTGAACCAAGCCCCACTGCCCATTTCTAGAAGTTAATTGGTGTTGAGTCTCAGGTCCTTTTGAGCCCAGGCTGGCTTTGAACCTTGATCCTCAGATCTCAGCCTCCTGAGCAGCTAGAATTACAGGCATGAGCCACCTTGCCCAGCTGCAGTTCTGTTCTTTTACTGCTGTTTTGATTAAACTTCATCAATTATCAGTCACCGGAAAGATATATAAAATAAGATACAGATAGGACTTAAGTTTAAATAGAGACTCTTATTTAAAAATTATATATTATATATTTAAAAATTAAATACTAAGTCAGTGACTCATAACTATAATATACTGATGCCAGAAAGGAATTTAGTTTAAACCAGACTGAACAGAAAAAAAAAAAAAAACGGGAGATTCAATCTCCAAAATGATGCTGATAATATTAACAAAATAATATTAACAATAATAATAAGAGGAAGAAGAAGAAGAAGTAGAGATGGAAGCATTGCTAAGGTAAAACATTCATGATCAAAAAAGCTTCCTAAGACTAAGGCCCTGAATGGTCCAAGCTCTGATACTGGAATATAAATAAATAAGCAAGTAATAATACAATGCCTCAGCAAATTCTTTTAAATTCTAAAGGATTACATGTTTTTCTCTTTAAACAAAAAGATCTTATTTGGCATGAACATTGATAATTCTGATATAAGAACTGGAGATTTGGGGCTGGGAGTTTGGCCTAGTGGTTAAAGTGCTTGCCTAGCATGCACGAAGACCTGGGTTTGATTCCTTGGTACCACATACATAGAAAAAAAAAAGCCGGAAGTGGTGTTGAGGCTCAAGAGGTAGAGCTCTAGCCTTGAGAAAGTCCAAGGACAGTGCTCAAGCTCTGAGCTCAAGACCAAGACTGACAAAAAAAAAAAAAAAGAACTGGAGATTTGGATTCATCTTCAGCATTTTATCTTCAATCCAAAAAATAAATCAATTTTAGAAATTACTATCTGTTTCCCAAGATTTCAAGGTAAGGCATCCATTTGTTTCCAGTATGGAAGTAACTGAGGTGCATTAATTCACATATATTGATACCCTTTCACATGTCTTGGTCCCCGTTACCCTCCCCTCCACCCCGCCCCCTCTTGGATTTCCCCCCTTCCCTATCCAATTTCAAATAACCAAATACAAATAAATCCAATATATCAGATAACAAAGTGAGATACTATACCAATATGAGATAACCAAGGGACAGCAAAAGAGATGAGAGATAACATAGCACATTAAGGACAACAATCATTCATTATATGGCTTTTGTTTCAATATCCTGGTGGTACTTTCAATTAGCTTCATATTATATGGCCTTATGCATCAAGGTTTTGCTCTATTGCAGATCTCTGCTAGTAGAGCCCAAGGTTTCTACTGATTATGACAAATGAGGGAAACCATTGAGACTAAGTTCCTTCGAGTCTGGCTTACTTCATTTAATATGATTTTTTCTAAGACTTTCCATTTCCTAACAAATGGGGCAATGTCATTTTTTCTGAGAGCAGCATAGAATTCCATTGTGTACAAATACCACATCTTGTTGATCCATTCATCAACTGAGGGACATCTAGGTTGGTTCCATAGTTTTGCTATGGTGAATAATGCTGCAATGAACATTGTTGTGCTAGTGGATTTAGTATGCCCTAGTTTCTGGATTGTTGGGTAAATGCCAAGTAGTGGAATTGCTGGGTCATAGGGGAGCTCTATGTTTAGCCTTTTAATGCACTGCCATACTGCTTTCCATAGTGGTTGAAGGAATTTGCACTCCCACCAACAGTGTAGTAGTGATCCCTCCTGGCCACATCCCCTCCAGCATCTGTTGTTATTTATTTTCCTGATGCTGGCCATTCTAACTGGAGTGAGGTGGAATCTTAGAGTTGTTTTGATTTGCATTTCTTTTATGACCAGAGATGTGGAGCATTTCTTCATGTGTCTATAGGCCATTTTTGTTTCTTCTTCAGAGAAGACTCTCTAAGTTTTTGGCCCATTTTTTTAATGGGATGGTTCTTACTTTGGAGATTAGTTTTGGAGTGATTCAATTTTTTGAGCTGTTGATATATTTTACATATGAGGCCTTTGTGTGTTGTTTGGTTGGTGAAGATCTTCTCCCACTCTGTAGGCTTCCTAATTAATTTACTAGCTATGTCCTTGGCCATACAAAAGCTCTGCACTTTAATGCAGTCCTACTTATCCAGCCTTTCTCTGATTTGCGGTGATTCTTGGTCCTTATTAAGAAAGTTTCGACCTGTGCCAAGGAGGCCTAGTGTATCTCCTATTTGTTTTTCTAAAGTTTTCAGTGTGTCACCTTTTTTCTCCAGGTCTTTGGTCCATTTGGAGTTAATTCTAGTGCAGGGTGACAAAGAAGGATCCAGCTTTAGTTTTCTGCAGGTGCTTAACCAGTTCTGCAAGCACAACTTGTTCAAGAGGCTGTCTTTCTTCCATTCTATTTTTTTGGCTCCCTTGTCAAAGATTAGGTGGCTATAGGTCTGTGGTTTAATATCTGGGTCCTCAGTTCTATTCCATTGGTCTTCAGGCCTGTTCTTGTGCCAGTACCAAGCTGTTTTGATAATTATAGGTCTGTAATAGAGTCTAAAGTTTGGAATTGAAATTCCTCCGGCGCTGTTCTTTCTGCTAAGAAATGTTTTTGCTATACGGGGTCTTTTATTATTCCAAATGAAACTTTGGATTACCTCTTCTATTTCTTTAAAGAATGCCATTGGGATATTGATGGGTATTTTGTTGAATTTGTAGATAGCCCTTGGCAAGATTGTCATTTTCACAATGTTGATTATTCCAATCCAGGAGCATGGGAGGTTTTTCCATTTCCTTAGTTCTGCTTTAATTTCCTTTTTTAGGGTTTTAAAGTTTTCATCAAAAAGGTCCTTTACATTCTTAGTTAGGCTAACTCCAAGGTACTTTATTTTCTTTGAGGCTATTGCAAAAGAAGTTGCTTTCCTGATTATTGCCTCGTTCCTCGCACAGTCGGCATAGAGGAAGGCAGTTGATTTTTGAGGGTTATTTTTATAGCCTGCTACTCTTCCAAAGTTTTGAATCAGCTCAAGGAGCTTGGGAGTAGAGTCTATAGGATTCTTTAAATACAGAATCATGTCATCTACAAAGAGGGATAGTTTTATTTCCTCTTTCCCTACTTGGATCCACTTTATGCTTGCTTCTTGCCTTATTGCTCTGGCTAGGAATTCTAATACTATGTTAAAGAGGAGTGGAGAGAGTGGGCATCCTTGTCTTGTTCCTGATTTTAGAGGGAATGGCTTTAGCTTTTCGCCATTAAGTGTAATAGTAGCAGTGGGTTTGTCATACACAGCCTTTATTATCTTGAGGAATGTTGCATGGATTCCTAGTTTCTCCAGAGATTTTAACATAAAGGGGTGTTGGATCTTGTCAAATGCCTTTTACTCATGTACTGAGACAATCATGTGATTTTTGTCCTTGCTCCTGTTGATGTGTTGAATTATGTTAATTGATTTGCATATGTTGTACCAGCTTTGCCTCCCTGTGATGATTCCTGTTTGACCATAGTGTATATTTTTTTTGATGAGTTGTTGTAGACAGTTGGCCAGTATTTTGTTGAGAAGTTTTGCATCGATGTTCATCAAAGAAATAGGTCTGTAGTTCTCTTTCTTTGACGAATCTCTGTCTGGTTTGGGGATGAGGGACATACTGGATTCATAGAATGAGTTCGGTAGAGAACCTTCATTTTCAATTTTGTTGAAGAGCTTGAGGAGTATTAGTGTGAACTCTGCTTTGAAGACCTTATAGAATTCAGCTGTGAATCCATCTGGCCCTGGGCTTTTCTTAGGTGGAAGTTCTCTGCCATTTCTATTTCAGAGCTTGAAATAGGCCTGTTGAGTTGGCTTAGTTCTTCTTGGTTCAGTGTGGGTATG
Source organism: Megascapheus bottae (assembly GCF_031878675.1). NCBI lineage: Eukaryota > Metazoa > Chordata > Mammalia > Rodentia > Geomyidae > Megascapheus > Megascapheus bottae. The sequence goes on from NC_143517.1 coordinate 3,569,821, forward strand.
TTAATATTGGCTAGGAATTCATCCATTTCTTCTAGATTCTCAAATTTGTTGGTGTAAAGGTTTGAGAAGTATTCCCTCATGATATTTTGGATCTTGGTAATTTCTGTCGTGGTTTTACCATTTTCGTCTGTGATTTTGTTTATTTCGGTATGCTGTCTTCTTTTTTTAGTAAGATTTGCTAAGGGTTTGTCAATTTTGTTAATTCTTTCAAAGAACCAACTCCTTGGTTTGTTGATTCTTTCTATAGTTTTTTTGGATTCCAAATCATTTAATTCTGCTTTGATTTTAATAATTTGCTTCCTTCTACTGGGATTAGGGTTGGCTTGTTGCTCTTTTTCCAGGAGCTTAAGGTGAGATGTTAACTTGTTGGTTTGCTATTTTTCCAACTTGTTGTTGTAGGCACTCAGCCCTACAAATTTTGCTCTGAGTACTGCCTTTGCCGTGTCCCAAAGGAGTTGGTATTTTGTGTGCTCCTTATTGTTAAATTTCATGAACTGTTGGATTTCTGTTCTGATCTCTTCAATGACCCATTGGTGATTCAACAATGTGTTGTTCAGTCTCCATGAGTTACAGGGTTTTCGTTGGTGGAGATGTGTGTTCAGTTCCAATTTGATGCCATTGTGGTCTGAGAGCATGCATGGAATAATTTCAGTGTTTCTGAATCTGTCCAGGTTTCTTTTATGGCCTAAGGTGTGGTCTATTTTGAAAAATGTTCCATGTGCTGCTGAGAAAATGTATATTGTGTTGTTGCTGGGTGGAATATTCTGCAGATGTCTGTTAGATCTAGTTGGTGTATATATTTGTTCAGTTCTAAGGTTTCTCTGTTGAGTTTTTGCCTTGTTGATCTGTCCATAGGTGAGAGTGGTGTGTTAAAGTCACCAACAATTACTGTGTTTTGATCTTTGTATGGTTTCAGTGAAAGTAAAGTTTGCTTGATGAAGTTCGGAGCTCCGGGATTGGGTGTGTAGATATTTAGGATCGTTATGTGTTCCTGGAGGAAAGATCCCTTTAGTAGTATGTAGTAACCTTCTTTGTCTTACTAAATTTAATTTGAAGTCTATTTTATCTGATATGAGGATGGTAACTCCATCCTGTTTATGGGGGTCGTTAGTTTGGTAGAATTTGTTCCAGCCTGTCACCTTCAAAAGACGTTTGTATTTGGGGGTAAGATGTGTCTCTTGAAGACAGCAGAACGATGGCTCTTGCTTTTTGATCCAACTAGACAGACTATGCCGTTTAATTCAAGAGTTAAGTCCATTGATATTGAGAGTTAGGATTGAGAGATATTTATTAGTTCCTACCATTTTTAAAAGCTTTTATTAGGGCCTGTGTATTGACAGTTCTTGTGGTCCTTAGATGGTATGATGTTTAGGTGCCATTTCTTTCCCTATATTGCATTTATTTTGTTTTTTCTATGTGTAGAACATCTTTGAGAATTCTCTGTAGTGTTGGTTTTGTTGCTACATATTGTTGCAGCTTTTCCCTGGAATGGAATGTTTTTATTGTTCCCTCAGTTATGAATGAGAGCTTAGCTGTGTACAGTATTCTAGGTTGGTAGTTATTTGACTTAAGGGCATGACATATATGCTTCCAGTCACTTCTTGCTTGCATGGTCTCTGCTGAGAAATCTGGGGTTATTCTGATTGGTTTGCCTTTATAGCTTATTGATTTCTTTTCCCTGGCTGCCTTTAGGATCCTTTCTTTGGTCTCTATTGATCCAGTTTGGATTACAATGTGGTGGTGGTATGTTCTTTTCTAGTCAGGTCTGTTTGGGGTTCTAAAAGCTTCTTGTATCTGGATGGGCCTGCCCTTCTGGATATTTGGGAAATTCTCTGAGATGATTCCCTGAAGTATATTTCCAATACCATTGACCTCTTTCTCCAGACCTTCCTCAATACCTATTAGCCTTAAATTAGGCTTCCTAATTGTATCTTGGACCTCCTGAAGCACTCTCTCATATTTCCTAGATTTGGATTGACTCATTTTCTGTTCTTTCTCTATACCATCTAAATTATCTTCAGCCCTGGAATTTCTCTCTTCTGCATTGTCTAACCTACTATCAAAGCTGTCTACTTTATTTTTCATCTCCCTTGCTTCTAGTTGCTCATTTTTGATGCCTTGCATCTCTTCTTTTAGATCATGTATGGATTTCTTTAGCTCCTTGATTTCCATTTGAGTTGTTAGCTCAGTAGCTTTATTTTCTTTGGACGTTTGCTGGAGTTCGGTGACCTTTTTATTTGTGGATTCTATGAATTCATCCATCTTTCTTTGAAAAACCTTTATTATGGCCTCCTTTATGGCTTCTTCTTTTTCACTTATCACCTTGTTTATGGTTTCCTCTTGTTCAGCTATGGCTTCCTCCCTTATCTCTTTCTTTATATTGTCACATTTTTCATTAATGATGTTTATCAATTGCATTTGTGAAGCACTAGGAAGACTCTCCTCTAGGTTTGCCAGTGAGTGTTTCATTGTCTATTTATATTGGGTGGGGGATGTTATTCCTTGATTTGACCTTTTTCCTGAGTTTCTTGTTCTGCCCATTTGAAAATGGGAGCAAGATTAATACTAAACATGGTTATAGTTTTTCAGATATTACCAATCTAGACCTCTGTAGCTGGCAGACACTAGATGTTCACAATTTTTTATTGGTGTTATCACTCTTTCTTTTTGTGCACTTACTGACCAGTCTAATACAACCACTGATAAGCGATTTATGACCAAAACAATAAGCCTCTCAATCCAATCTCTATTGTATTTAAGTCCCTCTGAACCTAGAGTATAATTGAACACCTAGATATACAGTATTGCTCAACAGCCATCAAGTGTAGATCCATGCATTATAAGGGTTGAAAGACGAACAGAGGACCAGAGATAGAAAAATAGAATGAGGGAGATCAGGGGCGGTACAAGAGGATTAACTTAGGAGTGTAAGATTATTACAGTAATGAAGAAAATTTATAGTGTAAGGATAACTGACCTAAGTTGGTACATACGTAGCATATTTGAGTACAAAATTTGGAAATTATTAGATTAAACTTATGTGTTGCTGCACGACTAGCTCTCAGCCCAACCAGTGGCCTCACAGTGGGCCGTGGGATGGATCTACGAGCTTCAGTCTGAGCGCGCTGGGCAGATGTTTTCCTGTGCTGCTTCCATGGGCGGCCCCTGGCCAAGGGTCTGGGGTTTGAGAGTTTCCAGGGGCTCTCAGGAGGACCAGCAAGAGACCGCTCTGTTCCCCGGGGTGTGGCCCAGGTGAGGAGGTGAGCTCCAAGGCTGCAACCTCGCCTTTCTAATTCTCAGAAGGCGAGCTTGGCTTCTGGTCGGCCCTTCAGATCCCTGCTGTGTTTCCACTGCTTTGTCAGAGAGTCTGTGACTGTGGGGAGCCTCTTGGTGTTGTCTTGCTCAGGATTCCCAGATGGAGGATGCCCCGCTCAAGATTTAAGGGGGACAGATGCTGGCTCATATTTTCCTGCACAGCCCACCCGCTGTTGTAAGGCAGGGACTCAGTGCCCTCCACTCTCCAGATCCAGTGGCCTGGGAAAGGAACCTGTTAGGTGGATGGGAGCTGGGACAGCTCTGCCTCCCCTAGTGGGGTGCTGAGTCTTAGTGTAGCCTGCCTGTCAGTCTCCAGTCAGAGGGCAGGGAGTTGAGCCTGATGGGAGTTGGGACAGCTCTGCCTCCCTTGGTGGGGTGCTGGGTCTTAGCCATGCCCGCCTGTCAGTCTCCAGTCAATGGCCTGAGGGTGGGAGCTGTTGAGGGAAGGGACAGGATTCTAAATTCCTTGCCCCTTTGGTCCTGTCAGTCTTTCTCAAGTGGGGTGGAGTCGTCTGAGTTAAGTTCTATTGCTTGGCACAGGCTCTGCTTTCCCGATGGGTTTGGGGACCCGCTGTGTTACTCATGCCTCTGTGTTCCATCTGTGGGTGTTCCACAGTGGTGGGGAGTCTTTCACTCCCCTAGGGTTTCCTCTGCCGCCTTTGTTCGCGTCTGGGTTCCGCTGCTTGCTGTTCTGGTTCCACGCCTGGGTTCTGCTGCTTCTGCGGCTCACTGGCCCAGTTCTATGCTGGTTTCTGCAGTGGTCAGGGCTGGCCGGCCTGGCGCCCTCCGCTGCCTGCTTTTTGCTGCTCAGAGCTGGCTGCGAGGGGTGGGTGAGGGGTCCTCGCATGCTGAATTCTTTGAGAAAGTTGGATGTGAACTTTATCTGGATTTCTTTTCCAGTTTGAGTCCTTCTCCGTTGCTTTTTGAGTTTGTTGTTGTGGATTTCTTAAGGTAATTGACTCGTGGGACTCCCTGGTTCTCTTTTTGTGAGAGAGAGCTAGGCAGCGTCCTTATTGTCTCCGGGCCATCTTCCCTCCCTCCATCTCTGCTTATTATATACTGAAGTTCTAACTCTTAACTAGCTAATATGTGAATAATTGTTGGCATTTCAACTATCCTAGCAAGCAAAAACATATTACTGATCAAAGAATATAACACTTTGAAACTTGTTAACATTTATATTAGTTATACAACTTGCATCTTTATTTTGCACACTTTTAAACGTGCTTCTCAACATCATTAAATTTTTTATTACAGCCGACTTATCGAGGTGTCAGATTAAGCAGTCATATTCTTAAGGCTATTATGGTGCAAGTGGTAGGCCTTCTGCCTAGCAAGCTGAAGGACTTGGATTCAGACCCATCACTTCCAAAACACATGAATCACAGAAAGACAAGCCACAGATTCATTACCAGTCCATCTTAATTTAGGTGTCATTCAGTTTATGACAATTACTAATTTAAATCCTGTCTCAAGATGTGATTACAGTACCTATTTTAATTAAATGGAATAATATGGGATATGCTTTGCACCTTCCAATTACAGCAACATTTCTAGGTTCATCCACATTGTGCCTATTCTTTTGCATTGTCCAACAAAATACAGCTACATGGAAACATTTTCCTCACCTGGTGATATTTGGGTTGGTTCTACTTTTGGCTGTATGGAATAATGATACTATGAATATTTATGGAAAATTGTTTGTGTGGATATGTGCCTCCAGTTCTCTTATGTTGAAACCCAGGAATGGAGCTAAAGAGTAACTCCAAATTTAAAATTTCTGAGTAATTACTTGATCATTTTCTGCAGTGCTTCAGCCATGGCACAACCCTCATCAGTAGTACAGGAGGACTTTGGTTGTTACACATAATCCCCCAGGCAGGATGGTATTTGCATTTGGGGATGTCCATTATGTGTCTTTCATCCTCTGTGATTCTATGTTAGATTTGGGTATAACCCTGAAAGACAATGTCATAACTCTGAATGCTGAAATCCTGAACCATCAGAATCAGTAATGTCTAGAGTTATTAAAAATCAGATTCCTGAAAATATGTCTCTGGAAAAAAGTAATATTATCTAAAAGTCACTTCTTTATGTTTTAAATGGTGATTTATTTGAGAAACATAAAAACATGACAGAAGCTTATAAATTACTGTGCAGAATAAAAGAGATAATAAAACTTGCATAGTTTCATAATAATAAACATCCATATATACAGCATGATATGCACAGGTGCAATAAAAGCAGGAAAATTATATTCACTTAAGAAAGAAGTAGCTCACATGTGTAAATCTAAGTACTCCTGAGGCTGAAATTTGAGAATCATGTTTTAAAGAGAGCCCAGACTGAAGAAGTATGGATTGATTTATTTCACACAAAATTGCTTTCAGAAATCAAAACAATTGAGCTGTGAGTAACCTAGGATTAGGCCTATGATATAAGTACTTAGAAAACATATCTGTGGTTATACGTTCAAAGTCATCTTAGGCAAAAAACGTCCATGAAAGTCTCATCTCCAAATATTAATTACAATAAAATAGAGGTTGAGCTGTGACTGCTTTGGCTCAAGTGGTAGAGCCCTAACCCTTGAGCAAAAAATATTCAGGATAATGCTCAGGCCCTGAATTCAAGATATAGGACTGGCAAAACAATAAGAACAATCACAACAGAGCCAGATGCTGGTGGCTCTGAGGACTAGAGAAGCCAGCAAAAGCTATAAAGATATTGAACTCTTACTTCCAAGTAAACATTAAAAGCCAGAGGTGGTAGAGTGCCATTTATGAGTGAAAAAGCTAAAGGACAGTATCCAGGCCCTAAGTTCATGCTACTAGTACACACACACACACACACACACACACACACACACACACACACACAAGCAAAGGCATAAAATTCACATACATCTATTCCTCACTTTATGACTTTATACAATTGGATTAGGACTGACACTTCTGAAACACACAACCTACCTATTGTTAAGATCACTGTAAACTGTACAGCTTACTGAAACACACAAAAAACATTGCTTCAAGCAAAGCAGACTTTGAGAACTTCCCCAAGGGTACCTGTACAAAAAGAGTATCTATTTACTAAGGAGATTTTTCTATTTTCGTAGGCACATGATGCTTCCACATGGTGTGCATACTTCCAGAATGCTTCAAGAAAGTCAGATTTGCAAAAAGGGTATAAAATGAAATTGCCATTAATTGCAAAGTGCAGTTGCATGAACTGGCCTTTTCCTAATGTTGCTTTAAAGCTCTGAATTGTTACAAATAGCTGTTTCCTCCTCTTTTATTTTCTTTTAGGGCATGGCTTTTCTCTGGAAACTAACTCTCACATTCATTTTCTGTGTGATGATCTTTTTGAGAATCTTTTATGATTGGCTTTATTCCAGTGTGACAATTGCCTATAAAATTTTTCCAACCTATGAAGAGTACATCTTTCATATTTGGGGACTAGAGAATCTCTTCTGTGTCCCTTCATAAGGAATCCACAGCTTTGGCAGAAACAGTTTAAGTGATCAAAATGCAAGCTAATTGTATGGTCTTTATATTATCTGTGTAGGTAGTTTTCTAACTATTGGAAACTTTGCTGACTTCTTCAGGAAAATGTGGTTTTACTTCATTGAAAGTTCCTCAAAGAAAAGGCAAAGCAATCTTACTTTTCTTGCAATTTTTGTTAGTGTAAATAAGACAAAAGCGGTTTCATGGTGATGTCTTCACACACATGTTTAAGATGCTTTGACAGTGTTTAACTCCCTATTACCTACACTTTTCCCTTTTCTCCCCCCTCTTACTGATCTGCCTCTTCTCAAAGAGTCCTACTTGCATGTTTGGGTTTTTGTTTTGTTTTGTTTTGTTTTGTTTCTGTTTTCTGTGTGTATGTGTGTGAGGGGGGTATTAGCATACATGAGCCAGTGCACACGTACGCGAGTGTGTGTGTGTGTGTGTGTGTGTATGTGTGTGCGTGTGTGTGTGTGTGTGTTCAGGTGTGTACCTAACTTAGGGACTCTTAAATCTATCACTGCCCATAGCCCTGCTTCTGACTTTTGGTGGTTAATTGGAGATAAGATTTGCATGGACTTTTCTGACCATGATGACTTTGGATTTCTATCTTGAAACTCAATCTCTGGAATAGGCTACTATGTCTGTTTGTTTAATAAGAGATATGATTAGCTTGTCTTTATTCATGTAGATAATTCATTTAACACTATGACCTCTATTTCAAGTCAGATTTCTTCATAGGCCAAGGTTGACATTGTTCTTTAAACTAAAAAAAAAAAAACAGACAGCCTAGCTAGCTAGCTAGCTAGATGTATATGTTTACACACATTTGTCATGTGTATATAGTGTCACAAGATGCATGCACACACACACACATACACACTCACACATCGCTACTGTAAGATGTCTTTTGGTATGAAATGGTGTTTTGGGGATTAAGGGAAGTGGGGTGAGATGAGGGAGAAGTAGCAATGTTTGACAAGAAATGTACTCATTACTTTATGCATGTAACACCACCTTGATAATAAAATTAAAAAATTTTTAAAGATGACTTTGATGGTTTTCAGTATATGCCTACCCAACTCCTGAGCCAAATGTTTCCCCAGAATTCAGCCTTTCACTCATCTAAACAGACTACTCCTCCTCCAAACACCCCCACACAAACTGCAGGCACTGTGATTTCAGCTTTGGGATTGGCAGCACTTGAGAATTTGATATTTTGAGAGTGTGAATTTTGGGGTTTTAGATGCTTGAATTTCAGACAAGGGATTTTGGGCTTTGGGAATTTGGGCTTTCAGGATTTGGTATTCTAGAATTATGTCCTTCTGGAAAATGATCAGCACCAATTGCATCTACCAAAGAATTTCCAAGTCAAACATCACAAAAGTGTATTTGTATGTTTTTTTCTAAGGGCTTCTTATTTTGTCTCTTACAATAAGATGCTTACACATTCAGACTTAGCTTTGCATGTGGTAAGAGATGTGGGTTCCTGATTCGGTATTTTACATGCGAACATCCCTTTGTGTTTGAACTTTATCTTGAAAATATTCTGTTCCACTAAATTTTTTTTTGGCTTGCTACTGAGAGCCAGCGTCCTGCAACATGAAGGTGCATCTCTGGACTCTTGATGTTTCTGTGTTGATCTATATATCAGGCCTCGTGCTAAGACCACACTGCTGGGAATGTTATTATGTACAGAAAGTTTCATTCCAAGGCAGTGTGTCAGATTTATTTTACTTTTTTTTTGGCATTACTGGGGCTTGAAAGTGTCCTTGGACACTTTTTGCTCAAGGCTAGCACTCTGCCACTTGATCCACAGCACCACTTCCAGCTTTTTCTGTGTATGTAGTTCTGGAGAATCAAACCCAGCATACGAGGCGAACAAGCTACCACTAGGCTACACTCCCTGCCCTCAATTTTACTTTTAAAGAAAGTCCTCATTATTTGCATTCCTTTACGTACAAGATGAATTTAAGATTCAATTTTCAATGGAGATGAGGAAAAGCTAACATATGCTTATAGAACCATGTTGATAGATCAGAGGGTGAACTGTTGGAATTTAAAAACTATACCTATACAAATATCCACTACTACTAACTATCCAAAATTATGTTTTTCCTGTATTTATGCTTTATTTAATGTCTTGTAATTTTTTATGATTTTCTCTATGTAAATATCGCAATACTTTTCTTCAATTGATTCTCAGATATCTTGTTATTCTATCTAGTGTGCAGTCCCCTGGCTTTGTAGTGATGTTTCTATCAAGATAGAATATGGAAAATGAGTTGACCCAAATAAATTATAATGCTGTGAAAATTTCCTGTTGCATAATGATGCGACAAATTCTCTAAAGTTATAACCTACCTCATTTCTCCTGTGTTTGTGGTGATGCTCTTGTTAGCAAGCCTTCAGTAGTCACATATTTTGCATTGTATAATACAAAAGACTTGGTAAAGATAACACAGAGCTTAACAAAGACAATTGTTTATGTATTTACTATACTAAACTTCTTATTATTAGTATAAACAAACATTTACTCTAATTGTGTACCAAGAGATATCAGAAGCTGCCTTACAGGTCTTTCTTGTACCAGGTCCTTTAATGTCATCAAGTGGTCGCAGATAGCCAGCGTGGATAGTTCATTAGCAACTACTCAGATTGCTAAGATCTGGAGGAATGTAATTCAAGTCCACCCCAAGCAAAAAAAATATTTTCTAGATTCCATCTCCAAAATAACTAGCAAAAAGCTAGGCAGTCATGTAGCTCAAGTGATAGAACATCAGACTAGGAAAAAAAAATGAATGGGCCTCAATCAACAAATGCCAAGCACTGATTGTCTATGTATCCTTTATAATGTTTACACAATTTCAGAATAGGCCAAAAAATACTAACTACTTAACCACTTCAGTAACCATATTATGTTGTCCTGCAAATCATATTATTGTCTTGATTTTAATTTTAGGGTATTACTTGATAGTGCATAAAACACAGCTATTTAATATTAGTGTTGTGTTGTATCCTATAATTCATTTTAATTTTTTTATTAATTGAAAGTTTTTACATAAAGTAAGGATAGCTTTCTTTTTTCTCTCAAATGTAGAAACTTTTTTTTATTCTTTGCCTCTCAGACACTTCTAATAAATGTTGAATAAAATGAGGAGGAACACACAGCCCTGTCTTGTTTCTAAACCTGAAAGCAATCAAATCATTCAGCCTCAAATGGAACTTTGTATTTTTTTTTTGGTGTCTTTATTGGAGTCTAAAAGGGTCTCTACTCCTAACTTATCAAATATTTTCCTTTTATTTTATTTTTTCTGTAGTCCATGGAGCTTAAAATCAGGGTCTGGGTGCTGTCCCTAAGCTCTTTTTGCTCAAGGCTATAACTCTACCACTTTAAAACATAACCATTTTTCTGGTGGTTAGTTGGAGTTAAGTGTCTCAAGGGGACTTTTCAGCCTGGGCTAGCTTCACAACATGATCCTCAGATCTGAGCCTCCTGAGTAGCTAAGATTACAGGCATAAGCCTCCAGAGCCCAAGTAAATATTATCCTTTCAAAGCGAGTTATGAACGTTTTTGCAACTGTTTACATGTTGTGAATTTTAAATTTTTACTGATGTATTAGATTAATTGGTTTTCTTTCTTTTTTTTTGTTTTTTGTTTTTTGTTTTTTTGCCAGTCCTGGACTTGAGCTCAGGGCCTGAGCGCTGTCCTTGGACTTTCTCAAGGCTAGAGCTCTACCACTTGAGCCTCAGCACCACTTCTGGCTTTTTTGTAAGTATGTGGTACCAAGGAATCGAACCCGGGTCTTCGTGCATGCTAGGCAAGCACTTTAATCACTAGGCCAAACTCCCGGCCCTAATTGGTTTTCTTATATTAATACAATTTTGTTTTCCAATTGGAAGTATAATACTTTCTGACACACTACTAAAATATACTTGCTCATAGGCTTTATGTGGGTTATCCTTAATTAGTAAAAATCAATTGTTTTTCTCTTGTTATGACATCTTTATCTAGATTATTAATTGAATTCAATCACTGTACTTGTTTATATCTATTTAGATTCGGTGTGGGTGGGTTGTATTTTTGTTCATTTGTAAGTCCTTGTGAATAAACTGATTTTATACTAGTTGAACTATACCTTCCTTGTATTTTTAATATAATTTTGTATTTTTTCCAAAAATAAAAGCTTTGAGCTTTATAGACTTTCTGTGTTAGTTTCTATTACCAGTTTTACTTGTGTCTAATCTTATCTTTATTATTTCTTCCTATCATAAATGTATGATTTGGGTCACTCTCATTTCTTCACTATTTCTTTCCTTCCTTCCTTCCTTCCTTCCTTTCTTCCTTCCTTCCTTCCTTCCTTCCTTCCTTCCTCCCCTCCTTCCTCTCTCTTTTTTTTGTTATTGCAATTTCTTTAGTTTGAAGCCTAAGTTATAAATCTGATTAGCTATTTTCTTCATGGATATAGAAAAACACGGCTTTGGAATGGGAGTGTGGCCTAGTGGTAGAGTGTTTGCCTAGCATGCACTAAGCCCCAGGTTCGATGGCTTGGCACCACAAACACAGAAAGCCACAGAAATGATCTGTGACTTAAGGGGTAGAGTACTAATCTTTTAGGACAGCACCCAAGCCCTAAGTTCACGCCCCAACACTAGAAGAAAAAAATAAAACATGGTTTGTTGTGAACTCTAATTACTTACTATCTCATAAATTTTGATGTTATCTGATTTACCATAATACTTTATTTCTTTTGTGTGTATTTTCTGGCTCATTTTATTATAAATATGCTATTTTCTGAATAATGCTGAATATTCCAAGTTGCTTTCAATTACTTATTTGTTATTCCAATCTATTTGGTTCGAAACTATGTAAAGTTTCATTGCTTTTAAAACTTTAAATTCCCTTTTGTGTCTTTACTTATTTCTTCCACTTTTGTGCCTTTAAGGGATTAATTATGTTAGTCCCTTTTAAAATTATTTTGGGTAAATATTATTCTCCATAGTGTGTGACAGTTTAATTCAATGTAGTCCCTTTGCCTCTTTCTAGTTTGTACTTCTATTGTCCTTAATTTTTGTTCCCTACCCACATGGTCAGATAGATGTGAGACATTAGTGACCTCTCCACTCCTTCATACTATAGGCTACTTGGTATGTTGAGTTTAAGCACTAGCTTGTAGTCTGATAACACCTGTGAATCTTTCATCTCTCAGATTTTTCTTTTAAATTTTGGAGGCAATGTTTTCCGTTAAGAATAACAGCACCATAAGTTGCTGGAGTTAAAACATAGTTATGGGTTGTATTTGACAAATAACTATTATGAAAGCACTAATATAGTATAGTTAGTTCTGGTATGATTAAGAAGACTCTCTGAGGATGGACTCTATCTATGAGGTGCTCAACAGATCAAATAGTTACAGTCCCCTGGAAATGAGAGCTCTCTTCTTGTAATTCTCAGTCTATTTTTCACATGTAAGCATCAAGGAGGCTATTGGTTTTTATAGCTGCTCTAATTTAACAACACTTCCAATGATACTGCATATAAGACACCTAATTCATAACATTTTCTCAGTAGTGATTCACACATATTTATGGATGAATCCATTTGGGCTATTATATAAGTTGATTAACATTTTATCTTAAGAAATTTATTTTGATAGCTTTCATCAGTGTATGCATTTATGGAGAATGGGAGTATTCGAAGCCATTACTTTGACAGTGTGGAAAGTCATCCTTCAGTAATTGTTTTATCTTTCTTTTCTTATATATATTTTTATTGTAATTAATAGAAGGGTTATATTATATTCACCAAATACATACATTGATACCCTTTCTCATGTCTTGGTCTCCATTTCCCTCCCCCGTCATCTTGTTTTCCCCCTTCCCTACCAATTTCAAATAACCAAATAGAAATATATCCAATATATCAGATAACAAAGTGAGATACTGTGACAATATAAGATAACCAAGGGACAGCAAAAGAGATGAGAGATAACATAGTACATTAAGGACAATAATCACTCATTATATGCCTTTGTTTCTATATCCTAGAGGTCCTTTCATTTAGCATCATACTGTATGGCTTTGTGTATCAAGGTTTTGGTCTATTGCAAATCTCTGCTAGGAGAGCCCAAGGTTTCTACTGATTATGACAAATGAGGGAAACCATTGAGCCTAACTTCCTTTGAGTTTGGCTTACTTCACTTAATATGATCTTTTCTAAGTCTTTCCATTTCCTAACAAACGGGGCAATGTCATTCCTTCTGACAGCAGCATAAAATTCCATCGTGTACAAATACCACATCTTGTTGATCCATTCATCAACTGAGGGACATCTGGGTTGGTTCCATATCTTTGCTATGGTAAATAGTGCTGCAATGAACATTGTTGTGCTAGTGGATTTAGTATGTCCTTGTTTCTGGACAATTGGGTAAATACCAAATAGTGGAATTACTGGGTCATAGGGGAGTTCTATGTTTAGTCTTTTGAGGAACCTCCATACTGCTTTCCATAGTGGCTGAAGGAGTTTGCACTCCCACCAACAGTGTAGTAGTGATCCCTCATGGGCACATCCCCTCCAGCATCTGTTGTTATTAGTTTTCTTGATCCTGGCCATTCTAACTGAAGTGAGGTAGAATCTTAGAGTTGTTTTGATTTACATTTATTTGATGACCAGAAATGTCCAGCATTTCTTCATGTATCTATAGGCCATTTTTGTTTCCTCTTCAGAGAAGACTTAAGGAAAGTGAAGAGGTATGAATGGAACAAAGTATTGGAAGCAAAGCATTACTGAGAGAAAATAAAGATGTACTTATTTCATTATAATTTCACTGCTGCATATAAAATCAGCTTCTCTCTTATAGATTTTTTTATTGTTATTGTGGAGTTGATATTCAGAGGGGTTAGAATTACATGACTTAAATAATGAGTAACTAGTACAAATCTTTTTACATGTCTCTCTTTTCATTGCTTTCTCCTGAATTTTCCCTCTCAACCTTTCCACATATTGCCAAGTGAGAACCACTGTCATATTTGTTCACCATTGTTCCACTAATTCTGTTCCCTCTTTTACCCTCCCAAACACAAACAAACAAACAAACAAGGCAAAAGGAAAAGAAAACAATAATAAGAGCAACTAAACAATGTCTCTTGTTTCCTTTCATTGGACTTCATTCCATAGTATATTATTTTGTATGATCATATGCACACAGCTATTGTCACACTGAAATTTGAAAAGATATTTTACTATACAAAGCTAGAAATAAGATTCATATATAGTTATTTTGATGTATTGTCTTAATATAAGAAGTCTCTTTTATCAGAAAAGGAAGAAATATGTTTTTCTGTGAAAATTTTAAGATACTTTATATTCTTTGTTCATTTCATGTTATGACCCTACTTTCTATCTTCACCTTTACTATTTTATTTTTTTCAGTATTATCATTATTTCATGTTTACAGCTCATCATTCTTATGTCTCCTTTCTTTCATGGGTGATTTCTCTTTCATGTAAGCTCCAGCTGTTAATTTTCTGTCAGAAGCCTTGGTTTTTTCTTCTTTTAGCTTTAGTTTAATATAATTTGCATATTTTAATTCATTAATCAGCAAAGTTAATCCCAATATTAATTTACCTTTCCTCCCCTTAACTTAGTATGTCAGGTATGCACCACACATGTAGCCACACATGTAGGTTGAGACTGTATCTAGCTAATATTTTTCCCCAGGTCAGTCTTGAAACAGAATCCTTTTATCTCTTCCTCCAGATTAGCTAATATTACAAACTTGAGCCGCCACACTGCTTGCTAGCTGTCTTAAAGGTCCTTAGTCCTCATGATGATATATTGTGCATATAAGATTCAGTGAGAAGGCATATATTATGTGCTAAAATGATTCAGCTATAGAGGATGACAGCCTAAAATATGTATAAGTCATATAGAAGGGTAACCATTTTAATTTTAATGAGCTCTAATGTATCCCTTTTTGTTGTACTTACAGAGATTACTCTTTGGTGACATACCTAAAAGCATCTTACCAACCTCTACCTGCTCCAGCTCTCTTATCTTACATTTAAATCTACATTATTTTCAGTTACCCTTATCAAGTATAAAGCACGAGGTTTAGGGTACATTTTGGGGGGGTTATATTCATGTCTTTATGTATATATGCAATATATGCAAAAAATTGATTGGAACTATATAAATGTTATGTATAGGTGATATATCCAGCATTTTGAGAATTTATATATCAATGGTAACATATATGTATGTATTTATAGGAATATATGTAAAAATATAAATGTGTATTATAAATATCCAATTTGTACATTATGATTCATTTAAAAGGCTCTCGCACTGCAGCTTTGTGAAAAAATGATATCCCATATGGAGCTACTTCCAAATTCTTTGCCCCTTTCATCCATGTGTCTGTCACAATGACAAAAAACACATTCTTGATAGTAACACCTAAATATTAAATTTAGAATACTGCATTACACATGGGCCTGCCAGAGGTGAGAACCACTGTATGGACTCACTGTGTTCCCACTAGGTAAACTCATAGAGATCCATGAAAAAGCACCACAGAAAATGGTACTGAAGCAGTGGGAACAAGCTGTTTGTCCAGGAAGCTTTGGAAATGTTTTTGACTAGAGTGCCTGAAGTTGAGACAAAAATTAAACAAGGAAAGATGAGTTTCTCGCTTTGTGAAATGTGAAAACATCCAGGGTACAATCATCTCTGTTACAAAGAAAAATAGCTAAAATTAATGAAAAATTTCCAGAGAACCCAGAATTTGTCAACAAATTAGGTTATGAAGATGATTGACTGACCAAGCTATATGGAGTCGCCCTTTGGTACTAAACCTAATGAGTGGAGAAGGACGTGACAAATGTAGAAAATCTACTGAGCAGAGAAAATAGCCCCCTACATAACCTAGTGTAAACTTGATTTATCCAGTACAGTTGTATTGTTAGTGGTAAACATGATTTAAAATAGCAATATTTAGTAGTAGTCCTAGAGAATGTTACTGCTTCTAACATGACTATTGGAAGAAGAAAATGACTGCAGTTAAATACTTTATCCATCTTTTCCTCAATCTTCTATTATATATGGACTAAACTCCAACATCTACAGTTCACAAAAGTATCTATACTGCAAATTAGTTCTTAGTAGCTAGGGTGTTCATGGCACAAGACTGAAATCCTAGCTATGTAAGGGACTTCTGAGAACTAAGGATTACAATTCAATTCTAAGTATTGCCTCTGTAGAATAGTCCAAGACTTTAAATCTCAAAATTCCAGACTGGTAGCATGACTTAAATGAATAGTCAGACATGAACAAAGTGCTGAAAAACTGAGTGTAAAATTAAGACCCTGAGTTTAAGCCCTGGTATAGGCAAATGGACACATATAGTAAAACTGTTTACTAAGTTACAAAATTGAAAAACAGCATGTTTTCTTAAGGTATGTACATCATAACATGTAGGCCTGGGGATACAGTTTAGAGGTAGTGCTCTTACCTAGCATTCTGTTTTTTTTATGTATTTTAATTGTAATTAAGAGAAGGATTACATTATATTCACCAGAAAAATGGTGCATTACTTCACATACATTGATACTCTTTCCCATGTCATGGTCCCCATTTCCCTGCCCCTATCTTTGCCCAGGATGGTTGCTTCTTTGAAGATTAGTTTTGGAGTGATGCAATTTTTTGAGCTGTTGATATATATTAGATATGAGGCCTTTGTTCATTGTATGGAGAGTGAAGATTTTCTCCCACTCTGAAGGCTTTCTAGTTAATTTGCTAACTATGTCCTTTGCCAAACAGAAGCTTTGCAGTTTAATTCAGTCCCATTTATCCATACTTTCTCTGATTTGTTGTGTTTCTTGGTACTTATGAAGTTTCGACTTGTGCCACGGAGACCTAGTGTATCTCCTATTCTTTCTTATAAAATTTTCAGTTTTAAAACTTTATGCCAACAAATTTGAGAATCTAGAAGAAAAGCATGAGTTTCTAGCCAATATTAACATACCCACACGAAAACAAGAAGACCTAATCCAACTAAATAGACCTATTTCAAGCACTGAAATAGAAATGGCAATAAGAGACCTTCCATCCAAGAAAATCCCAGGGCCAGATGGACTCACAGCTGAATTCTATAAGGTCTTCAAAACACAGCTCACACCAATACTCCTCAAGCTCTTCAACAAAATTGAAAATGAACACTCTTTACCAAACTCATTCTATGAAGCCCAGTATAACCCTCATCCCCAAACCAGATAGAGACTCATCAAAGAAAGAGAACTATAGACCTATTTCTTTGATGAACATTGATGCAAAACTTCTCAACAAAATACTGGCCAACCGTCTACAACAACTCATCAAAAAAATTATACACTATGATCAAACAGGATTCATCACAGGGAGGAAAACCTAGTTCAACATATGCAAATCAATTAAGATAATTCAACACATCAACAGGAGCAAGGACAAAAATCACATGATTGTCTCAATAGATGCAGAAAAGGCATTTGACAAGATCCAACACCCCTTTGTGTTAAAAGCTCTGGAGAAACTAGGAATCCATGGAACATTCCTCAAGATAATAAAGACTGTGTATGACAAACCCACAGCTGGTATTATACTTAATGGCGAAAAGCTAAAGCCATTCCCTCTAAAATCAGGAATGAGACAAGGATGCCCACTGTCTCCACTCCTCTTTGACATAGTATTAGAATTCCTAGCCAGAGCAACAAGGCAAGAAGCAAGCATAAAGGGGATCCAAATAGGGAAAGAGGAAGTAAAACTTTCTCTCTTTGCAGATGACATGATTCTGTATTTAAAGAATCCTATAGACTCCACTCCCAAGCTCCTTGAGCTGATTCAAAACTTTGGAAGGGTAGCAGGCTATAAAATTAACCCTCAAAAATCAACTGCCTTCTTCTATGCCAACAGTGAGAGGAATGAGGCAATAATCAGGAAAGCAACTCCTTTTGCAATAGCTTCAAAGAAAGTAAAGTACCTAGGAATTAGCTTAACTAAGAATATAAAGGACCTTTTTGATGAAAACTTTAAAACCCTGACAAAGGACATTAAAGCAGAACTGAGGAAATGGAAAATCCTCCCATGCTCCTGGATTGGAAGAATCAACATCATGAAAATGGCAATCTTGCCAAGGGCTATCTACAAATTCAACGCAATACCCATCAATATCCCAATGGCATTCTTTAAAGAAATAGAAGAGGCAATCCAAAATTTCATATGGAATAATAAAAGACCCTGTATAGTAAAAACACTTCTTAGCAGAAAGAGGAATTTCAATACCAAACTTTGGACTCTATTACAGAGCTATAGTGACCAAAACAGCTTGGTACTGGCACAAGAAAAGGCCTGAAGACCAATGGAATAGAACTGAGGACCCAGATATTAAACCACAGACCTATGGCCATCTAATCTTTGATAAGGAAGCCAAAAAAAATAGAATGGAAGAAAGACAGCCTCTTCAACCAGTTGTGCTGGCAGAACTGGTTAAGCACCTGCAGAAAACTAAAGTTGGATCCTTCTTTGTCACCCTGCACCAGTATTAACTTTAATTTCATTTCTCTTGAATTTATTGCCAATGTGTATAAATTTTGATTTTTCTAAATTGAATTCTGTCTTCTCATTTGTTTCAGTTAATAGGTCTAATATTCTTCTGAGATTTTTGTAAGTTTGTACCATCATAAAATGTTTTTAAAGAAGACACATCTATGAAAAACACTATATATCCATAAAATGATTCATATCATATCTTTAAAAAAATCCTAATGCTTTACCTATTCAAATAAAACACAATGCTGGAGTGACCTTTCAATTCAATTATGTTTACTTCTGAATTGAAAAGCAAAAACATCAAAATATTCAGGGTTATTTTCACATATTCATAATCCTTTGTATCATATATACTGGAGAGAATTCCAGTGGGGTAACTCCTCTGAACAAGTAAACTACAGTTGAACAAAATGAATATTAGGAAGCTGGAACTGTACTGGGCTTGGTGGGGAGTGCTGAGGTGGAGATGAGGGAGGTAGATAAATAAACAGAAGAGGGTACATAAGTGAATATGCATCCAGATAACTTGAGAAGATTAGTGGGTTTGGTAGATGGGGAAAAATGATGAAAGGAATGACACTGAACTTACAAATGTGCACAGAATTTACAAAGCACATGTTAAGTGGGACCACTTGGTATAAATAAGTAAATGAGTAAAAATTAATTTTCCTTCAAAATTTAATAAAGTGATTATACTTTAGAAGGAATGAAAAGCATTTCATTCAAAAAAAAACAGAAAATAGATTTTTATAATTTTAATTTCAAGTTTTCCTTTGTACCATACTTACTCATATCAGTACTATTTTATTTCTAGGAAAAAGTCATTTTTAAAGTAATTTATTACCAATAATTATATAATAAGTAATGATGAGATAACTTAATTTTAGATCATTCAGCCACTGAGAAAACAGTCTAGCTAATGCAAAGCTATCATTCTGCTAAGAAACTCAAACATAGTATAAAAGTGTACAGAGAACCCTGAGATTGTATGAAAGAAAATGGCCATATCTGATACTCTAGATACTCCAGTCTTTCATTGGTTCAAAGAAAATCCTTAATGGTGGCCTCATGTAGACCTGTGAGGCTAGAGGAATCTTTCTTGAATTCCTGACTGTAGCAACTGTGAGAAAAATGTGGCTTAGGTTTTTAAATTTTAATTCTACACAAGTTCACTATAAAATAATATCTTCTAGTACACTATTTGCTAACTAATTTAAAAGTATTAATTGCATGATAGATTTACAAATGTAAACACTTGTAATTTGTGTGTATATGTGAAAATGAGCTAAGTGCTAATATTTGCATACTATTTATTCATTGAATGTGTCAGGCATTCTAGACATTAGTGACATGAATGGAAATTTATCATCAGTTATTTGTATTTAACCCTACAAATTTTATACACAGAGGCAGACATAGATTATAGACAGACAGACAGACAGACAGATGATAGAGGTTTTACATTTTACAGCTATCACTAGAAGGAATGCCCACTCCTATTACTGGAATTCATGGAAGAAAAATATCCTTGAATGTTTGCATAGAATGTTTGAGGAATGTGGAACTAACAAAGAAATGCAGTGCATTTGTAAGTGGAGAGCATATAATTGGACACCAGAGAGAACCAGTAACATAAGCCATGAGTTTATGTGTATGGCATGTATTACCACAATCAGTTGATTGAAGCAGAGCATTACTAACTAGTAGCTACCAGAGGAACACTCTAATATCTGCAAAAGGTAATGCTAAAGATCTGATTAGACACACGAATGCTCAGAAATCATAATGGTGTTTTGAATGATGTTCAAGGAGATGGATGGTTGATGGAGACCAGCAAGGCTTAGCAAACCTTAGAGGAATGCCTGTGAGGGAAGGAAAATCTCAACTACAGATGATGGATACTGATACAATAATCAATTCCTTGATTTAGATAGGAAAACAAGAAAGAGAAAAACTGTAAAAAAATACATTTAAAAATGCTTTACAGAGGCCAGGAGCATAGTCTAGTTGGTCGAGTGCTTGCCTAGTATGCATGAAGTTCTGGATTTGATTTCTTGGTACCACATACACAGAAGAAGCCAGAAGTGGTGCAGTGGCTCAAGTGGTAGAGCACTAGATATAAGTGAATGTGTCCAAGGACAGTGCCCAGGCCCTGATTTCAAACCCCTGGCTGACAAAAAAAATGCTTTACAAAGGCCAATTGTATCTGTTAAAAAGGGAAGACTGTACTATGCATGTAACAGTTATTTCAACTGATGAGAATGTAACTCATTACAGAGTCACAAAAATCTAAGAACAAAATAACACTTCCTCAATTTTCTAAAGAGTGTCTACACGACAAATGTCCTTAAATTTTTTTTGTCAGTCCTGGGGTTTGAACTCAGGGCATAGGTACTATTCTGGAACTTTTATGCTCAAGGGTAGTGCTCCCACTTTGAGCCACACCTTCACTTCACGGTGTTTTTAGGTGGCTAATTGGAGGTAAGAGTCTCATGGACTTTACT
The DNA here is from genome assembly GCF_031878675.1 of Megascapheus bottae. Lineage (NCBI taxonomy): Eukaryota > Metazoa > Chordata > Mammalia > Rodentia > Geomyidae > Megascapheus > Megascapheus bottae. The sequence goes on from NC_143517.1 coordinate 3,590,727, forward strand.
GCCAGGGCTGACTTTGAATTGTGATTCTTTCATCTGAACTTCCTGAATGGCTAGGTTTATAGGCATGAGCCACTAGAATCAGGTAAATATTCTATTAATTAGTGAAAGATTAGAAAAAGGAAAAGATATTTAAAACCATTCTGGAAAGTTTAGCCAACACAATAAGAGAAGAAAAATAAATGAAGGGCAATATTTGAAAAGAAAATATTGCTCTATCTTATAGATTGCATAATTCTCTACCTAAAAATTACAAATAATCTGCCATAAACATCTTTATATAACTAATAAGTTTATTCAGGAATATATAATGCATCATTGTACAACAAAATGACAGTTTAGGCAACAAATGCAGTAGAAATAATTAAATATATCTAGACAAAAACAAAAGAAAACTCCTCCTAATTTTTTCATATATTTTATTGTAAGGAATAGAAGGATTAAATTATATTTGCCAGATAGGAGGTGCATTAATTCACATACATTGATACCCTTTCTCATGTCTTGGTCCCCGTCTCCCTTCCCCCCACCCCGACCCCTCATCTTTTTTAAAACAGGTTAACAGTAGCTAAAATCATTAACTATGTAGCTCAGTGGTGATAAAATGTCCAACTAAGAACTTAATGCAACAATTTCCATTTTGAAAATGAGAAAAAGGCATTTCAAAAAAGACTCTACATGTGATAAATAAATAAATGGAAGTATAGTCAAGCTCAGTTGCCAAGAATCAATGTGTACTAAGACCATCAGGAGATATCATGACACACAGAATGCCAATGGCCCACTTCTGTAATTGTGGCTTGAGACCAGGTTGGGCAGAAAAGGGCATGAGGTTCTATCTCCAGTTAAACAACAAAGTGGTAGGGCTGGAGCCATGGGCCAATTGGTACAGCACCAGTCAAACAAGTGAGGCCCTTATTTCAAATTTTAGTACCTTCCTCCCAAATGATGACAATACCATGAGATAGAAGGTATATGGAAAAACAGTCTTCTCCCTTAATATTACTGTTAACACTACAGAACTTTAAAGTCATATAGAAATGTATTTCTCAGTTGTAGAAGTTTTGAAATCCAGATTTAAGGCACTGGAGGATTCAGAGTCTCGTGATGCTCTACCTGGCTCATATAGTACCTTGTAGCTGCGTTCTCCCAAGGTAGAAGGGACAAGAGTGTTTTCTCAGGCCTCTGGTAAGAGTGGTGATTCTTCTAACAATGCTTCTGTTCTTATGACCTCATCACTTTCAAGGCAAGAATTCTAACAGATGAGCTTTAGAAAGGTACAACATAGAACATGGCATCTAGAAAGAATGTTACATTTGCTATGGCTTCTCTATGACATAGAACTAATATTTTTCTTCATCAGCATGGAGAAATGCTTGATAAAAATATTGAAATAGAGATATTACCTCCCCTTGGGTTCAAGGCTTGGAATTTACTCTTCCAGATGAGAATAGTAGTCTCTTCCTGGAAAGCCCAGTAAGTATATATTCACTGAGAGTCTCTATTTGTTTTGTTTCTAATTTTTTAATTACAACTCAACAAGTTTCTCAACTGATACCTATTCATAGTCCTATAAGAATTGAGGGTACAGGAACCAACAGGAAGAGTCCCAAAGCTCTGGAAATTGGCATGGCTATATCTAGTGATTACCATCATTCAACTGGGTAGCACATGTATTCTGCCAACACTTAGGTTCATTTTCAAGAAGGGAATTTCAGAGATTTCACAGTATAACTTATAGTATTGGATTTCATTCATATGTTTAATGAATTTTAATTTATCATTTTAATTGATACAAATATTTCTGTGGACCATATCTTAGGCAACATAATAAAGAACAAACATGATGGAACTAAAGTACTTTGCTTAAAGTTCTTCTGGCAATTAATAGATGCAATCATTGCAACTAAAAGGGACTGTAGTGTCTCACATCTATACTCTTAACTACTTAAGGGGGCTGAGATCTCAAATGGTTCAAAGCCAGCTAAAGCACAAAACAATGACATTCTTATCTCTAATTATCCAGTAAAAAGCCAGAATTAGAAAGGTGGTTCAACTGGTAGAATGCCAACTGTGAGCCAAAGCCAAGCTGTAAATGATTATATATATATATATATGGTCTACTTAGGGCCACATTTCAGTTGCGGATTTTTTTTTGGAGGTTTGTGTTTTTTTGTTTTTTTTCTTTGTTTGTTTTTGGTACTAGTTCTGGGGCTTCTACACAAAGCCTGGGGTTTATCCCTAAGCTTTTGTGCTCGAGGCTTCTGCTCAATTTACCACTTCAGCCATAGCTCCACTTGTAGTTTTCTGTGGATAATTGGAGCTAAGAATTCCATGTACTTTCCAGTCCATGCTGATTCAAACCCCAGTCCCCTAGATCTTAACTTCCCGAGCAGCTAGGTTATAGCCCAAGCCATGAGCACTTGCCTGAGGATTTGGTTTCTGAGATGTTCCTTGAGTGTAAATTGAAGAGCAAAAATGTGTGATAAGCCTATGTTAAAAACCAATATTATTGACTGTGAATTCTCTGTTAATAAATCAATACACTCCATATCAAAATAAGTAATTAAAATCAGAAAGCAGGTTGTGTTTTCATTAGTTTTGAAGAATAGTTGTTATTTATTATGACAAGAGGTCAGGATGAACTAAACTCTCTATTTCCCTTAAAGCTATAACTTTTGTTCAGTACCCACTAACTCAATGTTTTCAATGACTTTATAACATAATTATCACAACTAATGAGATTTAACTGAGTGTATGTAAGTACTTGAATTCTGCAGATCACTCCTAGACCCATTATTTTTTCATATATTTATTATTGTAATTAAAGAAGGGTTACATTATATTTGCCAAATAGAAGGTGCATTAATTCACGTACATTGATACCCTTTCTCATGTCTTGGGCCCATTTCCCTCCCCCCCACGCCACCCCTCATCTTGTTTCCCTCCCTTCCCTATCCAATTTCAAATAACCAAATACAAATATATCCAATATATCAGATAACAAAGTAAGATACTGTAACAATATGAGATAATCAAGGGATAGCAAAAGAGATGAGAGATAACATAGTACGTTAAGGACAACAATCACTCATTATATGATAGAGATCCATCAAAGAAAGAGAACTATAGACCTATTTCTTTGATGAACATCGATGCAAAACTTCCCAACAAATTACTGGCCAACAGTCTACAAAAACTCATCAAAAAAATTATACACTATGATCAAACAGGATTCATCACAGGGAGGAAAACCTAGTTCAACATATGCAAATCAATTAAGATAATTCAACACATCAACAGGAGCAAGGACAAAAATCACATGATTGTCTCAATAGATGCAGAAAAGGCATTTGACAAGATCCAACACCCCTTTATCTTAAAAGCTCTGGAGAAACTAGGAATCCATGGAACATTCCTCAAGATAATAAAAGCTGTGTATGACAAACCCACAGCTGGTATTATACTTAATGGCGAAAAGCTAAAGCCATTCCCTCTAAAATCAGGAACGAGACAAGGATGCCCACTGTCTCCACTCCTCTTTGACATAGTATTAGAATTCCTAGCCAGAGCAATAAGGCAAGAAGCAAGCATAAAGGGGATCCAAATAGGGAAAGAGGAAGTAAAACTTTCTCTCTTTGCAGATACATGATTCTGTATTTAAAGAATCCTATAGACTCCACTCCCAAGCTCCTTGAGCTGATTCAAAGTCTCCGCCGGGGTCTCCGCCAGGGAAACACGATTGTCCTCTGTCATGATGCATCCCACAGCATGTTTTAGAGCCATCTGCATCGTTAGTCTAGACAGTGCAACCAACCTGCCTGGAAATTACAGAGTGAGAGAGTGGGCCTGTAGAAAACAGATGTTTCCTAACTTCAGGTATCTTGAAAAAGATAACCTCTAACCAAACTTAACTCTGGATTTTGGTTTGATCCCTCTGTACTGTAAAGATAAAAGAGAACTGAGGATAATGAACTAAGTCAAAAATAAACTCAAGAGCCTGGTAAGATGGCTCACACCTCAGTGACTCAGGAGGTTGAGATCTGAAGATCACGGTTCAAAGCCAGCCTGGATACTAAAGCCCTAGAAACTGTTATCACCAATTGACCACTAGAAAACCAGAAGTGGCACTGAGTTTCAAGTCCCACTACTGCCCTCCCAAAAAAGAAAAGTTCATTAAGTTAAAAAAAAAAAACTTTGGAAGGGTAGCAGGCTATAAAATTAACCCTCAAAAATCAACTGCCTTCCTCTACACCAACAGTGAAAGGAATGAGGCAATAATCAGGAAAGCAACTCCTTTTGCAATAGCTTCAAAGAAAATAAAGTACCTAGGACTTACCTTAACTAAGAATGTGAAGGAATAATAAAAGACCCTGTATAGCAAAAACACTTCTTAGTAGAAAGAACATCGCAGGAGGAATTTCAATACCAAACTTTAGACTCTATTACAGAGCTATAGTGACCAAAACAGCTTGGTACTAGCACAAGAACAGGCCTGAAGACCAATGGAATAGAACTGAAGACCCAGATATTAACCCACAGACCTATGGCCATCTAATCTTTGACAAGGGAGCCAAAAAAATAGAATGGAAGAAAGACAGCCTTGTAGACCCTTTTATACTTCAAGTTTTAATTTGGTAATGACCAAGATGAATTCAGGCACTTCCTGACTGTCTATATACAAAGAGTTAGATTGTAGATATTTACTTACGAAGCTAAAAATAAGAATGTCTCCTAAGTTGTGGAACCACTTGTCCAAATCAGTATTGTCCATCTGAAGATTCTAATGGGCAGATTCAAGCTTCTTTCCTCAAAGTAGAAAGACTGCTACAACGAACCCAAGGACCACTGCCATTATCCCAAACATATATTAAATGAAAAGCCCTTGTCAGGAGTTGAGCATCACTTCAATAGATGACACTTGAAGAATCCCATTCTTCATTTATTATATCAAGAATTAGTTGGATGATCCGAAATACTGAATGACTGTTTTAGGAAAAAAATCATTACATCTGAAGATTACCACATCTGAGAAGTGTTTGTAGAGGTTTAACTTCCTCCCCCACCCTCTCCCACTCTGTCCCCTCCCCTCCTCCCTCCCCTTCCACCTCCCATTCTCTCTCTCTCTCTCTCTCTCTCTCTCTCTCTCTCTCTCTCTCTCTCTCTCTCTCTCTCTCTCTCTCTCTCTCTCTTTCTCTCTCTCTCTCTCCTCCCTCCTGACCTCTACTCACAGATAGGATGGGATATATTCGCTGATCCTCACACTCATTAATGTGTCTTTCTCTGGTCTGGCTGAATGAAAGGTGAAAGGCTGAGGATGCTCAGTGTCTCTCCTCATCTCTAGAGTTATTAGTGCCTTTTCTTCCTGCATGAGTTACATGAATACAGAGTATGGGCTTTTTCTTCACTGGAAAATACTTTCTGCTAAGAAGTCTGCAGGTGCTACCTTCATCCCCATTTCCTAACTAGAGGGAAACAATTTATTTCTTGTTTTCTCACTTTAAATCATCCATCTCTTATCTGTGTTTCCTTTTATGCTAGAGAGGTTTCTTTTTTCCTTTGTTTTGTTTCCCCCTCCCATAGATTGTCAAAACAACTTTCAGTGTCAATGTACAATATACAGCTTGGAGTGACTTTTATCATCAACTCAAAACATTTGGCATCATTTCACTTTTGACTATTTAGTTTTGCTGTTATTCAAACATAATACCTGCACATCATTGGGAGCTCACGCCTGTAATCCTAGCTGCTCAGGATGATGAGATCTGAGGATGGCAGTTCAAAGCTATCCCAGGCATGAAAGTTGGTGAGACTCTTATCTCCAATTAACCACCAGAAAACTGGAAGTGGTGCTGTGGTTCAGGAGGAAGAGCAGTAGCCTTGAGCTTAAAAGCTCAGGGACAGCACCCAGACCCAGAGTTCAAACCCCAGAACTGACCAAGGAAAAAACAAAAAGAACATCTGTGTATGATTGTAGGGCTCAATATGGTAATTAAATGTGTGTGTACCATGTTTGGCTAGCTAATCAGGGCAATGAGCCTTTCACCTCCCTGGAATCAAAAACATTCCTGTAAGCTGGCAATCTTTTTGACACATCATAGACTGTATTAGCATACAATTACTATACCAGGTGAAGGAAGGGCAGAACACAATTCTTCCTCTCTCACCTCTTGAGTTAGTGTCCCTTGTTGATCTTATCACCAACACTTTAGTCACTCTAGTGTCCACCATTGTAGGCGGTTTTTCAGCTAATGAGAATCCATCTAATTAAGGAAAAAGATAGTACAAAGTGATGAACTCATTGTTTTCAGTCTTATTGCTTGAGATCTTTATTCTTGGATATGTTGAGAATACAAAGCCAATGCCATTTCAAACTTACCATTTGCAAAATTTACTTTTCTTGTTTATTTTCTCTTCATATCTTAGGAATTTTTCCTCATAAGTCATGTGTTTGGCTTGCTGTTTATTTGTCCATCTGTGATTAGCATGTGTGCTCTCTCTATTTGAGCAGGTGTGTGTGTGTGTGTGTGTGTGTGTGTGTGTGTGTGTGTGTGTGTGTGTGTTCATCTCTAGAGGAATCAGAATCTGATCTTAGATTTCAAGCTAAAGGTGCAATGATTTCCTCCCTATGAATGAGTCTTTGAGAGGTCATTGTTGAAAGAGAGCTGACTGCGAGTCTTAGCTCTTGCTTTTCCAGTTTGCCTCAGGTAGGACTGGGTTTGCTTTCCTCTGTCTTGTAAACCTCCCCTCCCTTTATCCACCTCTTCTTTCACCCCCAGCACACACCTTCTCTGACCTCTATCTACCATGTACTGCTCCACTCAGGTCAACACATAGGAGAGAAGAGAAAATTGTTGTGTTCTTAAGTTCCATTTTTTTTCAGTTAGCATAATGTTCTTCAGTTCCATCAGTTTTGGCACAAATGCCATGTTTTATTTATTTATTCATTCATTTATTTTTTTATCCATCTATTTATTGTCAGTTCTGGGGCTTGAACGCAGGGCCTGGGCACTGTCCTTGAGCTTTCTGAAGGTTAGCACCCTACCACTTGAGTCATACAACTACTTCCAGCTTTTTCTGTGTGCTACCAAGGCATCAAACCCAGGATTTCACAAATGCTAGGCAAGCACTATATCACCAGGCCACACTCCCAGGCCTTTATTTATGGCATAATAATTCTCCATTTTGTGAACTCCTTCTGACCCAGAGTAAACAAAGCTCTGATTGCATGGTGATTGCTGACTCTCCTGATTTCTGATGTTGATGATGATTTTATTGTCAAAGTTTTCCTTTGATATTACCTTGGAATGGTTAGAAGTTTTCTAAGTATGTAAAAAAATTTCCTTCTTTCTAACAAAAATGTAATGGTCACAGTACTTAGGTACTTTGATCATCCAGTGCTTCATATGTTAAAATCTCAAGTGACCCATTTGTCTCAAGTACTTTGCTGAAATCTTAATGGATAAACTCCTTTTCTGCTTTCCTTCTTGTTTCTTGATATCCCATTTTCTGATTTACCGCTTAATAGGTATAAGAAAGAATAAAATAAGCAGATAAAAATAAGGATAAAATATACTGTAAATTATTTTTTTTAATATTGGAAAATTATATTAGAAGCCTGCACCTACTACCTGTTGAATGTAACTATAACCCCTTTATACATTACCCCGACAATAAAAGTAAGATAAAAAGAAACAAAAAAATAAATATATGTTCCACAGTATCTTGCAGAATTTATATTTCTTTGTTTGTTCAGTGATGTCTGTATAATAAGCCCACTAGAAAAAATGTCTAGGCAGCAACATTTTGCATTATTTTTGCCTGCATTTAACTAAAATCGTATCTGACCCAAAACTGATGAGAACTCTCATAGATATTGATTTCTATTTTTAGATATGATATACAAAATAAATTCATGCTAATGTAATGATATTTCAACTAGTGTCACTCCAGTAAGTCATTTAAGTAAAAGATAATCTGATGAATCAATGCATACATACTTCAAATTTATGTTAGTTTGATGAATGATTTCTCAAATTTACAATTTTGCAAAAGTCATACACATTCAGTCAATGCTATGCTTTCAGTTTCAAAGTTTGTCCTTTCATAGATTTATGGGGCATGATTTCTTCCTCTCTCCAGTCAGTATCAGCAGAAATCTGCATCACCACAGTGCATAGCATTATGAAACAATACCACCACACTCAGCAAAGACACTTGCTGTAGGATGCAGAGTGTTCATTAGATCAGGAACAGTAGTATTATTTTTTAGCTTGTTTTTATTTATGACAGATTTCTAAGACATCAGCTTATTATAACTAAGAAGCATCTGTACTTGAAAAGATGTGTTTAGTATGTTTGTCTTCTTTGTATCGGAACTTTCTAAGGTCCCCAAATATATTTAGCATTGCAAGGTCAATAACTCTTTCAATAGCTACATTAATGAAAAACCTGCACTCTCTTATAAGGTAAACATCTGTGTTAAAAAGCAGTAAGAAATCCCTCTCCTCATACATGCAAATGCTTTGCCTTTTTAAGATGTTTGTTTCACTAAATGAAATAAATTATTCAATGCCTATTTGTTGCTTGACTTTGTTAATCACATTCATTATATGTGTGGTTTTATAGAGATTCCCTAGAGTTACGCCAAGGTATATATTCTAATCATTAAAGAGAACTGAGAAATGATTTTTCTCCACTCATCCTAACAACATGAAAAAAGATACCCTGAAGACCTGTCTCTAAAAAGTAACCAAAATTGAGTTTCATGCACTACAGATTTGTTATGATGACTGGCTTTTTTAAAATAGTAAATAAATAAGTGAAAGAGAAATCAGAGTTTGAAAGCAGAATCTCAAAGTCCAAATTCAGCATTCCTCAAATATGTTCCTTCAGTAAGGAACTAAAATGATACCAAATACTATTTATTTCATACCTCGGAAAGTATTTTTTCAGTGGAAAATTCCAAAACCCATCCCCTCAAAAAGCATTTGAATTACATTACTCAGCAGTTAAAAATCAAACTCAAAGTCAGGTGCAGGTGGCTCATGCCTATAATGCTAGCTACTGAGGAGGCTGAGATCTGAGAATCATAAGTCAGCCTACATGGGAAAGCCTGTGATATCCTTATCTTTAATAAACAACACAGAAGTGACATCAGAACTGGCCCTGAGGCTCAAGTGATAGAACACTAACCTTGAGCACAAAGAGTAACAGGAATAGTGCCCAGGCCCTGAGTTCAAGTACCAGGATTCTACAGAATTAAAACCCACTAAAAGTAATAAGCTTGACAATTCCACTACTTGGCATTTACCCAATGGTCCAGAAACAGGACATACTAAATCCGCTAGCACAATGATGTTCATTGCAGCACTATTTACCATAACAAAGATATGGAACCAACCCAGATGTCCCTCAGTTGATGAGTGATCAACAAGATGTGGTATTTGTACACAATGGAATTCTATGCTGCTGTCAGAAAGAACTACATCTCCCTATTTGTAAGGAAATGTTAAGACTTAGAAAAAATCATATTAAGTGAAGTAAGCCAGACTCAAAGGAACTTAGGCTTAATGTTTTCCCTCATTTGTCATAATCAGTAGAAACCTTGGGCTCTCCTAGCAGAGATTTGCAATAGAGCAAAACACAAAGTCATACAGTATGACGCTAAATGAAAGGATCTCTAGGATATAGAAACATAAGCCATATAATGAATGATTGTTGTTCTTAAGATACTATGTTATCTCTCATCTCTTTTGCTGTCCTTTGGTTATCTCATATTGTTACAGTATCTCACTTTGTTATCTGATATATCGGATATATTTCTATTTGGTTATTTGAAATTGGATAGGGAAGGGGGAAAACAAGATGAGGGGTGAGAGTGGGGGGGAGGGAAGTGAGGACCAAGACATGAGAAAGGGTATCAATGTATGTGAAGTAATGCACCTTCTATCTGGCGAATACAATGTAACCCTTCTATTAATTACAATAAAAATATACGAAAAAATAATATGCTTGAGAATCAAAAACTACACAATAACTGTGCAAGAAGTATTTTCAGCCATCTTCATTTGTGCCAAATATGATCCCATTTTACCTGTTCTCCTAACCCATAAACTAACTTTATGTCCTGTTTCATAGACACAAAGTTCACAGCCAATTCTTCTCTCTAAAACTTCCCTTTGACATTCTAAAATGTCCTTATTGAGTTTGTCCTATTAAATGTTTAACTGATATTTGATTGCTCTTAAAATTGGTATTCGATGTTATTATTATTCTGTAAGTATACTAGTTAACAATTGTAGAGAAGCCCTTTCATAAAACCCCATGAGACACAGGCTGATAAGATGATTCCCATTTTTTACAAATGTGAAGACTTATTCTCTTTGTTCATATGTGGTGATCCTGCCAGTGAGTGATAGGGCTGGAACCTGATGGTGAAGTGTGAAAGCTTTAGAAATAGCTGCTTCTTAGACATTCCCAACATTCACTCTGCTGTGAACATAAATCTTGTTGTCCTAGGTAATTCCTAATTCATTCAGTGAATGATGCCTCCTCAGAGAACACTGGGGACAAAACAGCTGTAGGTTCTGGAGTCTGCATTGCACCAGCCCATTCTCTGCTCCATTCAGGTTCTTGCTAGTCAGAGAACTCCAGAGAGCTCCACCTACTGACCCACTCTGCTCAGCCTTAGGGGTGAGCTTTGACTCTTTCTTTGCTGAAATCCTTGGAATATGCTGCTAGAATCCCATTAGATGGTGGACACAATCCTAGGTCCTTAGTGATTTCTTTGCTTTCCTCAGTGAGTAGCTCTGCTTACTCTCAGAATAATGGTACCAATCCAAGGCCGAGTCATTCTTTTGTCACTCAACAATTTTATACCACATTGGCCTCCCCCTCAATTTCTATTGTGACATGAGTTTCAGTGAACAACTGACATGATCCTCAGATTAACCATTCTCTGATACTTTCTATTCCACTGTGGCAACAATTTGAATACATTTTTAAATAATTGTATTTAACTTAAGCAGCTAACTTCAAAATTATATATTGTATTCCACCTACATAACATTCTTGAAATAGGAAAAATTAAAATAGAGAGCAGATAATGAACTGGGGTTGGGGTGAGAGCAGGAGAGTAATAAATATAATAACAGTCTTTTATGACAGTGGTAGGGTTTAAACTCTGGGCTTCTTGCTTGCCCAATTGGCATTCTACCACTTGTGCCACATCCCTAGCCCTCTAGCATCATTTTAGAATGATAGAATTGCTCTTTTTTAAAAAGTAGTATTATATGAAACTACACATGTGATAACTCACATTTGTAAGGGATACATAGAAACTACCTCACATTCTGCTGAGCTACAAGGAAGAAAGACTAGAAAAAGAATATTACCAATAACCAACAACCATTTCATATCAGAACCACTTAATTTTAAGCCTGACAATCTCAATTATTAAGATGCAGAAATAAAGTGTATTAAGATTTGTGAAACAAAGGAAATGTACCAATATCTACTTGCCTCCCTACCAATATATACTTGCTTTCTCAAAAATCATTTAAAGCAAATGTATCTTGGGATACACTGAACAAGCCAAGCAAAAGCATAAAGCTCTGAGTTCAACCCAATCCAAGCGTGTATGCACACACACACAGGCACACTCAAGTGAGCATATACATATACACATATGCACCCACACACAAAAGTAGTTACTGCAAATTAAATAACAGAGATGGGGGAATACCTCAAGTTTTAGCATGATTGCCTTTCACACACACTGGGTTAAATCCCCACTGTGGCATAAATTCATACATATATATGGGATGCAACTTCTAGAACTATTATCTGGCTGGACTTAGTTGCTATTAATAGGGAAGCACTTTCAAATGAGGAAGTCACATACTTTTGAAAAATTCACTACTTTCTGATCAAGATATACCATATAGTGGGCTATAAAATGAATATTCATCAATCCAGATTGATACAGATTTTGAATTTATATATTGGTGTGGATTAATATTGATATGGACTAAAATATCTAATGAAGTAGAAGTAGTTCAAAATTTCATATGGAATAATAATAGACCCCAAATAGGAGAAACAATTCTTAGCAGGAAGAATAGTGCTGGAGGAATATCAATAATAAACTTCATAGTAATAGAAACAGCTTGGTACTGGCATAAGAACAGGCCTGAAGACCAATGGAGTAGAACTCAAGACCCAGAAAGGAGCCCACAGACCAACGAACACCTAATTTTTTCATAAGGCAGCCAAAAATATAGGATGGAAGAAAGACTGCCTCTTCTACACATGGTGCTGGCAAAATTGGTTAAACACCCGTTAAAAACTAAACTTAGATCTTTATATATCAGACTGCAACATAATCATTACCAAATGGATCAAAGACCTCAAAGTAAAAGCAGATACCCTAAAAATATTATAGGAAGGAATAGGAAAAACACAAGGGCTCCTTAGTATGGCTCAAATTTTCTTAATAAAGACCAACAAACACAAGAAATCAAAGAAAGATTGGTCAAAAGGCACTGCATTAAACTGCAGAGCTCCTGCCTGGCAAAGGATATACCTCACAAGATAAATAGAAAGCTCACAGTTTAGGAGACAATTGTCAGTAGCCATATAACAGACAAGGACCTTATATCTATAATATACTCAGAACTCAAAAAAATTAAATGCTCCTCAAACAAATACTCAAAGAAACAACCACTTTAGCCCAGTTTTTAAGGGGAGACTTCTCTGAAGATGAACTATGAATAGCCAAGAGAAACATGAAGGAATGCTCCACATTTCTAGCCATAAAAGAAATCCAAATCACAGATGCACCAATAACAGAAGACTAGGAGGTGGGGGCCACATTTTTCTTTGTTCCTATGGAAACTATTTGTATATTTGTTTTCTGTGGATTTTTATTCACTTTTCCAACATGTTATAAAGAGTGCCCCCTCAATACTGAGCAAGCATTTGTAGCTTGTACAATGTCAGCAAGGACCAGAAGCTTAGTGTTGGGATGTGTTTTGGAAATAAAGTATCCCAAAATAATAAAAAAAATGAAATGCTAATAAAAACAACTCTGAGATTTCACCTCACCCCAGCCATTAACAAAAAATCTAATAACAGAGGCTGGTAGGGATTCAGCCAAAGGGGAATGCTACTACAATGTTGGTGGGAGTGTAAACTTGCCCAGTACTTCCCCAGAAAGCAGTACAGAGGTTCTTCAAAAAATAAACATAGAGCTCCACTATTATCTAGCAATCCTACATCTGTGCATTTACCCAAATGAACACAAACAAAGCCAAAGTAAAGCCACCATAGCAACCATTTTCCTTTTTTTAATATTTTTTTCATATATTTTTATTGTAATTAATAGAAGGGTTACATGATATTTGCCAGATAGATGGTGCATTAATTCCCATACATTGATACCCTTTCACATGTCTTGGTCCCCATTTCCCTCCCCCCCACCCCCACCCTTCATCTTGTTTTCCCCCCTTCCCTATCCAATTTCAAATAACCAAATACAAATATATCCGATATATCAGGTAACAAAGTGAGATACTGTAACAATATGAGATAACCAAGGGACAGCAAAAGAGATGAGAGATAGCATAGTACCTTAAGAACGACAATCATTCATTATATGTTTCTATATCCTAGAGATCCTTTCATATAGCGTCCTACTATATGGCCTTTTGTATCAAGGTTCTGCTCTATTGCAGATCTCTGCTAGGAGAGCCCAAGGTTTCTACTGATTATGTCAAATGAGGGAAACCATTGAGCCTAAGTTCCTTTGAGTCTGGCTTACTTCACTTAATATGATTTTTTCTAAGTCTTTCCATTTCCTAACAAATGGGCGATGTCATTCTTTCTGACAGCAGCATAGAATTCCATTGTGTACAAATACCACATCTTGTTGATCCACTCATCAACTGAAGGACATCTAGGTTGGTTCCATATCTTTGCCATGGTAAATAGTGCTGCAATGAACATTGTTGTGCTGGTGGATTTAGTATGTCTTTGTTTCTGGATGATTGGGTAAATGCCAAGTAGTGGAATTGCTGGGTCATAGAGGAGTTCTATGTTTAGTCTTTTGAGGAACCCCCATACTGCTTTCCATAGTGGTTGAATGAGTTTGCACTGCCACCAACAGTGTAGTAGTGATCCCTCCTGGCCATATCCCCTCCAGCATCTGTTGTTATTACTTTTCTTGATCCTGGCCATTCTAACTGGAAGTGAGGTGGAATCTTAGAGTTGTTTTGATTTGCATTTCTTTATGACCAGAGATGTTGAGCATGTCTTCATGTGTCTATATGTCATTTTTGTTTCTTCTTCAGAGAAGACTCCAAGTCTTTGGCCCATCTTTTAATGGGATGGTTGTTACTTTGGAGATTAGTTTTGGATTGATTCAATTTTTGAGCTCATAACAACCATTTTCATTGCAGCACTGTTTACTACAGCTATGGTATGGAACCAACCCAGATGCTACCTAGTAGATGAATGGATCAAGAAGATGAGGTACAGATATACAATGGCATTCTATACCTCCATCAGAAAGAATGGCATTACCCCATTCATAGGAAATGAAAACATCTGGAAAAAATATATTAAGTGAAGTAAGAAACCCAAAGAAAGGTAGGAAAGTAGGTTGCATGGTTTCCCTCAATTGTAAGAACTAGAATATGTTCATGATATTCTTTTTTTTGTCATGGGGTTAGAACTCTGGGTCTGGTTGCTGTCCCTGAGCTCTTCAGCTCAAGGATATGGACCTACCCCTGGGTGAATTCATGATATTCTGCTTAATACATAGGATCATACAATCAAGTACAACAACTAAACTCCAACATATGGAAACACGAGTTTCTTATGTCCTGTACATAGCTTTTTATGTGTTGTATTTTGTTTTGACTTTTTTCTTTCATTCCTCCTAAATTTCTGTACTTTGTGTCTTACATATAAAATTATTGACCAGGGCTTGGTGGCTCATACCTATAATTTTAGCTACTCAGGAGGCTGAGATCTGAGGATCAAGTTTCAAAGCCAGCCCGGGCACAAAAGGATCTGAAAGTCTTATCTCCAAATAACCTCTAGAAAAACTGGAGCTTGGCTCAAAGGTAGGATGGTAGCCTTGAGCTGAAGAGCTCAGGGACAGTGCCCAGGCCGAGTTCAAGCCCCATGACCCACAAAAAAAACTATTGACTAGGGAAAGGGAACCAAGAAAATATCAGATCAAAGGACAAACTATATAACAAGGACATTCACTTCACTCTTGATTGGATATCAACATTGCAACATGGGGATAGGGGAATAGGAGTTGGTAAGGGGAAAGACTGAAGGATGTGCTAACATTGTTTAAAAACTAATGTAATTCTACATAGCCAACAGACAAGATAAAACGATGCCATTCACAGGAAAGTGGGTGAATCTAGAGGGAATCATGTTGAGTGAGACAAGTCAAGACCAAAAGAACAAAAGGCACATGGTATCCTTAATATGTGGCTATTAGATATAAACAGTACAAGAGTGAGGACTCAATATTTGCATACCTAATGCTATGGAAATGGTATTGGAAATATAAGCACATATTTATAGCACATTTATAGCACATTTTATAGACATAAAAATCTTTGACTATAGACATAGTTTTATTACATAGATTAATATGTATCTGTGACATATAAACCCTCAACCTAATTTTAATTATGTTCTAAAATCTAAGTGCTAGTGATTGTATATAGAGATTACGTTCTTGAATACTTGTTTGTTTAATACGTCATTTGAAATATAATGCAAAAATCAATGTTAATAAATTCTTTAATTAAAAAACTTATGTAATCATTACTTTACTTGAATAACTGTAAGCTCTCTGCTCATCATCTTTTCAATAAAGATAATAAAAATAAAAATGAAAAATGCACTACTTATTAATCAAGGTAGACCATATAATGGACAATAAAACAAATCTAGGTAATGGGGACCAAGACATGTGAAAGGGTATCAATGTATGTGAATTAATGCACCTTCTATTTGGCAAATATCATGTAACCCTTTTATTAATTACAATAAAAATATAAAAAACAAATCTACATTAATCTAGATTATTAATCTATTATTGATATAGTTTTATATTGATATTGACTAAAATACCAATAATTTTAAATTGTAAATAAAGAATATATCCCCAGACCACAATGGTGTGAAATTATATAGTGCATGGAAAGTATCTAGAAAGATACAAAATATATAAAAGTCCAGCAACAAACTTGTATTCAACTCATAAGAAAAGATTTATAATAAATGTTAATTTTAGTTGAATGATAATAAGTAAAACTTAAATAGCTGAATTAAAAAAACATTGAAATAGAAAAGGAGCTACTGAGAAGATGGAAGAAGAAAAGAGGTAAGGGCAGTGAGAGATAAATATGGTAACTATATATTAAATATCATAATGAAACAAAGTATTTTGGTCAACAAATGTGATATATGAAAAGATTTAACATGTATTTAAAAGTATGGACTGGACCTGGAAGCTGGGGCCAATACCTGTCGAGCAAAAAGTCCAGAAGACATCATATAGGCCCGGAGTTCAAACCACAGTGCTAGTTCCCTCAAAAGAAGTCCATTCACACCCAACAAAGGAACAAGTTAGTTCAGGAAAGAGAATACTATCAATATGTTGGTTCGATACAATTGGACATTCATAGGCAAAAAGAAAACTAGATATAGACCATACTCTGCCACATAAATTTACTGGAAAAGGCTTGTATGTATAACCAAGAAACACAAATTTTAGAAGTCCTTAGAAGAAAATAAGAGAAAAATATATTTATAAGAATTCATAGAAAACAAAAACATGAAAACCAAAAACGCCAAAATAAAATGGGAAAATACATGGATGAACACTTTGTCAAAGACAATATAAACTGTAACAAATGAGACCAGGCATGTGGTTCATGTTTGTTGCTCTGGCTACTTAGGAAGTTGAGGTAGATGGGATGGTTTAAGGCCAGACTGAACAAAAGAAAAAAAAAAGTTGAAGGAAGGGAGGGAGGGAGGGAGGGAGGGAGGGAGGGAGAGAGGTAAGGAAAGAAGGAAGCAGAAAAAAGAAAAAAGAAAGAGAACCAAAGGAAAGAATAGAAAAGAAGAAAAGTATTAGCAAGACTCTATCTCAAAGAATAAATAAAACTTAGAGGCTACTTGGGAGCAAAGGCAGAAGCTGCTGGTTTTATGCTGGAAGTAGGCAAAATGTACAAGTTTCCAATTGAAATGTAATTAAAGACAAAATGGCTTGAGATGTAAGGTCATAGAGTAATTACCTAGAATATGCAAGAACCAGAGATCAACACTTCAGTATTGCCAAAAATCAGGAGGTAAGGGGTAATGGCAAATAAGTATATACAAATATTTCCTACACCAAATCATTAGAGAATTGCAAGTTAATATCACAAAAGAATGTCATTACATTATTTCACATTGTTATCTCATATATATATATATATATGCATATTTGGTTATTTGAAGTCGAATAGGGAAGGGAGGAAAATAAGATGAGGGACTGGGGTGGGGAAGGGTAATGAGGACCAAGACCTAAGAAAGGGTATCAGTGTATGTGAAGTAATGACCTTCTATCTGGTGAATATAATGTAACCCTTCTATTATCTACAATAAAAAAATATATGAAAAAAAAGAATGTCATGTCTGTAATCTTAGCTACTCAAGAAGCTGAGATCAGAGGATCACGGTTCAAAGCCAGCCTTGGCACAAAATTCCTGAGACACTTATCTCCAATTAATCACCAGAAAACCGGAAGTGGCGCTGCGGCTCAAGTGGTAAAGAGCTAGCCCTGAGCTGAAGAGTACAGGGATAACTCCCAGGCCCAAAGTTCAAGCCCCATGATGGACAAAAAAAAAAAAATCAACAAAAAAAAACATACTAACAAGTGATTGATGGCAAGGATATGAAACAACAGGAATTTCTGAGACTACAGTACTTTGGAAGATTTGGCAGTTTCTAAATACAAAGGAAATAAACAAAAATAAGCATATAGCCTACAATAAATGTGCTTTCAAGTGTTAACCAAGTGATTTATCAAACCTATTGCTTCTTTAGACCTTAAACCATCTGGTCAAGCAAAGTGTGTTCTGAGATGTATTTCTCAGTAGTAGTGTTGGAATTCTTTCTCTATAAATGATAATGTGATTGCATTATCAGCCCCTATTGGAAAATGTATTGCAGTGGGTTTGCACTTTTATTCCATATTAAATACATATTATATATATGTTTTACACACACATTAAATGTATTACATATTGAAGGATTGACTCACATCCGATTTTCCCCAGATACATACAGATACCCAGGCAAGCAAAGCCACCAAAAACAGACTGCCTGACTCCAGCAGGGAAATCTACCTAAGCCTAGCTGTAAATATCCCATTGTAGGCCCAACCCGGAAGCCACCCCACCTCCCTTGACCCAGTAGCTTTTGCATTATCTTCTGCCCCCCTTGCTTAGACCCCATAAAACCAAGCTCTTGTTCCAGCTCAGACACACACAACATCCAATCCCATGGGAAGGTTTGTGCCCCTCACTGTTCCTTAGTAAAACGTCCTTGCCTGTTGAGGATCGAATCCAGCCTATTCCTTGTCCATATCCTCCATTTTCCCTACATATATTTTTGTTATATTATTTAATATTGTATAAATGTTATGTCTATATGTGTTTACTTTGATATGCAACTATTTAATACTATATAGCTAGTTAAATAGATATAGTAGATATAATAGAGATAGATACAAATAGCTATAGTAAATACTTAATAACTGTCTATTTACAGCACAAGAGATATGTATTATGTGATCAAGAATCTGATTTGGTTGATATTCAAAGAAGTACAGAGAGAAGCATTTAGTGCAAAATGCAGGTCAGCAGGCATTTTATTTTAAATGATTACAAGCATAGAAACTACAATCATTTAACTCACTATTTCTGTTTGCTAATGTATTTCAAATTTACCTTGTGAGTTAATGTCTTATTCAGGTAACATAGAAGGATGTCTTACTCATTAAGTCACATGTGATACAGCTCACAGCACCCTGGGTTCTCACATCACTATGCTCATATAGCATAACTTCTGTTTTCCATTACAGCTTCCACTCAAATCTTATCATTATTTCTCACTTGTTCAGTTTCCCTAATAGACTCCTTGGTGACTAGAGTATAATTCTATTTGGTTCTTTCTCTTGGAGACAAAAATTAAGCAATGAAAGATTCTGTAAAGAAACTGAGATTTGCATTGCTTTTCTTAATGTTCTCAATGGGATATATTGTCATCTTTCATCTATGCTATAGAGAACAACTGCATGAAAATTGCTGCTGCTTATCAATTGATACTATAATTACCTGACATAGAATGAGCTAAGTGGACACTTCATTGTTTGTCAATGGTTGTAAACATCTTCATATTTATGAAGCACTCCAGTTTTTATTGAATTGTTCCCCCCACTGGAAATGTACCCATGCAAAAATCATGACAAGTGATATGCAAATAAAAGCATTAGCAAATACCAATGAAATGACAGAGGTGATACTGATACCGTTATCTGTTTGCATAGTCCAAGTCTTAAATCTTTGTAGGATTCAAAGAGAAATAATGATTCCAAGATGAGGACTTTAATTTCAAAAAGTAAATACTTCTGCCAAATTAACTGTTTAATTTAAATTCAGAAAACATTCACTGAACCTATATCACCACATACCCATTTATTAAATTATTTGTTCTACAGCACTAAAAGAGAAATAGACTAATACTATTTGTCTGGTATGTCATTTTTTGGTATGTCATTTTATGACATATATTAGCCGTAAGAAAATGTTGATTAATTTTGAGACATTTTATTGAAAGATTTACAAGTTTTTCATTCTTTTAAGTTCGCCCGTCCTTGCAAAGTTTACACTTACTGAGTTACAGAAAAATATGGAGTTTAAAATTGGCTAAGTACCTTCCTAAACATACTTTTAAGTTTTGATTTTCCATCTGAAATTTAAATTTCAAGAAGCTCACTAAATAAGTTTCACTGTGCATTTAGAACAAAATCTTATCCACTTACTCAGTTTAGCCCAGCGATTACATCGGTATTTATAATTGTTTTCTAAACATTGCTTCACTGTGCTTAAGCAAAGCCTGGATAGTTCTAGAAGTTCTGAAGACTATGTGATGAGAGACATGCTGGACAATCAAATACAGTTGTTTCAGTGGCCTTTGTATGAAATCAATGCATCCTGGCTTATCTAAGTGAGTGCTGAATCATATTTTAGATACGGAATTGTGACTGAGGTATCAAAGTGGCAGAGCAGACTGTGGAGACCAGCCTAACTTTAATTACTGTGCAGAAGTAGCTGTTTTTGCCATCAGCTTTGTCCTCACTTCATAGACCTGGGCAGAGTGCCCCCAGGTAAGGATGTACAGCTGTTTCCCAGACACAGAATCCTCATGACCTGGCAGCCGCCTGCTGCTGGAGAAGCTTGGTTATCTTCACACAGGCCTCCAGCACTTGCATAGGGGAACAACTGGGCTTATTTCATGCACACCTCTCTCAAGGGTCCAATGCTGACTGAGCTGTGTCTGTCAGAAGTCACCGCCCCTCCTCTCAAGTTTACCCTAATCTAGATGAAGAGAACATGAGTAGCAGCTTCTAAATGATCCTATGATTTATAGAAAACATCTTGCTTTCTATGTGTGATAATAAATGATATGCATCCATTAGAGTAGACTTTTCAAAAGCAATAAAATTATTAGAAAAGGATACAAACTACTTTTGTGATGCTATTGGGACATGAGTGTTCATGTCTAGAAAACAATGCTAATATAAAGGAAGCTAAAACAAATAAGGCTTCTAATAGATATAAACACTCATAACGTGAGAGTTACTACAATTATAATTGAATGAGATGTTAGAAAAATAGAAAATATTCACATGGCATAAGATTTTTTAAAAAATGTAGTTTTACTTCTGTGCAAAAACAGACTGCAAATAATCGTTACCTATCATTGCAATTGTGATATCAAGACAGAAATTTCTAGCATTCCTCACAATGGAGAGAGACTATTTCACCAGCTTTTGCATCTTACAAAGCTTTGTGATTTGCTTTTTACCAACATTTGTTTCCCTTGTGCTTGGGTGGCAGAAGGCATGTTCTAAGCAGAGGGACCAACATTTCTTGGACTGACTCATCACTCAGGTTAGCTCCTCTGTACTTGGTCATAGGCATCTTATTAAGATTCCCAGGCTACTCTACTGGACAGATGAACACAGGTATTCATCTGATTCATTCCTGTCACTCCAGTTGACATCTCACCAGTCCTTCCATATGTCCTAGAGAGTACAGGACAACATCACCAGCAGAGGATAGCATGCACATGGAAAGAATGTCCTTTTTTTTGTTGTTCAAGTGCTGAATTAAAAAAAAATACAATGGCATTTTCTCCCATAACCCCAGAAACTACTAATCTTTCTTAATATATTTGCTTCTTCAGAGTACTTCACATATAAAAAAAATTATGAAGTAAATAGCTTTTGCATCTGCCTAGATTATGTGAAGTTTATATATGATGGTTGTATAATGATTTCATCCTTTATCCGTATGGTAATCTGCATTTAAAATAATATATTGTGAAGGCTGAATAATATTTCACTGCATTAATATATTATAATTTTTCCATTTGTCAGTGAATAAATGACAGACAGTTCTGTTCTATCACCTTTAGCTATTATGAGTAAAATTCATATGAACAATTGTATATAATATTCGCTGAAGCTTTCTTTGAGTTTTCTATAGCATGTAAGTATGTGTGGATTTGCTCAATGACATATGTGTGTGTGTGTGTGTGTGTGTGTGTGTGTGTATTCCGACTTATTCAGTAACACCTAAACTGTTCCTGCTACAGTAGTTGTAATAATACATCTGGCAGAGTGTGACAGGTCCAAATCTTTTACAGCTTCAAAACTTAACCAATAAATAAGTACAGCCAATCCAGCAATGTTAAATAGTATTTATTTTCCTGTGGTTTGCAGGAAAATAGGTTTCCCTAACACATGGTCATCATTCAAGTGTTCAGTAGCATTTTCTTTGAAGAAATTTCTATCCAATTTTTTGCCCATATTTTCATTTGTAGTAGGAGTGGGTTGAAGGGAAGTTAAAAATTTGACATAGATCAAGATGCATTGTATACATGAATTGCTTTGTTAAATGGAAAAATAATTCAATATGTAATATGATCACCCAAGGGATGGTTAAACACTGATGTTGCTGGACTTAAAAGTTTGCTAAAAGCAAGAGAAAGGCTTGGCAACTTTGTTTCCTTTCTTTGCTTCCCTGTGCTCTAATCCATCCTCTGTAAAGTCAGTTTTCAATCACTTGGAATTAAAGAAGCACAAGACTGACCTTTGAGCAGGAATATCTTGGTGCACATCCTTAAGCAAACACTGCCTGGTGGGTTTCCCAGACAATGATGTGTTGTTGCTCTTGACCAGTGATGACCCTGATAACTTCTTTGAAACTCCTTTTCCATTCCAGGACTGACATAATAATTAACCATGTCATACTTTGACCAGGACCATTTAGTAATTATGTGTATCTCTCTTTGCTGATTTTCACATCCTATTTCACATCTAGCTCAGGTTGATACACTAAGGAAAACTGAAGATGGACTGGCATGTGCTATTTTTTGTGCACTCTAAAACATCTCCTTTCTCTGCTCTTTTCTATGTCTAGTTAGCATACAGTGGAGAAGGGTTAATCTTGACATGTAGAATTTTAAGAGTGTGGGCTTGAGGTCTACACACTCTGGTTTTTACTGTTAATTTGTTCAAAGGCCATTTATTGGTAAGACTGTCTTTTCCTCTTAATTGTCTTAGCACTTTGTCCTTAGGTACACAGGCTTATTTTTGCACTTTCAGTTGTATTGATCTACATGTCCACTTTTGATAAGGATTGTATTAATTCTGTAATGGCTTCAGGGAAATGTTCCATCTAAACAATGTTAAATCTTCCAATCCAATCTACAAAATAGCTTTCTAACTAATTAGCTTTTCATTAAGTCCTTCTGGTAGTGCTTCATACTTTTTGACTTGCAAGTTTTATATTGCTTTGGTTAAATTTATATTTTATTATCTCTTTTTCTCTCTTTCTGTCCCCCATCTGTATGCTCAGCCCCTCATAAGAACTTTATGCTTCTGGTATTAGTATACATTGAGTTGTTTCTAATTTCATTTCGCATTGTTCACAAGGAACAAACTATAAAAGATAATACCCAGTAGGATGGAAAAGGAGGCTCAAGGGTAACAGAAGCTTTTAGTTTTTAGCTTATATATGAAATAATGGGATTTTAATTTTTTGTTTTCTGTTCTTTTCTGTGTTTTTGTATAAAAATTTCAAAAGCAAGAAATTACACACATATAAAATTCCACTGACATAAAAATATCTCTAGATGACAATCAAGGATTCTTACTTCTTTGGGCCATAAGGAAACCTGGGACTAATTTTCCAAACCACATCTGCTTTGCTATTGCTTTTTTGTTTTCAACAAACCCCAGAGATCCAGTCAACTTCCCTTTTACTAAAGTAGTTATAACCTCAGGCTCAGTACAATGGGGCCTGTCTCCCAAACGTTGCAAAATTAGCCTTTGATTCTAAAGCTTCAGAGGCTGTTAAAATTCCCTAAAACTTTTCATTTTCCCAGATCATTCTAACTCATAGATTCGGGGATTAGAGACAGTAGCTGCTCACTTGGAGGAGAAATAGCTCACAGGACTCATTGTAAGTGAATGAAATGGCCTCATCCAAATGTAAGAGAATTCAGATATCACTGGAAACCCTTATTTTATGGGCTGCTTTCCCTTCTCTCCTTTTAGGCACAGTAAGATTCTCATTATTGCTCTGGGGGTAATTTGAGACACTGAGGGTGAATGAGTGCCTGATTTTTTTCCTCATTAACAAACGCTTTTTTTGAGGGCCAGGAGTCTGGCCTAGTGGTAGAGTGCTTGCCTAGTATGCAGGAAGACCTGTTTGATTCCTTGGTACCATAGACATAGAAGAAATGTTTTTCTTATTCATTAAGAAATGCTTCATTTCTATCTGATTGTATTTTCATTTTCATTACTAACTTTATAGTTTCCTAAAGTCACACTTTCTTTTTTCCCATATATTTTATTGTAATTAATAGAAGGGTTACATTATATTCACCAGATAGAGGGTGCATTGCTTGACATACATTGATACCCTTTCTCATATCTTGGTCCCCATTTCCTTCCCCCCACCCCCACTCCTCATCTTGTTTTCCCCGCCTTCCCTATCTCATTTCAAATAACCAAATACACATATATACAATATATCAGATAACAAGGTGAAATACTGTAACAATATGAGATAACCAACGAACAGCAAAAGAGATGAGAGATAACATAGTACATTAAGGACAATAATCACTCATTATATGGCTTTTGCTTCTATATCCTGCAGAGTAGATCAACAAGATGTGGTATTTGTACACAATGGAATTCTGTGCTGCTGTCAGAAAGAACTACATCGCCCCATTTGTAAGGAAATGGAAAGACTTAGAAAAAAATCATAGTAAGAGAAGTAAGCCAGACTCAAGGGAACATAGGCTCAATGGTTTCCCTCATTTGTCATAATCAGTAGAAACCTTGGACTCTCCTGAGATTTATAATAGAATAAAACCTAGATACATAATGCCATATACGATGATGCTAAATGAAAGGACCTTCAGGATATAGAAAAAAAAGCCATATAACTAGTGACTGCTGCCCTTAATGTACTATGTTATTTCTCATTTCTTTTGCTGTCCCTTAGTAATCTCATACTGTTACAGTAGTTCACCTTGTTATCTGATATATTGGATAAATTCACACTTTCTTTTTGGAATCCTTCATCTACCTCCAAGATTAAGATTACAGCCAGGAACCAATGGTAAATTGGGGAGAAAAAGTCTGTGAGACTCTTACCTCCACTAACTACCAAATAATAAAGAAAAAATCCAGAAGTGGAGCTGTGGCTTATGTGGTAGAGAACTAGCTTTGAGCACAAAGTTCAGAGAGAGCTTGCTCCTAAGCAGGGAGGGGAGGGGAGAGGCTAGGAGAGAAGGGGGGAGGGAAGAAGTGAGGGAGAGGGAGAAGAAGAGAGATAGTTACAAACTAAAAATTCAAACTAAAAATTTTACATAAAGGATTCAGTTTTTCTTGTTCCTACAAAAAAGAAAGAGTACCTTGAATTTAACCTCCATATCTTCTCTATAGAATAGAATAGTTGGCAGTAATCCCATTAAAACGATTTTTTTTCAGCTGTGTGTGTCTGGAGGTAAAAATAAGAGGAAATTCCCTTATCCATGATGGTCAATTCTGTTGTAGCACAAGAATATTTTATTTCATTACTTTTAAATTGATCTGGTTCAGTGCTGAATGTATGTGTAAATGTATACAAAGAGAATAGAAGGTACATAACTATAATTAGGTATACTCAGTATAAAATACTGTATTCCCAGTGAATATTGGATTGGTCACACTCTGGCTTCTCTGCCCATGTCTCAGGAAAGGACCTTTCTGGGAAGTCATTTCCATCTTGTTTAATTCATATCATTTCTATCCTATGTCTTTCCTATCTACTTTTATTTTGACTCATAGCCTTGTAAATTATTCTTTTTTGTGAGTATGAAACTGAAGTTGATTTAAAAGTGAAATTCTGGAGTATAGGTAAAGCCTGTGATGGAAAGTTCAAAGGAGATTTTTGTTCTATTATGAATTCCCAATTCAAAACAAAGAATTTTTTCAAAGAATTTCATAGCTTAAAAGAAACAAGTAAAAGGAAGCCTGCAGTTTCAGTGAAGATATACGTAAGAACGACTTTACCAAAAATGTCCATCATGTGTTTTCAGCCACAAGCATCCATACACATAACCCTCAGAAACCACAAGGAAAAATAAATCTTTCCTCATTTAAAAAGTTCTGAATGAGGGGCTGGGAGTTTGGCCTAGTGGTAAGAGTGCTTGCCTAGCGTGCATGAAGACCAGGGTTCGATTCCTCAGCACTCCACATACATAGAAAAAGCCAGAAGTGGTGCTGTGGCTCAAGTGGTAGAGTGCTAGCCTTGAGAAAGCCCAAGGACAGTGCTCAAGCCCTGAGCTCAAGCCACAGGACTGGCAAAAAAAAAAAGTTCTGAATGAGCTATGAGAAAACAACTAACATAAAAAAAATTGTATTGGAGAAAAAGAGTCATTGCTGTGACTTTTACATAATAGCGATCAGCCTGGGGAACTGATTTGTGGGAGAATGTGGAAAAGCGTGGAGACATATGCAAAGGAAGGCTTACAGTGACATCAGTAGAGCTTAAATGTGATTCTAATTGATGCTCAAAAGGCAAGGCTGCTAAAAGAAAATGAAAACTAAGCATTGCCTTGACAAGTTTTCTGATGTAAATAAGGAAGATAAATCTGTCAGAGACTGACCTAGTAGGTTAATGTTACATTGCACATTCTTGGGTTGGGGGACAGGGGGCGTTTATATTGTTTGCTTGAACTCTTAGCACTTTCTCTTAGCTTTTTGAATCTTACTGGCTAATTGAAAATTACAAAATTCTTACAGACTTTCCTGCCCAGCTTGACTTTTAACCACAATCCTCACATCTCAGCCTTCTTGAAGCAGAATTAAAGATGTGAAGCATTCATACCCAGCTATATAGATAGCATGCTCTGTGACCTGAGGGTGGGATTTAAAATGACATAATTCTGGCATATATCATCTGGCATGGTAACTACTGTTTGCTTTTAGCCAGATTTATACTGAGAATTGGGATTAAAGAAAATATCTGACCTTAGGGTCGGGAGTTTGGCCTAATGGTGCAGTGCATGCTAACATACATGAAGACCTGGTTTCGAATCCTCAATACCACATATACATAGAAGAAGCTGTAAATGGTGCTGTTGCTCAAGTAGTTGAGTGCTAGCCATGAAGGGAAGCCCGGAGACAGTGCTCAGGCCCTAAGTTCATGCCTCAAGAATGGCAAAAAAAAAAAAAAAAGCTGACCATAGCCAGACATCAGTGTGGCTCACACAGCCCCTAGCAGGAAAGTCTTTGAGACTCTTACCTTCAGGTAATCACAGAAAAATAAGAAGTGGTGCTGGCCTAAAGTGATAGAGTGATAGCTTTAAGCAACAGGAGTTCAGGGTCAGTGCCAGGCACAGAGTTCAAGCCACAGGACCAGCAATAATACATAAAAAGTAATGGAAATTTGCAGTTTAGGCAAAAAACAAGTACATGAAAAATTGGGATTAAGAATACTTGATTTCATGCAATTTCATAAATAGGCAAGTACCTTATGGGAATAATAGGAAAGATTCTTTGAGAACAACTCAGGAATCAGTAAGACCTTACCCTTCTAGACCCTTTATTTAAGAATAAGCTCATGTGTTTATTGGCCATTCTTACTTTTTATTCAAAGAAGTCCTCTTAAAGTCTCTACCACACTTATTAATATGATTATTGTTTCTTCTTTGAGGATTTGTTTCTGGGGGGTTAATTTTTTGAGCTCTAAGTATATTTTAGTTATGAGGCCCTTGTCTGATGTATATTTAGTAAAAATCTTCTCCCACTTGGTGGACTTCCTATTTATCTTGCTATCTCTAATTAAACAGGACTCTAAACTTATTCTTAAAAGAGGATCATATGCATGTGATCATATAAAATGATGCTTATTGGGCCAGGAGTTTGGCCTAGTGGTAGAGTACTTGTCTAGCAAGCATGAAGACCTGGGTTCAATTCCTTAGTACCATATACATAAAAAAAAAGTTGGAAGTGGTGCTGAGGCTCAAGTGGTAGAGCTCTAGCCTTGACAATGTCCAAGAACAGTGCTGAGGCTCTGAGCTCAAGCTCAGGACTGGCAAAAAAAAATGATGCTTATTGAAAGGAACTCCAAGAAATGGAAACAAGAGGTTTAATTGTACTGTTTGCACATTTTTTTCATTTAGCTTATTTTCTTTTTCCACTGTTTTCAATTTCTGTACCCTCTGTCTTATATAAAAGTTATTCTGGACTGAGAGTTTGGCGTAGTGGTAGAATGCTTTCCTAGCATGCACAAAGACCTGGGTTTGATTCCTTGGTACCACATACATAGAAAAAAGCTGGAAGTGGTGCTGTGGCTCAAGTGGCAGAGCTCTAGCCTTGAGAAAGCCCAAGGACAGTGCTCAGGCCCAGGCTCACATCTCAAAATATTGCTTCTGTATATCTCATGATCAAATTCCTGTAAAACACTCAGGAGGCTGAGATTTGAGGATGGCAGTTCAAAGTCAGGCTAGGCAGGAAGTCTGTGAGATGCTAATATCCAATTAACCCCTAAAACACAGGAATTGTTGCTGTGGCTCAAAGTGGTAGAGCCCTAGAATGAAGCAGAAAGATCTCAGGGAAGTGCCCAGGCCTTGAGTTCAAGTTCCACAATCGACAAAAAAAAAAAAAGACTTGCACTTTAAATAAAAATGCCACCTGGGCGGCAGCTTCTTCAATGTGTCTAGGAGAACAGCCCCTCACCTCCTCTTCAAGCAGGACAGCAAGTAGCCTTTACAGAAATCACCTTCCTGACTGCTAATCACTTGACTGAGAGTTAGCAAAAGGACCCCAGGCTATGTGGTCTCTTCACCATCCCCTGTGACTACACTTTCCCCTCACCTTTATCTACAGCATGTCCCTCCACTGTCAGCAGAGCTGCTGAGCACTACATACTACTATAGGTGTGTTCTGCACACCTATATCTGGTGCAGGATGGTGCTTTGTTTTTTCCTAATAAACATTCCTGTGGCTGAACTTCATGATGATCTATTTCGACAACCCTTAGGCTCATAAAGAAAAGCATAGAAGTTGTTTCTCCCACATTTACCTCACCACACTCAACTTACCTAGTCACCTAGAAGTCACTACACTCACAATACAAGGGAGCCCAGAGCCTGACTGAGGTGACAGTAGAACTTAGCATTCATTTTTGGACAATGTTATTGCAGGAAGATTGGATTTAACTTGAGTCACCCAGGGCTTCCACTCAGATTTCAAAAGTAAATCTGGAAAGTCAGGCAATTAGAGTGACAGTGACATGTCCTTACAGGCAGTCCCCCACATAACAATCCATGAAGCTGTGAAAGTGAAGCCACAGTCCAACTGTTGAAGAACATTGTGAACCAATACAGCCAGCCCAACGCAGGCTATTGAGCTACAAATATCAATCAAGCGATAGGCAGAAGGCTTGCCTGTAGGAGCCTAGATCAGACTACTAGGTACCTCAGATGTTACACCAGGAGCTATAAGACTTAGTAATTGTCTGATGGTTTTTGTTCTTGCTGTTTCATCCCTACTTTCTGTATCTCCATTCCTGTACTTGGAGGGGGAATGTTTATTTTGTCATTATGTGTTGAGTGTACATGACTTATGTTACATATTTTAGGAGCTCACAACTAAGAGGATTGCCTTGAATTTCAGTAGAGACTGAACTTAATACTTTCGAACAATATTGAAAAGGTTAAGAATTTCATCTGTCTGAAAGACATTAACATATGTTAAAATAAATACATTCATTTAAAAATTTGGAGTTTGGATTTGAGAGTTGAGTAGTATAATATCTAATAGATTTGGGGAAATTTTTCAGGCATATACATAATCCTGAACACTTAAGAACTTAAAGCAAATAATCTGACTTTAAACTAATTACTAACCCTGATTCCAAAAAAATCAAATAGAATTTGCTAATTACATTTCACTGCTCTGAACATTATTATTCATTTCTGATCCATATTCTATTCACTCTAGACTTTGTATTGTAATGCGTGGTAAGAGAGAAACTGATAATTAAATCTGAAAGCTGATGACTCGAATAATACTGCTGTTTGAATTTTGAATGTCAGGTGCTCAGTAAATTGACATTCGTGATGAAGAAAAATGACAATAAATATACAAAAGCCACAGGTGATTCTTTTTGCTTTTAACTCATTTTACTCTATTTACAAGGTTAACAACTAATCAGAGTGATTCTTCATCCTCTTTTGTTCTGTA
This sequence comes from Megascapheus bottae, assembly GCF_031878675.1. NCBI lineage: Eukaryota > Metazoa > Chordata > Mammalia > Rodentia > Geomyidae > Megascapheus > Megascapheus bottae. Next base: position 3,620,839 of record NC_143517.1, read on the forward strand.
CGTACATTATTCACTCACTAATAGTTTATCAGTGGCATACTGCTGAGCTAAAACTTCTGCCTAATTATATTGTGCTATTTTAGAAAACCGAGTTTAAAATGATAATATATACCTTTATAATATGGTAATAAAAATAAGACATCTATACATCTATAGTATACTGTATGGCACAAATATAAATCTCTAACACAGAGGAATCCATATGTATAGAAAATTGAATTCTGCACCAAACCCATGTTATGTTGTTTTTGGTGAGGTATTTGAACAAAAGCTGGCATCCTATACACATAGTTTAAGGAAAGGACATATTTCATAGCATTTTCTGGTAACTGTACATATCATTCATTAATAGAAAGTACCTCTCTAAAACTATAGGAAAATTGTGACAATATTCGACATTCTAATAACTCTATTATATATTATAACTTTATATATTGCTATATTTGTCTTAGCGAGGCTAATGTTAGCCTAGTGCTGGTGACTCATGCTTCTACAGCTATTCAAGGACAGACATCTGATGACCATGATTTGAAGCCATTTCTGTTTGTCTTAAAAAGTCTGTGGGACCACTTATAAAAAACTAAAGTTGGATCCTTATATGTTACCCTGCACCAGAATTAATTCCAAATGGCTCAAAGACCTTGAGGTAAAACTTTACAAGAAGTAATAGGAGGTACACGAGGATTCGGTACAGATCAAAACTTTCTTTTCCATTTTTTTTTTAGGGTTTAGGATTGGGGTTAGGGTTTAGGTTAGGGCTAGAGTTAGATTTAGGTTTCGGACTCAAGTTAGGGTTAGGCTTCAAGTCCAGGTTCTTGTTCCAGTTAGGTTAGATTTGGGTTCCATTTCGGTTACGGTTAGGATTAGGATTAGAGTTACGTTTAAGGTTAGGTTTCCAGTTCGATATGGGCTTGGGTAGGGAATCAGGTTAGGGTTAGGATTAGGCTTCGGGTTCTGGTTAGGGTTAGGGTTAGGGTTCGAGTTAGGTTTAGGTTTAGGTTTAGGGTTAGGGTTATGATTTGGTTAATATTATGATTAGGTTTATGGTTAGAGTTAGGATTGGGGATATGATCAGGGTTCATGGTCATGTTAGGGTTAGGTTTAGGCTTTGGTTTGAGTTAGGATTAGGCTTCGGATTCGGGTTTGTGTTCATGTTCCCTTTAGGTTAGACTTAGGGTTTGGGTTCCATTTCGGGTTACAGTAAACGTTAGGGTTAGGTTTAGGGTTAAGAGATTTTTTTTTGTATTTTTCATATATTTTTTTAATTAATAGAAGGGTTACATTATATTCACCAGATGGAAGGTGCATTACTTCACAGACATTGATACCCTTTTTCATGTCTTGGTCTCCATTTCCCTCCCCCCACTCCCTCCCCTCATCTTGTTTTCCTCCCTTCCCTATCCCATTTCAAATAACCAAATACGCATCTATACAATATATCAGATAACAAGGTGAAATACTGTAACAATGTGAGATAACCAAGGGACAGCAAAAGAGATGAGAGATAACATAGTACATTAAGGACAACAATCATTCATTCTATGGCTTTTGTTTCTATATCCTGGAGGACCTTTCATTTAGCGTCATTCTATGTGGCCTTATGTATCTAGGTTTTGTTCTATTGTAAATCTCTGCTATGAGAGCCCAAGATTTCTACTGATTATGACAAATGAGAGAAACCATTGAGCCTTTGTTCTCTGAGTCTGGCTTAATTCACTTACTATATTTTTTTTCTAAGCCTTCACATTTCTTTGCAAATGGGGCAATGTTCTTTCTGACAGCAGCATAGAATTCCATTGTGTATCAATACCACATATTGTTGATCCACTCATCAACTGAGGGACATCTGGGTGGTTCCATATCTTTGCTATGGTAAATAGTGCTGCAATGAACATCGTTGTGCTAGTGGATTTAGTATGTCCTTGTTTCTAGATGATTAGGTAAATATCAAGTAGTGGACTTTCTAGGTCATAGGGGAGTTCTATGTTTAGTCTTTTGAGGAACAGATCAAAACTTTCTTAATGATGGTCCAGAAACACAACAACTTAAAGTTTTGACAAATGGGACTGCATTAAACTGCAGAACTTCTGTATAGCAAGGTAAATGGAAAACCCACAGAGTGGGAGAAGATCTTCAGTAGCCATACAACAAAGTCCTCATATTTAAAATATGCCTACAGCTCAAAAAATTGAATCTCTCAAAAAAAACCTCAATTAATCAACCCTCTGATTATAAGGTGGGCTAAAGACTTAGATTTCTCTGAAGAGGAAATAAAAATGGCCTATAGACGCATGAAAAAATGCTCGACATCTCTGTCCATAAAAGAAATGCAAATCAAAACATCTCTAAGATTCCACTTCACTCCAGTTAGAATAGCCATGATCAAGAAATCTAATAACAGATACTGGCAAGGATGTGGCCAGGAGGGATCACTACTACACTGTTGGTGGGGTATAAACTCATTCAAACACTCTGGAAAGGAGTATGATGATTACTTTCAAGACTAAACATAGAGCTTCCCACTTCTTGGCATTTACCCAAATATCCAGAAGCAAGGCCATATTAAAGCTACTAGCATGACTTTGTTCATTGCATCACTATTTACCACAGTGAAGATATGGAATCAAAACAGATGCCCCTCAGTAGACAAATGGATAAAGTAGATATGCTATTTATACACAATGGAATTCTATGATGCCATCATCCCATTTGTAAGGATATGGGAAGACTTGGAAAAAATCAGATTAAGTGAAATAAGCCAGTCCCAGAAGAGCATAAGCTCTATGTTTTCCCTCATTTGAAATAACTTTTCACACATTTAGGATTCTCCTAACAGAGGACCACAATAGCTCAAAAGCTGTGTACATAAGGTCATACAGTATGAGATTAAACAAAATGAACTATAGGTTAATGAAACAAGTGGTTAATTTTTGTGATTGCTGTTCTTAATATGCTATGTAAGCTATTCCTTTCTCTCTTTTTTTCCCACTATGGTTGATTTCTTGAGGCTATTGCATCTGAATTTCTATACTGGTGTAATATATACACACTTATTGCTTTATTTGAAATAGGGAAGGGAAGGAGGAAAACAAGAGGACTTGGAAGGAGTGGGGAAAAGGGGACCAATATATGAGAATGGGTATCAATTTTTGATAAATAATGTACCCACCACCTGATGAATGTAACTGTAACCCCTCTATACATCATCCTGACAATAAAATACAATTTAGAAAATGAAATTCTGTGAAATTATCATCTTTAATTAACCAGCAAAATACCAGAACTAGATATGTTCCTTAAGTGGCAAAGCACCAGTCTTGAATGACTAAGCCAAGTGAGAGTAAAAGGTTCTGAGTTCAAGCCCCAGAAATGACAGATACACTCCCACCCACCTACCCCATACACACACACACACACACACACACACACACACACACACACACACACTGAAAGTTTCTTTTAAAGGGTGAAATTCTGGCTTGAGTGTGGTCAAATCACTTAAATTTCCCATTTTTGTTAATGTTTATTTTTTCTAATAGATTTGAATGTTTAGATTTGGGGTAAGCCCTGATAATATGAAAGCCCCATTATATCAGTTTTTTAGAGAAACCTATCATTACATGGTTGTCCTGAGTAGCAGACAAAAGTGAGACTTTTGAGGAATCAGATGGAAGAGGGGAAAAGAGCAGCCGTTCTGCGTTCTTTGCATTCTCTACTCATTACATTCCTTGATGGGTCCCAGTTTAAAGAATAAAGAAATTCAGCTGTGCATCATGGCTCATGCCTGTAATGCTAGATAGACAGGAGGCTGAGATCTGAGGGTTATGGTTCAAAGCCACTCCAATTGAAACAAATCCAAAAGCCTTCTATCTCCAATTAACCAGCAAAATCTACAAGTAGAGTCATGGTAGAAGTACTAGCCCTGAGCAAAAACCTCAAATATATTGTACATGTTTTGAGCTCAAGCCCTAGGACCACTGCATAAATGCATACACACACACACACACACACACACACACACACACACACACACAGAAAGAGAGAGGGGGAAGAGAGGGAGGGAGGCAAGGAGGGAGGGAGAGAAATAAAGAACTTATGTTCCAAGTTGAATGGTTTATTTATTAATTTATTTTCACTGCTGTAGTTTAAAGGTAACAAAGTTGGTTCTGTCCATGTCATTTTAAGGTTGGCTTTGGTTAATGGTGTCATGGAGATGATTACGCTTTTGGCTCTTTTTCTCTGCTTGGGTGACCTGATTCTTATCCCTCTGTTCCTAAAGCCATAATTCTCATTGATTTCATATATCACTATTTTATTTTTTAAACCTTCACTATTTAAAATCTTTTAGAAAATGAATTTATCTCTTTTCTGACATTAGTCATTTTATGACTAATAACAAAATCTCAGTTTTCATTGAACTTTGTGTCTTTTGATCTTATCACATAAAATCACTTCATTTCTCTTGATCACTTTACCTATCTATCTCTAACTTGACAGAAATATGTATGAAGGTCATTCTCATTTCAAACATATTGGTAGCTATGCATAAAACAGCATGTGCCTTCTTGGTTGCATTAATGTCCTCACTGATATCCTTGAATGTTTTGTTTTGACCAGGTAAATGAGAACCATGTGATAATATAGTAAGGCAATAGGGAAAAGCATAGTACTTAGTTCAAACTCAGCAGTCTTTTCACTTTAATAACTGCAATTCCAATTCTAAAGTAGGATCATTTTTCAAATGATTTAATTACCCTGTGTATAATGGGTTATTTTTCAGATACATAGTTTAAATGTTTAAACTAACACACACACACACACACACACACACACACAAGCACACAAGCACACACACACAACTTTTCTTAACAACATTCCTTAGCATTCAGTGACAAAACACAATGAGAAAAACAACTCTTCTATGTCATTTTATTTTTATTAATAAATAGTACAAATGGGTTTCAATTCAACATGTCAGTTTAAAAGTGACCTCTTGATTGCCTTTTCTTTCATCATGAATACATTTGTAGAAATTAAAATTACTTTTTTCATCCTGCAGAATGAGTCTTTCAAAGACTAATTCTCAATTCTTCCATTCCCAGTATCATGACGTCAGTGTACAAACCCATCTCTTGGTTAGAAAGGCAGCAACATTTCATTTAATTAAACAGTTCAAGCCATATGTCATACATCATTATAGAAACAGACATTCTAGATTGTACAGACAGCTATTTTCAGAGTTCATATTAACATCTAAGATTGTTCCCTGGAGTAATTATCTGTACAGTGTCAAATTAGTAAATGTCTGAGAAGGATTGGATAGGTGAGTCCTTCTGCATCTACTGGGCACAGAGGTCCTCCAGTGCTTGTTTTTGTGACTGCTATTTATTTAGAAAGCTGACTCAAAGGACCATTTTAACAATATGGAAGTGGCTTTCCCTTCTGTTGCACCTATGATTTCACCCAGGATTTAGAAATCATTAATTCAAACCTCTAAATCTTTAATAAAATGAATGCCGCAGACTCTATAAGTAAGCAGATTTGTTCTTCTTCTGTCTCATTATAGGAGGAAAGGAGAACTGCCAAGAGCTGTCATCTGTCTAACCCTTTATCTCTAAAGTAGTTAAATAGGGCAATGTTCCATTTTTCTTAGGCAATTTGAAGTAGTCCTAATTATATTATATTCTTGAGTTTAACAAAAGTCATACACTTCTTTCGCATTTCCTTAATTCATAAATCACACTCACTCATCTGTTCGAGATCAGTTCTCCAATTTTATTTTAAAGGTGGAACAGAGCAGCCAATAAAACTATATTAGAATGAAAGTTGGAATTGGAAATGACAGGAGAATATAGGACTCCTGACCCTGAGCTGCACTGAGCAGACTTTCTGTCATTCAGTTTAATTTAGCCTGGTATACAATCATTCATTTTCAAATACTTTATTTTATTTTTAAAATTATCCTTAATTACTTGTACAAGGGGGTTTCAATTCAGCAAATCATTTAGGAGTACAATGTATATTGACCAATGTCACATTTCCATCATTCTCCTCCATCTCTCCCAGCCCTCAAATTATCTGATTCCATTTTCACATATTGAGTATTATGACCGTAGTAAGTGTTTAGAGACATGAATATAAAAAATCCTTAACAGGGGTACAATATTTGTAGGGTAGCAATTATTAAACTGTGTAACAGCATTAGATTGCTTTAGTTAAAACAAATGCAGTAAAATAAATGTGTATACACTTTCTACTTACATTTTAAGCAAGCAAAAGTATAATTACATAATCTTACAGCGAAGAGCAGTTACTTTGTGCCATCTTCACAGGCAAAATGTATTTCAGCATTTCTCCCATCATTCTCTTTCTTGTTTCCCCTTGTTTTCACAGAAGTCCCTGGATTAACAGTCATATATATATATATATATATATATATATATATACACAAATACACAGTATGTATATATGCATTTACAGAAATACATAATTTTATTTTATTATAAATGTGATATATAGGGTTACAGTTACATAAGTAAGATGATGAGTACATTTCTTTTCAAACAATTACCCCTTCCCTCATTTTCTACTGCTTTCCCTCTCCCCAACCCTCCTCTTTCCTCTCCCCCCACAAATTGTAAAGTTCATTACAAACATAGTATCTATTGAGTATCACTGTTACACTGGTTCACCTTTTGTCCCTAAGTTTCTGTGACTTCCCCTTTCCTTCTTCAGATCAGATAAAATTATATACAAGGCAGAGGGCAGAGAAATCTAAAACAGTGACAACAGAGAATAAATTAAAGGAGAAAAAAAGAAATAACTGCACATGGTACAATAAAAAAAAGTCTTGTTTCAATATAGTGTTGGAATTCCTAGCAGCAATAATGCAAGAGACAAACATAAAAGAGACTGAAAAAGGGAAATAAGAAGTAAAACTCTCCCTTTTTTGCAGATATCATGTTCTTCTCTTTAAAGAACACTATGGACTCCTGGACTGCTTTTCTTTTCAACAACCATCTGTGCAGTGGATGCGGCAACACACAGGTTAGGTGAATTTTCTCACATCTTGTCTATACATTAAAATCACATACATATAGCCAGGTACCAGTTTGGCTCATGTTGTTAACTACTCAAGAAGGTTTAGATTCAAAAGAATGCAGAAAATTCTGGCATAATAACCCACTCAGATTTCATCTACAAAAATAACCAGAAAAAAAATTCAGACTAGAGATTGAGTTCAGGTTGTGGAATCCCAACAGTGCAAGCAAAGCTGAGCAAACACAAGGCCCTGAATTCAAACCTAGAATTAGCAAAAACATGGATGCAAGGGTTATGACTTATTGAAATCAATCATTGTTACTGACTCCCTTAGGATATATTAAAACAGCTGGCTTTAACAGTTCATGGATTGCTATCATTAAGAGTTGATGCCTTTGTCCCTGGTAAGGAGGAAGCAGTTTCAGTGGTCACTTTTTCTATATCGTTAGTACATGCATTAGCACCATGGAACAAAAGTCCATTCTATCATTATCACCAAAAGTATATTTTAATTATTTCATTTAAAGCCCCTCTAAGGGCCCTTCGAGGTGTCTTTTGAGAGCTATTTTCCTGAAATGAGTGAAATGAAGGTAATTTTGGAATGCAGAGAGAAATACACTAAAGGAAAGAGGAGAAAAGCTCTGTGAGAATATAAACAAGGTTCTCAAAGCCACCACAAGGTATATGAAATAGTATTCATTCGCCCACTTTTGTTATTTACTAACTGAATCATTGGACTAGCTGTGCCCCACTGTAACAGTGCAGATGATATTGCTCAATTGTCATGACACAAATATTTTTTCAAAGATGTTGAAAGTTGCTTTAAAAAAACCCTTAATTTACCTATTATAAAATCTTTTAATTACAATATTAGGAAGTACTAACGTTTTCAGGCAAAGTGATATTTTCATGCATAGTAAGTTAATTTCAATGAAAGTCTCACTTGAGCATTTTGTTGCTTGTTAAAGGTAGAGCCAATTAGTTTATTAATCTAACCCAGATTTCACACATTTTTCTATTTGCTGGGGCGAAAATTGCTGCTTTCCCACCATTTCATTTACTTAAACTTTGATTTAATTGTACTATAAGACCCAATCACACTGACATAAGCAGACTTTTATTTTTTCTAGTATAATTAGAAGTCTAAAATTAGGCAGCTTGTGAGATTGTTTCTAGGGTTCAGTAAGATCTCTTTGATTCTTTGTTACAGAATCATTGCTGTGTGTGGAGCATCACAGGAAATTTACAGAAAGAATCAATGGGAAAAGTTGGAGGGAAGCACTGAAGATTCCTCTTTCATAGTCAGGCAGTTTCCTTAGGAAGAAAATAATTTCTCACAATGACAGTCAGGCAAAGAAGGTCTGGAGCTGGTGAAATGTGAAGTATCTTCACTATAAGTTTTCCATTTTATGTTTTCCTTCAATGGGGCCACTATGTCAAGGGAGTTGACCACTTACCTTAATCTACAGTATGTCTGAATGTCTATTGGTACTCTGCATGTCTGTAATTGGCTTAGTAACTCCGGCCTAAATAAATTACTACATGCAATCCATTCTTATTGTGATTAAAATTAAGAGTCATGTCACCTATCTTCAACCATCTGGATCTGTTGTTTGAAATCACCAGCACAGTTTAGGTTAGAGGTGTAATTGTATCAAAGCATTGCCTATGGAGGACCTACAGATGAAAGCTATCAAACCAAAATGGGGGTGGATATGCTAAAACTCAAAATTAAAGTGTTCTTCTATGAATATACCATAAAATCCTCTTTGTATTTGGATTTTAATAAGACATCCAAGGACTGTTAGTGTTTTGATATTAATAAGTTATTGAGATTGTTTCAGTGGCTCAGAAAATTACATCAACATCCCTCTATCAGGATTATTGCTACAAATAAGCCCTGATGATTGTTTGTAGATAGAAAATTTTTACCGACTCCACACACAAAGAATCATAGGTTAAAGATATAGGCCCCAAGTGATGGCGCATTGGAGAAATGGTAGAGCATTTTGGAGTTTGGTGAGTGGTATAAGAAAGAGTTTCAGTAAATTGCACTTGAAATTAGACTTGGGTTTGCCTGAGCCCCGCCCTCTGGTTTTGCTTCTTAGAGGTTGTAAATGTTCAATTTTGTTCACCTATCCACCATAATGTGTGCTTCTCCAAAAGATCAGGAGTGAATTAAGTCAACCAACAATAGACTACAAAGTGAAATTATAAACCAAAATAAATATCTCCCCCATATAAGTTGATTATTTTAAGTAGATTTTCACAGTATAGAAAGCTGAGCCTTAAAGTAACCTTGGGTTGTGTGTGTGTGTGTGTGTGTGTGTGTGTGTGTGTGTGTGTGTGTGTGTGTGAAAGAGAGGGGGGGAAGGAGAGAAAGAAGACAGCAGAAAGAGAGAGACAGAGACAGAGACAGAGACAGACAGAGAGACAGAGAATTTCTCTGTGTATAACCAGACAGTTGTATGAATCTCAGATTTGCATACCTTAGTAAAATATTTAGAATAAGGTAAGACCAGGACAATAAGACAATTTGAGCTAGATGCGGTGGCTCATGCCTGTAATCCTAGCTATTCAAGAGGCTGAGATCTGAGGATCAAGGTTCAAAGCCAGACCAGGCACAAAAAGACCTGAGACTCTTATCTCCAAATAACCTCTAGAAAATGGGAAGTGAGTCCTGGCTCAAGGGTAGAGTGGTAGCCTTGAGCTGAAGAGCTCTGGGACAGCACCTTGGCTGAGTTCAAGCCCATTTATCTCCTCCCCTCCAAAAAAAAACAATTTGAGTTCCTATTTCTTGTAGCCTAGCATCACCTATTTGACATACTATTGGAAAATATAGAGGTGAATAATTCAAGTTTCCATGCAAACTAAAACTGTTCACTGAGGGATTGTCACAAGATAATGTAATCTCATTTAGAACTTTATTTTATTTTTATAGCTAAACAATTACATTAATTCTTAATAAGACAAAAATATATACATGCAAGAGTAACAAATCTGATCCTAATATCAATAAATTATAGAGATTTAGGGGTAAGGTTGCCTAAAAGAAGGAAAGGTTATATTTGAGTTAATCGATAGACATGTGTCAAAAACAGAAAAGAATGCATAGTGTAAGTGGAGAAAATGAGAAAAGCCATGTCGAGACAAAATATAAGAACATATTTCTGAATTATCTTCTATTCAAGTTTTCAGAAATGTATTATATATGACAAATAATATAAAAATTTATCACTAAAACATATAGCTCACTGCATTGTGTAAGGCTCTAAAATGCAGTATTTATGATAGGTGATTGGGTGGGCCTGGGGATTTTAACATAAGAAAATAGTATTTTTGATCTTTGTTTTGAAATGTCATTCTTACAATAATCTGCTTGGTAAAATGGAGAAAATAAATTCAGGAGAATATTGAAGTAGTTCAGGCAAAGTTCAAATGATTACAAAGGAATCAGATAATTCATATTCCAATATGATTCCCACAGTTCCATGAAACTAAAACAAAATGGCACACATGAAGAGATAAGGCATGATATGATGCACTGCTAGTTATCACATAACTTGTACAGGATTTTTTGGTTGTAAGCTAGAAATACAAAAATGGATTTGGTAAATGAGAAAGGGTTCATTGGATGGACATTTGGTTGATTTGATGCATTGAAATGCTTCACTGGAAAATGAAGTATCACCAATGACAAGAACTTTGATAAATCTAGCCTCATATTAAGCTATCTGAGAATGCAGCACATATTTCATTCATTCTAATATTTTGTCATTATTCAAATTCTTTTGTTGTACAAAACAATTTTAGTTCAGTATAGTCTGTTATATATATGTTGGTTATGGGTTTGTTTGAAGTCTCATATGTAGCATTGTTGGAAAACTGTAGAATTCTTATGAAGCAATATAGGGATGGGGAGATGAAAACACAGTTTCAGAACATCCCTTTCTGGAGGAAGTTAGCTATTTGAGGAAGGAATATGTTTACTTTTTACTGCAGATATTCCCAAATTTTATTGTGGCCTCAGTACAAAGCACTATACCAGAGAGTGGGTAATATTAAATATCAGATTATATTCCCATGATGGTAAGAAAGGTATAAAAAAGAAAAATCAGAGAAATGATTTCATATTACATTTTTATAGACAACACATAGCTGTTCCAAAAAAAATTCCTGACTCTCAGGATGTCCACTCTCTCCACTGTTCTTTAACATAGTATTAGAATTCCTAGCCATAGCAATAAGGCAAAAAGCAAGCATAAAGGGTATCCAAGTAGGGAAAGAGGAAATGAAACTTTCCCTTTATGCAGATGACATGATTCTGTATTTAAAGAACCCTACAGACTCCACTCTCAGGCTTCTTGAGCTGATTCAAAACTTTGGCAAGGTAGCAGGGTATAAAATTAACCCTCAAAAGTCAATATGCCAACTCCTTTTGCAATTGCCTCCAAGAAAATAAAGTACGTAGGAATTAACTTAACAAGAATGTAAAGGACATTTTTTCTTAAATACTTATTTTATTATGAAACTTCTTCTTTGTAAGAAGCCTTGCAATAAAATAATGAACAGTCTTTCTTTTCCTGTTTTTCTCATTCTTCCTGATGCATTTTTTCTCTTAACACAGACCTTTATATTGTAAATTTGTAAAGGACATTTTTGATGAAAACTTTAAAACCATGAAAAAGGAAATTAAATCAGAACTAAGGAAATGGAAAAATCTGCCATGCTCCTGGATTGGAAGAATATACATCGTGAAAATGGCAATCTTGCCAAGGGCTATCTACAAATTCAACGCAATACCAATCAATATTACGATGTCATTCTTTAAAGAAATAGAAGAGGCAATCCAAAGTTTCATATGGAATAATAAAAGAACCCACATAGCAAAAACAATTCTTAGCAGAAAGAACAGCGCAGGGGGAATTTCAATACCAAACTTTAGACTCTTATTACAGAGCTATAGTGACCAAAACAGCCTGACACAAGAACAGGCCTGAGGACCAATGGAATAGAACTGAGGACTCAGATATTAAACCATAGACCTATGGCCACCTAATCTTTGATAAGGGAGCCAAAAACATAGAATGGAAGAAAGACAGCCTCTTCAACAAGTGGTGCAGGCAGAACTGGTTAAGCACCTGCAGAAAACTAAATTTGGATCCTTCTTTGTCACCGTGCACTAGGATTAACTCCAAAAGGATCAAAGACCTCGAGGTAAAAGCCAACACACTGAAAACTTTACAAGAAGGAATAGGAGATACACTAGGTCTCCTTGGCACAGGTTGAAACTTTCTTAATAGGGACCCAGAAACACAACGAATCAGAGAAAGTCTGGATAAGTGAGACTGCATTAAACTGCAGAACTTTGGTATGGCAACGAAAATAGCTAGCAAATGAACTAGAAAGCCGACAGAGTAGGAGAAGTTCTTCAATAACCATACAATGGACAAAAGCTTCATATCTAAAATACATCAACAGCTCAAAAAATTGAATCAATCCAAAACTAAACTCCAAAGAAACAACCATCCCATTAAAAGATGGGCCAAAGACTTAAAGTGAGTCTTCTCTAAAGAAGAAATAAGAATGACCTATAGACACATGAAGAAATGCTCGACATCTCTGACCATAAAAGAAATGCAAATCAAAACAGCTCTAAGATTCCACCTCACTCCAGTAAGAATAGACATGTTCAAGAAATTTAATAACAACAGATGCTGGCAAGGATATAGCCAAGAAGGGATCACTACTATATTGTTGCTGGGAGTGCAAACTTGTTCAATCACTATGGAAAGCCATATGACAGTTCCTCAAAAGACTAAACATAGAAATCCCCTATGACCTGGCAATTCCACTACTTGGCATTTACCCAATCGTCCAGAAACAAGGACATACTAAAGCCACTAGCACAATGATGTTCATTGCATCACTATTTACCATAGCAAAGATATGGAACCATAACTAAAGGAGTAAATGCTCCCTAGGATATGTGTAAACTACACAAAAAAGATGGGTGTAGAAATAAGATTGTTATTGCCTCTTATAGACTTTGTAACTAGAAGCTTTCTCATTATGTTATGTAGAAAAATCTTAGAGTATAGGAATGTAGATGTAGACCCTGATTGCTTAAAACTTTTGTGAAGGCTTTGAATAAAATTCTATTATATACAGTGATATAAACTAATGAAAACATTATTAAAATGTATCATGTTGGTTTGAAATGCATATTTCACTCTGATTCACAACATGTAATCAACCATCTCTCAAAAATAACCCAAGGCACTCAGAATCTTACAAGTTTTAAAACTATGGTTATAATTTCTGGGTTCATAAATACAAATGAGAACATGTTCATTTAGGAGATGGGATTGTCTATATTTAAAAATTCAATTATTGTTTCAATAAATTAATCTTCTGAAATCATTCTGAATGCATTTTTCAAATTTTATGTTTTGAAAATAAGAAACATTTAGCTGATACTAGTGAGCAGATAGGAGACAGGAATAGCAATTATTCAAGACCAAATATCCTGTTTCTGCAAGTTCTGTAACAGCTAATTGCTTGGTGCCAGAAATAAAACCAGGATGTTTGACCATATTTACACTTACAAGGTCACATCCAGGCTCAGTTTAGGCCCAAAGGGAAGAAAGTGAGAGGACTGGTGAGATTGAGCATCTCACATTGTATTGACATAGAAGAGGTTATAGTTTCCTCGTTTCCATCTACTAGTAAGAAGAAAGTCTAACTTGATCTGTAGAAATCTGCTTCAGCTATTTGTGCCACAATAAGTCTTAATATGGTAAGAATAAATAGTTCCTTGACAACACCACCTTCACACATTGGACACTTGGAAGAATATGGAAAAGTGACATTTGTTCTCATCATAATATACTGTGTTATATACAGCATATGTTGTTTATATACACATGAACATTGAAGTGGTAATGTCTTCAAAAATCAGTTTTCTATCATTAGGTCATTATTATATTCATTGTACAAATCTGTCACTCAGGTGTATGTGAAGTTCTATATCTTGTGTCTAAAGTTTAATTTAGGGGATTAATTTAGGAAATTCATATATGCAGTGTTTACTGAGCAGCTGTAAAACACATGTTATTATTTTACACTAAGGAAAACTGATAAAGGATCCTGTCATAAATTTTAGAGTAATTGATTTAGGAACTAAAATTACCTGGAAAAAATGATAAAGATAAGCACTTGCTTTGAACCATTAACGAATATCACTATCTCACAAGTAAGTGTTCTTATGTAAATCCCAGCATGGGTCTACACCCAATTGTTCTGTTAGCAGTGAGAAACTGAAGCACTCAAAAACTAATCTCCAAAGTAACCACCATCCCATTAAAAGATGGGCCAAAGACTTAAAGAGAGTCTTCTCTGAAGAAGAAACAAAAATGGCCTATAGACACATGAATAAATGCTCAACATCTCTGGTCATAAAAGAAATGCAAATCAAAACAACTCTAAGATTTCACCTCACTCCAGTTAGAATGGCCAGGATCTAAAAAATCTAATAACAACAGATGCTGGAGGGGATGTGGCCAGGAGGGATCACTACTACACTGTTGGTGGCAGTGCAAACTCGTTCAACCACTATGGAAAGCAGTATGGCAGTTCTTCAAAAGACTGAACATAAAGCTCCCCTAGGACCCAGCAATTCCACTACTTGGCATTTATCCTATCATCCAGAAACAAGGACATTCTAAATCCACTAGACAACGATGTTCATTGCAACAGTATTTACCATAGCAAAGACATGGAACCAAATCAGATGCCCCTCAGTTGATGAGTGGATCAACAAGATGTGGTATTTATACACAGTGGAATTCTATGCTGCTGTCAGAAAGAATGACATGGCCTCATTTATAAGGAAGTGGCAAGACAGAAAAAAAAATCATATTAAGTGAAGTAAGCCACACTCAAAGGTACATAGGCTCAATGGTTTCCCTCATTTGTTATAATCAGTAGAAACCTTAGGCTGTCCTAGCAGAAATTTTCAATAGAGCAAAACCTAGATACATAAGGCCATATAGTATGTTGCTAAATGAAAGGACCTCTAGGATATAGAAACAAAAGCCATATAATGAGTGATTGTTGTCCTTAATGTACTATGTTATCTCTCATCTCTTTTGCTGTCCCTTGGTAATCTCATATTGTCACAGTATCTCACTTTGTTATCTGATATATTGGATATATTTCTATTTGGTTATTTGAAATTGAATAGGGAAGGGGGGAAAACAAGATGAGGGGTGAGGGTCGGGGGGAGGGAAATGGGGACCAAGACATGAGAAAGGGTATCAATGTATGTGAATTAATGCACCTCCTATCTGGCAAATATATTGTAACCCTTCTATTAATTACAATAAAAATATATGAAAAAAATACCCTAACAAAAAAATCCAAAGGAAATAAATTTTAGAATGAAAGTCTTCATTGATGATAATTAATTACTCACATATATGAAAAGTGTGTTAATTTTATACAGATTTACATCAAAATATATAAATGAATGTGAATATTCAACTAAGGAAATAAATTAACATAGAAAAATGTAAGTTTAATAAACATATTCAGGAAGTAAATGTTTGAGTCAACAGATAAATATGCTCAATTTATGTATTTTTCGTTTGGTAAAAATTATCAAACACAAATGCTTTTGAATTTTATGAAGACATAAACCTAATTGAGTTTTTGGAAAGGTTATTTATGGATAAACTCTCAAGTTTTCTCTCTTCTAGGAGCAGAATTATGTTAATCTGCATACCAAAATAAAAATGTCTGCTGTAACCAACCTAAAGCTGCCCAGCTTTTTTGGTCCAGCCGTAGGTTATCGTAGGTTATACCCAGGAAAGCATCCACATTCCCAGGATCTTGGGCTGAGAGGGATGCAAAGTTGGCTGCAACCACCATTGTCGGGTGAAGAACAGCCTATAAAACCAACAGTTACTTCGTAACAATATGATATCATTCACAATAGAGCACATGTGCATCAAGCTCCTGGGGTTCTGGCTTTTAAAATCATCTCTATGATCACTTGTCCACAGGAATCCAAATGTCACAGTACCCTTTTCCTTCTATAACCCAACTTCAGGCACGTTAATCCTTCCGTTCCAGTGGCCTTTGCCCTGCTGTGTTCTACCAAACTCAAGATCAAGTGCAAAGAAAGAAATATATTTTGATAAGTAGCTGCTTTCTCTAGAGAGTAAGACATTTTTGCCTGTCTCCCTTTTTTGACCTCTTGAATTTTCCCGGTCTATTTGGGCACTGATGTTTCAAGTCAGGGTATAGGCTTTTTTGCTCAAGGCAAGTACTCCACCATTTTAATCATATCTCTAATTCTGGTTTGGGGAGTGGTTAATTGGACATAAGAGTTTCTTGGATTTGTTTGCCCAGGCTCACTTTGAACCACCATCCTCAGATCTCAGCCTCCAGAGTAGCTAGGATTACAGGTGTGAACCACCAGTGCCAGGTTCTCTTGACTTAATGTATTTAGTTTAGTATAACTTTTCAAGATCCTAATTGGGCTTGTTTTTAGTTTTAGACTCAAGCACCACTTCATTCTGTGCAATAAAATAATGAATTCCTTATATTTTCTTTTTTTTAATTCAAAACTCATAATGCAACATAAAATCCTTCTGCTAATTTGGAATGGTTTCCAGATATCAATATCTTCACTTTCTATGAGGATAAGATGATGAGGGTCAGGGTGAGGGGAGAGAAATGGGGACCAAAACATGTTTGTGAAGTAATGCACCTTCTATCTGGTGAATATAATGTAATAGATTATGATTACACACTGAACAGGCACTATAATTGAAAGTATTTATTCTTACCTGTTTTCAACCCCCCAGCTATGAAAAATACACATAGAGGCTGGAGGTGTGGCCAAGTGATAGTACACCAGCCAGCAAAGAAGTTTAGGATCAAACAAGTGAAAGGACCAAAGTCTCAACACAAACAAAACAAGCTGCTCATGTCTGTTTTGCCTATAATACTAGCTATTCAGGAGGTTGAGATCTAGCAAACATGGAAGACAGCCTGGAAAGTAAATTTCCTTGAGACTTTTATCTCCAATTGACTTCTAAAACATCAAAAGTAGAGCTATGGCTCTACTAGAGTGCTAGTATTAACCTTAAGCAAAAAGCTCAGGGACAGCACCCAGGCCTTGAATTCAAGGCCCACAACCAGCACCCAAGAAAAACAAAACTAAAATTGACACAGATTAGATTTTAATCCAGTCATATAGTTAAATAATTGTCAACTGAACTCCGCAAAAATTACTCCGCCTTATTACCTTGTCTCAAACACAGGTAACTATAGTCAGAGGTGATGTAAACTTATTGCAAGACAAAGTATAAATTTGAAGATTATGTGTTTAATAATTAAATATGGTTTGTGGTCCATGATACATAAGAATGGAGAACAGAATAGGAGCAGAAAGTTCACTTAGGAGAATTTTGTGGTTCCTGCAATAGAATGTAAGCCAGATAGATGGAAAAGTAGTTCTTCAAGTAGTAAGGTCAACCATTCTGCATTGAATAAAAGGATTCTTTGAGGTCAAATGTCTAATAACAGTATACTTTCTTTGGTTTGTTTTTACCTTTATAGAATAACATGAAGGTAAAAATAGTATGTTAGAGGAACAATTGAGTTAAAATCACAGGCTTCTACAGCATTGAAATGCAACACCTCCCACACCCCCTAAAAAAAAGAATAAAAAGGAAACCATGGCTCAGGAACAGATGTACCAAATCACTTTAACATAAGGTTGTCACTATTTAATATAATAACTCACTCCATCTTGAGGGTGTTCAAATAAACTTAAATTATCATATACTCTAGAAAGTAGAAAAGAAATTGCAAATTTATAACAAAGTTAATTCATCTTCCATTTTTATCCATGAGAGTAAATCATTGGCTCCAAATTTGCCTCATTTCCATAGTTAGCTATAATATCAGTAGGAAAATCGAGAAAACATTGAGGTATTAGGTAAATAACTATTAGAGGCTCATCATCACTCAGTAATGTCTCAAATCCCTGATTATACATGAAAGTCAAAATATCACTAGTGTCACTAAAATGAGGAGAGAGACATCAAGCTGTAGACACCAGATATTTCTGTTACTTGCTTGAATACACTTCAGAAGAGCTTTATGCTTGGTTTAGTCCCTTGCTCACCCATCTTCAAGTTTTAATCCATGAAGTTGTATGTTATATTTGACACCAGTGGGACCAATGTGCATACATATAATCAATGGAAACACTTGAGCTATATATCCCTGTTATGCTGCTGGCTCTTCCATTTGTCTGACTTATGAAGAACCGAGTCCAACATCCAGTTGGTTCCATTGATCTAGTTCCTTGTGGCTCATGGAATATAGAGCTCAGTGAGAATTCAAGTGAGAGCCACGTGAGCTAGGCACAGGTCCGACTGAGGAGGTGGGGAAGATGACATCTACTTGAGGTTTACATTTGTTTCCCCAACTATTCTAATTCAAACGCAGACACACACACACACACACACAAACACACAACATTGCTCTATTTAGGATCCATATTATATGCTTTCTTACTCAAATTCCATCTATATTTAACTATGTTTACAGGTAGAAATTTGGTCTACCCAGATTTCTTTTCTCTGTAGATCTTCCTAATAGGAAGATCTTACCCAAAGGAAGCTAAAATGTACCCAATGAGTGAATATATTATTTTTTGTAAGTTAGACTTGTGCCTTATGTCCAGGATTCTGATAATAATGGTTTGAATATCTGGATCCAATCTCTGCATAGCAAATAATAAGTTTTCGCTGACTCCACTTTGTGATTTTTGTGTTTGATTTAAAGCCAGCGGCTTGTAATATAAATGTTAACAACAATAGAATACTTGCCAATCAATTGTGATGTCTTGAGTTGAAATCTCACAGCCACCAAAAAAAAAAGGTTAACAGCAAAGTATCATCTTCCTAGTACCTGTTAAGTAAATCATTATCAAATTAAAAATATGACAAACCAAGGAAAATATTAAAAAGTAAATATTTTAGTGTCGTTAATAGCATTTTCCCCTGATTCTAAGCAGTGATTCTGTGTGCCATTTTCTACAGGACAGCACAGGTGAAGTTAAGAGAAAGTCAGCAAAGAAGACACTAGAAAGATGTAAATATGGAAGATTCCTAGAGGGTTTTGGCTGTGAACTAGGGTGCAGAAAGCTTGATGGATGCTTCAGGGTTTAGTAGAGAACAATTTTCTGCTACTTCATGCTAGATGATATAAATGACTAAGAAACATCAGGTTTTGGAAGCAAGAATGAAGACATGTAAGTCTTTCCCCAGTAATAAGGACCACTTAATAGAGATGACATGCTATTATTTAAATTATAAAAGTATAGAAAATCAAAATTCATTTGATAAGATCATCATAACAGAGATACTGATAAAAAGTTGCACACTAATAGACAAATAGAGAAATATAAAATAAACATACTAAAAAAGATTTTTAGATTTTATTTATCATGAAAAAAGAATAAAGAAAAAATTTATAATCATCTTCATAATAGTTATGAAACAAAAGCAATTCTTCTATTTTAAAAATGCCTGTAAAGAACAGAAGATGGCGCCGAGACAATAGGGACGCTGCCTAGCTCTCTCTCACCAAAAGGGAGAACCAGGGAGTCCCACGAGCCAATTATCTTAAGAAATCCACAACAACAAACTCAAGAAGCAACGGAGAAGGACTGGAACCGGAAAACAAAATCCAGATAAAGCTCACATCCAACTTTCTCAAAGAATTCGGAACGCGAAGACCCCTCCCCCACCTTTCTTCTCCGGCTCCAAGCCTCGAAAGCACCAGAAAACCTTGACGGCTGGCAGAGGGCTCCCGGCCAGGCAGCCTGGCTTCTGCAGAAACCAGCGCCAGCGAGCGGCAGAAGCAACAGAACCCAGACACGGAACCAGAACAGCAAGCAGCTGAACCCAGATGTGCAACACAGGCGGCGGCAGAGACCCGAGGGGAGTGAAAGACTCCCCACCACCATGGATCACCCGCAGACGGAACGCAGAGGCGTGAGTAATACAGAGCATCCCCAAACACATAGGGAAAGCAGAGCAGTGCCAAGCAATAGAACTCAGATCCCAACACCCACCCGAGAAAGACTGGCAGGAGCAGGGGGGCAAGGAATTTAGAATCCTGTCCCTTCCCTCAACAGCCCTCCCCCCCTCAGGCCATTGACTGGAGATTGACAGGCTGGCTACCTAAGACCCAACACCTCACCAAGGGAGGCGGAGCTGTCCAACTCCCACCTGCCCAATAAACTCTATCAAGCTAACGGCCCCCATAAACAGGCTGTAGTTGCCATCCTCATATCAGATAAAATAGAATTCAAACTAAAATTAGTAAGAAAAGACAAAGAAGGTTACTACATACTACTAAAGGGATCTTTCTTCCAGGAAGACATAACGATCCTAAATATTTACACCCACAATCCCGGAGCTCCAAACTTCATCAAGCAAACTTTACTTACACTGAAGCCATACATAGATTGAAACACAATGATTGTTGGTGACTTAAACACACCACTCTCACCTATGGACAGATCAACAAGGCAAAAACTCAACAGAGAAAACTTAGAACTGAACAACTATATAGACCAACTAGATCTAACAGACATCTGCAGAATATTCCACCCAGCAACAACACAATATACGTTTTTCACAGCAACACATGGAACATTTTCCAAAATAGATCACATCTTAGGCCATAAAACAAACCTGGACAGATTCAGAAACACAGAAATTATTCCATGCACACTCTCAGACCACAAAGGCATCAAATTGGAACTCAACACACATCTCTACCAACGAAAACCCTGTAACTCATGGAGACTGAACAACACATTGTTGAATCACCAATGGGTCATCGAAGAGATCAGAACAGAAATCCAACAGTTTATGAAATTTAACAATAAGGAGCACACAAAATACCTTGGGACACAGCAAAGGCAGTACTCAGAGGAAAATTTATACCGCTGAGTGCCTACAACAACAAGTTGGAAAATGTGCAAACCAACAAGTTAATGTCTCACCTTAAGCTCCTGGAAAAAGAGCAACAAACCAACCCTAATCCCAGTAGAAGAAAGCAAATTATTAAAATCAAAGCAGAATTAAAGGATTTGAAATCCAAAAAAAACTATAGAAAGAATCAACGAAAGAAGGAGTTGGTTCTTTGAAAGAATTAAAAAAATTGACAAGCCCTTAGCAAATCTTACCAAAAAAAGAAGAGAGCATATCAGAATAAACAAAATCGCAGATGAAAATGGTAATATCACGACAGAAATTACCAAGATCCAGAATATCATGAGGGAATACTTCTCAAACCTTTATGCCAACAAATTTGAGACTCTAGATGAAATGGATGAATTCCTAGCCAATATTAACATACCCACACTGAACCAAGAAGAACTAAGCCAACTCAACAGGCCTATTTCAAGCTCTGAAATAGAAATGGCAGTTAGAGAACTTCCACCTAAGAAAAGCCCAGGGCCAGATGGATTCACAGCTGAATTCTATAAGGTCTTCAAAGCAGAACTCACACCAATACTCCTCAAGCTCTTCAACGAAATTGAAAATGAAGGTTCCTTACCAAACTCATTCTATGAAGCCAGTATAACCCTCATCCCCAAACCAGACAGAGATTCATCAAAGAAAGAGAACTATAGACCTATTTCTTTGATGAACATCGATGTAAAACTTCTCAACAAAATACTGGCCAACCGTCTACAACAAAATTATACACTATGATCAAACAGGATTCATCACAGGGCGGCAAAGCTGGTTCAACATATGCAAAACAATTAATATAATTCAACACATCAACAGGAGCAAGGACAAAAATCACATGATTGTCTCAATAGACGCGGAAAAGGCATTCGACAAGATCCAACACCCCTTTATGTTAAAAGCTCTGGAGAAACTAGGAATCCATGGAACATTCCTCAAAGTAATAAAGGCTGTGTATGAGAAACCCACTGCTAGTATTACACTTAATGGTGAAAATCTAAAGCCATTCCCTCTAAAATCAGGAATGAGACAAGGATGCCCACTCTCTCCACTACTCTTTAACATAGTACTAGAATTCCTAGCCAGTGCAATAAGGCAAGAAGCAAGCATAAACTGGATCCAAGTAGGGAAAGAGGAAGTAAAACTATCCCTCTTTGCAGATGACATGATTCTGTATTTAAAGAATCCTACAGACTCTACTCCCAAGCTCCTTGAGCTGATTCAGAACTTTGGAAGAGTAGCAGGCTTTAAAATTAACCCTCAAAAATCAACTGCCTTCCTTTAGGCCAACAGTGAGAGGAACTAGGCAATAATCAGGAAAGCAACTCCTTTCACAATAGCCTCAAAGACAATAAAGTACCTAGGAATTAGCTTAACTAAGAATGTAAAGGACCTTTTTGACGAAAACTTTAAAACCCTAAAAAAGGAAATTAAAGCAGAACTAAGGAAATGGAAAAATCTCCCATGCTCCTGGATTGGAAGAATCAACATTGTGAAAATGACAATCTTGCCAAGGGCTATCTACAAATTCAACACAATACCCATCAATATCCCAATGGCATTCTTTAAAGAAATAGAAGAGGCAATTCAAAATTTCATATGGAATAATAAAAGACCCCGTATAGCAAAAATACTTCTTACCAGAAAGAACAATGCCGGAGGAATTTCAATTCCAAACTTTAGACTCTATTACAGGGCTATAATTCTCAAAACAGCTTGGTACTGGCACAAGAACAGGCCTGAAGACCAATGGAAGAGAACTGAGGACCCAGATATTAAACCACAGACCTATGGCCACCTAATCTTTGACAAGGGAGCCAAAAAAATAGAATGGAAGAAGACACCCTCTTCAACAAGTGGTGCTGGCAGAACTGGCTAAGCACCTGCAGAAAACTAAAGTTGGATCCTTCTTTGTCACCTTGCACTAGAATTAACTCCAAAAGGATCAAAGACCTGGAGGTAAAAGCTGACACACTGGAAACTTTAGAAGAACGAATAGGAGATACATTAGGCCTCCTTGGCACAGGTTGAAACTTCCTTAATAAGGACCAAGAATCACAACAAATCAGAGAAAGGCTGGATAAGTGGGACTGCATTAAACTGCAGAGCTTTTGTATGGCAAAGGACATAGCTAGTAAATTAATTAGGAAGCCTACAGAGGGGGAGAAGATCTTCACCAACAAAACAATGGACAAAGGCCTCATATCTAAAATATATCAACAGCTCAAAAAATTGAGTCACTCCAAAACTAATCTCCAAAGTAACAACCATCCCATTAAAAGATGGGCCAAAGAGTTAAAGAGAGTCTTCTCTGAAGAAGAAACAAAAATGGCCTATAGACACATGAAGAAGTGCTCCACATCTCTGGTCATAAAAGAAATGCAAATCAAAACAACTCTAAGATTCCACCTCACTCCAGTTAGAATGGCCAGAATCAGGAAAATGAATAATAGCAGGTGCTGGAGGGGATATGGCCAGGAGGGATCACTACTACACTGTTGGTGGGAGTGCAAACTCATTCAACCACTATGGAAAGCAGTATGGCAGTGCAGCAAAAGGCTTTTACCCAACCATCCAGAATCTAGGGCATACTAAATCCACTAGCACAACAATGTTCATTGCAGCACTATTCACCATAGCAAAGATATGGAACCAACCTAGATGTCACTCAGTTGATGAGTGGATCAACAAGTTGTGGTATTTGTACACAATGGAATTCTATGCTGCTGTCAAAAAAATGACATTGCCCCATTTGTTAGGAAATGGAAAGACTTAGAAAAAATCATATTAAGTGAAGTAAGCCAGACTCAAAGGAACTTAGGCTCAATGGTTTCCCTCATTTGTCATAATCAGTAGAAACCTTGGGCTCTACTCTCAGAGATCTGCAATAGAGCAAAACCTTGATACATAAGGCCATACAGTATGAAGCTAATTGAAAGGACCTCCAGGGTATTGAAACAAAAGCCATATAACGAATGATTGTTATCCTTAATGTACTATGTTATCCCTCATCTCCTTTGCTGTCCCTTGGGTATCTCATATTGTTACAGTATCTCACTTTGTTACCTGATATATTGAATTTATTTGTATTTGGTTATCTGAAACTTGATAGGGAAGGGGGGAAAACCAATATGGGGAGTGGGTGGTGGGTGTGGGGAGGGTAATGGGTACCAAGACATGTGAAAGGGTATCAATGTATGTGAATTAATGCACCTTCTATCTGGCAAATATCATGTAACCCTTTATTAATTACAATAAAAAAATATATATAAAATGCCTGTAAAAATAAACTACATTTCATAAATATTGTTCTATCAATTTTTTTCTTCCATCTACAAAAAGGAAGTAATGATATCTTAACATTTTAGTCAATATTTTCTGATAGTAAGAACATAACAAAATGCATAAGATATGGAAAGTAAGGATTAACTTTTTTATTCCTATCAGACATAATTGTCTGTTAAGAAAACTCTAAGGAATTATAGCAAAAGATATCTTTGTTGAAATCAATAGATTTAGTAAGCTTCCAAGGTATAAATTAATCTAAAAATTAAATACAACCATATTAATATAGAAAATAAAATTGATAATGTGATTATCTAATGAGATCAAAGTAAGATTGTCTTAAAATTTAGGTTAAAAAATAAAATAACTGGAAATGTTTAAAATTCCTCCATGTTTAATTTCATAAATTAGTATGTTTCTATGACATACAAACCCTTAGCCTAATTTGGATTAAGTTCTAAAAACTAAGTCCCAGTGATTTTATATAGATATTCCCTTCTTGAACTCTTGTTTGTTAAACTTGTCATTTGAAATATAATGTAAAAATCAATGTTAATAAATTCTTTAATTAAAAAAATGACTGGAAAAGCTTAAAATTCCTCCAAAAAGAAAGTGTAAAAGTATTCATTTTAATTTTATTGTACATTTAGGCATAATATCAATACTATATAGAAAAATTAACGAGATACATTCATCAAATGCATATGGAAATAGCTGGCTTTTAATATACTCTGAACTTTAACAAAGATGTAAAAGCAATTCAGTCAGTAATTGATTATCCACAGACAAAAACTAGAACCTTCACTTAAACTATACAACTTTCTCAGGTAGTTGTGAACTTGAGGAGATGAATTATGAACTTAAACATAAAGGAAAACTACAAATGTTCTTTTCCTTGACTGAGTATTGCAAAAATATTATTTTCTGCCTGGTACTAATGGCTCATTCCTGTCATCCTAGCTCCTCGGGAGGCTGAGTTCTGAGAATTGTAAATCAAAGCCAGCTGTGTTAGAAATGTCTGTGAGACTCAGATCTCCGAATAACTACCAAAACAGCCCAAAGTAGAGCTGTGGCTCAACTCGTAGAGCATTAGCTTTGAGTAAAAAAAAAGCCCCGGAACAGGGCCAAGACTGAGTTCAAGCCTCAGGACCAGAAACCCCCCAGATTAATTTAATATTAAAAAATCCATCTGTATATAGAGATAGATATCTGTTATCTATATATAGATACATTTATATCTATACATAAATACATAAACACATATACACATATATGTACATGTGAATATACAAATTTATACATACTTACATAAATAGATATCTAGAATTCTTTTAATGTTATCAATTGTTGCTACTGTGGAGCAACACAGGTATGGGGATGGACATCCAGGGCCAGCCTGAAGTCCCCAGGAGCAGAGTGAGATGGTAAGTATCGATGACCCAGCCTCCCCCAATTACTGGGGAAGAAACCACACACCAAGCCAGGAACTGTGTCAGCCATGAAAGTGCAGCAGATCTCTGGTTTATTGCATGAGGCACTTAGTTATATACTGTTGGGGAAAGAGAAGGTGGGAACTGGGAAGCTAGCCAATAGGAAGAGAGCCATTGTGCTATCACTAAGGTTCCAGGACAAACTTTTAGGTACTGGGCGGGACCAGAGCAGGAAAGCACAGAGACCTGCACTACTGGGGGGGGGGGGGTTGCTCAGTGTAATCATGTGCACAGAGATAAGAGAGGTATGCAAGGAATGTGAGGAATGCCTGGTCAAAGCCCTTTCTGTTGAGCCAGAGTGATGAACAGGCCTCAGAGATGGAGATAAGGCCCCAACAATCAATATATTTAGAAATACCAAGACAATTATCAATCTATGAAAGCAGTATAAGATGTTCATTCAAGTACACCAACTTATCATTTTTAATTTCCTTCCTTGGCAGACAGGAGCTATCTCATGAAAGAAGTTTAATATTATATCAGTAGCTAATAGACAATTAGACATTGAATTTCCTTTAAGGGCATTCTTGAATGAAACTTAGGTTATAAGGGGTAAATGGGGAGCTGCAGACAGAGACTATAACTATAACCCACCAACTTCTTGGGAAGTTGAATGGATAAGTGGCATTTTATTTTTTTCTGTTTTATGTTATTTAAATTATTTTTATGTAGTTGCACAAGGTGGTTTCAATTTATCATGTTTATTCATGAGTACAATGAAGCTTGAACAGTTATCTCTCCCCAACTCACTCATACTTTAAGGGTATCTGGTTTTGTTTTTACATATGTACACCATGTCATTTTAAAACTGAAATGAGGTTGGGTGTGGTGACTCAAGACTGTAATCCTAGCTACTCAGGAGATTGAGATCTAAGGATCAAGGTTCAAAGCCAGCCTGGGAACCAAAGAACCAGAGACTCTTTTCTCCAATTAACCTCTAGAAAATGGGAAGTGGGGCTTGCTCAAGGGTAGGGTGGTAGCCTTGAACTGAAGAGCTCAGGGATAGCACCCACGTCCAGAATTCAAGTCCCATGACCCACAAAAAAAAAGAAAAGGAAAAAAACTAAAATTGACAAAAGTAAAAGCATAGGCTTGATTTTTATAGCAATCCTACTTACTGCTGATCAAAATCATAAAGAAATCCCTTCTAAAATTATTATTAGATGGTCTCTGATGTATGTAATAATAAAAATGTATCCTGCCATAAATGCTGACATGACCTATCACTGCATGGCGTAAACTCATTATCTACTCTGTATTTTCAGGAGTTAAAAGAATCCATAGTAACTCCTATCAGGGATGACTACCAGGCCTTTTTGGATCTAGAAATTAGAAACTGGGTGTTGTGAAAATAACACCAGAAAGACTGTGCTTGAACTCTGATACAAGAAACCACATCAAAATACCACTGTTAACCACCCCTGCACAAATATTCAGTGCCTCAAAGATAAGCCCCCAGAACTCTCAGCTCAGGGGATTTCTCTAACCTACCAGACTATGCACCTATCCCTGGATTCCAGGGAGAATGGATTCACCAGTCAAGCTTCCCCCAGAAGCAATTGACTTCTCACACTTGAACTCCTGTTCAAGATCTCAGATAAGACTCTATTACAGAGCTATAATTATCAAAACAGCTTGGTACTGGCACTAGAACAGGCCTGAAGACCAATGGAATAGAACTGAGGACCCAGATATTAAACCACAGACCTATGGCCACCTAATCTTTGACAGGGAGCCAAAAAAATAGAATGGAAGAAAGACAGCCTCTTCAACAAGTTGTGCTGGAAGAACTGGTTAAGCACCTGCAGAAAACTAAAGTTGGATCCTTCTTTGTCACCTTGCACTAGAATTAACTCCAAATGGATCAAAGACCTTGAGGTAAAAGCTGACACACTGAAAACTTTACAGGAAGGAATAGGAGATGCACGAGGCCTCCTTGGCACAGGTCGAAACTTTCTTAATAAGGACAAAGAATCACAACAAATCAGAGAAAGGCTGGATAAGTGGAACTGCATTAAACTGCGGAGCTTTTGTATGGCAAAGGACATAGCTAGTAAATTAATTAGGAAGCCTACAGAGTGGGAGAAGACCTTCACCAACCAAACAATGGACAAAGGCCTCATATCTAAAATAGATCAACAACTCAAAAAATTGAATCACTCCAAAACTAATCTCCAAAGTAACAACCATCCCATTAAAAGATGGGCCAAAGACTTAAAGAGAGTCTTCTCTGAACAAGAAACAAAAATGGCCTATAGACACATGCAGAAATGCTCAACATCTCTGGTCATAAAAGAAATGCAAATCAAAACAACTCTAAGATTCCACCTCACTCCAGTTAGAATGGCCAGTATCAAGAGAACTAATAACAACAGATGCTGGAGGGGATGTGGCCAGGAGGGATCACTATTACATTGTTTATGGGAGAGCAAACTCATTCAACCACTATGGAAAGCAGTATGGCAGTTCCTCAAAAGACTAAACATAGAGCTCCCCTATGACCTAGCAATTCCACTACTTGGCATTTACCCAACCATCCAGAAACAAGGACATACTAAATCGGCTAGCACAACAATGTTCATTGCAGCACTATTTACCATAGCAAAGGTATGGAACCAACCTAGATGTCACTCAGTTGATGAGTGGATCAACAAGATGTGGTATTTGTACACAATGGAATTCTATGCTGCTGTCAGAAAAAATGACATTGCCCCATTTGTTAGGAAATGGAAAGACTTAGAAAAACTCACATTAAGTGATGTAAGCCAGACTCAAAGGAAGATAGGCTCAATGGTTTCCCTCATTTGTCAAAATCAGTAGAAACCTTGGGCTCTCCTAGCAGAGATTTGCAATAGAGCAAAACCTAGATACAAAAGCCCATATAGTATGAGGCTAACTGAAAGGATCTCTAGGATATAGAAACATAAGCCATATAATGAATGACTGTTGTCCTTAAGGTACTATGTTATCTCTCATCTCTTTTGTTGTCCCTTGGTTATCTCATATTGTTACAGTATCTCACTTTGTTACCTGATATATCGGATATATTTGTATTTGGTTATTTGAAATTGGATAGGGAAGGGGGGAAAACAAGATGAGGGGTGGTGGGGGGGGAGGGAAATCGGGTCCAAGACAGGTGGAAGGGTATCAATGTATGTGAATTAATGCACCTTCTGTCTGGCAAATATCATGTAACCCTCCTATTAATTACAATAAAAATACATGAAAAAAAAGAATTTTGTCATCACACTGTCCCTTTCCCCTTTTCCCAGTCCCTTTCCTAATTACACCTAAGAAGGAAGGTAATACTAATGATATCATTCTTCAGTGCCTCACCAACTGGGCATGTCATTCTCCCCTAAATCTCTAAATGATCTTGTCATTCCTCTAGTTGACCTGGTGTTCCAACTGTTCAAATGACAAACCTGTCCTTATAAGAATAGACATGAGATCCCCATGTTTGCATGTCTTCCTGAATATAGGAGTCAGCCAAAACCCATGGGAAGGGTTTTGTAGTTAAATTGTGCCAAAACTTAGTAAATCAAAAGATAAGTAGTAAGGAAAAGGTGCAACTTTGGAGAGCCTCTTATTTTGACGACTAAAAGACTTCTTTTGGAAATGGTATTGTAATCCACTTACTGCAAAGGCAGATGCCTTACCCCTGTGCCTGCATCCAAAGGAGAGGGGCTCTGCAGGGCTCTGCTGTTTCCTGTTACTTTGCTCACTAGTGTCTGAATTACCTACACATAATGAGGAATACTTTCTGGAACCTTTTATAGGCTTAGACTTGAATCACAGTGCCAGCCTTTATGGCTGAAAGACATCAGTGTTGTTAACACTGTAGTCATACTTTCCTCTAGGGCCCCCAAAAACAAACATGAAAAATAATAGGTACACAATGTAAATTTGCCAACACACAGCATGTAATAGAGTAAAAGTGAGTTGTGTACTTATAACTGAATTCAGTAAATAGTTCAAGTATACATGTAATTAAGATTTATTTTTAAATCAAAGAAAATACAGATTTCACTTTGTTTTAATCTGCACTTAGAGTTTTTGATAGATATTCTATTTTTTAAATTTCCAAAACCTCAGGGAGTGTGCCAGCACAGTTTTCTTGGTGCATCCTACCTTTAGTGCAATATTTCTTGTCAGTAGGCATCAGTGTTCAGGTAAGCCTGAACTTGTATGTTATTCACCATCTTCCTCCCTCAGCCCAGAGTGCTAGGATTGAAAGAGAAAATTGAGTTAGGATCCAAAGTCTTAGAAACAATAGTCTTGGCCTAGCAGGGGAAATGAGATGTAAATGAGACCTTGTTTTGGAAATTCTTGTCCCTGTTCTTCTCTAGGACATTTAATTTCAATAACTTTCCTGTGACCCTGGGGATAGGGTTTGCATAAGGAACCTGAGGAGGAATTAACCCTATCAAAATGTTTCAGGGCCTGCCCAATAAAGTACACTTCTTAAAGCATCTAGTTATAATAGGGGCAAGCCATCAGAGCACAACCCAGGAGACAGAGGCACAGAGACATTCGCCTAAGGAAGAGAGGAAGGATAATGGGGTGGTGTAAGCAGTGACTTTTCCTTTGAGCTAGACAGTTCTCTTTAAAATAAAATTATTCACACTCTCCTCCATTGTCCCGAACATCATTCTTTTAACTCAATGGAACTGCAACACAGGCAGATATTATCTGCCTTGAGCTGTAACACTCAGCAGCTGTTACCTGCTACAGGGCTACAACCCTAGTGAAATTTGCCAGCTGCTGAGATAAAAGAGCTATGTGAGCTCTGCCTACTGAGAGTAACCACAGAAAAATCTGAGGCTCCATTTCTTTTTAATATTCAAATCGTTCTTAGCATATTTGCTACTGTAGCAAAGGCAGCACTAACAATTAGAATTAAACCTGTTTACCTTATTGTTGCTACTTAACCTGCTGTTAAAGGCCTCTTTAACTTGCATGATCGTTTTGTACTTCATTATTACAGTCAGGTATCAAATATTTTGATCATATTTAAAAGACACTGAGATTTTATTGTGTTCTATACATTTTATGTACTTAAGCTACATGTGACTTGCCCATGTTTCCATTTGTAAACTGATTGGAGGTCTTTTGAGAAGCAGAAATAATGATATCTGATAGTAAGGGTCACTGAAAGCAAGAGAGGGAGCCTCACAGGTTGTTAGAATTAAGACAAAGAAAATCACTGCAGTTGAACTCAAAATACAGAGCTATACCTTACCTTTGAAAATTTAATCTCAAAGAATTTTATAAAGTTTCTAATAAGATTTTGCCATAGATGAAAAGTGTAGCTTCTTAATGTTGGGCTCATCAACATTAAGTATAATATCCCACAGAATATCTGAAAGTATAAATCTTAATCAGAACTGGTGCTAGAAAAGGAAGGAGAAATACATGAAAGAATCTTTGAAATAGTTTCTTATGATTTTCTGGTGAGTTTCTAGTAATTTCTAATAATTTTCTCAAAATTTGGAACTCTAGTAATATCCTTTCATGGTGTTATATTGCAGGTTTTTCTGATAAGTTATCTGCCATTATGATAGAAAAAAAACTATACAGTCCCTCCTCAGGCTAACAGTTATCAGAGCCTGAGTGCTGTAATCATTTATTGTATACATGTTCATATATATATGTATATAGTGCCATTCCTATTTTAATTTCTAATGATGGAAATAGGAACTATTTCTCATAGAGCTTTTCATTAACTTGAGGGTAAATAGAAAAAAAAAAAGACATGGCTGGGAGTTTGGCCTAGTGGGAGAGTGCTTGCCTCGCATGCACTAAGACCCTGGTTCGATTCTTCAGTAACACATATAGAAAAAGGTGGAAGTGGCACTGTGGCTCAAGTGGTAGAGCTCTAGTCTTGAGAAAGTATAAGGACAGTGTTCAGGCCCTGAGTTCAAACCCGAGGACTGTCAATATATATATATATATATATATATATATATATATACATATATATATATTTAAAAAATAAAAGAAAAACAGACTTTTTATACCACTTAGAATTGTGTTGGTAGACTCTAGCCTTGAAAAAGCTCAGGGATAGTGCTCAAGCCCTGAATTCAAGCCCCAGGATTGGCAAAAAAAAAATACTAAAAAAGAAAAGAAAAGAAAAGAAAAACAGACTTTTTATATCACTTAGAATTGCAATATTTAAAAATGTTATACATAGGGTTTTCATGTATCATTGGCCAGTCCTGGGCTTGAGCTCAGGGCCTGAGCACTGTCCTTGGACTTTCTCAAGGCTGGAGCTCTACTACTTGAGCCTCAGCCCAATTCCAGCGTTTTTTGTTTCTATGTATGTGGTATTGAGGAATCGAACCCGGGCCTTGGTGCACGCTAGGCAAGGACTCTACCACTTGGCTAAACTCCCAGCCCCCATAGTTGTTTTTTAAAATAACTGATGTTAGGGGCTGGGGGTTTGGCCTACTGGTAGAGTGCTTGTCTAGCATGCACAAAGACTCGGGTTCGATTCCTCGGTACCACATACATTGAAAAAAGCTGGAAGTGGTGCTGAGGCTCAAGTGGTAGAGTGCTAAGTCTTGAGAAAGTCCAAGAATAGTGCTCAGGCCCTGAGCCTAAGCCCAAGACTGGCAAAAAAGAAAAAAATTAACTGATTTTACATATTGAATATACATGATCTTAATTATATCAAATAGCCTGCATTAATTAAATGGACACCTAGATTATAGGACTACAATAAATATTACAGAAATAATATTTATATATTATGTATAAATGATAAATAAAAAATAGATTAAGAGATACAGGTATACATAATCATAGATATATAATATTAATTTTGTTCACATTATGAGTCAGGTTTTTTTGTTTTTTGTTTTGCCAGTCCTGGGCTTGAGCTCAGGGCCTCAGTGCTGTCCTTGGACTTTCTCAAGGCTAGAGCTCTACCACTTGAGCCTCTGCACCACTTCCCGCTTTTTTGTATGTATGTGGTACCAAGGAATCGAACCCTGGTCTTCGTGCATGCTAGACAAGCACTTTAACCATGAGGCCAAACTCCCGACCCATAAGTCAGATTTTTTATGTATATCCCTGACACATGCAAACTATAAGTTCTTTCATTTGTAATATTTGCATCAATTGTTAATAGCAAGAATAGACTATTCACTGAAAAAATGATTAGTTGAGCATCAGGTGACTCATACATATAATCCTAGCTATTCAGAAGGCTGAGATCTGAGAATTATGGTTCAAAGCCAGCATGAGCAGGAAAGTATATGGGACTGTTTTCTAACCACAAAAATGCTGTAAGTAGAGCTATGGTTCAATAAGTATGCTAGGCTTCAGTAGAAAAGCTCAGGAACATTACCTAGGTTCTGCCATAGGACTTGCAAAAATAAACAATAGTATAATATAGTTAATGTGGTATAATATATAATATATAATTATATATAATCATATAATATATTTAAATTTTTAATATTATATTGTAAAATAAGCAGTTATCCTTGTTAATTATCTGACTTTTTCAATTGTATTATTTTCTTCCTAACTTACCTTATTTGAACAGGTTGCCTGTGTAATCATATAGCCATGATGTTTTTCTTGCTTTTATACTGATTAATGATTAATATAACTAACTTCATAAATTTTGGACTTTTGTTGACTGTTCTATAGATTACCATTAGTTATATTTGTTAGGATTTTTTCATATTATGTAAATTTTGAAATGTATTGAAATAATATTATTCATAATATAATTATATAGACATATATAATTGGAATGATTATTTTATTATTGATACTATTTTATGAGCTGCTTTATTTTTACTACTCTGGTCAAGAAAGAAAACAAAACAATGAAAAGAGTTTCCTTCGCTGTGCTGTGCTCATCTGGCTTTGCAGGAATCACCAGAGTTTAGATGGGGAAACATCACTAACAGTTACTCAAACTGATGGAGAATACATCAAATCCATAAAAATTATATATTTCCGTTTAGTATTAGCAAACTTGTAACAAAATAAGTGAAATAAAACCATAGAAAGGATCATCATTAGACTGCTCAAAATGACTGCACAGAGAAAAGTCTTAAAAGTAACCGGAGGTTTGAAAATTATATCTCAAAAATCTATAATTGAAAATGTGTTAAAAATTAAATTTTCATACTTCCAAATTAAAAAAACAAATTATACTTGGGGAATTTGCTATTCCTTTCATTATGTTATAGTGAACATTTATAGAACAGGAGCACAAAGAATTTTTCATATACTGATGTAGCCAGATGATCTTACCTAGTTTTTATAGACACTCCACAAAGCAACAATGTCTCATTTTTCTGCACTTGTTGTAGGTAAATCACACATTGAAAATTGCAAGTTGTACAATATGATAAATTAAAATTATACTGGGTATCTACCATTAAAAGAATTAAACCATTTAGTAAAGTATTAGCTAAAAGGTATCTGGAAAGCTACCGAAACAAGAATTTTGTTTTTGTTTTTCCATTCTCATTTATTTTTTAAATTACAATTAATAGAAGTTACATTAAATTCTCCAGATAGAATGTACATTACTTCACAAACATTGATACCCCTTCTCATGTTTTTGTCCCCATTTCCCTCCTCCACCTTCCCCCCTCATCTTGTTTTCCCCCTTTAAAACTATAAATTTTAACAATATTTTTAAAAGAAATTTCAAAAAGGACAAATGTATAAAAGAATAACATAGAGCGTAGAATTATGAAATAGACATTGAATATGATGAATTCAGTTGAAACATATTGTAAGTATAAAAATGAAAAATGAAGCCAGTTGAAAGTGTTTTGGTAAGTGGAACAAAGAAGGGAGTGATAGAAGTCAGATTTATTGGACCATACTGTATCCAATTAGAATATATTGTAAATAGAGGAAAATATATTAGAATATATGTATCAGTTAAATCTCCTCTGTATGACTAGTAAACTAACATAAACAAAATAATATTAAAAATACTGAAAAAGAAATCCTAAGCAAAATCTGAAAATATTTTCAATTTAATTGACATAAAACTGTCTACTTGGTACTATGGTCTAACAGTAATGATACAATATCAATGGAGAAATTTGAATTAAGTACTTATAAATGAAAATCCAAATCCAGTGATATAACTGTTTATGTTAAAGGCTAAGAAAGAGCATTTTTATTATATAAACAAGAATGAAAATTATCAAAATATAATTATACAAGAGATGTTTGTTTGGCTTTTATAATTTTATTTTATGAAACAGGGTTTCGCCATAAAACCTAGGCTTATCTAAAACTCAGAATTTTCCTGAATCCTGAGTACTGGGATTATAGGCATGTATAATGGCATCTAACTTATGATGATATGATTGCTAATACAATAGGATATAAATGAATAATGCTACAAAATGAAGTTGTAAAGTTTATCTAAATTGACACCAGAACAGTACATGCACAGAAACTAATTGTCAAAACTTTAATATCTATGTTTAAAATTCCTCAGCAGGGGCCAGGAGCATGGCCTACTGGTAGAGTGCTTGCCTAACATGCACAAAGTCCTGGATTCAATTCCTCAGTACTCACATACACAGAAAAATCCAGAAGTGGTGCTGAGACTCAAGTATTGGAGCGCTAGCCTTGAGAAAGCCCAAGGACAGTGCCCAGATCCTGAATTCAAGACCCAAGACTTGCAAAACCAAAACCAAAACCAAATATGAGGTCTGAGGATCATGGTTCAAAGCCAGTCCGGGCTCAAAACTCCTTGAGACTCATCTTTAATTGACCACCAGAAAACTGGAAGTGGTGCTGTGGCTCAAGTGGTAAAGCACTAGGCTGGAGCTGAAAAGCTCAAGAAAAAAAAGCCCTCAGCAAATTTAAAAGAAATCATATTCTTATCACAGCAATCCCAAAACTTACTGTTGAAAGAGCAAATGTCCCCTTCAAATGAGATTGAGACAAGGATCACTGCCATTCACAACTCAATTTTACAGCTTTTCGGGAGGAAACAGCCACTGTAATGCAACATTAAAGAGAATGTAGGCTAGTCAGATCAGAAGAACAAAACTAAGGCCTCTTTGTTTGCAGATGTTATTATCTATCTAATGGAAACAATGCAAATTCTCCAAAATTCATCAAGTACAATAGAGTTAGAAAAGTCTAAGTAAATATTGTTGCTCTGTAGAAATCAATAGTATTAACAGCAACAAAAGTTGAAAACTGAAATTTAAAACATATCTCTTATATTGGAATCTTAAAAACTTAATGAATTAAGTACTGATATCTCCTCTCCTTCTTTTTGGTTCTGGGAATTGAATTCAGAGTAATATGCTTGCTTGGCACATTCTCTAATACTGAACCAAATCCCCAGCCCCCCTTTTTTTTTGGTATTTTTCAAATATGGTCTCACGTAAGTACCAAGCCAGTGTGAGTAGTAAAGCACTGGGTTAGGCTCCTGTGTAACTAGAATCAGAGTCATACTTCACTATGTCCAACTTTCTGTTGCTTGAGGTGGTGTCCTGTAAACTTTTTGCCCAGGCTGACATTAAATGGTATACCTCTGAATCTTACTCTCCCAAGTACGTAGGATTACAGATAAGAGTCAGGACCCCCAGATCACAACTGTGAATTACTGAAGGGTATTTTAAATTACATATATAAATAGAGAGGCATGATACATACACGGATTAGAAATTCATTATTGAAAATATGCAAATCCCTAATTGATCTGTGTAATTCCAATAATAATCACCAAAGCACTTTTGTAGAAATTTACTGAGTAAAAAAAATGGCTAACTAACATGTAGAAATTCAAAAGTAC
The DNA here is from genome assembly GCF_031878675.1 of Megascapheus bottae. Classification (NCBI taxonomy): domain Eukaryota; kingdom Metazoa; phylum Chordata; class Mammalia; order Rodentia; family Geomyidae; genus Megascapheus; species Megascapheus bottae. The sequence continues at coordinate 3,657,531 of NC_143517.1, forward strand.
TTGAAAAGAACATGAATTTTTTTGTAGCATACAAACTATTTAATTTCACTATCAGGCAGTAGCTGTCATAACAACTTGTCATGGGACTTTACAGTGGGGCGAAATAGAGAGTCCTGAATCGATGTGTCATATGTATGCTCTGATAGCTCTTCATTAAGGGAATCTGTGTCTGTATTCAGCAAATTCAGTTAGAACAACCAGACAGCTTTGTGGAAAGATGTCACTATGGACAAATAATGGCTTTAAAATGCTATTACAGTTGAGCGCTTGTGGCACTCCTCCGCTGACTAACATCTATGGATCAAGGTGCGAAGCCAGCCTAGGCAGAAAAGTCCATGAAACACTTAACTCCAGTTAACCACTAACAATCCAGAAGTGGAACTCAAGGTGAAGAATGCTAGCCTTGAACAAAAACGTTCAGAAGACTACCCAGGCCCTCAAAGTGCCAAGACTGGTACATACAAGACACACACACACACACACACACACACACACACACACACACAGAAATTTCATAAACAACTTCAGATTAATGTTATTGATGTATTATAAAAGGTAACGAGAAAAAAAAGTATGGCTAATTGTCAAAAGCAAAGATTTCTTGAATAGCATATATAATATGTATTAAAGAAAAATCTACAAATACACACACTCGCACACATCAACATGTCATGTCATTTAGCTTCGAAGAAATATTAAATTAATATGTCTATATAATGCCTGCACATAAATTTAATTTCTGTCAGTTTCATAATAGCCAAAAATTAGGAACATCTGAAACACCTATTAAAAAATTAATGAGTAAACAAAAGTGTAATAAACTCACACCTACTCAGAAGGAAAAGAAAATAAACTATGATAATAACCATAGATTGGATGAATCATTAAATCATTATATAAGCAAACATAATCTAAAAAAATAATGCACTGTATAATTCCATTCACAATTAATGTGGAAGTTAAATAATGACAGATTAATTTATAGTCACAATAAAGTGATTAATAATTGCCATGGGCTTATAGATTGTGAGGCAGATTAGAAACAGATTTGGAGGACCTAATGAGTGATAAATATGAACCAAAGTTTTACGAAGAGATATTCAGCAAGTAAGCATATTTTATCTTATTTAAAGACTACTTCAATAAATTTGAATACCTAATCAGAAAAATTGAATAAACCTTTCAATCTAAATGTAATTTTCCAAATTAACTTTTAAGTTACACACACACATACACACACACACATAACACACACACACACACACACACACACACACATATATATTACCCTTAGAAAATGTACCAACAATTAATGAGAAAATGCTTCAAAATAAGATTGTAAAATGTTGGTCCGAATTAAATCCAAACTACAAGAAAATAAAATGCATAAAGACATAGGGCAAACTATTTTGGAAATGAGCTATACAACTTAGGGAAGGAGGCGAGGGAAATAACTGGGAGGAAATGAGAGAGGGGTGACACTGTCCAAAAATAAATGTACTCATTACCTGATTTATGTAACTGGAACCGTTCTGTATATCACCTTTAAAAAAAAGGAAAAGAAGAAATGGGTACCCAGACAATAAGATACAAGGGGAAAAAAAGAAGAAATGGGGTTAGTCAGGGACTCTGAAAAAGAAAAATACATGAAGATATATCATTTAGTAGCGGTAAATTTTCCATGTTTTTAAAAAAATATATAAACCAGAGATTAAGCCAGTGACATAGTCTTTAAAGCTATTTGGTTATTACTAAGCAAGTATATTTCTGGGTTTTTGTTGTTGTTGTTGTTGTTGTTGTTGTTACTTAGTTAGGAGGCTTGAACTCTGGGCCTGGGAGCTGTCCCTGAGTTCTTCAGCTCAAGGCTAACGCCCTACCCCTGCAGCCTCAGCCTCACTTTCTGGTGTTCTAGTGGTTAATTGGAGATTAGAATTATCATGGTCTTTAGTGCCCAGGCTGGCTTTGAACCTCAAACCTCAGATCTCAGCGTCTTGAGTAGCTAGGATTACAGGCGTGAGCCACCTCACCCGGGCTTTTCTCTAATATTTTTGCATTATTTTTTTAACTTTCCTTGACATATCCTAATCAGCAAGAGGCTTTGTTATGTAGTGAACAAGAGAGCAATCACTTCCTGATTCCCTGATCTCCTGGATTTATTTCATTGTCTATTATTTGGATAAATTGAGTTCATTTCCACTAAAACCCCTCACTTTTGTTTTTCTTTTTACTGAACACTGTGTCCCTCGCTAAACATCTTCACATGGCTGGTCTGTTCTCATCATGCAAACACCTGTTCTGGTGCTTATGCCTTTGAAACACCTTTGCAGACACCAGATGCTATTCATTCCTACCCAATGAACTGTCTGGTTTAGCTTCCTTCATAAGCATCAGGCATTCAGAATAGCCTAGCTTCCCAGGACAGAATCCCAGGGGAGAAGCCTCTGTAGAACCAGTCCCTGAAGTAGACAAATTGCTCAAGGTTCAGTTTGACCATGTGGTAAAGACTACTAGAGAAATTCAGTGAATGTCCCCTAAGTGGGACCTAGCAGTTGATCACAGCAAAGCTGAGAGAAATATTCCCTCATAGAAGAGTGAGGTGAGTTTATTCATTTTAACATGAACCCAAGATTTGATTTTCATTAACAAGGCCCTTTCATAAAGAAACTTCTTCTACCTGGGACTCATCATTCTGGAGAAAGGACATATTTCACTCTATCCCATTCCAGCCTTCCAACTGGGAGAAGGAAAATACCTAATTCCAGTCCCATCTCATATTCCATTGCAACCAAAAAAACACCTGAGAAAACTGCACAGGTGCAGTAACAGATGGCTACCTAAGCACTTCCCTATCATAAGCCCTGAATCAATAGTGGCCCAGCATAGTGGCACAGAAGTACAAGTGAAAGCATGAGACATCATAGATATTTAATGAGAAGAAATCCAAAGACAATAGAGGAGAGACAGAATCACTAAAAAGAAATTTTGGCCTCTGCAACTTATAGCTATAAACAATTTTGAACACAACTTAAAAATCTCAGACCAAACAACTTCTTATCTGGATTACCTTACTACTCAGAATACACCACACACACACACACACACACACACACACACACACACACACACACACACACACAATATAAAGAATATGCAAAGATAGAGGAAGCCCTACAAGTGGAAGAATTAGAGCCTGACAAAGGTGGCAGAGAAGCTGAGATCTCTGGAGCAAGTGTAGGTGAACCTTGTTGGACAAAACTTTAAAGGTGAGTGAGTGTAGGTGGGTGGGCAGAGAGAAATTCTAATAATTTCAAATATCAGATCAAAAATGAAATTCAAACTAAGGACAGCTTTTAAATCTCTATAATAGGAATGATTGGCAACATGAACAAAGTGTTTATAAATATTTTCAAGCCTGAAAAACAAAGGAAAATGAATGCAAAGAATCTAGTATGTTCAGAACTATGGAGCGTTTAGTGAATGTGTGGCATATGCAAAATGGGAATGCTAGCGGAAAAAAAGAAAACGACAGATGAAATATTTTACATAATAAAAACTGAGATGTTCATGAAACTAATGAGACATAAAACAAGAGGTCCAGAATCTCAACTGAGTAATGAATAAACAATGTCTTCTTTCTGAGCTCTGATCTCCTACTCATTTATATCTAGCACTCTAGGATAATAATTGAAAGAACTAACATAACCCACTGGTACAAATACAAATACATTACTCTGATATACTATTTAGCTTCAACTATATTTATAGTGTTCTCTTTTATAAAAATCCCTTCTCATAGGTTTTTCAGTCAAAATTATATAGACCTTACCTCTAACCAAATAAAAGACTGGATCTTCAAAAATCTTTCTCGGGCTCTTGTCTCCTTCCTTGATGGAGTCCATGGAGTGGAATTTCTTTTTTTATCCTCACATTGTGGATGGCTCAAGGCACTCCAGCTTCCAGATGTTGCAAAAAAAAAAAAAGGAATTGTAGATGTATTATAACAAGATTCTTAAAGCCCCACCCCCTGTCCCATTGTAGGAAGCATGAGATGCTATCACGGCAAGAACTTGGAGTTCGTCAAGATAAGGCTCGTCAAAGGGTGATCCTTTCTCAAAACTGCACCCTATGCTACTTTCACCGTGACAGGGAGTTTTTCACTGGCAGATGTGCCCATGCTTAGACTACAACACATCCTCGAGTGTGATTAGGTTTTCCCACTCCAACCCTGCCTCTCTTATAGATTTCAGCTCCAGTAAATTGGAATTCTGTTACCACTCTTTAGTCACCTCAGTTTGGCATTGTTTTGCTCTTGATCTCTAGTGTGGCTGAGATGAATTGTGGATATATAATTAGCTCTGGACTTAGATCTGGTTACAATTTCAAGCAATTTTACACTACCACTGACAATCGGGCATACCTGCCCCTATTTCTGATCCTCTTCTCATTTCTTTGGATAAATCCCCTTTTCATTATCTATCTTCTTATGATTCAGTTAAACCCCAACCCCCATTCCAAAAGTGTGGCTTAGGTAATGCTTTCTACTCAGCATTCTCTTTTCACAAAATTATTGATTACAAATATGACTTTTATTGCAATTATGTTTTTATGCTTTATGTAAAATAAGTTCAAATGTCCCTATTCTGTTTTCTTTTTTCAATTTTTAAGGGGAATGGGCAAGGGAAAGAGAAACAGGCTTTGTGAGTGGGGTAATACTAGCTGAGGAATTTGATTTGGGTTAACAGGAATGGAAGGATAAACAAAGTCAAACTGGAGAATAAATGAAAATAGAACAATGAAACTTGTTGAAACTGTTTTAGGAGGGGGAAGGGTAAAGAAGAGAAATATAGGTGAAATTGACTAGACTATATTGTAAAGACTTAAAGAAATTTAGCATAAATCCCCTATATAATAAATTCAAACTAGTAAAGAAACATTTAGCTTTTTCTCTAACTACATCCTTGAAAAAAGCTGCACACATTTCTCTTTCTCTATATTTCAAAATATTTCATTTTTCAAAGTATTTATTTCATATTTTATTTTCAAGAGTACTTAATTTGTAATTACTTCCTTTTCAAACAAACATGATTTAATTTTTAATATATGAAAAATTATGTAGTAAGGATTCCAACATTTTCTCCTTCTTTACATTGTTATCTGTATTATTCTTTTTTTTCTGTATTATTCTTTCTCAGCTTATCAAATTGCTTTAGATTCCTAGTGATCTTTGGTTTTCCACTTCTGCAGAAGGACACATAAAGATTCTCTGTGTCAGGGGAAGAGAAACCAGCAGAATTACTTAACAGAGCAAATGGGTGAAGTGGCTGCTGCTTCAGACTGAAGGCTTTAGTATGAACCTTTCCTAGTATGATTATTTCCTCAAACCTTTCCTTTTATTTCAGAAATGCCCCTACAAAACCCTAATAAAATGAAACGTACTAAGCCATTAGGTCTTCTGTGGCAATTGCAAATATAGACAACTGAAATTATAAGCCATTTAGATAGTACATATGAAACTGGAATTCATAATTAAATTCATGTAAACAAATGCTTAGGTATGTAAATAGTACCCAAATAGCTGTAAACTACTACAATTGAATGTAGGTCAGATGGACTAAAGTCCTTATGAAATATGTTTTACTTCCGAATACATAAAATATGAACAGAATACAAGAAAGAATTCCATTACTTCTCAGAAGAACAAGCCAAACTGACATAAAGCCAGGCAAATGCACATAAGGCACACAGTCATAAATGAAGAAAGAATGCAGGAGCCGAGTGTTCCCAGCCACTCTGTTGTCCACCCAGAGATCCTATACCAGTGATAATTCTCCCCAGTTCTGGATGACATCTGACCTAGTTACCAAGTTTGTTAGAATCACAGGTACCGCTTCCCTCACTGCACCCTTCAGTCTTTACTTGCATGTTCTCCACCACACTGGAGAAGAAATTGCCATAAAAATGAACAAAGATGAATCTGTGAACTTTCTATCACTTCCACATCCCATCCCTCTTCTGTCCCATCCCCTTAATCTCTTCCTCTTTGGACAACATATGTTTAAGCTTCCTAGTATTCATTTTATATACTACAAGATAGATATCTGAATGAGTTATTCCACTGCAACCTCCTCTGTAAATACCATACTTGAGACCATATGTTTATGTATATATGCATATAACCTTGAATATATTTTCATATGTTTATAATTTAGATTCTAAAACCACATATTAGAGAAAACTTGTATCCTTAGAGAGTATTTATAAAGATATTTAAAAATTCCTTAAAGACTGAAAACATGTGTCTACAACTGAATAAATATCACTACTGTATGATATTCCAAAGATTCCTCATGAACAACTCTCATGAATATGTTTTGACCTGCGTCTATTTACCAGCATGTACATGAACACACATGTACAGAAAAGAACATTGCAATGTCTTAATACTCTGTTCAGAGAATTGTGAACAGAGCAAAGGCAAGAATATAATTCACAGAACCATATTAAAAAGCAAGTTAAATTTATGTGACCAAATATCTCTTTATTTCTTAATCATACCAAATTAAACACAAATTTTGAATTGGAAAATAAAGAGCAGTAAACAGAAAACAGCTGTAGAGTTTACTCTTCAAATTACTTAAATTATAATACTGCTCTAGACTTACACTAAAGATCAAAATTACATCAGATTACATTCTTTTGCCAGTCCTGGAGGTCAAACTCAGCCTGGTAGGGCCTTAAGGACTTTTGCACTCTACTACTTGAGCCAAGCACCATTTATGGCTTTTTCTGTGTATATGTTACCAAAGAATCAAATCCAGGGGTCTCTACCAGTAGGCTATACTCCTGGCCCCATCAGATTACTTTTTAAGACTTTTTTTTAATAGCAAGGTATTAAGAAGAAAAGAAATTCCATTTTGTAATAATAGAAATGCTCAGTAGTAAGAACTGTAGCTAACACCACTGCTACCACTCTTATGTATGTTCTTAGTGCTACACTTTTTATAGTGTGCGTAAGACTTACCTAGTAAATCTGGCTAACCTCAATTACATTCACATAGCCAATGAAGGAATGTAAACACAGAGCAAAATTAGCCATTCCAAACCAAGGAAAATTTCAGAAAAAGTGTATTTGCCAGGGAATGTTCAAAGCTAGCTCAAAGCTATATTTTCTCTCCTTTCTTTTTCTTTCTTTCTTTGTTTCTTTCTTTCTTTCTTTCTTCCTTTCTTTCTTTGTTTCTTTCTTTCTTTCTTTCTTGTGCTCTCTCTCTCTCTCTCTCTCTCTCTCTCTCTCTCACACACACACACACACACACACACACACACACACACACAAACACACACACACACACAGCATTAGTAGGTATTGAACTCAGAGACCTGTGCTTGCTGGGCAGGAGTTCTGCCTCTTGGGCTATGCTTTCATTCTCTTTTGCCTTGTTTATTTTCAGGTAGAGTGTTTCTATTTATGCC